>NC_134710.1:48929509-50284509 GCF_043290135.1 Rhipicephalus microplus | reverse complement strand
AAACTCACGGTAATCTTGGAGGGAGACATGTTTGATAAGTTGGTATAGAGCTTTCCGATCGCAACTCTTCAACGACAAGACCATAGGCAGCACTTTCCCTTTCCGATTATCACTATGGTTCTGTGGAAGTACCAAAGTTGTTTAGTACAAACCAGAAGAAAAGCAATATTTCAAGAGATCAGTTCCGTGGCGAAGCTAAAAAAAGAATATGGAGGTTCCATCTCCTACTGTTGGGATATTATTACATTTGCATATGTGTATACATGCAGACACATACCAACATATGCCAGGTCACCAATATAGAGAAGTCAGAACTCTAGCAAAAAGTTTCCGTCTACTATCCAGGCTACGTACGTTCACAACTAATATCGTGCTCAAATGGAAACCGGCTTACACCAACCTATTTAGCTTATTGCTTTTGACGGGCTTGTCTATGAGAATGAGCCACAGGCTTCTTGCTCATATGAGCTGCAGATTCCCAAAAGCCACAGGCTCCCAGCATATTGCGTTTGTTGAAGGACAAGAGCACCACTTATTTAGGAGCCTCTAGCCTCAAGGGTGGTACTAGGGGGAAAAAGGTGAGGAAGGGAGTGTTGAAACAACATGATGACATGCCCTCACTGGTTTTGAACTTGAAGGGTGACCTTTCCACAGGGCACGGGGCGCCAGAAGCCGTTGGGGTCCTCAGCGATTCCCAGAGCGCATGTTGTGCAGCCTCGGCTCGGCTCCCCCTCCCGAGTGGTACCCGGGGCACTTGTGCACCCTTGCCCACCTCTGTTACACCACTCACTCACAGCCTATTAATGCAGTTTCATCAGCGCAAGTACAAGGGAAGGTACACTCAAACCTCATTATAACGAAGTTGTATTTCACATAAAAATAAGTTTGTTATAACTCTACATTCGTTATAAAGGTATATTCTAACACTATAATTAATTCAAAACTATTCATTTACTTCATTAAAATCAATATTTGTGATATCCAGGTTCCTTATATCGATGTTTGAGTGTATAACTGATCTACAAAAATTTTCACGATTACCAGCAACATATCAATAGACACGCCAGAGGACGTAGATGCAGCGCAGGACACATGCATGCGTTCAAAGGGGAAAGGGGGAGTAGAATGTCTAGGCTTTGAGTAGATGTTCAAAGGACATTCAGTTGAACAACCAGTGGACATCATATTGTGACGATCAATATGGAGGCTGCCGCTGTAAACTCTCTGACATAATCCTGCTGCTGCGTTCAGATATATGAAGTGGAATTAAAGAGTAGAAACCAATGAAATCATTCAGTAGGCAGCTGATTTTGAAAAAAAAGGATAACACATATGGATGAGGTGTTTTTATTTATATGTATAAATATCCGAATTGGGTTGAGAAATGTCTCACAAGTCAACAATTGTACAAGTTTGCACAAATAAAGAGGTCATGTAATTTGTGTAAAATGTTGGTATGACTGAATAAAAAAACGGTTCTTTGTGCATAAAAAAATATGCCATGACAAGAACCTTGATGCTAAAGTGCTGCCTGTCTCTCAAACTGTGCTTGCTCAGCTGGTGTGTAGTCGTGCAAGTGCTGTTTATGTATGTATCTTATCAAACTTCAATTTGAACCTGTATCTTGTCAATCTTGTCATCAGCTCATTATGTGCCCCCGGAATTCCAGTGGTAGTATTTGAGTAAGGAGCAATTTTATAAAAACCATTGAACTACCATGCGAAATTTGTTCGTGCACTACAAACTCAAGAAAGCGGATATGACTTCTGAATGCCAGGAAAAGTAACTGCAAAATGTGAACCTGCCCTCACTTTTGATATCACATTGGGGATGCAGTGAATCACACTTGCAACTGCACCAAACTGTCTAAAAGTTAAGCCTGCTGTAAACAGCTAAACTTAGGCACAATCACAAAATTTGTGCGGTCATTTTTTTTAAACAGTACAACAAGAGCTGAAAATCCCCACTTAAGTTCCTACTCATTCTGAGTGTGTATGCAAGCAGACGGGTGGGTGTTATGAATTTGAAGAAATGTCTACTAAGGTGACTATATAGAATTTTATTGTATTAACCGACTGACTAAGCAAGGAAGTTACAGCTGCCACCTCTTGATAAATTAAGCTTACACTGATACTTATACCTAACCCCTATTTTTGTATCATGTTGCCCGTTAGAGCCCCGTATCTAGCCTAACTTCGATAAATTGCACATACAATCTATAAACTGATGACTTCGGCATCAACGCATGTGCCCTGCTGTAAATTTCACTCACGTCAGCAAGATCACTTGTGAAATACTTGCGATGTAAAATTAACTGGAGGCACAAAAAAGACTTGCAAGCTTGCAGTTTGCATGAAAGCTTCGTGCACTGGCCCAGACTCTGATGCCTAGAGAAGGTGGAAGTTGGTTTTTCATGCATTGGTCGATACACACAATATAACACAAATTTTTTTCACCAAAGTTTGAAGGGTAAATATGAAACGTTTATTACCCCTCCCCAGAGATTGACCCCCCCCCCCATAAGTGCAGCCTTGTTTTCAAGTTTTTTGTCGTTTCAATCCAAGAAATGGCTTGAGGGCAACATTGGCTAATTTATTCTAATAATTAGGTTGTATTCACATATATACTTCTATACTGAAAGAGCAGAAACCGTACGCTCTGTGGCTCGAGCTGTGTTCACTTCCAGTGAAGCAGCCTTGTACAAAAAAAAAAAAGGAAGCTTTCACGAGTCGTCGTCTGGCCGTTCCAATTTTATTCTTGGAAGTCTTGGAGGGGCTGTGTACAATAACAATGCCCTGCTTGACTCGGCCATAGGCTTCGGTGCACAGTGCATGTCACTTCAAAATGTTTTACATTTAGCAGCTAAACCAGCTGTGCATGCAATGCTACATACATGTATGTTGCAAATGAGCAACATTTGCAACATATATTTGTAATACTTGTGTTCATGTGCTTCAAGTTGTTGATGAATACACCCATCGCGCTGTCAAATGCTAGCTTTCTGGTTTGCTCAATTGGAAGAATGACCGCCCAAGATAGGTGTTGGTTCTGGTTCGAACCACATACCAGGACGAATTTTTCAGCAACTAAGAGGCTTTCTTACTGAGAAATATGAATAAATTTCCTTCTGGCTTCGTGCCACAAACGTTTCGTTGCCTTCGTCCCCTTACATACATGTATGTTTAAACAAAAGTTGGCAGTGTTGTTCACTGTTTATAAGATCGTCCGGTTCACACAGGCGAATCTATGGCACTGACTTGCATACACTCAAATACATGGTTGACTTGGACGCTCATTATGCAATTTGCAATTAAGATTTCAAGTGTCTAAATACAACTAAATTATCGGCCTCACAAGCTTTGATTTATTGGCCCTAAGGGTGTGATGTGACAAAGCTGCAAAGTGATAACATTGCGCTCTTGTTGTTTTAAATGTGCAACTTTCTTCAAATAAAAAGTCATGCAGGTAAATTTATAGAATTAACAGCCAAGTTCATTCTATGACCTTACTCCCTATAGAAGTGAAACACGTGGTGCCCATTTTCAGTTTTGATGTCCATGGCAGTTTTACAACTTTTTCCCAAATCCCTTACATTATAGTGAACATAAATCGTGCCCGTCATGTAGCCTGTTTTACTTTAAATAGTCAAGAATAAGCACACTACTTGCCGAAAAACATCCTTTTTGCATCACAATTGAGTTCCTCAAAACACGAAGTAAGAACGAAGGCACCTATTCTACAGGAAACGCGAGTCGCTGCTACAATGCTCTTTAGATTTAAAGTCTTTCCAATTAGCAACACTGTTGACGTGCAAACGGTGTATAATTCAAATCGGCAGGATTAAATCAAATTGACTATTGATCCTCTGAAACAAAAAAAAGTATTTCAGGCATATTTGCCTTTGTAGATACATTGTGAAACTCTTCCCTCTCTTGCCTCATCACAATGCATTAGGTTTGTTAGATATACAAGCTGTATCATTATTTCACCATTTGTAAATCTGAGCCCGCGTATGCACACCACCGCGACAAATAAAACAATAAAACACACCAAGGAACATGCTTTCAATCCATTCCAACCGTAGCCGTATCTTCTCAAGGACCAGATTCATCTGAAGGACTGTCGTTTCACGAGATCTTAACTCTTATTTATTATCTCATCTAAATTTATTGAACAAGTATTCAGTTCCTTCTTGAAACAGAGGGTCATTGTTGCTTTTGGATGTTCTAGCAACCTGAAAATAAAACAGGAAACAAACCTACCTTAACTGATATCCTCAGTTCACTTCAGACTACCCGAAAATCTGCAATACATCAGTAGTAAAGACAGTAGTGCGAAGAGCCGCAATCCAGTGCACCACATAAATAAAAAAAGGAAAAAAAAGCACTATATCTTTAGCAATCTCACCAAAGATTGTTTATTTAAAAACTGAACGATGCAATCTTAGAACTGCAGCAACAGTATTCCCCCTATCAACACCACAACAGCAACATATCACTCACCGTTGTCCGAGGCACCAGCCAAACCATCACCCATTTGAAGCGAACTCAAACGGCGTGCCATTCATGGAAGGCTGAGTCGGGTGATAGTAAGAATGCTTATGGCCCGTCCACTTTCGTTGCGGCCACACACACTCGCACTCCATAACAGGAGGGATGAAGACCGAGCTAGGGCCAGTTCTAAACTGGAAACGATGCTGCGCACGCGACTTCAAAGTGAAACCACACTTGAAGAACTGCTTACGTACTCAGCTACTGAAAGAAAAAAAAAAAGTCTCGCTGACTTCTTACACTCCAAAGGCGTTGCCCGCAGCCAAGGTAGCCAAGGTGGTTCGTGCCTCCCCTCTGTGAACTCTAAAGAGGGACTGTATGCATTCCGAAACGCCGGGACAATGCCTAATCAAAGTTCTAATGATCAGAAGGCGCTTCGAAACACGTGTTTTCTGTTTTATTCGGGGCTTGCGCTGGCAAATGGTGTCTCTAGAGGGTGGACGTGCATTTTCTCCTAGATAGCGGACGTACAATGAGCACTGGAGTGGCGAGAAGAAAGGCAACCTTGCACGCGGCTGGTTCGTCAAAGCGACCGCAAACTGCGAAGGCTCTGCGGCAGAAGCACACGGCGGTATTAGTTTAAGCACATACGTGCGCTATGGTTCTTGCATTTCTGAGCAACCCTAATAGCGTGTGCGCCGCAAGCATGGTCGCCAGCCACCCCCCAAACAACACATGCAGGGACTCCAAGCAAGCACGACTGCCATGGGAAACCAACAGTTGTGAAGAAGGGAGCAGTAAGACGCCGTGCATGGTATAATGAGAAAAACTGGCTTTGGGAACTTGCGAAAGGTATATTGGTGGAGCTTACCTTTTTCTTGCTTTGTTTTTCAGAAACTATGTGTCAACTCTTTTCTTTCACCCATTCTTTCTTACACGTGGTACATCGGACGAAAGCCACCCATTCATGCATGCATTCAGTTCGCTCACTACAATTTGCGTTCTGCGTCTGCTGTGCGAAGGTGCGTCAGCAGTGCGCTTCCAAACAGACCACACGCATCACTGAAGTGCTAGTCGAACACGATCCTCACCGACCTCTTGAAAAATATTCCGCACTGAGATTCAAGACACGCAGCAACAGCAACGGAATCCTAGATTACAGCCAAAAAGGAAGTGATTACTCGGCACATTACGCCGTCAGATTCGTTCATCGATTAGTCATCACTGAGGATGCTTCATTCGCCGAAATTGGTCAGCCGAATGACATTGCAAATCGGCAAGCGTAGTTACAAATCAGTTGATCCGTAAACTTGGAATTTTACTACACGTGCGCTGTGTTGAGCTGTACATACTCTTTATAATCCATACTGCAAAGTTTGTAATTAATATTTGCGGTGCACTTTCATACTTGTAGTTTGACGAGGCTCAAAGCAAGTTAAATATATAGGATATTCTGTTCGCATTATAGAGAAAATCCGTAGTTTCAGCTCTTTAACTGCTTAAGTTGTCAATGGGGCTTGTTTATATTGCATTTACTGATTACTCAGGTAAAAAGACAAAATACACAATAATTGGGACACAAGAAAGGCACACTGCAACAGGTGTCACCGTGTGTCTTTCTTGCGTTACTTTTGTTTGCTCTACCATATAAGTCATATTCTTTTTAAACAGCATTGTTTGACCGCCAGCAGGCCGACACGTCAGCCCCAGAATCATCAAACTCAGCTGAAAAGCTAGAAAAAAATAAGTATTTGCCAGACATCTCTGTTGAGAAGTATTTTACGCCTTGTTTTATTCGATTTCCCGTTTATTTTGTATGTGCACTGCTTCATCAAACGGTTTCTTGGCCTTCTCAAGGTCTTCTGGTAAAAACACCTTGAGATCGTTGTCATCGTCATCTCATTGTATAATAATAATAATAATATTAATATAATAATAAAAATACAGTCGACTCTTCTTAAATGGATCTCGAAAGGATCCATAAAACTGTTCCATTTATCACAAGTTTTATTTAAGTATAGTACACTTATTTAGTAAATCAAAACCTTTATTCAAATTGCATAAACGTCACCGTACTCATGAGGACGAGTAGGAGAAAAAAAGGAGTGAAGGGTGGTTTGTTTGGCAAGCTTCAGTTGTTTTTTCACAAGGTACACACCCTTGCCAGACAAACAAGCCAGAAACTCTGGACAAGCCACATGCTCAAAATAGCCCTGGAAAAGTTGAAAAGCCTCTTTGGCTAATCGGTCTGGTGGCACCACTACACTGGCAATATTGTCACCACATTCATCGCTGGAAGGTTGATCCTCATCTTGCACTTTGGGAATCATTTCCTCGACAGTCTCCGCACAACGGGTACGAACATTTTCATCAATTGATTCGTGGTCCTGGAGGCAGAGGGCACAACCTCACTGAACACTGTCTCAATGTCGGTATCAGCAGGGCTTTCTTCTTCATCAGGTACTGCTTCTTGCACTTGGAAGCCAGCATGATGAAAGCATCTGTATATTGTTGTTGCCTTCACTTACTCCCAGGCCAAAATGTGGATGGCTGCCAATAATTGTATGCTGTAGCATTTCCTGCTGTCTGCACAAAGCAGCAATCCAGGAAGCAATTGTCTGCGGTAATGTAATGTTCTGAATAACCCCTTGATCCATCTACTGGATCACTGCCTTTGCATTGGCTGGCAAGAACTCCAGACTGATGGCTTGGAGTGTTTCAACCTGACCGTGGGCTGGGCAATTATCCACGTTGAAGACAACCTTCCTGCCTTGGCTCGTAAATCTGGCGTCTTCCTCCCGTAGCCATTTTTCGAAATGGCCATGGTCATCAACGCGCTTTTGTTCGCAACGTACACAACAGAAAGGTGTCGAACACCTTTGAAACGACGTCGACGCCTTGATTTTTATATTACCAACAGCTTCAATTTCTCATCTCCTACCTTGTTTTCGCCTACCATCACAGTGACGTTATCTTTACTGCGTTTTCCTAAACTACCAGCTTCGCCTTCGAAGGTGAGAGTCTTTGATGGAAGCACCTTAAAAAAAGACCCATCTCGTTGACGTTGAAGACGCCTCGTGGCTCAAAGCTCATCAAAATTTTGTTAAGCCGCCCCTTTTGCCAGTCCGTGCAAATGTTTCTGTTGACTGCAGCACTCTCACTTGAGATTGCTTTGGACACTAGGCCATGGCATTCCATGGCGTGTTTTGAAGCGGCTGAGCTATCTGTCGCATAGGACGAAGTTCTCAACACCCGTTTGCATGGCGATCTCTCGGGGTTTGTGCTCAAAAATTAGGCAAGGTTCTTTTTGGCGTTGCATAAGTCAGTTAGTTGCCAGACTGCCGCCAAATTTGGCTGAGAACTTCGTCTCTGTAGTCTTGACTTCTCCATGAGAGTTTTGACTTCTCCATATCTAAAGGAGCTAACTCTTTGTCATGCAAGGCCACCGAAAGTTGGCTCACGCATTCGTCACCATCTTTTCCGATAAAATAGATAGATAGATAAAATAGATTTTAGATATGGGTTAGCCATTTTATCAGTGTATCTTCTTTTTATCATACCCTTCCCCAGAATATGTCACGTTGCTCACGTTTGCTGTTAATAGATTGCCTGTTGTATATATTATTATGTGTGCTGCGAATAATAAAATTCAGTTGGTAGTCAGCGCTCGTGTTGTCTTCTTTGCTTTCCTTGCCTCGCCTTTCGTTTCACGTTTCTTATAGCACCTTCATGTTCACGCTGCAGCCCTTATTACCATAAAAAGTGTATTCAATGTGAACAAAGTATTTTCTTTTTGACACCCTTTGGCAGTTCAGGTAATGTCTCCATCTCTCTTGTGTCGGACACGCCTTCTCGGATGCCTTCATCTAGTCGGCGCTAAGACTGAGCACCTACTTGGAAGCATATACTGGCTTGATGGAATATTTGGAACAAAAACAAATTAAAAATTATAAGAATTGACGTATTGTTGGTCACAGTTCCATTTAGACCAAATGGCAAAATGCTGCTTTTGCAATGAATAGTATAGAAAGACTGGTGCATTGTTGAAATTTGCTATACTTATTTACTGCCTCATCCATCTGAAGGAATCTTGTTTGCACTACAGAAAAAAATGCAGCATAGAGGGCCAAGGCCATGCCTATTATCTTCCGATGGGGTGCTGTGGTGTACTTTAAAAAGAGAAAAGAAGAGGGGGGAAAGTTTTGAGAGCACAGTAGAATTGTAACATTCAATGAAACTGCAAGATGCAAAAACAAATCTTAGGAGAAAGCTCTAAAAAGGCATCTTTATCCTGAGATAAAGTAGGTATAATAGCGACACATTCAGCTTTTTAATATGCCCAGAGTAGTTTCTACTCACTCCTTCCTCTCACTTTGCATAACAACAATCTCGCCACACAGGGGCACACGGACTTTATCACGTATGTTCTTTCATGGTATTACTGTGAATGTCCTTTTAGTCGTCAAGTACATCACTCGGGTGGAGAAGTGATAATGAGCACACTCTTTTTATAAACAAAAAAACTGACTAGTAAACGCAGACCAATAATTTACAAGTAAAAGGTGCTGATAACATTTTTCCTTGTTACGTTTAGCTAACATGACCTCAGAAGCTCTTTCCAGATTCCGATGACAGAAAGGTGTATGAGAGTTAAAGGTGTTTGTTTTACCACACATGGAGTCGAAAGAGATGATTATGTACCTTCATAACATAAATGGTGAAACTCAGACTTTGGCGACGGTTTTGGTGTTTGAATGTACTCATGAAACAATAAGAGTTTTGGTGCACTACAGTGTAGAAAGACACAATGAACCAAACACAATTGGTGGCAATGAGCGCTGAATTTTCAGCAATATCTATTGGGAAATAGCTCGTATATTTACACCGTTCTGAGAATACTGAGGACATATTTTACGCAACACAGGTAAGAGTCACAATACAATGCGCACATCATCAGTGAAGTAACTGTCAGCTGTCGGAACCTGTGTTCCTTCCCTTGGACCGAAGTTTGCTATGGCACTCGGTGAGTCAAGGCCAGCACAACTTTTTTTTTGTACGTAATATTTCGCATGAAGCCTCTGCCGATGATAGTACACATTGTCTTTCAGAAGGTGTAAACGTTCTAAACAGTTGCAAGAACTTTTAACCCGACCCAACCGTTCGATGAGCGGCTTCTTTTCTACGCGACAACTCCATCCACATTCTCTTGGCTGGTAAGGAAGGTGGTTTTACGGTTTTACTGAGCAAAAATATTTGAATCAAAGTCAAGAGAAGCAATTTCTGCAGTCGATTCTCACTCCGATGTTTCATTGAGTAAACATAAGTCTAATGCAAAAAGACTGTGAGACAAGCTTAACCTTTTAAATTTGCTTAGAGCAATCAATAAAAGCAAAAACAATTTTTTAATATCTTTCTTAGTGCAAAAATGCACAAGGTCAATGTACCTTTTTGGACCGTTGTTTCTGAATCTGAATCAGCATAATCTCAAGCTTTTAGTGACAGATGACCCTTTTATCATTACTAAATCTAACGAGGTTTTAGACGTCTTTGACACTTTCACTGACAAGTGCTGTCAGGCTTTATTGATTGACATCAAAAATCGTTTTTATACCCTATCTCATAACGTAATCGTTGACTGTGTTGAGCATTCTACTGAGAAATGCGATTTAATTGCTTTACAAAACTCTGCAGGGATTTCTGCTAGTGGTTTCTTAGAAATTCCAAGCTTTTATTAGCAGTCTACGTATGTAATGTTTGAAGGGATCCCACACCTGCAGAAGCAAGGCGTATGCACTAGTTCTTGCATTGCTCACTTCTTAGAGACCTACTTCTTGCTCACTTCAATTGTGAAATCAATGGCTCGACCACCAATAAAAATGTTCTTAGCATATTCCAATATGTATCTGATGATTACCTAATTGTTTTAAATTGTTACCTGCCTGACTTAGAACTACAAAGCAAAGTGCTACTTGATGTGTTTTTCAATGATCATGATGAGCCCATTTAGCCTAACCCAAGAACTCCAAATTAGATTTTTAGATATCCGGATTCATTTTGTAGGTGTTAGCGTCTGCTGCTGCTTTGAACCATGCACTAGCATACCACTACTGCCTTTCAAATCCTCCTACTATAAGCTTGTTAAACGAGCTGAGTCACGTCGTGCCTCAGACACTCTGGGCAAACCTCGCCCACATTGTATTTCTTAAGCCTTTGAGCGTCAAGCTGAAAGGCTGACTGGTGCTTGCCATTTCGAGCTACTCCTCATTTCACTTGCAGACAGCATGCTCAAGAAGGTACGCCTCCACCCGCAAAGTTGAAAAGATATTGCACCACGCAGGCAGAAGGTAGCGATGATACCTTATATGCACAAGCTGTCAGCCAACTTGAAAAAGTTGGCCAAGTGATAAGACGTTAAAGTCGTTTTTTCAGCACTAAGCAGGCTCTCTAAGCTCTGAAGATTGACCAACCGGGAGGCCAGGACGCAACAGGTCCGTGGCCAAAGTACAGGAGGCCCACTGCTGATTTTGCAGAAGGGGTGGTGTACGAAATTCCTTAAAGTGTGGTAAACTGTATGATGGCCAAACGATAGGCTAAGACGGCATGCAAACAATGTGAAAAACGCACATGACTGAAAAGATTTCGAAGGTTTCCTTGCTAGCGATTGTACAACTTGCCAGGATTGCTCTCCCTATCAGCACTTGTCATTTGTGTTCTGTCTGTTGTGTTTTCTGTGCTGTAGTGCACCAAAATAATGTATTGACAAGCCCAACTTGCTGCTTTTAAAATGAAAGACTTTATTGCAGTTGCTGCTTCATTTGCTTTTTGGTTGCAGTTTTGTTAAATAGATTGGGGTGAAATATTCTCCATTTATTATAGCGGTTCATTCAGTAGAATTTATTGAAGAATCAGATTGAAGCTGAAAGTAAACAAACTTCGAGAAGCAAAAGCTTGTTAGTGTCACTTGCAGGCTTTGGTGTAAAAGGACCAGGAGGGGATGCCATAGATGTTAGCAAAGCGAGTTGTCCACACAAGCTTGCATATGTTGGGCTGTAGCAAGAATAGAGGGAACATTCATATAGCTGAGGCATTCTTCAGAGTCAAGGACTCTTAGGGCTTCATAAACTACCAGATTACTGGGCCTGGTCCAAGGCAACCACTAGGCTCTTCAAGGCCTTTTCAGAGAGTTGCATTTCTAACGACCGGTGTGGTATTGTGTTGATCTGTATTGAGTTCACCTCACTAGGACATGAAGGACACTCGTACGTAATATGTGTAAATGTTGGCCTCACTACACTCCAGGGGCACTTGCATCGGTACACTGTGGAGCGTAGCAGTGAGTTTGTCCATAAACTTGAGTCAATGCGCGATCCCAATCTCTGGGCTCCGAGGATGTCAGCTTGACTGAGCAGTTGCTTACAGATTCATCTTATGGTGCTTCGGTCGCCCAGTATGTGTTCGCATGAGGGACAGCCTCCACGTCGATTTCCTGGTACAGCTGTGTGTAGAGGGCACCAAAAGATGGCGTGTTCTTCTGTAATATGACAGTTTGGGATTTTGTTGGCAAGTCAATGACAAATGTCTCCACATAATCAAAGAAAAATTTTAGTTATTCAATTAACATAAACGAAAATACGCACTGTTCTAAGCTTGGAGCACTCCTCTCTATGCCTGCAAGAAAAACAAACACTTCAATGCAATAAGTAGTTTGGTTGCACTGCTATGCACGTGCACTGCGGAGAAGCATATGGTAAAGTCAAATACAAGTTGACCTACTTGGCATTTACACGCTTGGCTTCACTGCCGTAGACGTGCACTGCGGAAAGGCACACAGTAAAGACAAGTACAAATTTATTAAACTGAAATTCACAATTTCGGCTTCACTGCTTTTGTACGTGCGCTATAGAGAACTAAGGTGCTTGTTCTTTTAACGCGCTTCGATCAATGATTTTTTGTTTTCTATGGAACTGAGCCCAGTAGAGTTCCACAAAAGTGTGCGTATGTATACACTTCAACCAAATCGTATAGGGCCATTACAATTACACCAGCGTTATTCTCCAATTCCTAATGGCCGACGCGAAACACAGTTTAATTTTGCCATTCTTGCATATCAGCGTGATGAGAGGATGACTCAGAGAAAGTTACACAGTTTTTCAGGATACTATAACAGGTACCAAAACAATCAGCACTTTTGCGCTTATCTACATTGGAAGCCTCTGGGAAAAGTGTTCTCGAATAACGGCAGCATAGCTCTTTATGATGTCACGCTGTCTGATATGAAAGGTATTTGTGGCCATTACATATTGGATAGCGATCAACCACGCAGAGTACAACTAAAGGATGGACTGCTTACCTTTTGTGACAAAGCAGCGCACTGCAGCTTGCTCTGCAGCTGTCTCTTTGTCATCGTTCTGTTCTCACACTATAACTATGGTCATGTCACACCAACTAGCCCAAACTGCCACACATTTAAGCTACGTCTGTCGATCGAGTAAGTAGCACAGTGACCACGATGTTGACGAAATGGCTATGGCGCAGTGATTTGTGTGCTACGTTGTCTACAAGACAGCTGCATGATTCGCGGAAACAAAGCACGGTGTAAGAAAAACTTCGCTTGCGCAAGGCCAGAAAGCAGCAACACGCCAGCGCCAACGAATCAAGGGACAAATGCACAAAATATCGTCTTTCTCGATTGTACTTAAGCAACAGGACGCAAACGTCCCCAGATTTCTCGCCCATGCGCAAGACGAGGGCTACCCTTTAGTGGGCAACATTGTGCATAAATTTTTTGCTAGCAATATTGTGGCCATCGCCTAGATTTGAAGGTTTCGTTACAGTGTTCTAGAAGGGGGTAGTGGGATCATCAGCCGGAGCGCCCTACGCATTGAAGCGAGGCGGCGAGTGCGGACGAGACCCGGATGCTCGTGGCGGCGCTGTAGTCGCGTAGGCTGGCTACAGACTGGCAAAGGGTCAAGCAGGAGTGCAAGGAACATTTATGGCTAAAAGGAAAAGTGGCAGGGCAAATGACACTCCTTGGTTTCGTGTACTTGTGGACGGGAGCAAAGGCCAGAGAGGAAAACCAGGCAATGGTAGAGTGTATATGAAAGGACATTCAGGAGTTAGGAGGAGAGTGCGAGCTAATCATACTAGGAGATATGAATGCACACATAGAAGATATGGATGGGTATATCGACCCGACAGGCAAAATGATCATGGATATGTGTGAAAGGTTGGATTTGATCATTTGCAACAGTACCGAGAAGTGTGAAGGGCAAATAACATGGGAGGTAGGAAGGCTGCAGTCGACGACAGATTACGCGCTGATGTCAAATGGGATGTATGATAAGCTCAGGGGAATGCACATAGATGAAGGTGGCTACAGAAGTCTGGGTACTGATCACAAACGTATCAAGCTAAGTTTTGGAAGAGCAGTGAAAGTGGGAAGAAAACAAGATGAGCAACTACAGGAATTTTTTTTCAGAAAGGCAAATTGAAATAGCCCCTAAAAATTGAGAAAGTAATTGCTGAGAATAATAAAACAGTGTGGACATACACGAATCTAATTAGACTGTTTGAGCTGGAGCTTGCTAAGACGCGTGACAAGTCACCCCGGAAAAGAAGACACAAACCCAAAAGTTGGTGGGATGAGGTAGTTAAGAGAGCCATAGCAAAATGTCAGGAAGCCTCTAGGGAATACAGACATGCTAAGCAGCGGGGTGAACCGACAGATGATGTTGAAAGAAAATGGGAAACCTTTCTAAGCTTTAGAAGGCATGCATCCCTTCAGATCAGTGAAAAGTTTAGAAGAAAGGAAGCCCAGTGGCTGGCAGAAGTACATAAAAAAGATAGAAAGGCAGCTGCGAAATATTGGAACCATCTAAACTCCCTAAGAAATGAGACGAGCCTAGAGCAGAGGTTTATAACTACAGCTCAAGGTGCTAGGCTAGAAGGGGACGAAGCTATTGAATATATAAGAACAAGGGTGACAGAAAAATTTCAACCCAGAAGTGCTTTATTCATCACAATAGACAAGGATGAATCAAGTGGCGCATTGGCTCCATTTTCACAACAAGAGTGGGAAAGGGCTGAGAAAAGGGTTTTTAGTAGTACATACACAGGCCCAGATGGCATTCCAATTATGCTGATAAAGGCATTAGGTCCGAAGTCTAAGCAGGCTTTGAGAGAGGCAGTGAGCAAAATAATAATCGATGGAGAAGTTCCTGATGGATGGAAACTTAGCAGGATGAGCATGATCTATAAAGGAAAGGGGGACAAAGCTGACATAAACAACTACCGTACTATAACAGTGACATCAGTGGTCTACAGGCTGGCGATGCCGATTATAAAGGAAAGACTGCAGGCATAGATAAAGGATGAGGGGGTGCTGGGGGAACTGCAGAATGGGTTTCGGAAACACAGGAGATTGGAAGACAATCTGTTCTCACTGACGCAGTGCATAGAAATAGCAGAAAAGGAACACAGGCCCCTGTAGCTAGCATTTTTGGATATCAAGGGAGCGTACGATAGCGTGGTTCAAGAGGAATTGTGGAGAATACTGGACACACTAGGCGTGGAAGATGTAGTCACTAATTTTTTAAAGGAGATCTATAAAAGTAACAAGGTAGTTATAAAGTGGGAAAAACAGGTATCTAAGCCCACAGAGGTGAAACGGGGGCTTAGGCAGGGGTGTCCTCTGTCACCCTTGTTATTCATTATATACATACAAGGAATAAAGGCCAAATTAGAAGGAAGTGGACTGGGCTTCAACCTCTCTTTCGTCAAACAAGAAAAACTCATTGAACAGGCACTACCAGCATTGATGTGCGCAGATGATATAGTGCTAATGGCCGACAACAAGGAAGATCTGCAGAGATTGGTGGACATCTGAGGTAATGAGGGAGACAGGTTAGATTTCAGATTCAGGAAGGAAAGTCAGCAGTCATGATTTTAATGACAATGAAGGTAGTGAGCTTAGAATACAGGAGGTGACGCTAGAGATAACAGATAAATACAAATATCTGAGCGTATGGATAAACAATGGGGCCGAGTACCTAAGAGAACACGAAATATACGTGTCGACTAAAGGTAACAGGAATGTAGCGGTAATGAAAAACAGGGCACTGGGGAATTACAATAGGTATGATGTTGTGAGAGGAATATGGAAAGGGGTCATGGTTCCTGGTCTGACGTTCGGCAATGCGGTCTTGTGCATGAGATCAGAAGTTCAAGCAAGATTAGAAATTAAGCAACATGGAATAGGTAGGCTTGCCTTAGGAGCTCACGGGAATACACCAAATCAGGGAGTACAAGGTGATATGGGATGGACATCATTTGAAAGCAGGGAAGCTAGCAGCAAGATAAAATTTGAGAAGCGATTGAGATAAATGGGGGAGGAGCGATGGGCTAGGAAGGTATTCAGCTACTTGTACATGAAGAATGTCGATACAAATGGCAGAAGCGAACCAGAAAATTGACTGGTAAATGCTTGTAAAACAGCAGGGGGCCAAACCAAAACGAATTATCGGTTAAGAAGAAAGTGAAGGAAATGGAGACTGACATGTGGAGAATGGGCATGATTAAGAATTCCGCACTAGAGATCTATCGAACTTTTAAGCAGGAAATAGCCAAGGAAAGGATCTATGATAATACTCGGGGTAGTTCTCCACTGTTTGAGGCCAGGACGGGAGTATTGCGAACAATGACATATCGGGCCAAATACGAAGGGGTAGACACGGTATGCAGTGCGTGTGGAGAGGAAGAAGAAACTGCCGAACACTTGATAATGTTCGGTAGAGGGCTTCACCCTGTAGTTCAGGTTGATGGCGCAGAGTTTTTCAAAGCACTCGGGTTTAGGGACAGTGAGGGCAAAATAGACTTTAAGCGGGTAGAATTAACTAGAAGGAGGTTATCTGATTGGTGGCTAAAGTCAAGGCACGAGTGAAAATTGAACCCTTCGCTGCAAAGTACGAATCCTCAACCTCGCTATCTAAGGGAAAAAAATAAATCTAGTTTTTGGTTCATTAGGTATTACGGCTTGGTGGCGCTAGCCACCGCCCGATCTAAAGGGTACAGCCATATCCATCCATCCAGCCATCCATCCATCCTTCCATCGTGGCTGCCGCTGGTGCTTCACGCGCTTGTTGTGACGGCCGCACACACGAACAGATGAACGCACCCAGCAATCAACCTAGACCCACGCAGTTCCTAATTGTCATTAATTGCCTGTAACCTTATAACCTTGCTAAGACCGCATGCTCGGGAAAAGTTGACCGTAACGGAGTTCGTGCAAAAATAGTTCTCTCCTGAAAGCGCAAGATCCTCCTACTCAGGAAGCCAGCAGTGGACCATCTGATTGAAAAAGGGACCCTAGTATTAGTTGAACGCATGTTTCGGAGTATTCCTGCAGAGCACAGAGAGTTGGTAGAGCAGAAGAGCGATGACCGTCTAACGCATTATATGGCAGGTTATGTTGCTCGAAATTAAGTTTCTGATGTGTTATGACTGCATACCCTGCAAGACACTTTCTTTGAAAGCCCCTCATACGGAAAGCAGAAACGCTGAGTCCACTGTGATATGTGACAAGGGAGGCTTGTTGTATCCCTCACAGGAGCTTTTTAGGGCAGTTAAGACATCTTCACTGTGTTTTTCAGCCGAAAGAAACTCTGCATAGGGACAGCACAGTGGATGTGATGTTGCTGGTGGATGAGAACTTGTGCCTTAGGTTGCAGCCAGCATCCATATGCGCTCACGACAGAGTTGACCAAGTTCTATGTGTTGACCAAGCTGCATTTTTATGTAAAAAGGCTCAACAAATCGGGACATCGGCGTAAAAATAAATTGCATGCGAATATCAGGCTCTCTCTTTGTAGCCATGTACTTTGAGAATACTGTGGTGTTTTGTGCCAATAAAGTTTTTTTGTTGCTAGTCTTGTTTTTATTTTATTTTTTACTGTGTCACAAAACTTCGCTATCTCGGGTCACTACCACAGCCACACCATAGCGGCATCGTCTTGGGAATATTAAATCCCAAGCTCTCAGTGGATATGTACAAACGTAAACGAAACCGCTCGTAACTAAATTGATATAGGGCATATGTTCCGAATGTGTTAGTACATGCGATGCCGCAGTTGCTTGGCTTAATCGTACTTGTGATTGCGATTGAGACCTAACGTACAATTGTCAATGGCAAATGAATTGGACATTTTAACGATTCAAAGTTTTACGTCTACAGTGTTTGCGAGCTTTCAGTACGGGCACCCACTGGTAGAGTGGGTGCCCGTTTTCTGCACTTGTTTGGTCAGCGTTATTTTCACTCTAGCTTAAAACGTCCGCCTGTCCAGGTTTCGCTGCGCTTGTCTTAACTCAGAGGAAGTTTTCAAAAACATGCTAATTAACTCCACGCTTCCTTTTTTTTTGGTAAAACACCAAGCGCACAAGGTTTTCTTCGCATTGCTGAGGCTCTGCGTTTCGCGTTTGGTACAGCCCACGTGCTGGTTGCGCCGTGTCGGGGCGCTACGTCAGATGTCATACCCGCGTGCTCTCCCTGATCCCACTACCCCCTTCTAGAACACTGTAGTCTCGTCACAGCCACCACACATAGAGTTTCCTAAAATTAACTAGAGGACACTCTGGCGCTGCGATCGTTCAGCGACCATGGGAATGATGGGTATTACACACATTTGCCTAGTCTTCGTACTTGAGTTGCGGGCGGCGAATCGTACTTGCGGCTTTACTTATTACTGGTTACGGTTTTGTTTTGAAAGAAAGAACAAACCCATTTGAACTTAGGGACTTGATTCAAAATAGTAAGCTTAAAAAAAAAGGCCTTGAAGCGCAAATGGTCAACATTTGCTAATTTATGTTTTTGTGAAAAAAAACAGCTCCAAGCCACACGAACACACACGGAGCCAGAAGCAGGCCAGGAGTACGAAAATTAGACAGATGTGCGTACTACCCGTCATTCCCATGCTCCCTGAAGCGCCGTGTGTTGCAACTCCCCTAGACACTAGCACCAGAGTTTTCTCTAGTTAGTATTGTGGGAAACTCTATGCCACCACAAGCCAGAATGGCTACTGGATTGGCTTGTCTCGAACTGCTATCATGGTTGTGAGACTACCTTTGGCCTGGGCAAGTCTATGCTGTGTTTAGATTTTTCGCCGTTTAACTGTAGGTGACTAATAAGCACTGTATCAATTAACCGATGATTTTTACTGTGCAACACATACAAATCCAGTAATATGAGCCAATTTAGTTTCATTAATGAGCCATTTTTCTTTAAGCGAGTTTCGTTTATTGGGAGTCTGCCATACTCCAAAAAACTCTCATGATGTTAATTTCACCATTGTATGTCCAATAATAGAGGGGAAAATTGGGGTCAAAGTATCACTTGTGCTCGAAATTTCTACGCAAGACGACATGGATTACAAAGTGTTATGTTTCATATTATGGCAAACTTCCTTTTTACCAATTAGGAACAGCCTATGCCCTAGTATATGCTGTCAAAATTATAACATAACGGCGTTTGATGCTGGAAGTTCAAATAGGCATTGCCACATATATTTTATCTTTGCGTGTTTTTTCGCTTAACAAGCGTGTTCTTGCGGCAAGTGCAGAGATTTTGGTATTGTGAAAAAGTAAGTTATACTAATAAAAGAAAAATTATTTTTCACTATGTGGCTTTAATGTGCATGATTTTTCTATGAATATTAGCTTTTATAGTGCATAAGAAGGAGGGGGAGGGGCAAAAGCGCAGCAATGCATACACAGAGCTAAATTCTAATGTTTTGACAGTTAGCGTTGGAAGTTAGTGCCATGCCTGCATTATTCCTTTTAATCCTTCTTTTCTTATGTCTGCTGTATAAGTTAATGGATTAAACCAAGATGCCTAAGCATATGCTATTTCGTGTAGATGTTTTAGATTTTACAACCTGTCGAGGCAGTTCTCTACTGCTTGCGAATATAAAACCTGTAGGCATATTCTGCTCTATGAAGCTGCCAATCGTGCCAAATGGTAGGTAGTTTTTTGTATTGTCTAATGAATATATGTTGTTTGTTATAAGTGTATGGATTACATATTCTACATTCATTGTGTTTAGCACTGGCTGATTGATGGAGTTTCTGTCATATGTGACAAGCTCCAGTGCCCTGTCACATTGAAGGGCTTAGTTTTGACATTTAATGTTGGGATGCCAAGTGTGTCACAGGCAAACAACTAGTACGCCACACAGCTGTACGTTGTATGTAATGAAGGCATGGTGTATTCAGTAGGATTTCAAAAAGGTTGTAAATTATTATTGTGGGTCAATTAGGTATGTAATCTTCTCAACTCTTTTCAGATTGTAAATTTCGTGGCTGTTACAAATACATAGATGACACTACAATGACTCATGCTCTTGCAACATCACTATCAGATAGTGAAGGTTTTCGTGCCCCCGTAGTTGCACAAAGGTAAGCCTATATTATTTCTATGTGTAATGTTTTTGCATCCTGAGTTGTGTGTTTGCTTTTAATGGAAATGCAGATTTTCTCATATTTTCTTTTCTTTGTATAATAAAGAAAACCTTTTACATGTAATCTTGTACTTTGTTGTGACAATATTATATCACACTGGATCAGGATATATCAAAGTGAGTTGTTGTGTTAACCCTTTGAGGGTCAAAAATGTACGTACGTGTACGTAATGCCGCGCAGCCACAAGACCTCAAGATGATCAAGGACGTACAGCCGTCAGCACCTTTAATACAAATGCTCCGCCACGTGTCCTGCAGCAGTTTAATTGACTCTGACACCACGTACGTTTGGGTTCTGTTTCCAAGATGCTAACCATACATGCCGACATACTATCCAAGCCTACCAAGGCTGTATCTCAGCAAAAGTGCCCAGCCCTTCACGCCTGGCATAAATCAAACTAGGTCTGGCCACGCATCAAAGTGTTCGTGTTAAAGGTGCTGACGGCTGTACACGTACGTCATTGCCTGTATGTTTAAAATGCGTGCCTTTTTTATTTTTTTTGCTTGGAATGTGCTGCAACATAGCGGGAATACATTGAATTTTTTCTCTTGTGTGGACGCCCCTGTTTCTTTTTTATGGTCTACTACAGTGGTGCCTCGCCTAGTTTTTATTTTTTCATTCGGCCGGTTCCCACTTGTCGCGCCCACAGAGCTGATGACTTTCTTGTTTGGAATTTTTCCAAAGGTGACGGATTTGTTACTATTTCACTTAATGCTCCCCAGTACGTGAGTATGCCTGTTTCCAAGCAGGTGCACGTAATGGTTGCACCTGCATGGAAAACAGCAACAAACAATGTTGCTGTGGTTGTGTTTCCTGTTTTGGAGACCCACAAAAACTACTTCTCTTTTGTTAATTGGCCATAAAACTAATGATTATTGTAGGTTTTAGATTTGTTTTTAATTTCCGAACATGCTGCTGGAATCGAGCGCACCCTCCCTTTTGGCACCTCATTTCCCAGCTTGCGCGAGTGCTGGCTGTGTGCGGCTCGAGCACTGGGACCATGACCACTGTGGTTTCACCGCCAGGCCTATTTTGTTTGGTGCAAGCTGCATGTTGGTTTTCCTTGCACGCAGACACATGTCAGAATATGCCCGAACAATGCCTCCCCTTGCGTCAAGCTAGCACACGTCACGGTGCTAGTACACGTCACAATGCCTCATTGGCAACCCGTGACGGCCCCTTTTCCCTGTAGCTTGGGTTTGCCTCGATTGGCTTGTCTCGAGCTGCTGTCATGGTTGTGAGAGTATCTTTGGCCTGAGCAAATATATGCTGTATTTAGAGTTTGTGCCATTTAACCAGAGGTGACCAATAAGCCCTGTTTCAATTAACTGATGAATTTTACTGCGCAACACAAAGAAATCCCGCCATATGAGCCCTGAGTAACTAGCCGATGAATTAGTACAAAGCTAGTGCCAGAAACTGAACATGGCAGCTTTAAATGCACGGGTACTCTCTTGAGCAAGGTTAGAATAACAGATGCACACAAGGAGTTAGGAAGGATTAATGTCTTTGTGGTGAGCTTCGGAGAAATGAGGCATGCATAGTACTGTCTAATGGGCATGTTGTCATTGGAGAGCCAACATGGTGGTTCCAGACGAGGCTGGGTGAGCCACAATAGCGTTTGGGGGTCTGCAAATGGGCTCCATTAGGGATTAGCCATGGAGCCTGTTTAAAGCTTAATATTCCTCCATAATGAACCTGTTTGCCCCCTGATGAGAAAAATTATATTGGGGGCTGGTTTTGTAGTCCCAAGGACATTATGAACAACACTGATAAATAAAGACCAGAACTTTAGGCTAAGTGCCTATTTTTTCCTGGAGTTCGGTTTGAGCCTATTTAACATATAAACTCAAACTAAGGAATGAGAAACATTTTAATCACACATTTAATGTGCTTAAGTGCCTGTATTGTGGTTCGTGCCTACATCAGCTTTTCAGCACCTAAAAATGCCTTTTCGTGTTTGTTGAGTAAACATTTTGCTTAAATGAGTTGTTCTTAAATGAGTGATATTCGAACCACAGTATGCGCTCACTAACTGAGTGAAAGCTGTAGTTGGTGCCTGGTTTCCATGTCATCATTAGCAAATGTGTTCTAGACTCGTTATGTTGAAACTCCTGGCATCTTGACCCATTACACAGGACATGTCACACTTACCGGGCTAACTCCCAGACACCCATTACCACACATTACTCACCCGTTGTATCGTATCTTCTAACCACAATAAAAAGCTTCCAGTAGATTGCCTACTTCAAGATCACTCTTTACTCACTGTCTCTGATAACAATGTGTATGGGGGAAAACCAGAAGCACTTGGTGTAGCTATATTAATGACAACATGTGCATAGTGCACTAGTTTTTTTATGTTTTTAGTTCTTTGTAGTGTGATTATGGTTCGACACAATCACGTATACACGCAGACGCGCGTATACACTGTGTCATGTCGGCGAAAACAGATCATAAGTCGACGCACTGCCACAGCCAGCGTATAACTAGATTTGGCCAGTGCGCTCTGACGCATGTGACGTTTTCTTGTTTTTTGTATTACTTTTAGTGATCATTTTATTTCCTTTTGATTAGAAGAGGTAGAGGACCAAAAGCTCAAGAGCTTGACAAGGTCCTCACCCCGTTCACAAGTTGGCAAAGCTGTAGGAATAGGAGACAATCATGCATAACGAATATTAAATAAAATTAAACATATACCATCACAAAAAGTAACACAAAAATTTTTGAAAAAAGTGCTGAAAATAAAAAGAGAATCATAGGAATGTATAGTCATGAAGTGGCATGAACATGAAAAAGCAATAATACAAAGGAAAGTATGGTCATAAATTCTGAGAGATGTACTATTCAGGAAAATATATCAGCTGGGCGAAGTGTTTAATATGACAGTTTTGTTTAGACGAAGGATCAAAATCTTCATGGTTTAACAGAGAAGGTTGTCTGTAGGACAATGATTGTTCGTCATAGAAAGTTCTTGGGGGGGTTACAGTTCAAACTTCTTTGTGCCTGCTGAGTCGAACACTGGTGTTCAAGTTAAGTTTAGCAAGCTTTGTTGTGGTATGGGTACCATGCTTAACAAACTCTTTGTAACATAACATCAGCCTTTAATTGTACAAAGAAAATTGGAAGAATATAATATTTTGGAAAAAGAAGTTTTGTTGAGGGCAGATAGTGTTCAGCAGCAATATGTCGTATATGCTCTTTTCAGTAGTAAGTACAACTTGCGCAAATTCGGCACACCGGTTGTGCACCACACTAAGCTACCAGTACTGTAACAAAGATAATACCAGTGCATTCTATGTCATAATTTTCACCTTAGTGGGAAGAATAAATTGCATACGTGCAAGGACACCAATGACCGATGACATCTTAGAGTGTAGACTATCAACATGTACATTCCTCGTAAGGTGTCGTGAAAAATATACCCCAAGAATACTAACGGAATCAACCATGTCTTATTGCTGAAAGCCCAAAAATAAATTCATCTTATTTATCAAGTTTTTCTTTTAGGCATATATAAAATACCTTGTGTTTTTGAAGGGTTTAGTTTTAGTAAATTCACTGAAGCCCAGGAATCTATAGCAGACAGTGTTTTATTAGCTATTTCTTCTATCTCTGTTTCCAAGCTTCCTATAATAAAAACTGTTGTGTCATCGGCATAAAACACAAATGTTGCCTTATTTGTGCAGTGTACAATGTCATTAATATAAATCAAAAATAAAAGTGGCCCTAGAATACTTCCTTGTAGCACAAGAACAACGACCGGGTTCCTTGCAGATATTTCATTGTTGGCATCTAGGAATTGTGTCCTGTCTAAAATATAGAATTTTAAAACAGCATGCACTGTCCCACGCACGCCATATTTTTCTAATTTGCCGAGAAGGATGGAATGATTGATTAAGTCAAATGCCTTAGAAAAGTCGATGTATATGCCTAATGCCATTTCCTTATGACTAAATGCATATATGATTGTTTCTTCATGAGTCAAAAGGGCTGTTTTAGTAGAGCAATGCTTCTTGAACCCATGCTGAAAATTTTGAAAGAAATTGCAGTGATTAAAGAATGATAACAATCTGACATGCATTAATTTTTAATTGCTTTTGAAAGCACTGGGATTATTGAAATAGGTCCATCATTGCTTATTTTCTCTTTATCACCGTACTTGTAAACTGAAACAACATGTGAGATCTGTATTTGTTTTGGAAATAAATCTGTAGATATACGTACTAATTTATAAATATGGGTAAGAACAGGGCATATATTGTCAAGCACATAATTTATAGGGCGAATCTGGATACCATCAGCGTCCAAGGAGCGGCTGTTACTGATATTACTGAAGCAAGAAAAAACTTCTAGTGGGGTAGTTGGGGCAAAAAACAGAGTGTTGCTGAATGCATTTACAGGCAGAAACTGAGCATAGTTATCAAGGCCATCAACAATATTTAACTGAGTTTTCAATGAAAATAAATCATTAGACGCATTCGGTGTCGCGTTTTTAGAAAGTTTTTGACCATTATGACTCAAAATGTCCGGAAGAACTGAAAGTGAAGTTGGCTTTAACAAAGCATTCAATTTGCACCAGACCACATCCCTTTTTTGATTGACTGTGTGACTAAACACTGCTACGAAATAAGCATCCTTTGTAGACCTCAACCGACTAGTTAAACTATTTCGATATTTTTAAAATTTTCTTAGTGGGATCTCTCGACTGGATCTCTCGACTTCACAAATTGAGCATACAGGGCATGTTTGCGTTTCACCATACCAAGAAGCTCAGGCGTTAGCCAAGGTTTTCGTGCCTTGGATGCCCGTGTTAATTTTGGGTTGGGGGGGGGGGGGGAAATGTCCATGGTAAAAAGTTTGAAAATGCTAATGAAAGCAGTGTATTCAAAGTCACTATCTTTCGCTTGGTAAATGCTATGCAATGCCTCTTGGACAATAGCTTGGCGAAATGCTTCAATATTTGATGAGGTAATAGATTGAATAATAACTGGATATTAAGTTTTCCTAACAATAGAGTTCATTCGATTTACCAGCAATATAATACCTAGGTGATCACTAATGTCAGTGTACACAACATCAGCCTCTAACAAGTCGATGTTAATGTTTGATATGAACAAATCTAACAGGGATGCACCATCGATAGTCACACGTGTTGCAAAAGATATCGTGTTTGAAAAACCGTAAGTTTTGATGAGTGAATGGAAATCTTTTTGTAACGGGGACAATGAAAGCATGTTTATATTGATGTCACCACCTAAGACCAGGTTAGTTTTCTCTTCTAATGAATAGTTGAAAAGCTTTTCTAGGAATGCAATAAATTAGGTTGCATCACCAGATAATGGTCTATACATAACGGAGAACATGTTGTTACTGCTCTGCATTGTTACACCTCATAATCAGGGGTTATATCAGAAAGTTCGACCACGAGCTCAGCCAAGATATTTTCCTTGAGAAAGAGCACGATACCCTCGCTTATCACGACAATTACGGAAGAACTATTGATAGCCAAGAAGCTGAAGCATGTCCGACGTGGCCGTTAATCAAGTTTCAGTTAATACTATTACTGAAAACGATCTTGCAAAGTGTCGAGTAGCAAGCTGAAATCGTCTATTTTGTTTGGCAGTGAACGAAAATTTTGAGGAAAAAACGTTGATTCTGGCTTTTTAGCTGTGACTAAATGTTTTATTCTAGAAGGCTTGTAACCCATTATCAAGCCAAGTCTAACTTCCTTAGGTCCCGTTAGCAAATTTTGAGCAGGTCCCTTGTGCTTCCAATGATAAACATCCGGCTTTCCTCTGTTTCTAGTGGCTTGATGCGACAACCATCAGTCCAAAGAAACTTCCACTTTTTTTTTTCAGAGCTAATGCCCACAAACGTTTGCCATTACTCCAATAACGTCGCACTATAAATGTACCTTTACGTGAGTGGGGCTTGTACCCAAGTGAGACAAAGCGAGGCTAGAATCTATAGCGCTAGCGGGCTTCCCTAAATGATTCCAGTCGCTTGATTTGAGAGTAGTGCAGAATAAAGGTTGCGTGAGCGTGGCGTACTGTAGTGAAGTGAGGAGAGGCTAACACTAGTGTACCCCCTGCCCCTTGAAGATCTCGATCGCTAGGTTCGAGAGAAGTGCAGCTCGGCGGTTGCGTTTGGGAGGCTAATGTAAAGAATAGCTAAAACATACTCTTATCAGTCAAAACTAAGCTAGGCTAGCGCTGCCTACAGTCTACACGTAAGTTTCGTTGGAATTTACATTCTTCATAACGGCAGCTGTCGGAAGTCTGCCGAGCTATGCGGAATAAAAAGAAGCCGTAAAGAGTCCTTGTTAGGCAATGGACCAGTGGATCACAGTGTTATTCTGCTGATCGAAAAAACGATCTATGTGGAAAGCAGGGGAGAAGACATTGGAAAGGTCAACTATCTTTTGAGCTTGATGTCAACTCAAGCACGCATAGGCATAAAGCTTCCAAAGTTGCTTTCGTTGACTGCCAATTTATTTAAATAACCACTGAATCTGAACAAATAACATATATTTTGTGTTCC
This sequence comes from Rhipicephalus microplus, assembly GCF_043290135.1. Lineage (NCBI taxonomy): Eukaryota > Metazoa > Arthropoda > Arachnida > Ixodida > Ixodidae > Rhipicephalus > Rhipicephalus microplus. The sequence goes on along the minus strand of NC_134710.1, from coordinate 50,257,969 downwards.
TTCTACAGGCACACAGATTAATGTTGTTATTTTTATATCCACATCTGTGACCTCGCTGGCACCCATTACTCAGAATGCAGCCATAAACGAAAGCTCTGACATGAGCCACTTTCAACTTTATCGCTTACAGTCTATAGTAATCCACAATTTAAACTTCTAGAGTAAGATCATGCAATAAAAAGTATTCACTAAATGGTTGAAGTACACACCAGGGACAGGATATCACTATACCATTCAACCCTTGAAGGCATAGGTTGAGGATACCCAGTTTTTTTTTTGGACATGCACAAAATGTTCGCCCCGTCCCATATAGACCGGTCCCTGACAGGGTTGCCTCAAAGCTTAAATCTGCCTAGGGAAAAATCCCGGATTGTATGTGCTAAAGCAAGTGGTGCTGATTATAATATTCCGGATGCAATTAAAGCATTGACAGTACTAGGCCACAACTACGCTTCACTAACTTCAGTGGATGTGGAGCGTTCTTTTTTGCATAAAAGCACATACTGACTGAAAGAAGCACAATTCAAGCCCAAAAACCTTGAAATGTAATGGTTTGTCACTGTTTTCATAGCCTTTCCCACAATGTCAAACTACATTAGCTTTTGCCTAAATATATTCAAATGATTACGCTTCTTGTTATTTCCTTTACTGGAAAAATGCATTTAGCTTTCAAAAGCACAGAATTTGCCTGCTGTGTTTGCTAGAACTTGAATATTTGTCCTGGGCACGCTAGTGAAGTAATTATGAACTGTGCCTATGCATGCCTAAATGATAGTTTTTAATGACTATTTATGCCTAAATGGCAGTTTTTAGGGCCTATTATAAGTGTTTAAAACATTCTTTTTTCGTGCCTGAAGTTCCAGTTTCTACTCATGAAGTCTGTACAATGCAATAATAAAAAAAAGAGAGCAAGTGCCACGGTGAAACAAAACAAGAAAGAAATTGAAAGCAGTACAGGCATACGTACACTACTTCAATGTCCAGCCATGACAAAGGAGAAGTAGACCAGTTTACGAGAATGTTCAATTGGCAATACAAAAGGCTCGAGCCCAATGTGCCACGGTCATTGAAGACTGCTGCTTGCAATGGAACAGTATGAAGACAAGGGGAAGGAGAACAAGCAGTTGGTAATGTTGGTATCAGTAGCATGAGAGATGCTGAAATAAGCTTTAAGTTGTCTCTAATGAACACCTTCTTCAGAAATCATAGAAATTTAAAGTTCAGTTCAGTTCAGTTTTATTTCCTTAAAGGCCCCCATTCAGGGGGTGTTACATAAGGGGTGGGATTACAATTCAAAACAGCGGAGATTCAATTAACATTGCAAACAAACAGTTAAAATTGAATTAACATGGCAGATGATCGGTGAGGCGTTCCAGGAAGGTAGATGATGAGGCAATTGTGACAATGTCGTAGGGCAGGCCGTTCCAGTCTGAAGCTGCTCTGAGGAAAAACGAAGCAGCAAACGTAGTGGTGCGTGATGGCGGGCGGGCAACTTGAAGTGAATGACTGGTGCGGTGGGAAATGCGTGAGGCGGCTGTTATATAAGGAGCTTGATTGAGTGAAGAATAAAAAAACTTATGATAAAGGGTTAGGCTAGCAATGCGGCGACGATAAGAAAGGAGTGATAGGCCAGATTCATGTTTCAATGGTGAAATGCTGATGTCATATGAATATGAGGAATGGATGAAACGGGTGGCCCGATTTTGAACACCTTCCAAGGCAGTGATTAGGTATGCTTGATGGGGGCTCCAGATGGCAGATGCGTATTCTAATTTTGGTCTTATAAGCGATTTATACGCGAGTAATCTAACATGTGGTGGGGAAAGGCGAAGGTGGCGTTTAAGAAAACCCAGTGTTTTGTTCGATGCTGAAATGATGTTTGTAATATGGGCGCGCCATGATAAATTAGAACAAAGGGTGACTCCTAGATATTTATACGATTCTACTAATTCGATACATGATTTAGAAATAGAATACTGAAAGCGAGAGGGATTGTGACGACGAGAGAAGGACAAGAGTTTGCATTTAGTGGGGTTGAGAGTCATTAGCCAAATATTACACCAGTTTATTATATTGTTAAGGTTGCTCTGAAGGATGTGATGGTCATGACAATTAGTAATAGTATGATAGATTACGCAATCGTCAGCGAACATGCGAATGTTACAGGAAACATGCAATGGTAAGTCATTAATATATATTAGGAATAGGAGAGGACCGAGAACAGACCCTTGTGGGACGCCTGAGGTGACTGGGAGTGGTTTAGACAGGTGGCCGTTAAGATAGACAGATTGCGAGCGGTTAGTTAGAAACTCCTCAAGCCACCTGAAAATGTTAGGATGCAAGTTTAGTTTTGAAAGTTTCAGTAACAGACGCTGGTGAGGAACCTTGTCGAAAGCTTTTGCAAAATCAAGGAATATTGAGTCGGTTTGGATATTACAGTCGAGATTAGTCTGTAGGTCATGAACGAATTGTGCTAATTGGGTTTCGCAAGAAAGGCCCTTTCGAAATCCGTGCTGTGAAGGATGAAAAAATTCGTTGGAGTCCAAAAAATTGAAGATTTGTGAGTAGATGACGTGTTCCATGATCTTACAAGGCACGCTGGTTAATGAAATGGGGCGGTAGTTCAAGGGTGAGTTTCTGTTACCTGATTTGTAGACTGGAACGACCTTACCCGTTTTCCAATCATCCGGCATGATTCCTGAGGTGAGTGACTGTGAGAAGATAAGACATAAGTATGCTGCGCAAGTCGATTTCACATTCTTGAGGAGTTTCGAGTTGATGGAATCCATACCAGCTGATGAAGAAAGTTTTAATTTGTGGATTATAGATGAAATGCCTTCTTCGAAGAAGGTGACAGCAGGCATGAAAGTTTCTACGCTAAATGATGGCGACTGTGAGGGCATGTCAAGTTCAGTAGTGAAGACAGATGCAAATGCTTCGTTGAATATTTCTGCGCAATCATGGTCAGTCACTGTCTCGTGTGAATCATTCGTTAGTTTAATATCGGAAGGATGTGTGGGGTTTAGAACTTGCCAGAATTGCTTGGGGTTCCTGATTAAGAGATTAGGTAAGTCTATATGGTAAAACGAGTATTTGGCTTTACGAACAGATAGCAAATATGATTTTTCAGCTTCGATGTATTTTTGCCATGCAGTAGGCTTGCCGTTGCGTTTGGCGGTACGAAAAAGTCGTTTCTTTTTGTTTTCAAGTTTTTTTAAATGCCGAGAAAACCATGGTTTATTGCGGTTAGTTTGAAAAGTAATCTTCGGGATAAACATATCAGAGAGGTGATTTACTTTGTCCTTAAAGATCAACCAGTTGTCATGAACTGAGCGCGTGTGAAATGTAGATTCATACTGATTAAAAGAGTTACTGAGATCTTCAGATATTGCACTATAGTTACCCTTATCATAAAGAACAATTGTTTTATTAGTCGTCTGTTTTTTGGTCGAGGTAAATGAAAATAAAGCATGTATGACCTTGTGGTCGCTGATCTCAGGAAGGTAAGTAATAGATAATCGGTTCTCGGGGCTATTGGTTAATATCAGGTCGAGAATATTTGCTGATCCTCGTGTGACACGGGTTGGTTGGGCGACTAATTGTGTAAGGTTAAAGTTGAGACATACATCGAGGAAGTTTTTCGCCTCTGCGTGACATGATAATGTAGAAGTAACTATGTTTTGCCAGTCAATATTAGGGTAGTTAAAATCACCGAACAGAAGAATGCGAGCCTTTGGGTAAGCGGAAGTAAGTTTTTGAATGGAATTGTTCAGATGACATGGAAAATTTGGATCCGTTTGCGGGGGCCTGTAGCAGACGCCAAGTAGGACAGTTACGGTGTTAGTACGACAAATTAGCCACAGGGATTCGGTATCGGAATCGACGTTAACAACGGAGCAAGATATGCCCCGATGAACTGCGATAAGTACTCCGCCCCCCCGTGAGCCATTTCGGTCATTTCGGTACACGTGGAAGTCCTGTAAGTCAGTTAATATTTCCGCATCCGTTATATCGCTGGTAAGCCACGTTTCTGTTAATACGAGTATGTTGCTTTTTGATGACGAGATAATGTTGGATATGAGTTCACGTTTTGGAAGAAGGCTACGTATGTTAGTGAATATTACGGAAAACGAGAGAACATGACATGGGGAAGCCGTTTGGCGTTTTATTGCTCTTTGTTGGCGGGGTAACCGCTATGCAATTTCCTTAACCATGTGTGATGATGCGTCAAATATATAGCGCTTCGACCCGACGTGCAGCGTTTTGAACCGCAAGGAGAACTTGTCCGAACGTGCTTTTGCAAATGCAAGTAATTGCTTGCGCGCATATTGAACGGGGCGGGAAAAGTCCTCCCCGATGCTGTAGTTAGTGTTCTTCAGTTTCCTGCCGTTTGATAGTGGAAAGTGGACATGGACAGGCCTTAATGTGGAAGCAAAAAATAAAACACGATTTAACTATGTGTGCAGATCATGCCCAGCCATCGTGCAGAACAAAGGAGTAATTAGAATAACAAAGCATAGCGACCACAAGTTAGTGAGGATAACCTTAAGAGAACATACAAAACAAAAAATTTTACTAAGAAACAAGCCAACGCAGATACAGTGAGTGTAAAACCAGGCAATTTTAGGATTGCTCTCAAGGACACAAACAAAGCTTTCGAACAAGAAGGAGGAATAGAGGGAATGAATCGAACATTTTTTTGGAAGCAGAAATTGAAATGGAAGATAAAACATACAAAACAAGAAGTGAGCAACCTTTCTTTAAATAAGAAGACACTTAATAAAGAAAGGACAAAAGACGAAAGCATATATTACATCATTAGACTAAACAGAATTTTTAGAACTATCAAAGCTTGTCAACAAGATGGAAGTCTGTGTTGTACAGATTCATTTTAAAGGTTGAGGAAGTATGGTCATCCCATCCTGATTGAAATCGACATCGATCGGGCAATGCAGTGCCACAAGTAGCTATGAATGAGGTTAACAAGCCTGCATGCAAGATATAACCAGCAGGAGAGTTACTGGAGACGACCTTATAACACTTGATTTGATTAAAGATTGATGGGATTCATAATAAAAGCTTATTGGGACTCTGCACACCACGTAGTCAGGTCTACCAGTGAGCTAGAAAAACAAGATTACAGTAATACACACGATAAGAAAATGTTCATTTTCATAGTATTCCACATATCTGTAGCAAAGTTCATGTCGAACAAAATAATAAAAAGAACACTCAAGAGGTCAAGTTGGCTTGAGAAAGGGCTTCTTTTCAAGGGTTCACTGATATCACTTAAGAATTGAAAAATCTGCTACTTGCATATACTATAAAATTTAATGGCATTCGACTCCATAGAGATACCAGCTGTCATATCGAAGCATTATGGTGTCAAGAAATACATGAAGCATATGTGAATAGCTTTGCCAACATTCATATAAACAAGTCCACAGCTGCCTTGATTCTGAAAAGCAATAAAATTGAATTTGCGAAATGTGTCATTATAGCAGCTACAATCTCACTATTTTACTTAATTTATTACTCACTGTCATTTTGCATAAAGTATTAAAACAGGTGCTTCGGCAAGAAATAGGAATGACTAGGAATAAAGAATATTAATGAACAAACACGAGGACAAATTAAGAAACTTTGCTAAGGCACGTTGCCGGGCTAGTTGGTTGGGATTCATCATTTTCACTGGTTTAGCGCACCACGACAAGGACACACACAAAGGAGAGATTCACACACACACAGCGCTAACTTGCAACTAATGTTTTATTTGCGATCACACACGCTGTTTATACAATAGGAGACGGATAAAACATGGATAATGTCACGTCAAGAATACAGCACAGCCCATGCACGTGTCATCACTGATAGCGACAATCTACACTAGCTCGTCAAAGCGAAAATTCCAGATACTTCTTTTCTTTAGATGATAATGCTATGGAAGCCACACTCACACATTTTTCTTTCATTTTGTCTATTTCAAAAGCTTCAATAATTTCACGTGTGGTTCTGTCACGGGCCTTAAAGAGTATACGGGTGTTTTGGAACATAGGGACGCAACCGCACCTCTGACAGTGAAGGGCCAAATGACCACATACAGCTCTTTCTACATTGTACTTGTGCTCCTTTAGTCTTTCATTCACACACCTTCCAGATTGGCCAATGTATTCGCAACCGCAAGTCAAAGGAGTGCTATAGACAACACCACAACAACAATTCACAAATTTCTCCCGGTGCTTAATCTTACAAACCTGTTTCCCGCTACTCTCTGCATTGACCTTTTTGCACATTCCTTGCAACTTTTCGGGAGCAGAAAACACTACATCCGCACCCACCTTCCTTGCTATCCTTCGCAAGTTATGCGAAATGGCATGCATGTAAGGCACTACAGCAACCTTGCCTGCCTTAGTGGCGGTTGCCTGGTCTTTGCCGTTTGCCCTTCCTTTCCTGTTTATAGATTCGGCGACAGCGGTCAACAAGTGCGAGGGGTAGCCAGAGTTTAATAAACGTTTTGCTTGAGCCCACAAGCTCTCATCAAGCTTGTGGTGGCACGACTTCATCAGTGAATTCTGAAAACAGGATTTTATCACCGCGCGCTTTACCAATTTCGAATGAGCGGACGTGAACGGTAGAACCGGTTTATTCCCTCGCGGTTCATAGCTCCAGCATACTCTTGCTGGCGAAAAATACAGCCCGAGGTCAAGAAATTTTATGAAATTGTCATGTGGTACTTCATGCGTCAGCACCAAGGGAGATAACACTGTCAAAAACATGGTTAGAGTTTCAGTGACAACTGCGTCAAAATTGTTATGATCATTATTGGCAACGATCAGATAGTCATCTACATATCTAAAAACAGCAATAACGTCACTGTGCTTCATACGTTCGTCAAGGACCTTGTTACGTTTTGCTAAAAACAGGTCGCTCAGGTATAGACAGAGTAGGAGCGGTTGATTTTCAAAATACTGCCGGTGTGTCGAGTGATCAGTTTTTAGAGCTCCTTTACTTTTATCTTAACTCGACCTATGCGACATGGAATGGAAACACTGTAAAACAAAAGAACGGGATATGTATTGGTTCCTGCATAGCCCCGTACCTGAGCGACCTGTTTTTAGCAAAACGTAACAAGGTCCTTGACGAACGTATGAAGCACAGTGACGTTATTGCTGTTTTTAGATATGTAGATGACTATCTGATCGTTGCCAATAATGATCATAACAATTTTGACGCAGTTGTCACTGAAACTCTAACCATGTTTTTGACAGTGTTATCTCCCTTGGTGCTGACGCATGAAGTACCACATGACAATTTCATAAAATTTCTTGACCTCGGGCTGTATTTTTCGCCAGCAAGAGTATGCTGGAGCTATGAACCGCGAGGGAATAAACCGGTTCTACCGTTCACGTCCGCTCATTCGAAATTGGTAAAGCGCGCGGTGATAAAATCCTGTTTTCAGAATTCACTGATGAAGTCGTGCCACCACAAGCTTGATGAGAGCTTGTGGGCTCAAGCAAAACGTTTATTAAACTCTGGCTACCCCTCGCACTTGTTGACCGCTGTCGCCGAATCTATAAACAGGAAAGGAAGGGCAAACGGCAAAGACCAGGCAACCGCCACTAAGGCAGGCAAGGTTGCTGTAGTGCCTTACATGCATGCCATTTCGCATAACTTGCGAAGGATAGCAAGGAAGGTGGGTGCGGATGTAGTGTTTTCTGCTCCCGAAAAGTTGCAAGGAATGTGCAAAAAGGTCAATGCAGAGAGTAGCGGGAAACAGGTTTGTAAGATTAAGCACCGGGAGAAATTTGTGAATTGTTGTTGTGGTGTTGTCTATAGCACTCCTTTGACTTGCGGTTGCGAATACATTGGCCAATCTGGAAGGTGTGTGAATGAAAGACTAAAGGAGCACAAGTACAATGTAGAAAGAGCTGTATGTGGTCATTTGGCCCTTCACTGTCAGAGGTGCGGTTGCGTCCCTATGTTCCAAAACACCCGTATACTCTTTAAGGCCCGTGACAGAACCACACGTGAAATTATTGAAGCTTTTGAAATAGACAAAATGAAAGAAAAATGTGTGAGTGTGGCTTCCATAGCATTATCATCTAAAGAAAAGAAGTATCTGGAATTTTCGCTTTGACGAGCTAGTGTAGATTGTCGCTATCAGTGATGACACGTGCATGGGCTGTGCTGTATTCTTGACGTGACATTATCCATGTTTTATCCGTCTCCTATTGTATAAACAGCGTGTGTGATCGCAAATAAAACATTAGTTGCAAGTTAGCGCTGTGTGTGTGTGAATCTCTCCTTTGTGTGTGTCCTTGTCGTGGTGCGCTAAACCAGTGAAAATGATGAAATTAAGAAAGATATTGAAATAAATAAAAATGAGGTATATGTACAAAAATCCTAAAATATGGGTCAAATAAGATATTCCTTCACTAATTTCTTTTGTTGCAACAGCCAACGTGAATACAAACATCAATTGTGACAGAAATAAAAAAAGGTAAGTTCAATTACAAATTAGTGAATACAGACAGTTGGTTTGAAGGATAAAACTAGAGCCCTTCTTGTGAAGGGCTTATTGCGTCTAAATTTCTAATTTTTTTATATCTGGCAATTACTTGTTTATAAAGAAATATGAACAATCTATGTTACTGACTACAATGAAGCCCAACTTTTAAAGTGGATAGCACACTTTTTCCTGTTCCACAATTAGTGGTAAAATAAGCAGAGAACATTTTGAAACCAAATGGTGCTTAAATACTCTACGAATTATGCACTAATTAGTTCTATTTAACATTATCATTAACAAAGGTGGGTCCCCCAAATGTACCATCTTGAATTATGCTTTCAGAAATAAAGAGTATAGCAAAGGGTGTGTGGTTTGTTTCAGCAGGGGATTTGTTACCTAGTCATTTCGATAACGTGTGGGCTACCTCGACAATACAGGTTGAGAAGTAGTTTTGTCCCCATATGACATTTTTGGAAGACTAACCCTGGTATTCAGGCACATATGTCAAATAAAAAATGTACATAGACATAAGAGTTGTACAGGTGTTTGAAACTGGGCACAATGTGGCTCTTCACAAGGAAGAAATAGACCAAGTGTAGACTATATGGTCTCTGTAGTGACATGTGACTAGGTTCTGTTTAAGCAGGTTACCATAAGGACATTTATTTAATATACTAGAGACAGGTAAGCAGTGTAGCGCATTGCAGAATGCTAGGTCAATTCGTATGTGAGGCACAAAAAAGGGCAAAAATATGCCAAGCAGACTTTATTAATTACTTGAATAACCAATGCTCTTTTGAGTCAATTAGTGCACTGTAGATATTCTATGAATGGTGCTGGACTCTTTCAAAGGGGCATTTGCTGACTTTTGTCTCTTGAGAAAAACAGCTACAAGCCACATGAACACACACAGAGCCAGAAGTATGACGATTAGACAAATTCTTGTACTACCCATCATTTTCATAACTATTGCATGCTCTATAAGGTATGCGCCGCCTTTATAGGAGCAAATGTCGATGCTGTTTCCCAAAGCATCCTGTGGTTTACCTTGAGAAAGCAAAAACACAAGCACCTGCTAAAAGAGTCGAATGGCCTGCTTTGTCTTCCGATGGAGAAATTACTCTTTTGGCAGCAGTTATTCTTTCTTATGGAGACATTTTTATTTCTGAAGAATGTACATCAGATTCGACATTATTAAGGATGAAGGCATGACGTGTGGCCTGAAAAATCCAGCATTACATTCAGTGCTAATTCAAAAGTATATTGATATACTAAATTGGCATAAATCTTGTTCATGAATGAATTTGTCATGACGTTTGATTTAGATGGATGCAGAGGAGTCACCTTAGTTTTGTTTCTATAGCATGAATGGCTACACAATATTAGTAGTTATAATGCACCCTGTGTAATTGATGGCATTGATATAGATATCTTGCATCATCCAGTTGACAAACTCTTGACATAATCATGCTCACAAGATGTGTCTGAGCAGAACGGCACATTAAAGAAGTGGCTGAACCTTCCCATGAAAGAATGAATTGTGAATCCCTAATTGAAAAGTTTGAGTGTGTTTAAGAGAGTTTATAATAAAACATAACCCATCTAATTTCTGAACATGAAATGTTTGACATCTCAGAAATAATACTCATTTTTGCTACATATCTTGAAAATCTTGCCGACATTCATGTGACGTAGGAACTGTACAACAAACTTATGCAGACAAAATATTTTTTTCTGAAAGAAAAAAAAATACTTTGGTAACACATTTGTTTGGGCATATCAAGTGCCACAATAAAAAAAAAAGAAGTGTCGAGTGTTCACATGGGGTTAGTGCGCAATGGCTTGCAGAGAGAAAGCACCTCCGCAATAAAGGTGTTATAAAGGTGTTATACCCGTGACACACGGGCAAAAGTAAAGTACTTTGAAGTAAACCCCTTTTGTCGCCTAAGGGGACCATTTGCGGAAAGGAGTGGTGCTGATGACACACGGCACCGGAACACTGCTTTAGGCGGTGCCACAGAAGAACGCTGCAGAAAAAATGGCGCTGTTTGTGGAAGCGGCAAGATTGCAAATATTAAAAAGAATCTGCACATGTACATCACATTCAGCGAAGCCGGAGCATAAAACCGTGTTTTTTTATTGTCTGGTGGCTTATAATCCGCATACGTGTAATTTTCTTTCGCTTTTTTTTTGCGTTTTTAGGAGCAACTTAAGTTCGTCTGGCAACTATGAACAATCGGTGTTTTGCTGTTTTTGTTTTTTGTCGTGCTTTTTACATGGCTGCGTCCAGCTGGGTCAGTAACGGCGTGCCGCGTTTCATCGTGGTCCTGCGATGTCTCAGCGCAGAGACAGAGATAAAGCCTTTCCGACACCTGAATGTCTGTGTCAAGTTGTCAATTTTGCTGTGAACTTGCGCCCGTGTACGGGGAATACCGGCGTCAGTGAGGCTCTCGGCAATCGCCTGGTACACTCCACCGTTGTGCTTTTGCCCTCGCAAGGCGTTCAAATGGTCCTCCCATAGCTTTATCAGCACCCAGGTCTCCTTTTCGGTCCACTGGACGCGCGGTTTTTTCTTCACCGACTGAGCCGACTCCATTGTTACAAGATACTACGTCGCCGACACAGCAACTGCCACTGCCAACCCTAACATGATCGCGCTAGTGACGTAATGCAGGCGTTTGAGAGTATGGACCGACTGTAGGCCTTCACTTTTCAACAAATCGCACTGCTGCTGAAAATGAAAACATTTTCTCAGCTCAAAACAATACTGACAGGGCACCGCAGTGTTGCGACACGTTTTCTTCAATTGATAAATTATGCACACTGTATGCGAGAGTACTCCCTTCCTGCCAGAAAAGTAGATGCGGGATCTGCTTTTGCGAAAAGGATCTTTGCCGGAAAGGAGTTACTCCTTTGTCGTGTGTCACTGCGCCCGAACGCCTTTCCGAAAGATGTCCCCTTGTCTAAAGGACTTCAGGGTGCCCGTGTGTCAGGGGCATGAAAATGATATTTGTAACCCCTTCGTATCTGAGTTAATACTTGAACATTATTTTAAATGGAATTGGTCCAATTTGATGGGTAAATTGCTGCTCATTTCTTTGCCCCAGATTTTTTTACAATGATGTGCTCTAAAACCAGAATTCGTGTACTTGTATGCTAGAATAGGCTATTTTAGAAATAGAGCATGAAAAGCGTAGCATCTGTCACAACCATGTACAGCTCACACGTATACCTGTTAGGTGCGAATGCTATGTTTCTAAACAGAACCGTATCCAGGAATTCTTTCCGGGGGGAGGGGGGTTCGTGTGTAGAAGCTTTGCAAATTTTAAAGCTTTATACCAGCTTATTTTCGTGTATGAATGAAGTACATTGCTTACATTTATTATTTCAATAGTACCTTTCAATTAGTTGCACCGAAATAAAAAATTCCTGTGTTAACCTCAAATTGTGGTCAACGCAAGAAATAAAAGTTTGAACTACAACACCCCCCAAGCCAGGAGCACCACTGTTTCATGAATGAACACTATACTGGCTTTCTCATACATGTTGTTACTGAGCACAATGCATATACTATATACTGGAAGCTGCCACCGAAATAGGTACCCACAGTCAGCGAACTGTGTTTGTCGATGCAGCTTCAAGTGCTGGTTGCCTTTTTATGCAGATGAATGCATGCACTTATCGTGAGCACCAAATGGTGGTGGTAGATCATTTACGTTTTATTAGAACTTTGTAGGATGTGCAGACACAAATGTACAAATGAATGAAGGAGACTTTTAAAGCACTGAGACACGTTCAAACGAGAAAGTTCTTCTTTCAAGGCAACTTGCAAAAGTCTGTATGAACTTGTTCCAGGGTCAGTTCGATTTGTCGATGGACGCCGAGGAGCGCTAGTCTGGTCAATTTCTCGTTGCTCATAGCATTCCGAAGGTAAACTCTTCAGCCTTCTCAGTGTCGAAAAAGTCCGTTCTGGGTTCGACGTCGACACAGTTAGGCCCACCAGGATGGAAAGCAGTCTATGGATGTTCGGAAAAGACTCACGGTTGCACATCGCTAGGGCCTGTACAGCACAAGCTGGCCTATCCTTTCCTTCGATCAGGCAGCACATACTCAACCACAGCGTTAACTCGGTTTCGATGGCATTAGCTGAAGGAATGTCATCAAGATAAAACTGAACTGCGTCATCAACAGCAGAAAGGCTAGCCGATGCGCAGAATTTTGGCAGCAGCAAGTTAAGGCCAATCAGGACCTTCTTATGGGCATAAAACCGGTCCCTTAATTGATTTTTGAAATCCGCCAGCAATGTAGGCTCGTGTACTCAGATTTTGGTGCACGTTAAAGAACCCAGGTGGTCTAAATTTCCGGAGCCCTCCACTACGGCGTCTCTCATAATCATATGGTGGTTTTGGGACGTTAAACCCCACAAATCAAATCAATCAAAATCTGCCAGCAAATTCCTCCGGTAGTACTCTTCGGGAGTAGCAGACGGTACGTTACTTCTTTGCATCTGCCTTCCAGTGATTAACGTTTGTGATATTCAGCAAAGAGACGGAGTTCTGAAATATCTTGTTAAATTCTGTTTCGGCACTCGCCCGTTGTCTGGATAGAACGCCCATAACATTACCTACGTAATCACACGCTTGTGACGAGCCGCAGTCAACTTTTTGAAAATACTAGGAAAGTGGCAGGGTCAAAGAAAAGAGGTCACTCCAGAGTTGAAGTGAAACAACAAACTCGGACTTGGTAATGGCAGTGAGCAGCTGAGACGCTTTTGATAACGTATCAGATGACACGGCCTCATCCTCCAAATGTTTGAGAACGGCGGATGATGTTTCTCTTTCCCGCTTTACAGCGGCTAGAATCCCCTTAATAGACGTGACCCTCCCAAAATGCATTGTGGAGGCTATGACGTTAGTCCTTGTACTCCTGTGGTACCCTCCTGACATTAAAGGTTTCTTCTTTCCTGTGAAAGGCCAGTAAAGTACATCTCTGGTGCCGGAATGTGTGGTGGGGGCCTTTGATTTGTGCTCGGCGTAGAGGCGCGTATACTTTGTGTGTACAGATGAGGCAGAATTCGTGTTTGTGATTAAGGTTCTTCGAAGTAGCTTGGATATGCCAGGCTTTTAGTAGAAGTTGTCTACTGTGATTCGTTTCGGTGGTGAGTACTTTAGTTTATGAAAAGTTCATACTGTGATCTGCATCTTCGGAATGCTCCCCTGAAGTGTCACCCACCATAGTGGCTAAAGCACTCGGCTATTAACTCGCAGGTCCCGGGATCAAACCCCAGCCATATTGCCACAATGGCTCCGTCTTTCAAAGAGCGAAGCATACTGGGCGTCGTAGAATCTCCTCCCTGCCAGTCGCGACAAACCCTTCTGCCCCGACTCCTGTCGCGGTCACCTTCCCCAGGCCCTTCTCAGCGAACATTCCTGAATGAAGAGAGAGACAATAGCGCTACCCAAAATTGTGTTGTCGCCTCTCCGACATCGTGCAGGTGCTCTCCCCAGTCTGGCCTTATCCAGTCAAGCTGCGGCAAAGTGGACTCAGCGCCCGGCCAATTCCTCAAAAAGAGTCATCACAGGTGTCAATATTCAACCTCCAAGCCCTAGGTCGTCAAGTGGACATGGACCTGTGAGGTACAGGTTGACTCATTTTGCGCCGGCCAACGTTGCAGGATTGGTGGAATATAGAAGGGCTGGAATCCAGCAGACCAACAAGCGCCGAGGCTGTTCCCTGAGAGCGAAAATGTGAATACGGCGTATAAAGTATTTCCTTCGTTCAGCATGGGCTAGTCACTGCCTTGGGCACGATAATTTCTCGGTGTCCTACAGGCCTCAGCAACCCGAAACCGACACTTGTGGTCCCTACAGAAAGCATCTTAACTACTGCACAGTGAAAGACGAAAAAGAGAGAGAGAGAGATGCTCGCAAAAACGAGGTGGGTGTTCAGGTGTTCTGGTAAAAGGGAAGGGTTGAGAAAAGGCAGAAGAGGAAAGCAATGTCAGGAAACTTGTATTCATATTCGTAGTGCAAAAAAAGAACCCGACGGAGACACAGAAGAACAGGCGTTAGCTCCCGTCCTGTATTGGTGTTCCTTCTGTCTCTCCGTCTGGTTCTTTTTTGCACAACGAATATGAATACAAGTGACTCAAACCGACTAGCCCGCATCATCACTTTGATTGTCAAAAAGTTGCAGTGTGTGAAAAACTTTGGCAGATCGTGGTCGCTCTGCAGGCATAAGTATTTTAGTATCAGCCGAAAAGGTAAAGCATGAAAGCATGAAACCATATCGGGGGGGGGGGGGGGGGGGAGGTCCGAACCTTTTGACTCCCCTCCCTAGTTATGGCCCTGTTTCTAAACTCTTGGGCATACCCACAAACTATATAAACCAAAATCCTGACTCTAATGAGCAAACTACAGTTACAGTTAGTGATATATTTCAAAAAACAGTATAACAAACAGGAGTGAGTTTGCATAGATGAGTATTGCAGGAAGTCTTATTTAAAAAAAAATTTGATAAATCTGACAGAATTTGGTAAAATTTTTCACTTCTCGTTCAAATAATAGGCGTGCGCACGAGGTAGGCATGGGGGAATGGCGGTAGCCCTCTTTGTGACTTAAGTGGGGTGGGGCGGAAAGAAAGCTCCATACATTGACATAAAAGGCAGGGGGTGATATAGGGGGGGGGGTTCAAATTCCGCCCCATACATTGACATAATAGGCAAGTTACGGTCACTGCGACAAAACTCTTCCCCCCCCCCCCCCCGCCTGAAGAGGAACCCCGCGCATGCCTATGATTCAAACAGTAACTTGTGATAGTCACAGCACAGCTACGTAATGCAGGACAAACTTTTCGGTTTCTGAAAAAACTGAGACACTGCGTCCTTGTGCTTCGTGTTGTTGACAATTTGTCCTCACATCGCAGTCTAGTAGCCTCTGATGTGATCGTTATTGGCTAATGGTGGATGGAGCTAGCATTAGAATATCTTGACCTTGAGATTGGATTCTAAACTAAACGAAGCAATTGTTTTTGCAAGTCAGGAAAATTTACCGGGTAATGCCTGCCGATTTCCGCTGCAGTTTAACTGAGAATGACACTAACTAGAATCAACTGAGAATGACAAGTCATAGTACAAAACATTGCTGTGTTTTAAAGGTTTTGATATTAAACTTCAATTAAATATGCACGGGCGCTACTAAGCTTGAAAAAATAAAGGCGACTCTACAGAAAGTTTCCTCTGAGAGAAACGTTATCGCTTTGTAATTATAATTGTCATGTAGAATGCATGAGTGCACGTCTTGCATTTGTCTATATTACAATGAACTTAATCTTAATGCACATCCTCTTGCCAGATTTTTTTTTCGTTGACTTCAAAACGATAGCATGCAGCAGATATGCGGCAAATGTTACTAATCTTGTGGTGGGAACCCTACAGGTGGGTTGGGAGTCCTAGTACCGAGGCAAGGCGCAGTGGTGGCGATTTTCTAGATGAGAATTTATTGGCGTCTTGCTAGGTGCATGTAAATTATGGACGCCGGAAATACACAATTAGCGAAGGTGTTTCTTCACGAAAAACGCGTGTTCGAAGTGATGGACGCTTACAGAAGGCCGCCACTCGCAAATAATTTGCCCAAATGCTTCGCAAAGTGTACGTACTGGACGGATGCCTCGCAGAACTATTGCTAAAAGAACTTGACGAGCAGGGGGGGGGGGGGGGGGGTGATTCTTAAATGAAAAGAAGATAAACGTGAGCCCCGTAACTGTCTCTCAGGGGGAGGACACCTCAACAGTAGCTCACGAGGGATGGGGGTAAGGAGAGATTAAAAGAATTCAAAGGTATAGAGATAGAGAGAGTGGCAGAGATAGCCACATATGAAAGTAAGGAGAATATAGGAAAGGTGGACACTGTATAGGAAAGGTGGACACTGTATGGACACCACACAGCGAGAGCTCTTGTCGGCGTCAGGAGATGGCGTAGGGCGAGCCACTCGGCCAGAGCTGCGCTGCCGTCGGAGATTGCGGGGCCAACCGGTCGGCACGAAATCCAGTGAACGAGTCCTTTGACGAGCATGGTGTACGCAAGAAAACCGTACAAAGTGATATTTCCGTTTGGGAAGTTTCAGATAAGCCCATTTTGGAACAGGCGCGTTGCGTGCACGGTCATAGCCTCCCAGATTTTTTTTGCCTGCCGGATGAGCGCAAAACGCTCGTCATTTATGGGGGCGTCACCTACGTAGGGTTATGGGTTTTTGTATTTGGCCTTTAGGATTAGCAATTTTGGCGTCTTTTAATTTCTGAGGCAATGCCTTGTTTCGGAAGGGTTGCCTGTTGAAGTAATGCAAAACGCCCGTCATTTATAGTGGCGCTCACTTACGTTGGGTTCAATTAAGTAAGTAAAATAACTTTCACGCCTTTTAAAAGCATTTTATGTTATTTTTGTAGCATATAGGCTTCAAAAACACAACAATTTATTTGAAGACAACCCTACTTAAGTGGCGTTACCACCGCAGTTCCGACGACGGCAGCTTTTCAAGTGACCGCCGAGAATCCGGCAGGCAAGGAAAATCTAGGAGGCCGTGGCACGGTGTACAGACCTTTGGCTGCGCGTACGACAAGGATAATTTTATAAAAAAATTACATTGAACACTGCACACTGACGTGCACTGAAAGGCATAAAAAATTTTGTCGAAGTTTTACACAACCCTAAACAATAAATGAAAAATGATTACTTTTTTTATTTTGCATTAAATTTGAGCAACAACGTATCAACATAGTCATCAAAGTTAAGCAACATTAAGACCATTCAAATCTATTGAAAATATTTAGCACAATCTATCAAAAATTATTGTTTTACTTTTATAAACACTTTAATAATAGTATTATTTTCAAATGTGTGTTGTTTATAATTTCTAAACATAAAATCTGGCAACTAAAAGCATGAAAGTTTGCCCACATTGTTAAAAAAGTATTGGGCATTATTATTGTTGTACGCCTGTTATTGCTTAGCTATACTGATTGTCCTAAAACTAAAATTTTTTTGCCACAGATGCGGTTTTGACATAAAAAGACCCTAAAAGTGTCGCCTAGCATCTTATACCATACCAATGGTAGTTTCGTTTCTGTAGTTTAGAAAGTTGGCAACAGCATGCTCGCGTTCCTGGGACTTGGACGGTGTTTGACGAACTTGTAATACATTTTTCCGACACTGCAAGATGTATGACTGCTTTTTACGAGACTAGAACGCTAATGAAAGTTCTTGCTTGCATCGAAAAGCTTTCGCTGATTAGCGCAGTGGCATTCCCAAGTAGACGACCAAGCGTCGCTGTTTGTAAGAATACCTGCAGTATCTTAATTTTGAACTAGTTACCTGCATGCGCCACGCGTGCTTTAATGGCGATCGCCACCCGCTTACTTTCATAGTGAAGTGGACATAGAGTAACATGGTAAACGTTTACTATGTTACTCTATGAGGTGTACGCATTGTTTATGCACAGACGCTCTTGCGTTTGGGAAGTCATCATAGAGTGCTGGGCTTTTTGGTTTAGCATTCAGCAGTGAAAGCGAAACCAGTCGGTATTTCACAAGTGGCGGGTTTCGGAATTGAAAAAGCGCCAATGAGCTCTTTTCAGGAGGGACTTTGATCCTCCTGTGTGAACTGACCACCTGCCTTCTCTGATGAAATAAATAAATATCTCCAACTACTGCCGCAAATAATGCCGTAGGCGGCGGGTAATTATGTCGCGGAACTTTTATTGCGAGTATTGTATGACACGTTTCTTGAAGCACCGTGCGGATATAAAAGCTTTGCGAAAAACAGGAAGGCGGATAACTCGTGTTTCCGCACTGACTGCAGCTTGCAGCACTCTGAGCAGGCGGCAAGAGAGATGCGAGGGAGCTGTGTTATCAACTATTTTCTTGAAATATTTTCAAGTTGACATGACAAGGACGCACATTATCCTGGGGAGATCGGGGCATGAATTGGCAACATCTTTGTTCATGGGTTGTGGGTGGCAAAGGTCGTTACAGCATTTACAGAAGAGGATAATTTTACAGCATCAACAAACCTTCCTTGTAAGCATTTTGTTCCCTGCAGGCTCAATAAACTTATTCAAGCAAAGACAAGCGCACGGTGAGCTTTGCGCACGTGCGCCTGAGCGCTCCACCCAAACCTAAGAAAAAAACAACAACGTGTGGACGACGCATGTCCTCTTCGCGCATTCGGTCGCACGGCAGGGAAGTTGTTTCGTATTTTACGCGTGTGATAGGCAGGAATTGGGGGAGGGGGTACGATCTGTGGCATATTAAGTCTATAGCCCGTACTTTTTCTTTTCTTTTGTCATATTAAAAACACCACACTCCACATTTCACTGGCCTTTTGGACATGTACGTCGTTTCCTCTTTCGTCTGCTCAACAGTTGATGCTTTGCAGCCGCACTGAATAGCAACGCACTTTGATCATATCACGAGCAATCCTAACATTGATACAACTGAATAGTTGAGGGCAAGATATGATACGGGATTTATTGAAAAGGGATTAAAAACTGAAACGGGATTTATCTGCGCTAGTATAGTATACTTGAGCAGGAGCCTTACGGACGCTGGAAGCGGGCGGCGACAACCGGCACGAGTATCATAGGGCAGGTCAGCACGCAGCTCGCGCTGGGCTCTTCAGGCTAAGGGGGTGGCCCACTACGGCGTGTTGTTGTTCTTCCTGCTTGCACCATCAACAATAGCAGATCAGCGCTGTTTTTTCAGCAGTGAATTGATGGAAGTGACTATAACTGAACAGTTTTAGAACAATATCCAAATGCATTTCTAGTGAAGCGATGGTTGTGAATGCTGCACAATTACATATTATATTCCTGATCACGCAATTCATGTTCTGGAAAACATACCAGTGCGTATATAGTTTGACGAAAGATGTGCGAAAACTCAAGAGTCTAGATGTTCCTTAGTAATAATAATCAATAAATAAATAATTTATTTAACGTGCCCTGGAACAACCATGAGGTCTTTGTGCAGGCACACGCGAAAATAAAACAATACACTACAGATATTATTCGAAAAAATAAAACGAGTCAAAACACACACAAAGAAAATCAGCGCAAAGTTGGAAGAATAAGAAGACAAGATGGGAATCATGGAAACCAAGTGAAAATTAAAGGGGATATACACAAACTATGTAGAAACTCTCAGGGAGGAGCTGAGACAAAAACAATGACAGCGGAATGTTAAAAACATCAAGATCACGAAAGGTAACATTATAGAGACATTGTATTCCGCGAAAAGTAGAGTGTTGAAAGAAGTTGGCAGGTACAAGAAATGGTAAATTCTCTTAGTATTCAGAATATGGTTACTGTAATCACGCCATTCGTAGGAAGAACACAAATCTGACTGCAGCAAGCGACAGTTGTTAACTGAATGAATTTCCTTAAATATCTTAATATCACCAGCATACAAGAGAAAGAAGAATAACGAATGGCAAAAGAACGCAGAATCCAAAAATTTACACAACAGAGAAGTAAAGGGCAGGATATTATTTCGTGAACTAGTTTATAAAGAAATAATAGGTCAGTGCAATTTCATCGGCAGTGAAGGGATTGTAATGACCGATTATATTTCTCTGGCAGTGCTGGAACGAGCTCCAGAGTCATTTCTAAAGAAACAATGATTGTAAATGCCAATGAATTTTTTCTGGACTCACTCTATGGCGTCACTGCTACATTTAGCAATGCCATTCCAGATCACATATGCATATTCAAGTGGAGGAAGCCGGATTGCGTTGTACAATAAGTGAAATGCTGTAGGATAACCGAATTCTTGAGAGATTCTTCAAACACAGCCAAGAGAACGAAGACCACAGATGACAGCAAATTTAGGTAGGAGAAAAATTTAGCAGCCTATCAAAAAGATCACCAAGATCAGTGAATTCATATACCTTACATAAGAACATGTTATTGGCAGAGTACAGAAATGACCCGATGGATGTTTTGCGAGATATACTCATGACTTTGGTCTCTGAGGTATTCAGACGATGCTTACTGTTTTCACACCACTCAGAGAAAGAACACAAATCTGACTGCAGCATGCAGCAGTCGTGAACTGAATGAATTTCCTTAAATATCTTAACGTCATTAGCATACAAGGGAAAGAAGTATAACAAATTGCAAAAAAACGTCGTTACCGTAAATTAAAAATAAGAGTGGGCCTAAAGCCGACCCTTGAGGGACTCCACTGGTCACATTGTACAAAGAATATAGTGGGTCATTTGCTGCAACATTAATTTATTCTGCGGATATCTGTGCAGGAGATTCACAATAGACGATTCAACATCAAGGTTTGCAAGTTTAAACAAAATCAATGAGTGGCTGACTACGTCAAAAGCCTTGCTCAGGTCACAGTAGACTACATCAACCTATCCTCTCTGAAAAATAGAAGGAATTTGCGTCATGAAACTAGCAAGATTTCTGGTAGTTGAGCGGCCAGGGAGAAACCAGTGTTAATCAGGAATCAATGAATCACTCATGCTAACCTACAATATGTTGTGAAGAACCAGCCTAAAGGTCTTGGATGTGACACACAGTAGACACATCGGGTGGTAATTAAAAACGCATGTTTTGTAGCCTGACTTAAATACTGGGAAAACACGCGCAATTTTCCGCATCCTTGGAAATGTGGAAGTGTTCAGACAGTTGTTATGTTGAAGTCACTACTGGGGCAAATATACTACCATAAGCCTTATGACGGAAGGAATGCCATCAGGGCCACACGATAAAGATGGTTTTAAGCGCTCAGTGCATGCGCAAATCAGCTTTTCATCCAGCGATAGACAACTAGATGTGCTGACTGCCTTGGTCAGTTGTACTATCTGAGTCCGAAAGTCTGATGCCTTATAAACTGAGAAAAAATGCGTGGCAAAACAGTCAGCGATGGCATGCACTTCGAGACTGCCTGAGTCAGTAGCCTGAAGGACTTTCCTTTTTTCTTAGACCGTTTGCGTTCACACAAAACTCAGCTTGCCTGTCAGACAGATTTTTTTTCTAATGATGCAATATATGAAGGGTGGTTCCGTTTATATAGGCGTTTAGCGAGAGCTCAGGAAAAGCTGAACTCCTCCTTCCACTTGCTGAATGGAGAACATTTAGCATTCGTGTACGCGCGATCTTTATGCTTCAGTGCACTTATAGGTTCAGGATGAAACCAGTGGGGATATTTACGATGTTTTGGGGTATCTTGCGGTATAAACTTACGCATTCTGTTTAATACAAGCTCCGTAAACTACTAAACTTGTCCGTCAATGTTTAGTTTGTCAGTAACCTGAGACCAATCAACTGCTCACAAGTGATGGTAAAAGCCCTTGTAGTCCTCTCTTTGAACGCAAATTTAGGAGATCGGTTAACATGACTGCTGTAGCTCGTAGTTTCGGCACACACCAATAACCTTACATATTAAGTGGTGGGTGGAATTTGTCAGGACGAACAAGAGGGATGTCGGAGCGAGAAATTTCAATGGGTGGATCGTTGGACAGACAGAGATCCAAGATGCCTTTGCAATTGGCGACTGTGTTAATAATAATAATAGTGATAATGATGAAGACTCTTGGCGTGACGTAGTTTGTGCCCAGGTCAGAAGTTTGAGGCATAAAAAGCAATATTAGGTAACATAAACGATAAATTGCGCCTAAAGTACTAGAGACACCCACGACTTGGTGTTATTTTTGCAGGCTTTATTTTTCATACAGAGGAAACTACTTTGTTGGTCAATTGCCAATATTGAAGTTGACGACAGGTGCCACGTGAGCCAAACTTGGGAACACATGTGCTATCCGTGTCAAATGAAACCTGAACAGCGGCAAGCCTTCGCACTGGTATAATGCGCATTCAGATCCTGAATGTCCAACGAGACGGAATGTCCAGTGAGACAGAATGTCCATTGGGTCACGTGATGAGTGAGACTGTATGTCCAACGAGCCTGAATGTCCAACCGAGACTGGATGTCCAACGTGACAGAATGTCCATCGAGACCATCGGCAGTTTCGTCCGTTGGCCCAAAAACCATACACCTGCGGTAAAAGCGCAGAGCATATTATGCCAAATCCCATGCGCCGAGTGCCTCACTTCGTACGTTGAAGAAACCGCGAACTTCCATGAAGGAATGCTGCAGTACAAGAATGACCTCCGTCAATGCAACAGCGTACAGAGCGCAATGGCGTAACACTGCGAGCAGTTCGACTACCATACCAGTCCCGACGGTGTGGTGTCGAGCTCTTTGCCTTGTTTTGTACACTTCCTGCATTTCTTGGGATGCACAAAGAGCGCGAAAACAGGTACGAGAAACTTGACCTTGGGAAACGACTGTGCCGCCAAGTTTTTTGCAGTGTGGACTGCAAAAAGCTTGGCATTATTATTAGTGTTGTTGTTGTTGTTGTTGTTGTTGTTGTTGTTGTTGTTGTTGTTGTTGTTGTTGTTGTTGTTGTTGTTCTGAAGCACTTCATCGTGTTTAACCTCACGTTTAGAGTCACTCCCTGAAGGTAGCACATGCACCTTAACGAACCTCTGTCATCCGGCGTCGCTATGTTGTGTCGGTATGATTGAAATGCAGACGTGTTGGGAAATTAGGGATTATCTAATAAGGTGATTCAAGAATTCGAACAGGTCATTAAAGTTTAAACATCCTTCTAATTGCCGAGATGTAACAGCTTTTTTACCACATTGAAGCTTGAAGAAATTTGTTTTTGCGAGTGTTTTTGCGAAATTTGTTTTTAAAACGTCACGTACGGCATAAACGCTGTGTTTCTACCCCCTTCCTTTGCGAAACCTGGCCGTTACAACTTTCAATGTACCCTAAATTACGCAACCGCTGTTTAATATGAAGCGAAG
The DNA here is from genome assembly GCF_043290135.1 of Rhipicephalus microplus. NCBI lineage: Eukaryota > Metazoa > Arthropoda > Arachnida > Ixodida > Ixodidae > Rhipicephalus > Rhipicephalus microplus. The sequence goes on along the minus strand of NC_134710.1, from coordinate 50,234,581 downwards.
GACATGATAAAATCTGATAGTTTCTGTCGATGCTACATTTCACAGAACAAAAATTGGCGATATGGTGCATAGCTATCGGAAGTTTTCAGCACACAACAATTCCCTCACAAGACATTCTCAATCACCCGTCCTGTCTCTCTCGTTCTTGTGAATAAGTTGTTTAGCGGTCATAACTTTCCCACAAACCACATTTATTCATGGAAAACACGAAGCGGCAGTTAAGGACACAAACAGTTCAATGCAACAAATAGAGAAGGGGTGCTCCATACTCGTGAATCATTCTGCTTTGCCGCCTTTTAAGCTACATGAACAATGAAGCCACGCCATTACATTCATTCTTCATTAATTGGGCGCAAACTGTAGACCAAGCTCATTGTGATTCACGGTCTCCCGTAATAAAGTAGGCCTGGAGATGCACATGTGTCGGAACATGCTGCGCAGTCCCTTCCCATGCCGTCGTATACAGCCATCTTCGTATATTTCGAATGTTTATGAGACACACAATAATGCATTGATCAAGAATTATTCAGTTTTTCCGCTTGTTAGTATCTTGCTTAGCTACACGTTCTTCTCTCCTCTATAAAAAATTACGCAAGTTTCGTAGCATGCATTAACATATATTGCTGTTTCTACTTCGTCATAGACTGTCATCGGTGTGCTCTATAAGCACGTCGCCTACTAACATGAAAGTGCGAGCAAGTGCAATGCATAAAAGCACTATTACATCACGAAAACTTACGGGTCGCCCGCGGTCTCTCTAAAGCGTACAAGCGACTTCTGAGACGCTTGCAGATGTAACACCTTCTTGTGTCCTGCAGCCGCCCAGCATTTCATGCCGGGTATACACGGCTACTGTGCGCACTGTGGGGTGCTGGCGGACACGTACCACATAAATGCAGTATGCCCAGCTATACCTCTTTTTTTTTCATCCCCCTTCCCCCTACCCACAAGAGAGGCTTGGGGGGAGTTCCTGCTCGGCTGGTCCACCCGGGACGCTCAGAGCTCCCTGCTGGCCCGCGCCCGAGCAGCGATGACCTCCAGTGGACTTCTGGAATAAGGAGACCATCCAAGTGCATTTGTAGTGCAACTCTCTGTGTTTTTCTCAATAAATGTTTACCACCACCACCACCGCCCGGAAAGAAACTCCTAATGCCTATATACTCAAACTGAAGTTTTTAAATCGTCCCACCACGAACGGGATGAGCTTCGGGACCAAATACACTGCAAAATGTGCTACAAATACCTGTGCACCATGGAGGTATTATCATTATTATTGTTGTTGCTGTCATCGTCGTCGTCGTTGTTGTTGTGGTCGTCGTCGTCGTCGTTGTTGTTGTTGTTGTTGTTGTTGTTGTGAAGCAGTTCATCATGTTTAAACTCGCGTTTAGAGTTACTCTATAACCTCCCTGAAGGTAGCGCATGCACCTTTAACCAATCTTTGTCATCCGGTGAGTTACCTAAAGGCTGTAAGATTGGCAAGGTAGTCCCCGTATTCAAGGGCAGACGGGCACTCACCCCGCAATTATCGACCCATTTCACAAACATGCATATCCTGCAAACTACTTGTTTCTCATATCTATGATCACCTTCAATCGAATAACTTTTCCCCTTAATCAGCATGGCTTCAGGAAAGCGGCTTTTCATGCGACACTCAGTTATTCGAATTCAACACTTACATTTGATCTAGATAGATATGTGGGGTTTAACGTCCCCAAACCACCATATGATTATGAGAGACGCCGTAGTGGAGGGCTCCGGAAATTTCGATCACCTGGGGTTCTTTAACGTGCACCCAAATCTGAGCACACGGGCCTACAACATTTCCGCCTCCATCGGAAATGCAGCCGCCACTTACCTTTGCTTTAATATGAACAGTAACGATCAAACATGTTGCCTCTTTTTCGACTCCGCCAAAGCTCTCGATACTGTCCCTCATTGTCGTTTAACATCCAAATTGTCTTCCCTCTGTATAGATTCACTAACAATGTCCTGGATACGCAAGTTATTCTTTTTCCGTCAGAAATTCACGGTGGTTAACGACACTTCACCTCTAACATTTGCGATGTCACATCTGGTGTTCCCCAAGGCAGTGTACTTGGTCCGTTACTCGTTTTAATATGGCCACGCGTGTTTTTTTTATTTTCACTTTTGTTTATTTCGGTTGTCACCCACAAGGCCTGTCAGGAATGCTCAGCGCAAACTGTGCCTGACGGTTCGAGAAGGTTCGCGATCATTGTAGATTGTTCTGTTAAGACTGCGTGTTAAGACACTCGATATTTAAGACACTCGAGTTAAGACTGTTCTGTTAAGACACTCGATATTATTCCAGAGCATGTGCGACGACCAGTGAGTGCAAGAAGCGAACACTCGATATTATTCCAGAGCATGTGCGACGACCAGTGATAGTGCTAGAGTATTTGACGGCTCATGTATAAATGCCGACGTGCGTCATCACTTGTAGTTGATAGATGACCGACGCTTTGTTCGCCGCTATCTAGCTGTGCCAGTGTCTTGCTGTAATCTGACATTTTTGTACGCCCCGCCATGACAGTCTAGTGGCTAAAGTACTCGGAGGCTGACTTCGGGTAGCGGGATCGAATCCCGGCTGTGGCGGCTGCATTTCCGATGGAGGCGGAAGTGTTGTAGGCCCGTGTGCTCAGATTTGGGTGCACGTTAAAGAACCCCAGGTGGTCAAAAATTCCGGAGGCCTCCACTACGGCGTCTCTCATTATCATCTGGTGGTTTTAGGACGTTAAACCCAACATATCAAACATTTCTTTTACGTGCCATGGCCACAAGTTCAGCCCAATAAACAGTTAATTCTGACCACTCCGTCTGCTTCCTTCGTCCACATCACGACCCCGTCACAATATACATTAAAGACTTGTCCGCTAACCCTTGATTCCCAGTTAGGTTGTTCATGGATGATTGCGTCATCTACCGCATCATTCAATCTGTTGACTATCATGCTGATCTTTGAAATGGCCTTAATCTAACCTTCAGGTGTTGTGAAGATTGGCAAATGTCCCTTTACGCGTCTAAATGTACGTTAATCTCTTTCACTAGAAAGCGTACTAACTCACCCTTTCTCTATACTATCAAGAGTATACACTGTTGTTTCAGTCGCACCATCGTACAAATATATCGGCGTTCATCTTTCATGAAATTTATCTTGGACTACGCACATAGCAGCTGTCTCTTCAAAAGCCTCCCAATCTCTCGGCTATTTTTGTAGTGCCGCGAACCATGCATTGGGTTTGTTTATTTGTGTTTTGTTTTTTCGGCCTGGCTGCGCCGGCCTGTGCTATCACTGTTTTCACAGCGTTTCGAACAAACGCTATCACAGCGTTTCGAACAAACGCTATCGAACAGCGCTTCGAGCGTTCCGAACAAACAGCGTTTCGAACAAACGCTATCACAGCGTTCTCGATACAATTTGACTATTCAAGAAACGCTCGCGCCGAGGGATATAAATTCCCGCACAGCTGATGCCACGACATTTTTCGATCGCCGACGCCCACTAGCGTGCACGTCGTTTTGCCGACCACTGCTTCGCCACCTGTGTATTTTTTCGGTTGTTAGGGGAGCACAAACTCGCTCCAATAAAACTTGTTTTCCTTACAGACAACTGCGTCGTCCTTTGCTGCGTGACATCTGGTGGAGGTGCGGGGTACATGAACCCTAAGCCATTGCCAAGCCGACAAGCAAGCCCAACACGACAAGCACGCCCAACTCGTGTCAGCCGCCGACAGCAAGGCCTTCAGGCAGAGTTTAGACTGCTCCCGGATAAAAGGAGGAAAGAAGACGTAAAAACCACGATGATCGACGCAGGCACCATGACCAGCGCTACCAACCCTCCCGTCGTTCTGCAACAACCTCGTGAGCCCCCATCATTCCGAGGATCTCCTGGTGAAGACCCGGAAGAGTGGCTGGAGAAGCTAGAGCGCATCTGCATCTTTAACAGGTGGGATGACAAAGAAACGTTTCGTCATGTCTTCTTCCATTTAGAGGATGCAGCTCGAACGTGGTTTGAGAACCATGAAGGCTTCCTAACCGACTGGACTGTCTTTAAGAGCGAATTCCTCAAAACATTCGCTACGGTTGTGCGGAAAGAACGAGCCGCCCTTTTGTTGGAGACGCGAATGCAACACCCTAACGAAGGTGTTGTACTGTTCGCTGAGGAGATGAAGATGCTGTTCCGGAGAGCTAACCCCGAAATGGCAGAAGGGAAGAAGGTGCGCTTTCTGATGCGGGGAGTTAAACAAGAGCTCTTCGCTGGACTCATCCGCAACCCCCCTAAGACCGTCGCTGAGTTCGTCACCGAGGCTTCGATGATCGAGAAGACTTTGGATATGCGTTCGCTGCAATACGATAGAACACTCAACACCCTTTCGGTGAACCCGGTAAACGCCTCTGGATTGGCGACGGAAGACTTGCAGGAGACCATCTGCGCCGTCGTTCACGAGGAACTGAGGAAATTGTTCCCAGCAACGCCGCAGCCCCAAGTCGCCTCCCTCACTGACGTCGTCCGCGAGGAGGTTCAGCAAGCACTGGGGAATTCTACGCCATCGGAAGCATCTTACGAACCACAAGCAATGACCTACTCCGCTGCTGCTCGTCGACCCCGACCCGCCCCAACCCATTATCAAGAAGCCCCGCCGTACCGCCGCCCAATGTCGCCCACCCGACCCCCTGTAACCCGAAACCAGACGCCCAAGAAGACCGAGGTGTGGCGAACGCCAGATAATCGTCCGCTGTGCTACCACTGCGGAGAGGCCGACCACGTCTACCGCCACTGCCCGTACAAGAGGCTGGGTTTGCGTGGGTTCTCCGTCGACGCACCCCGCCCGCGAGCCGGCCAGCGCCCATTTGAGATCGAAGAATACCTGTCGAACACCAGCCGTGTACCATCCCGTTTCAACCGTTCGCCGTCGCCCTACCCGTACCAATCCCCCAACCGTCGCAGCAATGCTGACTTCGCCCGTGGAAGGTCCCCCAGCCCACGAGGGGGAAACTAAAAGCAGCAACTTCTGGAGGTGAAGTTGCACAACGACGAAAAAATGAAAACCCTCCAACGACGCAAGACCGTGATTCACGACATGCCCTCATCCCGACGACCCGACGACACCCTGACGAGACCCCCGAAAACGACGACAGCTACGCTGCGCGACGCGTACCCGAAATGACGAAGCCTGCCGCTGAGAAGACGACAATGACGGCGCATAGTGCCCGACCATCAACACGCGCAAGCCGCGATGCGACGCCCCGACGCACCTGAAATTCGAGGAAAGCGGCATCCGACGTCCAGTTGTCCATCGACGGCCTTGACGTAGTCGCCCTTATCGACACGGGAGCCGACTACTCGGTCATGAGCGGGTCATTCGCGTCGAAGCTAAAGAAAGTTACGACCAGATGGGACGGTCCGCACATACGCACAGCAGGAGGCCACCTCGTGACCCCAAGTGGAATGTGCACATCGCGCGTCGCCATAGACGGCACTACGTACCCTGCGGAGTTGGTCATTTTGCCTAACTGCTCCCGCGACGTAATTCTCGGAATGGACTTTTTGACGGACAATGGCGCAATAATTGATCTGCAGACCAGGTTGATAACGTTTTCTTCCGATCACTCCACGACGCCCCAGCCGAACCTCGGACACCGTGTTGCTGTAAGGATCGCCAACGATCACGTCACCCTGCCACCCCGCGCAAGCTTGATGATCGCCGTCTATTGTGAAGGTGCTGCCCCTGACGTCGACGCTATCGTAGAGACTGACCAAAGGTTGCTTCTAGACCGCGGTGTGTCTGTCGCAAGAGGCATTGCGCGGTTTAAGCAACGCAGATCCCACGTTTTGGTCACCAATTTCACCGAGGAGTACCAGCATCTAAACAAGGGCGCTGCGATTGCGTTCCTCGAAGAAACGCAAGAAGCGAGTCAAGTGATCGCGGTCGCCACCTTTGAACGCACACGCGCAGATGCTTCCAGGCTGCCACATCCTTTCGACGTGTACCCGGCGCTGTCGCGAAAAAATCGGGACAGATCACTGGAGTTGCTCGGTCGCTACAGCGAGTGTTTTTCCTCGAACTCGAAGTTACGTCAGGCACCTTTGGCGAAGCACCGGATAATAACCGTAGATGGAGCCCGACCTACCAGACAGTCACCGTACCGCGTTTCTTCAAACGAGCGCGAAGCCATCCGGACTCAAGTAGATGACATGCTCAGCGACGACATAATACAGCCATCGAAAAGTCCGTGGGCGGCGCCGGTTGTACTCGTGAAGAAAAAAGATGGCACTTTAAGATTCTGCGTTGACTACCGGAGACTAAACAAAATCACCAAAAAGGACTGGCAAATTGAAGTGGACGAGAGAGACCGAGAGAAGACTGCATTTATAACCCCGGACGGTCTATACGAGTTCAAGGTGATGCCGTTTGGGCTGTGCACGGTGCCCGCAACGTTTCAGAGAGTCATGGACACTGTACTAGCAGGCCTGAAGTGGCACACTTGCCTCGTATACCTCGACGACGTTGTCGTATTCACCCGGACTTTCGACGAACACCTCACAAGGTTGGAATCTGTACTCGAGGCCATTCGTTCGTCGGGGTTAACGCTGAAGCCTGAGAAGTGCCGTTTCGCGTACGAGGAACTCGAGTTCTTGGGTCACGTCGTGAACGCCGCAGGAGTCCTACCTGACCCGGCAAAAACATCAGCCATTGCGAACTTCCCAAGGCCGAAAGATAAGAAGGGTGTGCGAAGGTTTCTCGGACTGTGCGCATACTACCGGCGCTTCGTCGCAAACTTCGCACGCATTGCAGAGCCACTCACGCGCCTGACGAAAGAAAGCACCCCTTTCAGCTGGGAATACGACCAAGAAAAGGCATTCTGCGAGCTGCAACAACGCCTGCGAAACCCGCCCGTGCTCGCTCATTTCGACGAAAACGCCGAAACGGAAAGGCACACGGACGCCAGTGATATCGGTTTGGGTGCCGTCCTCGTCCAAAAGCAAAGCGGTTACGAAAAGGTAATCGCCTATGCAAGCCGTGGTCTGTCGAAGGAGGAGAGAAACTACTCTGCCTCCGAGAAAGAGTGCCTGGCTATCAAATGGGCCATTTCAAAATCTCGGCCGTACGCCTATGGTAGACCGTTTAAGGCTGTGACAGACCATCATGCGCTGTGTTGGCTCGCCAATTTGAAGGACCCCTCTGGCCGTCTTGGGCGGTGGAGCTTGCGCCTGCAAGAGTTCGACGTTACAATATACTACAAATCCGACAGGAAACACTCCGACGCTGACTGCCTGTCCCGCGCCCCCGTCGACCCACCACCACAGGACTCCGATGAAGACAGCGCGTTCTTCGGAGTCGTGACAGAGAGCGACCTAGCCACCCAGCAGCGTGCCGACCCTGACCTCCGCGCCATGATCGACTACCTAGAAGGGCGCAACGTCGCCGTGCCTAGGGCGTTCAAGCGCAACTTACCAGCGTTCAGCCTCAAAAACTCCATCCTAGTGAAGAAGAATTTCAACCCCGGAACGAGAACGAATTATCTACTTGTCATCCCCGCAGACCTTCGTGACGAAATTTTGGAAGCGTGCCACGACGACCCGTCTTCCGGACATCTCGGAACAGCTCGCACGATTACAAAACTCAAGGCGAAATACTTCTGGCCCCGCCTTACATCCGATGTCACTCACTACGTCCGGAGATGCCGTGGCTGCCAGCGACGAAAAACACCACTTACGAGACCCGCCGGACTTCTGCAGCCGATCGCCGTCTTAACAAGGCCCTTCCAACAGATCGGAATGGACCTTCTGGGCCCATTCCCTACATCCCGATCCGCGAACAAATGGATTGTCGTAGCGACAGACTACATGACGCGCTACGCAGAGACCATCGCTCTTCCGAGGGGAACTGCACAAGAAGTTGCAAAATTCTTTATTAACCAAGTTGTGTTGCGACATGGAGCCTCCGAGGTCCTAATCACGGACCGCGGAACGACCTTCACTGCGGAGCTCATGCAAGGAATCTTACGCTACAGCAACACGGATCACCGAAGAACGACGGCGTACCACCCCCAAACGAACGGACTAACGGAACGGCTGAATAAGACAATCGCGGATATGCTGTCTATGTACGTCGACGTTGAACATAAGACGTGGGACGAAGTCCTCCCGTACGTCACGTTTGCGTACAACACGGCTATCCAAGAAACCACGCAGATGACACCGTTCGAGCTCGTCTACGGAAGACTGCCGACTACGATGCTCGACGCCATGCTTCCGCACGTAGAAGACGACTACCTCAACGCCGACGTCCAAGGATACCTCCAACGTGCGGAGGAGGCCCGCCAGCTCGTTCGAGTTCGTATAACGGACCAGCAACTGGTGGATGCCGGACGCTACAATCTCTGACGCCGAGACGCCGAGTACCATCCTGGAGATCGTGTGTGGGTGTGGACTCCCATTCGACGACGTGGACTCAGTGAGAAACTTCTACGATGCTATTTCGGACCCTACCGGATTCTACGACGTGTTGGCGAACTAACGTACGAAGTGATCCCCGATTGTGACTCCCGTACATCACGACGACGCACGCGGCCCGAAGCCGTCCATGTGGTTCGCTTAAAACCTTTCTACGGACGATGACGAACTTTTATTTTAATTTGTTTGGACTGTCCCTTATGTCAGCATCGGGTCGATGCACTCTTAGAGGGGGGGTAATGCCGCGAACCATGCATTGGGTTTGTATGTTTGTGTTTTGTTTTTTCGGCCTGGCTGCGCCGGCCTGTGCTATCACTGTTTTCACAGCGTTTCGAACAAACGCTATCGAACAGCGCTTCGAGCGTTCCAAACAAACAGCGTTTCGAACAAACGCTATCACAGAGTTCTCGATACAATTCGACTATTCAAGAAACGCTCGCGCCGAGGGATATAAATTCCCGCACAGCTGATGCCGCGACATTTTTCGATCGCCGACGCTCACTAGCGTGCACGTCATTTTGCCGACCACTGCTTCGCCGCCTGTGTATTCTTTCGGTTGTTAGGGGAGCACAAGTTCGCTCCAATAAAACTTGTTTTCCTTATAGACAACTGCGTCGTCCTTTGCTGCGTGACAGTAGAAACTTGCGATACGCTCCTTCTAACGTACGCGCATTATAATATCTAACTTATGTTCCCCCACAACTGCAGTATGCATCATCGACATGTCACCACAACAAGATAACGTTGGGCGTATGTTGGAAGCTGTCCATATTAGGAAAGCGAGATTCATCGCTGGTAACTACGACTATCGTTCAAGCATCACCCTAATGAAACAAGACTTTCTATTTATGTCACTGGATGAACGCCACGTCAATTTCATTTTATGTTTATTTCATAGATACATAACTAGTAATAAATCCCGCTGTTTGCCGCTTCGTCTTTCTCTGCGCCCATTTCGACGCATTCCGAACGCTCGTTGTTTGATGCACGTTCATTGTCAAACACAGAAATTTACCTCATCACCATTACCTCGAGCCATACATAGCACATTTGAACGGCCTTCCAGATTGCATTGTTTCCACCCGCCGCGGTGGTCTAGTGGCTAAGGTACTCGGCTGCTGACCCGCAGGGCGCGGGTTCGGATCCCGGCTGCGGCGGCTGCATTTCCGATGGAGGCGGAAATGTTGTAGGCCCGTGTGCTCAGATTTGGGTGCACGTTAAAGAACCCCAGGTGGTCAAAATTTCCGGAGCCCTCCACTACGGCGTCTCTCATAATCATATCGTGGTTTTGGGACGTTAAACCCCACAAATCAATCAATCAATTGTTTCCATCTCTAATCGTGAAACTTTTTGTGATAACCTGACTTCGTTACATTTTACTATTATATAACTTTGTTGCACGTTGCTGTTTATTATTTGTTTTCTTTGTTTCGGTGTTGCCCCGCCGCGGTGGTCTAGTGGCTAAGGTACTCGGCTGCTGACCCGCAGGGCGCGGTTTCGAATCCCGGCTGCGGCGGCTGCATTTCCGATGGAGGCGGAAATGTTGTAGGCCCGTGTACTCAGATTTGGGTGCACGTTAAAGAACCCCAGGTGGTCTAAATTTCCGGAGCCCTCCACTACGGCGTCTCTCATAATCATATGGTGGTTTTGGGACGTTAAACCCCACATATCAATCAAAATCGGTGTTCTTTTTTTACTTTTTGTCTGTATTTTTGCAGTGTATTTACTGATGCTCCCCTTACTCAATGCCTTTTAATGGGCATGTAAGGCATTTTGAATAAATAATTACACTACTGGCGTTGAGTATGCGCGAACGTAAACTCGTCTTGTCCGACTCCATTTCGGCTTCCATTTTCGCATTCACGTCACTAAAAGCGCCGTGTTCGAAGCACTAGCACCTGTGGCTGCAACGTTCCCGTTCACGAGTGCTGTGGTCACACATACTCGGCGACATTTTTCCTAGTCATGTAGGCAATGTTTCACGCGAACCTTACTTTGGCGAGAGCGGCACGTGCTGGCACGTGTTGTGAGCTATAATGCAGGTACCACGTGTAGTGTACTACAATAAAATGACAGCCCAGCCCCCTAAAGTGACCCGGAAATGAACAGGCACAAATGACATTTTCGTTCCTGATACTCGGGAGTCTCGTTTTCCAAACAAGACGGAGTGTCCAACGAGCCTGAATGTCCAACCGGGATGGAATGTCCATCAAGACGTAATGTCCAACGAGCCTGAATGTCCTACCAAGACAGAATGTCCAGCGAGACAAGATGTCCATCGAGACGGAATGTCCAATAGTTGACATTCCGTCTCGTTGGACATTCAGGCCGCAAGCACTCCACTCAGCCACCGGCGGGAGTGTTTTGCCAACCACCACTTTGCACGTGCACCAGTGACGTCACGCTGGGACGTACCCCGGTAGAGGAACTGTCTCGCTTTGAAGGGGTACCAGGCAGTTTCGCCGAAATACGGGAAGGGGCGTTTAAAGTGAATACCACTTTGTTCTGAGAATCCGCGTTTGGGAGCTTTTCATTGTGTATGCGGTGGCTGCTCGACATGTCGGGCTTACAGCCATTGATCGGTTAGTAAGAGAGATAGAAATGGACGACAGAAAGAGAGAGATAGAAAACTTTATTTGCGCATAACGCGGAGCATTCCAAATGGCCGGGCCCCTATTCCAGGGCTCCGCTGGCCCTGGCCATCATCTCTACCCGTTGGACCAGCCAACGCTGATCAGCAATGGACGAGCTGGACAGCAGTGCCTCTCATTGTTACGCTGTGTTGTTCATGTTGTGGTGTTCTTTATTGTGATGTGTACCATCCCATGCGATGTGAAACAGAGTTGGTGTGGCCCCACACCACGGACATATATCTCTGTATGCTGTGGGGTAGAATACATGTAGCCTTGGTAAGTTCGTGTATGTGTTTGTTTGGATACTGCGTAATGTCGCCGATTTCATTGCTGTGAGGTTCTTATGCGGTGTTGGATGGAGTTTTTTGCGGTCCCTGTAATACAGAAGAATTGTACCAAAGTTAGGGTCTAGGGGCGTTGGATCCTCTATTGCAGTGTGCAAGGAAGCTCGGTGATTTGTGAAGCCTCGAGCCGCCTCATTCGCAAACTGGTTCCCAGTGACGCCTTCGTGCCCTGGTACCCAGATAATGGTTTGGGTGTATTCAATTGGAGAGTCTTATTGAGCTTTAGTTAGAATTCGGAATGCCTTCATACATATTCTACCCTTTTCATAGTTCCTACATGCAACCTTCGAATCCGTGATTATGGTCAGTGGGGCTTTTCGCTCCTTGCTCTCCTTGATTGCCAGTGCGATCGCTATCTCCTCCGCTTCTGTGATGGATGCTTGGGCTATGGAGGCACAACTTGTAACGCTTCCTTTTCGGTCTGTGACCACAGCCACCATACTCTTTGCATTTGTTTGATATGGTGCAGCGTGTGTAAATCTCGCCGTGTTCAAATATTTTGTCTTTTTATCTATGTAAGTGGCGCTTTACGTCTTCCAACATGTAGAACTGGGTCCATGTTCTTCGGTAGGGGACATATCTTGTTCAGGTTCTGACTGAGCACGACAATTCCTTAGCTCTTCTATGTACCTGTACTTTTTCACCGAGGCCGATCCTCTGAAGAAGTTCTCTACCGGTTGGAATCCATAGCAGGTGGTTAACTGGGTGGTTACTTGCGCTTCAGACAACTCATCAAATGTATTGTGAAGTCCGAGTGCTAATAGCTTCGCAGCTGAAGTGCTTTGTGGTAGTCGCAGGTTCCGCTTCATACGCCATCCTTATGATTTTGGCTGCTTTTTTCTCCTCTCTGTTCATGTTGTGGTAGGGTAGCAAATATGTTAGTCTGCTGATGACTACGCTCTTTACCAAACGAAGTGCGTGTTGTTCTTTTAGCCCAGCATGATTGTTCGTTATTCGAACTATCATACGAAAAATTTGTTGAGCTGTTCGTTTAAGCATATTCAGTATGTGAAGACATCGCTGATTGGACTGTAGCAACATCCCTAGGATTCGAACGGTCGTTTTCTCTGGAATAAAGTTGCCGTCTAGGGTCACCTCAAGGAGGAGGCTCGGGTCTGTCCTTTGTTTTTTGTTTTTACTTTTGTAGAACCGAATGAGTTCCGATTTGTTTGCTGGGCACTGAAGTCCCCTTTCTTTAGTGTACTCTTCGATCGTTTCAGCTGCTAGTTGGAGCCGCTCTTCCTTTTCTGCCCAACTACCCCTGTTGTCCATATATATTGATGTCACGCATAGAAGGAGTGTCGGATGTCTGGAATATCTTCGAGTTTTTGGCTAGATCAATCACGGCTATGTTGAAAAGCGTAAGCAAGATCACAGCACCTTGTGGTGTGCCTTTTCTCGGTGGGTGGAAGACTGTTGATTCGTCTTCTACTTTGAAGACAGCGGTTCTTTTAGTAAGGAAGTTTTGTACATATTGGTACGTTCTTCAACCACAGTTTGTCGCTGCTAGCCTGTCTAGTATGGCCTTATGGCTTACGTTGTCGAAAGGGCCTTTTATGTCGATGGCCATTAATGTTTTCTCTCGCTTATGGAGCATTTGTTAGTAGTTCCTCTTTTAAAAGTGGGATGATGTCCTGTGTCGAGAGGTTTGAGTGAAAACCAAACATGGTGTTTGGCAACAAGTTATTTTGTTGAAGATGCCATTGAAGTCTGGTATTTATTAATCTCTCAAACACCTTGCCTAAGCTCGAGGAAAGAGAAATCGGCCTGAGGTTTTCTATTGTTAATTTCTTTTCTGGTTTGGGTATCATAATTATCACAGCATGCTTCCATTACGGAGGTATAGTGCCATTTACCCAGTGTTTGTTAATGAAGTTTAGAAGCGCTGTTAAGGCTTCATCGTTCATGTTACGAATCATAGCATTGGTGATTTGATCCGTCCCAGGCGCTGTATTGCGTTTCATACTGACGATTGCCATTCTTACCTCGGCATACGTGAAAGGTGCATCCAGTTCTGAGTTTGGGAGTCCAGTGTATTGAGCCTGGTAAGGGTCTGTGTTGGCTCGGGCGCCAAAACACATGATATAGATGTCTTGACGGAGGACGTGTCTCCCATTTCGGCTAATTTCTGTTTACAGTGCAGTCACGTGCACCTTTAGTGATTTTCTATATGCATGCCAGTCTGTTATTTTAGCTGTGCCGATGTGTTTGCGTATTCGGCCAGTGCGGATTGTGGTGCTGAGTATATAATGATCGATGTCCAGGTTTTCAAGGATGTTGTACTAATCCGCGCTGTGGCAGTTTTGTACTATCGTCAAGTCCGGACTTGTGTCCATGGATATGGTGTTGCCAGTTCTAGTTGTAATTACCAGGTCCGTTAAAAGCGGCATTCCCAGTTTCTCTATTTCTTTTGCGATATTCTTGCCTTTGGTATCTTAGATCCTATATCCACAGCTTGTATTCCTGGCATTAAAGTACCCAACTATGATTAGTGTATTCCCTTTCACCAGTTTTGCTGTCTCTTGAAAGAGCTTGTCGAACGTTGCTCACTTTTGTCTCGGGGGACTATAGATATTATAGATATTACGTACGAAGGCGCTCTTTCTATGGCTCCCTTTGTAGGTGATTTCTGCTATGACATGCGGGATATCCGTCTGTTCTATGGGCTGATGACATATTGCTGTAATTGAGTTATCGACTAATGTAGCAACTTTCCATTCTGCGTCCCCGGTACTATAGGTCTCGCAGCCCGATAATGTTGGTTGTGTTCCTGCTTCCGGAATCACTATGACAGCAGATGGCCTTTGTTGCGACGCCACCAGCTGATAAAGTTGCCATCTTTTCCGCCGGAAACCCCGGCAGTTCCACTGCCATATTTCGCACTCTTCAGATTGCTGCGTTTGATATTTAGCCATTATGCGTCTCCTGGTTTATGGCCAACAATTCGGGCCTGTTGTAAATTTCCTCAGCTTTTTAAGGCGAAGCATTTTTTAGCGAACTTCGGCGACTTTGAGCGTATCTATCTATCTATCTATCTATCTATCTATCTATCTATCTATCTATCTATCTATCTATCTATCTATCTATCTATCTATCTATCTATCTATCTATCTATCTATCTATCTATTATAATATGACTGTATGAAGGACACATTTGAATAGTCGTAACATAAAATTCATGGCATGTATGTCATGAATGGCATGATTTACATTTCATGGTCCTGCAGCTCTCGTGGTGATTTTGTTCACATGGCATGTTGGAAAACAGATATAGTATGACATGATCATGATTGCATGGCGAACACAAGCGACAGAACCTAACATGAAAATCATGACATGCGTGTCATGTAACAACATGACTACACGCCACGCTCAAGATGCGCACGCGGCCGTTTCGCTTGCGTCCCATATACCAATTTTGGTATTACAGTACGTCGACTGATGACGAAGGTATGTGACGGGAGCAAACATGATAATCATGAGATGCGTGTCATGTGAAACACGACTACATGCCACGCTCATGATGCGCTGGTGGCCGTTTCGCTAGCTTCACTTATACCAAATTTGGTATTACGGAACGTTAATGAATGACTAAGGTATGAGGCAGCATACCTTAGTCATGTAACATGTAACAACATAACTACATGCTATGCTTTTGATGCACTCGTGGCCGTTTCGCTAGCTTCACATGTATCAAATATGGTATTACGTGACGCGAACGGACGACAAAGGTAAATTACACATCCAAACATGATAATCATGACATAAATATCATGTAACAACATGATTACATGCCACGCTGATGATGCGCTCGTGGCCGTTTCGCTAGCTTCACATATGTCAAATTTGGTATTACGTCACTCCAATTGATGACGAAGGTATGTGACTGGTGCAAACATGATAATCATGAGATGCTGTCTTGTGAGAACATGACTGCATTCCACAGTCAAGACGCCAATACAATTCCACGTGATACGGTGCACGTGCTCACCGGCGTTCATTTCGTCGCATCACGACGGCGTTGCCACGCCAGGCGCCAGTCCTGCCATATACTCGCAGGCGCGCGCCACGCTGCGTTGCATTGAAGCATGTGCGTTTCAGCGCGTCCGGCGTCCCTGCGTCACGAAAACAGGGAGACGCAGTGTTGTCTGGGTAACGCATCAGCACGAAATGCAGCATGTCACATTTCGCGCTGGTTGCCGTTGGGCCGCGCCGACGGACGCTGGTCGCGCCTGGCTTCAGACTATCGAGTTGCTAACGTAGCGTTGCCGTGCTCAGCCTGCGCGCGCGTCAACGCTACATTGCAGTATATCGGGCCCTTCATGGTGCGCTCGCGGCCGTTTTGCTAGCTCCACATATACCAAATTTGGTGTTACGAAACATCAATGGATGACAATATATATTACTGGTACAAACATGATAATCGTGACACGCGTGTCATCTAAGAACATGACAACATACCACGCTCATAGCGTGCTCGCGGCCGTATCGCTAGCTCCACATATACTAAATTTGTTATCACGTGACGTGAATAGATGACAAAGGTAAACGACTCATCCAAACATGATAATCATGACACGGAAGTCATGTACGGCATCATTACCTCATTCTGGTAACGTTGTGCTGATTTTAAGGGGACATATCAACATTTCTCATTCGTGATTCGCATATCATCAATTCTCTACTGTACGTGGGATCTGCCAATTTTATTTCCCCTGATGTTGGCACCTGTGGCATGCTTTCGCAAGCCTTTCGTGAATTCGATGTGTTGTGCCTTAATTTTCTTGTCCTGAATCTCGAGCTTTCTATCTACCTTTATCATTGCTTGCTCTTTAACTGTCGGTATAACTTCCTTTAGTGTTTCTTTCAGCAAGGACACCGTAATTATTGAGTCGCCGCTGCATTTGGTTGCGTCTGCAATTTCTGGCCACTCAGGGCTGGTATATCGTCTTATTGCGGGGGCCGCGTTTGTTGCTTTTTTAGTTCCATAGCTATTTTTGCGTTCTATAGGTCACCTATTCTCACCCGCATTATCTCTAATTCGCGATCTAAGCTCGTGAGTTGTGTTTGGTGTTGGTGTAGGGAGACTTTTGCAGCTTACCCGGTTCATTACTTTCTTGTTCTGCGCCTTCTTGCCCTTGTCCTGTTGTTGCCTTGCTTGGGCTCGCTTTTGGTCACCATTTCTGGAATTAGAGCCATCTAGAGCGCTGGACCTGTATTGGGATGTAGACCGAGACCTGGATCGTGAACTGTAACGGGCCCCGCCAGGTGGTGCAGAGTCCTCGCGGTCCGTGCTGAACCAGCGTCTCTTCAGATATGCCAGTGGTTTGACGTATGCTGTGTTTGTGCGACAGCAGCGACCGTCCCCTTTGAGGGATGCGTTTGAGTTTTTTGGTGCACTCCGCTGCCGCTGTGGGGTGGCCTTCGTCCCACAGGGCATATTCCGGTTCGCAAGTGTAGTCCTCAGGTGGGTTTCTTAGCCGGCAGTTGCTGCACGCCTTTGTCATTGGTGTGGGGCAAACACACATAGAACATTTGCTGCCCAAAAGTTCTATGGTGGTCACGTGTTGCACATTCGATCCCCATCTAGCCACACATGGGTGAAAATTATGAGTGATTGGTTCAATTTCAGAGCTTCTATAAAAGGGTAAATCATGATATGCGATCAACCAGCCGTATCATTTTGCAGTCTTGAATGTGCATGCTACTAGGTCTTGCGTACCGTGATCTAAACGACAATTTCATGTTTTAGTAAAATTACCAATGTCCAGTTTTTTTGTTTTTTACATCTTCAATCATAAGGTGTGGTATAATTCACGCAGCTTTTAGAAGATGAATCAGTTGAAGCCACATTATTGCACCTAGGCAATACATCAAATGAAAACTCAGTGGCCTGCATGCGTGAGACCACACGTGCGACCACGTTTTCGCCTGAAGATCAAAACAACATTGAGAGGAAGTGACAGTGGCTATGGGCCCATTCTACAGACGTTGTCTATAATCAAGGAATTAAACATGTGAGAGGAAGTCGCGGATGGCAGGGGCGTTGGCAGTTTTTTTTCGAACGGGGCACCATTTTGATTGGAGTTGGGCCCGGGCAGGTAGAGGTGGTACACCATTACTTTGTGCGCATATACCATGTAATTTTTTTAAAAGGGGGGGGGGGCATGGGCTTGGTGTGCTAGCCCCTAGCTACGCAGGGTGAAAATAGCAAAATAGAGGGAAAAGAATATATCTTCCGGGCTCTCTTGCCTCTCTGACAAATCAGACAACGGCGCACATTTTTAATGTAATAACGGAAGCTTCCTCCACATGTACGTTCTACTTAAAAATATACATTATTGGACCGTTTCCACATTCATTTTTTTTTTTGTTATGAACGAGGCTTTCGTGCGGAAACTGAAACGATCTGCATTTATGTGAACATTCATGGTCTGTGCTCGTTTTAACCCCTTGGGCACGAAATAAGAACCACAGCAGAGAAAGCGATCTAGAGGACAGTAGCACTGCCAGTGGCCATGACAGGGGCAACGCACACGTAGCGAACTGTGGCACACCACCCTTAACCTTTAGTGCGACTTTTCGCATTGTGTAATCTTCAGAAGTCCGCGCAACTTAAGCCAGATCAGTACAACGCTGTTCAAAAATGAAACACCGTGAAGTCGCGGGTTTGCTGCCATTGCGGGGCCGTTACACAAGCTTCTGACGTCAGGAACGGCCTTTACTTGGACTGACGAGTGCGAGTGGTGTGTTTTCCAAGCCCTTAAACTTGCTTTGACATCAGACGCCGTCCTCCGTCATTTCGATGAGAGCGCACCCACTTTCCTTCACACAGATGCCAGCGGCCGCGGAATCGGTGCCGTCCTCCTCGAGCGCAACGACACTTCACGTGAGCGAGTAGTTGCGTATGCCCGCCGCGCACTAACACCTGCGGAGCAGAACTACTCGATAACAGAGCAGGAATGTCTTGCTGTCGTTTGGGCCATCCAGAAGTTTCGACCTTATCTGTATGGACGCCAATTCACTGTCATTACCGACCACCATGCCCTATGCTGCTTGTCCTCGCTGAAAAATTTGTCTGGCCGACTCGGTCACTGGATTCTCCGTTTGCAAGAGTACATTTTTGACGTTGTGTACAGGTCTGGCAAACAACATCAGGATGCCGACGCTCTCTCTCGCTGCCCTCTGTCACTTTCATCTCCAACCACGCATCCTCGAGGCCCCTCAGGTGATCAAGTGGCTTCCTCTGCACTCACGCTTTCACCCCTGGCAGTTGCTGGGTCACTATCTTTAAACAACAGCGCTCAGTTTGCCGCGTGCCAACGTGACGACCTATACTGTAACCGCATCATCGGGTACTTGAATGATTCACCTTCTCCACCTAATGCTAGACTACGTCGTCAGCTACGGCAGTTCAAGCTAGACAACAATGTCCCGCAGCGCTATACTTACAATGCGGATGGGCATCGGTGGGTGCCAGTACTTCCCCGTTCACTGCGAAAACAAGTTCTCGAAGCACTCCACGACGACCTATCAGCTGGACACTTGGGATTTCAGAAGACCTACAACAGCGTTAGGAGCCGTTTCTTCTGGCCTATATATATATATATATATATATATATATATATATATATATATATATATATATATATATATATATATATATATATATATATATATATATATATATATATATATATATATATATATATATATATATATATATATATATATATATATATATATTACCGCGCGTATGTGCCAGTGGTGAAGACAACGAAGCAGCGCGAGTGACCTTGGCCGAGGGCAAAAGACGAAGAAGTCGTTGCAGTCTGTTTCCTGCGATCGATAAATCGTATTTGTTTGAGGCGCTTTGTGTGCTCGTCAACCTCGCGTGGTCACACTGGTGGAGGTGCTGGGTACGTCGTCATGCTTGGCACCCCTTCGCGGACCCGACATTCAAGCCCGGAATCACTACCACCCGTCGACACACCAGTCCACCGTTCCAGCTGCCCTCTGCGAGGCCTAGCTCCCGAGCTCAATCCCTTGCCAGAAACTGCCAGCAATCGCTTGCCTCCTTCAACCACCATGGCCACTGCAGCTACATCGCACATGACACTTCAGAATCCCATGATTCCTGACTGCTTTCATGGTGAGACCTATGAAGATGCACAAGACTGGCTGGACCAGTTCCAACGCTGCGCGAAGTACAACCAGTGGGCCACCCCAGAAGACAAGCTCGCGAATGTGTACTTCTACCTGAAAGACAACGCCCAGACGTGGTACATCAACAGGGAAAGAAGCATGGCTACGTGGGACGGCTTCCGCAACCAGCTGATCGACACCTTTAGTAGTCTTGACAGAAAAAAGAATGCGCAACCTCTCTTGAAAGCTCGAATTCAAAAACCAAATGAGAGCGTCGCTATGTTCGCCGAGGACATGACCCGTCTTTTCGGCAGGGTGGATCCCGAGATGCCGGAAGGCAGGAAGCTGCGGTATCTAATGCGAGGCGTGAAGGAGCAACTGTTTGCTTGGCTTGTGAGAAATCCGCCAACAACAGTAGCTGAGTTCACGAAAGAAGCCACAGTTGTTGAACGGGACCTACAGCAACGGTACCGCTAGCAGAACTCGGTCAACGTTCGAGCGAGTAGCCCTGTTACGACTGCGGCGAGCCTCTGCGACAACGACAGGCCTCTGCGGGAAGTCATCCGGGAGATTTTGAGGGAGGAGCTTCGGCAGCTTGGTTTAATTCCAGCAACTGAACCGACGCCGGCATTGTCTTTTGTCGCTGATGTTGTCCGTGATGAGGTCCGCCAGGCTCTCTTCATCCGGCTATAATGGTGTGCGACGACATTTTACTTATGCTGATGCAGTCCGACGCCCCGTCGTCGCGCCTTCAGCACAGCAGACTCCAATGACTGGACCACCACCAACCCTGCAAACGCAGCCGCTGTCACCGCCGACGACTTTCCCAACCGCACCAATCTCGCCGACAATACGAGTGCCATTTAGCCAAAATGTGAAGCCCACAACGTGGTTCAATAGTGAGTCCCCATTCACCTACCAGCGTCGGAAAACCGATTTGTGGCGTACCGCTGACCGTCGACCGGTATGCTTTCATTGTGACGAAGCCGGGAACGTTTACAGAGTTTGCCGTTATCGCGATGCTCGGTACTCGATATTTCCTCGCTACCATGATTACGCTACGTACGACGATTAACGCACGAACAATGACACTCCTATGAATACACCGCCCCAGAATCCAATGAGGCCCAGGTCACGTTCTCCATCTCCTGCGCGGGGCACTTCACCTAACCGTCGCAGTTTTGCCGACGTCACCAGGGGCAGGTCCCCTAGCCCGCGACGGGGAAACTAGACGCAGCGACCTTGGGGGGTGGGGTTGCCATTAATCTAACTTCCGAACAGCCCCCATTGCAGACATATAACAGCTCGAAGCCACCGATTCCGAAGACGACGACAGCAACGACTAATCGTCTATGGACTTAAAAAGCGGCTACTGGCAAATTGAACTGGATGAGAGAGGTCGTGAGAAGACCGCCTTTGTTACGCCCGATAGACTTTATGAATTTCAGGCTCTTCCTTTCGGTTTGTGTTCGGCACCAGCAACATTCCAGCGTCTCATGGACACGGTTCTGTCGGGACTTAAGTGACAAACCTGCTTGGTGTACCTCGACGACGTGATTGTCTTTTCGGCGACTTTCGAGGAACACTTACGAAGGCTCGAAGCAGTTTTTGAAGCAATACGCTTGGCCGGTCTTACTATAAAACTAGAAAAGTGCCACTTCGGCTTCCACAAACTTCAATTCCTCGGTCACGTCTTGAGCAGCCAAGGGATCCGACCCGACCCGGATAAAATTGCCGCCGTGGCAAACTTCCCGACGCCATCAGACAAAAAATCAGTGCGACGTTTTTTAGGACTCTGTGCCTATTACCGGCGGTTTATTGCTAATTTTTCGCGCATCGCATGGCCATTGACACAGCTTACTCGGGAAGATACCCCATTCAGATGGGGCGAAGACCAACAGCAGGCATTTCACGAGCTTCGTCAGCGCATGCAAACACCCTACGGGCTGGCCCACTTCGATGAAGACGCGCCAACAATACTTCATACAGACGCTAGTAATGTGGGTCTTGGAGCAGTGCTCGTACAGTCGAAGGACAACAACGAAAACGTGATCACCTACGCCAGCAGGACGCTGTTCCGAGCTGAAACCAATTACACTACGACGGAAAAAGAATGTCTAGCAATGGTATGGGCAGTCCTGAAGTTTCGTCCTTATTTGTACGGCCGCCCATTCACCGTTATCAGCGATCACCACTCTCTGTGTTGGTTAGTCAACTTGAAAGATCCGTCCCGCCTTGCACGATGGAGTCTTCGGCTCCAAAAATTTGACTTCACTGTTGCCTACAAGTCGGGAAAACGACACACCGATGCCGACTGTCTTTCTCGGTCTCCTGTTGAGACGGCATCCCCGGACAACGACGATGACGACACGGCTTTTCTCGGAATTGTGGACACAGCCGCCTTTTCTCAACAGCAGCGTGGCTATGCTGAGCTGCTACCATTTATAGATTACCTACAAGGGCGAACGAATAGCGTTCCGAATTTATTTGCGAGAGGGATGCCGTCGTAATGCTTGCGAAATGACGTTCTTTATAAGAGGAACTTTTCACCCACCGGCAGCAGCTACTTGCTCGTCGTTCCTTCTTCGCTTCGCCGTGAGGTACTGCAAGCCTGTCACGACGAACCTACCGCTGGTCACTTGGGTTACGCAAGAACATTGGTGAGGATAAGGTAGAACTATTACTGGCCAAGACTTGCCGAAGTTGTCAAAACTTACGTGCAGGCATGTCTACATTGCCAGCGCTGCAAGCCACCATCCATCAAACCAGCTGGCCTGCTGCAGCCTGTACGAGTGCCGGCGACACCGTTTGCACAAATTGGCATGGATTTTCTGGGCCCTTTCCCAAAGTCTGCCACTGGAAACAGGTGGATAATCGTCGCCACGGATTACCTGGCCCGATACGCGGAGACAGGCGCTCTGCCACGGGCAACGACAGCTGAAGCTGCGCAATTTTTCATCGAAGCCATCGTCTTAAGACACGGTGCTCCCGCAATAGTCATCACCGACAGAGGTACTGCGTTCATGGCCGAGCTTTTGGACACCATTTTCCGACTAAGTGGTACAGCTCACAGGAAGACAGCGGCGTGTCATCCCCAGACCAACGGGCTCACCGAACGCCTCAACAAGACCCTGGCTGACATGATAAGCATGTACGTAGATGTAGAGCACAAGAACTGGGACATCATTTTACCCTACGTCACGTTCGCGTACAACACGGCTCGTAAGGAGACCACTCGGAAGACACCCTTTAGTCTCCTTTACGGACGCGAGGTTACGACAACGTTAGACGCAATGCTCCCTCATGAAAATGATGGCAGTGAGACGGACGCCGAAGAGTTTACCCAGCTAGCAGAAGAAGCCAGACAACTTGCCAGGTTGCGAATCACAAAACAGCAAGACGACGATGCCAAGTATTATAACTTCCGGCACAGACCCGTCAGATACAACGTGGACGACAAAGTATGGGTCTGGACACCTATTCGTCAGCGTGAGCTCTCCGAAAAGCTGTTGCGAAGATACTTCGGACCCTACAAGGTTCTCCGACGCATCAGTGACGTCAACTACGAGGTTGTTCCGGACGGCGTGCAGTCTTCAAAGCGGCGCAGACATTCACCAGAAATTGTCCACGTGCTTCGGATGAAGCCTTACTTTCAGTGACTAACTGTTTTGGTTTCGCCTTGCTTCTCAAACGTTTAACATCGGGACAATGTTTTTTTAAGGGAGAATATCGCCGCGCGTATGTGCCAGTGGTGAGGACAACGAAGCAGCGCGAGTGTCCTTGGCCGAGGGCAAAAGACGAAGAAGTCGTTGCAGTCTGTGTCCTGCGATGAATAGATCGTATTTGTTTGAGGCGCTTTGTGTGCTCGTCAATCTCGCATCGTCACTATATATATATATATATATATATATATATATATATATATATATATATATATATATATATATATATATATATATATATATATATATATATATATATATATATATATATATATATATATATATATAGGTAGCCCCGCCGCGGTGGTCTAGTGGCTAAGGTACTCGGCTGCTGACCCGCAGGTCGCGGGTTCGATTCCCGGCTGCGGCGGCTGCATTTCCGATGGAGGCGGAAATGTTGTAGGCCCGTGTACTCAGATTTGGGTGCACGTTAAAGAACCCCAGGTGGTCAAAATTTCCGGAGCCCTCCACTACGGCGTCTCTCATAATCAAATGGTGGTTTTGGGACGTTAAACCCCACATATCAAATATATATATAGGTATGGGATATGGCACAACGGGAGCGTTGTCAACAAGGATAAATATATTTATTTCCAAACTTCGTCGCTGCCGCGTCCCTCTCGCCTTGAAACATGTTTGCGAGAGTGAGAGGGAACTAAAAAAAGGGAAAAAAACAAAAAAACAAAAAAGGGGGAGAAAAAAGAAAAAGAGAGAAAAGAAAAAAAGTCTTTCTTTTCTCTCTTCTTTTTTTTCTCCCCCCTTTTTTGTTTTTTGTATTTTTTTTCTTTTTTTAGTTCCCTCTCATTCTCGCCAACATGTTTCAAGGCGAGAGGGACGCTGCAGCAACGAAGTTTGGAAATTCATGTCAGTATAACTCATCCCCTGATGAAGGGAGGACCCCTCCCGAAACTGTTGGAAAATAAATATATTTATCCTTGTTGACAACGCTCCCGTTGTGCCATATCTCATACCTTCACGAAGACTAACTGGCCCATTTAATTATTACCCCCACTATATATATATATATATATATATATATATATATATATATATATATATATATATATATATATATATATATATATATATATATATATATATATATATATATATATATATATATCCACAAGTGAACGCATTCAAGTCGCACGCACTCCCAATGCAGACGCTTCCTAAATCTTCAGTACCATGAGACTATAGCGCCACCACTACTGCCACCCGCTGGAGAATCAGCCGAGATGCGGCGCGGCCGCCTCGTTCATTCCACTTCCCGTTTTAGTACACTGTAATCTTGCCTCGCTCTGGCGAAGGAAAGCTGGCGGTTGGATGCGTTGTTTTTACCCGCGACTTCGCGGTGTTTTCATTTTGGAACAGCGTTGTATTGATCTGGCTTAAGGTGCGCGGACTTCTGAAGATTACACAATGCGAAAAGTCACAGTAAAGGTTACCGGCGGTGTGCCACAGTTCGCTACGTGTGCGATGCCCCTGTCACGGCCCCTGGCAGTGCTACTGTCCCCTAGATCTATTTCTCTGCTGCGGTTGTTATTTCGTGCCCAAGGGGTTAAAACGAGCACAGACCATGAATGTTCACATAAATGCAGATCGTTTCAGTTTCCGCACGAAAGCCTCGTTCATAACAAAAAAAATGAATGTGGAAACGGTCCAATAATGTATATTTTTAAGTAGAACGTACATGTGGAGGAAGCTTTCGTTATTACATTAAAAATGTGCGCCGTTGTCTGATTTGTCAGAGAGGCAAGAGAGCCCGGAAGATCAATTCTTTTCCCTCTATTTTGCTATTTTCACCCTGCGTAGCCAGGGGCTGGCTCAACAAGCCCATGCCCCCCCCCCTTTTAAAAAATTACATGTTATATGCACACAAAGTAATGGTGTACCACCTCTACCTGCCCGGACCCAACTCCAATCAAAATGGTGCCCCGTTCGAAAAAAAAACTGCCAACGCCCCTGCCATCGGCGACTTCCTCTCACATGTTTAATTCCTTGATTATAGACAACGTCTGTAGAATGGACCCATAGTCACTGTCACTTCCTCTCAATGTTGTTTTGATCTTCAGGCGAAAATGTGGTCGCACGTGTGGTCTCACGCATGCAGGCCACTGAGTTTTCATTTGATGTATTGCCTAGGTGCAATAATGTGGCTTCAACTGATTCATCTTCTAAAAGCTGCGTGAAATATACCACACCTTATGATTGAAGATGTAAAAAACAAAAAAACTGGACATTGGTAATTTTACTAAAACATGAAATTGTCGTTTAGATCACGGTACGCAAGACCTAGTAGTATGCACATTCAAGAATGCAAAATGATACGGCTGGTTGATCGCATATCATGATTTACCCTTTTATAGAAGCTCTGAAATTGAACCAATCACTCATAATTTTCACCTATGTGTGGCTTGATGGTGATTGAATGTGCAACACGTGACCCCCATAGAACTTTTGGGCAGCAAATGTTAGGACCCTGCCGCATAGTAATGTTAGAACTCTGAAGGCCCGCACCTGTGTGATTCTCACATTTGCCCGCAATGATAACAGAAAGGCTGCAGCTGCATGAGGCTGTAATAATTCTGTGTTGCTTCCCGTAAAGCGTGGAATCCGCTTGCACTCTGCTTCGTAGGGCTATGTATGCTAAACAAAAATGTAACTTGCGCATGCTTGTCATGTCAAACGCTGCCCCTCTTCAGACGCAAACCTACAATAATCAGGTACCATGGCTGCACGCATTTCTTGCAGTAAAGATAGGTTTTTTTTTTACCTTGAATACCCATTTCATACTTCAATTCGACACGACATGAGTTGCCACCTCTTAATGAGGTGGCGCGCTCACCTTCATGGTTTTCATGTAGATGACCATAGCAAACGACGCCAGCGGTCAGGCATTATAAGACGCGTAGAACTTTTTCAGAGCAGGTATTTAGCCCTTCGTACAGTTAGGGAAGAAACTGCAGCAGTATTTTACTGATTTAGTCGAGTGAATTATAAGAAAATATTATGTAAAAAGGGAGACGCAAAAGCGACTGCGGTCTGCGCGCGGGAGGCCACGGAGCAATCCAACCACGTACCACGCGGAGGCGTCTGTGCTTTTTCAGAACAGACGCCTCCGCATGGTGGCACCTTGGTGTGTCCTCGTACCCAATACTTTAAAAAAAAATACACACTCACGGTGCCACTCGCATAGCACAGTGAACCCTGGAACGTTCTCGAATTTTTTCTTTTCACTCTTTTTTTTTCATTTTTCTCTTTCTTTTTTTATGTCTTAGTCGTTCTTTCCCTCTAAATTTTGCTCAAAATATTGTAAATGTGAGCGTGAACAGAATATACCTTCTTTCATGACGAAGGCCCGACTCTGGTCGAAACTGCTGAAATAAACGCTTTCGTAGTTACCATTCTCACAGAGGATCTACTTGACTATTTGCAACTCTATATGGCAACTTTCGCCACAATACCTGCATATATATATATATATATATATATATATATATATATATATATATATATATATATATATATATATATATATATATATATATATATATATATATATATATATATATATATAGGCAAAAAAGGGGCGACGAAACTTTCGTGGAAGCGTCTTTACTAAACGTTTTCAGCTGGTGGACCCGCCTTCGTCAGAGTAATGTGACAACAGTTCATACATGGCTTTAAAAGCTCCTTTAAATAACAGGTCAGCGCCATCTGCTCTGGTTAGCATTACAATGCGCATCATAAAATGTCAAGTACTTCAGAAAAAAAGGAAAAAAAAGAAAAAAAAGAGACAAAAATACGAAAACCAGAAGGGTACATACATACTAAATACATAGTTAAAGATTCCCTTACATGTACAGTGACGTGATACCATGCTTATACGTAGTTAAAAGATGTAGATGTGTAATGACATTGCTTGGCAGCATAAGAACAATCTTAGTGATATGTGAACGTATAATGGAAGCCACTGTGAAATGATTGAAGATAATAAAAAATAAAAATAAAAAGGGCAGACATAGAAGGCATGATTTAGGTGGTACAATTTGAAACCAGTGCATCATCGCTCCTAATCTATGGAAAGACAGGTCAGTTTTCCTTTGTTTTCGTTTATTCCAGCTGAAACAGTGTTAAATTTATGTATGAGATATGATTCACGCAGTTCACGATCATGGCTGGTGAGGAATCCCGATTCTAGTATCGTGACTTTGAGGTTACTAAATGAGTGGCCGGGCATGTTCACATGCTTTGATAATGGAAGGTTTGGTTGGGTTTTAGCATGCGATCTGTGATTGTTGAAACGTATTCTGAATGGGGTTTCAGTGTGGCCTATGTATTTCATATGGCAGGTGCCACACTCAAGTAAATACGCTACATTGGGTGAATCACAATTAAACCTTCCCCTAATTGTGAAAATGAATTGGTTAGATGTGCTGGTGGCTGTTAATGACGGTTCTATGTGAGGACAAACTTTACAACGGGGTTTGTTGCAGCGGCTACAACCAGTACGGTTAGTAGTAGCAATTTTAGATGACGTCAGGATGTCACCTATGTTTTTTGAGCGCCTATACACTACTCGAGGGGGTTCAGGAAAGACCGCTTTTAGTCTGTCGCTTTGGGTGAGGATGTTGTAATGGTTACGCAGTATACCTTGAACTTTGGGGATGGACGCTGAGTGTGTTAGTACTAAATTGGCTGACTGAAGCCCGTTGCTTTTTATGCTACCTTTTAAACAGTCCATTCGATCGCGTCCTCTGGCTCGGTGTATGGCGTCGTCAATAATTTTTTCTGGATATTTTCGCTTAAGGAGCTTCTTTTTCAGATCATGGCAGCAAGAATTGAAATCTTGATCTTCAGAGCATATGCGCCTAAAGCGCTGTGCCTGGCTATATGGAATTCCAGTCTTCCAATGGCGCACGTGGCTACTTTCAAAATGAAGAAACTGCTGATTATCGGTTGGCTTTTTAAAAAGCTTCGTAATTAGGCGTCCATGGGAAATGGTAATCCTGACGTCGAGAAAGGCTACAGACAAGGGTGAGTAAGTATGGGAGAATGTTATAGCGGGATGTACCTGGTTGAATTTCGCTATAAAGTTTAGAAGTTCTGTTTCACCATGTGTCCAAATAAAAAATATGTCATCGATGTAGCGTTTGAAATGCTCAGGCTTTAGTGGCACACTCTTAAGAAACGAGTCTTCGAGCACTCCCATGAATATGTTTGCGTATGTAGGGCCTATCTTTGTACCCATCAATGTTCCACTGATCTGTACGTAATGAGAACCATTGAATTCGAAGTTATTCAACTCGAGAATGAGCTTCAGCAGTGTTTCGAGAGTTGACGGGTCAATTAGCTTGTCAGATTTCGAGTGGTCATATGAATCTAAAACAGCCTGTATACCGCCCTTCTGGGGTATGTTAGTGTAGAGGGAGGTGACGTCCATCGTCACCAGAAGCGAACCATCAGGCACTGTTAGGTGTGATATATCATTAAGAAAATCGTTGGTATCCTTAACAAAGGAAGCGAATGTGGGCGGAAGAAATTTTATCAAACTCTCAGTGTAACGAGATATGTTTTCTGTTACTGTTCGAATGCCCGAAACAATGGGACGGCCTGGATTTCCTGACTTGTGTATCTTTGGGAGCAGGTAAAATCTTCCGGCAACAGGGCTAAGCGGAATGAGGCTGCGTGCTGTCTTATCGTCAACCCTTTTCTTTTTTACTAATGCCTTAATGGTGTCTTTTATGATGACAAGAAAGTCAGTGGTATGATCAGCGGGAAGTTGTTTGTAAAAAGCAGTGTCAGATAACTGTCGTACGGCTTCTTTTATGCAACTTTCTTTGCCCATTATCACAATCGAGCCGCCCTTGTCTGCTGGTTTTATGATAATATCATCACGTGCATTTAAACTTTTAAGAGCGTCAAATTCACTGGCAGAAAGGTTTTTTTGGAACGGGCTGCGCGTTTTGTAAGCGTTGAGCACATCACGCGAGACAGCTTTAATGTAAAGGTCTAGGCATTTATCCCTTTGCGAGGCGGGCGTCCATTGTGTCCCGGACGGTACAGCCGGGCGAGCTCCCTTGTTGCTAGCATGGTCGTGAAAATACTCTTTTAGCCTGAGATTACGAGCGAAATTATCTATATCCTTCATCAACTGAAATTCATCAAACCCGCCAGAAGTTGGACAAAAGTTCAGGCCTTTTGAAAGAACCCTTTCCTCTGCAGGGAGGATGGTAACGTCAGAAAGGTTGACTATATTGGCGTCTTGTTGGCTTATCTCCGGCAATGTTTCAGGTGTTCTGATTAAAGCAATTGGCGAACTCCTCATTTTTTTTTATGTAGGGTGCTGCTGGAACATATGACCACTCGAAATCTGACAAGCTAATTGACACGTCAACTCTCGAAACACTGCTGAAGCTCATTCTCGAGTTGAATAACTTCGAATTCAATGGTTCTCATTACGTACAGATCAGTGGAACATCGATGGGTACAAAGATAGGCCCTACACACGCAAACATCTTCATGGGAGTGCTCGAAGACTCGTTTCTTAAGAGTGTGCCACTAAAGCCTGAGCATTTCAAACGCTACATCGATGACATATTTTTTATTTGGACACATGGTGAAACAGAACTTCTAAACTTTATAGCGAAATTCAACCAGGTACATCCCGCTATAACATTCTCCCATACTTACTCACCCTTGTCTGTAGCCTTTCTCGACGTCAGGATTACCATTTCCCATGGACGCCTAATTACGAAGCTTTTTAAAAAGCCAACCGATAATCAGCAGTTTCTTCATTTTGAAAGTAGCCACGTGCGCCATTGGAAGACTGGAATTCCATATAGCCAGGCACAGCGCTTTAGGCGCATATGCTCTGAAGATCAAGATTTCAATTCTTGCTGCCATGATCTGAAAAAGAAGCTTCTTAAGCGAAAATATCCAGAAAAAATTATTGACGACGCCATACACCGAGCCAGAGGACGCGATCGAATGGACTGTTTAAAAGGTAGCATAAAAAGCAACGGGCTTCAGTCAGCCAATTTAGTACTAACACACTCAGCGTCCATCCCCAAAGTTCAAGGTATACTGCGTAACCATTACAACATCCTCACCCAAAGCGACAGACTAAAAGCGGTCTTTCCTGAACCCCCTCGAGTAGCGCGGGTTCGAATCCCGGCTGCGGCGGCTGCATTTCCGATGGAGGCGGAAATGTTGTAGGCCCGTGTGCTCAGATTTGGGTGCACGTTAAAGAACCCCAGGTGGTCTAAATTTTCGGAGCCCTCCACTACGGCGTCTCTCATAATCATATAGTGGTTTTGGGACGTTAAACCCCAAATATCAATCAACCCCCTCGAGTAGTGTATAGGCGCTCAAAAAACATAGGTGACATCCTGACGTCATCTAAAATTGCTACTACTAACCGTACTGGTTGTAGCCGCTGCAACAAACCCCGTTGTAAAGTTTGTCCTCACATAGAACCGTCATTAACAGCCACCAGCACATCTAACCAATTCATTTTCACAATTAGGGGAAGCTTTAATTGTGATTCATCCAATGTAGTGTATTTACTTGAGTGTGGCACCTGCCATATGCAATACATAGGCCACACTGAAACCCCATTCAGAATACGTTTCAACAATCACAGATCGCATGCTAAAACCCAACCAAACCTTCCATTATCAAAGCATGTGAACATGCCCGGCCACTCATTTAGTAACCTCAAAGTCACGATACTAGAATCGGGATTCCGCACCAGCCATGATCGTGAACTGCGTGAATCATATCTCATTCATAAATTTAACACTGTTTCAGCTGGAATAAACGAAAACAAAGGAAAACTGACCTGTCTTTCCATAGATTAAGAGCGATGATGCACTGGTTTCAAATTGTACCACCTAAATCATGCCTTCTATGTCTGCCCTTTTTATTTTTATTTTTTATTATCTTCAATCATTTCACAGTGGCTTCCATTATACGTTCACATATCCCTAAGATTGTTCCCATGCTGCCAAGCAATGTCATTACACATCTACATCTTTTAACTACGTATAAGCATGGTATCACGTCACTGTACATGTAAGGGAATCTTTAACTATGTCTTTAGTATGTATGTACCCTTCTGGTTTTCGTATTTTTGTCTCTTTTTTTTCTTTTTTTCTGAAGTACTTGACATTTTATGATGCGCATTGTAATGCTAACCAGAGCAGATGGCGCTGACCTGCTATTGAAAGGAGATTTTAAAGCCATGTATGAACTGTTGTCACATTACTCTGACGAAGGCTGGTCCACCAGCTGAAAACGTTTAGTAAAGACGCTTCCACGAAAGTTTTGTCGCCCCTTTTTTGCCTACAATACGTCGGGTCCAGCGTGAATGACGTTCAAAGAACCTGGTATATATATATATATATATATATATATATATATATATATATATATATATATATATATATATATATATATATATATATATATATATATATATATATATATATATATATATATATATATATATATATATATATATATATATATATATATATATATATATATATATATATATATATATAAGGGAAAGAAGTGTATACCTAAGGGCTCGTTTTTCCGTGTTTTTAACACAATAATAATGAGATATAACAGACAGTAATGCCAAGGAATGTACAGGGGAAGTTATTAACATTAATGGAATGTAAATAAGAAGAAAGAAAAGTGGATGAAAAAATTACCAACTGTAAGCAGGAATCGAACCTACGACCTTCGAATTACGCGTCGAACGCGTAATTCGAAGGTCGTAGGTTCGATTCCTGCTTACAGTTGGTAATTTTTTCATCCACTTTTCTTTCTTCTTATTTACATTCCATTAATGTTAATAACTTCCCCTGTACATTCCTTGGCATTACTGTCTGTTATATCTCATATATATATATATATATATATATATATATATATATATATATATATATATATATATATATATATATATTTATATATATATATATATATATTGTGATGACGTTTATTGAACCGGAAAAGTCGCAGCGATGTCGCAACGAAAAATTGCCGTACGATAAGTCTGGCAAAAGCGGCCCAGGTTCTCGTGCAATCAGAGCACGGGGTTTTTCGTTCTTTTTGGAAGGCGCATACGCGTTAGTGCGTATGCTCCTCTACAATACCCCCGGGGTGAATAGTAGCCATCCTGGCGACTCAGGGAGTAGGCACAATGAGAGGGTCGTAGTAGGGCTTGAGACGGTCGACGTGTACGGTCTCGCGTCCTCGACGGCGCAATCGAGTGTGTTAGGGGCTCGATGATGTAATTCACCGGTGAGGTTGCGTGAATGACAAGGTATGGACCATGTTACTGGGCCAGAAGTTTAGAAGACAGGCCAGGAACGTTCGGGGGCACCCAAAGCCACACGAGGGAGCCAGTACAAAACGTAGGCGCTATGTGATGAGCGTCGTCATGTCGGGTTTTTTGCAGACCTTGAGCCTCACTTGTCATAGACCGAGCCAACTGACGGCAGTCTTCAGCGTATCTGGCGACTTCCGAAAGCGGGGAGCACTCCGATGCATCAGGGTGGTACGGGAGTATGGTGTCGAATGGGTGGGATGCTTCGCGGCCGTACAACAGAAAGAACGGGGGAAAACCGGTAGTCGCTTGCGTCGTGGTGTTGTAAGCGAAGGTAACAAAAGGTAAGACAGCGTCCCAGTTAAGTGTGGTCGGAGGAGGTGTACATCCTCAGCATGTCGCCAAGTGTGCGGTTGAACCGTTCAGTGAGAACATTGGTCTGTGGATGGTATGCGGTAGATTCCCGGTGGATGATGTTGCATTCAGCGAGAATAGCTTGGATGACCTCCGACAGGAACACTCGACCCCTACCACTGGGTAATTTCCGTGGAGCCCCATGGCGGAGAATGAAGCTGCGCAGAATGAAGAGTGAAACTTCGTGGGCGGTCGCTGCCGGTAGAGCTGCAGTCTCAGCGTAGCGTGTCAGGTGATCGACGCCGACAATAATCCACTGGTTTCCAGAGCAACTATATGGGGGGGGGGGGGACCAGAGAGATCAATACCCACGCGGTCGAATGGGCGAGCCGGGCATGGGAGCGGCTGTAACATGCCAGTAA
Source organism: Rhipicephalus microplus (assembly GCF_043290135.1). Taxonomy (NCBI): domain Eukaryota; kingdom Metazoa; phylum Arthropoda; class Arachnida; order Ixodida; family Ixodidae; genus Rhipicephalus; species Rhipicephalus microplus. The sequence continues at coordinate 50,201,139 of NC_134710.1, read as the reverse complement.
GGTGCCGTGGGGGTGTCTTGTTTTGTTGGCAAGTGGTGCAAGACTGAACGTATTTCTGCACAAAGCGATACATTCCTCGCCAGTAATATCGTTGGCGCAGCCTTTCATAGGTTTTCAGGACACCTGCGTGAGCACTTTGGGTGTCTGCATGGAAATTCATGCAGATGTCAGAGCGCATATGAGTTGGGACAGCAAGGAGCCACTTCCGACCACCAGGCATGTAGTTGCGGCGGTACATAATGCTGTCTCGCACGGAAAAGTGGGCTGCTTGTCGGCGTAGCGCTCTGGTGGAAGGGACAGTAGACGGATCGGTAAGGTAGTCGAGTAAAAATGCAAGGTATGGATCTTTACGCTGCTCCGAAAGCATGTCAGTGGTGTCTATTGGTGACAAGGTGGTAAAAAGTGGTGACAGAGAAGCCACATCTGGGGTTAATGGCGATCGCAAAAGTGCATCGGCATCCGCATGCTTGCGACCGGAACGATATACTACACGGATGTCGTATTCTTGCAATCGAAGTGCCCAACGTCCCAGGCGTCCGCACGGGTCTTTCAATGTGGACAGCCAACATAGAGCATGGTGGTCTGTGACAACGTCGAAAGGGCGGTCGTAAAGGTACGGGCGAAACTTCGTAAAGGCCCAGATTATGGCCAAACACTCCTTCTCTGTCACGGAGTAATTTAATTCAGCCTTCTTGAAAGCGCGACTTGCATAGGCGACTACGTATTCGGCTTGGGCGCCTTTTCGTTGTGCCAAAACTGCACCAAGACCGATGCCACTTGCATCGGTGTGAATTTCTGTGGCAGCAGCAGGGTCGTAGTGACGAAGAATAGGTGGTGAGGTCAGCAGGCGGCGCAACTGGCGAAATGCGTCGTCACATGCAGGTGACCATGCAGATATACCTTTGCTGTTGGAAAGCAGACTCGTGAGAGGTGCGATGATTGACGCGAAGTTGCGCACGAAGCGACGAAAGTAGAAGCAGAGACCGACGAAACTTCTTAGGGCTTTCTGTGATGTGGGCAACGGGAAGTCAGCGACAGCTCGAAGCTTATCGGGATCCGGAAGAACACCGTCTCTTGTGATGACATGTCCCAAGATGGTTAGTTTTCGTGCTGCGAAGTGGCACTTCTTGGAGTTCAGTTGTAGGCCTGCAGAAGTTAGACACGTCAGAATCTTGTGGAGGCGAACAAGATGTGTCGGGAAATCAGATGAAAAGACTACGATGTCGTCCAGGTAACACAAGCAAGTTTTCCACTTATGGGCACGCAAGATGGTATCGATCATGCACTCAAATGTGGCAAGTGCGTTGCAGAGCCCAAATGGCATCACTTTGAACTCATATAGGCCATCTGGCGTTACAAAGACTGTTTTAGGGCGATCACATTCAGCCATTCGCACCTGCCAATACCCAGAACGCAGATCCAAGGATGTAAAGTACTCGGCGCCTTGTAAACAGTCAAGAGCATCATCTATTCGTGGTAGCGGGTAGACATCTTTCTTCGTAGTCTTGTTTAAGCGGCGATAGTCCACGCAAAATTGAACGGTGCCATCTTTTTTCTTTACCAGAATCACAGGTGATGACCAAGCGCTTTGAGAAGGCTGTATGATTCCACGTTTAAGCATGTCGCCTACTTGCTCCGTAATGACGCGGCGCTCTTCGGCGGAAACGCGGTAAGGACGCTGTCGCAGAGGCGAATGTGAGCCGGTGTCAATAGTATGCGTTGTAGTCGTGGTGCGGCCCAAAGCAGGTTCTTGAAAGTCGAAAGAAGAGCGAAACTTGTTAAGGAGAGCAACAAGTTGGCGGCGATGCGAGAGGGAAAGGTCTGCGTCATTACCATTGTCGAAGGCTGACAAACTTGAAGACTCAGACGCGTGAGTTATTGCGGCAATGTGACATGGCGTTTCGTCGGGAAGAATAATATCATCGATATGGTCGACAGGTTGCACATATCCCAACGTTTCACCACGAAGTAAGCCAATGGGGTAGTTGCAGTGGTTGGTAACCAGCATTACGGTTAAACCACACGCAATTGTAAGAACGGCAAATGGGAGAACAATGCCCTTGCGTTCAGTAAAAACCGGAGATGGCGTAAACACCACCGTGGCGTCAGGTTACGCCACACATGAAAGGCTTATAGGGACCGAAGCTTCCGGAGGCAAGGTGATGTCGTCGTCAGCGATGAGTTTGCAGAGCCTAGAAGACCGCTCGGGTGGTGGAAATTCATATGTTGGCACAAGGGACATTTCGGCACGGGAACAATCGATGATAGCTTCATGACGTGATGAGAAATCCCAACCGAGGATAAGGTCATGAGAACAAGATGGCACAATAAAAAACTGTATGACGTACAAAACGTCTTGGATGAGGACGCGCGCCGTACACACAGCCGAGGGATGAATGCGTTGCGCGCTAGCCGTGGACAGCACCATGCCACAGAGAGATGTGGTCACTTTCTTCAGTTTCCGACAAAATTAGGCGTTCATCACAGAAACGGCGGCCCCGGTATCAATTAACGCTAATGTGGCGACTCCCTCAACATCGACATCAACAACATTTTGTGGCGAAAACGGAGGCCTTGGGAATTGCGCACAAGTTTCAGTTCTTGCCTCCGGAACTGCACTGATTAGTTTCCCTCCTCAGGAGGTGGTCGACGACGCATAGGCGATGGTGATCGGTGACGAGGGGATGGGAAACGAGCAGTCGATGGGCGGCGATTCGAGTCTGAGTGCCTCTGTTCATATGCAGACGTGGTGGCCTGCTGCGGCGCGTAGGTAGGAGTTCCGAAGTATGCGTTTGCAGGTGTGGGGCGACGGCGGCAGAAGCGTGCAATGTGGCCAGCGATGACACAAGCGAAGCAGATAGGACGATTGTCTTGGGTGCGCCACACATTGGATCGACGAAAAAAGCGAGGTGAGGGCCTGTAAACTGGAGGCGAGGCCAGAGGAGGTGGAGCCGATAAGGCGACTGGATGCTGTGGGGGCCACGCGACCACAGCTGCGTAGCTGAGAGGTGAAGGTGGTGCAGGTGGTGCGTAGCCGACAGCTGAGAGATTAGGTGCTACTGAAGTGCATGGGTAAGGGGCCTGCACTGTACGGAGGACATCGCAAATTTCAGTGCGTATGGCCTGCTGCAGTGTCGAAGGCAGGCTTGCGGTGGGCGCGTCGCAATGCGGCAGCAGGGAGAGCTGTCGGGCGACTTCCTCCCTGATGAAGTCTTTGATTTGGTTGGACAGACTTTCTTGGCGAACGTTGGAATTTGTGAGTGCGACGGCCGAGATCGAATCCAGCGGTGGGACACTCTGTCGGGCGATGGAACGCTGACGGCGCAATTCATCAAAGCTCTGGCAGAGGCTTACGAGGATTGCCACCGCGGTCGGGCTTTTCGCTAGCAACATCTGGAATGCGCCATCCTCGATGCCCTTGAAAATCTGCCGAATTTTCTCTTCTTCGGGCATAGATGGATTCACACGCCTGCAGAAGTCGAGCACGTCCTCTATGTAACTAGTAAACGTCTCGCAAGGCTGCTGGGCTCGGTGGCGCAGGCGCTGGTCAGCACGGAGCTTGCGGACCTCTGGTCAGCCGAACGCTTCAGTCACGAGTGTCTTAAAGGAGAACCAGTTGGCGATGGTGGTTTCGCGGTTGGTAAACCAAAGCTTAGCTACGTCTGCCAAGTAAAAGATAACTTAGGCGAGCTTAGAACCGTTGTCCCACTTGTTGCTGGCGCTTACGTACAAAAAGAGCCAGTCTTCGACGCCTTGCTCACCACTGCCGCTGAATATTGGTGGGTCCCGTTGGCGAGTAGCGCCGGGGCAGGTAGACGGGACAGCCGGTGGTGCTGGCTGGGCTGGGATGGGCTGGTTGGCGACTGCGTCAGTCATGTTTCTCGGTGGTCTCTCGGGCAACTTGCGAGAGCGGAGCTCATGGTCTGCTTGGGGATCTGAGCAGCCTCCACCACATGTGATGACGTTTATTGAACCGGAGAAGTCGCAACGATGTCGCAACGAAAAATGGCCGTACGACAAGTCTGGCAAAAGCGGCCCAGGTTGTCGTGCAATCAGAGCACGGGGTTTTTCGTTCTCTTTGGAAGGCGCATACGCGTTAGTGCGTATGCTCCACTACAATATATATATATATATATATATATATATATATATATATATATATATATATATATATATATATATATATATATATATATATATATATATACCGCGATTTCAACTGTTCTCGCGACAGAAGCGCCGCTCCCCTTCTTCAATGCAATAACATCCTAACTGTTAGCTATCTATTCAGGTTTAATCTAATTATGTTTCTGCATAAACAAATAAGAAATCAACTTTCTGCTAATTTCATTGATCCTAAGATGTTGGTTATTACTAACACAACCAGGTTTGCGGCTAATAATAACTTTTTTACTTCCTAAGGTTCGTACTAACTATGGTAAATCATCTTCTCTCTTCTGTACCATCACCATATGGAATAATTTGCCCACTTCGCTAAAATGCAAAGTTTCAATAATTTCATTTAATGATTGATTTGATTGATTTGTGGGGTTTAACGTCCCAAAACCACCATATGATTATGAGAGACGCCGTAGTGGAGGGCTCCGGAAATTTCGACCACCTGGGGTTCTTTAACGTGCACCCAAATCTGAGCACACGGGCCTACAACATTTCCAATAATTTCATTTAAAACTCATTAAAAAAAGAGTACCTGTTAAATAGTTGATCTATATTCTTTGTGTTCTTTTATGCTGTATCATTTGTTTTTCGATTCCATGCCTTTTTGTTCTCATTCTGATTTGTATATTTTTGTTTCTACGATTCTGAAAGCTGCTTGTGCTTTTATTATTTGTAATCATCACCGAGGGTCCCATTGCAGTCGTGTACCTTGGGACCCTCGTCTGTATATTTTACTCCCTGTAACATAATTTTATGACATGATAATAAACTGATATATATTGTCACGTGATCACAGAACGACCACAACGTCTGTTCACAGGAGCAGCACTGGACATTGAGCCGAACCGAACGTTAGAGCACGAGCACACACCAACCGTCCTCTTCTTCTTTCACACCATGGCACATACTCGCATTGGCATGGCTAAACCTCGTTCCATGCCTGTGGCATTACCCCCCCCCCCCCTTCGAAAAAAAAAGTACCACCCCGATGACCAATGCCGATTAAAAGTTAAAGTAGTCGCGTACACGCTCAAAGACGCGTGAAGAAGCAGTGTCAGGTGGCTCGGGGGTAGTGTGGCTTCATCCGTGACACATGAACAATGTCGGGCTGCTGGGAACATCGAGATCGCTGAGCTGTGTCTTCAAGCAGAATTTCGTAGTTGACATCTGTGAGGCGCCGTAGTACTCTATAGGGACCGAAGTAGCGGTGAAGCAACTTTTCCGAGTGGCCCCTTTTGCGAACGGGGATCCACAGCCAGACCAAATCACCTGGTTGGTAATGGTGCATTCAGACGACGGATCGAATCCCGATGTGGCGGGACGGACGGCGCGTCACGTGACCTCACATCAGCGATTCCCCTCGTCCGCGACTCGTCCGCGCGGCTCGCGGACGGATGAACCCAACCTGTTTCTCACATCGGGATTCTGGCGGGGGAGAGCCGGTACTTCAGCGGAATAGCTTGGGGTCGGTGGCAACCAGTACACTTTTCGTCTGCTCGCGGCATGTCCTCCATGGCTCGCGGACAGCTGCATGACTGGTCGGCATCATCTACGCTTGAGCATTGTTTACTTAGTTTCCGGAGACTTTGTTCTCAGGTGAATAAATATGCAGAAATCACTTTTGGTGGTTCGGGAAATGGTGGTGAAATATTCCAACTTCTGCAATCGGCGACGTGCCGCTTCTAAAAAAAAGGTGGGAGACACGTTTAGAAGTTCTACAAGTGGGGAATAATGTAGTTGAAAGAATATCCTGCTAGCAACTCCCCTTTCTCCTGAAAGAATAACACTACTCGTTCATTTGTCACAACACGACAGACATCGCAGCCAAGCTTCGCTTCTTGCGGGCATCCATGTTGAATACTCTCAAACCGGTCTGCTGCCAGCGGGCGCAGGTGAGCGCCGAATCTGCTGTCGAGGGTAATCCATCTGTTTTCCCCTAGGACACCGTCCGTCGTGTGGATGCGCCTGCAGGCGGACCATCCGCGGATTAGCTGTCCGCGTCCACGACAAATCGGGATTCGGTCCGTCGTCTGAATGCACCATAAATGACATGGCGATGACGGGAGTTGTACCTCTGCGAGTCGATTCGTTGTTGTTTTCGGATCCGCTTGAGTGCAAGCTGGCGGGCCGCGTCGGCGAGCCGGAGAAAGTCGTTCGCATCAGTAGTAATATCGGTCGTGTCAGGCAACAGCATGGCATCAAGCATCGTAATTGCTTCTCGGCCGTGAAGCAACCGGAATGGAGTGAAACCCGTAGTCTCTTGAACCGCAGTGTTGTAAGCGAACGTTACGTATTGCAAAATTGCATCCCAGTTCTTGTGATTACGGTCGACGTACATAGATAGCATGTCAGCGAGCGTCTTGTTTAATCTCTTCGTCAGACCGTTGGTTTGTGGATGGTATGTGGTTGTTTTGCGACGAGCTGTTCCACTAAGTCTCGTGACGTCTTGCATCAGTTGGGCTGTAAAGGCTGTTCCACGGTCAGTTATAAGAACTGTTGGCGCTCCATGGCGGAGGACGATGTTGTTCATAAAAAAATACGCAACCTCATTGGCGGTGCCTCGTTGTAGGGCTTTCGTTTCGCAGTACCTCGTTAAATAGTCAGTAGCGACTACGATCCAGCGGTTGCCATCATGTGACTTCGGGAAGGGCCCAAGCAAGTCCATGCCGATTCGTTCAAACGGTTGTGACGGGGGTGCAACAGGCTGTAATAAACCAGCAGGGCGCACAGGTGGGGCTTTACGGCGCTGGCAATGATTGCATGTTTTAACGTAATGCTTGACATCCTGGGTGAGCTTTGGCCAGTAGTAGCGAGTCCGAATCCGGGCAAGGGTGCGTGCGAATCCTAGGTGGCCGGAGGAAGGCTCGTCGTGGCAGGAAGATAAAATGTCAGCACGTAGCCCTGGTGGAACGATGAGGAGGTACTCAGTCGCATAAGGTTCGAAGTTCTTTTTGTAGACGATGTCGTTGCGGAGACAAAATGACCCTGAACGTGCAAATGCCGATGGTGGACTCGAGCTGCGACCTTGAAGGTATTTGATAAGTTGTTGGATCTCTGAATCATTCCACTGTTGTTGGACCAAGTCGGATTCACTGACTGCACAAAGAAAATGGCCATCGGTATCATCGTCCCTCGATGTCGTCGCGAGGGGTGCGCGCGAAAGGCAATCAGCATCAGTGTGCCTGCGGCCCGACTTGTAGACGACTGTAACCTCAAATTCTTGAAGGCGTAAGCTCCACCTCGCGAGGCGCCCTGAAGGGTCCTTGAGATTGGCCAGCCAACAGAGGGCATGATGGTCCGTAACTACTCTGAATGGACGGCCATACAGATACGGTCGGAACTTTGTTATCGCCCAAATAACAGCAAGACATTCCTTCTCCGTGGTCGAGTAGTTAGTTTCCGCAGATGACAAAATGCGGCTAGCATAAGCGATGGGACGTTCAGCGCCGTCTTGCCACTGGACGAGTACTGCACCAAGACCGATGTTGCTTGCGTCAGTGTGAAGTTCGGTGGTGGCATCTTCATCAAAGTGCCCTAGTAAGGGTTCACTCTGAAGGCACTGCTGAAGCTGGGAAAAAGCGGCTCTCTGCTCTGGACCCCACACAAAAGGAGTATCCTCCTTCGTTAAACGGGTAAGGGGTTCAGCGATGTTGGCAAAGCTCTGGACAAAGCGCCTGTAGTAGGCGCAGAGACCCAAAAAACCGGCGCAAATCCCGTTTGTTCGAAGGTGGAGGAAATGCAGCAACAGCCATGGTCTTTTCTGGGTCTTGTCTAATGCCGTCGTGACTGATAAGGTGGCCGAGGAACTTTAGTTCTTCGTAGCCGAAATGACACTTCTCCGGTTTTAGAGATAGGCCTGCGGATCGAATAGCGACGAAGACGGACTGAAGTCGTTGGAAATGTTGCTCAAATGTTTTGGAAAAAACAACGACGTCGTCTAAATACACGAGGCAGGATTCCCACTTCACACCGGACAGGACGGTGTCCATCATCCTTTGGAACGTTGCCGGTGCAGAGCACAATCCAAATGGTAACACTTTGAATTCGTAGAGGCCATCGGGAGTTATGAATGCTGTTTTTTCCCTGTCACGTTCATCGACCTCGATCTGCCAGTAGCCGCTGCGTAAATCCATTGAGGAAAAATATCGGGCATGTCGAAGTCGATCCAGTGAATCATCTATGCGTGGGAGAGGGTAGACGTCTCTCTTCGTCACTTTGTTGAGCTTCCGGTAATCGACGCAAAATCGAAGAGTGCCGTCTTTTTTTTTAACAAGTACGACGGGTGACGCCCATGGACTGTTCGAGGGTTGGATGACGTCGTCGTCGAGCATCTGTTTCACTTGAAAACGTATTGCCTCTTGTTCTTTTTGCGACACGCGGTAGGCGTGCTGTCGTACAGGCCGTTCGGTAGGGTCCGTTATAATGCGGTGCTTCACGGTTGGGGTCTGCTTGATTTTGGAGGTGGACGCAAAGCAATCACTATACGTACGTAAAATCATGCGTATCTGCTGTTGCTGCGCACAGGATAGCTGGCAATTCACGTCAACCGTACTGGCTATATCAGTGTTACCTTCGGCAGCAGTGGCAATCGGAGTGATAGTGGAACATTCTGCGTCATCGATGGCTTCAAAGTTTGCGATTGCTGTTCGCTTTGCTAAGTGTTGGTACTGGCCACCGAAATTCGTGATCAGAAGCTGAGTCCTCCGATGTTTCAGTTTGACGATAGCACGCGCGACACAAATCTGCCGAGCCAAGAGCACCGAGAGGTTAGTTTCCGCGATGCCACTACTCTTGTTGTCACAGTCGCTCTCCACCGTTACCAACATACTGGCTCGCGGCGGCAGTGCGATGGTGTCGTAAGCAATTCGAAGTGTTGTGGTCGGCGCAACTGCATCCTTTCGTAGGGCTGTATGGTCGTTAGATAACGTTATGAGCAGGTCGCGAAGGTTAATAATGGCTCCATGCTCGCGGAGAAAATCCATTCCGAGAATCAGGTTTTGGCAGCATTCGCGCAATACAACGAAGGAAACAATGTACGTCGACTCACGAATTCGGAGGCGGGCAGTGCACATTCCTAGAGGTGTCAATAGGTGACCTCCCGCAGTCCGGAGGTTGGTTCCATGTCCCCAAGGTGTCGTTACCTTTCTTAGCTGTGCAGCGAGGTCAGCGCTTATAACAGAATAATCGGCACCCGTATCTACCAGAGCAGTCAGCAGGTGGTTGTCGAGAAGAACAGAGATACGAGCAGAGACCTGTTTGTCGTCGATGGCACACGTCGGTGAAAGAATGTCGTCGGATGTCGGCAGGCAAATCGGGGGAGGGTCTTGTAACGGTCGATCAACAGCGGCCTCACCCCCAGAGGTCGCTGTTCTTAGTTTCCCCGGCGCGGGCTTGTGGATCTAGGTGATCTTCCTGCAAGGACGTCCGCAAAGGTTGATTGTTGGCCAGGTGGCGTGGAACGCCGTGGAGATGGGGAGCGGGATTGGCGACGTGGAAGGTTTGAGGATCGTTGGCTTGCCAAGTATTCGGCGATAGCACGGGGCCGCTCACCATCTCTGGGTCGACGAGCATCCGGACGAAAGCCGGGAAGATCCATGTGCCTGTAAGCGCACTCACGGTAGATGTGACCTGGTTCACCACAGTGATAACATAGAGGCCGGTTGTCGGGAGCACGCCATACACTGGATTTCCGTGTAAGGGGTGGGTTGCCGTACTGCGGTGGTCCCGAGTAGAACGACGGTGCTGTCTGTAGGGTGGACGGACGGGACGGATAGCCAACAGCCGGTGCAGGAGTACGCAGTGCTTCCGCGTACGTTAATAGCGGAGCTTCGGCTGGACGCGGGGCCGTCATGGGTTGGACTTCGGCTGCACGCAGAGTCGTCATGGGGTGCACCAGCTGCCGGACCTCTTCGCGAACGACATCCGTTAAAGCAGCAACATGGGGCGGAGAAGACACCACGTGCAGCTTTTGCAGCTCCTCGCGCACAATACTGCGCACGAGCTCCGTCAGGTCTTTTACAGTCGTGACGTCAGGTGTTTGTAGGGCCGACGACACTGACGAAAGACTGCCAGGACGTTTATACTAGTACGAACGCTGCCTTAGCATTCTCTCCATTGTCGTGGCTTCGCGAAGGAAATCCTCTACAGTGCCGGGAGGGTTCCGCACTAGTCCCGCGAACAGCTGCTCCTTCACTCCCCGCATTAGGAGGCGCACCTTCTTTTCTTCCGTCATTGAAGAGTCGGCTCGCCTGAACAGCCGCGTCATGTCCTCAACGAACATGGCAACACTCTCGTTCGGACGTTGGTTTCGGGAATTGAGGAGCCGTTCCGCTTGCTCCTTTCGGTCAGAGCTTCGGAAAGTATTTCGCAACTGGTCGCAAAACTCTGGCCAGGTTGTCATAGTGGCTTCATGGTTTTCAAACCAAGTGCGCGCAGAGTCCTCGAGATAAAAGTAGACGTACCGAAGCTTTCGCTGCTCGTTCCACTCGTTGACGCTGCCGCAGCGGTTGTAGTCGTCGAGCCAGTCGCCGACGTCCTCATAAGGGTCACCGTGGAACGGCTTCGGAGTACGCGGGACGTTGAAGAACCATGGAGGAAGCAGCGTTGATGTTTCTTGGGTTTGCGTTCCCGCACTAGCCATAGTACTGCCGAGTTGAAGAAATGGTCCGAATTCAGGAGGTAGGCCTAGTTGTCGCCTGCTACGCCGTAGGTCAGCTGTTTCTTCCAAGTCGCGGCTAGTGTCGGGACCTTGCTGCTGATTGCAGTGCATACAACACTACCCAGCACCTCCACCAGAAAATGTCACGTGATCACAGAACGACCACAACGTCTGTTCACAGGAGCAGCACTGGACGACGAGCCGAACCGAACGTTAGAGCACGAGCACACACCAACCGTCCTCTTCTTCTTTCACACCATGGTACATACTCGCATTGGCATGGCTAAACCTCGTTCCATGCCTGTGGCATTATATATATATATATATATATATATATATATATATATATATATATATATATATATATATATATATATATATATATATATATATATATATATATATATATATATATATACATATATATATATATACATATATATATATATATATATATATATATATATATATATATATATATATATATATATATATATATATATATATATATATATATATATATATATATATATATATATATATATATATATATATATATATATATATATATATATATATATATATATATATATATATATATATATATATATATATATATATATATATATATATATATATATATATTGTAACGAAGAGCGGCGCGGCAGCTGTGGGCCATGGGCTGGAAAGTGAGGAAGAGGCAGAATAAGAACAGCTGGCCCAGGATATAGTGTTCTCTCTTGTTCTCTGTCTCGCTCATCACAATGGCACAGCCTTTCAACGAACCTGTGTGCGATGACCTGCGTGAAGAAACCGTCCTACGGAGCGCACGCACTCTCCAGCGGCCCGTAGCTCCTGCTACCATGGCCATGGCATCCGACCTGGCCACCGCGGGTACCGAAGCAAGCGCGCTGCCTGCAGGCGTCCTTGCCAAACCACAAGGTGACTCCACTGACTTAGCTTTGCAAACCACCTCCTTGCCCAGGGACGCCGTACACGCTCCCTTGAACTTCGCCTCAGGTACCATCCCTGGAGCAACGTCAGTACCGTCGCCAGAGGACAGGTGTAATTCCTCGCCCGTAGCCACCAGCGAACTCTGCACGGTTCTGCAAGCCATCGCTACTTCGAGCCAGCGTCTTGCAGATGCCACCGTCACCTTCTCAGCAGCCTGTGCACGCACCACGTTGCCTTTTCCGTCTATGGCCGAAATTCCTGACTTTACTGGCGTCGATGAAGACCCAACCGTCTGGCTGGATGAAATCCATTCGTTGGCCCGTCGACATGCATGGACTGGCGATGTGACGCTATCGCTAGCCGTAAGCTGACTGCGTGAGTCCGCCAATGCGTGGCATCAATACGATGACTGCAAGTACAAATCCTGCAGTGACTGGACTACAGCATTCGTCATGACCTTCCCACCACTTCCATCCGCATACGACGACCATTTCATGCGCATGCGATCGCGTCGGCAAGCTCCATCGGAAGACGCCCGTAAATACGTCTACGATAACCTCGGGCTTCTCGACAAATGTGGAATTACATGGATCTCTCCGGCTGCCCACCAGTATGTCGTTGATGGCTTGGCTGACCCTACTCATGCTGCCATCTTATCTTGGCAGTGACGTGAAGCGTCGCCCCAGGTTTTCGCTCAAAAGGCAGCCGAACTTCAGCAGAACTCTCGTCGTCGGCTTAGCTTGGACACATTACCGACTGTCTGTTCGACTTATGCCTCCACACAACACGGATGCTTTCAAGTGCGGTCGCATTGGCCACAACGCCAAGGAGCATCGTCAACCTTTCCAGACCCGAATCCACTACCAAGCCTGTCATATTTCTCGGACGTAAATTCATGTTGAAGGAATAGGTGACCTATCTGCTCTGGTGGATACCGGTGCGGAACGAACGGCGCTACACCGACGTCATGCTCCGGACACTATCCGACCGTGGACGCAACCTCCCCTCTGCGGACATGGAGGAACTGCTATGCCAGTCGGAATGCTCGACATTTCAGTTCGAACGGCAGTGGGCACTAAAGTTCTTCCTGCCATTGCCATCTTTGAAGACCTCACTGCCGACATGTTTCTTGGTGCTGACTTCTTGCTATCTGATGACATTGAGCTCACCATACATCGCGGTTACGTCGAGCTCCGGTCTTGGACAGCTGGGACTACCGCCAAAACCCTGCCACCACCGACAGGTGAGCCGTTCACTCCGCCTACCTTATCTTCTATATTGCCTCGCCTACAGCCAGTATTCGCTAGAAATACAGCAGAACTTCCCGGCACTAATTTGCTGCTCTATCGCATACCAACGGGAGATCATCCGCCAATATGCAAACCACTGCGATGATACGCTGAACGAGAACGGGCAGTGATCGCAGAACAAGTAGATGAAATGCTTGCCACGGGCATCATTAGGCCGTCATCGAGTCCGTGGGCAGCACCAGTCGCCCTTGTTCGCAAGAAAAACGAATCACTACGCTTCTGCGTGGACTACAGGCAGCTCAATAAGTGTACAATGCCTGACTCCTACCCTTTACCCCGCATTGATGACGCTGTTAATACAGTACGTCAGTGCAAGTTCTTTTCGTTGCTTGATTTACGCGCAGGGTACTGGCAGATTAACTTCGCGGAGGAAGATAGATGTAAAACGGCCTTTCGCACACCTTTCGGTTTGTATAAATTCAACCGCATGCCGTTTGGACTAAGAACGGCTCCTAGCACTTTTCAGCGTGCGAGGAATTCAGTGCTCGGACCATTGAAAAACCAAGCCTGTGTGGTGTACTTAGTCGACATCCTGGTCGTTGGCAGGACAGAGGATGAACACCTTCGCAATTTGGATGAAGTACTACACAGACTCTATGCAGCAGGGTTTCGTTTGAACCAAGAGAACTGCCAGTTTGGGGTGTCCAAGATTTCGTACCTGGGACATAATATATCTCCTGTTGGCATTCAGCCACTCCCGGAGCGAATAGCTGCCGTGTCGCAGTATGCCACACCAACCTGCTTGAAGCAGGTTCAGTCATTTCTGTGTATGGCGTCGTATTTGCGAAGGTTTATTCGCTTCGATCGTTACATTATTACATTATTACGATCGTATCGTTACTCATTACAATATATATATATATATATATATATATATATATATATATATATATATATATATATATATATATATATATATATATATATATGTGTGTGTGTGTGTGTGTGTGTGTGTGTGTGTGAAATCTAACAGACAATAATGCCAAGGAAAGTATAGGAGAGGTTATTAGACCGAATTGTAAGGTAAATGTGAAGAAATAAAAGTGGGTGAAAAGATAACTTGCCGTGGACAGGAACCGCACCGGCGACCTTCGAATAACACGTTCGATGCTCTACCACTGAGCTACCATGGCGGCTGTCCTCCCAAACTTTTTATTGGGTATATATGTTAATTTTAAACGTGGGAGTGTCCGTGAGCGGCATCTGTAGCCATGGTGGCGAGTGTGGCACACTCTTTCATGAGCCTGTTTGGCGTCACGTAGCACGTAAACTTATTACGTGCTGGCAGCTGACCGATAGTCCCTCGTGTATATGAGGGACTATTGCTCAGCTGCCAGCTAGAGGTGTGCGCCGAAGGGTTGGCGCGCCATCACCGACAGTTTTTGCTACGCCACCGCTGCCTAGCCCAACCGATCGGCGCGCCGCCGCCGCCGACGTGTTCTCTCGGAGCGCCATTCAAATGGGATTTTTTTTCAGCTAACCTACATTTATTTTGCATCTTCTGTCATCAGTCTGTCCTTAATTCTGTCCACTTCACCAACGCATCAAAAACTGCTCACCTGCCATTTCAAGTTTAATAAGTTTACGATAAAAAAAACTTGTCTAGTGCTCCTAATTATGTTGGATTAGATTTAAACGTGAATTTTAAGATACTTTTGAGTTCTCTGTATTTCAGCGAATCCCGGTCAGTGACAGCGTTAACGATGGTGTTTGGAGATCATTGTCGACATATGCTAGCTGACGAGAAATGTAATATGTGAGGTGGTCTTTGAACAATGATGAAGGGTGCGGAAAGTCGGTATTGGAATATTCATAATTATGACTGTGCAAGGGAGTCGAAGAAAAAAGGCAGTTCAAATGCGAAGGTTGGGTGCCAGAACTGGGGACGGGCAGGGTAGAAGCGCGATGTGTATGAAAGATATTGTTATAACTGAGGAAGGGCTAGCTGTTTAGAGCATATTTACAAAAACAGTTAAAAAACTGGACCACACTCATGGCCTTTAGTGAACAAATAAAGGTAAAATAACAATTATTATACGAAATTCTCTATAAAACGAAATGATCTCCATTGTATGGGCAGGTTGAGCAAAATCAACAATATTGAACGAAACCATAAATTAAGTTTGTGTGAACTTTGAAGTAACGCACAGAAGATGAATGCGGACAAAACACTGAAGCGCGGGCTTCTATTTTCAACGTGATTTGTCCTGAACACGGTGCGATGCTCCACGCCGCGCTATCAAATCAAGTAATCTACCTTTCATTTACAAGTTTTTATCTCGGACTTGATTCAACTAACTATAGATGCCGATTCGTCACAACCATGTTTCAAAAAGGACACCACATGCGTAGCTTGCTCAGCGAGTTGGTTTATGATCTTTTTGGAAGAACGAGCTATGGAGCTCTACCGGACAGGGCATCAAGCGAAATGTTTATGGCGGAAAGTCCACAAACCCATGTACCAGAAGCGCGTTCATCAAAAATAAGTTGAGGCGTTCCACAGCTGCACACCTAACACTACAAACGCCACTACAAAGGCACACCTAACACTACAGGCTTCTGCATGTAGTCCACGCAGAAGCGTAGTGATCCGTTTTTCTTGCGAACAAAAACGACTGGTGCTGCCCACGGACTCGATGACGGCCTAATGACGCTCGCGGCAAGCATTTCATCTACTTGTTCTGCGACCACTGCCCGTTCTCGTTCAGCGTATCATCGCAGTGGTTCGCATATTGGCGAATGATCTCCCGTTGATATGCGATGGAGCAGCAAATTAGTGCCGGGAAGTTCTGCTGTATTGCTAGCGAATACTGGCTGTAGGCGAGGCAATATAGAAGATAAGGTAGGCGGAGTGAACGGCTCACCTGTCGGTGGTGGCAGGGTTGTGGCGGTAGTCCCAGCTGTCGAAGACCGGAGCTCGACGTGGCCGCGATGTATTTTGAGCTCAATGTCATCAGATAGCAAGACGTCAGCACCAAGAAACATGTCGGCAGGGAGGTCTTCAAAGACGGCAATGGCAGGAAGAACTTTAGTGCCCACTGCCGTTCGAACTGAAATGTCGAGCATTCCGACTGGCATAGCAGTTCCTCCATGTCCGCAGAGAGGAGGTTGCGTCCACGGTCCGATAGTGTCCGGAGCATGACGTCGGTGTAGCGCCGTTCGTTCCGCACCGGTATCCACCAGAGCAGATAGGTCACCTATTCCTTCAACATGAATTTACGTCCGAGAAATATGACAGGCTTGGTAGTGGATTCGGGTCTGGAAAGGTTGACGATGCTCCTTGGCGTTGTGGCCAATGCGACCGCACTTGAAAGCATCCGTGTTGTGTGGAGGCATAAGTCGAACAGACAGTCGGTAATGTGTCCAAGCTAAGCCGACGACGAGAGTTCTGCTGAAGTTCGGCTGCCTTTTGAGCGAAAACCTGGGGCGACGCTTCACGTCACTGCCAAGATAAGATGGCAGCATGAGTAGGGTCAGCCAAGCCATCAACGACATACTGGTGGGCAGCCGGAGAGATCCATGTAATTCCACATTTGCTGAGATGCCCGAGCTTATCGTAAACGTATTTACGGGCGTCTTCCGATGGAGCCTGCTGACGCAATCGCATGCGCATGAAATGGTCGTCGTATGCGAATGAAAGTGGTCGGAAGGCCGTGACGAAGGCATTAGTCCAGTCACTCCAAGATTTGTACTTGTAGCCATCGTATTGATGCCACACTTTGGCGGACTCGCGCAGTCGGCTTACGGCTAGCGATAGCGTCACGTCGTCAGTCCATACATGATGACGGGCCAACAAATGGATTTCATTTAGCCAGACGGTTGGGTCTTGATCAACGCCAGTAAAGTCAAGAATTTCTGGCATAAACGGAGGAGGCAACGTGGTGCGTGCACAGGCTGCTGAGAAGGTGACGGTGGCGTCTGCAAGACGCTGGCTCGAAGTAGCGATGGCCTGCAGAACCGTGCAGAGTTCGCTGGCGGCTACAGGCGAGAAGTTACGCCTGTCTTCTGGCGACGGTACTGACGTTGCTCCAGGGATGGTACCTGAGGCGAAGTTCAAGGGAGCGTGTACGGCGTCCCTGGGCAAGGAGGCGGTTTGCAAAGCCAAGTCAGTGGAGTCACCTTGTGGTTTGGCAACGACGCCTGCAGGCAGCGCACTGGCTTCGGTACCCGCGGTGGCCAGGTCAGATGCTATGGCCACGGTAGCAGGAGCTGCGGGCCGCTGGAGAGTGCGTCCGCTCCGTAGGACAGTTTCTTCACGCAGGTCGTCACACACAGGTTCGTTGAACGGCTGCGCCATCGTAATGAGTGAGACAGACAAAACACCTGTTCGTCGGGCAAGCTGTTCTATTCTGCCTTCTTCTTCCTCGCTTTCCAGCGCCCATGGCCCACAGCTGCCGCGCTGCTCTTCGTTACAATATATATATATATATATATATATATATATATAATGTGTATATATATATATATATATATATATATATATATATATTTATATATATATATATATATATATATATATATATATATATATATATATATATATATATATATATATATATATATATATATATATTGCCACGTTCCATTTTCCAAGTTTTAGTTATCGTCCCAAAACACCACTCGATTCTCAGCGCAAACCGCGCCTGCAGTTTTCGCGAAGGTTCCGGACTGTAGTAGATCATTTCGATATGATCACGCTAACTGTGCGAACGGTACAGATTGTTCTGGAACTTACGCCACCGCCAGCGATAACGCTAGAACATTCGACGGCAAGAGTATAAATGCCGACGCGCTTCGCCGCTTGTCAGTTGCTGATCGAAGGCCGACGCCCCGTTCGCCGCTATCAGTCCGAGACTGCTATCTGTGCGAGACTGCTGCTGTAATTGGACTTTCCTTTTACCGGGCACAGGTTCGCCCAAATAAACAGTTAAATCCCAACACGAAGTCTCCTGTCTTCGGCCACGTCACGACCCCGTGACATCTGGTGGAGGTGCTGCTTCGTTCATGTACCGGACGCCCCCGTCAAGCCGTGAACCCAGCCCACGTCGCGGAGAAGACACCGACGCCAACCAGGAGCAGCGAACAAGCCGCCGACAGCAAGGGCTACCACCTTAGTACGGGCTTCTACAAGACAAGGCGCGGAAGACCAAGGCCATGACCGCGACTGCAGCGACAATGACAACCGCAGCGTCCCAGCCCACGATGGTCATGCATCAACCCAGGGAACCACCAATTTTCCATGGGTCATCGTTCGAAGACCCGGAGTCCTGGCTAGAAACATACGACCGTGTGGCCGCCCTCAACCACTGGGACCATGACGAAAAGCTGCGTCATGTGTTCTTTTATTTGGAAGACACCACAAGGACCTGGCTCGAAAATCGGGAGTCCACGCTCCGAACGTGGGATGTTTTCTGCGGCGCATTCCTGCAAACGTTCACGAGCGTCGCTCGCAAAGAGAGGGCCGCTGCTTTATTAGAGACCCGGGTTCAGCTACCAAATGAAAATGTCGCCATTTTCACAGAAGAAATGACCCGACTATTCCGTCACGCTGACCCCGACATGCCTGAGGAAAAAAAGTTCGTTTCCTCATGTGAGGGATCAAACAGGAGCTCTTCGCGGGACTGATGAGAAACCCACCGAAAACCGTCCAATAATTTGTAGCCGAAGCGACCACTATCGAAAAGACCCTGGACATGCGCACCAGACAGTATAATCGTCGCCTGACTGCAGACTGTTCTGTTGCTCAAGCCAGTAACTCCGGAGACCTGCGTGAAATTATCCGAGCGATCGTGCGGGAAGAGCTGCGCAAGCTGTTGCCTTCGGCGCCGCCTCAAGTGGATTCAGTCGCCGACATTGTGCGAGAAGAAGTTCGGCAATCGCTTCAAATTCCCCACGCACCGCTGCCCGAGCCGGAAGCTATGAGCTACGCGGCTGCACTGTGCCACAACGCTCCTCCCCGTCCACGCCAAAACGCCGCCCCATCGCACTTCCGTCGACAGACGCCACCGTCGCCACCACCCCCACCGACGTCATACCGTTCGCCAGCGGCCAGGCGCAGTGCACCGAGGAAGACTGACGTCTGGCGCACCCCTGACCATCGCCCGCTCTGCTACCACTGCGGCGAGGCCGGACACACACACCGCCGTTGCCAGTACGGACAGATGGGACTGCGTGGCTTCGCCGTCAATGCACCGCGTCCACAGCCAGGAGAACGACCACGTGACATCGCCAACTACCTGACAGGAACTCGGTGGACACCACGAAGCCCTTCGCGTTCGCCGTCGCCCAGCCGCCGCACGTCACCGCACCACCGGCAGTACTCTGGCCCTCGCGTTCGCCGTCGCCCAGCCGCCGCACGTCACCGCACCACCGGCAGTACTCTGGCCCAACGCGGGGCCGGTCTCCTAGCCTGTATCCGGGAAACTAAGGGCAGCAACCGGTGGAGGTGCGGTTGCTGTGCGACAAACTACCGAAGATCCTCCTCCGACGACGACGACGCCGCGACGGAGCTTTCCGAACACAACGCCAAACAGGCAAAGCCCTGGCGGCGAAAGCTCACTTTTCGAAGGTGGCCTGACGACGCAACATGGAAGCAGCGGAACAAGCCGACGCAGTCGTGACCCGACGCCACGCCCTAACTGTAATGCGAGACGGCGAACTAGCGACCTCGACGTTCTTATCGACGGCCACAGTGTGACCACTCTCGTCGATACTGGAGCCGACTATTCTGTCATCAGTGGGTCGTTCGCCGCGAAGTTAAAGAAAGTTAGGACAGCTTGGAAAGGCCCTGAGATCCGCACAGCCGGAAGTCATCTCGTAACGCCTGCAGGAATCTGCACAGCGAGAGTCACCATTAACGGCCGTATTTATCCTACAGACTTCGTAGTCCTACAGCGTTGCTCGAGAGATGTCATCCTTGGCATGGACTTCTTATGCTTCCATGGTGCTGTCATCAACCTAAAAACAAAGTCGATAACGTTATCCACAGAAGAAGCACTACCGCCGCGCACGCCGTCAGGACACCATGCCTTGAATGTTCTGGAAGAACAAGTCACCATTCCGCCTCGCTCAAGCGCAATTATTTCGGTCGGCGCTCCTAAATCACCTGACTTAGAAGGCGTCGTTAAAGGCAGTCAGCATCTGTTGGTCACCCGAAATATTTGCGTGGCAAGAGGAATCGCAGAGCTGCGGGGAGGCAAAGCAACGGTTATGCTCACGAATTTCAGCAATGAGTACAAACATGTGAACAAAGGAACAATGGTCGCATACATCGAAGAAATTTTCGAAGCCACCAGTGCTTTCGCCCTCGCCGATTCTGCAGAACCTGCTCAGAGGAACCAAGCCCCTCCTATAGCTTTCGACGTCAATCCCATGCTTCCGAACGATAAGCAAGAACAGCTCAAGGCCCTGCTCCTGCAATACGAAGATTGCTTTTCGTCGTCATCGAAAATTCGGCAGTTCCAATCACGAAATATCGCATCATAACCGAAGAAAATGCCAGACCACTCCGTCAGAGTCCGTACAGGGTTTCGACACGAGAACGTGAGGCCATGAAGAGACAAGTTGATGAAATGCTGCGGGATGACATTATCCAGCCGTCCAAGAGTCCATGGGCATCCCCCGTGGCGTTAGTGAAGAAAAAGGATGGGACCCTACGTTTCTGCGTCGATTATCGCCGCCTGAACAAAATCACAAGAAAGGACGTGTATCCTCTCCCACGAATAGACGGCGCACTTGATCGGCTCCATAACGCCAAGTACTTTTCGTCAATGGACCTCAAGACTGGCTATTGGCAAATCGAAGTCGACGAAAGAGACCGAGAGAAGACGGCGTTTATAACACCGGACGCCTCTTCGAGTTTAAGGTGATGCCCTTCAGCCTTTGCTCAGCGCCTGCAACTTTTCAACGTGTTATGGATACAGTACTGGCAGGATTGAAGTGGCAGACTTGCCTTGTGTACTTGGACGACGTCGTCGTGTTTTCCTCGAGTTTCGACGAGCATCTTCGGCTCCTTGAAGCTGTACTTCAAGCCATCAAGGCTTGCGGACTCACACTGAAGCCAGAAAAGTGCAGATTTGCGTATGAGGAGCTCTTGTTTCTGGGGCACGTTATCAGCAAGTCTGGAATTCGTCCCGATCCACGAAAAACAGTCGCCATCACCGACTTCCCGCCGCCCACTGACAAGGAAGCCGTGCGCCGATTTTTGGCCTGTGCGCCTATTATAGGCGGTTCGTGAAAAACTTCGCCCGCATTGCCGGTCCTCTCACTAAACTTACCAAGGCCGACGTGGAGTTCAAGTGGGAAACGCCACAGGAACACGCTTACCAGGAGCTTAAACATCGCCTCCAGACGCCTCCGTTACTTGCCCATTTCGACGAATTCACCGAGACAGAAATACATACTGACGCAAGCAGCGTAGGTCTTGGCGCCGTTCTTGTGCAGAGGGCTGACGGACTTGAAAGGGTTATTAGTTACGCCAGCCGATCGCTATCCAAAGCAGAAGCAAATTATTTCACAACAGAAAAGGAGTGCCTCGCCATCATCTGGGCTACGTCGAAATTTCGCCCCTACCTCTACGGCAGGCCCTTCAAAGTTGTGAGCGACCACTACGCCTTGTGTTGGCTAGCCACCTTGAAGGACCCTTCAGGTCGCCTCCCACGATGGAGCCTGAGACTTCAAGAATATGACATTACTGTCATTTACATGTCCGGCAAAAAACACTCCGACGCCGACTGTCTCTCTCGTGCACCTGTCGACCAACCACTACCCGACGACCCGGATGACGACTGCTTTTTGGGAACGATAACTACCGACGACTTCGCTGAACGACAGCGGGCCGACCCGGAACTTAAGGCCCTAATAGAATACCTCGAAGACAGGACCGCCGAAGTCCCGAAGGTATTCAAGCGCGCACTTGCGTCGTTCTTTCTACGAAACGGTCTTCTACAAAAAAAAAACTTTTCACCGCTTCGAGCTAAGTACCTCTTTGTGGTGCCTTCAGCTCTGCGACCAGAACTCCTGCAGGCCCTGCACGACGATCCGACGGCAGGGCACCTTGGTGTTTCTCGTACGCTCGCGAGGATACAAGAAAGGTACTACTGGCCACGTCTTACCACCGACGTCACTCGTTATGTGAGAACATGCCGGGACTGTCAGCGACGCAAGACACCGCAGACAAGGCCAGCGGGACTTCTGCAGCCAATTGATCCACCTTGCCGACCTTTCCAGCAGATTGGTATGGACCTACTGGGGCCGTTCCCGATGTCGGCTTTCGGAAACAAGTGGATCGTGGTAGCTACCGACTACCTCACCCGCTACGCCGAGACAAAAGCCCTGCCAAAAGGCAGTGCATCCGAGGTAGCTAAGTTCTTCGTCGAAAATATCGTCCTACGTCACGGCGCCCCGGAGGTCCTTATCACCGACAGAGGAACGGCATTCACTGCCGACTTAACTCAAGCGATCTTGGCATACAGCCAAACAAACCACCACCGGACGACAGCGTACCACCCCCAGACCAATGGCCTCACCGAGCGGCTTAACAAGACGATCGCCGACATGCTGTCAATGTACGTCGATGTCGAACACAAGACGTGGGACGCCATTCTTCCGTATGTGACCTTCGCATACAACACGGCGGTGCAGGAGACGACGCAGATATCTCCATACAAATTGGTCTACGGAAGGAGCCCGGCAACGACGCTCGATGCCGTGTTACCCAACGTCACCGACGAAGAAAACCTTGATGTGAGCGAGTACCTTCAACGCGCCGAAGAAGCCCGACAACTTGCGCGTCTCCGTATCAAGAATCAACAGACGACCGACAGCCACCGTTACAACCTTCGACGACGCTTCGTGGAATACCAGCCCGGTGAACGTGTTTGGGTGTGGACGCCGATACGCCGACGTGGACTAAGTGAAAAGCTTCTGCGACGGTACTTCGGACCGTAGAGGGTGGTTCGACGTATCGGCCCACTTGATTACGAGGTTGTCCCCGACGGCATCACGAACTCTCAACGACGCCGATCGCGACCTGAAGTCGTACATGTCGCGCGCCTCAAGCCGTTTCATGCGCGTTATCAAACTGAAACAGTTTTTTTTTATCGTAATTTATTCATTGTACTTTCTTGCATTATTATTGTACCTTCATCTTTAGTTAAAGCATCGGGACGATGCCTTTTTTCAGAGGGGGGGGGGGGCAATGCCACGTTTCATTTCCCAAGTTTTTGTTATCGTCCCAAAACACCACACGATTCTCAGCGCAAACCGCGCCTGCAGTTTTCGAGAAGGTTCCGGACTGTAGTAGATCATTTCGATATGATCACGCTAACTGTGCGAACGGTACAGATTGTTCTGGAACCTACGCCACCGCCAGCGATAACGCTAGAACATGCGACGGCAAGATTATAAACAACACCACCTAAATGAGTTCCCTGAACTTATCTAGGTGGTGTTGGTATAAATGCCGACGCGCTTCGCCGCTTGTCAGTTGCTGATCGAAGGCCGACGCTCCGTTCGCCGCTATCAGTCCGAGACTGCTATCTGTGCGAGACTGCTGCTGTAATTGGACTTTCCTTTTACCGGGCACAGGTTCGCCCAAATAAACAGTTAAATCCCAACACGAAGTCTCCTGTCTTCGGCCACGTCACGACCCCGTGACTATATATATATATATATATATATATATATATATATATATATATATATATATATATATATATATATATATATATATATATATATAGAGAGAGAGAGAGAGAGAGAGAGA
Source organism: Rhipicephalus microplus (assembly GCF_043290135.1). Taxonomy (NCBI): domain Eukaryota; kingdom Metazoa; phylum Arthropoda; class Arachnida; order Ixodida; family Ixodidae; genus Rhipicephalus; species Rhipicephalus microplus. The sequence goes on along the minus strand of NC_134710.1, from coordinate 50,177,273 downwards.
GAGAGTTGTGAAACAAACTGATGCTTGTTAATGCGAACTCGGAACCCCTTGTTTTCAGTGTTACTCGTAAAAGTCGCCCAACAATGATCAAAACCCCGAAACAGCATCATTTCTCTCCATGTGAGAATTCGGACGCTCACTGGAGCTCTTGGGCAAGCTGCAAATGAAGGTCATGGGGTCGCTGCAGAAGTGCATCCAAGTGACGATTGTTTATTATTTTGAATTTCGATTGCGTTGACGTTGTGCCTTGTAAATAAACGTGCTTTGGAGCTTCATATATATATCTACATTAAGGCTCCCTACTCACATGAATGCATGTCGGTGCTTTTTTTTTCTGTTCGCTGTTAGAGCTCCATGAACTTAATTTACGAAATCACCTTTCACAAGCGTGTAGTAGCGCCCAGTTTTTGATAAAGAGTCTCGAGGTGGCTTGCTTGGGTTCTGTCCGCGCATTGTAGTGCAATGTCCATCAATTCTACAGCACGCCTGCCTATTTGAACTCCGCTTAATTCGAATAATTTTGTAGTCCCTTTTCAGTTCGAATTAACAGGGTTTTACTCTATTACTACGGGTGTTATTTGGACATCCTTATAGCCCAATAACGTAGCCCCCCCCCCCCCACCACCACCACCACTTTCTCACCTTTTTTTTTCGTCGCTTCGCACTGACATTATTTAGAAACTAAGCGGTGCTACTACCATAATATAATTCCTGGACGCTTTTACAGTGAATAATGCCTGCATACGGGAAAACGTGTCGCGGTGTTTGTGAAGCCTTTGACACTCTAGGATTTTGAGCAGGAATCTCGGCCGCAAGTGTTTTCAGCTGGCTCGACGACGGTATTAATGCTGAAGAAGTGGTCATACTTGTACCCGTCGGAACACATCTCGCCGGAGTCGATCACTACGATAATTTTCACTAGTCAGAGGCTAGTTTTAATGGCAAAAGCCAGACACAGTTTCAAGGTCTAGTAGACCACGTTCAAGCATATTACGGTGTGACTCTTCGAACGTGTGCTATAAGATATACTCAAGCTAGATGGCTAACATTTCTATTGAACCTTCGCACGTTCTGCTAAAAATAAACACACACACGCACACAAATACACACGCATATACGCATGAACGCACACACACACGCACGCGAATGACATATAGCTCATCCAGTGAACTTCGCTTGTATGTGAGTGTACAATATATCGATACATATCTTTACTATGCCCTAACTCCTAAATGCTCCCCGAAGTGTTGTCTAGTGAGAAGGTGCAACACAGGCAAACATGCAAGCCAATAACAACCTTAGAAAGGCCTACCAAAACACTCATCAAGTAACTTAATTAAGCTGATAAATAAAAGATGGTGATAAAGCTATATAAAGCAGCATATTCAGAAATCTAGTGTAGGCAGTTGTAGTGAGCACAAATTTCATTGCTAGCAGTGGGACACAAGGTGCAGATTAATAAACATTAAGCTGAAGAAATATAGGACGAATTAAAAATATTTATACCGATTCGCTTCATCTCTTCGTCCCTTTGCATGGGCATGACTAGAAGGGCACACCGAGTGATTTAAGCAACTATCGACATTAGGCACAAGAAATGCACAGAATGAAGAAACATGTTGTCATGTAAAATTAAAACAATATACGTAGGAACCATAATTATTAAAAAAATAAAATAACCTATGTGCAAGCACTCTTTTACGCCGCAAACCTACACATGGCACAGCGGAATACTGTTGATTATCTTTTTTTAATTCACACGAAGCTTATTGTGTCCAACACATGTCATATTATGTGCCACATACGTTACCCGAAATTTATGAGAGTTGTTACACGCAAACATGGGCTGTTGCATTGCCATTCACACATTTGGTACGCGCGAACCACGTCTGCAAATGAAAGGTGCCACCGAAAAGTAAGAAATAGGATACGAGAAAGAACGCAGTCACTCTTCCATGGTGTGAAAGTAATTTTCAGCAATATATCTCAATCAGTTGAACTTGCGCCATTACAAATGGACGAAGAATATCGCATCGTGATTTTACCCAAACCGTCTTTTTTACTACCCGCCACGGTAGTCCAGTGGTTATGGTGCTAGATTGCTCACCCGCAGGTCGCGGAATCGAATCTTTGTCAAAGTTTCGATGTAGGCGAAAATGCTCGAGGTCCGTGTACTTTGATTTACGTGCACGTTAAAAACTCAAAGTTGTAAAATTTTCAGAGCTCCTCTTTACGGCGTCTCTCTTAATCATATTGTGGTTCTCATTATCGCCTTTCATAATCACCTTGTCGCCCAGAGAAGATCACAGTATCTATGATGGAGATAAGTTTTTTTTCTTATTTCGATTTGTGCTTGCGCTAATAATTCCATCTTTTCAGCGACTAAATCGCCTCTGAGTGTTTCTAGAAAATTGGTCGCGCATCAGCGGTCTTGTGGTAGTCACACTCGTTGTGGCTTCTGACTTTTTCGAGCGCGTTCTTCCAACGCGTGAATGGAGAGAGGACCAAGCTTGCGCCAAGAGCTTGGTGAGTCCCCTTGCCTGAACTTCCTTTTCCAAAAAGCACACATATTTTGCTCCTTCCTGATATTTGGAATACACCAGCAGCGAGGAAAAAAAATTTTGCCAGTGAGGTTGGAACTTCAGTTCGCGCTTACTGAGGGAAACCTGTAGTTAGCGCCTGGTTTCCATGTCCTCATTAGCCAATGTCGTCTACTCTCGTCGTGCTGCAACTCCTGGCGTCTTGACCCGTTAAACAGGTAAAGACCAATGTCGTTGCGAGGATCACGGTTTACGTGCGTGCATCATGCTCCGATCGGTTTTCAGTAATTCTTTCGGAACACGTGTCGTATTCAAGCAGGGCAGAACTACAGCTGGGAAGCGTTTTTTCGGCTGCTGTAGCTTTTCCGCCAGTCGTCGAGTGTGCACTAAGAGCAGCGTACCCTTTCGAGAAATAATCACCAAGCGTTAGCTTACGGTGTGTCGGCGCAAAGTAGTGAAAAGAAACATCTTGCACCTTTTCAAACGTTGTTTAGGGAGATAAGCCAGGAGAAACCATACGAGCAAACACACCGGCAGTGGCTGCGGCGCATTCAGCTGGCTGTACACAAACGCGAGGCACGTTGGGGCATGCTCACTCGCTGCCGCTGCACCATCTACTTCTAGAGTTCTCGGCGATCGTAATCCAAGTCAGGCTCTCGATGAACGCGTTCTCGTTGAGGCCATCAAGCTTCGTCGTGCTGCACGGGTAGTTTGCGATTTGAGCCGATGCGAGCCACCGCCGACGCCTGTGCCACCTTGTTGGATCTGCGACAAGCTGGTTAGGTCACGTGGTTTGATGTAGCGCAGCCAAGGCTGTGAAGCGGAAGCCAGATACAGTTTTGCGTGGTGGGAAAATCGGTCTCGGAGAAATCTTTGGCGTGCGTGGCTTTGCGGCCAATTGGGCGGCGAAATGAGCTAGTTTCCGGAGAGTTTCACCGGTTTAGCTCTATTCGAGGTCAAGTGTGAACGCGCCTATAGATCAGGCTAGAGCCGCCATTCAATAGACTGCACGCGCTCGCTCGCGGTCAAGCCTGGCCATGCGAGAGCAAGTGTAATGTCGTGAAGCCACCGCTAGATTTAAACGCGCGCTTACACCCGATTGTTCCTGGTGAGGTTACGTAAATTACTGGCTCAGCCAACGGTGTCTTAGAACCCGTGATGATGTGAATCCGCTGCTACAATTCGTTGCTATATTTTAGCGCACTTGCATCTAGTGACAGCCAGATCAAGTGATTAAGCTAATGGACCCCCCCCCCCCCCTAGAAACTTTCTGTGGACGCGGACTACTGGACCACGCTATACTAAATGTTTTTGAAAGATTCAGCTGTTGCTCCAGGCAAAGGCGGAGCATCGAGCGAATGCGACAGAGAGAGAGAGAGAGAGAGAGAGAGAGAGAGAGAGAGTGTGTGTGTGTGTGTGTGTGTGTGTGTGTGTGTGTGTGTGTGTGTGTGTGTGTGTGTGTGTGCGTGCGTGCGTGCGTGCGTGCGTGCGTGCGTGCGTGCGTGATTAGGTTCAGACCACACAAACTGATCAAGCCACCCCGCAATTTTTCGGAATCTTCAACATGTCTCTCCAAGACAGCGAGAGGGAGGCACCAGCGTGTCAGGCGGCGAATTTACAAAAACGAACGGATGGACCCCCCCCCCCAAAAAAAAAAGCCTTGCGCCATGTAGAGTTACTGCCACCACCGACGCCAGTGCCGTCATGTTGAATCTGCGGCCAGCTGGTTAAGTCACGTAGTTTGATGTAGCGCAGCCAAGACTGCGAAACGGAAGCCAGATCCGGTTTCGCGTGACGAGAAAATCGGTCTCGGAGCGATTTTTGCGCGCCGGCCGCATGGCGTGGTTTTCCGGCCAATTGGTGACCAGTAAAAGAGCCTTGGATTGTGGGATGCACCGTCTGCTACCGCCTTCCGGTTCGAGAAGAGTAGACAACGGTGAATCGCTTCGCCGAAAGCATCAGATAATTCGGGATTCACGTGCGGTCGCCTCTTTGTCTTCGTTCTGATAAATCACGGTCGGTTGTTCAACCGTTGGCTGCTCCAACTCGAGCGTGAAAGGCAAACGGCGTGTATCAATTCCCATGGAACGAAGAAAGAAAAATGAAGTGGGCCGTGGCTGTGAAGAAAGCCACAGCGTCAGGTAGCCTTTGAGTACGGAACGTTGAAGCCAGAGTGTGCGAAAACCATTTTATCACATATACGTGCGTATTCAACACTAAAAAAAAAGCTTATCACTCTAAAGAATTTTACGCCCTTAAGGGTGTATTTCTTTTGTCCCGTGGTCAACACCTTCTTAGGGTGTCTAGGAACACCCTAAACAATAAGGTGTTTAGAAACACCCTGAAACCGTAGGGTGTAAAGAAACGTTACACCCTACTTTATTAGGTGTTTATAAACACCTCTAAACTATGGGTGTTGGATGAAGCTGCACCCATGCAAGTGGGGTGTTCACTGAAAACTCCCTTGAAACGATGGCAGTTACATGGATGAGCATACTTGATCAAATGAAGCGCAATTAACGGGCAACAAAAGCAGAGACACAGGAGGTGACGCTTAGACTTGAGTATTGAGGAGAGCCGTTCACAGCACTTCATTCCATCAAATATGCATCACCAACTGGCCCAAGCCTCAATTGTTCTCAGGGAGAAGCATATATGAACCTTCTCTGAGGCTGACAGGGAAGAAGGAAGATACTGGTGTGACCGACTGCACTTATACCTGTATGCATGCAGCTGATAAAATAAGGTGTCATGGTCTTGAATGAGCTGCATGAGACCGGTGTATATAGGTGTATGTAGACTGGGCCGTAAACGACAAAGACGCGGAAGGCACTTACACACACACACACACACACACACACACACACACACACACACACACACACACACACACACACACACACACACACACACACACTACACCACAGTAGTGCATGCAGTAACCTGTAGCGTAAGGTCCAACCGAACATAACGCCAAAGCAAAAAACAATTAAGCCCCTATTTTAACATCTGCCTTTATTATAGAAAAACGGTAAATCTGCCATGCAGGGCTCTGATGGCATTCTGCAAAATTTCGAAATATGTCACGGGACCAAGTTTCTTTCTCTCTATACTAAAAATTCATCGTTTTCAATACAACAAATCTCCACAACTTTCAAAACATTTGCGCTAGTCGGGCGAACGACTGAGACGATTGGCGTTTGATTGACACCTATACAATAGAAAAAAAAACACGTATAAAGAGTAAACAAGTTTCTGGAGTCACATTTACAACCTATTACATCTCGCAGTATAAATTTCAACATTAAAAAGAAAGTATTCAACAAGGTAGTGCAACTGGGGTTGTATTAATGTATTGTCAGTGTTGGTACTTCTAACTGCAAAACCACTCGTCACTGCTGCTTGCCCAATCATCTTCAGCTGTTGAGATGACTGGTGCCTTCGAGAGAAGTAGGGCCAAGCTGTTCTTTCTGTACAGGAAATTCAATCCCGGAAACCTAAAATAAATACACAAGGAACAATGACCGGAATTTCACAAAGAGTGTAACATACAGTATGCACCCTGCATAACAAACGGCTTTCTTATGTGTAAGTATAAATTGAGTGCATAGCAAGCATATTCAGTGGCATCGGGCTCCACTGCAGTAAGAAATGCTAGAAAAGGTTTGCTGAGCAATAAACGCCACAAAAAGCGCGCTGTGGCAGAATCATTATACCTATCGTGCCGTAGATTTGAACCTTACTTTACCCTTTTAGCTTGCTCGCGCAGGCAAATAAAAAGCACAGTTTCAAGTTGATAATGTTTAATTAGCTGTATGCATCTACCAATCTAAGTGAATGTCAAGTTCTATGCTTAAGTATGCATCAACACAGCGGCATGTGTATTTCTGTAGACCTACCTTATGGTACTCATTCGATTAGTTTATTAAAAGGAATACAATACGACGCGCAACAACATATACATATTTTATCTGCATTGCACAAAAGCACAATGCCACTGAGCATGCATGACGGTATGCGCATTGAGAAATATTCAGTGCTGTAACTCTTAAAATTAAGTACTGCGCAGTTACGTATTAAAATTCGAATGATACTAGTATTTTTGAACTGGCTCACATTGACACGATTATATAATGGAAGGATTGGCTATTGGCTCATTCCAAGTCAGACGTCCCAGCCATTTTGGCGACCATCTCAAATGTATTCGAAAAAAATCGCGCTGTTTTTACTGCATTAAAAAGGTAACTGCTAGAATATTTCGCAGACAAATAATTTTTTGGTCGCGTGGCTCCCTCCTGAACTTTCCGGAATCTCATCTGGATGTTTGTGAAAAAACATTATTTCATAAGTACCTCTTCTTCTTCCGTGCCAAATTTGGTCTACAAGTTAAGTGAAGGGCTTGCGTAAAGTGTTTGAAGCTCAGTAATTACTATTACCATTTTTCGGTCACATACGCCTCAAATGATTTAGCCGAAATATGTTATATCTCCATTTTTCTATATCAATACTGCACTTTGAATTAATATCTGAGGAGTGAATACTTAATCCTCATAAAGTATATTTGGAGGAAAAAATATTTTAGACCTCTCAAGCTGTCAAACTTTAAGAGAAAAAATCGCGAATTTCACAAAATAGTTGTTTTGTCTATAATGAGACGCAACTTGCACCATGTGGTGGTTGAAATAAAATAGACTGTACCTAAATCGAAAGCAAATAAACAGTTCCTTTCATGTGCCAAATTTTGTCACAGCAACTTATGTTTTGAGAAAAAGATCACAGCTTATCCACGGAGTGAAAGATGATGAGTGGGGCGTAGCGTTCATCCATCCGGACGCACAAACGGATGAACAGACAGTCTGACGCAAGTATGGACGGACAGAAAGACGGATGGACTCACGGACAGACCGACACATGGAAGCCCGGACGGATGGATGCACAGACGAACGGACGAAAGCGCAAATGCACGGACGAACAATTCGCCCCACCAATCATCATTTTGTCCGTATATATGCTGTGAAAACCACTAACGCTATCTATTGTGCAACTCATAAAGTGGCTACATAATACTAGTACGATTACAGAGGAGGGAACGACCCACGGCCTGAAGAGCTTTGCCCCTAAATGATTTCGGAAGTTCCAAGTTCCCCATTTGCCATTTGGTCATACGGCAGCCGACGCCTCACAGTTCCCCATTGCCGTTGCTGGGAAAATTCAAAAATTATCTTATTCCTTGAAAGAGAAATTGTTATGATGAAACTTGTCACATACAAAGAACTGTTTATTTGCTTTCAATTTAGGTAAAAGGTGATTTTTATTTGGAACACCACATGGTGCAAATTGCGTCTCAATACGGATAAAAATGACAATTCAGTGAAATGAGTGACCTTTCTCGTAGAGGTTAACAGCTTAATATGTCTAAAAATAATTTTTCATAAAATGATCTTTTCTGTGAAGCAAGAAGCATAAATGATCTTTTCTGTGAAGTATGAATATCTGAGCTGTGAAACAGCTCAGATATTCATACAACGTGCAGTATCGCAATAAAAAAATGCAAACATAACACATTTTGGCTAAATTCTTGCAGACGTGTGTGGCCGAAAATTTGTATTAATATGAATGAGTTTCATACACCTTACATAAGCCTCTTTACTTAACATGTACCAAACTTGGTATAAAAAAAGGAGCGGTACTTGTAAAATATTTTTTTTCACAGAAAACACTCAAACAACATTCTGGAAAGTTTAAAAGGCAACCACGTGACCAAAAACTTTTTTTCTCCGAAATATTCAAGCAGTTCACTGTTTTCAGTGCATTAAATCAGCACGATTTTTTTTTCAAACACATTTGCCATAGCCGTAAATTGGCTGGGAAATTTGGAATAAAGTGACCCTGTTACTTTCACTGATTGACCATTGCATACTGCTAAATTAGGGCCATTAGTTTCAATCACGCTGGCAGGCTAAGAAAGCATAACTCCTTTCCAATGCAGCGTAGGCTGTTCAGTGACTGTGCGTGTTGTGTTCTCCGATAAAAATCCGGGCACAGTTTTACATTTTGGCTGCAACATGCTTAGATACCGTGCAGTATGTATAATAATAAAGTGTTTTGTGCAACAAAAAAACTAATAATACGCTTCAAATAGCGAAAATACATTTAACATCTGAAGTACTTAGCGAAGTTAAACGCCAAGGCGAGGCGATGGCAATAAAACTCTGAATAACAAGAATATTTTGAAAGTTACACATGATGGAAACAATCTGAATAAAATGTGCTCGAACGTTAGCAGTTACGTTCAAACAAGCGTTTGCGCTGTTCAAGTAGGCCATTTGACCACACACACAGACTAAAGCTCTGTTCAAACAAAAGTCAAGCTTCAGTGCTCGATCCGCTAGATAGGCACGGCTGTCGGCAGTGTCACGCTAGGTTGCGGGTGAACGAAAATACCGGTGAAGACAAATTTAACGAAATTGAATGTATTAGCAAGTAGGCAAACTTCGCGAGGTGCACCTAACGCGAAACAATATGCTGTGTTGTCACCCGATGCATAAACCCGAGTTATGACGGTAGTGTTACCACACAAAACGAAAAAGAACCGAAAAGAACTACATGGACACCACGCCCTTGTTTTCCGTTCTCCGTCTTTTTGTGCAGTAAAAAAAAAAGAAAGTAAATGAACTACCGACATGCCCAAGCATATGCGTCTTACATACGGTTGATGCTTACAGCTAACAGGCGCCGTCCCCACACATGTATTATTAGTAAACGAAAATTGATGTGCAGCACGAGCGGGTCCCGTTAAAAACGGCTGCCAACAAAGGGAACCACAAAAATCTGTTCAATTTTTTCGCTGAACCTCAGCGGCGCACGCTCACTCTGCTTTGTACTCCAAACAATCTAAACAAACAAACAAAAAAACTTGCCCACAATCACACTTCGCCATCATCCCCGTGAAACAGTTCGGACAAATATTCTGGCTAAGTAAACAAATGCTGATTTGTCATCAACTAGTTGAAAACAAAATTGTTTGAAGGCGTTATTCTCGTGCTCACGCAGTTAACAAAGCGCTGAACGGAACAACGTGAGAGCGGTACTCACTATTTCACTTCGAGTGCTCCACAATATGAATCCACAGGTCCAGTCTTCAGGATGGTGCACCTTCGCAATAATCAGCACTGACAGAACACACTGGTGGAGCACAGAGCGCAGGCACATTTCAAACTAAACACCGACTAATAAACTCTACCGCTCAAGAAGCCACGCGCACCACACGCACACACACGGGAGGGTTTATCGCGAGTCGCTCACTGGATTTCGTGCCGACCGGTTGTGCGCCCGCGCGTTCCGCGCGCTTGCGACCTTCGGCGTCATCGTAGCTCTGGCCGACTGGGCTGGCCCTACGTCACCTCCTGTCGCCGACGACCTTCGACGGCAGTGAAGCTCTGACTTACTGGACCTGCTCTACGCCATCTACAGACGCCGACAACATCTCTCGCAAGTGTACCCCGTCCTCGGACTCCAGTGACCGTGCTTCCATCTTTCCTGTCTCTCCTATTCCCTCAGTTAGTTGTTGCTTCTTCTTCCTCTTTTCTATACCTTTACTCTTAACTTTTATATCCCTCCTCACTCCCATCCCTTGTGAGCCCTGTGGCGGTGTCGCTCACTGAAGCAGACAATAACGGGGCTCACTTTTCTCTTCCTTTCTCTTTCTTAAGAACCACTACAGGGTTTATCGCCAGCGCACGCAATGACATGTAAGACGATGTCGACCCCTTTCCCGCGCTGTGCGCCCGGCGCGCAGCAATAGCGGGCAGCCACGGAGGAAGGCGGGCAGCCAAGGTTGTCTAGGCGACGAGACTTGATGGCGCCTTGTGGCGCTCTCAGACCGGCTAGATGCGGTTTAACGCTAGCTCCGGCCCTCTGCTGATAATGCGGGTGCTGTTTTTTTTTTTTTTTTTTTTTTGAGGCAGCGATCAGTTGCGTTATACTCGTTCTTTAACAGTGCATCTGAATCGAAGTGAACTTTGTGACGGTGCAGTGCGGCCAACACGAGCTACTAGTCAGAACGCGCATTTGTAATATTCAGGAGCAATGTTTAGCGCACCTTCACTGACCTAATGGAGTGAATTTTGGTGAAAAAGCTAAGCTGATGCTTTTTGCTTAGCTCTATGGGTCTTTAGGGACTGCACATTCAAGGTCACGCAGGCGATATTTTATCAGCACTTTCATTTCGGTAAATACATTGCAACATTGCATGCATCGGTCGTCACACTATTCGATGAGAACATATTGCCACGTGCGTACTGCTAGGAAGACGAAGACGACAGCGCATACGCGCATCTGCACGCTTTTATGCAGCAAGCAATAAGAAGAAAGAAGAGGAACGCTCTGGCACGCAGTAAATAAAAATACTGACCTGCTGCTACTTTCTCAACCTGTTAATTACTACTTCTGTCTTCACGTTGCGGCAATACATTTGTACTTAGCTTGCAGTCCTTGGAACAAGACCACGGCTGAGAATGTTTCGTCAATGCTGTTTTCTCACTACCTACAAAGTCAAGTTTACGTCTGCTGGGGAAGTTACATAAATTAAAAGAAGGGGATCCACAAGAAAAACGAAGAGAGAGAGAGAGAACTAGAGAATGCGTTTCGGCTCCCCTGAGGAGAGCTTCGTTCGCAATTTAGTCCACAAGGCTCCCGTCATTTTGAGCAAGGCTGCGTCAAGGTCACCGAAATGTCCTTATTCTGCATTTTTCTTTATGGTCAGTGTCCTCTTCCTAATTTCCATGATGCACTCTTAAGGACACATCAAGATGAACATTCGCTACAGTAATTAAATAAAACGTGCCTGCTAAAAATGCATGAAGTCAATGTTCGTTTTTAAGGGACCTGATGGCCTGATGACGTGGTGGTTATGGCTAAACAACTGTGCTGTTGTTTTTTTTTTTGCAGGTGGTGGTTGTTTTATCTCCAGCTTTAAAAGCTTCGATCTTATGGTGAACGGGGGGGGGGAGGGGAGGGGGGAGTGTTCTATGCATGGCTACACCAATGTGCGCAACATTAGCTTGCAGGTAAATCTGTGTACTTTGTGAGTGTTGACTAATCACGCAAATGACACAGATGAAAGAAACAGGTACAGGAGAATGGACCCTTACTCTATTGAACAAGCGTCGCTCCTAATGTATCTTCCATCTTATAGTAGTTTGCGTGCTTTATTGATGAAAACTGCGTTTCGGTCACATTACTTTCTGCTTCGATTCATTACTAGACTCGCAAGCAGCTAGTAGTGGGAGCCTTGCTGGTATCAAGATGGTTAACGTATATTAACAGTATAAGCAAAACGGCCTGAAAATGTCGTGCATTTGTAGCCTTGTAGGCACGTGTGCTCAGATTTGGGTGCATGTTAAAGAACCCTAGGAGGTCGAAATTTCCGCTGCCCTCCACTACAGCGTCTCTCATAATCATCTGGTGGTTTTGGGTCGTTAAACCCCACATATCATTCATTTATTTGTAACCTTGCTCATTACACCCCAAATATAAGGGTGTAAATGGGGTGTTTTGAGAGTGTTTTAATTACGAACACCTCAAATTTCAAAAATGGGGCGTAAAGAGTGTTCATATGGGTGCTTTTAATGCGTACACCCGTTTTACACCTTTTAGGGTGTAAATTTTTTTAGAGTACATATGAATGCGAATAAGAGTATCAGTTGTTACTTCGCTCTGTCTGAAAAGCCCGCCCTTTTCAAAACAGATAATGTGCAACAATTACAGGGACCTTTGTGCGTCCTGTAAGTACAACAGAATCGTGCCAGTGCAATCGCCAAGACGTATGATCCTCCTCAGCGGGAGATAAGGGCGCGCGAGAGATCTTCCTCTCTTCTTTGAGTACGCGTGAGAGATGACAATGCTGAAAACACGATAGCCCCCCCCCCCCCCAGAAATGCCCAACAACAGCGGTAAGTGGTAGATATAAATAGCCTGCCGTTTTAAATGTATTTACATACAAATCATGGCTTTCATTCACGACGGGGAGGTCCCACGTTCGCTCCTCCGCACCAGAGCCTTCTTCCGAATTTTTTTTCTTTCTTGCGTTTTTATATATATAGATATACACGAATATACAAAGAGTGACGCCGACGCCGGCAGCGAAATCTAGCCGAGAGTGTTCATATAATTGCTATCGCAATAAAAACCATTAACACCGATTGGGAAATCCAATCGACACCAGTTGGTGTGACCTCTTATCCAATAGGTTTTCATGGGATACTCTGACATGTCCGATTGGAATGCTAGCCCATTAGCCCTTCTCTGATTGGTCCTCCAATACACTAAAGAAAAGTCACTTGGTCCAATTGGTCATACCAATTGGCCCTCACAGGGATGGGCTAAAACCAATTGGAACATTGAACTTCAATGGGAAATACCAATTAGACTTAATAGTTTCAAATGGTCATGACAATTGGTATAACTTTATTATTTCACCCCCCTATTAGAGTTTTCAATAATCCAAATGCTTGTGCATTTCCAAGTCAATCCATAGTGGAAGATTGTTACTCTGATCGAAATGTTTGGATAGCATTATATATGTCGATGTGATATTAGGCCTTCGATTTGACATTTTTATATATAGGGCCAATTGGAAGTTGTTATAGGTCCAATGGGTGCGTTATATATGGCAGTTCCGATTAAGACAAATTATGCATAATCAATCGGCAATAATTATACTCAATATCCAGTCGAGAGTAATGCCCCAGAGCTTAGGTTGATCTAATGAGTAACCGACTTTTATAGTAAAACTTATAAATGAGAATGGGCTAAGGGCACTTCATACCAGATATGGTTCTAAAAGGAATTCCACCATTTGATTCCAATTAGACTTTATTGATTGCCATTTGGTTTCAATTGGAAATCACAGATATGAGTAAAGCTATAAAACAAGAAAATAGTTCATAGAATTATGTTTGCAATCGCAAGATTCCTCCTGAAATAAAACATCTTTATGTTTTAATAAGATATAAAAGGTGCTTCATGCATTTCATCTGTTCGCATTACGCAAGGCTACAAAATTATACTATTGTTCTTGGGGCCCAGTACAACTAACTAGGCTGAAATCACTGGCATTTTGAGTGAGGTTATGCTTAGAGATGAACATAAGATACTTGGAGAAATTCATTTCACGATAGCCTTCACTAATGCTGAGTTCATGCAATCCAACAACATAATTTTTTTAATTTTGTTGCATGTCCAGTTAGATTAACAGATCAGACCCGTAATTCAGAGCTACACGGTATTTCCAATTGGCGAGAACGGTCTGACCAATCAACCTGATTGGTCAAGCTGTTTGGATTAGTTTTTTATGCTACCAATTGTTTTAGTTGGTTAGACCCATCAACAAATACAATTGATAAATCAAACAGGAACTTTATGTTGTTTCCAATGGGTGAACTGGGTTCACCTGCTAGTCTAATTGGTGAACCCACTTGGATATTGATTGTGTTTGATCAGACCCATTAAAACCTAATAAAATAACTTATTGAACCCATTCAAATTTCCTAATAATTTTCCAAAAACACAATTGGAAACATCTAATTGGTTTCAATTGAAAATGTCCGATTCGTCAGAAGAAATTTTTTTGACTTGGTTCACTTAGTATTGTTGTACGAGTGTCATAAGGGCAAATTTTATTGCAATCCAGCTCGATCTGTTTAGTGTGCTGATTCATGGTCACTAATATTTGCGATCTGTGCACGGTGATCTAGCTCCCGGATCTCAATTTGAATGAATGCTGCGCCAAACTCAATCCGGGTTAGTTTGAACCAAGTAGCAGCAATGATTGTATGTCGTGATCAAGAAATGCAGTCCAGGTCGACCCTGATCATTATCAAAAGTGCCTGTGTGACACTGACTTTAGCTATTCTCACCGTGCCTATGATTGAGTTTCCAAATAGTAATGCAAAATATCTAGGGCATGTGCACTCATTGTAATGAAGTGTCAATGTTCTATTTATAAAACTGAGCAGGTCCTTAGATGCCAGCTGGTAAACTAAAATAATTGCAGCTGCTGGTATGCCGAACTGCTAGCGCATGGACCTACAATAACAAGAACACGTCTTCATGGAGAAGAATTATTGTTTTGAGTAGCAAGGTTGCTTTCATTCATGTTAAGGACATATGTTTGTCAGTGGTGGCAGTGTACCTGAAACTTTGTTTGAAAAGTTCGTGGTCGGTAAGGTGTGCCTATAAAAACGAGCTTTCCTTTGACCATGAGACTGTTTACAGACTTTTGCCCATTGCAATAAGTGTTCACTTTTAATGTACCATCATTAGATCAGATTATGCATTTACCTTCAATATGGGTGACACACCTCCACAGACATGAGACACTTCATAAGGTTCAGTTCAGCCCGGTAACTTTCACCATTTCACGGGTGTACCACTGCAACTGCCACTGTATTTTACTCACCTACAACTGACATCTGCAAGTCTAGAGAAGATGCACAGAGCCCATAACACTCGTAGCTGCAAATGCTTGTTCCCTTGTTATCCCAAAATAGTTTTTCCCGAGTTTATTTTTGTGTGTATTGGACAACGGGTATGGGAATGTCGCTTGTCTTGTTCTGTTTGTTTCTTGATTGAGAACCTCTAATATTTGACTACTGTGTTTCTTCAATCCTTGACCTTCACTTTTGCGACGTTCCGTCACAAGAGTGTGCTTGACTATCTTGCTGATTCTGCATGTGCTCCCGCAATGGTTCATAAATTGACACACAAGAGTATTTTACGATTCGCTTTAAGATTATCTTCTTTTAACAGTCATGGAAAAAGTAGTACTTCTCAAAAAGCAGCTACCCACCTACCAGCAAAGCCACATCTATCTGCACCCTATTAACAAAGAATGACATTACGGTTCATAAGGCAAGCACAAATAAGTGTTATTGGAGTGTGAGATCTTTTTCTCCCCATGTCTCCTTTCTTGTTAGTTTCTCTTGTCAAAGATGTCTGCATCTAAGCTATTCCTAGGTTATCTGTGCTTACTGGCTTATTTATGGAAGTTCATTTTGTGCCACTGAGAGCTGTTTTCACTGAATTTGATTTATTTTAAAACAGTTGCTCATATTTTTTGTGATGGCCAGCTCAAATAACAAGTGGAGAACCATGCAGAATACGGTAAGTGGTTCTTTTTCATTTGACCCTGGCATGAGCTTCTACAGCTTTTATGAACGTGAAGTGGCCATTTCAACAATGATTTTCGCACACAAGAATCGCCATTTGCTTTTCAATACCAGCATGTGAAGGTAGGATGTAGTATATGATGCCAATACAGAGTTGTATGTATTCACAAAACTGATACGGTCTCTCATTAAATAATGTTTAACCCTTTGAGGTGTAAAGCATGAGTATGCAGAAAGCGTTTCATTTTCATTGTCTCTGTGTATCTTGGCTGTTCTCTCTGCACTGTACCATCTCAAAAAACAATTTTGACAGCTGTTCAGCTGTATCTCTGAGAACATGCCTCGTAAGCAATTTTTCATCAACAAAAAGGAGTATATAATTAGAGAGTTTGTGCAGAAGTACAAAAATATGAAGAATGGTTGAGTTTCGTCTTTAAAAGATGAACACAATAGCATAATCACGTCTTGCATGCATTTTCCTCTCATTTGCTCACCAGCATTAGTTCTCTGTGCATACCTTAGCTATGCTGTAAGAAAACGAATGACTGTGCCAGTGATGAAAGTGACATTATTTATTTCTGGAGCAGGAGAAATGCTGCTTTGGAGCAGCCATGAGTGTTTTTGGAGCAGAAAAAAAATGAAGCCTGAAGCAGTTATTGGTGTTTTCGGAAGAGAAAGCAAAATATTACAAACGACTCCTGGAGGTTATATGCATAATTTGAGCCTGTTATATATAATATTCATTATTAAACAAATTGCACATATTATTCACTGCAAGTTGCAAAAACCATAATTAGGCAGATAGATGGTCTTTGAACACTAAGTGTTGTTTTCATATTTTTCAAAAGAAACCAGAATTGAAATTTTAGAAAATCAAATAAGCTGAATAAATTAAGATTTAAAATGCTTGTCCTTGTGACACAAATGAGGTCAAAGTTGATGAACGTGCTAAATGTAATCAGTCACATGTCTAAGTTGTCACAGCATCAGCTAGTACGACTAAGAAGTCTCACACTTATTTCACCAAAAGAGTCTGCTTAAGGTACAAATATACTACTACATCAGATATATATAGAAAATGCAAATATGTGCAGCATTGCCAATATTCTAGTATACAGCTTGTTTTTGTTTTCATTTAGGCTTTGTAGACTGTCATACGCTTTAACTTTATGTTTTTAGTTTACCCAACGTCATGTCAGGGCAGGTTTAGAGCAGTCACTGACAAATACTGCACTTTGCAGCAGCATTTCTCTTTTGAAGCAGTTCAAGGCAATCGAAGCAGTGCTTCCATCACAGCCAGTGTGCACGTAACATTGGTTGTTTTAAAGTATCCTTAAATGCCTACTACAAGCACAGTTCTTAAGTGCCAACTACACCATATTAGTCGTTTTGCGAATCAACGAAGCCCCCCTCCCCGTGTCGGTCGGACAACGCTCGAATCTATGCAACTGCTCACTTTGCTTTTGAAGATGGTTAAATATGCCTGAGCACTTTGTAATGGGTGAGCCTTCAAAACACCCACTCGTTGCACAGTTCATATGTTTTAACGCTTCGTGTGACTCTACGCTTCCGCGACACAATATATGATGCTTTAAGAAGACTCCTTCCACTACATGACATTAATATAGTGTCTTTTTTCTAAGGAAGCTTTAAGAAATGTCGTGGCGCTGTTGTACAACACCGACTTCGCCACACGGAGGGCCTGGGTTTTATCCTCAATCGGACCAGAAAATTTTGATTATTTACTTTATTTGCATCATGATTTTTCGGTCATAGACAAGATGATGATTTTTTGCTCACAAACAATGAAACTGACACTGGAATTTCTGCAAAACAAGCTCTTTTACATTATACAGTTTAAAAAAAATTAATCAAAAATATCAAACTGGACAGAGTGTTGCAGACAAAGTACTGCAGAGAAGCCCCTTTTGGTGCAAGGAATGAGGTAAGGAGACACAAAGGTTGCCCTGGTGCTACTTTAACTCAACGGAGCACCGAGTAAGGCCTCAGTAAGCAACCTTAATAAGGCACATTACTGAGTACATGATAAGGGGTACTCAAGAAGTTATGACTTACTCACTATTGCGAAAATTGTGTCAGAGTACAGGCCTCCTTTCAACATTGAAGGCTTGTCAATGTGAAACAATGAATCAATTTAAATAAAATAGCTATCTAGGACCTTACTCGATTTGATTTCAGGGCAATATGTTGTTGGGAGATAAGAACGGTACGCATTGCATTTTAACTTTGACACCGCTTACAGCAATCTGAGATCGTTTGCTGCAGTCACTCTCGAAATGTCTTTCCCACACGAGAGCCTTCTTAATTCGGCTTTCCCATTCTGCAAGCCATGCCGGCCGAAAAATATCATTTCTTCAGTGATCCCAAAACCCCGTGCCAGAAGCCTATAAATGGTTTGTAGTGGTATAACAGGTGACGTGCTGCATGTAAACTCATGTCCTAAAGCTTTAGCCATCACTAATATGCAGCCCAGAGGCTATCACAAGCTCTTTTTAAGGGACGATTAACTTCAATAGCTCAGAAGCAAGGCCATACTCGCCAATTATTTTGGTATAAATTTTGCAAGAATTGAAGAACATTCAAAAGCTTTGTCTTGACTTAAGACCAAAGTGTCAGCTAGTAAATGCTTCGAACTAGCGTGAGATTCATAAGTAAACACGTACACCATCAACACCACACCAATGGGTTGTCTATATCCACACTTTCTGAAAAATGAGTGTCACTAGGAAATGGAAATAATCAATGAGGTGTACTTATTGTTTGACATATGTTGCACAGTCAGGGTACGGTATTTCATATTTTACTAATGTACTATAAAATAATTATTGCCATACAATGTCATGAATAATTTGTCATAGCTAGCACACTTTGCATTATGTTCAGCTTCGCTTCCGGCACATGCAAGTCGGCATTGCATTAATAGACATAACAGTAACGACCTCTACTACTTGTAAAACAACATGATAGGAAAGAAGTGCCTTTAAAGCCTTCATTACTACATACAATGCACAGAGCGCAGTCACTGCCTGTCAACAGTACATTTACAAGAATGAAAAACAAGCTGTTTATTTTAGAACAAGGAATTCTTTTACAATAAGCATATATTATTAAGTTGTTTGAAGTTCTTAATGAAGTTCAAGGGTAAGCAAGACTTCAGAGAAGAAAACACCGCGTCATCAACATGCTGCATGGGCACATGTGCTGTTCATTGTGCAGGATTTACTGCAGAATGTAACAGGTTCACTCTTGCTGGTCTCTTGTTGGTGAGCTGTGGCTTGTCACCTTTCCATGCAGTGTGGCAACTGAAATTTGTCAATAAAGGACAATTAGTGAAGTCACTCCCACAGTTTACAAACTGTACATGGCACTGAATTGTGTTATGATGTAAGCTGTGTAATGTCATTCACTGTTTACGCATGCTTGCAGTGAAGAATGCACAGAATAATTAACAAGGATCTAAAAGGCATTTTAAGTAAAAAATCTGCAATACGTTTTACCAACATAGTGAAGTTTATGCAATGAATTGTGTCAAAACACAAGCTCGGAAGGTCACTACAGTTGGTGGAAACTTTTTGATGTCATGGTTGTGCACTAAAAGACCTGTCCCGGGCATACATAACAAGTTTGGCAAGAATAATGCTATGAGCATTTTTCTCTGATGGCAAGGCAACCCAAACTGTCATCAAAATGTCGTCTTGCAAGGGACATACATGGTATTTCACACCCAGTAACACAAGTTTGCAGGAAATGAACTGAAAGCCCATATGAAATGAGGATATTTTCCTTTTATTCTATACAAAAAAATATTATGACTGCCAAGCCTCTGTTACTTCTTTGTTGAAGTGTGAAAGATCTACTGCAGACAGAATTACAGTGAAATGAACAGTTGTCAAAAGCTCCTTAATTTTTTAATAATTACCTTCAGGGCACTTAATTATGGAAATGTTGAAGAACATGATACCTTATGCATACCCATTCTTTAGATACCTTAAAAACATGTAATTACAGATATTAAACATCAAAATTAGGAGCCCCAATCCAAGCAATAATGAAACAGAGCTCCGGGCAAGCAGAAAAGGCACCGAATTTCTTCTGTCGGAATGGAAGCTCACATGATGAAGTTAGAAAAAATGGCGTGCCGAAAGAGAATCTGGTCAGGAAAACTAAGTCGTCCTAAATACCAAATTGGATTACTTTTTTCTTCCATTTAGCGCAAAGTGCTCGTCTGTTTTTTTGTTTAAACTCTAAGGAATAGCAAAGAAGTCTTTCAATTGTCTGTGAAAAGTAGCAATGTAATGGTTGCTACCTAATCTTACTTATTTATTTAGCTACGAATACAGCTGCCTCGAAAGACAATCATAGCAGGAACGGGTACATGAGTTAGTAAATTGAACAACAATCAAACAAAGAATAATAAAAGCATTTTAATATGTAGTTTGGCATTCTTTCACAAACTGTTTATGCGGTTTTTCTCGCAAGAAACCATCTAGGCTGTTTTAAATGGTGACAACGCTTGGAAAAAATGAACATGCAAAATAATATACAAGTGGCTGAAAAGGAACAACATTAAATGGGTGTGATCGACGGGTTGCGTGCCAAATAAAGTGACTGAAAAAAATAGGAGTTTGAATGAAACTGTGGCCAAGCACAATCTTATGCAGCACTGTGATAAACTCAAACGCGCATCAACGAGCCAGTGGATCTAACGATAAAGCACATGCGTGAGATTCGGGAGAAAAATTGAGAACATATCAGCGAAAAATGAAGCTTATTGCCTTTTTTTATGGCCCCAAGTTTACTTATGTCAAATGCAGTGTATGGTGACCATACCACAGAGGCATGCTCTAGTAATGACCTAATTAGAAATAAATAAACGATGAATTTACAGTCCCTGGTTGAGTGCTTGAAAGCTTGTTTTGAGTATTCTAACTTCCTGGGGACTCCGGAGAGTATACGCGGAATGGGAGGCTGCGTTCGTACGGCTCCTGTGGACGCGCAACTAAATCTGTGTTTCTAGAGTTTTTTCTTCAAGTGTTCATGAATTGTTGCTCGCATCGGTTCCGAGAAGTCATCAAGATCTTACCGATACCATATTTGACCACAGTGAGTGAGTTTTTGTCAAGTTAGGAACAATTTCTTTTCCTGTGAAGCGGTGCCCTCTTTAACCCTAACGAGTGGCTCGGGAGACCGCGCTTTTGCTGGGCTTGTTCTCGCCTGCGGCCGGCCCTTCGGAGGCCCGGTCCGCGAAATTATTTGCTCACGGTGGAGTATGAAGTGCACGGAGAGGATATTTCAGAAGAAGAGTTCACTCAAGATAAAGGTTGGCAGTCCGCTGGGGCCAGAAGAGCTGGCGCCAAAACACGCACTGCTGACTCTAACGCGCCATCGTCGCAGCCGGGCGCACGCCGCGGCAAGTCGAGAGGCGCTGCGCTGAAGTCCAAAGTAATACGCGCGGGAAAGATGCCCTCCCTTCCTCAAGATGACATCAAGATTGTGATCCGGCCGAGAAGTGGACTCAATATCTCGAAAATTGGCGCAGCTACGGTGGCTGATGCAATACTAGTTGCCGCTGGCATAAGCCAGGAAGATTTGTGCCAGGATACTCTATGCCCGAATCTGCAGCAAAATATTATGGTTGCCAGTACTCCCAAGCGCGAAAACGCAGACCGATACGTTCGGATGAAGCAAATACTCATTTCAGGCAAGGTGCACGAGCTAAGTGCCTATGAGACTGCCCCACACTCCACTTGCAAAGGGGTGATTCGCAACGTCCCACTTCAAGACGGCCCTGACGTCATCGATGCGAAGATTGTAAACACAAATAATCCACTCGCCTTAGCAGCCAAGAGAATAGCCCAAACTGGCACGGTCATCATCGCTTTCGACGGGTATCGTGTACCGAACTTTGTCAGGTATGGACCAGTGCTGATGCAGTGCTCACTCTACCGCAAGCAAATCGACGTGTGTTATGCGTGCGGCCGTCTTGGTCATCGCGCTGACGTGTGCCCCACTCCCGGTGACACGATTTGCCGAGGCTGTGGTGCCGCAAGCCCTGACAAGCAACATGTGTGTACTCCCAAGTGCAAACTCTGTGGTGGCCAGCATCTTACGGCTAGCCAAGACTGTGCTCAAAGATTCAAGATCCCGTACATTGTGCGCCGTCGTCGCAGTGAGCGTGCCAGAATGGCTGGTGCTGCGTCACCGTCCCCGCAACGTCACCCCGACACTGCGGACGAGTTCCAGTCTTCGTCACCCACCACGGATACTCAGCGCAGAGGACGCCCCCGTTCCAGGGGACGCTCGGGAGGCCGCTCCGGATCCAGGCGCCGTGGTGCATCCAAGGGATGTTCCGGCTCGCGCTCCAGGTCGACAGAACGTGCCCGGGGAAGTTCCACTTCTCAGCCTCGCTCCAACTCAAAGCCGGGGCACGTTTCGTCGGGGCCGACCAGGTCCCGCTCCCGCACGCCCACCACCTCTAACAGCAAGAAGCCGACGCTCTCCTGGGCCGACAAAGCCCGAGGAAGACGTGAGTCTCTTAGAGGCGACGATATCGAATCGCGGTTCTCCCCACGCGAGTGAGCTCGACGAGATGCGACGAGCTAACGAGAAGCTGAGGAAAGAAAACGCGCAGCTTAAGCAAGAAATGAGCAGGCTAGCAGCGGAGATGGCGGAGATTAGAAAGCTCGCGTCCTCGCCCCCTTCGGCGCAGCCCGCCCCAACCCCGGTCGCCATGGATACGTCTGAGGCACTTCATAGGCCTAGCGGAACTAAGCGCCGAGTGGTTGAGAACACACAAGAAGAAGAGGCGGTAAACTTACTGTCGGAACTCAAGGTTTCCTTTGTGAACATGCAGGCTACCTTAGCGAAAATTCAAGAAGCCGTGGCGCATCCAAAGATGGGATTAGGAGCACTGAGTGAACGCATAAGCAAGTTAGAAGAGGTCGATGCGAGGAGAGACCCCGGTCCGACTCCTTTGCAGGTCCCAGCACAACGCAATGTACTAGCGCCACCGACTGAGGGCGCGATCCTCCGGGCTGCTATAGCTGCTCAACCATCCCCTCAGCCTAAACATGGATAGTGTGGACGAAAACTTCAGAATCTGGCAATGGAACTGTGGCGGGTTTACTCACAAAAAGCCCATTCTACAGCAATATTTAAGAACTCTCGATGTTAAGCCCCAAATCATCGCTGTTCAGGAAGTTGCGTCTGGAACCTCCATCAAAATCCCGGGTTACCTAGTAGCGTCATCCCATTCAGGAGGTAGGGGAGTTGCCACACTTATCAGCAAAAGGTACAATTACCTATCGCGTGACCTCGGTGCAGTTGCCGATGGCATTGAGTACGTAATGACTGAAATTATAATGAACTCACCCAAGAAGGGTGTTCGAAGAAATAGCCTTTTTATTCTCAACGTATACTGCAGTCCCAGTTATCGCAGGGCGAGAGCAAACTCTCTCCTCAAAAGGGCTGTGAGCATGGCCAGTAGTTACCCCCTTGTAGTTGTAGGGGATTTCAACGCCCCACACAGCGTGTGGGGATACATGTATGATACCCCAAAAGGACGTGAGCTATGGCAGACTGCGACAGAATCCGGCTTAACGCTTATAACTGACAAGGATTTCCCCACTAGGAGAGGTAACTCCATATGTAGGGATACCACCCCGGATCTGACTTTTGTGAAGAATATAGATGGGGTCAAATGGGTCAACACGGCTCTAGACCTCGGAAGTGACCACTACATCATCGAGGTATCCTTCGCGATTGCCCGCTTTAGGACAAAAAAATTCAAGGTGGTCGACTGGAACGCTTTTCGCGAAGTCAGAGCTGAGAGAGCACCGACGGCTGGGACAGACTTTGAAGGATGGTACAAAGGAATCAGAGATGACGTCACGGCAGCGACCAAGGAGGTCGTCACTGACCTCGATGTTGAAAACATGGACAGCAGGTTGGCACACCTACTAGAAGCCAAGCAAGCCCTACTCACGAGGTGGAAGGGACAGAAGCATAACAGGAGGCTCCGCAAGAAGGTTTCCGAGGTTAACAGGGCGATCGAGGAGCACTGCAAAACCTTGTGTAAACAACAATGACATGAGCTCTGCGAGAGCATCGAGGGTCAGCTCAGATCTGGGAAGAGCTGGGGTCTTCTCAAACACCTTCTCGATCAGGGCAGCACCAGGTCCAGTCAGAGGCGATCCCTCGCGCGAGCCATCCATCTTGCTACTGACTCTACCCCGGACGAATTGGTTGTCAACAAGCTTATAGACAGGTATCTGCGAGTAGCGGATAGCTCTGCACCCACACAGTTCCCGGACTACGCGGGGTGCGACGTGCCGGAGTTGGACCAGGACTATACTGTGGCCGAGATACGGCAGGCTCTCTTTTCCCTAAATGCCAAATCCGCCCCTGGCCCTGATGGCATAACCAATAAGATGCTCAAGAACCTTGATGATGACTCCATCGAATTCCTTACGGAAAAGATTAATGAGGTGTGGCGCAGTGGTGAGGTTCCCGCACAATGGAAGACGGCCTACACAGTTCTAATCCCGAAACCTGGTAAAGCACCAGAAATAGATAATCTAAGACCGATTTCCTTAACTTCCTGCGTCGGTAAGGTCGCAGAGCACGCCCTTCTGAACCGACTCAAGGTGCACCATGAGACCAATGACATGTACACCCACAATATGATTGGTTTCAGAGCTGGTCTCTCGACACAGGATGCCATGAAGCTGATAAAGCATCAGATCATCGACCGGAGCACAGGAGATACCAGAGCCATTCTTGGATTAGACCTGGAGAAGGCTTTCGACAACGTTTCTCACGAATTCATTCTCCAGTCTATTGCCAGCCTAGGGCTAGGGAAGAGGGTCTACGACTTCGTGAGATCCTTTCTTTACGAGAGAACTACCAAGCTCAAGATCGAAGGGTACTTCTCAAGAGAGATCAACCTCGGTTCACGCGGCACGCCTCGGGGCTCAGTTATTTCACCAACACTATTTAACATCGTGATGATCGGGCTCTCCAAGGAACTCGCGAAGATTCAAGGAATCAATCATACCATCTACGCAGATGATATAACCATCTGGTGCAGTGGCGGGAGCGACGGTCAAGTTGAGGAAGCCATGCAGCACGCAATCGACGTGACCGAACGTTTCCTCCGTCCCACCGGTCTCAAGTGCTCCCCATCGAAATCTGAACTTCTGCTCTACAAGAAAAGACCCCGAGGCGGCGGCCACCGTGACTGGAAACCTGCGTCTCAAAGTGAAATACGGCTTTTCACTAGTGACGGGTCCCCAGTGCCAAGAGTGGATTCGCTCCGAATATTGGGAATGTATATCGAGTCCAACGGCGCTAACGGAGCTGCACTGAGACAGATCACTACCAAGACGGAAAGTGCTCTCGGTCTCATCCGGAGGATCACCAACAGACACCGCGGAATCAAGGAAGACAATCTCATCCGCATCATACATGCATTTGTACTCTGCCACCTTTCGTACTCGGCGGCCATGTATAATTGGCATGTTGCAGAAAGAAGTAAGCTCAATTCCCTCATAAGAAAGGTTTTCAAGCTCGCGCTCGGCTTGCCTGTAAGCACTGGCACTGAAAACCTTTTTAAGCTCGGTGTTCACAATACACTCGAAGAGATAATCGAGGCGCAAGAGCGCTCACAGCTGCTCAGGCTTTCCGGAACCAAATCGGGCCGCAAGATACTCGATGATTTGGGCCTCAAATCTATCGACCAGTGCCCCGTTCCATGCAGATTCCCAGAAACATCAGGTCTCAGCTGCGCATCGCACCCATTCCCCGCAATATGCACCCTGCGCACAACGTCGGTCGGCGCAGGGCCAGGGGTAGAGCTCTGCTCGAGCACGTCCGTAGCAACCCCACTGATGCAAGCTTTGTGGATGCTGCGTCATATGTCCAACAAGAGGCATTCGCTGTTTCCATCGTCGACTCAAATTCCAGGCTCACTTGCTCCGCCACAGTACGCACATCGAAGCCCGTGATAGCCGAACAGGTTGCAATCGCGCTGGCTATGCTAGATAGTCGCAGAGAGTCAATATACAGCGACTCCAAGGCGGCTATCAAAGCCTACGAAACCGGGATGGTAGCCCCTCAGGCCCTCCGCATTCTCCAAAGCGTCAAGAGTATCACGCCCCATTCTCTCACTTGGTTTCCCGCTCACCTGGGGTCGATTGAGGGCCCTACCCCTAACCCGAACGAGGGCGCACACGAGGCCGCGCGAGGACTCACTGACCGCGCTGCCTCCACAGTCCCTCTGCCTCGCTGGGAACCCTTACTTGCGTTCAACGAAATAACAAAGCACTTCTATCTGTCAAGAAGGGTATTCCCTCTCCCACACCCGGCCTTGTGCAGGGCGCAGGCAGTCACCCTAAGACTATTGCAAGCCAGTGCCTATCCTAACCCTGTGGTTCTTCATGCCATCTACCCTGAACGGTATCCAAGTGCGGATTGCCCCGCTTGTGGACTGTTAGCCACATTCAATCATGTGTTGTGGGAATGTAAAGCCATCGGCCCCGCCCTCAGCGAGGACAGGTGGACTGCGCTCTTACGCAGCCCCGAACTTAAGGATCAAACCCTGGCCGTCCAGAGTGCCCGTGAACGGGCCGCCAAGCTCGGCTTGACGGTCCAAACGTGGGATTAGCCGGGTGGCGCGGGGTCTCCCCTGCGTCTTCTCAGGACAAAAATAAAGTTTTAATCAATCAATCAATCTAACTTCCTAAGTGCCTGTCATGATATGCGCGGTAGGTTCATCTGGTGCGCGATGTTTGTGAGTTTGTGCTGTGCCGTACGCCGACGAAGATGACGATGAGACAAGGAAAAGGCGGAATCGTGTCGTCAAAGTCAAGCCAAGCCATGGGGAGAGAGAAGAGGAAGACGACGACGGGGCGTTCGAGAAGAAGAATCCGAACGAAACAGTGGCAGGCTGAAGTGCTCGTCGGGTCGTGGTCCCGAAGCCTACCTGTGCCTGTGGTCCGCACGAGCCTGGCTCCCTTCTACCGTGTGATCCAGCAGCCGGCGCCGGTCCGTTGTACTCGGATCCGGGCGTATTCCAGACCTGGGCCTACTACTGGCTGTCCGGGACGTGCTTGTCACACATCGACTCTGCCTCACGCTCCGCTCCGACCATGCCTGAGTCATCGCTGAGGTCGGCGTAAGACGCAACGCAACGCATCGACTCATCTGCCTTCGACGCCACACGGTGAAGTGTTTCAAACCTTGTGTAGTGCAGTGGGGGACTACGCTAAGCGTCAGACCTTGTCTTCCGAGAACGTATGTCGTGCTCGTACCTAAGGCAGTTCTTCGCTGTTGCCATGTAACACGCCAAGCTTCATTATCGTTTTTTTTGTGGCATTAAAGCCTTATAACTCAAGTTGCAAATGTCTTCGTCGGTCTCGACAACGATTATTTAAGTTGCCGTGATTACCCGAACCTTATCCCTCACAAGTGGCGTCCGCGACAGGACGAAGCCGTTTGCACTGGGTTGAAATCTGTAGGGAAGATGAGTGAGCAAGAGCTTATAACGCTAGCGGAACGCATGGGGCTTCAAGGAGCCGAGCTGAAGACGTGGGTAGACGCGCGGTTAGAGCGGGCTCATGAGGAATCTGTGCAAGCGCGTGAAGAGCGTTCCGCGGAAAGGCAGGCGGCGAAGGAACGTTTGGAGATAGAAGAGAGAACTCTTCAACTGCGAATTCGACTAGCTGAGGTTGAAGGTAGCCGAGAGCCAACAGCGCGGGACCGCGAACCTGAGAGGAGTCAAAGCCGCCCGTGCTTGATCAATCCTCACAACCTGATTCCAGTGTTTGACGAGGGGCGTGACGATCTCGATGCGTATCTCAAGAGGTTCGAACGCGTAGCAGTTGGTCAAGAGTGGCCTGAGGAGAAGTGGGCGACAGCGCTTAGTTTATGCCTCAGTGGGGAAGCATTGAAAGTCTTCGGTCGTCTGTCGCCAGAAGACTCAATGGATTACCAGAGTACGAAAATGGCCTTGCTCCAGAGGTTTCGTTTCACAGCCGAAGGCTATCGCGAAAAGTTTCGGCAAAGCAAGCCTGAAGACGGCGAAACTGGTAAACAGTACGCCACGAGATTACAGAGTTACTTCGATAGATGGCTGGAAATGTCGGAAACGGACGAGGACTTTGCATCCGTGCGCAACCTCATTGTAGCTGAGCAGTTTCTGAATAACTGCCACGATCGCCTGGCACTTTTTCTAAGGGAGAAGAAATGCAGGACGGTAAAAGAAATGGCAGAAGCAGCTGATACCTTCTTGGAAGCCCAGCGGCAAACAAACTTGTTGGTATTTCGTACCAAGTCTGCAAACAACATTCCCAAGGAGCAAGAAGGATTTACTTATACCCAGCCTCCTCTTAGATGTTTCGTCTGTGATCGACCCGGCCACAGAGCATCTGATTGCCGCACGAAACCCCAACGAGTCTTCTGTGGGCACTGTCGGAAGCCCGGCCACGATGCAAGAGCATGCCCAAGCAACGGCGGGTCAAAGAAAACGACATCTTGCATCGTGTCTACTGACCAGAAGTCCGAGACGCCCCGATGTGCCGATGATTCATCACAAGATGAATATGTTGCTAGTGCACTCCGAACGCGCACCGCAACAGCTACACGAAACTTGCCGGTGTTACAGGGAGAAGTGTTTGGACATACTGTATCAGTCTTGAGGGATACTGGGAGCAACACCCTGGTCGTGCGACGTTCCCTCGTTCCCGATGATGCGCTGACGGGTACTACCGCCACTATTTTATTGGCCGATGGTAGTTGCATCGAGGTACCGGAAGCAGAAGTACGGATTCTATCGCCCTATTTCACCGGAAATGCGATAGTCAAATGCATGACGTCACCACTTTACGATGTCATCGTAGGAAATGTTCCCGGCGCCCGTGACGCTAATGACCCCGACTCAACGTGGAAGGAGTCAGCGAGCCTGAAGTCGGAAACTAATCAGGCATTGAATTCTGAAGAGAAGTCCAAGGATGGATGCGGGACGAATAGCACAGTCATGGTTGGTGTTTCAAGCAAAGGACATCGCCGGAAGCTCACGACTGCTAAATTTGGAAACTTAGAGGTGACACAGGAGTCATTTCGCCAAAAACAAGAGGAAGACCGGTCGCTGGATGTTTGTAGGGCGAAAGTCGACACCCTCATCCGCGGCAAAGGAGCCACATACCACTCATTTATGTTCGAGAAAGGAATCTTGTACCGCGTTTACCACTTGACTCCGGGTAAATCGGTTCAACAAGCGGTGGTTCCAAAGGCGTTGCGTGTCCATGTGTTGCACTTGGCACATGAATCACCGATATCTGGTCACCAGGGTATCAAGAAGACGAAGGACCGAGTTTTGGAGTCGTTTTATTGGCCCGGTGTACAGGAGGAGGTACGAAGATTCGTAAAATCATGCGACGCATGCCAAAGGACATATCCCAAAGGCAAAGTAGGCAAGGCGCCTCTTGGACGAATGCCTTTGATTGACACGCCATTCGAACGTGTGGCCGTTGATATCATTGGACCTCTGACGCCGATTTCAAAGAAGGGTAATCGGTACATTCTTACCCTTGTGGATTTCGCCACTCGGTACCCGGACGCGGTGGCTTTGCCCGCAATTGATTCGGCAACAGTAGCAGATGGACTACTGGAGATGTTCTCTCGAATAGGATTTCCACGGGAGATCCTCTGTGATCAAGCATCCTGCTTCACGTCAGGCCTGATGGAAGAGGTGAATGCTCTGCTTGCTATTCGACATTTGAGCTCGACGCCTTACCACCCGATATGCAATGGCTTGGTCGAAAGGTTCAACGGCACTTTGAAACAGATGTTGCGCAAGTTGTGCCAAGAGAAGCCGAAGTCATGGGACCGATTTCTTGCGCCTCTGTTATTCGCCTATCGAGAAGTACCTCAGGCCAGTATGGACTTCTCGCCGTTTGAACTGATCTACGGCCGGCACGTCCGAGGACCCCTGGATATACTGAAGGAACTCTGGACAGGGGAAGACCTAGAGGAAGATATCAAGACTACTTACGGATACGTGCTTGATCTGAGAGAACGTCTTGAACGCACCTTGAAGCTGGCTCAAGAGAATCTCTCCCGAGTTCAACACTCGCAAAAGAAGTATTATGACCGAACCTCCAAAACCCGACAGCTCAAAGTTGGTGACCGGGCTCTTATATTGCTCCCAACCAGGGAAAACAAGCTTCTTATGCACTGGAAGGGGCCATTTCCGGTTACAGGAAAAAAGAATGACCACGACTATTGGTTGGACCTTGGGCACACCACGAAAATGTTTCACATAAACATGCTCAAGCGCTACGAAGAACGTCAACCAGAAGTCACTAGTCAAGCTTCATCGTTCGTTGTAGTCGAAGAAGGAGAATCGGATTCACCCCTCCCTACATTTAAAGTAAATGAAGGGAAAGGTATTGAGTCGGTCACACTCGGAAGTAATTTAGACGAAGCACAACGCGATGATATGTGCAATCTCTTGGAGGAATTCCGAGACATATTTTCCGAAGTTCGTGGGAAGACGAACCTCCTAGAGTGCCGGCTAGAGCTTACTACAACAAAACCAATCAGCACGTCACAGTATCCGTGGCCGTTTGCAATGAAGGAAATAGTAGAGAAGGAGGTTCAAGATATGCTGAAGTTGGGAGTTATTGAACGATCCCATTCGCCGTATAACTCACCCTTGGTCCTGGTTAAGAAACCGGACAACAGCTTTCGCGCGTGCATTGACTTCCGTCACATTAATGAGGTTCTGGTGTCCGATGCTGAACAGCCGGATCTTGCGCTGGAGTCTCGCATTGCAAGAGTACACCTTTCGCGTTGAGCATATCAAAGGATCAGAGAACGTAGGTGCTGATTATATGAGCAGGCTACAGGTGTAGGTGCTAGCTATACAACATTAATGTAATAATGTACCATATGCCTAGGGACTCTCACATACAGACTATTCTCTTGGTGCAACAGTTCTGTACATTTGTTTGTCGTAAGTCTTGTCTCCCGCGCACTTTGGACAGTTTTTTTTTTGAAAAAAAAAAACTTTTGAAAGGGGGGACTTTTGTCATGATATGCGCGGTAGGTTCATCTGGTGCGCGATGTTTGTGAGTTTGTGCTGTGCCGTACGCCGACGAAGATGACGATGAGACAAGGAAAAGGCGGAATCGTGTCGTCAAAGTCAAGCCAAGCCATGGGGAGAGAGAAGAGGAAGACGACGACGGGGCGTTCGAGAAGAAGAATCCGAACGAAACAGTGGCAGGCTGAAGTGCTCGTCGGGTCGTGGTCCCGAAGCCTACCTGTGCCTGTGGTCCGCACGAGCCTGGCTCCCTTCTACCGTGTGATCCAGCAGCCGGCGCCGGTCCGTTGTACTCGGATCCGGGCGTATTCCAGACCTGGGCCTACTACTGGCTGTCCGGGACGTGCTTGTCACACATCGACTCTGCCTCACGCTCCGCTCCGACCATGCCTGAGTCATCGCTGAGGTCGGCGTAAGACGCAACGCAACGCATCGACTCATCTGCCTTCGACGCCACACGGTGAAGTGTTTCAAACCTTGTGTAGTGCAGTGGGGGACTACGCTAAGCGTCAGACCTTGTCTTCCGAGAACGTATGTCGTGCTCGTACCTAAGGCAGTTCTTCGCTGTTGCCATGTAACACGCCAAGCTTCATTATCGTTTTTTTTTTGTGGCATTAAAGCCTTATAACTCAAGTTGCAAATGTCTTCGTCGGTCTCGACAACGATTATTTAAGTTGCCGTGATTACCCGAACCTTATCCCTCACAGTGCCCTAGTGCAAATGATTTCAATGTGAAGGTGTCACTTTAGATTTCAGTAAAAGTAATGCCAAGATATTTGAAGGTATTCACAGAATAGAGGTAGTGCCCATTTTAACTCGGTAAATAAAACACCAATGGCACAATTGGATCCCAACCTGGGTCCGATGCATGCCTACCGAGTATTCTACCACTGAGTCACGCTAGTCTTATGAACTCAAGGTACGCCAATGACACAACAGTGTTCGAACCCGGGTCCGCTGCGCGTGCCAGCCCAGTATTCACCACTGAGGCCCGCCAGTGCTTGAAACTCGTTTCTAAACTGGCCTTAGGTAGGCTTGATGTCGGGAAAAGAATCGCGTTAATATTAGTAATAAAGCATTTTAAGAACATCAAAGGAACAGCCAGGCGTCACACAATGCGAATTCCGTAACGACTGGGTCGACCAATGCTCCAACCCATTAGAAAACTTGTTGCTGATCACTTTATAGCTGTGGGGCATACCCACATCACGCATTTCTAATTGTCGTCAGCCACTGCATGGAAAAAAATGCACAAAATTCCAACAAGTGTACCGCGTATGCTTCTCCAAAGAATGACGAAGTATAGCATAGTGAATGCTGGCCTACTACACAATATTTGATTATTTATGGCGCTGTGGGTACCCATCAGTGTGCTTCAAGGTATGTCTTCTGGAGTGGAGATGCGCCCCGATAAGTGACGCCAGTGGCTGCCATATTCGAAAAGGAAAGGCTCGGAAGCAGACGACCGTGAGTCGGCATGCAGAATACCAGAGAATATATACGGAAGTTGAAATATTACAGCTAAAGTTAGAAAAGATAGGTAATTAAGTAAACTGGTCGTCACCAGTCATTTTTCTAGAGTTATCAGACGTACCCCAAACGAACCGTTTATAAGAACGATTGCAGTGGCTCTAGTTATGCTTAATATGTATCGACTTCCGTTGGCGACGTGTGTTGTCATGGCAAGCGCCAAGCGCAGCCTTCAGAGCCTAGAAACGAGGTAGCTCGATGTTTGATATAACGCCAATCACTCATTTTGATAACTTCGTCTATCGGTGTTTCGGTTTCGGTTTCGTCGGCAAGATAGAACGAATTTCAAAGGTGTCTCATCATGTTTTAGACGCAATCGCTTATTTTCGTCACTACATTCTATTGAAGCGATGTAAAGGAGGTAGAAACTAACATGTTTTTGCAGATGCGCACGGAAAGCAGGAAAAATAGAATGTGCACTGCCAGGCCGCAGTCTAGGATCTGCCCCGTTCTGTCGAAGCAGCATTCTTCGAAGTGAACGAACAGAGGTGGTCACCGTCCGATAGCCCTCCAACTATTTTTTTTTTTGTACAGCACGTTCCCAGGCAGAACGCAGCGCACTGTCTTTGATAATCACGGCATGGAATTGTTCTCTACGTTTGCGAAATAGCTCAAACCCTAGTATAACCTCCTTGAAACGAACGCCTCCTTTATTTAGATGCCTGCCGCGTGAGAACTAAAACAGCTGTCACACCCTTTCTCTCCTTCATTTTCGATTACTCTCGGTTTTTAGCGTCACCTGTAGCGAACGGTGCAACAACTCGACATTTTTGCATAGCCTCTGAAATAGTCATGTATAATTGCGCATCTCGAATAACTCTCCAGTGAAGCGCCCTTAGGGGCCACAAGTAAAAAAACACTGTGCCAATAGATGGATCGATGGATGTGGCTTTACATCGGGCGGCGGCTAACGCCACACAGCCGTATACTTAGTGAACTAACTACTGATTTATCTTTTTGTTTCTTTTAAATAGTGAAGTAGAGGATTCGTACTTTGCAGTGAAGGGTTTAATTTTCACTCGTGCCTTGACTTTAGCCACCAATCAGATAACCTCCTTTTAGTTAATTCTACCACCTTAAAGTCTATTTTGCCCTCTTTGTCCCTAAACCCCAGTGCTTTGAAAGGAAGTGTTTCGGTTCCCCCGGTGGCACGAACCTTTTCGAGGCAAAACGGTTCGGTTCACCCAATAGCCGCTTAAAACCAGCTTGACTTGGCTTAAAGTGTATGAATAGATGGCGTTAGAATCGGTGTGTTAAAAAACACTTTTCAGGCGATTTGGGCGTTCTTTATTCTGTGGTTCAGGTAGAGTTCCTCACTAGCTTGTGACACACAGTCTGTGGCGGGTTCATCGTATTCTAGTCGTGATGTTTTGTTCTCCGATGT
This sequence comes from Rhipicephalus microplus, assembly GCF_043290135.1. Taxonomy (NCBI): domain Eukaryota; kingdom Metazoa; phylum Arthropoda; class Arachnida; order Ixodida; family Ixodidae; genus Rhipicephalus; species Rhipicephalus microplus. The sequence continues at coordinate 50,143,529 of NC_134710.1, read as the reverse complement.
TGGTGTTGAATTGGACTGTAATCTGTTTGAAATGGCGAGAACCGCCTCTGCCCGTGGGGTCGTGGTCGCTTTCTGTTGTTAGAAAGTGATTCATACGCAAGTCGCTGCCGCTTTTCTTAATTCCTGTGATGTCGCCGTGCTTATCGAGTAGTTAACGTCATTCGCCCGAAGCACAGAATTAACACCTACCAGCCCGAAGTGTTTGCCACCAAATCTACAAGCAATGACAACGAGCATAAAATAAAGGCCTTTGGAACGCGATTTGTGAATATTGGTCTGATGCATGTACTACGCGGATGTGTGGTAGGTGCATGCGTGTTGCTTGAGGGCCGATCAAACAGCTGGTGTCACTTGGGAGGAAGTATATACTGTGCCAACGCTTTCATTGAAGCTTGTTCTTGCGTAAGTGCGCGAGATAGATACGGAATGCACAAGTTGGAATTAGAGAACGTTCTTGTCCGAGTGGCTTTATTAAGCAGTCGCAGATGATGGCAATTTGTTTGCTTAGCAGTGTGTGTTTAGATTGGGGTAACCAACAGTGAAGGTAGTTGTGTGTGGGTGAGGAAATTGGTTTTCTTTGTTGCGGTGCCTTCCAAACAAATCCGTTATTTCTTCTCTTCATTGCGTCGGTCTCTTGATGTGGCGCTAAATTTTGCTATGTGCTCTTCGTGACACTTCCTCTCGCTCTAGAATGCTCTAGTAAAAGTTGACGCTAAAGTTCAGCCGAAGTGTTTAAAGTTCCTTGCAGCTAACCACAGCAACATTTCTTTGTCTATGTGATCAGACAGACGCTCGTTACTTGGCATGCCTTTTATAACGCAAAACGTTTCTCTTTTTTTTTTCATTTACTGAACAGTCCGGAAAAAATCGGGGACATTTGTCCCGACTGGGACAGCGCGGGCAAAGTCTTGGACAGTCTAGCGAAATTCGGGACGGCTGGTAACACTAGTTTAGGCAAGTGTATAACAATGAAAAAAAAATGTAATAAAATAGAAATTTCATTGCTGGGAGCATTGTCGAGCTTCAATTGCTAACCCGTAAAGGTCTTTTTAAAAGTTAACATTGCCGCAATACACCAGTGTCATGGGGTGAAGTGCATGCAGTAAAGCATACATTATGCGCGCGTGTGTGTGTGAAATGGAAGCGTAGCACTGCTATTAGGCCTAATGCGGTGCGCCGTGCTTTGTCTCATTACTGGTCATGCGACAGACGGCATCAGCACCAACTTCAACCTTTGTAAAGAGTCCATATGTTCCCCCCATAATTATTTTTTTTAATTGTGGCAAGTGATTCACACTGCGGTAAACTTCTAGTATATCGCATGAATAATTTAAAATTGTTGCATGACCCCTAATAAAGAATTGAGAGATACCTGTGACAGACTCCTTGGTACTCCAGATTTTGTGCCATCAGATATGTGCTCTAAAATGAAAATGATCATTATTAGTGAAGTATATACTCAGGCTAGGTATTGGAGACGATTGTGCATGTTTTGCAAATTTCCTTTTAAAAGCTCATGCTTCACTTTATTGGGCTTTCTTTAGTTATTAAGAAAAATAGCTCCCCAAGAATGGTCTAAAATTAAACACACAGTTTGTCATGGGGCAAGTTGAGCTTAGCAAGAAAATGATTTATGAAAACCATTCTGTCGCATAACTAAGAGCAAGTTGGTTTCAGGAAACATGTTGACCTGAGATGATGGCACGTGTTCACGCATCTTACAAAGGCTGCTTGTTGTTATAATGTGGCTGTAATTGGACAAATGTCTGTCATCAGGTGTGGAGATACATCGCATCTCTGATGATCAAATTTTTAAAGAATAGGTTTTCAGGGGATGCTAAAAACTTTTTTTGAAGGGGTGAGCATTAGAGAGCATTACTTTATTAAAGTCTCCAATTTCATTAGGTTAGCACTGAGGCTTGCAGGTATGTTAAATGAGCATGGTCACTTGAGTAACACTCAGAGGTCAATAATTATAGGGTGAACAGCAAGGTATGTATGAAACAGGATTATGCAAATTGCAGAAATAGACATAATGAAGTTGTCGAGAAGACTTTGTTAACAGTACATTTACAGGCTTCATGCAGAATTTGCTTTCCAGCAGGGTGCATTTACTTTCGCTGATGCTTTCGATGGCATCATTGCAGTTCATTAGCACTGGTTTTACGGACTGCACGTGATGATCTTGTTTTTTCAAGGTTCATGTACTGATTAAAAAGTATAGGATCAAGAAACTTACATGCTGTCTTAAGGCATAATCAGGCTCACCATAGAGGTAAGTGGTGAGATTTTAGTTAGTTGTATGTGGGAGGTCTGTGTACATAACATCATAGTAATCTTGCAATGCTGTAGCTTTATTTGTGTAACGAGTGAAGCTTCTTTTCCTGTTAAAAATTTCTGCCAAGCAAACAAGTTCCAACAGTAGGATTTGCCCTTGGGTAAAGCAGGTGGTAAGAGTGAGCTTATTCAGAAGCCCTTCAAGAGTACCCACTAAAGGAATTAGTACCTATAGGGCAAAAATTCCAGTGCACCAAGAAGGGCAAGGGAGGACGGTGCAGGTTAACATTTCAGGAGGGCATCTTCTGGACATCATCCTTCTCTAGCCACAAGCTTGTATGGCCAATGTTTAGCAGACTCCTACTAACATAAACTAGGTATAAATGTTGCTTCTCTATTGCAAGATGACACACCATATACCTTTTGAGAGTCTCCTCACCACAAGCCCTTACATTAGCCTAAAAATATTTTTTTCTACGGTGCCCTTTTTTTGTCCTAAACAGTTGTCTGAAGCAACAATATGCACATTGTGACAGTCTAGCTGGTGACCACAGAGATGGCTCCCGCCATCACGATGTATACTCCACTCAAAATGTAAGACACTGCAAAATCATAGTCCGGTGTGCGTGCATACGACCTTGAACATGCAAGCAGTGACCACTTCTCTTGTGTTCTCTGCACTGGCGCATGCTTGTTGCACACCTGTTCAAGATTGTGACAGTGAAATTAGTTCTGGCAATGCTGTCTCAGAGGTAAGACTGTGTACGCCCTTAGGAACACCATGGTGGAGCGAGCAAAGATTCATATCAAATGTAGTAATAAACTGGCAACACCATGGTGATATAAGCACACTTGCATTAATTTATTACATTTTTATTGAGGCAGACATCACACAGCTAAGCCTAGTTGTGATCTCTTTTCATTATTGTCTACATAGTTTTCCCGTTGGTCACAGCACAGGAAGAAAAATTTCTCTGTGGGAGCACCATATTTTAAGCTTGCATGACTCCAATGAAGCACTGTGCGAACAGATATATTGAAAATGTCAATACTTCGGGCCCTATAAATGGTGAACTGGTTGTCACATTAAGCCGGTGATTCTGCAGGAGCTTTAGCATATACTCTAAGGTCATTTTGCATCAACAATGCCACATACAATAGTTTAACAGTGGTTGTTAATGGGCAAGATGATGCATAGCTTCAGGGAGGTAATTAAGCTAAGGGGGAAAATTATAGATGCCTAAGCACCACTGGAAAAATGAAAAAACACAGAAAAAGAGCATCGGTCGCAGCTGAACTACAGAAAATATTTACACTGCACCACACATTCGCATCGTCTAGAATTTTCCCTAATAATGTTATACCAACCTGCCTAGCAGCAAGTACTTCTAAGGTAATAAAGTGCAGAATGACACTTGCATAAGACAGGGAACAGGACGCGAGTTAACTGCCATCTATCTTTGTTTGTGGCTTTGGTAGAAAATATATAAGGAAACAGACACATGTGAAGAGTGACAGTGTGCAATGTCACAGTCATCAAAAACATCACTTAACATTGCCTGCTCGAGAAATTTTCCTGGTTTTCAAAGTTTCAACAAATGTGTCACAATTAAATACACCACTTCTTTTCCAGCTTGAACTGCTTCCAACAGTTCTCATCTATCAGGACTGCTGCCTGTAATCTTTGGCTGGTATTTAATCTGAACTGACATGCCCTAATACTTACACACAATCAGCCATATTTGTCTATCTACCCTTAACAGCCTGTAAGTTCACGTGTAATAACACACGCTCCACCCTTCCAGTGGTCATAGTCCATATGGGTCATTATATCATTCAGTTAGCTGCCTAACTATACTTTCATTCATTCACTTCATATTTCTTGAAAATAGAGATATGTGAACCCTACAACTGCTATGCAAAAAACAAATGAAGTACCACACTTGCTATGATGGCTTAATTAAAAAAATTATTTCACGATGATGGCCCAGAAGCTTTCTCTAGAAAACATGTAAAGCCCATATGGAGAAGTATGCGTCCCAGGGAAATTCTGCAACTGCCAAATTCGAAGAGTGTGTAAAATATTCTATGATTTCACATACCAAGTTGAATACTGTTCTATTTGATTCAGTCACCATTATTTGTAGAACTAAACATTTTTTACTAGTTTAATAAAATTTAAAATGTTAAGTGCACTGAAATAAAGCGAAAATGTGTAAAAGTATCATAAGTTTCATCCCTGGCAGGTTATACGCATTAAACATGACAGCTTATCAGTGCAGCTGGCTGCTTCGCTCTAGGAAAGTAATTTTGCTACTTATACAATTGTCACTTACCCTTTCTTAACACTTCTGTAGATTTTAAGGGCTTGATGTTTTCGCCAGATACTCGATTCCTACTTTTAAGATTTCTAGGAGTCCTTATCATAGCTGCAAAGGGAGATACAGCCAGTGTTTGATGTACTTGTTTTTATATTGCAATGGAAATAATACATCAACTGGGAAATAGCAATGAAACATTTTGTGTTAAATTTTATTTCAAATTCGTTTTGCTGCGCAACTTGTGTACCAAACAGTGGCTGACAACCATTGGGTGTATTTGCACCATGCTCTGCCATGACGAAGCACATGCATGAAACTTGAGAGACAAAAGCTCATGCATGCAGGTGCAATTATTATGTAGTCATCCCTTGAAACGTCCTTGGTAATTTTAAATACTTGGCTGGGCAGATGTCTGTTAAATTAATCTCGAATGTCCAGGCTGGCTACAAAATGAGCAATGCTAATAATGTTCTTGGCTTGTGCCACAAATTTTTTACCACTCATTCTTTAAAAATATTTCATAACGCTGTTGTTGTACAACCAAACAAGAATATGTACATGCTCTTTAGCATACTGTTATTCACAAACTAAATGCCAGTTCATTAAAACTCAAGATAGTTAAACATTCATATTCCATAATTACGATCAAACTGCAGGTGAGTTACCACAACAACCAATCTTCCACTGATGTCATTATGTTTTCATTATGAATTTAGTAATTTGCATGCTTGCTTCTTTTTTTAAGAGTATGCATATTATTATACAAGACACCACAACTAACTCATTTATCAACTTCAGTATTTTATCACTTTCAATTAACCATCATATTGCAAAGTCTTGAAACAAGTCACTTTTAAGACCCACAAGTTTTCTTGTGCCCTTACAGTGCATCGAAGGCCCTGAAGTGTCAAACAGGCCAAAAGGCATTGGTAAGGCTTGTTCATAGGCATTGGACAAATCTGTTTACAAAATGTGTTAAAGGCACATGCGTGCACATGTTTTGGTTTGATTGTATGTTAACATTAAGAAAGGAAGGAGTGGTGCGACATTTCTCGCACAAGCCAAGCATGTGGTTAGCATTGCTAACTTTCACTTCACTTCACTTTATTATCTTAAAGACCCCGGTGAGGGGGTATTACATAAGGGGTAGGTTAACAAATGGAGGTTACAGAGAGTGATCTTCTGACAAGCAATATGTATTTATGTTTTGCGCAAACGTTGATGAACACGTGATGGCTGCAATGTCACGGGGAAGGCCATTCCAGTCCACTGCTGTGCGAAGAAAAAATGAGGCAGCAAAAGTAGTAGTGCCAACGCGTGCGCATGCGATTGAATAAGAATGGGTTGTGCGGTGAGATATGCGCGCTGGTGGGATAATGTAAGGTGCTTGATTGAGGAAACTGTGAAAGAACTTGTGAAACAAACAGAGGCTGGCGATGCGGTGATGCACAGAAAGATTATCAATATCAATGTCATGTTTTAGGGATGATATGCTTATTTCGTATGAATATGAAGAGTGAATGAACCTAGTGGCACGATTTTGTACAGATTCTATTTCGTTTATTAGGTATATCTGGTGCGGGCTCCAGATGGGTGCTGCATATTCTAGTTTAGGTCTGATGAGCGATTTGTAAGCCAGAAGTTTTATGTCTAGTGGTGCGTGACGCAAATGACGCTTTAGGAAACCGAGGGGTCTGTTCGCGGATGATATGATGTTGTTTATGTGAGTGTTCCAGGAAAGGTCAGATGTTAAGGTGACGCCTAGGTATTTATGACTGAACTTGTTCGATAGCGGAATTAGAGATTAGGTATGAGAATGATAAAGGATTACGCTGGCATTGAAATGAGGCGAGTTTGCATTTAGTAGGGTTAAGCTTCATTAACTAAAGATCACACCACTGTTGCACGAGATCCAGATCCTGTTGGAGTGTAGTTTGATCAGAAATGTTAGTAACTGTGCGATAGATGACACAGTCGTTGGCAAATAAATGGATATGGGAAGATACATGAACAGGAAGATCATTAATATATATTAGGAACAAGAGGGGTGCGAGTACAAATCCTTGGGGGACGCCGGATGTTACTGGGAGGGAGCTAGAATGGGTATTTTTAATGGAGACGAACTGAGAGCGGTTAGTAAGAAATTGTGTGGTCCATGCAAGAATGTTGGGGTGCAGGTTCAGCTGGGAAAGTTTTAACAGTAGGCGTTTGTGCGGTACCTTATCAAAGGCTTTTGCGAAGTCGAGAAAGATTGAATCGGTCTGAAAGTGATGGTCGAGAGAAGAGTGTATATCATGAATAAATATAGCAAGTTGGGATTCACTGGATAATGATTTACGAAATCCGTGCTGGGAAAAATGAAAAAAATTGTTGGTGTCAAGAAAGTTCATGATGTGTAATTATATGATATGTTCCATGATTTTGCAGGGGACGCTTGTTAGAGAGATGGGTCAATAATTTAGGGGGGACTGTCTGTTACCTGATTTGTGGACTGGAATGACCTTTCCCTCCATCCAGTCGTCTGGTAAAATTCCTGTTTCGAGTGACAATGAGAACATCATCAAAAAGTACACTGCAATAATTTCCTTAGTATTTTTTAACAATTTAGAGTTAATATTGTCTACGCCAGCTGATGATGAAAGTTTTAATTTGTCAATGAGTGATGAAATGCCACTAACGGATAACACAACAGGGGCCATCGCTGGTAATGTCGTAGTAGGTGGCGTAAGAAACGGTACGTTGGCTTCTTTAGTGAACACTGATAAGAACACGGTGTTAAAGATATTGGCACAAACAGTGTCGCTTACGTCTTCATTTTTATCGTTTGTAAGCATGATGTCTCGTGTTAGTTGCAGGTTTATGATTTCCGAGAATTTTCTAGGGTTAGATTTCAAAATTTTAGATAAATCATTGTGATAGAATGTCTGTTTCGCTTTTCTAATTTCAGCACAATAAGCATCTTCCGCAGCATAGTACTTGCCCCATGCGCACGCATTACCATTAAACTTCGCAGCTCGAAAGAGGTGCTTTTTTTATTTTCAAGTGTTTTCAAACTTGTGGAAAACCATGGTTTTTTTTTATTGGCAGTAAAGCTCACTGTGGGGATGAATTTATTAGTCAAGTCAGTTATCTTGTCCTTAAGCATTAGCCAGCTGTCATTGAGAGAACAGGAACCGAGATTGAGTTCGAAGTATGGTAAGAAATCTCGTAATTCACGATTAATTAATTCATAATTACCCTTATCATACAAGTGAATCGTTTTGCGTAAAATGGAGCGTATTTTTGGGGTGAAGTTAAATATGGTATGGATGACTTTGTGATCGCTGATTTCACGTAAGTATGCAATAGATTTTAAGCTTTCGGGGCTATTTGTTAATACCAGGTCTAAAATGTTTGAGGATTCACTAGTGACGTGCATTAGTTCGGTTACCTGTTGGATGAGGTTAAAGTTGAGGCAAACATCGACAAATTCTTTTGCTTCAGTATTTCCCGAGGTTGGTGAAACCTGATTGAGCCAATTAATGGAGGGAAAGTTAAAATCCCCATAAAGCAGAACACGTGCGTTAGGGTGTTTATTAGTTGGCTGGGATAAGATTTCGTTAAGTTTGCAGGGGAAGTCTGGGTCAGTTCGAGGGGGCCTATAGCATACGCCAAGTATTATTGCTTCGGGAGGGGCACGGCATATTAGCCATAATGATTCTAGTTGTGAAGATGTGTTGATTAGAGAGCATAATAGTTCTTTCTTAGTGGCGATGAGTATGCCTCCGCATCGTGAATTTTTACGATCGTGACGAAAGAATATGGTATTTATCCCGCACTAACTTTATAGTTAGTGTGGGAGTTTCAGATTAATTCCAGTCTATTTTTTAGCAATATATCTATAACATGTGGTACAAATAGTTTCTGTTAGTAATTTCACAAATGACAACACTATTATCAGCAAATCATGACGAAATTTAGATGATAGCAAGGAAGGGGCATTGGCAGTTAAAATGAGAAATAAGCTGGGCTTAGCTGAGCACGAAGTGAGTTCAATTTCATGCGAAGCATTCAAAGTACTAAACTTTGTTCGGTAGTGCCAAGGTCCAGATGACTTAATTTTAAAGTAAATGTTTATGACTGACCTTGTCAAATGTGTTAGAAAATTCTAAAATAATTCAGTCTATGAATCACTCCATCAAGAGAATGGCACAATTTATGAGTAAATAAGTGGAGTCTAACTTTGAAGCGTAGTTTTAAATCTATACTGCGTAGTGTTGTATGAAATGTAGGGTGATATAGAGGTACTTAGCTGCTGAATAAGCTTTGTTAGAATATAATAATAGTAGTGGTATTACAACATATGTGCAAGTTAAAATGAGAAAAAATAATAATAAATTTTTAAATTCGAGAAAAAAAAAGAAAATTAAAAAAAATTACAGCATATTCATGGGGTGATTGATTATGAGTGGGGTGAAGCGTCCGTCCATGCATGCGTCTATGCGTTCGATCGCGTTCGAGAATGCAGATGACGCATGGGTTACACTGATGAGACGCGTGCCAAAGGAGCCGAGCGCAAGCGTCTTTAACGTGCCCGACACTCTGCTTCGTTCATGCCCCACCAACGATCCACTACGTATGGTGACTATAAAGGAGACTGAGAGATCCGCTCGTTCTATGCATATCCAGGCACAGCCCCCCATGCAGCCAATCTGAGAGTAGGGGTACAGCGCCGTCTAGTTATCTTTACCCAACTGCAGTTTCTATGTAATTCTTAAGAAAGCGCTGTCTATTATACTGTTCGGCAAATACTGCCTTCCTTTCTTTGTTTTCTCTTCTCTCGGTTATGCGTGATGCTTGTACCATATCTAAGGACACAGTGAAAGATGAGGCATCAGTACCAAAAGAACTTATTTGGTTCGCATTCTTTTATGGTTTGGGGGAAGTATGAATATTTATAGCAACTTGACTTAAAAGTGTATTTATTATGTTTTTGAGTGCCTGTAAGGTGTTAACTTAAAGTGACAGAAAAAAATTACTTCTGACGTGTCGATGTTTATGTCACTATGAATTAATTGAAACAAAATCTTTAGTTTTGCTATTTTTGCCCTACCTTGTAGTGTTAATAGACCAGCTTTCGTTTGCAACTCAGTAGGAGAATTCGTTAGATTGAATTTGTTATAAATATACCTCACTGACTTCCTGTGCACCCCCTTTTAATCTTTGCAATTAGTTACTTTGTATGTGCAAAACCCCACAATACTATTATAATCATGTTTAATATATTCATTATTATTATTACTATTATTATTATTATCATTATTATTATTATTATCGCATTGATAACATTGCACTTGATTTGCAGTTTACTCATTAAATCTGTAATTCACTGTTACACTGTTCAAGGCAGTATTTATAATGTCCTTACAAAGACCTACATATTTTAACTGCATTTAATGGACTCAGATATATCAGCCAGTCTTGTGGCCCACCCTACAAGACAAGAATATTTTCATCATTTCAGGACATCCCGGGGATGTTTTGGATTTTTGAAGGAGGTATGTATTAGGGAATGACTGATGCATGGCTACCTGTTTTTCATGCAACCTTACCTTATCTCCAAAAGATCAGGTGATGGCAGTATGAGGCAAAGGAGTTAGACCTTTTCAGAGTAGCTTTATGCCTTTCTATAAATTGCAGTGCCATGTCCTCCTCTGGCAGAGAGGTGCTAGGCAATAGGAGGTAAGGGAGTGCCAGCCCGTTTAAACTTTGATGCAGCACACAGCAATATTTGGTTGTGCATATGTCCTGTGCTTTACACAAACTGTTTTGGGATGAAGAGAATGGCCATAAGGAAGATAATAATAATAATAATAATAATAATAATAATAATAATAATAATAATAATAATAATAATAATAATAATAATAATAATAATAATAATAATAATAATAATAATAATAATAATTCACACCAACTGGTTTCATTATAACAAATGATTACAGCTGATTCCATTTCCAGGCCAGCTGGTTTCATTTTCAGTCTCGAGTGTTCATGCTGGGACCAACTGGAACATGTTGCTAATGTGTTGGCTTGTACTTAGTCCCAGCTGTATACAGCCATGGTTTCAGTTAAAGTGAACTGAAACCGTGGAGTATTTTCACCTGGAAAGGAAAGAATGTAGAAAGTGCTGCATCCAAAGGCAGAAAAGAAAACAAAGAGGAAAGATAAAACAGGGAACAGAGCAAGAAAAAAAAGGCGAGCTCTCAAAGAGAAAGAGAGAAGAAAAGAGAGAAAGAAGGAAGCACACGCACACTGAACTTCTCTCGCCCTCATTTTTGAGGGCTCCTCGTTTTTTCCCTGTGTCACTTTTTTACCGTTACCTGGCTAAATTTTCGCTCCTATACACAGATATCGACTGAATCGACGGCGCACTCAGATTTAGCGTACATGCTCGTTGTCACATCCTGTCCCAAAATTCTCATGCCTGTCGTGCCAGAAAACAGCTTTGCAATGAAAATCACTATCGTGCAGCTGAGGAGCTATATCATGCACAGATCATAATGTCAGCCTGATCGCACGAAGTAACGGTAATAACTTAGTAGTACACCATGCATAACACAAACGTTCAGTGGGCCCTTAAGTTATGTTGTCTTAACTGCAAAAGTGCAAGTTGTGCTTTGCCAGCATTTTCCTCAACTATGAGCCATACACTACAGCTGTGTTTTGTGTGAATATAAAAGAGAGTACTGCTTAAAATGTTAAGTACACTGACTATACAATTAAATATATGGTAATCGGCATTTCTAAAAGTTACATTTTCTTGTAAAAAACTGACACATATTTATGTCAAGATTCGTGCCGAAAGTACGTCTTGCCCAAGGATATTTCTGAAAAATTCAGCATATTCCACGTAGCTCCGGAATCGACATTATGCGAAGCATGCGGAGGCATGCTTAGCGTGACCATGTTGTGATTTTTTTATAGCGGCACGTCATGAAATTATGCCAAATATACGTCCAAATGTTCCACACACAGACATACATTGAAGAATTCCAAGTGTTTATATAACCAGTTGTTTGCACTTGTGCAATGATGCAAACATGAACTTGAGCATTAGGAACACTAGAATCAATAAGCTGGTATGAAGTGCTGGTGCTAGTGAGGATGGTAGCCCTGGACGCTGCTGCATAAATCAACTTCAGTGCATGGCACCTAGCAACAATTGACGTCAACCCAATATCACAGCTGCATCATAGAAAATTGGGCGACCCGTAAGGTTCGCTTTCAAGAATTGAACACGATAATGATACCCTGGCCCTAGTGCGTACTTCAAGCACTTGGTGCATGAAATATTTTCGAACTTGGTATGCACTCACTATGTGGTCTGAAGGAAATGTGTGTAGCAAAATGTGTGCGTTTTGTTATGGCTGGCCACCTTTTAACTATGAAGTCCTTAAGATAATCACATGTTCTGATGCCTGATTACAATGCACACTTGTATCAAGAAATATTACTGTGATATTACATATTGAATTGTGAAGGCAGTATACAGGACACATGTGTTTGCAAAGCCTAACATTATTTTCACTGCATTTTCAAGCAGATGAAGTTATTTTCCTTAATTTCCAAGCAGATGTGTGGCTGTGCGGTAGAACGCCTGCTTGCCATGCAAACGGCCTGGGCTTGATCCTCCCGCAAACTGGGAAATTTTTTATTACTTATTTTATTTGCATCTTTCTTGATTTTTCCGGTTGCTCACAAGGTTCATCACTCACAATCAACGATGCCCACGAGATTTTTAAAACTATCGCGTTAAACCTGGCATAAAAGGGTAACAATGTATGACTGATTGAATAAGCTTTTGCAGCTTATGCCAAATCACATTGGTGTGATGTTGAAATCCCTAGGTCCATTGTTACACTACCAAATGTCATGGTTTTCACTTTTATGTCTGTTTAGGGGTACAGCAATTAACTGGTCAAGAAGTGTAAATAGATCTTTATTTGGAAACATGCAGAAGTATGATAAAGTCAAGCTCCCTTTCCCTTGAGTAATTTGAGTTGTATATGTATTTTGAAATGGCGTTTGAAAATCACAGCAGCTGTGCCATTACACCGCTTCATGGCAAAAGCTTAGTATCGAGTTCTGGAGAATTTCTGCATGTTGCCTGCTGCAGCTCAGACAATCGTTAATCTGGCTTAAAATTATATAGTATATATATTGCATTCTCACTTTCAATTTTGCTTATTATGCAATTTAACTTACCCTTCGTGAATTCATCAATATTTTTCACATAATAACAGAAATTTGCAGAACTTCATGCCTAAAAATAGTGACACAATCTTCACTAAAATATGGCCATCAGTTTATGAGAAAAAAGTGGGACGCATGTGGCTCATCGACCCATGAAGCATCTTTGAATAAGTGGGGCAACACATGTCAGATTGTCTCATAAGGGCACTAAGCTGTAATTCTGCTTCCAAATTTCTTGCCCAAAAAGGCCTAATGGAAGCAGTACAGAGGAACACTTCTAAAGCTGTGGCAGAAAAATTGCAGTGAACCTTAATTTCAGATTTTCTAAGCAATTCTGTGCCTCTGCCTGTGGCATTGAGTCTAGCGGCTCTGTCCCAAGGTCTTCACATACATGTACCCTTTCAGCTTGTGTCTGTCTTGTCGGTAGGTGGGGATAACATTGAAACTCGTCGAAAACAAGGAGAAAACAGCAGGCATAGATGAGTGCACGCATTCATATGAAAATAAAGAAAAAGGAGAATATTGCTTTTCATTCACATTTAACGAAGCTGTGTCTATGCATGTCTTGTCTTGTATCTGCAATGAATAAGGGCAAACGTCTTAGTTAAGCCTGCATTTTTGCAAATAATTAAAATTGTGGTAATGAATCATGGCAAGCCACTTTGGCGTGGTGTCAATGCACTGAATGCTGTAAGTGTGTTAACAAATGCTGCATCATATTCGTGAACTCTATTCAGGTGTGACATATTTGCTTTTCTCATATATCTTGCATGATTTGATGATCTTGAAAATTCGTATTCTCTTTGGCTTCCTGGCTGTATGAAGCAGCAATTTTGCCATATTTTTCCTTTGGCACGAAATTTTAGCAACAGTGTCTTAGCCACAGCTTTTGGTCTCATTGCCTCTCCTCATAATCATAAAAAATATCAAAGAATGTGCTGTTTTGTGGCATTCATCAAACATGAAAAAACAGTTATGCATGTATGCTATGTTGTTAGGCTATGCAAGGAACTGCTTCATTTTTCATTCGAGAGCACTTCCACAATGATTTTAGGCAGATATAATTTTTGCAATTTAGAAAGAAAATCTATAGTTGCATGCTAAAATTCTTTAAAAAATCTGAACAGAAGAATACCATAAATTTGAAACTTTAGCTACCTGGTACGCAATATGACACCGGCTGAAAAAAAAATATTAACAGAATAAAAGATTTTAAACTCAACGTATCATTGATACCATGCATTGTAAATGTGCAATATATAGTTTCTCAGTTTCCTTAATGTTTCTGGTACACCACAACTGGAAGGCATTGTGCTGATGGCAACGTAAAGTGGCAGAGAAAGTTTTACTGAGGAAAAAGTGGGATGCATTCATCCTATTAACTATCAAAAGGTTAAGAAATTGATGCTCAGCAGTGGAGCTCCCTCCATAGCAACAAAAAACCTGCATTGAACCACAGTGCATGCACACACCATCTCTCCAGCACTTTGCTCATGCACTCTGTCATGGCAGAATTTGGTACCAATGCAGTGAACAGCTGTAGGCCACTGTTTTCAACATGTGTTGCATATAAGACTCCATCAGCAACAACGGTTGGTGAAAACTGTTTCATTGCCTTTTTTGTGTTGCCAATGCGTGATTAGACATTCTGAATTACGAGCTTTCCAGTGACATAAAAGAAATAAACATTAAAAAAATTGATTGGCCGTAGGAAATAATCAGGCCCTCGAAATCCACAGAACCGTTAGGAAAGGGTAAGTATTCATTGGTACAAGCACATTCCTGGAGCTGAGTAGCCAGCTGCGCTACACAACTTCTCAAGTCTTTTTTCTTTTAATGTGCCAGGGCGGATGCTGTGTATCATACTGTTGCACAAGTTTTCTTTTATTTTGGTGTACTTAACATTTTAAAACATTAGTAAACTTTTAAAACATATACAGTTTTGCAAATCATGACTGTTGAATCGAACACAGCAAAATTAAATTTGGAGTGTTGTCTAAAACACCCAGCCGACCGCTCCAGTTGCTGTTTTCTGCAGAAATATGTTAATGCCGACGTCGTATGAATATCTAACATGGCATACGGCGTGCTAGGCCTTTGTGCGATAATTTAAGCGTGAACAGAAGCATGTAGCTAAGGTGACGTAGAAGCCGTCACTAACAAGAGCCATGCGCTCCGCTGCTCTGGACAAGTGTGATTCCTGCAGTGTTGGCATTTTTTTGGTGCATGAAATTCTCCATGTTCACTTTACATCTGGTCTATTATATAAAAACATGGAAATAAAAAGAATAACAAATAAAACCTTCTAGGTCTGACTGAGAATAGAAGCCAAGCTGCTTGTGTGGCAAGCAGGCATTCTACCACAAAGCCACATGCCTGCTCAAAAATAATTTTCATGCTTTACAAATACACGCGTCTAGTATACACGCTTCACAATACAATATGTAATATCGCAGTATTTCATGGTACAAATGTGCATTGCCACTGGCCATCAGAACGTGTGATTATCATAATGACTTCGTTGTTTAAAGCAGCCACGAAAAACAAAAGGCACAAATGCTACTGGAGTATTCTCTTAGGACCATGTACTGGGTGCATATCAAGTTTAAAAACATTTCATGCACATAGTTGCTCGTGGTTTAAAGCATACTACACAGTACCTGTATTGCGTGGTCTATCTTGTGTCCCATCTCTGCGCTCTTCGAAGTAACTATGTGTACGTATCAACAAGCTCGCTTAGCCACCATTTAGAAATTCATTACGCAGACTGCAACTTTATGCGAAACCCTTACTAGCACAAGCCACTTCAAACATTGATTACGTAGTAATAATCTGCAGTATGAACTTTTAAAAAAATGTTACCCTGCAAACAGTATGCACTAGGTGGTGAGTATGCACTAGGGATAGGATATCACTGTTGTGTTCTACTCAAACCTTGAGGGTCCCCTAATTTTTTTCACCAAACAATTGTAAGATTCATAGATAGTAATGTTCCACAAGCATGATATTGTAAATAATCACCCTTTTGGCCTATACTGGAAGAGTGGAGGGGGTGTTGTTAGGAGTGAATTTACAGGCTGTTAAGAGTGTATGGAAAATTTGACAGATTGTTGTGTAAGTATGCAAGCATTAGGACATGTCAGTTCATATTAAATACCTGAAAAAGATCACAGGCAGGGGTCCTGATAGGACTCTTGAAAGCATTTCATCCTAGGAAAGAAGTGATGTGTCATTGACACATCTGTTGAAACTTGGAAGGTCAGAAAAGTATTTCAAGCGTAGGTATGTGACGTTTCTTGACAACACATGACTGTGACATTGCACACTTCCATACTGCACATGTGTCTGTTTCCTAACATACTTGCTAGCAAAGCCACAACAGGGTGTTTATAAATTTAAATTTTTTCAAATTTAGTGATTTTTCCAGGTTTTTCACATAGATTAAAAGCAAACTCCAAGACCATAATGTCTTCTTGGAAAATGTGCGGTGGAAAGAACACTTTAGCAGTAAAAAAATAACATAAGAGGCACTCATATAAAACAAATGAACACATTTTACACACTCACTCATAATGTTGTGAGTGGTAAATATGAAAAAATGTGTGTATCTGGTCAAAACAAAACTTGCGACTCAGGCACTGAGGAAGTTGGCTCTTTGGTTTTCGGAACAACCAGAACACAGCCACACAAATAAAATCAACTGCAGCTGCAAGTTTGAAGGAGCCTGCGATAGTCCAACAGTGCAGCCAATGCTGCTAGGAAACGTAAAGGTGGCGCTATCTCGTGGCATTCGTATAAAACAAGGATGCAACAGCCCGGCCAGTTGGCTTACTGGAGCACATTCTAGTTCATTATAATGGCTATAGCCTGCAGGCCATTTAGGATTAGATTAGATTACCTTGATCTAGACTGCTGTATTTACTAATGATTTGCATCCCCGTCTCATTTGTACATGTCTAAAATATACTTTTCAGCAAATAAAAGGAGTACTTACGTATTTTATGCGACCTTGTCTTGACAACGACTAACAACAATGTCATGACAACAAAACTGTACAGCAAAATTGACTTTATCCTTTCTTTTACTCTCTTTTTTTTTTTACACAATGCACACATGCTTGTTGGTGTTTTATTTCTCTGGGTTCTGACACGTGGAGCACAATGAAAGTACTCACACACCTGCAAAAAAAGCTGTGGTAGTGTTTGAAGCACTGATGTTTGAATATGGTGTGGAAAAAAGGAATCTGTCAGACCGCAACTGCTTCCCCGATTCCATAGGTAAATAAAAGATGCAGAATCGTGAGTTAGGCAAATTGGTGAGTGTTCACTGTAGAATATTTTACGAAGGAACGGGTTAGAAGCAGTCAGAGAGGGTCACAGCGCTGATTTCACAACTGAAATTTATTTGGAAAAGGAAAGAACATATATAGAAAATATTGACTCATCAAAACTATACCCATGTACACATTTGTTACAACACAGAATGATTCATGTCTTCTCTAAGACCTTATGTTCTTCGTCTAGACGAGTGTTACATGAAATACTTATGCACTTGTTGTTAGATCTAATGAAAATGCTTCGGCTACTTCACACATGCGCTAATCAACATGTCAATATTTGATATTTGTTTTCTACAAGTGGGGCACACACAGGGCTGGGCAGTATCGCAATAGTATTTAAGAGATACTTTTGAGTGTCTGTATTGCTGTATCGAGGCACTTTTAAAAAATGTATTTGTATCTCAGTAGTGAAATACTTTCACGGTGTATCGCATGTATCGCGATACTATCCAGGACACGGGTATCTTGTTACTTTTTTTTTTTTCGTAAATGAGCTGAGACGTGTTGACAATGGGGAAAAAAATTTCTGCTGTGACCTTGGCAGTCCACGGCAAAATATGCACCCACCATTTCTACATTTCTGCTAAGGGCGAAACTGACTCCTACCTTCTTGAAAGCAAGCTAGTTGCTTTGCTACCCGCACTCCATGATGTGTTTGAATGATGGCCTGCTTCAGCGTGACAACAATGTTATACTGCTATATTGAATTCCAGCACAGATATTTTCATTGTGAGGAGTATTGTATACTGCACAATGGGTGCCATTTTTTAAATGTATTTCCTCATGCCAATTGAACGAGTAGTGTTTGTTTTTCTCGTTTTTTTTTCCACTTTTCTTTTGCAGCGCCCATTTGAAAAACTGGAGCTTATTGCGGAAGCCACAAACCACCCAAAGAGAATTTGGTGCCATGTGCCATCTACGATACTTTTTTCTGCAGAGCATTTCTGAAAAACGCCAGCATGGCCAAACAGCGATTCGAAAGAGGTCTTTTTGAGTTTCCTTTCGCATTCCTTGTTTTGTCCGTTCTTAATTCTTTCTGCCTTTTCTAAGATGTTTCTAGAAAACACTAAACCTTCAACTGGAAGTTCGTTTGTTTATGGTTCCAGCACTTCGCTTGAACTATGCTCCTTCTAGCATAACTAATAGTGTTGCTGTTGAGTTCCGGATTTCAGTGTACAATGCGTGTGACTGATGCTCTCATATGGCATAGTTTTTTATTGCAACTGATATCTGTAAATATGTGGTTATTAACAATTATGTGCAGTGTAAGCATCCTTTGTAATGCCTTAATGACACTCGGAGAATGGCGAAAATATAATAAATCAATTTCATTTGCAAGTTTCAATGTGCTGCACATAACAAATGTTTGTATGGAGTATAACTATCCCCGACATAGACAAAAGTATTTTAGTATATGCATTCTGGAATACTTTTTTTGTCTTTTTGCAAACGTATCTCTGAAATATCCTGTCACAAGAATTACAAATTTATCTCAGTATCTGTATTTTATGCTTTCAAACCACGCATTTCGATATCTGCATTCCAGAATACTTTTTCGGGCATCTCTGCCCAGCCCTGAGCACACATCCACATGGCCTACAACGAGCTGCCAAATTAGACCTGATTTTAGCATCTGATAGCATTAGCCCATGCTCTCTTAAGCACACGTTTATGTAATGCCCCATTTCACCTAAATATTCGCAGCTGCAAGACAGTGGAATCCCATAAACCACACCAGTAGTGCAAGGAGCATATCTGTGGACATGACTGGAGACACATTTGTTCCCTTTCTCTGGCTGCTGACACAATGCTCTATCCACCAAAGCACACACATTATGCACTTTATTACGTGCCGAGAATGACATGTTTATGCAATAACGAGCACCAACATTTTTCAAACCATGTGCTATCCTGTGTATATATGGGATAACTGCCTGCCTCTTTTTCTTGCTAATTTCTAGTGCACTAGAATCACAATGATAAATTTTCTCGATCTTTGAAATAAGTTTTTCCGACAAGGAGCAAATCACGTCACTCGGAAAGCCAGAATTTGCAAGGCGAGCAACTTGTGCATCAAATGCATGCGCCATAAGGTGCTCGCGTAACTTCTGAAGAGCGGCACCCAGCACAGTTGATGCAATGGCTCCCTGTATGGTTTTGAGTGGCCAGAATTAAAATTTAGAATTGGCTTTATGAATCTGGGTTGGTATTGCTATATATGTGATCTTTGATGAAAGCCTGTCTTAAATCGAGAAACTGTAGCTCATCAATTTTTTGAAACTCCAAAGTGAAATGCTGACATTTCGTTTTCCTTAACATCTTTCATTATATTAGCAACCAGTAAAGAGCAATTGTTAATGTCCAGTAGAACTAAGAAGTCATGGACATATCAAACAGCGTGTGATGATAACCAATTCAAATGCTTTTGCAGCTGCCCGTCTACATACCCAAGAAAAATATAACTAATTACAGGTATATTCATGATTCAATGCAGATACCAGATTTTTGGACAAAATTATTTCCCTTCCAAGACACAACGGTAGAATTTAGGTGGCCTGCATGAGCTCTAAAAACGATGCAATAGAGATGCCACACTGGCAATGAAACAACAACTCATCATTATCTTCTCTCATGCACTGCTTTATACACTTCAAATCTTCACATTGAGGCAAACAATAATATAAATCTTTTACATCTATACCGAATGCATTACGGCACAAAGAAGGTTGTTCACTTAGTGATAAGATGATAGATTCTGAGTTAGAAATTCTTAGCGGATCACAAGTCTTCAAACGCTCCGAATTTCTTTGAATATACTCTGAAACATTTATTTACCAAGTGTCTTTTTCTGAAACAACAGCTCTTAGTGGCAACATGAATCTTCACTGAAATAAAAACTGATAGTTTTTGCCTTTTTGCTTTTTTCACACTTGCCGCTACATGTTCCTGATTAAGCGTTAGTAACAGGGCATAAACTTATTCGTTCAGTCACCCACTTTGTGCATCAACACTTCTTTTTATTAATATATACCCTAAAGGTCCATTCAGGCATTATGCAGGGGGTTTTAGTTATACAAAAAATTTGCAAATCAGAACATTGCCATTATAAAATTAAAGTGGTAAACAATGTAAAATACAGTTCCATAGACAAAGATGCAAAAGGAAAAAAAATTGTGGCAGGAATGAAAACTCAATAAGAGAGACACAGCTATAGTGCAAAAAATATATATACAGAAAATTGCCATGAAAAAAATTGCCCTCTATCTGCATATTTGACCAAAAATGTCGTCGAAAGACTATTGTATTTCGCCTGAAAAGAGTGAATAGACAGAAATATTTATTTGATGTTTTGCACGAGAAAACTGGTGAATGGGATCCTGGAGGTGTTGCGTGAGACATGAGTGCCATCTGGCGGTAATTTCAGAAAACGAAAGAATGGTCTTTGTTATAGCGAGCACGCAGCATGAGTGCAATCTTGGAGGCCATATTTTATAGATTTCAAGACAGGTAGCAGCACAGTATCGTCTTAGCAAAGCATAGGAGACTCGCCTTTCCATGCGAAGCGTCGCATTGTCAGCTGCAGTGCTTAGAATTACTTATTTATACCTTTTCTAGTATAAATAAACACAGTGCACAATATCGACGTGTTGATATTGTGCCTCAAATATGCTCAATATTTGCTTTTTATTGACAATCGTACAAGTATGAACGCAGAAGTTTGAGCAATACTGGTGGATGCTGTGGATGTGGTCGTACTTGAGCCTTTTTGCTGACAGACCAAAATTTTTGCATTGGAGTATCCCAAGCAAGACTATCATCTTTAAGGAGAAAATATATTTACAATGAAAGAAGAGTAAAAATAAGCACATACATGCACTTACAAACTCACACAGATAGGTAAGTCATATGTCCAAGAAAATATCGAATTGGTTTACAAAGGTGGCACGATCAATGAATCAAGCGATGTCGCTTGGCAGTGTGTTCCAGTGATGTGTGCTTCGAAGTAATGGTGAGTGTTGATACATAATTGTGCGTGCCAAAAAAGGGTGTATTTTGAATTGGTGATCCATATGTTTCAAAATATTATGAGGTGTGTTTGTACAAGCTTCATGAAGGCACATTTACTATGATAAAATATACGAAAATGCAACAACAGTGACGACAGTCTGCGTTTTTCAAGAAGGGGTAATGAAAGTGAATGTGTAATATCTGTAGTGCTGCAGTTGCGAGAATACCACTTGGTGATAAATCCTGCTGCTTCATTTTATTTTAATTCTAGTTAATCGATGAGATATGATTGATGTGGGTTCTAGATGGTGGATGCATATTCTATCTTTGAACGGACAAGTGTAGTGTATGCTAGCATTTTAGAGGTATAGTTCACCAAGTAAAGGTTTCTTTGAATAAATCCAAGTGCTTTTGACCCCTCACTAGTTATGATATCGATGCGCTTATTCTAAGGCAGGTCGGAAGATAAATGAATTCCAAGATACTTAAATAGGGATACTTTTTCAATGGGGAGAGCTTGAATTTCATATCGACTCATTTCTGTTTTATGTGCTCTTGTAAACGTCATGGCCTTCGTTTAGGAAGTGTTAATTTGCCATGGTGACACCAAAATGCGAGTTTATTAGGGTCCAACTATAATGGCTCGTTAGCTTGGGTACTGTCAATTTTTCTATAAATGATGTAGTTGTATGTAAATAATTTGATAGTAGATGACAAACCATGTCCAATGTCCTTGATGTAAATGAGAAACAAAACTGGTCCCATGATTGGTCCCTGGGGAACACCAGACTTTGCATGTGAAAGTGAAGATGCATGTCCATCCACATGAATTGATTGGCTGCAGTTGCTCAAAAAATGATTTATTCAGCTTTTTTCCAAACCAGTGGCTACCTTATCATTATACATAAAGCCATCTAGAGTTGAAAAGAAGCCTTCCTTGTCAGCAACAAAAACATGCAACTTAGCTTCCAGATGCGTCTCAGACAGCATGAACACCGTTGTGAGGAGTGACCAGGCTATGTACAACAAAGGCAAGCTGAAAAAGCCAGTAGGCTTTTTTTGTGAAGCTAAGTTGCGTGTTTTGGTTACCTTCATGCTACCTTCACCTACGTACTCTTCTATGAACATAATGATAAAAAATACTCATGGATTTAATAACACCATCTCAAGGAAATGAAATGAGAAGAGAGTGTGCTACTCTTGAAATATCTGCAATAAGTGCATAGCGGAGGCTGTTTGCAGCTGCATCGCCAATAATAATAATAATAGCAATAATATTATACAAGGCAAGACATAGCCCAGCAAACCTTTTGTGATGGCAGTTATAACATAAGCACCAAACTAAAAGGCCTTCAAGCCAAGCCAAATTTGTGGCCACGACAAATATGCACAAATTTACCAATGTGAGAAATGCTGTGCTTGGAAAGTCAGATATGATATGTGATATGTAGAAGGAACATACATCAAAATAATGCATGTACCAACATGGAAGCTAAGGAATGCTTTAGTCAATGGGAAGAATAAGCTGCCGAGCGAACTTTCTGTAGTCTTCTTTACACTGTAATCTGCCACGAGTGTGACAACATGTCAGTCTATGAGACCTGTGATTTCAATGAAAGAGTTAAACAACACAACAGTTCAAAATGAAGTCACCAAATAATGGGTGGCCTTGGATGCCCTCGCTGAACATGCGGAATATACAGGCTTTCAAATTGACTGGTCAAGCAACCGTGTTCTGGTCGAAGAAAACAAGCTTGCATCATGCCAGCACCTGGAATCCCTGCACATTCACACAGCTGCACATATACTCAATAAGATTTATGGAACGCTGACCATATACTTTTGGTGCTTACATCACGCACCTAGTCATACTTAAATACGATGTACCTTTCTTATGGCTGTCATTCAGAAGAATATCAGGTGCCCAAACATCAGTAAACTTTGTGTTATTTTGGTCGGTGTATCCTTTTGTTTGTACACTAAGAAGAAACAGTTATGCATTGCCTTTTTTTTTTTTTAAATCAGATTTGGGTGCACGTTAAAGAACCCCAGGTGGTCGAAATTTCTGGAGCCCTCCACTACGGCGTTTCTCATAATCATATGGTGGTTTTGGGACGTTAAACCCCACATATTAATTAATTAATTGCCTTTTTTTAGGCCTCTTCTAGCTGTTCACTGTAGTTGCAGTCGAAGGAGTGACTTTTTGAGTATTGATCAAGGCTAATGCTTATTTTTGTGATGGTGGCACAGACTTTCGCCAGTTTCCATGAATTAGCCAGGTTTTACCAAAGTTCCTACAGTTTTTCAGCAAGGCCCCAATTCCCCGACTTTCCCAGGTTGGTAGACACCCTGCACAAACAAAGATAGATGGCAGTTAACTCGCGTCCTGTTCCCAGTCTTATGCAAGTGTCATTCTGCACTTTATTACCTTGGAAGTACTTGCTGCTAGGCAAGTTGGTATAACATTATTAGGGAAAATTCTAGACGATGCGAATGTGTGGTGCAGTGTAAATATTTTCTGTAGTTCAGCTGCGACCGATGCTCTTTTTTTGTGCTTTTTCATTTTTCCAGTGGTGCTTAGGCATCTATAATTTTCCCCCTTAGCTTAATTACTTCCCTGAAGCTATGCATCATCTTGCCCATTAACAACCATTGTTAAACTATTGTATGTGGCATTGTTGATGCAAAATGACCTTAGAGTATATGCTAAAGCTCCTGCAGGATCACCGGCTGAATGTGACAACCAGTTCACCATTTATAGGACCCGAAGTATTGACATTTTCAATATATCTGCTCGTACAGTGCTTCATTGGAGTCATGCAAGCTTAAAATATGGTGCTCCCACAGAGAAATTTTTCTTCCTGTGCTGTGACCAACGGGAAAACTATGTAGACAATAATGAAAAGAGATCACAACTAGGCGTAGCTGTGTGATGGCTGCCTCAATAAAAATGTAATAAATTAATGCAAGTGTGCTTATATCACCATAAAGTTGCCAGTTTATTACTACATTTGATATGAATCTCTGCTCGCTCCACCATGGTGTTCCTAAGGGCGTACACAGTCTTACCTCTGAGACAGCATTGCCAGAACTAATTTCACTGTCACAATCTTGAACAGGTGTGCAACAAGCATGCGCCAGTGCAGAGAACACAAGAGAAGTGGTCACTGCTTGCGTGTTCAAGGTCGTATGCACGCACACCGGACTATGATTTTGCAGTGTCTTACATTTTGAGTGGAGTATACATCGTGATGGCGGGAGCCATCTCTGTGGTCACCAGCTAGACTGTCACAATGTGCATATTGTTGCTTCAGACAACTGTTTAGGACAAAAAAAGGGCACTGTAGAAAAAAATATTTTTAGGCTAATGTAAGGGCTTGTGGTGAGGAGACTCTCAAAAGGTATATGGTGTGTCATCTTGCAATAGAGAAGCAACATTTATACCTAGTTTATGTTAGTAGGAGTCTGCTAAACATTGGCCATACAAGCTTGTGGCTAGAGAAGGATGATGTCCAGAAGATGCCCTCCTGAAATGTTAACCTGCACCATCCTCCCTTGCCCTTCTTGGTGCACTGGAATTTTTGCCCTATAGGTACTAATTCCTTTAGTGGGTACTCTTGAAGGGCTTCTGAATAAGCTCACTCTTACCACCTGCTTTACCCAAGGGCAAATCCTACTGTTGGAACTTGTTTGCTTGGCAGAAATTTTTAACAGGAAAAGAAGCTTCACTCATTACACAAATAAAGCTACAGCATTGCAAGATTACTATGATGTTATGTACACAGACCTCCCACATACAACTCACTAAAATGTCACCAATTACCTCTATGGTGAGCCTGATTATGCCTTAAGACAGCATGTAAGTTTCTTGATCCTATACTTTTTAATCAGTACATTAACCTTGAAAAAACAAGATCGTCACGTGCAGTGCATAAAACCAGTGCTTATGAAGTGCAATGATGCCATCGGAAGCTTCAGCAAAAGTAAATTCACCCTGCTGGAAAGCAAATTGTGCGTGAAGCCTGTAAATGTACTGTTAACAAAGTCTTCTCGACAACTTCATTACTTCTACTTCTGCAATTTTCATAATCCTGTCTTTTCATACCTTGCTGTCAACCCAAAAATTATTGACCTATGAGGTGTTACTCATATGACCATGCTCATTTAACATACCTGCAAGCCTCAAAGCTAACATAATAAAATTGAAGACTTTAATAAATTAATGCTCTCTGCTACTCACCCCTTCAAAAAAAATTTTTAGCATCCCCTTCAAACCTGTTTTTTAAAGACTCAACAGGCACAGTGACGTGACTCATGAAAGGCATATCCGGAGCTTGTGGTGCAACTAAAATCTTTTTGGAGCAGCATAAAAGCTGCCTGAAGCTTTTAAGCTAGAGCTGTTGCACCACATGTTACAGGGAACTAGTTCATGAACATATGCATGCATGTTCACTTGGACTTCTGCTCAACATAAACGTAGGCTTTTTGCTTTTTTGCAGACATCCCCAATTTATATAAAGCTACCTAGCACTTTCCGGGAATTCACATGGCATCTGTAAATGACTCTGGCTTTCAACGATAGTTTAGCTACAATATTGAATCACGGACTGGTAATTTATGCATTGTATTTACTTTCAAAAAAAAAAAAGTCTGATTATATTAATGCTTTTATTAGTACAACCTAATCGTTCAATCTTTGGAGAAGTGGTTGCTGTCATCGTTTATGTGCAGAATTGTTAGGTCCCCGATTAATGAGCACTTCATAAAAAAAGGGTTTTGTAACTGGTCCTTACTGCCAATTATTTATTATGGCTCGACAAAATTTAGAGTTATGGGGGAGTAAGTAGTTACACTTGGCAAACTGTTTGACATGTACAGTCGTCGAGGTCGAGAAGCCCAGCCGAGACATACCGGAATAGTGGAACACCATGCTTTCTAGGAGAAGTAAATGTGATTGTACAGCATGCGGTACTGCTGATAAAATTTGCCCACTGTATGGACTTAAAACTTAACCACCTTGTATGAAATATTTTTCAAGTAAACTGTAACAAATAGGACCACAAATAAAAAAAAATAACTAAGTGGTCAGTTCTATATGCAGGTACTAAATTACTGTATTTTAATACAGTAAAGCAAGACTGTTGTCCAAGCACAACTAGCTCATTATTACTTTTATCTGACAGTAACCACAACAGTTAGAAACTATTTGGCTGAAGTCACGTGGTAACTTTTGTAGTATAAGCGGGTTCAGATTGTTAAGAAAGTTGGTGCCCAGCAACGTTTTCAACTACATTGCACGTTCATTTTTACTGTGATAACATCTTCAAATCGCAGGGGTAACGTATGGATTTCAAGCTTATGCCATATACTTGCTCCCTGAGAGGACACAACAACGAAAAGTGCACGCATGCTTGACACAAATAACAAAATTTATGAAAAAGATGTAGCAGGTTTAGTCTCTTGGTGCAGATCCCTGCAGGCACTTACCTAATTCTCACCCCATTTTGCCAACAAGCAGCCCATGTAAAACGTTCGAACATGCGCTATTATGTCGGGTCATAACCAGTTTCCTCTAACCACCTCGCACTTAGTTCTGGCACGACATACGTTTCAAAGATCTATTTCTTGCAAACTGTGTGAGTAATTGTAGACCATTCTTCAACAGTTATTTTTGTGCTTACTCGATAGGAAAACATGAGCTACAAATTTTCTAAGTTTCTAAAATATGAATGGTAATTGAATTGTGAATGGTAATCTACACCCGGCCTTAGCATATATTTTCTTTATAATCATTTTCAATTTGAGGCATGGCACAAATTTTGAAGTACGACTGAAGCCTCTCATATGCATGTTTCGTTTATTTGAACGTGCCATTTAACAATCTTGAATTAATCCTGCAATGAACTAACATCTGGATGCCTTGCGAATTGCCTGCCACAAAATATATTTTACATATTTTAAGCTTTTGTCTGTTCTGTGCTTGTTACACAAGCTGAAGATGATGACGATACTGACTGCCGCATCGTCACTGATGAGGCAGAGGATAGCGCGTGTACAATTTAGGTGCACACACGAGGCCCAATGTCAGTGCTACATTTCCAATTTAAACACGAGCGCGCGCAATATGTATGTTTTACCGCAATACACAGCGTGCACTTCACCGCAAGGCACGACTACCTTGCGGCACTGTTTAATTTTAAGAAGACGCTTAAGGTGGCAATTTTGAGCGAATATTTACAGTGCTCCCAGCATATCTTCAACTTTATTTCTTTTTTTTTTCTTTGTATACACCCACAAGAAAAGACATAGCTTAGAAAACCGATTATCGTAATCGGCGACAACATATTTAAGCCACTTAGAAAATAACGTCGTGTGAACGACTGGTAATATTCCATCGCTTCCAACTTGTGCATTTCGTATCTGTCTCACGCAGTTACGCAAGAAGAAGCTTGCGTAATGAAAGTTTTGGCGCAAGCATACACTTCACCGAAGCGACACATCGATCCTTACGCTACACACGCACTTACCAGACATACACGTACGGCATACATCCACAAATAGCATAACACACGGTGTTCATGATCGGGCAAGTCGTTACCACATTGCTTATAGACAGTATTACAGAACGAGACCACGTATCCATGCGCAGAGGCGGTTCTCGCGAATGCATGAGGCTCCCGGCCAAGCAAAGACCACGGACAAATAACCACCACACGGTAAAGATCCTCACAAGTTAGTGAGGAATCTTAGACCTTTCGTTCCCACCACCTAAACGTCCCCAAAAAAATGTCCAACACGGCGATTCTGTCGCCGTCTATTTATACGTTTTCAGCCAAGTCAAGCCGGTTTTAGGCGGCTATTGGGTGAACTGAACACTTTTGCCTCGAAAAGGTTCGTGCCACCCGGTGGGAGCAGACGCGGCCGCTTTGAAAAACTCTGCGCCGTCATCCTAAACTATATGGTGAAGCCATTTACAGAACACTATCAAGTGCTCGGCAGTTTCCTCTTCCTCTCCACACGCACCGCACACTCTGTCTTCCCCTTCGTGTTTGGCCCGATATGTCTTGGTTCGCAATACTCCCGTCCTGGCCTCAAACAGTAGAGAACTACCCCGAGTATTATCATAGATCCTTTCCTTGGCAATTTTCTGCTTAAAAGTTCGATAGATCTCAAGTGCGGACTTCTTAATCATGCCAATTCTGCGTTCAAAACTTGCAATTCTTGCTCAAAACTGAAGGCAGGACGACTCCGCTGGCAACACGAGCCATTTCTCAGGCGTCTATGCTCAAACCGTGACCGAAATATACGTAAAATACCGAAACTGAACCGATACTACACTAAGGCGTGGCCTGCTACACGTATGCTACCACATTTTTTTCTTTCTCCATGCATGCTACATACCTCTACCAACGCTGCCTTTATTTCTATGCCTCTACTCTAAACGAGCCTCTAAAGACAATCTATAGAGGAGGTCGTGCTAAAGACTAGCCAGCTTCGGATGGTTTTAGGACCACATGGAGGAAGGTAGGACCGAGACGTTTTAGTGTCAATTTACGCGTGTCAAGCCTACAGCCGCGCTGGTAAGATTGATCCAGGTAAGGTTTCTAGATAGTCTCGGCGGTGACTGCCAACGCAAAATGAAAACAAATATACCTGTGTTTATGCCCGTCTGACCCGAGTCTTCAGCACAGTTGGCGACCGCTTTCGCATGCTCTGCGTAATGACACCGATAAGTTCGCTGCATCAGTAGAACCAGAGCAACCACATCAGAATAGGGCCGCGGACGCCGTACTGGCGTTGCGGCAGAAGCGACGAATAGTTGTTGTTGTTGTTGTTCTCCTATTGTTAGTGGCGCATACCCACTATGGGGGATTGGCCAAGAATCGAGTGGTTTTTAAATTCGGTGTGTCTAAAGGTACGTCGGACGTACCCGAATACCAAAAGCTAAAGGTACGTCCGACGTACCCGAAACCGTGAGTCTAAAGATACGTCGGACGTACCCGATTACTAAAAGCTAAAGGTACGTCCGACGTACCCGAAACCGTGAGTCTAAAGATACGTCGGGGGTACGCGAAACTGAGTCTAAAAAAAAAAAAAAGATACGTCGGACGTACGCCGGGAGTTGCCGGGTGGGTCCACGGCTACCGCGTACCAATTTTTGCATATATACGAAGAAACGAGCCTTCGTGCGAGCCTGCTCACGTAAAAGACTGACAGGGAGCGAGTACTACCGGTGACAATGGAAAACTTAGAGCATCGCGTGGTTGACGAACGGCGTCGATGTCGGCGGTGCCGTTCTCTCCTAGCAGATCTTTTGAACGGAAAGGGGGAGGCTCGCACGTAAGTACAGAGGCTGATGTCCTTCCCTCGGCAGAGCAATTTTCGGGCAAAGAGTTCTGTGCGGTACTCTCGCGAACGCGGTTTTGTGTGATATGCGCCTATGTAGCCAGCTGAGTTTGCACGAAAACCATTCTGGGAGCCGACCTACTCGCTGACCTTTGAAACCGTAACTGCGACCGGCTCCCAAAAACTAACCAGCGCGCTTGAGTCCACGAGGTTTCCAGATGAGCGGGTCGTTAGCTAATTACTGCAGGGAAAAAAACAAGATGTAAGATTTTTAAATGCAAAGCATTTCTTAGCAAACCAAACGAATTTATTTATCTGGTTAGCCAAGTTAGATCACTAACTAGCTAGCCGCCTACGCCTGGGTGCTCTCATGATCTCCTCCTTAGCAGGTTGCAAAAACGAAAAAGACAGGCCAGATAGCATTTTAATGCTCTTATTATACATAGTTTTCACGTGACATCACAGACAGGTTCTCTGCACTGGGTGCTCCGAGATGGCGGCAACCGTGACTTTTTATGTCATTAGAGAGTACCATTGCAGAGGAGGACACACAGTTGTTCGGTCCCCGTGTTCTTTTGTGATGTCCCCACTTTCTTCTGTTCGCAAGGCGCGCTGTGGGGAATCAAAGGAACGCGAAGGGCACCGGCACAAATCCTATGTCACCGTTTGAGCTAACCCAGCATCTCAAAGTAGCTGGGGGCCCTAAGATGGCGGCCATGGTGACGTCAATGCAAACTATGTATACAATGAATGAATTCAGTGTTCACTGAAGGCACAACTAATGCAAGCTTTAATCAAAGGATCACAATTGTATGAAGAATAATAGGAACAAATACACAGACACACAATACATGTAAATGTCACTCGCATGAAACAGCACTAAGCTTTCTTCCATTTTTTATAAGCATGCCAGTGGGGCATACACTCAGCCATCTTTTGTTGTGCTTAAGCAAACCCTGCTTGCGAGCTCCCCTGCTTGCGTAGAAGCAAACCCTGCTTGCGTAGAAGCTTTGGAGCAATTCTGCTCATTTGTAGCATTAATGTAGTAGCTTTCACAAAACGTAGCAGGTTGGAGTAATTTTGCTCATTTGTAGCATGTATGGACCAGCTTTAACAAAATATAGCACGTAGGAGCAATTGCAGCAGGTTTCCCATCGCTGTGTTCCACTCACGGAGCAGCTCCTTTACATTTGGGCTGCTGCTACACACTTCGCACAAAACCAGGAACTATTCCTGTTGCGGCTGCTCAGTGAAGTACAGATTTGGTGGAACCAACACAAACATAAGTCACAAATCACAGAAGGGTCCTCTTCTAACAGGTCCCGACATTCGTTGCATTTCCACTTTATGGTTTGCTTCTTCACCTTGACTGTTGCCAGCACAGCTGTCCAGCCGTCTTCAGTGAAGTATTTCTGGACACAGTCAAGGTGAACTTCCTCGTCGAGGATTGTCTCTGGAATCCTGGAAGGTATGGTTTCCACCTGGTCCTCACCTGTAAAAATTACTGAATAAGTGTTCTGAACCTGCCATCAGATGGCTTTAAGGTACAACAGAATGCTATGAATCTGAACAAGGGGAACTTATTTCTAGGGCTCAGGTTTATTTTGTGAATTGAACACTCAATATTCTTACAGAATGTAGCTGTAGTTGCAGCCCTATAGGTGATATCAGACACCTTCGTACTACACCTTAGATAGCGACTGAAGTTGCAACAAAATAGGAAATTTAAGCATAAATAAAGGTAAATCTCACAACTCACCGAGTAGCAGTTTCCCCTGCTGAACCTCACTTAGCAGGCCCTGAGGAACTAAGCAACTTAGGATCCTGAGCTCCTTTTCCTGAGGAGGCAGATCGCGAAATGGCTGCAGTGTTGCTGCTGATTTGTGGGGTCCCTGCCGCCGTCGTGGAAGCCCAATAACGGTTTTCTCCGCCCCTTTGGGTCGACCTCGTGACTTCACCTTAGCGGGCACTTTCAGCTTTCCGAGGCGTTCGCGCATGTAGTCTGAAGGCCCGGCGCTGCTTGCAGGGGCCAAGGTATTCTCGCGTGGCTGTGCCTTTCTCACTTCATCAGGAGTTTCGCATGCACCTGCATTATGGGCACGCTGCTCTTTCTCAGGAGTGGTATGAAGTGGTTCTGCCCCGGTATGGCTTAAAGGTGCTTGAGGCAGATCTGGTTGATCATGTGAATTATTCTGATCTGCAGTTTCAGACGTGTCCCAATCCTCACCTGATGCAGCTTTGGGTGACTCTGCATTCTCTTCTACGGACACAGTCAGCTCCAGCTGGCGTCTGACTTGCTCTGGTGATGAAGGGGATGAGGCTTCATGACGCAACACTTCCACGATTTCAATTTCGCGCCCTTGCTCCCATGCCTCAGAGAGTGCCAACAAAACTTTTAGACGGCCCTGGTATCTTTCACCTGTTTCTTCTGCAGCAAGTTGAGCTATGTACTTGCATGTAGGAAATACCTCCCTGTATTTCTCATGCTGCGACATTGGCCTCCGAGGTTTTGCAGCCTGCTCCGAAATGGAATGTTCAGTTGTGCACTTCTCTTGAGAAAGGAAGGCTCTCTGATGACAGTAGTAATATGCCTTGGACCACCTTTTTAGAAAAAGTTTGTCATCAAAGAGACTAATGTTCAGAGTCCGCCTAACTGCAAACACATGCCGGCATGGCAGTCTCATAGCGTTCCAAAAGGAACAATTGCAGTTAGTTTTTGTTGTTGACGTGTTGCCAGACGACGCCTCGAATGTGAACACATCTGCTTTTTGGTCACTTGGTACTCGCTTGGCTGACAGGTAGATCTGCTCCCTTACAAGCTTAAAGGCATAGGGAGTCAATGATTCCTGATACATAGCTTCTTCAGGGCTAGAAGGTGCTTTGCAAGGTCTTTTGGATATGCTTGTCAATGCTCTGTGGTCACGTTCATCGCTCAAGGCGTTCAATACTGTGAAAAGTGAGCACACAAACTCTTCAAGGGAGCTATTCTTTTTTATAACACTTTTCAGTTTTGCGTTCAGACTTTCAATTCTGTTGTTGGTAGTGTTGTTAAAGTTTTCAGACATAAACTTGGGTCCAGTGTACCACTCATCCTTGATGGGACGCCAGTTTTTGTCATAGTAAGAGCGGATCTCTTGGCAAACATTATTGTCAAATTCCAGTTGAAGCTCCTCAAATTTTTCACTCGATCGTGACAGGACCATCTTCTGGAGCAGTGCCAGGGCTTGGTCCCTTTCCTCTGCAGTGATGTTCATCTTGTTGCAGGCAATCTCGCGTCGAAAAGTCTTTAAAGTGTGGAACACACAGATGAGCACCTTCGACTGCGGGAAGCTTTCTTTGAGAAGGTCACGCTCCAAAAGGTCCTTGTCTGCCATGACACACTTTACTTTTGGCCAAGATGGGTGCAGTTCCTTGAACTTTTCCAACATCCATTTGATAGTGGGTGCAGACTCATTCACAAGAATTGCAACACATACTGTCTCTGTGTCTCCATTGGAGTCTTCAACGTGCATCACATAGACTGGTGTTCGTATTTCTAGAAGCTTGTAGGTGGCATCAATTCCTAGGAATTCTGGGTAGGCATCCATATTTGACCGCATAGACTCATTGGACAGCAAAATTCCTTGGAAGTTTTCCCCATCAGCAAGGATGTGGTAGTCTGTACCTGTAGAAATAAATTTCATGGTCTAAATGTAAAAGATTTGGCCGACTGTACATACGAGTTTCTCTGAAGCCCACTGGAAAACCCAGATGCAATTATTTAAAAACTTGTGCTACAATATCAGGTGCTTACCATGCTCATTTTGCAGAAGAGCTGCAGTCTTAATGAGGTCATTCCTTGTCTGTGGTCTGAGGGAAGAGGCCGCATTGCTCAAGTCTTTGAGCAGGACAAGTTTCCCCGTCTTTTCTTCTATCCTTTTCTTAACCAACTTCTTGTTGGCATGCAAAGCCAAGAGCTGTGTGGCTTCCTCCTTGGCCCCTGGTTCTCTTAATGCTCTGGTTTGTGGCAGGTGGCTGTAGAGTAACTGCAATAAAATAAACTTTTCATTCAATGTTAAACTGAACTACATATGCAATTATAGGTTAACTGCATTATGCAATGTCAAGCTCACAGAGTGAAGCAAACAAGTGCAGACAACATTCTGCATATATGGCATCTAGGTTCTTAGCACAAGCAAGCTCACTTCAATCTCACCTTATCATGCTTGTAACTGTAAATCTGTGTTTCCTATATATGGCTCGCATGTGATGTCAAGGACACAGTTCCTGAATGTAGTAGCACTGTAGAATGGCGGCTTTGATGACAAGCAAGTTGCAGTTAATCTGCCTCAATGTAATAATGATGCAGCAGGAATTCCTCTGAGTGTGAATAAGAAATGAACCTGCATGTACTGCTTTGATCCCATTAATTTGACATCGCAAAACTTCGCATCCCCTGTGCTGGTGCTACCAGCTCAATGAGAATTGAGCGAGAACATTTTGCGCGATCAAGTAAGCACGTCAAACATTTCGTCAAAAGTATATTTCAGTGGTGCATGTCACCCTGTATAACCTCAAAACTCAGGTTTGTTTCTGTGAAAAAACAGAACTGAACTTCACTAACCAATATGAACAGGTAACAGCAAAAGCTGTATTGGCTTAATTTAACAACACATGGTGAGGGATGAAGGACAGGGCATTAAGATACTGTCGCACACTTTTAAGGATGCTTAGGAACTCCATACCTTCGATAACTCATGGTTGTGGTCCTCATTCATTTCAATAACCTCCAGGAAGTTCCCATCGTCAGAGGCCCTGCACTTCACGAACGCCGGACATCCAGCCTGAAAGGTGCTGAAAGTGATCCGTTGTCACATGCTCAATGTCTCTCAGGAAACAATCGTCTAAATGCATGATGTGTACAACGCAACCACGTCGCTGACCATGGTGGATTGGCAGCACAGAAAGAAACACAAAGGAAACAATGACCAGTGCTGGCCCTCACCTGGTATCTCTTTCCCCCTTGCTGCGGCTCTTGAAAGACTTGCCCCCCTTGATACAGCAGTAAACCACCTGATACATTCCAAGTCGTTCGTTCAGAAAACGCTTCACTTTGGTCTTCGCCGCTGTGACAGTTCGACAGTCACGTTTGTAAAACTGCACGAACTTCTCTTCACTGTATCCTTTCACAGCAGCTTCCAGTTCCCTGAACGTTGGAAATTTGTCCCCAACTTTCATTTTGCTGCCAGCCATCACACGAGCTGCGGAACGGGAACACTTGACTGGCGCCGCACGTGCTGCGGAACGGTCACCACAGAACACCTGTAACACGCTGACTGAAGAGACGGGAGAATGGCGCCACACAAGTAGGACGGATAAGACTATGGATAAGACAGACTCACAGAACACCTGACAGACTCGGACGGACTCCAAGAACTGGATTGGAATGGATTGATTTGTACTACTTGCATCGAAATCGACCCGATGGCGAAAACTTTTTTTTTTTCCTAATCAAGCGATATAATAGCTGCGTGTAAACCACGGAGGAATAAACATTTCCGTGGTATAAACCAAGCTTGAGTAGGCGAGAAAGTGCAACCCGTGCAACGTCTGATGTAACCGGTGCAACGTCTGCGCGTCCAACTACAAACTCGTTGACGAAAACTTTTTTTTTCTCGGATCCGCGCGTCTAAGAGGTCAGTCGTGCGAACTGCTTGAAAACGACGGACGGGCAGGTGGAACTTGAGTCGCTTGAGTGAAAACTTGCGAGAAAGCGCACGTCGGACGTACCTTTAGCTTTTAGTATTCTGGTACGTCCGAAGTATCTTTAGACTCACGGTTTCGGGTACGTCGGACGTACCTTTAGCTTTTGGTATTCGGGTACGTCCGACGTACCTTTAGACACAGCGTTTTAAATTTACTGTTCAGATTTGGAATGATGTAGGTATAACAGAAAGATTACCGATAGCCTAGAAAAGTGTGGTGCTTAATGTAATGCATACAAATATTTACATAAACGAATTTATTTTTAGAATAGAGCAATAATCTGATTTTATGCGTATATAATTATGTAGACATGTTAGGATAATGAAACTGGTTAATTAGTCAACCTATTAGTTTCATCAATATAGTCCCGGACGGCCGTGCATACTGTCGCATTAGAGAAACCAAAAATGGAAGCTCCAAAAGACAAAATGACAGGCAGAGATACGTCCATACCAATACCAGGTAAAGGTGTTTCTAATAGAGTTTTTTGTAATGTGTTAAACCGCCTGCAGGTAAAAAAAAAAGGTCTATTGTTTCCAGATCATCACAGAATGCGCACAGTGGCGAAGGTGCCTGAGCAGACCTCTGTTTATAGAAATTTAGATTTGGTACCCGGCAACGCAGCCTTGTGATAGCAACTTCTTGTTTTTGAGTGCGGCAAAAGTCTCTTCGCCAGGGATATAATAAATGGCGATATTCTGTAGAGTTTGTTAGTGTTGAACCTATAAAGACTTGCAGAAGCGTACGTCTGCGGAATCTAGCAGCAGTCACATAAGTGGATGATGGACAGAGCGATAGAATTGGTTCGCTGATTGACGACTTAGCTAAGGAATCGGCTATTTCATTTAGAAACAAACCTTTATGTCCAGGCACCCAAACTAATCGTACTTTTCTCAAATGCGCAGGTACTAGTGCGCGGAACGCCTTTGTTACGTGATTATCAGCACCAACAGAAAGTGCCGCACAGAGAGATAGGGAATCTGTTATTATGACAGCTGATGTAATTGCTGTATCTAACTTGCGTAAGCCGAGCACTACTACCAGAAACTCGGGCACAAAAACGGGTATGAAATCGGGTAGTCGAAGGTAATAAATCCAATTTAAAATTGGGCTGAAAATACCAACCCCTGACTTTTCGTCGTATTGCGATGTGTCTGTAGCAATAATAAGTTTGTTGTAATACGGCGCAGGTGATCTTGTAGTTGTTGTTGTCCTCCTATTAATAGTGGCGCATACCCATTGTGGGGGATTGGCCAAATAGTGCTCACAGCAGTGCGAGAGCATGTGTTACGTGCTTTCCTTTCAAAATATGTTAATACATAGTGTTCATGTGATGTCACTTCCGCCGTTGTCGCCCTCTTCCGCCATGCCCGGGTACCTCCCTGGGTATCTACGACAGTCCACGTGCTGCAGCGCGGTTTGTTGGGGGCTCGTCATCTATTGCTGTGTACGATGTTGAAAGGGAAGCATTGTGGTTTTTTTGTTGTCGTACTTTAACGAGCTCATCGGATCAGGAAGGCCTCGTTTGTTCGCTCGATACAAGACCAGAAAATCAAGATGTGCGACACGTATACCAGCCACCGCGTACGCCGGCTGCCCGCCAGGACCTACGATGGCCCAGTATCCCGCTTTCACTACAAACACTACAAATTGCATGGCGCAAGAACAAGTGAAAGCCCAAAGTCTCTCGAGCCGAAATTTTAAGAGTGGATGAGCGAAGTGCAGCAGCTCCCATCGAAAACGAGTCATGCAGAGCTAGGCAAGTTTACAAGAGATATAATATTAATATATTGCTGCGGCCCACGCTACCAAAGTAGCAGCGCCTCCCAACCTCCAAGTATTTTAAACAGTGCTAATGTTGAGCCTCTTTGATTCAAATTTGTGGAAACAGCCGAGGAAAATATTATGCGAGGCCGATGGAGACTTTGCGTGGTGCGCGCCGCGGTAATGCTGGTCATCACTTTTTTTTTTGCGTATGTTTTGACATCTTTTTCACCTTGTATTTTACTTTTTTGTACGCTAATATACAGTGGAGTCCCTGAAAATGATGGAGACAGTCTTAGGAAATTAATTGACCAATTTTTCAAAATCTTGACACCCCCCCCCCAACTTGAACCGATCAGCTATACTTCAAAGTGAAGTAATATTGTTTCGCATCCATTTTCACAGTTTTTTTAATGCAATACCTGAATTAACGCGATCGCCATCATGATTTTAACCGCCTCCCTGACACGCTGATTGTGCACGCAGTGGTCACGGAAAAATTTTTATGTGCAGTATCTTGGTAAGCTATCTCTGTTTGCTGGTAAGTGCTTGGCTATGGCACTTACCCGGAATGAAGTTGTACCTGAAGACGCAAACAATCACCAAGTTTCTTCAACTAGTTTTTTTTTGTTAATCCGCGCCAGCCAAACACCTCAGTACTTTTCGGAAAATCAACATGTGTGTTCTCAATTTTAGGTAATAACTTTCGGCGAAGAAACACTCCAAAGCTCTGCTCCGTCTTCGGGGACTACTAAATCAACTTGCCTCACTAGGAGCCCTCAAACTTGCATCATGAGGCAAAACTAAACGAGCGCAAAACACGAGGAGACAACACGGCAGTGGAAGGTGATAGAGTCTGTAGGTACCCGGGCATGTCGGTGGCGCATTTCGGAAGTAAGGAAGGGGCTCTGCGTGACGCACGTGCACACTATGTGTAATTGTAGTTAGAAGAAGGTGCCTATTTTCTGCAGCCCAGAAGGGAAGTTTTTCACCCTCACTGTCCTTTTAATGCGGTCACCTGCAGTTAATACTTTTTTTCTACTTGTTTCTTTCCTATGACAAACAGTAAATAATTTTGGCGCGTTAGACTTATCCAGAAAGTGTCGGAGTGTACGACTTGGAGGTTTGTTGTTGTTGTTGTTGTTGTTTTGTGGATGAGGTAGGTGGGGAGAGGATTGGGCGTAAGCAGCTGGCGCCAAACTCAGTGGTTGCGCGCAGAGGCCGCGTACACTCTCGTCACCGTGTTTTGCAGCGTTGCATAAGCTTAATTTTATGAGAGTTGTTATACAGATATGCAAGTGTCGCACAGTTGACTCAATTTAGGTCGCAATCACGCCCGAGATCTGGATTCTTGGTTTTGATTGCCTTCTTTGAGGAAGTTGCGTAAAGGAGCGAACTGATCATTGTTGGATAGATGTATCCGGCTGTGCCCTTATAGCTGGTGGAGGCTCACGCCACCTAGCCATAAATTTAAATACTATCCTTGTGTGTTTTAAGGATAAATTTAACTCGCGCCTTGATTGTAGCCACCATTCAGTTAATTTCCTGCTGGTTATTTCTACCCATTTAAAACCTATTTTGCCAGCACTGTCCCTAAAGCTCAATGCTTTGGAAAATTCCGCATCATTATCTTAATCCTAGACTATAAGGTGGAGCCCTTTACAGAACATTATCAAATGTTCAGCCGTTTTCTCCTCCTCTGCACACGCACTACCTACCGTGCCTGCGCCTTCTTATTTGGCTCGGTACGTCTTGGTCTGCAATACTCCCATTCCGGCCTCGAACAGCAGAAAACTACCCCGAGAATTATTGTAGACTTTTTCTTTTGCAATTTCCTGCTTGTAGTTCGGTAGGTCTCCAGTTATGATTTTGCAAGCATCCCAATTTTCCACATGTCCCTCTCTGTTTCCTTCACCTTCTTCTTAACCGATGTTTCCTTTTGGCTTGGTATTTTGCTGTTGTCTAAATACTTGCTTGAAAATTTTCGAGCTCGTTTCCTCCATTTACTACCAACATTCTTCATGTACAAGTAGCTGAATACTTTCCTAGCCCAACGCTCTTCTCCGATTTCGCTCAATTGCTCCTCAAAATTTATTTTGCTGCTAGCTTCCCTGCACTCAAACGATGTCCATCTCATGTCACCCTGTACCCCCTGATTTGGTGTATTCCTGTGTGCTCCCAAAGTAAGTCTACCTATGCCACGTTTTTAATTTTCAACCTTGCTTCAACGTCTGATTTCATGCACAAGACCGCATTGCCTAGCGTCAAACCCAGGACTATGACATTTTTCCAAATCGCTCTCACAACGCCATACCCATTGTAGTTCCACAGTGCCCTATTTTTCATTACAGCTGCATTCCTGGTGCCCTTAGTCATTACGTATCTTTCGTGCTCCCTTAGATACTCAGCCCCATTATTTATCCATAAGCCCATATATTTGTATTTATCCACTAGTATTAGCGTGACTTCCTGTATCTTATGCTCAACGCCTTTGTTACCATTAAAAAATCTTGATTGACGGTTTTTCCCAGCTGAACTTCAAATTTAATCTATCTCCCTCATTACCTCTATTTCCCTTATTAACGAAGATGTCTATCAATCCCTGCAGATTTTCCTTGTCGTTGGCTAATAATACTATATTATCTGTATACATAAATGCTGCTAATGACTGTTCAATGTGTTTTCCTCGCTTGGCAAAAGAGAGGCTAAAGCAGAGTCGACTCCCCTCTAATTTGGCGTCTAGTCCCTGTAGATATAGCATAAATAACAAAGGTGACAAGAGACATCCCTGTCAATGCCCGCGTTGTATCTCTATAGGTTCAGATACCTGTTCTTTCCATATTGAAACTACGTTGTTATATTATAGATATCCTTTAAAAGATTAGTTATTCCATATTCCACATCTAGTGTGTCCAGTATTCTCCGCAAGTCTTCTTGAATCACACTATCATAAGCTCCCTCTATATCTAGAAATGCCAGCCACAAGGGCCTGTGTTCGTTTTCCACTAGTTCAATACACTGCATCATTGAAAACAGATTGTCCTCCAACCTCCTACGTTTACGAAACCCATTTTGTACTTTTCTCAGCACCCCCTCACTCTCCACCCATGTCTGTATTCTTACCTTTACTATCTGCATCACCATCCTGTAAACTACTGATGTCACTGTTATATGACGGTGGTTGTTTTGCCCCCAGCTTTGCCCCCTTTTCCTTATAGATCATGTTCATCCTCCTTAGTTTCCACCCATTGGGAGCTTCACCATCCATTATTGCTTTGCTCGCTGTCTCTCCTAATGTTTACTTAGAGTTTGGTCCTAGTTTATTATTAGCATAATTTGGATGCCGTCAGGGCCTGTTGATGTGTTATTAGGAACCCTTTTCTCTGCCCTTTCCCATGCTTGTTGTCCCAGTGCAGCCACTGCGCTAATTGGTCCATCCTCATCTGTTACAGTGCATGCAGTGCTTTGTTGGTGTTTAAATTTTTCTGTCATTATTGTTTTTATATATTCCATTGCCTCATCCTCTTCTCTGACCCTTTGAACTGTAGTTATGAGCCTCTGTTCCATGATTATCTTATTACTCAGAAAATTGACATGGTTCCAAAACTTTGCAGCTGCTTTTCTATCCTTTTTGTTTACTTCCGCCATCTATTGGGCCCCCTTTCTTCTAATCTCTTCTCTGGTCAGATTGGATGCTTCCCTTCTGAAACTCAAAAAGTTATCCCATTTTCTTTTGACATGACCTTCCAGTTGATCCCTCTGTTTAGCATACCTGTGTTCCCTGGAGGCTTCCTGATGTCTTACTATGGCTCCCTTAACTTCCTCATCCCACCAGTTCTTGAGTTTGTGCCTGTTTTTTCCGGTTGATTTGACTTGTACCTTAGCAAGCTATAACTCAAACAATCGAGTTAGATTTGTGTACGTCCACTCTACTTTAGTATCCTCGGTGATTTTTTCTGAATGTTTTTTGTTGTTATTTTTGTTGGCTTTCCTGAATAAACATTACCATGTGGTTGCCTATAATGCCTCCTTTCCATTTTCATTTTTCTTCCAAAACTCGGCTTGATATGTTGGTGTTCACTACCTAAGCTTCTGGACCCATAGTCATCTATGTTCATCACCCTTAGCAGATCATACATCCTATGTGACATCATTGCGTAATCTACCGTCGACTGCAGGCTTCCCACTTCCTATGTCATCTGCCCTTCGCATTTCTCGGTACTTTTGGAAGTAATTAAATCATGCCTTTCACACATATCCATTAGCATTATCCTGTTCGGTCAGTGTATCCATCCATATCTTCTATGTGCACATTCATATCTCCTAATATAATTACCTCACACACTTCTCCTAGTTCGTCAATGTCATTTCCTATGCACTGCACCGTTTGTTGATTTTTCTCGCTGGCTTTGGCCCCTGTCCACAAGTATACAAAACCCAGAAGCGTCATCTGCCCTGCCATTTTACCTTTTAGCCATAAAGGTTCTCTGCACTCCTGCTTGACCCTTTGCCAGTCTGTACTTTTATTAATACCACCCCCCTTTCTCCTGCCTTCTGTTCTATTACAATATTTCCATTGCATAGTGCGGGTTGCTTGGTGGTTGTTCTATGTCCTTAAGATGGGTTTCTACAAACCCATATACTATCAGCTTCTCCTTCCTTAGCTGTTTTTCTATCTCTCCCCACTTCATCCTATTCTTTCCACCCTGCATATTAATACACCCTACATCTATATTGGCTCGGTCCTCGTGCCTACGTCGATTCCTCCCACGGACTCTACGTGCTTATCATTTGCAAGAAAGTTAGCGCCTCCTGTCGCGTAAACAGGAAAGCTTCACTTGTGCTTTTGGTTGGAAAACATCTTTGCCGACAAACATGTCCAAGGCAGTGTTTAGTGGTTCAAATGCGCTTGTTTTGTTGCTTTAGGGCCAAAAACGCACGCCCATTATTGTTAAGAGGGTAAAGGAGGAAAACATTGCGTTTACATTTGTATACACGGTGTAAAACAAGGATTTCTGAGCAACAACCAAGTGAGGGGATACCTGCACTCTGCCACCTCGACCATTCGCCAGGCTCATCAAGCCTGCTCCTTCAGGAAGAACATTATGTTATACACTTAAAGCTCACGCTTGAAATATCTGATGATGAACCAGGTTCGGTGATGGCGGCTTACGCACTCTCTGTGAGGTGCGGTGTTTGCCATTACTGCAGGTCACATCGTTGGAACGCACTGCGATTGTGTTATCGGGAGATATTCATGTATATATATATATATATATATATATATATATATATATATATATATATATATACATATATATATATATATATATATATATATATATATATATATATATATATATATATATATATATATATATATATATATATATATATATATATATATATATATATATATATATATATATATATATATATATATATATATATATATATAGGCAGGCATGGTGGTTGAGTGGCCGTAGCGTTGCATATAGTCTAGTAGATCCTCCGTGAGCGGTCACAACGTGGTTTATTTCGACGTTTCGGCCTAGAGTCTGGCCTTCATCAGGAATGAAGGCCAGACTCTAGGCCGAAACGTCGAAATAAACCACGTTGTGACCGCTCACGGAGGATCTACTAGACTATATACTATATATATATATATATATATATATATATATATATATATATATATATATATAGAGAGAGAGAGAGAGAGAGAGAGAGAGAGAGGGAGAGAGAGCGTACTATAGTCGTGTCTAGCACACTCTAATATAAGTGCCTCTAGTTAAAATTGCCGAAGTGTCAAATGAAGATGTAATAATGAATATGCACTTTCGTAATACACTACAGTTGTTTTCTTTACGTAA
This sequence comes from Rhipicephalus microplus, assembly GCF_043290135.1. Lineage (NCBI taxonomy): Eukaryota > Metazoa > Arthropoda > Arachnida > Ixodida > Ixodidae > Rhipicephalus > Rhipicephalus microplus. The sequence goes on along the minus strand of NC_134710.1, from coordinate 50,100,621 downwards.
CAGGATTTTCTCCTGCTATACATAAAAGGGCTATAGATGCAGTTGCCACTATTGTGGTTATTGAACTAAATTACTTGTGCTTCTATGAATAATGGTTTGCGCAGATACGTGAGAATGCATCCTCACATATTAACGGAAGTATTGTGCCTAGACTTGGTCTCACCCACCATGCGATCTGAGGCTTCGTACAAGGCAGGACAACCCCATAGGTATTGTTTAGGGAAAAAGTTGTTTTGTTGTACTTGCGTGCCTTCACTGGAATAGGAGTGGGGAAAACAGTGAGCGGAAAAAGCAGTCTGAGCATGAGAGTTTTTGGTTCAAAAATAACCTTGCAAAAAGCTGCCCTGCGGATTTTTGCAAATGGTCACTTGGTGTTCCACGAAATTCACAATGAAACAACTAACACTACGTAAATACTTTGACTGCATCAGATGTTTACTATCATGCTCATCATTTCTTTATAAAGTGACTGCTTTTCTTTAAAGGTAAATTAGGTAAATTATCATTCATGTTTCCTGCACAATTTATTTGTTTTTCTTTTCAACATTATCTTAGTCGTGTATGGCTCCAAAGCTGTATGCAAATGAAAACATTGCCTCATTTCTTTATGACATCAGTAATAGCTGCTTTTATGTTAAATTGGATGTGATGCCTGATAATTTCAGATGGATATTCAGATCATTGATCCCATATCACTTCCTTGTTTCAGATTAAGGTTGGGCTAGCATAAAGATGATTTTCCCACCTAATGTACAGCCCTTCGACAGCACTTCTGACACAGAATTCATTGAAAGACAGCTGAGGGTCCGTAATGTTATATCTTTATATTTATCCCTATGGCCTTTTCGTAGTGCCTGCATCTGCAAGTACAGACCTCATAATAGGTTTCACTTGCTTATAGTATGAAGTCATATTCCTATCGTAATCACTGTTTTTAAACTGAGTGCACCAGTGTAAAGTGGATTATATGCTTGGAAACCTTTCATTAAATGTTAGCTTACAGTGAATACTAAAATATGTAATGAATTGCATGTCGTTCACACCTCTAATGTGTGCATTGCCAAAAAATGTACAAAATGGCTGCTCAATCTATTGTACTAATATTTATTGCCATTTATATGTGTTGCACCATCAGGTCAGCACTAACTGAAAAGAAAAAAAAAAGTTTTTGTGAACTGTAAACGAGAATGTTGGGAACTGTATGCTGGAATACCAGTGCATTTATCTTTCTTGAATGATTTATTTAGTTGCATATCTTGAATATAATTCACAGATTACAATAGAAGTGGAAGACACACAAGCATATCTATGTACCTATTCAGCTACAGGACCTAAACTTTCGATTCCTCAATTACCACTTGTCAGCTATGCATAGCCAGCTATGCATCAACTGGATTTATGTATAGCCATTTTCTTACAGATATAGATTTATCACTGCCTCTTCTTGGCTTTGTCACTCTTGCTTGAAGTAAAGAACATTAAGGGTAGCAGCCCCACAATGGTATGTCTCACATTCTTGAGATCAAACTTCAATCATGGGTGATTTTTTTTAATTTGCATGGTGCAAGCTTTACTTCTTCAACAGTGCTGTATGTTGCCCAATGATAGTCTTTTGAGGCATTGTCGTGCTTCTTAGCACGCATGCATGTGTTTTTAAAACACTGCATTTATGCCTATGCTTTTGTGTTCTTTTCTAGGCATGCTTGTACCAGTGCAAGCAGCTTAAATTGGATGGCAATGCTTATGGAGAGCATTCCTGGGTCAAGGAACTGGCACAGTTGCTCAGCCACCGTGGTTTTTTGTCACACAAGAGCCAGGCAGTGCGACAGTTGACAGCACACTGCCATACCTATTTGATGGTGTCAACAATCAATGATGTGCCATACAGCTGCACCAGTCTCATGGCAAGTTACTGGTGCAATTCTTACTACTAATTATTTGAGACTTTTTATTTTGCCTGCAACTTGAAAATTGCTGTTGTCATGCTGATGTGTTGTTACTGAAGAGACAGAAACATGGAAGTGAAGACTGAAAATCAAACATGACAGAAACATGGAAGTGAAGACTGAAAATCAAACATGCAAATTCTGAGTTCTGGCTAAGATTAAAATGACTTATATTGGTAAGGTTCTGTGGCCCGTGCCTGCTTGTGATGTCACTTGCCATTAGACAGCACTTGTAGGCAGGTGCGTGCATGTATGTGCAATGCCATACAAGAATGCGGATTGCCTATTCCAAACCTGTCTTGACAGCCAAAGAAATGGTACACATAGCCAAAATTCTAGAGGTTTAAACCCCACTTTCATCTCTCCATAGCCATGCAATGGCCTTCTTCATAACGTCAACTTAATTGAAGTTTCACAGAAGCATTAGTAGCACACAGTAGATTTTATAGAAAATACAGATAGTTCTCGTTAAGTTGATTGACACTGCCCTTAGCCCTCGCAGCAATTCATGGAGTTGTATTGATTCTTAACCACGGTTTTATTTGTTTATGTGATTTGCATACACGAATACATAAGGACAGAGAGAAAAGAAAGAGAAAGCAAGGTGGCAACTGCCACCTGAAGAGGCACACTACTCTTTTGGAAGGAGGGCAGAGACAGAAGGAAGGAAGATAGGAGGTAGGAAAAAAAAGAGGGAAGTAAAGAAAAAAAAGTCTATAAACTGGTGGCCATAAAGGTCGGTAGAGCGCGATGGGCTTCAGATTGCATCCCATCTTTGTAATTATATTCATTAAAATTCCTTGACCCTAATGTTTCAGAGCTCTCCTGCACTGAGTGGCATCGATGTTGGCTGGCATCAACCTAACTAATAGAAAAAACGAGGTCAAAAGAGAATGTATGCAGCGTCTGTCGATGTCGTGAGTCACTGGCCTCTAACCTCACTTTTCCTGTGTCATGTGTGCTGGCCGCTTTGTTGGTGCTCGTGTTCATACAGGGCTAGCGTTTGCACTGCGGCTGACTTCGCTTGCCGAAACAGGGCTGCCGGCATTTTACTTGGTTCACAATGCCAGCAATGCGTGGAGTGATTGAGTGATTTACGCAGCACACAAGCACTGTCAGTTTCTTTGGCAATATATAGCGAATGCTGCATTGCCGCAAGTGCAGATAGCCTAAGATTCAAACACAGACAGTTGGTGTTATTCCGACATGAAGCTGAACTTGTAATTCACGTTAGGCAGTAAAGTAATCATGGTTAAATTTTTTTTTTCATTTTGTTATTCTTCATCTTGTTTCACTCAGCGAGCTGTTTTACAGATGAACCCCTTTATAAAAGACATGCTCCGGGCAGCAATTTCTGTCTTTCATATGAGAGGTCTCTTATAACCAGATTAACGTGTATGCATTTTCTTATCAACCCGTATTTTGATTGATTGATTGATATGTGGGGTTTAACGTCCCAAAACCACCATATGGTTATGAGAGACGCCGTAGCGGAGGGCTCCCGAAATTTCGACCACCTGGGGTTCTTTAACGTGCGCCCAAATCTGAGCACACGGGCCTACAACATTTCCAACTCCATCGGAAACGCAGCCGCCGCAGCCGGGATTCGAACCCGCGACCTGTGGATCAGCAGCCAAGTACTTTAGCCACTAGACCACCGCGGCGGGGCTCCCCTGCTGACTTCGGCACCTGACTTCTGACTTTTGTATTTCTGTATTTTGCTGTAGGCACAATGGTGTGCCTACATATACCGATTTGTCTCTTATATTAGTGTCCCTTTCAATGGGTTCAACTGTATCTGATGACTACAGTGGTGCGACACTGTGCTTTACACAGTTCTTTCCTGCACATTTCTTGTGCTTACTCCAAATTTTTCACCTTTCAGGAGGTGTTGCAGTTGCTAGTGGATGAGCTAGCGTTGCTACATGACCACACTAGTCCAGCACATGACGAGCGCCGCAGTATGTTTGAGGCACGTAAATTATGATGCATTTCATTGTTCTTGCAGACATCTCTAAAAGCATTTGAGTCTCAATGCGTGTTCTATAACAAGTAGTTGACATTTATGAAGAGACGTGAGGTCATACACACTGCACATAAATGCATTCTGCAACGAGTGAGCAGGGCTTGTTATGAACGATTTCAGAGGTCATTGCTTCACACTATCTCAATTGAGGACTACCGTAAAGCATCATTAGAAACTGCCAGTACCTTATATTTTTCTTTTATCTGTAGGTGTAATGCAGTTTTACCATTCCTAAAGGCATAAGCAATGTGTGAGAGTATAAGCATATCATGTGTTTTTGTGATATGGAGATGTCTAATTTTCATAATAGACCCTTTTCAGAAATACGCCACCTGACGGTGAGCTTTTTGCCAGTTTCGCTTTGCAAAGGAGCGTGGTATAGCTAGTGCCATCATGAGGGCATGGAAAGCGAGTCGTCAAATGCTGGTGGCTAGTTCTTCGTATCATTCGATGCAATCGCACCGCTTTCTAGCTTGAACGAGCTCCGATAAGCTTTCTGAGCTGCTTCCGCTGCACAATGAGCAATATTTTGTACCAACGGGTTGGACGGGCAGTTTGGCTCATTATCACTGGCAATGCATGGATCCGGCCTTCAAGAGACTCTTGTCGGCGTGCCCTCCCGATGCAGTCCGCGTCCTGCTGGAACGCAAAAAGTGTCTGTGTGCGCTGCAAGAAATGTGCATCAGCGTCACTGGGACACGCAGCCTGCGTCATCTGCTGTGTTTCCCTCACAATGGCGGCAGACTGTAGTTCGCGTCTTCGGTGCTAGGGGTGCCCTTTTTCGAAAAGGGTCTATTATGCAAGGAAAAAAAAACAATCCAGTGTATGCAATGCACTCCTGAATGATTTCAGGATGGCTCACAGAGACAATATGTATGTCTAAATGTTTGTGAAAGTTGAGATTAGAGAAGTGAAATGAAAATTTTGCCTATACTAGTGGATTCTTCAGGTATCAGTTTTTAATGTTCATTTTGGTAGTCAATAAGCCACCACCTTTTCACAGCTTTCGCATTCCTGAACATTGTTTACACATGAATAAATAAACATCTGCATACCTTCTGCAACAAGCAATATATATGTTATTGCATAATTTGATATTTTCTATATTCTAATAAAAAATCAATAAACTTTATATATTCTCGTAATTTTAAGGCTTAAATGCTTTGTGTTTATGTTGTTTTCTCATCTTTTTCTTTCTGTTTTTTCATTCTGCAGACATTAGGTCGTGAGAAACTATTTATTCATATGCATCTGAAAGTGCGGAAGTTTGGTGCCATCATTCACAACTTGGTCATTGCCCTTTATGACGCTGTCAGGTGAATAACATAAAAAATGTATCTTGACGATTCCAAAAGAAACAAGACACTAGCTTCACTTGGTCAAGCATTGTACAGCATCTTGGCCAACGTATAAATGTGGATGCACAACCTTCTAAGCTATGTTAGTTCAGTGGGCTCCCAATAAAACAAACTCGGTTAAGCCATTATTTTATGTTTAAGGAGCAATTTGTGAGCATTTAGTTAGTTGACTCATAGATCCAGTAGGTACAAGCCCCTAATTCAGCTAAGCCAGATTTGTGCATTTCTCAACATTTGTACCGGTCTTGCCAAGCACAACATCGGTTGATAACCAATTCAACCAGCATAAAATTTTCTAGCAGTTGGAGATTGACGCTTGCCAGATTCTGGATTGCTGCATCAAAAGGGAAAATGATGGGAAACGAGTATGACTCGTTATGAAATAAAAATACCCGAGTTTTGAATTAAGAGGAGAGTGGTCCTTAAATGAGCTGTGACAGGCTCGGTACAGTCACGTCTTGTAGCACACAATTTTTTTCTTCTTTTCCTTTATACTGAATTTTGTCGCAGTTTGTTTACCTAAATAAAGCGACAAGCATTTTAGTGTTAAGAAATTGATAAAAAGAAATGTCCCAAGGATCAACAACAGAACTTACACCTTAGCTACATTTTATATATGGCCTAGCTACTCTTCCCACCGTGATTGGAGGTAAAAAAAAAGAATTTTTTTTTGCACTACAAAAGAACCATTTTCTGCTTTGGTAAAATCGAGTTCTCTTGCGGAAATATTGGCATCTGAGATGTTTTTTATTCAGCGACTTCTAATCACTTCATTTCTCCAATTTTCTTTATGTCCCTCTTGTAAGCATTTCAGCAGCAAGTTTTTTCAATTACTTTTGACAGAGTGAAATCAAAAAGTTTATGACATGGGAAGGGTAGTTACACAAAATTACTATAGTTATACTGTAGCTTATTAGCTTTTTATTACTCTGGGTGATTTTGTGCATAGCGTAATGAAAGAATTACGAATCAAGATGAAATAACAAGAAAAAACAGCACGACAGTATTCTTTTGTCAAGTTATACTATACTATTCTAAATTGATTGGCAAGAATGGTTTGTAAAGTAATAATTGACGCTGTAATCTAATCATGTATGATGTGTGCATCCATGGGCACTTCATGAAATCCACCATGTGCTCTTCCTCTGCAGCCGAAGCCTCCACCTCATTTCCGCAGTTGGGGAGTTTCTCTCACCAATACTAAATAACCTCGAGTTACCAAATGAGACACTGGAATATGTCTTTCAACACCTAATTCTACCTTTAAAGGTAGGAGGTGCATTTAGTCTTTTTACTTTTTTAGTGCAACTAACTAATTTCATGCATAATTGAAAAAATCAAACTGTGCTAAAACAAAACACGAGAAACGAACGAGACAGGACAATCGCAAACTAACAACTGGTATATTGAAAGATTCACCACCCTTATAAAACAAAACTAAGCACGCACGCAATGACAGTTATCACTACGTAATAAGTTGCACCACCCCAAAAACTACCATCTACTAAGAAGGAAATCGCACTCTTTCCTGGAAGGACACACGGATTTGTCGCTGATGCACTTATCAGACCCGTCCTTAGCTATCCAAGAGGTCTCCAAGATTTCTTTTGCTCTTTGGCTCGCCCTATCACTTTGGTGCTACTGAAGATGGGCTTGCATCCCTGCGTGCATGTGCCACGATGAACTGGTAGGTGCTCCCCACTTCAGTCTCTTATTGATTTAAGATGTACCCTGCACATAAGATGTACCCTGTACATAAGAAGAGGTTTACGAGTTCCCCCTGCCCTGTGTAATGGTTGATGTGGGGCAGACCAGATGGTGTATTAACAAGTGTTTGATGGAGCATGCTAATTCAAAAGAAGACGAAAATTGGGAGCACTTCCAGTTCATATTGGTGCATGCACGCAGGGATGCAAGCTCATCTTCTGTAGTACAAAGGTGACAGGGCAAGCCAAAGAGGAAGAAAAATCTTGGAGGCCTCTTGGATAGCTAGGCATAGGCCTGATAAGTGCATCAGCGACAAATCCGTGTATCTTTCCAGGAGAGAGCGCGATTTTCTTCTTAGTAGATGGGAGTCTTGGGGGTGGTGCAGCTTGTCCCGTGGTTGTGACTGTCACTGCGTGCGTGCTTAGTTTGTTTCATAAGGGTGGTTTCAATAAACCAGTTGTTAGTCTACGATCGCCCTGTCTCCTTCGTTTCTAGTGTCTTGTCTTTAGCATAGTTATATTTTTTCAATTATGTCTTGCCAACTAGCTTCCCAACATACCCTTCTCGAGTTCATTCTGTCCAGTTATCGTGAGGCCTTTTTGTACTTTTCATCCAAAATATTTTTTTTGTAGCTCAGAAATTGCATAGTTTTAGTGATTATGGCAGTAATTGACTGTACTACATGTGGTGCTATTTTGTAGCGATTAATTTCCTTTCTCTTTTCTGCCTTCGTAATCATTACCGACACTTCTGTTGTCACCGAGATTAGCACAATGGCATTATAATAACAAGAACAAAAAGATCAAATAAATGTTATAAAGCACTGACTCTGGGATTTTTATCATCTTAGCTTCTTTTTTTTTCTGTGTATGCAGCTACATCTATGTGGGTGTACTATCAGCGTGAAATGAAAACCGAACAGCGGCAAGCCTTCGTTATGATATAGTGCACGCTGCCCACTTATCACTACGAAGAGGCGCGCATATAGGCGCAAAGCCGCTGAACAGGACGCGCGCACCTGTCAATGATAACTGGATGGCTCGCACTACACTATGGCAAAGGCTTGCCACTGTTTGGGTTTTATTTGATGCTGATAGTACAGTGGGGATGATAAAAAAAAGCAAACAGTGTGTCATCTGCATTCTCTGCTGTTTCAAGCAGTTGTAGCCTGGATGGTGTTAAAAAGCCACTAGTCATTTGTGATATAATCAGAAATCATTCTAGCATCTTTTTATAGCCACTGAGGTCTGAGCACGACAGAAACAGCACGTAGCACTGTTTGCAGTTTTTTTTTTTTTTCATTTATTCTGTTTTTCAGCATCAGTTTCAGCATAAGCATCAAGGTATTTCATTATACCTTGACGCTTATCCTTATAGCCTATTTTTTATATTTCTCTGTATTAGTTAAAAAGCTGCCTATGCATTTAGCAGCAGTGTTGAGCTTGTTCTGTCATCCATTAGTCAACATAAAGTGGCAGGACGTTCAATGTGGAATTACTACAAGCTGACTCACTGATGTCAAAGAAGCTAGCATTTCAAAAGCAGCTTTTGATGTTTCCTGCATAGTTTATGTGTCACTTTTAACTTATGGCCCAGGAATGCTCAGTGAAGTGCTTTGAATTACTGCTGCTAATGTATTATTCATTCTTTTTTTTGTTCATGAATATTTGGTGGCTCTGCAGGAAAAAAAGCCTTACTGCTATTCGCTTTCAAGAGACCTTGTAGAGAATGCATCTTTATCCCTGCAAGCGACAATAGAAAAGGTGGGTAGCCAATAGGCCAAGTTGTTTTTTTTTTCATATGAAATGGTTTTTCTTAAAAGATAACTCTCATATGCGTGACAGTTCACCATTTTTACTGATGAGCTAAAAGGCAGGGCTGACACGAGCAATTGAAATGAATTGCACGAATTAACTTTTTGGTTGCTAACTTCATGACACATGTAATTTCAAAATTGAAGCCTTGGAGTTGTAAATTTATCTATTTAGCAGAAATCGTTCTTGTTGTTCCTGCTAAAATATGGCACATCCAAATTCCTTTGGCTGTTGATTGTTGCCTATACTCTGTTTCACCACTTTGGTTCAACACAACCAAAGCTACAGGGTGTAAGAAAACTGCACGCTTGCGCAACAAAACGTAGTTGTGACGGGGTTGACAGAAATTGGTGTTCTTTTGGTGTGTTTTACGCCACATCGCTACAGGATGTGTTGATTGTTCTTCGCATTTATTTCTTATGCATTTTATTATTTATGTCAGTTACCGCCGATAACTGTGTTTACAAATCAACATAGCAGCACCCATGCAGAAGTTACTTTCTGCTTCCACGTGCGCTGGATGAAAAAGCGCACGGGTACGACCCGCCGCGTGCTCCGAAACCGGCGTGACAGGTCTAGTTACCCTGATTGAGTGCTTGCACCTTTGTGTGACTCACGAAATCTTCTTTTAATATCTGTCTTGCTTGTTCCCATCTGGTAATTACTGATCTTGCTTTTACATGCCTTCAACCTTTGCAAATTTTTGGTATTGTCTTGCCTGAGATGCAACCTTGCGCACCGATCAGTTTTCACGGAAGTAAGATGAGCAAATTTTACTGGGATAGTACTACAACATCACAACTAACCGTTCTGGAAGAGTTACACCTTTCCAAATGCATTGAAATTCATTATAGTAATTGTGTATATGTCACTTCAGAAAGCATTGCTTTAGATTTAATAATGTCATTTAGAATAATTAGGTAACCTCAGCAGTTGCAGTTGCCACTGTTTATGGACCTTTCCGGAAATCGCAGCGCCGCGCCTTCCCCTGGCGGATCGGGGCTGGAGCATTATAGGAAAGCGGAGCGCCGGGCGGGCAGAGCCGACGTTTTCCCGTTTTCGCTTGCGTTCTGGGGCTGGCGTAAGCTGCTGCTCCCTTGAAACTACTTCTGAGTGCTCTGATTTTCATGCTCACCAACTAGCTTGTAGTGCTCGCCACAAATAGTCAGAATCATCACAGAACATGTCGAAGAAGAAGAAAAGCGGTGGATAAACCTGCTCTGTTCGTGGCTGTCATAAGACTTGAAAGACGTCTCGTTTCATAGCTCAGTGCTACTCCAGGACTTGAATTCTTGTGATGCTGCAGCTAAGTTTGACCTTTGTTAAGACATTTGAGTTCTCATTTACTGTGATTAAGGGGTTGGGGTTGTATCATTGAAGCATACCACGTAATACACAAAGTTATAGGGGTGACACCGTTAGATGCCTCATTAAAAAAATCACACGGTCCCTTGCGTATTCGCCTAAGAAGACACGAAGGTGAACACCATCTTGTTTTTATTGTCAGTCGATGTGCAAATTTTACCCCGCCAGTCCAAGAGTGTGAGCAAGATCCCATGAGTGTGAACCTGTCTTGCATCGTGGCTGGGGGAAAGCACTGGTGTAGCTTGAGCCTGGGCAAGTGCTGGTGTGCCTTGGGGTACTAAATGTTTGGAACGCCTTCGCTCATAGAACCAGTGCAAAGCCACTTTAGGTGCAGAAAACCTTCGCATGGGTGTGGGAAAGACCAATAAACCAACTGAATAAAACAAAAAGACTGCTTTCGCCTTTAAGTCGTCTTGGTTGAATTCATAAAAAACACTGCAAGTTTTTTTATTGCAGTCTTACTTAGTGTTTATTTTGCTGTTTACTGCTTGGTCATGTTCAATCGTATTTGCTTGTTATTCACCATAAACCTAGAGGCCTCACTCATTGTGGCTTTGCACACCTCTTTTTTTTTTGTTCTCTGTGTCAAGGCAAAGAGTGTTTGTTGTAGTTTCATCATTATGGATACAAAAGCGACACTCGCAGCCAGGTAACGTTGCCAACTGATGCAAGCGATGCTGCGGTATTCTATACATTTCCCACGCTGGAATAAGGCAATTGCTTTCAAAGTCAGTCTCACCATTAGCAGCCTTGAACAGCATTACTTATCAACGTTTTCTGGCTTGAGCATACTGTGCCCAGACACTGAGTGCTTATTACCATCATGAGAATGCTCTATTCTGTGGAATTTTTCTTTCTGAATACGGCTGAGGCGAGTCCTTCAGATATTTTGCCCATAGCCATTGTGGCAAAGGTGATAGGAATGGCTGTATGATTTCTACAGCTTTGAGAGCCATCTTCGTAGAAACTACAAATTACTAAATTAGCATAATCATAAACTGTAATGAAACAAGGAATCACGGAAGCTCAAGCAGTAAAATGGGATATTGTGTAAATTGTGCACACTAATGCCCATTATGTTATATATTTCTTGCCATCGTTACCCTTTGTGAAGTCGGGTCGAAAATTCTTAAGTTCTTATCAGGGACCACACAGAGACAGTATGTATTACGCTGTTTCGAAAAAAAAAAATGCTGCAAACGTAAATGTGCAGAATATTTTCGCTTCATGAAGTGCGACACTGCGCTGTAACTAAGTAATCTCTGCACCCGACAATACTCACTTGATGTCCGCTCCCTGGGCATGCTGGTAGCTGGTTTTTGCTATACTCTCAGTGTTCCAAGTGCGATGTTTGTCAGGCACAGCATTTGAAACAGGCAATTAGTATTCGAATCCACCAGCTTAGTGGGGCTCGAACCAATTTATAAGGGTCAAATTTTGATATTGATTATCATGCACGAAGTGCCACGGTCTTGCACCGCATATTGTGCAGAAGCATATCACAAGTGATAGTGCCTAACATAATGTAGTAATAGTAAAGCTGTATAGTCATGCTGAATATAAAACAAAAGAGAAAAGCGTCCTCAACATGAAAATATGACCAATGAAGCGCACGGGCCCGTCGCGAAAGCCCGGTGCATGTTAAAGAACCCCAGGTGGTCAAAATTTCCGGAGCCCTTCGCTACGGCGGCTTTGATAATCATGTGGTGGTTTTGGGACGTTAAACCCCACATATCAATGAGTCGCTGCAAAAGTCAAGTAATGCTTCCAATTCAATGGGCTCTTTCGCGGGTATGTTAGCATTTTCCCGGGTTTCAAATAAGTCAAGCATACTTTGACTTTATGTTGCTCTCTGTTGTGCCTCTTCTGTGAGTGCAGATTGAAGCAGGATTGTCATACGCGATGGTCCCGTAAGGATGCGTTTGTACGGCCACGCACTGCGGAAAACAAGGTGAGCCAACGCTTCCGCAAGCAGACCACACTCCGCCAGCGCTCTGGCTTCCCATAATGCTTTGCGACCAGCCTAGGTGGCACGCGCCAATTTCTAGAAAGGTCCATTTAAGACAAGATAAAATAGACCTGTTACTTCCTCCAAGCGCATCTATATATTCATACAATACAGTATCGGGTACAACAGGCACGAAATAATATTTAGCATGTGTGCAATCTCATATAAGTAAACTCAAGCCGCCTTAAAATTTTTGTGACTGTAACTTCGATGATGACAATTGAGCGAGCTGTTATGCAGTGAATAATATGAAACTTGTGAGATGAAAAGAGCGACGAAAGGCTGAAATATGTGAACACAACAGCTTGCATTTCTCCGTTTTTAAATGGTTTCATCTCTTTTTGTCACGGCGCTCTTATCATAATGCAACTAATTCAACCTTACATTTTACAGTGAACACATATTCGAAACAAAATGCGTGAAAATATTTTATTTATGCTCAATTTAGGGCTGACTCTGGCATTTTTTTTTTTAACTTTCTTTTCACCTTTGCATAATAAAGGAATTGATCATTGCTTCACAGCTTCACCGGCAATATTTTTCAAGGCAAATTCATTCATTCATTCACAAAACTTTATTAGTGCCCTGAAGCCCACTCTTTTGAGACCGAGGCGGGCCGCTTTCACGTCGGTACCGTCCGACCGTGCCTTGTGGCGTCATCTTGGACCTTCTGGACTGCTCGTAGTTGATCTTGATAAGACGCGCTTTGCGCCATCTTCTGCCAGTAAAGCCATCATTCTTCGGGGTCGGCGAGTCGTGGGACAGCCCGCCAGCATGTGTCTGATCTTAATGATGCCATCACCCGCGTAACATTTGTCTTGAATTTCACTGTCGGGGTGAATTTTATTTAGAAAATACAGAGAGGGGTAAGTTCCTGTTTGCAGTAAACATAGCATGACTGCCTGAGCCCTCTTCAATTTTGCGTGTGGCAGTGGGAATTGCCTACGCCCCAAGTAGTAATATTTTGGGATGTTGTTGTATGTGAATAAATTATCTTTATAGTCCCCGAAATGGTAGTGGGCATCAGGTCGTGTCTGACCGGCATGACAAGCAAGTCCTCGTGCGAAGTCATTCGTAACCTCGTTGAGGTTGACCCGAGTTTCGCCCATTTGTCCCATATGCGCAGGAAACCATCCGATTTCAATATCGATATGATTGACCTTGTTCATAAGCTTAACCACAGTCCCAGCGACATAGCCCTTGTCGAACTTTGTAATTTTTGTTTTTGGAATCTTTATAGATGTATGACCATTTTCTGTTCCTGATAGCTAAAGCAATCGTGGCTTGCTCCGGCACTGTGGAGTCCTTAGTGAGTATAGTCAGGGTGTCCCGTACCTCTCCCTGGCTGTCGACCACCACAGCCATGTAGGCCTCTTTGCCATTCACCCAGGCTGAGTCCACGATGGCCGCCTGTTGTCCTACCTGTTCGATTTCTTTCAATAAAGCTTTCGCTCTCGCTTTTCGCCTGCTGACATTGTGTTCCGGATGCATGTTTCTTGGCAGGGTAGTGGTTCTGATTACGTCTCCTAGCTCCGCGTTCAGTTCGACCTATACCTCCTTCGGGTTGTTAGATCTGTTGGGGACTAGCCCGATCGCTTTGAGTGTCAGCCTACCCTCACGTGTCCTCGTTAGTCATTCCTGCTGTGCCATCTGTTGCGCTTCAGCCATCTCTTCCATAGTATTATGTACGCCTAAGCTCATGAGTTTCTCGTTCGACGCACTGTTGGGTATACCTAGGGCAGCCTCTACTAACTTTCTGATAATGGTGTTGAGCTTGTTCAGTTCTGCCTGCGACCATTGGAGGAGACCTGCCACGTAGGTGAAGTGGCATAGAGCGAAGGTGTGTAGTAGCCTTACAGTGCTGTCCTCACTAAGGCCCCTGTGTCGATTGGTGATTCTCTTTAGTAGCCTGAGGACTTGGTCGGTTTTTTTAAAATTATGCTGAATGGCAGTGAGGTTGCTACATGCAGCTTTTATGTAGAAGCCTAGAACTTTAATTTCTTTGATGTGCTTGATCGCGGATTCGTCCTGACAGCGCAAGATAATCTTGGGTTCCTCACCTGGGACATAGCCCTTGGGTCTTCGAACCCTACCTCAATATTTTAGAACCAAAAGTTCCGACTTCGCCGCCAAACAATTTAGCCCCATTTCACCAAGAGTGCTTTCCACGATGTCTACACTCTCCTGAAGTCTAGTCTCCGTTTGGCCTATGTTGCCATTGGCGCTCCATATGGTTATATCGGCGGCATATATTGCGAAGCGTATACCTTCTATCTGCTCCGATTTCCTCGCAACTTTGGTGATTGCTAAATTATATAACATGGGTGAGAGCACAACTCCTTGTGGGGTGCCTCTGTTTCCCAGTGTCCTCACCTTAGATTTTAGTTCTCCTAGTGTGAGGCTCGCTTGTCTACCGCCAAGAAACGAGTTGACTATGCGGAAAAGCCTCTCGCCCAGACCCAGGAGGACCTTGTGCTCTATGCGATCAAAAGCTTTTTCGACGTCGAGACCTAGGAGCGCTCTCGTATGCACTAGACTAACCTGTATGAGCTGGTGCTTGATCAGGAGCATGGCGTCCCGAGTCGACAGCCTGGGACGGAAGCCGATCATGTTATATAGGAGTATGTCATGTTGTTCGACGTAGCACGCAAGTCTGTTGAGAATGACTTGTTTCATAGCTTTACCTAGGCATGACGTAAGTGAGATTGGACGGAGGTTATCTAGGCTGAGTGGTTTACCTGGTTAGGGTATGAGAATAGTATTGGCTCGCTTCCATTCCTCCGGAGATTCTCCTTTTTTTCCATAAGTCAGTGAAGTGATCCGTCAAAAAAGTGATAGTCATCGTCTAGATTAATTAATAGTTTGTTAGTAATGCCGTCGGGTCCGGCTGCCGATCTGCTAAAAAGACCATGGAGGGCAGCTCGTTCCTCAACTTCAGTGAAATCACGGTTCATTTCCTCGCACGGTGGCCCAGAGTACTCTGTGTTTGTCGCTATCCCCAATTGTTTCAGCGGGAGATATTTTTCTGCGAGCTGCTGCGTGATTACCTCTTGAGTCTTGGACTGGCTCGTCTTATGTACTAGTTTCACAATGGCTGCTCGCTTGTTAAACTTAGTTTGTTTCTCATTCAATATGTGTTTGAGGAGGTTTTAACTGCCCCCGCGTTTGATTCTATCGTCTTCCTGGTTGCAAGCTTCGTCCCACTGTTGTTTTGTGAGGGTTTGCGAGTGCTCCTCTATCTGTCTATTCAGCAATGCTATCTTTTCCTGAGCCTTCAGTTCAGTCTTTGTGTTTTTCTTTGCAGGATCGATCGCTTGGCCTCGATCTGATGTGCGAGCCTACTATCTATGTTCTCTACGCTGTCTTTTGTCGTAGTAATTCTAGTGGACTCCTTCGGGTCCTCTCCAAGCTGGTTGATCCAGTTCTGAAAGGACTGTCTGCCCGTTTCCATGGGTTCAGCCTCTAGTCGTTTTTTTCTAGCTTTCCTAAAAAGGCCAGTCGGTGCACCAAAAGGTTCTCGTCCGTTGTTTTGGCATTCCTATACTAATGTGTAGATACAGTATTCGCTACCTAGATCTGTGCAGGAGTTTTCGCAACTAGCTTTGTTTGAGTTCTTCACAAAAGTGAGGTCTGGTGTAGAGTCTCTGCACATGGACATACCACAGCGGGTGGGAAAAACCGGATCGGTGATCAGGCTCAGTTTGAGATCTGTGGTGTGGTCCCATAGCCTTTCTCCTTTCTTTGTATTCCAAGTGTATCCCCACGCCTAGTAGGGGGCATTAAAGTCTCCTTCTAATATAAGCGGGGAGCTCTTGGCGATGGTGAGTGCCTTGTTGAAAAGTGCCCTGAAGTTCTGTTTCTTGGCGCTGGGACTACTGTAAATGTTTAAGCAGAAGATGCTGTGCCCCTTGCCCCCATGCCTTTTAAGTACGACTTCGACTAGAGTATACTCGATTTTAGTCAATCCAAGGGGGATATTGTATTCGATAAAAGGTAGCTTTCTGTCAACAAGAGTGGCCAATCCTCTTCCGCAATGTTTTCCTCTACATACCGATTTGTAGCCGGTTGGGTTGACCTCATCTGATAAAGTTTTCTGCAGCACAATTACTTTTGGTTTGTCCCCCATTTACCTCGTTAATTGGCGCAGTGATGCCTTTTTGTTGAGGAATGTGCGACGATTCCATGGCCACACACGAAAACTATGGGTGCTAGCCATAATTATTGGATCAATTTAGTTTACTGTTACCCGCAGTTATTCTTTTTGGAGTACTCCCTGACAGTCCAGAGAGTGAATTTAGATTTTCAGAGTCTGACGGCAACAATTCGTCGTCCTCGTCATTTTTCGATTCGAGTTTCTTGAATCTCTTTTTTGCCGTCAATCTTTATTCCCATAGTTTGACTACTTTAAAGTTAGTCCTTCCCACCGTCTCTTTGATTTATTTAATTACCTCTTATAGTTCAGTAAGCACAGAGAAAACCGAATGACTTTCGGGGCTAACTGCTCTCTTTTTAGGAGTGGGGGAGCTGTCCCCCCTCGCATAAGTCATTATTTTGACTTCTTTTTTTTAAAATTAAATGTATATTACTGGCCTTTTTTTAATTAAATCTATATTACTGGCCTGACTGTTACTACGCTTGCAGGGCATGGCTGTGTCTTCTTTTTGAGTTCGATTGCCTGTTTGGTTTGTTCTTTGTTAGCCTTCTGCAAACAGTTTACCTTCCTAATCAATTGATCTATTCTGTTATCATTGCTGTCAGTCACCACTGGCGCAGTAGTGCTACCAGCGACTCTCACGGTACCTTTTACTTTATTGGCCCAGGTGGTCCTAGTAGCCGGCGTGACACCAGGTGCTCCGACTTAGCTCTCCGGCACTCCTCTTGACTTGGAGCGGCTGTTATTCCTATGTAGTGAGCGATGTCTGGATCTCAAGCAGCCCCGAGAGCGTGAGTGCTTTCTGGGGCTCTTGTGTAGGCTTGGCGTCTCCATGGGTGCCTTCATGGCCGATCGGGACCAGTCGCGTTCCCTTCGGCGGGCCCGCACCACATAGGGTACTTGAAACCGCTTCCTGCCCGCTTTGTCTCTGGTGGGGTGGCTTCCTTCGCAGAACTTGCACGTGGGTGTGCAGATGTGGTTCTCTGGCGGGTTGAGGGCTCCACACCCTTGACACTAAACATACCCCCGTATTCTAGAACGCCCCTTCACTCAACGCTCCACCTTCACTTGAGAAAGCCGATGGGAGTGCCATCTTTAGGCAGGGCAAGTCACAGCATATCAGTGATAATTTGCCGCTATTCTTAAGTAGCGCAGCGTTATTTTCAGCCGAGCAGCGGCGCTGTGCTCAACTCTGTCAAGTGAAGGGTGAAAGTTGAGTCGAGGAGCGTTTGGGATTACGGGGGTAAGTCTGGTGTTAGGCAACGTTCGAGCAATGTCCTACCCTACGACAAGTGAAACACACATCAAATTGTTTCCTGTGCGGGTAACATCTCACCAAGGTCGGTCCGTAGCCTACAAACTTTGGCACGCGCAGTCCGTCGAAGAGGATGATGACTAAGCCGACGTCTTGATGCGCTTTGCAGCCAAAGCAAGCGGATTGCGCTCATGCACGATATTTGTTGTTACACCGGACAGGGAGTCCCGCATGTCTACTCGTCTAATCCCACCTTTGCAAGTGGCGTGTAGGGCTGTTTCGTACGCATTGACTTTATATTCCATTTTCACGATCTTTAAGGACTTGATTCTCATATACCTTGCTGCATTATCTGGTTCAGGCGTGCTAACTCCGATGATATTTTGTGTGAAGTTGGGGTACACCACGTCTTCATTTGCTTGCTCTTCCATCAGGCCAGAAGCCTCAATCACTGCAGTTCCAATAGCCTTGGTGCTTACTTTGCTCAAATTCAGTCAACAAAGGCACGTGTACTCGACTGCTCTAAAGCAGCCATGGCTGTTTCTTTACCCGGCCGTATATAAATAAACTGGGGAATTGCATGTCACAGACAATTATAGCTTGTGTTTATCTCTGCGAATTCGTGATTTTTTTTCCGGAGTTGAAGGCTATTATTGTCAGTGTCATTGCTCAAGATATAAGCCACTTCATGCCAGTGTGTGTGTGTGTGTGTGTGTGTTTATATATATATATATATATATATATATATATATATATATATATATATATATATATATATATATATATATATATATATATATATATATATATATATTGTCCTGCCTAGTAAGAACTATCAAGAAATTTGACTGCCACTTCTAATGATGCATACTTTCACAGCCTCTTCACTAAAGCTACGAGGAGCGTGTCACCATGTTTGTAGAAACCACTTTTATCCAGCGTTTGAAGATTTGAAGTTGAATTACTTTTCAGCACACTATCACATACTGGATAACATGAAAAAGGTTCAAATTAGGTTTTTTTTTCATACACTTTCAGCATATACAATCTATGAACGTCTATTGCCAAGTGTCTAAAAAAATAGTTGTCAAGCATTTCGGCAAAGAAAACGCGAAGGTGCTGAATAAACGTCATAGAAATCTAAATACGTAAGTTTAAGGAATTATGCGTTGCATCTTCATAAATAGAACAACCACTGTCACACATTCAGTGCCATATAATGCTGCTACGTGCATTGTGGATTTTTCTTTCAGCCTCCAAGCAAGATGCTGGGTCTGGAAAAGAGAAACGTCGGGTGCTCGGCACGCACACGAAACTTCAATTGGCTTTTTAACTAGATAGCGCCTACGTACTCTACTAAATACGTGATATGTGAGATTAAATCATTCCGATAACTGAGGTTAAAAAAAACACTGATAACAACTGAATGGGTCCCTGTTGTGACAACCACCAGCTAATTTGCTGCGGCTGTGGCCCCAGAGGTGCCGCCGCCACCCGTTTCCTCGTCCATCCCGTCCCCGCCCTGTCGCGCTGCAGCAACCGCAACTGCAACTACAGCTGACACGTGCTCTCCCATAGAAAGCCGCTGGACGTGGCAGGCCGTACCGTGCGCTTTTTCATCCAGCGGCCATGCCGCTTCGATTCAGAATTGCTCTTGCTACACCCCCACTGCGCTGACAGAAGTGAACAAATGTTGAAATTACTCATTGATTTATTTCATCTCCTTCTGAGACTTAAGCATCAGGTACGGTTTGTTGATATATCAAGATATGCTACTTGCTTAGCCGCACCTGCTGAGCCTCATGCGCCGAGGCAGTGTTTGGACTGCATTGTCAGACCAAGAACGCTGCATCTCCAAATATCGGACATGCAATCTCGCACAGCGTTCTGTGCTCGTCGGATCTTACTTCAGTAAAAACAAAAAAAAGAAGAAAGAAGTGTTGCAGCGGGAGATGCCAAGAAATGCGGCGATGGAGAAACAGACATAAGAGAGCCACGAAGAGCATCGAAAAGCAACAGCCACAAAGTGGCCGGCATGAGATCCTACCGATCTTCAGCAGAGCATCAAATTCACGCTTCTTCATGTTCCCGGTGTAGTTGCTTGTTTAATAGCTTTACTGCATTTTTAAGTTAACAAACTAGCCATAATAACTACAATTTATTGAGGAGACGCCTTGAATACAGTAAGCAGACGACATGGCACGGATGAATACATGTGGCTGAGGGGCCTGCAGCCTCCACAGTACTGAATGGAAACTTTGAAACAGAGTATAAGCAGAAATTTGTTTCAATTAAGATAGGTAGTAAACTGTAGCTACTGCAGACAGCAGATTTTTTTCGTTTAGACCATCAGTTCGAGTATGTTTCCACAAAATTTGAAAAATGTTGGATATATTTTGGGAACCAAACTACCGAGTCTACAGTGCTGCACCTGTGCTCCAAACTTGGATATAAATGTTTTGTGAACGACATATTGCGACATCCAAGGCAGCTAAAATGAATTTCATTTTCTTCCCACTGAAATTCACACAGAAACAGTGTAAACTCTATCTCAGCTGGAGTTCATAGCGTAACAACTTCACTCTACAATGAATTAATAAACCTGCCTGCTTTTTATGTAGGCATGTGAGGTTGCTGCTGGAAGAAGCACTTGTAGGGTTTTGCGTTTTTCATGGTACACAAAGAAAGTGCTTAAAAGCGCAAACAACAGGAGGTGATGTATGTCCGATTTTGCTGATGTTGCGTGGTTATGCATAGATACTGTTTTCCTATATATTGCAGTTGGATTGCAATAAACTTTGGTTGTTAGTTTAGCGCTCTGTTCTCGTCTCTTCTATCCCCTCTTGTCATTTGCGCTGTTAAGCACTTTCTTCGTCTACCATGCAGCACCAACCAGCCCAATCAAGCACCCTGTTAGTGTTTTTCATGTTTTTCAAGATACAGTAATTAAAATAAATGAATACTCTACACATGTGTGACCGTTGTATGCCATGATTGTGCAGTTGCTACATGGCCTGGTGTGCAAGCACATTAAAAAAAATGTGGGTCACGTGCATTTGGTGAGAACAATGTACCTCCTTCATGAAGTCATTTTCATTTGTCCCATGGCTGCACCACTTGCCTTCTCCGAACTGGCAGAGATGATTCAGGTGACTGAGCGATTGTTTTATATCTGTTGCATACTTGTTGCAATATCAGCATCGAGATGGACAGTTAAAACTAGGATAGCTTTCATTCAGGATTCTTATATTTTGGTGAGGTATGTGCGAATATGACAGCACACTGCATCAATAAAGTCTTTAAATATGTGCATGTTGCAGTACATTGTCACAGCTTGATATGCATATATCGTACATTTTAACTCTTTGGTAACCATGATTATTCATATCGATCACTGGTGATTGACGCTTTCAGATCGTTGATTTTGGCATGTTTGATTTGTTTGTTTTGCACCCAACACATCCTAGTAGTTACTCTAGGCAACCAACTTTCAGAATCAATTTGAATTTGCCTGTTTTGGCAACATAGTAATGTTTGACATGCCTTTGTGCGAGCCAATGTGCGTGTGTTGTTGGAAAAGTGCACTAGGCTGGCGAACTTGACAGAAGTGCATGCTCCTCGTGATTATGCTACAGTAACATCAAAGTTCTGTAATGAAAAGAATTTTTGCAAGCCAAGTACCAAATTGAACTGTCA
This sequence comes from Rhipicephalus microplus, assembly GCF_043290135.1. Taxonomy (NCBI): domain Eukaryota; kingdom Metazoa; phylum Arthropoda; class Arachnida; order Ixodida; family Ixodidae; genus Rhipicephalus; species Rhipicephalus microplus. The sequence goes on along the minus strand of NC_134710.1, from coordinate 50,079,293 downwards.
GCTTCACAATTTAACAATATTGAGCGATAGTAATTGCCAGAAATTTATGCCCCTATTCAGTAGAGAGCTGTTTTTAGGGGTCAGAAAAAATTTGTTCAACAAAAAAAAAAATTATGAAGGTCCGCCGTGTGTGTAAAGTGCAAGGGGGCCTTCCCCGACCGTTTCCAGCAGCTTTGGTTTTGCTTGCATCGTTGTATCAGACGCAGGGTCTCATTTAGTGCCACTAGTCACTCTTATGACATCGTCGCGCGCATGGGTGCGCACCAGCGCTGCAAAACACATATGCTGCTCGAAACTGTCTTGCAAACCCATGAATTGAGTGAAGACGAGCTTAGAGTTCGAGGGTTACAGCACTTCAGCTTTTAGTTTTATGGCGACAATGTTTTGCGTCAGCCTGAGACATCTGCCGTGGTGTATGGGTTTGTCTTGTTTACATCCTCAAGTTGTCACCTCCCCTGCAAGTGCGTGTAGCTTGTGACCTTTGTGCACAATCTTATAGCTACTCTGGTTACGTGTGTGGTCCACACTTCACTGGGGCGCTGTGCGCTGGCGCTGGCTGTAGAGCTTCTAACGGCAAGAAGACCTAAGAGCACACCATGACACTGACTACGGAGTAGTGCAAAATATTTCAGAAAAGCACGTGATATTGTCCTTTTTTAATACGATATGCGCAAAAATGCAAAGAAATATGCTTGGATGCATACATTGAAATGCCAGCCTATGTGGAGCGAGGTGGCTAAAGGAAAGAGATGACACTAGATGAAATAGCAAAGTTTATTGGACATCTCATTTATAGAGAGATTATTCACAACACAGATATTGGAACACCTGGAGAGACTTATCACAAGACAACCAAAATTTACTGAGAAACGTTTATGAGTACACTTGTGTCTAATGAAAAACCCTGCAATGCTTCACCGTATGGCACGAGCAATGAAGCAGCGCTTCAGCTCGGATTTTCTCTTTCCATGTGAAGAGAAGAATTTCGTACAAAATTCATTATTCTGTATACTGTTCCTGGGCCATTTATCTACAAAATATATATTCTGAAACTTCTTTGTTTTGAATATTTCTGTATTTATAGTGTTTTTTATTGTACTGTTTACCAGCTGGCAACAAATAATTCCCATATTTTGCACTTTTTTTAATTCAAAAATATTTTTTTTTCTCTAGAACATATATTTTTTTGAAAAAGCATTTCATTGTGCAAAGTTTGGTATGCTGCAATGTATGCTGAAGTACTTTTCAAACTGCCAAAAACGGTCTTCCCGAGACATATGAAAAACAACCATTTTCGCACGGTAACGAAAGAGTTAAGAGAGGTATATACAGTATATCACATGACTATATTATCATAGTTGACATCAGTCAACTCCTGTTTGAGGCAAGTATGAATAGTTCTGTATTTACTTTAATGTAATGTGAGCTTTTTTTTTTTGCAAATTTTTTCTACCTAAACTCAACGCTCACTTTACAATCGAATGCCAAAAACTTGAACGCAATGAACAGTCTCGCCTCTCTTCACAATTGGGATTGCATTGTAATTGATGAAATGCCGTATTGTGTTTAAGAACTTCTAACAAACGATAAGTATCAGTGCCACTTGTACTTGCTGCTGATATAATGACCACGTGTTGCGGCAGTATCGAGTTCATTATAAACACATCAACTGTAATTGAAATGAATGTAATTGAGAATGTGTGTTGCGAATATTCTTTTATGTATATTTTTTCGTTCAAGATAATTGGCAGGCATTTCAGGCAGGTACGCTTATAGGTCATTTAAGACCACATTATTTTCATGTATGTTACAAGCGTGCTGTACAACTGTCTTGTAGATGAGGCCAGTACACTTCTGTTAAAGTGCGCAGCATAAAAAGTCATTAGCTTTTTAAGTTATGTCAAGTTATGGGCATGTCAAAAGTTTTATTTTATCTGTTAATACTGATGTCATCATGATGGCTGCAATCAGGTTAAATTCAAAAGTTTTCAGGTGTAATAGGCTTTGTTCTGAGTACATAGGCCATCCATCTCTCCTTCCGCTGAAGCTGGCTGGTCTCTCGACTAATAATTGTGCACACTAATCTGTCTTTATGCACTCATGAACTGAGAGGAGTTAATCCAGAGTATCTTAAGGTCAGTACTAACTTGATGCTTTGCCAAAAAAAATATAGAGAGGAAAAACTTGGTGAAACATTGTTCAGTTCCTGCACTCATTAATTGTGATGTAGTTCTTGGTGTCAGTCTATATTCGCATACTTTTCTTCTGAAAGCACATATGCATAGCAGACATTGCAGAAAAAGAGGTATTAGGACCGCTTCCTTAAAGGCAAACAAATCATTTATCATGAATTATGACATTTACACTATACGTTAATGTTAGGCTTCTGCAAATATTCAAACGAATAGTTGAGTATGCAAATTCTGTTCGATTCGAATTTAAATTATTAAATATTTTCTAAGTATTCGCAATGAACGAATAGGTGTATAATAATCCGCATGTCACCGCTTGTAAAAATGGTTTCACTGCAATGTAGGAATGCTAAGCCGTGAAAACGTCTATCCAGGGGAAATTTGCTTTGCTGCGAAGCCCCCCCTCCCTCTCTTCAAATTTAAAGGGGCTCTGCAACACTTATTGAACATGGTCAGAAAACACTGCCGATCGGTAGCCGAGGCTACTGAAAATACGCGAGGCAAACATTATAGCACAGCACGCGGCCTGTAATTCACAATAAATTTTCAAAGCTAAAAGTTGCTTTTTTCCCTCAGCAAATGATACTACAAGCTCAAAAATCACTTGTCACAGCCATTTATTCATAATACCTCAAAGGTCCAGCATGGGACATTACATGAGGGTTGGACAGAAAAAAAACAACTAGCGGATCAGGTGATATTTTATGACTTGAAAGATAGTCTTCGACGGCAGCCTTGTATTGAGCAATGTCAGTGATGAGGGCGATATGTTAAGGGAGGGCATTCCATTCTCCGGCAGTATGCAGAAAAAATGAATGTTGATAGGTGGTCGTGTGTTTACATGGCTGATACACAGCTTTTTCGCGAGAGTGACGAGAGGAATGATGTTGCAGGAATGATGATTTGGTTTCCTGGAGGCATTGAATGGAAAAACCTAAAGAATAAGATTAGACAAGCAGCCTTACAACGAGAAGAATGTGAGGGGATGCATAGCTGGGATTTTAGGGCGAATACACTTGTCTTGTAGTAGTAATCAGAGAGAATAAACCTCGCAGCACAGCTTTATACCGATTCAAGAGAATCGGCTATGTTAACTTGGTGGTTGTCATAGATAGTAGAGGCATATTTTAGTTTTGATCGTATGAACGCTTTATGTGCAAGCAATTTGTAGGGGATGCTGATGATAAGTTACGGCATAGATAACCTAATAAGCAATTGCACGAATTGGTTAGTTGGTGTATATGATGGGTCCAGGACAAGTCGCTAGATATATGTACTCTTAGGTAATTAAATGTCTGGCATTGTGTCAAGGTGTTGTTGAGGGAGTACGAGGATGCTACATAGTTACGACGGCGATGAAAAGATACGTGAGAGCACTTACGTTGAAAGACATGTATCATTGGCTGCACCATGTTTGCATTTTGAGGAGATCATGCTGGAGAGAGGAAGAGTCTGTGGAGTTTGTTATTTCACGATACAGAACAGTCATCTGTTAAGAGGCATATATTGAATGATACATCACCTGGAAGGTCATAAATATATATAAGAAAGATTAGTTGTCCAAGTACGGAGCCTTGTGGCACACTAGTTAAAACAGGATAGAAAGGAGGAAGATGAGCTGGTAGAAACAAATTGAAGGCGATCGGTCAAGAATTCACCTATCCAGTTAACTGTGTTGGGGTGTAGGTTTAGGTTCGAAACTTTATGCATGAGAAGAATGTGCGATACTTCATCGAATGCTTTCTCGAAGTCCAAGAAGAGAGTGTCAGTCACGATATTGTGATCCAGGTTGGTATGTAAATGATGCATGAATAGAGCGAGCTGAGTGGTGCAAGAGTGAGCTTTGCGGAATCTGTGCTGGTTATTATGAAAAAATCTGATAGATGGCAGAAAATTAGCAATGTGTGAGTGTAAAATATGCTCCATTAGTTTCGAACAGACGCTGGTGAGGGAAACGGGACGGTAGCTACTAGGATTTGTACGGTCGCCTTTTTTAAAAATGGTGATTATGTTACTGACTTTCCAATAAAAGGGTATTGATTTAGTGAAGAGAGATTGCTGAAATATTAGCGTCAGAAAAAAAACGGTGATGTGCTGGGATGTGCTTGCTGTTTTTAATACTTCAGCGTTTACGCCATCAACGCCACACAAAGACGAATTTTTTAATGACTCAATGATTTTAACAATTTTTTCTGCATTGTCATGCAGACACTGTGGAATCAGGGCATCGATGAAGTATATATGAACATCCTGGAAGAAATCTACAGGGGATCAACTGCTACCATAGTGCTTCATAAAGAAGGCGGAAATGTTGTAGGCCCGTGTGCTCAGATTTGGGTGCACGTTAAAGAACCTCAGGTGGTCGAAATTTCCGGAGCCCTCCACTACGGCGTCTCTCATAATCAAATGGTGGTTTTGGGACGTTAAACCCCACATATCAATCAATCATGCTTCATAAAGAAAGCAACAGAATACCAATCAAGAAGGGTGTAAGGCAGGGGGACACAATCTCCCCAATGCTATTTACCGCGTGCTTACAGGAGGTTTTCAGAAGCCTAGAATGGGAACAGTTAGGGATAAGAGTTAATGGAGAGTACCTTAGTAACCTGCACTTCGCCGATGACATTGCATTGCTGAGTAACTCAGGGCACGAATTGCAACTCATGATTACGGAGTTAGACAAGGAGAGCAGAAAGGTAGGTCTTAAAATGAATCTGTAGAAAACGAAAGTAACGTACAACAACCTCGGAAAAGAGCCGCTCTTCGAGATGGGTAATAGTGCACTTCAAGTTGTAAAAGACTATGTCTACTTAGGGCAGGTAATAACCGCGGAGCCGAACCACGAGATTGAAGTAACTAGAAGAATAAGAATGGGGTGGAGCACATTTGGCAAGCACTCTCAAATTATGACAAGTAGATTGCCACTATCCCTCAAAAGCAAGGTATATAACAGCTGTATCTTGCCGGTACTTAGCTACGGAGCAGAAACGTGAAGACTTACAAAGAGGGTTCAGCTTAAGTTGAGGCCGACGCAGCGAGCGATGGAAAGGAAAATGGCAGGTGTAACCTTAAGAGACAAGGAGAGACAGAGTGGATTAGGGAACAAACGGGGGTTAAGGATATCATAGCTGAAATCAAGAAGAAGAAATGGACATGGGCCGCGCATGCAGCGCGTAGACAGGATAACCACTGGTCGTTAAGGGTAACTAACTGGATTCCCAAAGAAGGCAAGCGGGTTAAGGGGAGACAGAAGGTTAGGTGGGCAGATGAGATTAAGAAGTTTGCGGGTATAAATTGGCAGCAGCAAGCACAGGACCGGGTTAACTGGCGGAACATGGAAGAGGCCTTTGTCCTGCAGTGGACGTAGTCAGGCTGATGATGATGATTTTAACAATGCTGTTTGCATTGATAGTTATGTTTTCCATTGGGGGGTAAATACATTGGCTGATTTGAGCATGGTGCGCTCGTCGCTACCGGGGCCGCCGCGGGAGACCGCCGCTTGTCAACGAGTACGTGCGCGATCACACTAAAAAGCCGCGTATTTTAAGAAAAAAACAAAACAAAAAGAGGTGCTCAAGGTCACGAGGTGTGTGTGACGTATTTTCTTTCGCCGTGACATTCCTCTCTGCTTAACTTCCAGCTATTTTGTCGGGATGAGAAGAAAATGCAATTGCAGCGTGCGACAAATTTTTGGAACTCTGCTTGTACTGGACTAATTCTAGAAACTTTGCGGCGGTAAATTTGTGAGGCAACAAGTATGTTTACTAACCCCATGGCTACTTGAAAAAGTGTTGCAGGGCCCCTTTAAAGGAACGTGTTACACTCAAATCAATTCTTCATTTTATTCAGCTTGTTATGAGTGGCTTCATGAAATGATTTTATTGCTTCACAAATCGAGTCCTGAAAATTTTTAGAATTCCTCAACTACGAGCAAACTTACAGGGGTTTGTCAAATGCTCCAAGTGCATTCTCTCTCTTTTTGTCCCAGTAGGCTGACTAGAGGTTACGTCTGTTTGTCAGTATACATCCTTGACCTTGAGCACTTTTTTTAATTTTTTTCTTTGAATGCAAAGCTTATTTTCACCTTGATAACGTTTGACCACACAGGCATGTCGGAGCTTCACATTGCAGGCACAATAACTACGCAACAAACGTGTTTATGACTTGGTCATTTCGGATTGTGGCATCATCTGCCGAGAGAACAAGCGATATCTAGCAGACTTTGAAAAATAATTTGCAAATTCCAGGTCTTGTGCTGTGCTATAATGTTTGGCTTACATGTTTTCATCAGGAGCCTCAACTACTGAATGGCAGTGTTTTCTGCCCATGCTGAAAACTTTTGCAGGGCCATTGCTAGTTGTCTATTACGTGATGGTACTAATTGAGTGAAGTACTTGCGTAAGACAAATGCAAATCAAATGTTGCTGATGTAACGATGGCAGTAGGGATTTAAACGTAACATCATCTCATGAGACGCTTGCCCATTCGCTTCTGTGTCAGTTCATGAGTACTACATAAAGCTTTGAAACTTTCTTTCTTCTCTTTGTTTTTGTGTTTTTACATTTAGTCTCAGCACTCTTCTGAACGGCTTGCAGCGGTGCAGTTACTGAGTTATTTGGCATCAAATAAATCGCTTAGCATGGCTCCTCGCAGCAGGTATATGTGCCAGCTATACTTAGAAAGGTAAGGATGCATGCATTAATTGATACCATAAGTGCTGCATGGTTCGATATGCGATGGCATTCTTATGGCTCACTCAGTTTTAAAAAATTGAGAACTTTGCGACTAGTATAATGTGGAACCCTTGATAAACCAATAGGCATTGCATATGTGTGTTTACATTAAAAGTTACCAGTCCAGTGCATTCGCGGTATGTTAAAAAAGTATCCGAACTTTGTTAGAAGAAAAGAAACTGGCATAATTGGAGTGTTAAAGACCTAATCCCCCTGAAGTAATCCCCTTTGGACTCCACACATTTCTCCCAGTGGTGCTGCCATTGTTGGAAGCATTCTGAGAAGGCCTCATCTAAAATTGAGTTTAGCTCAGCTGTCGTTACAGCCATAATGTCCTTACTTGTCTGCAGTCGCTCTCCTTTCAGTGTCCTCTTGAGTTTGAGAAACATCCAGAAATCGCAGAGGGCCATATCAAGAGAGTAAGGAGCCTGTTCAACTACAGGAGTGACTTTTCGCCAAAAAAGTCTGAACCAAGTGTGAGGAATGTGCAGGAGCATTATCATGATGGATGCGCCAGTTTTCTATTGACCACAACTGAGGTCTCTTGCGCCACACAGCATCACGCAGGAGACTGAGGATATCCCTGTAATAATATTTGGCGATTGTTTGACTCTGTGGTGCGTACTCGTGGTGTACCACACCGCAAGAGTCAAAGAAAGCACTCGGCATCACTTTGACGTTTCTGCGCACTTGGCAGGCCTTCTTTGGTCTTGATGACGTGGAATGCTTCCACTGTAGTGATTGGCGTTTGATTTCCGGGTCGTACCCGTACACCCAAGACTCGTCACCAGTGATAATGGTGTTCATAAAGTTAGGGCCTCTACTTGTGAAATCCAGCATATCCTGTGAGACTTCAAAGTAGCTTTTGATTCACCGTGAGCAGTCTCGGCCCAAAATTTGCCGCAACTCTCTTCATGGCCAAATCTTCAGTCATAATGGAATGTGCAGAGAAAGTGCTGATGCTCACCTCTTCTGCAACTTCCCAGATAGTCACACGACGGTCCTGCATCACTATAGCGTTCACTTTGACAATGACCTGGTCATTTCAGCATGTTGATAGCCGACCGGAGCATGGTTCACTCTCCACCGCTGTACGCCGGACTTTAAACCGGTTGTACTACTCCTTAATCTGTGTGCAGCTCATAGCGTCGTCACTGGAAGCCGTCTTGATCTTCCGAATGGTTTCCACTTGGCTGTCACCCAGTTTCTGGCAAAATTTCTTGCAGTAGCGCTGCTCCAATCGCTCCTCATTTTCCTTGCAATGAAAAACCAACGAGAGCACTGTGCACTACCTCACTCAAACGCTGCGTCCCAGCGACTAACGCTATTGGTAGGCGAGAAAGAATTCACGCAATCGAATGAATATTCAAGGTCGGCCTATGCAAGCGCGCTTGTTTCAAATTCATCAGGTGCTCGCCAAGAAAAAAAACTAAGGTCGGATACTTTTCTAACAGACCTCGTATATAAAATTGTTGGTCCAGTGCATTTGAGTTCCAATAACCAAATAATTTGGAAATGCAGCCATGAGAATGTGAACAATGTCTTCTTATCAAAGACAAGCCCACCATGCTGAGAAACTCAGCCAGACCGAAAACTCTACATTCAGGAAATAAAAAAATTAGTTCAGAGCAATATGTAGTTGTTATATGATGTGTTACAAAAAAAAAGGCAATAAAGCATTTGCTCGTGACTTGGCACTTCAGTGCATGGAAATGCACAGAGTTAGTACCACAAGAGTTTAAATACAACACCATCGTCACCACGGCATAGTATCAAGGTATTGCCAAGCTTGCTTGGCTAAATTTTATTTAGGGGGGTTATCATGTATCAAATATCAAATAGGGGGGTTATCATTCACATTCATTACAATGCATTTATTTATTTCAGATTCAACGACTGTGTTTCTGGCATCAGGGAAGCATGTTTGAAATTTTCGTCAAGCTTTCTATGTTGTCCTGAGTTTGCTGACAGTGTGCTCGGTATGTGCAGTCATAGAGGTCCTGTTATTATGGGCATAAAACAGATGTGCAACAAGTGATACTTTGGCATCATTATTATATAAATTACTATCATAAAATTTCAATTTGTCATGTTCGTAAAGCAGATTAGCTGCTCACATTTCTGTTCACTATATATTTTTGAAAGTTATTTCATGTCATGGTTAATAAAGCAAATCTTACTATCTTTTTTGTCAGCAGCCTCGCATGAAGTACATGCAAATTAGACATCAGTTTTAACAAAAGAGATTATATATAAATGCGGAAAATTACATACTAAAGTGAATAAAATATTTTACCAACTGTTCACTGTATATAAGAAGACAGTCTAATTTTCCTAGCGTTTCTCCCGGCACCCCCTCTACAGCAGTGGCTTAAATTATTAAGCAATAGTGTGCATTGTTAAATAGCATATTTAAACACGCATGCATGTATAATGAATACTAATGTAATCACATTAGCCTTGCAGAAATACTATGTTATTGAATGTTTTGTATATTTCACTCATAAACAGAGCATAGTTAAACTAAAAAGTTAGCTTTGTCAGCTCATTGACAGAGGAGAGCGGTGTCAAATGCGCAAACTAATTTCAAACATGTCTGCTGAAGTAGAAAGGATTGATGGCTGTGATTGAAGTTCATCACACTGTTGCACAGTGTCCTCTCACTTTTTAACATCATACTAACTCATTAATTCAAGCCCTAATAAGCAGTTATTATTGTGTATTCGGGCACAAAGATATGGAATGATAAATTGGCATGTAGAATAACGTTTTTGCACTATACCTTGATGTATGGAGCTAAAAAGTACCTTCGTCTTAAAAAGTTGAACGCGATAGCAATATCCTGTCCCTAATCTTCAACCACTTAGTGCCTACTTTTTATTGCATAATGTTACTTGGGATGTTTAAATTGTGGATTACTACACTGCAATTGATAAAATTTCAAGAGGCTTTTGTCAGTGAAGCTTTCACATTTGACTGCGTTCTGTGCAATGAGTAGCATGCTTTAAACCATGAGCAATTATGCACGTGAAATGTTTTCAGGCTTGCTATGCACCCGCTAGTCTTAAGGGAAAAATATGCACAGTAACATGTGTACCTTTGTAATGGGTGGCCGACATTAATCTAAGAATTTGCGATGAGAGTCATATGTTCTGATGCCCAATGGCAACATACACTTGTACCATGCGATATTACTGTGGCAATATTACTGTGATATTATATTGTCACGGGGTCGTGACGTGGCCGGAGACAGGAGACTTCGTGTTAGGATTTAACTGTTTATTTGGGCGAACCTGTGCCCGGTAAACTGAAAGTCCAATTACAGCAGCAGTCTCGCACAGATAGCAGTCTCGGACTGATAGCGGCGAACGGAGCGTCGGCCTTCGATCAACAACTCACAAGCGGCGAAGCGCGTCGGCATTTATACTCTTGCCGTCGAATGTTCTAGCGTTATCGCTGGCGGTGGCGTAGCTTCCAGAACAATCTGTACCGTTCGCACAGTGGGCGTGATCTTATCGAAATGATCTACTACAGTCCGGAACCTTTTAGAAAACTGCAGGCGCGGTTTGCGCTGAGAATCGTGCGGTGTTTTCGGACGATAACAAAAACTTGGGAAATGGAACGTGGCATTGCCCCCCTCTGAAAAAAGGCATCGTCCCGATGCTTTAACTAAAGATGAAAGTACAATAATAATGCAAGAAAGTACAATGAATAAATTACGACACAACAATAATACAAAAAAACACTAGTTCAGTTTGTTAACGCGCATGAAACGGCTTGAGGCGTGCGACATGGACGACTTCAAGTCGCGATCGGCGTCGTTGAGAGTTCGTGATGCCTTCGGGGACAACCTCGTAATCAAGTGGGCCGAGCCGTCGAACCACCCTGTACGGTCCGAAGTACCGTCGCAGAAGCTTTTCACTTAGTCCACGTCGGCGTATCGGCGTCCACACCCAAACACGTTCACCGGGCTGGTATTCCACGAAGCGTCGTCGAAGGTTGTAACGGTGGCTGTCGGTCGTCTGTTGATTCTTGATACGGAGACGCGCAAGTTGTCGGGCTTCTTCGGCGCGTTGAAGGTACTCGCTCACATCGAGGTTTTCTTCGTCGGTGACGTTGGGTAACATGGCATCGAGCGTCGTTGCCGGGCTCCTTCCGTAGACCAATTTGTATGGCGATATCTGCGTCGTCTCCTGCACCGCCGTGTTGTATGCGAAGGTCACATACGGAAGAATGGCGTCCCACGTCTTGTGTTCGACATCGACGTACATTGACAGCATGTCGGCGATCGTCTTGTTAAGCCGCTCGGTGAGGCCGTTGGTCTGTGGGTGGTACGCTGTCGTCCGGCGGTGGTTTGTTTGGCTGTATGCCAAGATTGCTTGAGTTAAGTCGGCAGTGAATGCCGTTCCTCTGTCGGTGATAAGGACCTCTGGGGCGCCATGACGTAGGACGATATTTTCGACGAAGAATTTAGCTACTTCGGATGCACTGCCTTTTGGCAGGGCTTTTGTCTCGGCGTAGCGGGTGAGGTAGTCGGTAGCTACCACGATCCACTTGTTTCCGAAAGCCGACGTCGGGAACGGCCCCAGTAGGTCCATACCAATCTGCTGGAAAGGTCGGCAAGGTGGATCAATTGGCTGCAGAAGTCCCGCTGGCCTTGTCGGCGGTGTCTTGCGTCGCTGACAGTCCCGGCATGTTCTCACATAACGAGTGACGTCGGTGGTAAGACGTGGCCAGTAGTACCTTTCTTGTATCCTCGCGAGCGTGCGAGAAACACCGAGGTGCCCTGCCGTCGGATCGTCGTGAAGGGCCTGCAGGAGTTCTGGTCGCAGAGCTGAAGGCACCACAAGAAGGTACTTAGCTCGAAGCGGTGAAAAGTTTTTCTTTTGTAGAAGACCGTTTCGTAGAAAGAACGACGCAAGTGCGCGCTTGAATATCTTCTGGACTTCGGCGGTCCTGCCTTCGAGGTATTCTATTAGGGCCTTAAGTTCCGGGTCGGCCCTCTGTCGTTCAGCGAAGTCGTCGGTAGTTATCGTTCCTAAGAAGTAGTCGTCATCCGGGTCGTCGGGTAGCGGTTGGTCGACAGGCGCACGAGAGAGACAGTCGGCGTCGGAGTGTTTTTTGCCGGACTTGTAAATGACAGTAATGTCATATTCTTGAAGTCTCAGGCTCCATCGTGCGAGGCGACCTGAGGGGTCCTTCAAGGTGGCTAGCCAACACAATGCGTGGTGGTCGCTCACAACTTTGAAGGGCCTGCCGTAGAGGTAGGGGCGAAATTTCGACGTAGCCCAGATGATGGCGAGGCACTCCTTTTCTGTTGTGGAATAATTTGCTTCTGCTTTGGATAGCGATCGGCTGGCGTAACTAATAACCCTTTCAAGTCCGTCAGCCCTCTGCACAAGAACGGCACCAAGACCTACGCTGCTTGCATCAGTATGTATTTCTGTCTCGGCGAATTCGTCGAAATGGGCAAGTAACGGAGGCGTCTGGAGGCAATGTTTAAGCTCCTGGAAAGCGTGTTCCTGCGGCGTTTCCCACTTAAACTCCACGTCGGCCTTGGTAAGGTTAGTGAGAGGATCGGCGATGCGGGCGAAGTTTTTCACGAACCGCCTATAATAGGCACACAGGCCCAAAAATCGGCGCACGGCTTTCTTGTCAGTGGGTGGCGGGAAGTCGGCGATGGCGGCTGTTTTCCGTGGATCGGGACGAACTCCAGACTTGCATATAACGTGCCCCAGAAACAAGAGCTCCTCATACGCAAATCTGCACTTTTCTGGCTTCAGTGTGAGTCCAGAAGTCTTGATGGCTTGAAGTACAGCTTCAAGGCGCCGAAGATGCTCGTCGAAACTCGAGGAAAACACGACGACGTCGTCCAAGTACACAAGGCAAGTCTGCCACTTCAATCCTGCCAGTACTGTATCCATAACGCGTTGAAACGTTGCAGGCGCTGAGCAAAGGCCGAAGGGCATCACCTTAAACTCGAAGAGGCCGTCCGGTGTTATGAACGCCGTCTTCTCTCGGTCTCTTTCGTCGACTTCGATTTGCCAATAGCCAGTCTTAAGGTCCATTGACGAAAAGTACTTGGCGTTATGGAGCCGATCAAGTGCGTCGTCTATTCGTGGGAGGGGATACACGTCCTTTCTTGTGGTTTTGTTCAGGCGGCGATAATCGACGCAGAAACGTAGGGTCCCATCCTTTTTCTTCACTAACACCACGGGGGATGCCCATGGACTCTTGGACGGCTGGATAATGTCATCCCGCAGCATTTCATCAACTTGTCTCTTCATGGCCTCACGTTCTCGCGTCGAAACCCTGTACGGACTCTGACGGAGTGGTCTGGCATTTTCTTCGGTTATGATGCGATGTTTCGTGATTGGGGTCTGCCGAATTTTCGATGACGACGAAAAGCAATCTTCGTATTGCAGGAGCAGGGCCTTGAGCTGTTCTTGCTTAGCGTTCGGAAGTCTGGGATTGACGTCGAAAGCTAGGGGAGGGGCTTGGTTCCTCTGAGCAGGCTCCGCAGAATCGTCAAGGGCGAAAGCACTGGTGGCTTCGACAATTTCTTCGATGTATGCGACTGTTGTTCCTTTGTTCACATGTTTGTACTCATTGCTGAAATTCGTGAGCAAAACCGTTGCTTTGCCTCCCCGCAGCTCTGCAATTCCTCTTGCGACGCAAATATTTCGGGTGACCAACAGATGCTGACTGCCTTCAACGACGCCTTCCAAGTCAGGTGATTTAGGAGCGCCGACTGAAATAATGACGCTTGAGCGAGGCGGAATGGTGACTTGTTCTTCCAGCACATTCAAGGCATGGTGTCCTGACGGCGTGCGCGGCGGTAGTGCTTCTTCTGTGGATAACGTTATCGACTTTGTTTTTAGGTTGATGACAGCACCATGGAGGCATAAGAAGTCCATGCCAAGGATGACATCTCTCGAGCAACGCTGTAGGACTACGAAGTCTGTAGGATAAATACGGCCGTTAATGGTGACTCTCGCTGTGCAGATTCCTGCAGGCGTTACGAGATGACCTCCGGCTGTGCGGATTTCAGGGCCTTTCCAAGCTGTCCTAACTTTCTTTAACTTCGCGGCGAACGACCCACTGATAACAGAATTGTCGGCTCCAGTATCGACGAGAGCAGTCACACTGTGGCCGTCGATAAGAACGTCGAGGTCGCTAGTTCGCCGTCTCGCATTACAGTTAGGGCGTGGCGTCGGGTCACGGCTGCGTCGGCTTGTTCCGCTGCTTCGATGCTGCGTCGTCAGGCCACCTTCGGTAAATGAGCTTTCGCCGTCAGGGCTTTGCCTGGCTGGCGTTGTGTTCGGAAAGCTCCGTCGCGGCGTCGTCGTCGTCGGAGGATCTTCGGTAGTTCGTCGCACAGCAACCGCACCTCCACCGGTTGCTGCCTTTAGTTTCCCGGATACGGGCTAGGAGACCGGCCCCGCGTTGGGCCAGAGTACTGCCGGTGGTGCGGTGACGTGCGGCGGCTGGGCGACGGCGAACGCGAAGGGCTTCGTGGTGCCCACCGAGTTCCTGTCAGGTAGTCGGCGATGTCACGTGGTCGTTCTCCTGGCTGTGGACGCGGTGCATTGACGGCGAAGCCACGCAGTCCCATCTGTCGGTACTGGCAACGGCGGTATGTGTGTCCGGCCTCGCCACAGTGGTAGCAGAGCGGGCGATGGTCAGGGGTGCGCCAGACGTCAGTCTTCCTCGGTGCACTGCGCTGGCCTGCTGGGGAACGGTAGGACGTCGGTTGGAGTGGTGGCGGCGGTGGCGTCTGTCGACGGAAGTGCGATGGGGCGGCGTTTTGGCGTGGACGGGGAGGAGCGTTGTGGCGCAGTGCAGCGGCGTAGCTCATAGCTTCCGGCTCGGGCAGCGGTGCGTGGGGAATTTGAAGCGATTGCCGAACTTCTTCTCGCACAATGTCGGCGATCGAATCCACTTGAGGCTGCGCCGAAGGCAACAGCTTGCGCAGCTCTTCCCGCACGATCGCTCGGATCGTTTCACGCAGGTCTCCGGAGTTACTGGCTTGAGCAGCAGCGCAGTCTGCAGTCAGGCGACGATTATACTGTCTGGTGCGCATGTCCAGGGTCTTTTCGATAGTGGTCGCTTCTGCTACAAATTCTTGGACGGTTATCGGTGGGTTTCTCATCAGTCCCGCGAAGAGCTCCTGTTTGACCCCTCGCATGAGGAAACGAACTTTTTTCTCCTCAGGCATGTCTGGATCGGCGTGACGGAATAGTCGGGTCATTTCTTCTGTGAAAATGGCGACATTTTCATTTGGTAGCTGAACCCGAGTCTCTAATAAAGCAGCGGCCCTCTCTTTGCGAGCGACGCTCGCGAACGTTTGAAGGAATGCGCCGCAGAAAACATCCCACGTTCGGAGCGTGGACTCCCGATTTTCAAGCCAAGTCCTTGCGGTGTCTTCCAAATAGAAGAACACACGACGCAGCTTTTCGTCATGGTCCCAGTGGTTGAGGGCGGCCACACGGTCGTATGTCTCCAGCCAGGACTCCGGGTCTTCGAACGATGACCCATGGAAAATTGGTGGTTCCCTGGGTTGATGCATGACCATCGTGGGCTGGGACGCTGCGGTTGTCATTGTCGCTGCAGTCGCGGTCATGGCCTTCGTCTTCCGCGCCTTGTCTGGTAGAAGCCCGTACTCCGGTGGTAGCCCTTGCTGTCGGCGGCTTGTTCGCTGCTCCTGGTTGGTGTCGGTGTCTTCTCCGCGACGTGGGCTGGGTTCACGGCTTGACGGGGGCGTCCGGTACATGAACGAAGTAGCACCTCCACCAGATGTCACGGGGTCGTGACGTGGCCGGAGACAGGAGACTTCGTGTTAGGATTTAACTGTTTATTTGGGCGAACCTGTGCCCGGTAAACTGAAAGTCCAATTACAGCAGCAGTCTCGCACAGATAGCAGTCTCGGACTGATAGCGGCGAACGGAGCGTCGGCCTTCGATCAACAACTCACAAGCGGCGAAGCGCGTCGGCATTTATACTCTTGCCGTCGAATGTTCTAGCGTTATCGCTGGCGGTGGCGTAGCTTCCAGAACAATCTGTACCGTTCGCACAGTGGGCGTGATCTTATCGAAATGATCTACTACAGTCCGGAACCTTTTAGAAAACTGCAGGCGCGGTTTGCGCTGAGAATCGTGCGGTGTTTTCGGACGATAACAAAAACTTGGGAAATGGAACGTGGCAATATGTTGTATTGTAACGCTTGTGTACTAGGATGCGTGTGTTAGTAAAGCATGAGTTATTTTCGCTGTATTTCCAAGCAGACGCATGGCTGTGTGGTAGAACACCTGCTTGCCATTCAAAGGCCTAGGTTAGATCCTCACTGAAATCCGGGTGTTTGTATTATTTATTTTATTTGCGTCTTCTCAGTTTCTCGTTCACTGATAAAATGACGATTTTTCATTCACAACCAACGACACCGGCGCCAATGCTGCAATTTCGGCAAAGTGAGCTTTTTAACGCCATCACATTAAAAACATCACCTTGCAGTTCACTGTTGGTTACAATATTTCTTGCTGTTATTTGAAAATGCATCGGTGAAAAAAAAGTCAAAATATGGCTATGCAGACTGTTCATAGTTAAAACACAAATAAATTATATTTTTAATAGGGGGGCTGGAGTGTTTCCATGCTAGTATACATATGCTTTGTATTACTATTACAGTACCATAACAGTTTTATGTAACTTGTGCATGTTTCAGAGACTTTAGCAAAAACACAGGCAAGCTCCAGCAGAAGTGTAAGGCATATGGTTATTGAATCAGTCACAAGGGTGGCTCTGGAGGACTCCACTATCATCACAGACAAGCTGATCGTCCTCCTTGCAACTAACACACAATACAATGCCTCTGTGAGTAATCGTTATTCCAGCCTTTCATCACTCAGGAGGTGTGCAAATAGCAAAATTTTAGGTGCAAAGCGAATTCGTATATTGAAGTGCAAGTGCAAATTCAACGAAATATTTTGATGATATTTCAACGATATTTTTTAATAGTTTAAAGCAAATTTGGGGTAAAAAGGTTTGAGCATATTTTTAGGCATACTCTTATGAGATATGGCAACATGAATGTGTTTCTCTTCGCTAGGTTGATGAAGCACTGGTAGAGTGGTATTTCGTAGTCGTCTTATCAAGAATGAGGCAATGCAGGACCGAATTGTGTTAGTACATTATTTGGTGCAATCAAAGTGTTGCCAACAACACTTTACACATAAAAGGCAAAGATGCTATTTCCTCCTTTTTTAACTTCTGTGGGAGCCCAATAGTTGTGGCGTACAAGAGTGTTAAGAGTTACAAAACAGTTAAGAGTAACAAAAACATTGGAAATTTTGGATGCTAAACATATTCAGTGTCCAATTTTTCGGACTTTCTGCCCAAATTTTAGCACCAATACAGCATTGAGCTCCCACGCCTGCCACTTCTATCATCTCTATCATCACCAGCATAAACGTGCGCAGGGTTCCCTTTCACAGGAGGGGCCCCTCTTCCTATCATGTCAGTGTATGGAACAGACTTTGCACCCCCCCTCCCCCTCTCGCCACCCACCCTTAATGTCACTGTATGGGGCTGGCATTGCGCCCCCCCCCTTCCTTCCCCCTCCTGTGCATATATCTGTGATCACCAGTGTTCCTTTTTTTTTTTTAGAGTCTGAGCGGACCTTAAAAAAACAGCTTTTTTTAGGGTGCAAAGTATACTTTTAACTGGGCGTTGACGGGTTTCAAAAGGTTCAGCCGTAGTGGAGCCTGAAAGCAGCTTCGCCACAATGATAGAGGGTGATGAAATGGAGCATATTAAATCTCTGAAAGAGTCACTTTCAGTCGGACGGTGAATGCATTTGTCTTTGGGAAGCTTGAATTGTTCGAATAGCAAAAAGTCCTGTGCATATCGAATCGAATAGCAAGTGCTATTTTAAAACATACTCGAAATTCTTAATATTTGCACACTCCTACTATGTACATGTAATAACAGATTGTGCAAAGCTAATGGAGGTCTAGTTAATCTTGCCGGCCGCATGTTCATTTTGTCATTTTCAGTCACTCTCCATGTGATCGGCAACAGTGATGTTAACTCCCGCTGTAGTAGAATTAGTACAGTAGACACCCATTAAACGAAACATGAAGGAACCTGAAGAATATGTTTGATTTTGCAGAAGCTACATTCAGTGAGAGGTGAACAGAAGAGCATATTTTTCAAGTCATAAACCAATAATATTATAGGCAGTTATTCCATTTAACTAGCAATTCAATTTAAGAGATTACTATTTACAGCATATGCTGCATTCAGATTGAGATCAAGGTTAAAAATCATCTACCAGAACAGTATTTTTAGTGCCCGCTTACAATGTGCATAGTTTGGGCACATTGTAATGTCAGTCACGTCTATGTCTGGACATTGCGATCAAATTTTTTGTAATTCGCATCCGCAGAAGAACATGTAAATGGTGGGAACACGTTGACACTCTTCCTCTAATAAACTTTATGTATGGATCATCATACAGAAGACCTTTTTCTTATAATACTGTGACAGTAAAAGCCCCTTTCGAACTCAAGTTTGCTTGGGTCCGAATTGAAAATTCTCGTGTGCTTTCTTTTTATATGTCATCTCATTTATAAAAGCATGCCTCCTGGTCGGAGCAACCGCAATTCAGTTTTAATATGTGCAGCTATAGTGAGGCCATCACTGGCGGTTCTGGTGTCAAAGGCCTGTGAGGCGACTATGCCTTGTTACATGTCCGCTTCACGCTTTCCAGGTTCAATAGCTGACACTTACAAAAAAAATTGAACATCACGGCATCCTATTTATTGCTTTGTTTTGAACGGAGGGGCGGAGGGGAGACTGCTGCATCGCTTGAAGTAGCTGGCGCGTGCTGTCTCGAGGCATAATGAGACTGCTCGTTAACTTTCTGTGCTACTGACATCTGCTTCGCATTTAGATAACTGACAGCATGAAAGCTTCAGCAACTAGAGTGGTCATTGTTCCTTTATCCAGGGTTTTTTTTGAGTTACACGATATCGGATCTAAAATAAGATACAATTTGTTTGTTTCCCTTACGCTCTTAGGTGTGAATGCGATACCAATAAATTCTGTTGTTATACCAAATAATAAGGCTTGATGTCTTCCGGGAGATGTGCTAGCGGTAGAGTTGCCATCTGCAAGGTCTGTGCACTCGCAAAAACTTGCTGCATGCACGGTGTTCAATATCCGCGACTTGGGTGACTAGAGACCCCCGAAACATCTCTTGTACGCCAATGCACATACAGATGGAATCAGACTTGTCTAGAGTGCCCATCCAGCCACTCCAGCTGGTGTTTTCTTAAGAAATATGTGAAGAGAGACGCCGTAATGCTACCAAATATGGTCGTACTGTGTGTTAGGCCCTTGTGCTATAATGTAAGCATCAACAGAAGCTTGTAGCTAACGTCAGAAGCCACAGCTAACAACAGTGTCGACAGACACGCACTCCGCTGCTCTAGACCAGTTTGATTCTATCTGTGCAGCACGAACGACACGTACGAATGAACCTTCTAAATGGCACGACGATGGTGTGACCGCCTTGCGATCAAGGCTCAGTGCATACCCTTATATGGCCGGTCGAGAAAGCAAAGCATTTTTTGCACAGTCTGTTGGTGTTGAGAGTACAAGGTAGAAGGATACACCAGTCACAAGTAGCGCTTGCGTCAGCAATCACAACCTTAAAGTTAAAGCTCATAACATGCATAAGGTACCATGAGACGATTGTTACAGCGTGAGAACAGAACGACGACAGAGGGTATTTATATTCTTATTTCATGAATTACAATTTTAGTCAACTAGTATTCTGTTTATTTTCTACAGAAATAATCACTGAACAAGTTTTTCCAGAATGCTCAACAGCATGACGCCATCATTTTTGCATCATCAACTTAAATAAGGAGTGCTTCTAAGATGATTGGCTCCATGAAATTTGCAATGAATGTAAATATTTTCAGCTCTTCACAAGCGCCTCAGAATAATTTTTTATGTCCTTGAATGTACATGCACCTTGCTTCTCCTCCAGGATTTGAAGTTAGCTGCTCTACATTGCTTCAAAATGGAAAATTTTGCTGCTCTAAAGTGCTCCAAATGAAAAATTTCTCTGCTCCAAAGTGCTCAAAAATGAAAATTTTGCTGCTCGAAAATTTGCTCTAAATCATAAGACCTCGGTGGCATCACTGAGTATGAGTAAACTCGATATCCACTACGGCACGTATAGAATACCTAGCACCCATAAAAGAGTGACAAGGTGTTAAAACAAAATTAGCACATCTCCGGCTGTATTTCTGATCTATTTCCAGTGCATTCTGCATAGCTTCTCATAACTTCTCTTCAAGCTTTTCTTCATTGCTCCATGTAGCAGTGTACCACGATTTTCTGTAAAAGCTCTGTACTATTTGGTGAAGTGATTGCCACAACTTTTTTTACAACCCACATGATTTCGCTACATGGTTATGCGAACTGTTTTTTTCTTTCAGTCTAAAATTCGCCGAAAAGCTATTTATAGCCTTGGAAAACTTTACAGAAGCATTGCCTTGGATCGATTGTGCCCCCCAAAGTTTATTTCTAAAATTTCCAATATCATCATGGAGGCATATCAGACTGCAAATACCAGTGACCGGTGAGTGAATGCTTCTATACTAAAAAAGACTGTGTTTACCATTGCAATAACAAAAAAAAAAACTACAGAAGTGACCTGTATAGTGAAATTATTACTGTGAAATTCGGACCACATACGAAGCCAACAGATAACGAAAGTGTAATCATTAAGCAAATGAATTTCATTGTATACATCACTAACATGCAGAAAATAGCTTAAATGTACTCATGTTTCACACCAAGATCCCTTTGTCTGGTTTCTGAACAAAAACGGTTCTTTTTTTTGTTTGTTTCAGCATGGCTGTAGTAAGGTCATACTCTCGGCATCTCGTGCCGTTGTCACTGTCTGGGTCATACCGCATGGAGCTTCTGCACAAACTCTATTGTGACCTTGATGTGAAAGCACTGAAGTCATTTATGCAGCTGCATAAGAATATGCTAACAGCACAGCTACATCTGAGGGACATTTTAGAGAAAGTGTTGACAGCAAATACAAGAACTCTCTGGCACTCGGGTTATAGAGGTAAGGAACTCTTTCCGCTTAGCAAACATGATTTTATTGTTTGTATGGCAATTGAATGAACAGACAAACGGTTAAATTCTCACTTATACTTGCAACTTGTGCGATTATGTATTCGTACCTATTTCTTGAATATCAATGATTTAGTGTCTGCCATAAACTGCCCAGTGCGCTGGAAAATGAAAGCAAGTGACTAAATTCAGTGCTAAGTAATAATAATGGCTGGATTTTTCTTTGAACTTAAATTGCGATTCTGCACTATTATAGCACTACATTGTTGCATTGGAATCACATTCACATATTAGACATAGTTCAAGTGTTCCTGAGTGTTCCTGAAGAGAGCAGTCTCGCTCCTAATCTAGTCTTTCGACTGAGTAAGGGCCTGTTTGGCCATTTTTAAAACAATTCATAATCGTGCACCTCTGTTCATGGCCTTCTGTCTTAAATTTCTACTTTTAAAGGACAGTGTTTAGACTCTGTTTTTTTTTTAATACTAACTCACAATGCAGCTAACAATGCTCAAGTGGCCGTGGACTTTGACTTTAGCGCATGATTTGTCAGGAGACGAATGAGCTATTTCTCGCTGGCTTTGAGAATTAATTGTGAATGGCATGATGCGTTGTAATGTTTGGCTCACATCCTCTAAGGAGCCTCAACTACCGATTAGCAGCATTTTATGACCATGCTGAAAAGGGTTGCAGAGTCTCTTTATATAGCTCACCAGATTTAGCACGGTTTCGTTAGGTTGAAAACTCAGCAACTCGTCAAAGTTTTCTTGTACCTGAAATAATTATGATAAATGACCATGCTGAAAAGGGTTGTGAAGCCTCTTTAATGCTTGCTAAATTTGGCACCGTTTCGTCACATATGAGAGCTCAGCAACCTGTCAATGTTTCCTTGTAACCGAAGTAACTTTGATAAATGCTGGTAAATCAATGTTTTCATTGAGTTATAAAGCTTTTATTTTAGCTGCCTGGCCCTGCACACAAATAGTATTGTGAAATAAAATTACAAGAAAATACTCTGCTTACTTGAGGATATCTTTTTGGGATAGATAGAAATCTGGACTGCAATATAGTGTATGCCGGTCTTAATGCACATAGTTGCTTATTTCTTAGCCTGATGACTATTTATCTTTCTTTTCATTCTCTCCCCAAGTGGAAGTTGATCGAAGTGAAGGTTTTTGTGTTAAAATGCAGGAGCACACTACCATAGTCAGGACTTAAAAAAAGCGTTCATTTTTCAGCAACTACAAACATGCTGGTAAGGAAGAGTATGAAACACCATTTTCCTTTTTGCTCTTGCTCTAACAGGCGCACGGCTTGCGGAGGAGCTAACGAGAGACAGTGTTGAATGTGGCAACTTGCTGGACGCACTACGTCTCCAGAAATCATCGGAGATTGCTTCTAGTCGGGTAAAAGCATATTCCTATGAGTAACTTTGTACGAGAGCAAACTGTGCGCTTGACTCCATGCAAGCTATGAAAAAAATAAAAACGTACTTATCTAATTTACAAAATTTTTTTTATTAAGCAACTTGCTTGACACACTATGTCTCCAGAAATCATCAAAGATTGCTTCTAGTCGGGTAAAAGCATATTCCTATGAGTATCTTTGTACGAGAGCAAACTGTGCCCTTGACTCTATGCAAGCTATGAAAAAAAAGAAAAATGTACTTATCTATTTTACTAAAATTTTTATTACATTGCATCATCATTTAGGCCTAATGGAAAGAATGGTGAACCATAAAAATGTACAGGAAGCATATAGAAAAAACATGAAGAAACAAAATGTACCAATAGCATTGTAGTTCAAGTAAGTTGTTTAACAACTGAGAACAAATGGTTCCAGACAGCAAAGTTTAATGTTCAAGTCTTAAGGGTAAAGATACCATTAAATGTGTCAGTTGTGGCAGATTGCATACAACAGCTTATTTTACTTTTTAAATGAGAAAGGCATGACGAATTCCATGTAGAACAGTTTGGTTAATTATTTGGTGTGTGAAAAAAAAATTGAGTTTCAGGAATTTTGTGTAGCAAAGGTGTCTGAAAACAGTTCGGTTTAATGTAAAAAATCTGAAATGTGGAGAAAAGCTGTTATCAAAATGATAAATGAAACTCTCGGTAGTCAATTGCTCATGTTTGTTGCATTTAGCACACTGGCATAGAGAAGTCACCAGATAATTGAGTGTTGTGCACCAATTGCTATAGTGTCTTGCAGTTTCATTCCTGTCGAAAATATTATTAAATGCTAAAAAGGACATATGTATTAATTATGATAATGAAGCTGCTGTAATTCTATTATGGTGTTCACAATTTGTCATTTGTACTTCACCATAATTAAGCCTACTAGGCTCACCACAGTGCCTTGCATTGACAATCAACTTTAGTGTAAAACAAGATTTAATGCTTTATTCTGCTTCATTCTCAGTTTAACAATGAAATTGCCTGTTTTTTCAATATGCAGAAAGTAACATCGAGTTTATTTAAAGGTTTATTCAAGCATCTTCGAAAGCTCATGATCTTTTTTTTTTTCACTGTTGTCATTCAGGATGCAATATTGAAGAGCCTCGAGGACAGAGAAAGCAGAGTTTTGGCTGAGGCAAAGGAGCTTTTCTGGACAGCCACATTAGCCGCACTGAGTGAAGATGAGTTCAGACAGCTTTTGGCTTTTGTTTCAGAGCAGAAACCTGCACCTTATACACACAAGGAGCTGCAGCTATTCAAGGTTTGGAGTGCCCCGTAATGACTACCTAAATGTACACCTAGCTTTTTAAGCGAAATTGTTTCACCAACTTTCTTGAGTGCAATTCATTTCCCGAGCAAAACAAGATGCACAGGAAGACATGGCACAGCTTATACAGCAAGGCAGCATTTTGTTCAAACCAACTCATTACATGAAAAAAAAAAAAAAAACATGTCATGTGTAGGGCCAGTAGCTTTTAGATGCACTAATGCATGGTCTGAATGAGTTTAACCCTAGTTTGTACAAAATATTGTACATTTGTTAGTTATATTGATTAGTGGTGAAGAAACAGCAAGACACTTTGAGGTTTAGATGAATTGAAACTTCTGCATAATAGATGTCTTTAACTACATTGTCACATAGGTGTATCAGCCGGGAGGGCAAGGGGAGCGCTAGCCCCCCACTGAAAAAAGTTGGGGTGGGGGGGGTGGGCGCTGAGCCTCCCCACTTTCGACAGTGGTTACTGTCGACTGCAGGCTGGGGAAAACAACAACTAAGGCACAATCTTCCTTCACCACTGTAATCACTCAAATATGTTGTTACGAAAAAAAAATATTTCGAGGCAAACGTACGTTATAGTGATAATTTTCCAACATTTTAGCAGTGACGATTTTTCTTGAAGGCTCTTTGCGACGCTTTCCGCCCTGTGCAGTAGAACTGTAGAGCAGGCTAGCGCTGAACAGTGGCCCTATATATTACATCACTTGTTCATGTTTTTGTTCTGCTGCGGCTGGCCGATGCAGTTATAGATGGGAACGAACAAACTTTTTTGTGGACTGGTGAAAGCATATGCTGCTTCAGGAAAATCATTTTCTTTCATTAAAAAGGATTACCATGACCGCTGCTCTGTCGAAGCTGCTGTGAGGTCATGATTGCGACTAATCTTTCTAAATATTTTAGTTTTGTCATACTGGAAGTGCCAAGAAAGGTTTCCGCTTGAATCTCCGATGAATCTGATCATCCTTGCTTATGGCAACTTGGAGTGATGGAGGCAGCTTGTAAAGAGGCGACGAATAAATCAGTAGACTCGAGCTCGGTGGGAAGCTAAAATAAGTAGATAAAAATACTCAAAATACCTTTGGTTCCTCAAAGAGTGCTTCACATTTCAAAACTGAATTTTTTGTGAGCTGTTTTTAGTAATTCAAAATTTGATTCAATCACAAAATATTCACTGTTGAGGAGGCCACCATCAGCATAATTGTATTCATGCGGAAAGTTGTGAGATAATGCATAAAAAGCATCGTCTGTAATAATATTACATGCATCATGCATGAAAAACATATATGTGTTGTCCCAGTGCATGCTGCTTGAAACTGGCTGTATTTTTTTACGCTATTAAACAAGTGCTGTGTGTACGAAAAACCACATGAAAGTGTGGGTGCATCAAAGAAGTTCTCTGTGTCTTAATAAATATATATATGAACATATACATATATACCGGCTGTGGAGTGCGGTGGGTTAGCCCCCCCCACTCGTGAAAGAGTTGGTAGGCCACTGCGTTGTCAAGTTTGCTGTTGCATGTGATCACTTCTCTGAAGGTGCTGCCATGTTTGAAAGTGCCAGTAAACAGGCTCTGACTTTATTTTTCCTCCCACATCTACCAAACAAGCTTGCCAGTTCATGCAATCACATTTTATGAACAGCGCAGCGCTGCACAGACGGGCCATTTAAAAAAACCATTCTCAAGTCCCTTACCAGCACCTGTACGATCCCCTCATACGAAAAGTGATGTAATCTTGCCGCCAACTTCAATGATTGGTCCTCTGCACTATAAAATGGCGCCTTCGCCCTGCAGAGATGCAGTTTCTGCCCCACATTTACCGAGCTTCACCGCACCTCTAGGGTGATCCACTCAGACGAGAGCGTCATATGGAGGAAGCCTTGCTTTGTTGTGAGCTGATGGTAACGTCTCTTGGCAGTGCTGGCTGAGGTGGGCGTAATCACCACAGTCAGCTACGCCTCTTGGCTGCCGAGAAAAAAAACGAAAACCAGCCGAAGCGGGTTGTCTTCTACCTTTCTTTATTATAGCACTTATTCGCAAAATTCCAGCAGCAAGATGTTCACATCGTACAAGTGCACAGTTATTACTCCATCACATATTTTATACTGTGGGGTTGTTTACTGGCCCTCTAAAGAGTTGTTCGAAGCGCCACTTTCTCCAAGCTTTATCAGAACTATCATTTTTCTTCACTCGAAATCAAAAAATGTGAAGAAAGTTTGCACTTTATGTCCAACTTCAGATTCGATTCTATTTATGGAAAAACAGGGCACATATTACGTTAGCATAAATAGATATTTTATTATAACTTAATTAAGATTATTACTATATAAAATATAAATGAACACTTTATGACAACATTTTTATTGCAATAGAATATCGGGTGTCTTGAAACAAAGTTGTATAAGTCTGACGCATTTATAGACAGTTCTTTATAAGTTGCGTTCGGAAGGTTGAAAGCTTATCTGCTAGTGTGAATTTTTTAGAACAAAACTCATATGCAGTCTCCTGGCAGAAAATTAGGCTGCAAGCAAACTCGGCACTGACATATGTTAACATTGTGAATGACAGTTGTAATGCTTGTTGAATGCCTTCCAGATTAAGTTATGTTCACAGCCCTGACAGGTTTAGGGCATGAAAACAGTTATCAAAATGCTAGCGATAATCCATATGAGTGAGGGCTTTTAATTGCATGCATCAAAGCATGCCTCTGTTCACTATTTGTGGTTGTGCTTCCCGTTCCCCTAGTTGAAAAAAGAATCGCTAAGATGACCTAGCACTTTCGCACCTGTACACACGCCCAGCACATCCAACCATTTTGTATGGCTATTACTGTGGGGGCTAATTGAGGCTGTCCTTGGCCAAAAATTACTTTCTCTAACCAAAGATTACATGAGCAAGTGCATGGGTAGTTTTTTTTTCGTAGATTTTTTTATATACACTATAGTCCTTTATAAAAGGGAACACGCGAGCATATGGCCAGCGTTGTGTGGCGGCTGCCTATAGTAGCACCATCAACCAACAACTGAAGAAAGCATGTCCACTTTTGGCGATATGTATTTGCAAACAAAATGAGTCTTGGCTGTGGAACAAGCACTGCTAGATTACGCTTCCGCTCCAGTCTCGCCACGGATGAGGCCGCCAAAGCGCACATGATTTCTTTATCTGTCGGTTGATAGTGCTGTAGGCAGCCGCATCAGAGGGCAAACCACGTGCTTGCGTGTCCCCTTTCATAAAGGACGACAGTGTACACATGGTGGTGCCATATCTTAGTACTGTTCTCTCCAACAACACTGCTGAAAAAAAAAAAAGAAGAATTGCAAGCCATGCAGAGATGCCAACTTTCTTGTAATTCAGTTGTATTTTTTCTGTAGTTTCTCCGTTAAAAAATATTGTTTGGAGCACATAAAAAAACAAATAAAAACACTTAATGAAACAGTTGAAAAGGGATAAGAGGATGTATATATAGAATCCTCGAAGAAGAAAAAGAAGTGCTTGCTCGAGATTTAAAGGTATTTTGACTGTTTCACTTTGGGAAAAATTTTTCAAGGCTTGCATGTGTGGTTTCACTTGCATAACGGTCAAATCTTCAGTTACAAATAACGAAATTTTGTATTATCTTACCAATTAAAACACTGATTTTTCATTTAAGCAATTTTCATAGTACTTACACTCAATGCTACAGTGAAAAAAATTATTTTTTTTACAAACATAGCAGCATTTCTTTCATTAAAGAGTTGAAGCATGAGTACTCAATCAACTAACATTATTATCTAATTCCTCAACAACAAAATTAGCAATATAACAAATTATTATTTATATCCAGACTACATTGTAATTCATTATGGTGCACATTCGATATAAAGTGACCTATATTAGTATTTTAAAGATCATAAGCACTTTTTACTCTTTTAATACGCTATTAATAAGGAGTTTCTTTGAAAATATTTTCATCAATTACGAGTCAAGCAAATAAAGGCCCAACGTTTTGCCCTTATGAATATCCAAGTATTCAAAATACACTCATATTTTTTATGCAATTTTAACATTGTGGTTCTACAGTTTTGATGTCAAATATAAAATAAAAAAGTGGGTGTACTTTTGCACCACTGAGAAAGCTTTTTTTTGTTTTTCGAGAACATCAATACTAAAAGTAAGAGAGAAAATTATGCAATCATTAAATAAACATAAAAAGTAATATATTGATTTAGTATTCCATGTGAGCATCCTTCTAGATTTATTCATAGTAAGACGGCAGCACGAGAATAAGCACACTGCAAAAAAAAAAAAAAAAACACTTGCATATCAGGCTGTTTTTTTCTGTCTTCTGCATGATCCTCCTTCAGATTTTATCGCTAGTCTTCCCGTTGTCCTGTGGCCAATGTGACTACCTGTCGGCAACGCCTAATGAGCAGAGTGACATGAATGAAGAAGATGCATAAAGTTGCTGACAGCCTTCAAAGATGTGAGTGCAGCCACTGCAGATCTTTTTTGGTAAGTTTACTATGCGTCATAGTGCTAAAATGTTCACATTATGAATTCCCAGTTTTTCCAGAGAAAAAGAGGGTCGTACCCGACTATGATAATTGCACAAATATGTCGCCATCATTTCTCTGTATTACAAGTGAATAGGCTTTGCAAATAGTTGATTTTACGTTCAAAGCAAATAGTGATTTGGTCTAATAATTTTAAACAGTACTGGAATGACGCGTATTACATATTATAAAGAAAGTTGAGCATTTTTTTAAATTGAAGTAAGGCCTGTGCAAATGTCATTACTATTGGTCTTAAGAAAGTGGGAGCAACTGAATAGTAGCAGAAAGTGACTTTCAGTAGAATGCAAGTGACAATTTATGTAAAATATGTCAAGTTTCAAGATTTCTTATACTTGAAGCATACACAGAGCTTAGAGCAACTTCAAAATTGAGGAATCAAAGTGAGGGGTTCGAAGTGGGGGTTCGCATTAGTGCAGATTTCCCCTGAATAGGTGTATTCACGGCGTAGAACCCTTCTACTGCACATTTACAGGCAGATTACATGCATGTCAATATACAGTTAATCATTCATTTCTAATGCTTTCAAATTTGCAAAAATTAAAACTCGATTCAAATTGCTCTAAAATTCACACAAGCTTTCGAGTAGATTGATAGATATGTGGGATTTAACGTCCCACGAGTAGTCGCACGAGCTTACGAGTAGAAGCTTTCTTTTTTACTCTTATTTTGTTACAGTTTCAAGACTTCCATGACAAAGAGTGTGTGTTGTGTGAGCGCAACTGGTCAACATCAAGGTACCAAAGATAACATCAATGGCCTTCAATTTTTTCTAAAAACATGCACAACAAACAGAAGAGCCAATGGATATGCCACCTGGAAAGCACAATCAAATCAACACTTTCTGCAAGAACTAAATGCTCTCCACAAGGTACAGGCGCTACCAATGGTCAGCAAAATTTCCAGAAGTGCCATTTGTCAAGCTCAAAGCAAGAAAATTCCAGTCGTCTCTAATCGCACCACCAGTTTCAAACTCTGAGCAAAAGTGACTATATTTCTTTTCCTAACATCTATGTGTATATGAAATGTCCAGATTCAGTTGTGTACAAAATAGTAATGTTGTTGATTATGCGGGGGAAGGAAATATGCCTTGCCCATGCTTTTTTTTTCTGTTTAACAGTCAATTAAGGTATTGCCGACATCAATGTACTAAGCATTCAATGCACTTTTTTTTATTTCTTTATCAGAAAAGATTGCAATAAAGTTTGTGCAATACAGCTAGTGGCTCCAATAATTTCATTATTTTATTAAATGTTTTATGTGCCATGACTACAATGCTTACTCTTAATTTGCAAGAGCATGTGCACATTTATTATGCAGCATCTCACACCATACATAAAACAGATAATGCAGAAGAGAAAGGGAGGACAAAAGCATTAAGGTGCAAAAATAGTGTGTCACGCATGTCTAATGTCCATTTTCTAAGATACTGATCCTTTGGTGTGTTCCCGATACATGCCAGCATCAGTGAGCTTATAGTACCAGCGAAGGCAGACACCAGATCTAACTTTTTTAATTAATGGCCCCCCTGAGAGCAGTACTATTCCTTCACATTTTACGGCCTGTCGAGCACCTCTCAACTCTAACCATTTCTACCTAAAATGCTGTTGTGCTTCACATCAACATAATTTACACAAGTATGAACATCAAACGAAGCTTTGCTTTACGGGGATTTTATTCCAAGCACACAAAAGCGAAAAAGAAAGGAGTAAACATACACAACATCTCTACACATTTTTTCATATGCATAGATCTGCCAGCTCTGTCAAATGATGTGGTAAATTGTGCCAACAATCAATAGAAAGCAGGAACTCTGAGGATGATGTGTTGTACGCAGCACAGAGAACAACGACACGAAAGGCCGTCTCGTGCCCTTTCTATGTCATGTGCGTCTCGCGAAAAAGACGAAGGCGACAGGGCCTACGCGCATCTGCACGCTTTTATACAGAACGCAACAACGAGAAAGACAAGGAACTCTCTGGCGCGTGCTTAATAAAAAGACCGACCCGCTGCTGCTTTCTCAGCGTCTTCAAATACGACCTCTGTCTTCACGTTGCGACACTGGTGAAGGTGCTGGGGTCTGCAACCTGATGCAAGAAAGCGTTGTTCGGGACCGTACGCTCAGTCCGGAGCCACAACATCTTGTTACGACTACGGTACACTGATTCAGCCGGTGCCTACTAGGCCTAAGTCCAGAACTCTTGACGGCATCTCCTGTTACCAACATGGCAGCCCCTTCAACGTCTGCGAATCTTCCTTTGGCCCAGACGACTCATCCTTACCAGGTAACTTTTTAGACTCCTCGTGTTCCCGAAGTCTTCCGTGGAGAACCGTATGAAGATGTCGAGGACTGGCTCGACCAGTTCGAGCAGACCGCTGTGGTGAATCATTGGAGCGTGCAAGAGAAACTTGGCTGTGCCTACTTCGCAATGGAAAATAGCGCTCGCACATGGTACGAGAACAGGAAGCCTATTTTCCAAACCTGGGACGATTTCTGCCAAAAGCGTCTGGAGACGTTCCTGAGTGCGGACCGACGGGATCTCGCACAACAGATGATTGAAGCCCGCGTGCAAACGCCGAACTAAAGCGTCGCCATGTTCGCTGAGGATATGGCCCGTCTATTTCGCCGCGCTGATCCTGACATGCCCGAGGCAAGGAAAGTTCATCACCTGATGTGGGGAGTTAAAGAATCGATTTTCGCCAGCCTTGTACGAAATCCGCCAACAACTGTGGATGAATTCATCAAAGAGGCGACTGTCATTGAGTGAGCGCTCCGGCAACGATGCCGCCACTTTGACCGCCTGCCCGACCAAACGCCTGTTGGTGCCGCCGCTCAAAATGCTGCTGTTACCGAATACTCTTTACGGCAAATGATTCGGCAAATTCTGCGGGAAGAGCTGCGGGCCCTCGGCCTTCCGTCTACCGAGCCTCCAGTTGCTTCTGTTGCGGAAATCGTGCGCCAAGAACTACGGCAAGCCTTTCCATCACCGGCGCCACCACCCGAACCACGTCCACTAACCTATGCTGATGCCGTCCGCTGTCATCCGCCTGCCCCAGAAGAAGCACTCTTTCAGCCACAGCCCGTTACCTTGCCGTGGTGGCAGCGGGAACCTGTGCGGGGACCACCAGTACGTCGGACCGACTTGTGGCGCACTGCCGACCGTCGACCCCTTTGTTTCCACTGTGGCGAACCAGGCCACATCTCGCGCTACTGCCGTCATCAAGAAGCCCTGTTTGGAAACTTTTCTCGGCCCGCTTCATTTTATTTTGAAGACCCTAACAGTAATACTAGACAATGTATCGGCGTTTCATTTGAAACTTGCTGCTTCAGACATCTCAGAAGTCTTAAGCAATATAATTAGTGTCATTTTTAAGCATGGTATATTTCCGAGCTCACTGAAAAAAGCCAAGGTAATACCAGTACACAGAAAAAGTGATACGACAGATGATGTAACTACCGCCCTATTTCTATTTTGTCTTCCATCAGCAAACTTATTGAAAAATTATTTGTGAAACGTATTAACAAATACCTCAATAAATTTAAGCTGCTAAAGCCTTGTCAATTCGGTTTCAGGGCTGGTAGTTCTACGAATTTAGTATTGCTATCATTAACCGATTTCTTGAAAACGTCAATCGACAACGGTAATTTCACAGGGTCTGTATTTCTTGATTTCATGAAAGCCTTTGATACCATTAGTCATAATGTTTTATTTAGCAAATTAGAGTCCTTGGGTATCACTGGCCCATCCTCGACCTTCATAAAAAACTACCTTCTTGATCGTGAACAATCAGTCTGCATTGGGGGTGTTAATTCTAATGTTAAGATAATTAATCAAGGGGTCCCACAGGGTTCTATTCTTGGGCCCTTACTGTTTTGTATCTATATTAATGATGTGCCTGACTGCATTGGAGATTCTAAAGTTATTCTTTACGCTGATGATACGACCATTTCCATCTCGCATAAATCATTACCTACTCTGATCAATATGTTGGACAAAGAACTAACTAATGTCATTGAATGGTGTTGCTTAAACAACTTAATTTTAAACCCGCTCAAAACTCAGTTCATGGTTTTTAAAACATCACAAAAAATGCTACCTTTCATTCCACAAGTGTTCATTGACAATCATTTCATTCCTGCGTCTAACTGTGTGTGTTTTCTGGGCGTAAAATTAGACCCTCATTTAAAGTTCACCAATCATATTTTTTACGTCAAACAAAAAACAGCATTTGGTATAAGATCACTCATCAAATCTCGTCCTTTTTTTTTCACTTGAAGTCTTATTGTCTTTATACTTTGCCTTCATACATAGTAACACTATGGCATTACATCATGGGGAAATACATATAACATTCATATTTCGTCTGTACAGCACATTCAGAATCAGGCCATTCCCATTATTACCAACAGTTCATCTTATTCTAATGCTACCCCACTCCTTCAGGCTAACTGTATTCTTACTGTGTCTGGCTTATTTAATTTTCACTTAATAATATTGTTATATAGACAACTTAACAAATAGCTTGTGTTTGATTTAATCGATGCTAGTTTACTCACTAACTCCAATAGCACTAGATTCGCCCACAGTCACAACTTCCTTTTATCTAAATGTAACACCAATTATGGCAAAATCACGTCCGCCTTCGCGGTCATTAAATTGTGAAATAACCTGCCCTATACACTAAAATCATCGTCATCTTTTCATGCATTCAAACGTGATCTTAAAAACTTCATCTTGCATAACTAGGTTGACAACGATGATTACTTAACGATTCTTATGTATCCGGGCATGAAATTAGAAAGACTTTGCAAATTTAGATAATTGCTTTATGGCGTGATTATGTTTTACTTGTATAACTTATTACTATTGTTCTTGTGTCACATTCTGACTGCCTTTTTGTTTTCTTGATGTTATTTTATGTAAGTTCACTGTTTACTTTTCACATGTGTTGCGTATTTTACGTGCTGTTATAATTAATAATTTTATTGTTATTGTTAACCGAGGGTCCCACTGCAGTCGCTTGACTTTGGGACCCTCGTCTGCATACTACATTCTACGAATTTCGTATTTTGAATGAATGAATAAACTGAAAACCCTCCTGACCATGGTGCTGATCACCTGCCGACCAACCAAGCGTCTTCACCAAGTTGTTGCTGGCGGTCTCCCTCACCTGCACATAGTCAGAATTCTCCGAATCGCCAAAGATACGCTGATTCCATCAGAAACCGCTCCCCAAGCCCGTGCCAGGGAAACTAACTGCCGCGACCTCCGGGGACAAGGCTGTCAATCGATGAGACGCCAAAAAGACCCCCTTGCCTCTACACAAAAACGACATGAAGACGATGATGACGAAGACGACAACCACGAGTACTAATGCCAATGAATTTGTACGTGCCGACCTTAGCGTTAATATAGACGGACACTACGTAACAGCACTAGTTGACACTGGTGCTGACTTCTCTATTATGAGACAAGAGCTCGCCGACCGCCTTAAGAAGGTCAATACGCCGTTTAGTGGGCCGAGCATAAGGAGTGGCTGGTGGACAGCTAATGACGCCAACCGGTAAATGCACCGCTCGGGTCGTAATCGGTGATTCGAGCTTCGTGGCCACTCTTGTCATTTTACCACACTGTTGTAAAGAGTTGATTTTGGGCATGAATTTTCTGCGAGAGTACGATGCTGTCATCAACATTCCAGAACGTAGCGTCATCTTTTCCGCCTATCCTTACGTTGATGCCACCACTGAAGAACAACTGCAACGTTTACGTTGCAGTTGTTCTCCGTGGTATTGGTTAAAAATCCTCCGTGGCATCCTCCGTGGTATTGGTTAAAAAGAAAGACGGCAGCTTGCGTTTCTGTATAGATTACCGCAAGTTAAACCAAGTAATGAAGAAAGACGTCTACCCACTGCCACGCATAGATGACTCTCTTGATCGGCTGCGGCATGCACGCTATTTCTCATCGATGGACCTGCGAAGTGGCTATTGGCAAATAGAGATCGACGAGAGAGACCGTGAGAAAACTGCTTTCGTGACGCTCGATGGTCCTTATGAATTTAAAGTGCTTTCATTCGGGTTGTGCTCTGTGCCAGCCACTTTTCAGCGTTTAATGGACACTGTGCTATCAGGACTGAAGTGGCATACATGCTTGGTCTATCTAGATGACGTTATCGTCTTCTCAGCTATCTTCGAGGAACACGTAAGTCGATTATTCGCAGTTCTACAAGCTATACGTTCGGCTGGCCTGACTTTAAAACCAGAGAAGTGCCATTTCGGTTTCAGCAAACTTTATTTCTTAGGCCACTTGGTCAGCCACGAAGGTGTTCGACATGACCCAGGCAAAATCGACGCTGTCGCAAAGTTTCCCGCACCGCATGACAAAAGAGCAGTGAGACGCTTCTTAGGCCTCTGCGTTTATTACCGACGATTCATCACCAACTTTTCGTCTATTGCGGCGCCTTTGACGCGGCTCACACGAGAGGATGTCACCTTTCTTTGGAGCGAAAAAGAACAAACAGCATTTAACAAATTACGCCAATGCCTCCAAACACCTCCGGTTCTTGCGCACTTTGACCAGGAAGCGCCAACAGCATTTCACACCGATGCAAGCAATGTAGGGCTGGGCGCCGTACTGATACAATGGCAAAATAACTCCGAGAAAGTGATAGCCTATGCCAGCAGAGCTCTCTCTCGCACGGAAGAGAACTACTCGACTACCAAGAAAGAGTGCCTCGCCGTGGTTTGGGCGGTTCTCAAATTTCGACCGTATCTGTTCGGCCACTCATTCAAGGTCGTCAGTGATCACCACTCGCTTTGTTGGCTCACTAACTTGAAAGACCCATCCGGCCGTTCAGCTCGCTTGAGCCTTCGGCTTCAGGAGTTTGATATGACCATTATTTATAAATCAGGCAAGAAGCACACCGACGCAGACTGTCTCTCGCGGTCACCCGTCGAGCCTGCCCCTATTAATGACGAGTCTATGGACGCTGCATTCTTGGGAGTCATCAACATGGCCACCATTTCACAAGAGCAGCGCAGTGACCCTGACCTGCTTCCGCTTATCGACTTCTTAGAAGGACAACGTGAAGACGTGCCGCGAGTTTTTGCGAGAGGAGTGCCATCTTTTTGTTTAAGGAAGGACGTCCTATACAAGAAAAACTTTATTCCCACCGGCAGCGCATACTTGCTCGTCGTCCCTGCATCACTGCGAAAAGAAATTCTGGAAGCCTGCCATGACGAAGTCACCTCCGGTCATCTCAATTACACTCGAACATTGTCCCGTGTGCAAAACAGTTACAACTGGTTGAACCTATTTGCTGCTGTGAAACATCACGTCCAAACATGTGCCGTCTGTCAAAGACGCAAAGCACCACCCGGCAGGCCGGCAGGCTTATTGCATTCCGTCCAAGTACCAGCAAAGCCATTCGCCCAAATCGGAATGGATTTCCTGGGCCCATTTCCACTGGGAACAGACGGATCATTGTCGCCACCGATTACTTGTCTCGCTACGCAGAAACTATAGCCATGCTGAGGGCCACAGCAGCATAAACGGCTAATTTCTTCATAGAAAATGTCGTCCTTCGGCACGGTGCTCCAGCAGTTCTCATCAAAAATAGAGGAACTGCGTTCGTGGCAGAATTTTTGGAGTCGGTTCTCATGCTCAGCTGTACAGCTCATCGGAGAATAGCGGCGTACCATCCACAAACGAACGGACTAACAGAGCGGCTTAATATGACCCTCGCAGACATGCTCTGCATGTATGTCAACACAGAACACAAGAACTGGGCTGAAATCTTGCCTTATGTGACCTTCGCCTATAATACTGCCCGGCAGGAAACTACCAGAATGACGCCGTTTAGTTTAATACACGGGCGTGAAGTCACTACAATGTTGGATGCTATGCTGCCGCACGAGTGTGACGACTCACGCCGACGCCGAAGAATTTGGTCAGCGCGCCGAAAAAGACCGACAGCTAGCCCGTGTGCGTATTTGTCACCAGCAACAAAAAGATGCGAAACGATACGACCTACGACATAATTGGTAACCCACAAACCAGGCGACAAGGTATGGGTCTGGATCCTAATACGTCGACGCGGACTTTCAGAGAAGCTATTACGACGATACTTCGGCCGATATCGAGTCACCCGAAGATTGAACGACATCAATTACGAAGTTATTCCCGACGGCGATAGCAGTTCCAGTCGCCGAAAGCGCTCACCCGAGATCATGCATGTCATCCGGATGAAACCCTACTAGTCCAGCTAACTCTCGTTTGTCCTGTGGGTGCCGGTGCATATGTGCGTTTTTATAAGTAGAGCGCCTTGTCTGCGTATCGGGACGATGCCTTTTTTGGAGGGAGGCAAGTGTCACGTGCGTCCCGCGAAAAAGACGAAGGCGACAGGGCTTAGTTGTATCCGCACGCTTTTGTGCAGAACGCAACAACGAGAAAGACGAGGAACTCTCTGGCGCACGGTTAATAAAAAGTCCGACCCGGTGCTGCTTTCTCAGCGTCTTCAAATATGACCTCTGTCTTCACGTCGCGACAATACGCAATTTTGTGGAGCCAATTGTGTGACGTAGTAAAGTACATTGGTCATCAAGTACTTCAAGCCATCACAACACTCCTGGCGCCCCAATAAGGTCACACCTTTGTACCTTCATTATTGCGGCATGTTGATCAGCTGAGTAATTTATGTACAAATATCATATGAGATTTGAAGTGAGAGTTATCACAATATACTATGTCATCTATGTTATCTCAAAGCAATGCACATTACGAGCTTGGCTTTGTGCCTATGATTAATTTTTTTCTTTGAACTGCTGTCAGTACAGCTTTCTATGCTGTTCATAATACAACTAAAGAATAGTAAATCCTGTACCTTCTTGCATCGATTGTAGTAAACAAGATTATGAAAATGTGGCTCGAATCGCACATAAATATGACCACCAGCATACATCACTTGGGTCTTGAATTCAATGGTGCTGTAGTGCGATTACCAGTATGCTGCTTATTGAAAAAATCATCATCACCACCATTAGCCTGACTACGTCCACTGCAGGACAAAGGCCTCTCCCATGTTCCGCCAGTCAACTTGATCGTGTGCTTGCTGCTGCCAATTTATACCCGCAAACTTCTTAATCTCATCTGCCCACTTAACCTTCTCTCTCCCCCTAACCCACTTGCTTTCTCTAGAAAATTGAAAAAAGTAATAATTGACAAATGCTAACAAACTTTTTTTAGTGCTGCGAAGGTATTGATAAATGACATAAATATTACATTTATTACAACTCTTGTGGTAAGACATAAAGGATTACGAAACATGAAAGCTTTGCTTATCCTTTTTTTTTCAGACATCCATAGTATTTTGACAATTCATAAACTATAAGCTACGTCTGCTAATAGTTGTCGCCATTTATTTAATTTTTTGATGCACAACTGCTAAGATGTATAAATGCCAAGGAAACAACCCGTATACAATTCGGCAATTCAATACTTCAGAAGTTTACTGTTCGATATAGTAAACAGTCGTACTGCCTGCCAATGAGACGAGGTGTCTTGAAGTTGATGCAGCTATGATGGCAGGTAAGTGATTTAAACACCAACCGTGTACGTGAAGAAACCGGACACTTTGGAAGCAACTTGGTGCTTTCCTCAGAGATGACTAAGACTACGTAGCAGCGGCATCTTCAAAGCACTCGTGGGACGGTTAATGACCCCCCCCCCCTCTCTCTCTCCCGTTTTGCCGTGGAGCGCAGTCCGTGTGTATACTTCACTTCACTTCACTTCACTTTTATTTCCTTAAAGACCCCCTGTAGGGGTATTACATAAGGGGTGGTGCATAACAAAAAAAAAAAACACACCCCCAGTGTATACACTGGGGGTGTGTATACACTGGGGGTTGGCCCATCCCCCAGTGTATACACTGGGGGATGGGCTCCGAGAGAGCGGTTGATATTTTGGGCCGTTCGCTGTATATGCCACGAGTCGAGTAGCAACCTTCTTCTCCAGTTAGTCTTGCTTTCAAGAATGGGCGTTGCGTCGAAATTTATCCTGTGGTCCAATGTCTCAGCATGGTCGGCGACTGTGCTGCACTTTTTGTAGAGCTTCCACATCTCATTGACGTGTTGTTTGAGTCGTTCCAGTAGGTTTTTTGTCTCGCCAATATACAGAGAAGGGCACTAGGCGCACGGAATTTCGTAAACGACACCGAGGATCCTGTTCGTTGTTGCCAGGTCCTTCAGGTGGAGGAGGAGGCGGCCCAGCATACACGAAGGCACGTGCACAATGCAAACCCCTTCTTTTTTGAAGACCTGCGCCAACATCTCACTGGTTCCCTGGAAGTATGGGACCAGTACGCGTTTCGGAGGGCTGCCAATTAAAGCTGATTGGGGTTTTTGTATCCTCTGTTGCTCTGCGTGGCGGGTGGCGGCTCGAATGAAGTTTTTTGGGTATGCGTTTTTTCTGAGGTCTGCAATTACGCGGGTCTCTTCTTTCTTTGGGTCCGTCTCATTGGAGCATATGGTCTTGCCTTTCTGGAGTAACGTGGTCACAACCCAGGCCTTGTGGCAGGTGGGATGGGATGAATCATATTGAAGGTAGCGGCCAGTCAAAATATCAGTTAATGATATTTTCTGGTTTTCTTTGTCTATGTGAAAAGAAACATCTTGTACAACATTCACTATTTGGGACAGTTATCTACAAAATGTATATTCTAGATTTTTGTTTCAAATACTTTTGCACATATAGATTTTTTTGCACTAGTGCTTACCAGCTGGCAACCGAAAATTCCATACTTTTCACATCTTTATTCATTCTAAAATATTTTTGTTGATCTACAACATATATTTTTTGGAAAGAGCATTTAATTGAGCAAAGTTTGGTATGCTGCCATGCTTGCTGGAGTGCTTTTCAAACTGGCAAAAATGATCCTTCAGAGACATACGAAAAGCAACAATTTTCGCACGGTAACGAAAGAGTTAACAATGCTTTGATTTGAAACTCGGATGGTGAACACACACTTATCAAAACAAAGTTTGAAGATCATTTGGAACGTAGTAAAATATTGTGCATGTGACAACTTTTTTCATTTTTTAAGAGTGGAGCTGTTTGAACAGAGCATTTGTTTGCGATAAGAGAACAGAAATTATCATAATGAACGGGCACATGCTCTCTTTGGCCTCTTGTTCATCTTTGTCTCGCTGTGCTTCACTGCCAGTACACATGTGTCGACATGTTGAGCAAGGGATGTATTAAGCCTGATGGACTGGAGCATGAGTGCATAGGAGAACGAAATCTTGGCAAAAAAAATTGGCAGCATATCCACGGAGTGAATAATGGAGAGTGGGGTGAAGCATTCGTTCTTCCTTCCGTCTGTCCATGCGTCCGTCTGTGTGACCGTCTATCTGCACGTCCATGCGTGCATCTGTTCGTGCGTTCATCCATGCATCCGCCCCTGTGTCTGTTCATGCGTCCATCCATGCATCTGTCTGTGTGTTCGTTGTCCATCTATTCAACACTCCAAGTACCACCATCTCGCATCTTTTCATCATATATTGCCCATATAGAAGCACCGCCATCCAGCAGACATTCCAAGGACTAAACGAGAGGTGCTACATGCACACTTTCTTACGGCTTGCGCTTCGGATCCACTTCCCACCTTTAGCCACCTTGAGTTCATGGTATATACTAGTTCACTGTATTCATGACACTGTGGCCCAACGCTCGCTAAACCTTTCTAAAAACAAGGAGGTTAGGCCCAGCGAGTATAACATAACGTAGCAACCTTTTTCTGTCACATAGTGCTCAATGTACATGCCAATGGCTGCTAATGGGAAATGACAGACAGGAGAATTCGGCTTTTACATTCTTACCGCTTCGCTTCTTATATACTTCCCATCTTTAACCACCTCGAGTTCATGGTATATAATAGTTAATTGTATTCATGGCACTGCAGCTCAACGCTCGCTAAACCTTTCTAAAGCTAAGGAAATTACACCCAGAGAGTATAAGGTAGCAACCCTTTCTTGTCAGATAGTGCTCAATGTACATGCCAATGGCTGCTAATGGGGAATGAGAGACAGGTGCATTTGGCTTTTAGTTAACACGCATGCCGCGAACTTTTTATTGTTGAACAAAGCACAGGAGAAATCTCCCACCGGCACCACCTTACAGGTCAAAATGTAACACTTGTTACACACTACGACTACGAGGCACGAACGGGTGCCGCTTTGAGGAGTTTCGCCCCTAAAAAGGATTGTCAACGAGATGGCATTCGAATTCACATAGTGACAATTCGAAGACAACAGCTTGGCTATCTAAGCACGCTAGCAGAGCATGTCATAGTTTTTTGTAGTATAGTGTGCGAGGGGATTGGAAAGATGAATGAGAGTGAGAAACAGGAAAAAAGGTCAAGAGAGCGCAAAGTGTCGCACAGAAAGAATGAGGAAGAAACAGAATAAAAAAGTGAGGGAGAAATGTGAAGAAAGAGATTGGAAAATAAAGAAAGAAATAAATTGTAAGAAAGAAGACAGATAGAAATAGATAAGAAGAGGAAGGAAAAAAAAACAAGAAAGAGGGTTGTTCAGTATCGCACTTCTTTCAGGCTTAAATCTTTTTGAGTTATAAGATGCGGAAAAAGGTCTTCTAAATACACTACTTTCTTTAATAAGTAATTTGTTATTAGTCTAACACTTCTCCTGCCTGGTTCCTTCGCTGTTTTCGTGCTTTTGGTTGGTTTCTTATAAAGTATAGTCCACTAAAGATCATCAATTTTATCATCATGCGAGTGAAGTAACAACCATCCTCACACCCTTCCTCTTCTCCGATAGCTTCCCATCGTGCGCATATACAAAATGAATTTATCAGCGCATGACGTGATCTTTTTCACCATTCATCGCGATCTACCTCCTTTCAGCATGCTGTATGAGATACTCAGAAGATAATTTGAATTGTGCATAGTGTTTTATCATAGATTATCGTCATGCGAGTACTCGAATAATTGATAAAACTGCCAAATAATAAAAAAGAACCCTCTATACAACAGATAACAAAACCGCATTAAACTCTGTAGAGATGTATATCAGCAGTTCTAGAGGTTATTGAAGTGTTGTGTCCGATCGTTCTGGTACAGGAGATTCGCAAAGACGGAGTTGAGGCAGCTCGAAGATACTAAGTTTCCTTCAGTGGAAAGAAACTGGGTGTTTACTTAGAATATTTACGGGACAAGCATTTTGCTACGTTACGAACAAATCGTGGAACCAGACGAAGATTTCACTGAGCCCACGCCCACCTGCATGCAGGTCGACGTTTTTGACTAGGCATTTCCACCACATTTTACGTACGGCGCTACGTGTCCCTTTCTTGATGTGAAAAGGCGGTTGGGGCATAGGTCTCACGCTGGTGCAACGGGGCAAGAAAAGGACCACTGCTCGCCATGGCACGCTCAAGTATCGGGGCTGGTTGTCATCCTCCTTGACACCGCTCTCCTCAAGCCGTTGTGGCCGGGAAGCATTGTAGTAGTTTTCATCGAACACTGTGCCTCGTCGGGCTGCATAGCACGCACTTCCCATGTCGGGAGCACATATTTGTTGTTGTTAGTGGTTCATGAAAAAAAGGAAGAAGCCACCTAATTTCTGTCTGCCTACAGGGGACATGGCGCAGTGCCACATATTTGGACGGCCATCAGCAGGCCCGCAGCCCTCCGGCGACTCTTCTTTGTATTAGAAGTTGGAGGAAGAAGAAAGGGGTCACCGCTTTCTCCGTGACTCGGCGTCGGTCCCAACAACGCGTTCCGTCAACAAGTTCATGTGTGTGATTCCATACCTACTCCAATTTAAGAAAAAAAAGAAAGCTAAAAAATCTCGTCTGACACTGGCAATGTAAAGTGCTGTTTTGTAACCCTCTTCCCCTCCCCCACATCCCCCCTCTTTTTTTTTTTGCTCTGAAGGACTCTTAGTCGAAAGAAGGTGCATTTTTAGGGGGTCACACATAGCTACAAGCGCGGAGGGAATTGGGCGCCACTTGGAGGGTCTTCGTTGAAAAGCTGCAGCGGAGTCACCAGTTGTAAGGCCGCAGGATCGAGTTGAAACGAAAAGGGAGTTAAAAAAAAAAAAGCAGATGGAACTTAAGGTACGCGTTTAAGTGGGTACAGTAGGCGAGCGGTAGTACACGATTTCTCATAGCGTTAAAAAAGCTGCCGAATCATAGGCGCCATGTTGCTTTGGCGATTTTGTAAGATCATCAAAAATCGGAAATCAAGGAGCAGGCACTACTGGCCATGTAGTAAAATAACTGAATTACTCGAAAATGCCAGAAAAGAAGTGTACATTGAAGGGCTCATTATTTTGTTAGATGTCATACGTATCGCATACCGTTTCCTTGTTAAGGAGGAAGAAGAAAGGAAGGACAGGAATGTCATAGCCATTCCTTGTATTGCGGTAGTGTGTGCATAGGCCAGGCGGTACGCTCAAAGAACTGGAAATGTCCGTCACATCGGCGAGAGGAGACTCGCCTGCAGAATGTGCGGTTGCTCAGTTTTTAATAATACCCAGCAACAGCCAGGCACAGTGGTCGACAACTGCGCACCCCTAGGAACTAAAGCGACTAAGGATATTCACACATTCCGGTGCCTAGGCAGAGAGCAGTCATCAGAAAAGCAGCTAGCGTTCGGGCGCTCTTATTAGTTCGCTCAATGACTCGCCGTGGCGCTGCAGTCACTGACTGGAGTTGAGAGTTGTGTAAAGGCGCATCCCAGCCGTGCTGGCCACACTTCGATGGGAGCAAAGTCCCGGAGGCCCGTGTACTGTGCACGTTGAAAAACACTGAATGTTCAAAGTTTCCTGAACCCTCCACTATGCTGTCTCTCACAATCATATCATGGTTTTAGAACTTCCTCAACATGGTTTTAGAACTTCCTTCATGGTTTTAGAAGTACTCAACATTATGACTAATAAAGCTCCAAAATCAAATAGTGAGACGAAATGCTTCTACTGCGCCAACAGGCGCTTGCTTCTACGATGTTGCGCAAGCCCCTATTCCTTATCTACACATTCAAGTGGTGTTGAATGTGTAGATGCACTCATGTTCTCACAGGACACGCATCTGATGATTATCATGTTTGAACCAGTCACATAACTTCGTCATCCATTGGCGTCGTGTAATGCGGCTACCGCATCATGAGCGTAGCGTGTAGTCATGTTGTTAGATGACACGCATCTCATGTTTATCATGTTTGCACCAGTATCATACCTTGGTCATTGTCACACACTTCG
The DNA here is from genome assembly GCF_043290135.1 of Rhipicephalus microplus. NCBI lineage: Eukaryota > Metazoa > Arthropoda > Arachnida > Ixodida > Ixodidae > Rhipicephalus > Rhipicephalus microplus. The sequence continues at coordinate 50,035,652 of NC_134710.1, read as the reverse complement.
GGTAAGGCCCCGCCGATCCAACATCGACGTGCGGCATACTCGCAGGCTTCCACTTTACGCTTCGGCCTGCGACGCCTGAAAGGCCTCGAAGTGACACATCTCAAATTTATTTGCAGGTTGGTCGACCCGTGCGGGGTTGAACGTGTGGTGATGTGTAGGCGTGACCGACGCACTCATAGAGCAGACACGGAGATTTGATTATACAAAAACAAGCATTTAATTCAAACAGGGGCAAAGGCAGGAGATTACAAAAGTAGCAGAGGAGGAAAACTGATACGTGCGATGGAAAGAACAGCGATATAACAAAATATGCTTAACAAACACTACAAAAGATACAGGCTAAAGACAAATACGTGGAACATTAATAAAAGAACAACAGGATGGAAGTCGAAGTAGATACAAGAAAAATTATCGAAGAAAGATCATTGTCGCGCTTTTGAATTTCTACGTGCGGCACAGCGCACAAAACTACAAATATTTAAAAAAAAGCTGGTTAAAATAAATTAAATGTTTTAAAAAAAGGTCACAATAAAAAGCTTCATACGGATCAGGCCAGCTCTTGGTACACGTGGGGGAATTGACGGGTGCCGCTGAAGATCTCGCCGGCTTGGTAGACGACGAGGGTGCCCGGAATTGCAGCCGTCTCAATACGTTGCGCGGGTCACTTCATGCTCGCTGCCTACGTGAGACTCGCGACACCGACGACCGCACTTCTTGCTGGCTGTACGCCAACTGCCTATTCCGATGCAGTTCAAACTTTTTCAGGGGCATATGCGTGCTCCCGTCCCATCAGGAGGTAATTTCCTTTTTTTAGACCGCCCGTGCCCCTTTCGGTACAGGTGCAGGGAAGACGAGCCAGCGCCACGCTGGGTCTTTAGTCGCCGGATGTCGTCCTCCCAACACAAAAGCGCCCTTCTTTGGAAGATGGGGCCCGCGGACGATCCGAAAATCGGAGTCGTTTGTGACGGTCATCCATTCACGTCCTGTAATACCAAATTTGGTATAAGTGAAGCTAGCGAAACGGCCGGGAGCGCATAGGCGTGGCATGTAGTCATGTTATTACCTGACATGCGTCTCAAGATTATCATGTTTGCAGCAGTCACATACCTTCGTCATTCATTCACGTACCATAATACCAAATTTGGTATATGTGAAGCTAGCGAAACAGCCGCCAGCACGTCATGAGCGAGGAACGTAGTAAAGTTGTTACACGACACGTATATGATGATTTTCATGTTAGGGACTGTCTCTTGTGTTCTCCATGCAATCATATTATACCATACCAGTTTTGCAACATGCCTTGTGAACGAAAACACTGCAAAAGCTGCAGGACTATGAAATGTAAATCATGGCATTCATGTCATGATTTTCATGTTATGACAATAATTACCTCAGGGGTACCACAAGGTTCAGTTTTAGGATCAATATTATTTTTAACTTACATAAATGACTTTTCATGCGCCATAGATAGAAGTACTACAGTGCGACTTTTTGCAGACGACTGCCTAATTTATAAAGAAATACACAGTCAAGCTGACCAAAAAACGCGTAATGATAATCTAGATGCTGTCAGTAATTGGTGCACTGAATCTGAAATGGAAATAAATCAAATTAAAACAGTTGCTTTGCGCGTCACAAACAAAAGTAAGCGCGTCTTCCATTCCAATTACAATCTATTCTACCCGCCTGTCTACCGTCAATGAAATAAAATATTTAGGTGTAACAATATTCTAAATTGGAGGACCCATTTGGAAAACATTTGTGCAGTGGCGGAGAGAAAACTATGATACTTACGAATAAAATTAAGACTTGCTACGACTCCCGTTAAGCTAGCAGCATGTCTTACGTGTATTCGGCCAACATTGGAATATGCCAGCATTGTGTGGGATCCCTCAGAAATCGGCCTCATTAATATGCTAGAAAGAATACAAAGGCGAGCTGCCAGGTTTATTCTTTCAAAGTACTCCTCGACTGAGTCAGTATCAGAAATGCTACGCTCTCTTCAACTGCCCACGTTAGCCGAACAACGGCAATTGGCAAGGATGAAGTTCTTGTTTTTATTATCAAAAAATTAATTAAACATAAACACAACAAAATACATATTGCCACGCCGCAGAAGAAACCTAGCAAGTGTAAACGACTACACATACGAAGTGCCACAACATCGTGTCAATGTATATACATATTCATTTTAGGGCGAAGCTTCTTATAGCAGCACCCGTTCGTCCCTCGTAGTCTGTAACAAGTATAACATTTTGACCTCCAAGGTGGTGTCGGTGAGAGACTTCTTCTGTGCGTTGTTGAACAATAAAAAATAGTGCTCAATGTACATGTCAATGGCTGCTAATGGGGAATGAGAGACAGGAGCATTCAGCTTTTAGTTAACGCGCAGGCTGCGATCACCATTAGCAGCCATTGGCATGTACATTGAGCACTATCTGACAAGAAAGGGTTGCTCTGTCATACTCGCCGGGTGTAACCTCCTTAGCTTTAAAAAGGTTTAGCGAGCGTTGAGCCGCAGTGCCATGAATACAATGAACTTGTATATACCGTGAACGAACTCGAGGTGGTTAAAGATGGGAAGTATATAAGAAGCGAAGCCGTAAGAATGTAAAAGCCGAATTCTCCTGTCTCTCATTTCCCATTAGCAGCCATTGGCATGTACATTGAGCACTATGTGACAGGAAAAGGTTGCTACGTTATGTTATACTCGCTGGGCCTAACCTCCTTGTTTTTAGAAAGGTTTAGCGAGCGTTGGGCCACAGTGTCATGAATACAGTGAACTAGTATATACCATGAACTCAAGGTGGCTAAAGGTGGGAAGTGGATCCGAAGAGCAAGCCGTAAGAAAGTGTGCATGTAGCACCTCTCGTTTAGTCCTTGGAATGTCTGCTGGATGGCGGTGCTTCTATATGGGGAATATATGATGAAAAGATGCGAGATGGTGGTACTTGGAGTGTTGAATAGATGGACGAACGGACACATAGACAGATGCATAGATGAACGCATGTACGGAAGCAGGGGCGGCTGCATGGACGAACGCAGAGACGGACGCACGAACAGACGCACGCACGGACGGGCTGACGGACGCATGGACGGTCACACTGACGGACGCATGGACGGACGGAAGCAAGAACGAATGGACAGACGAATTCTTCGCCCGACTCTCCATCATTCACTCCGTGGATATGCTGCCATTTTTTTTTCCAAAAACAATTCCTCTGTGGAATGCTTTGCCATTGCCACTGGTTCATTGTGATTCACTGGAAAAATTTGAGGGAGGGCTCAAAGATATTTTTCTGTAAGCATGGTCTACTATGTTAATTTATTGCAATTTATTTGTATGCTTACTACGACTGCACTGTTTTTCCTTTAGCCTCAATGCCGGTGTTTCCAATGTATGTCATGTAATATTTCCAAGTTCAAGTGTTACTATTTAAATTGCTGTATGATTTGAATGTATTGATGTTTGTCATTCTTAGTATGTCCCACCCCTGTAACAGCCAAAAGGCTAACAGTATACGGAAAATAAATAAGTAAAACATTAGCCTGCTCGCTCTTTGCATTACCTCTATTTTATTTCTAATCTATCGTTTACCAATTGGATCTTTGTTTAAACATTGTTATCTAAATAATCCGCCTGATAAAACAACTCCACCTCGCAAATTAGGCGCCGTCCATTTCATGGCCGATCCCTGTTGTGGGTTGCGCCAGAACTCTGAGGAACAACCAACCAACCAACATTTCGACAGGAACAAGTGCCAAACTGCTCGAACAAGTGTCATAGACAATGTCGAGCACACTGTCATCGAAACGAATCCCAGTTCATATCAAGCTCAGGCCCAACTGGCCATTCACTAATGATCTTGACCACAAGGACAAAAGACAATGACAAGATAAGGCAAGAAGTTACAATGTTGACCGCGCTTTTAAGGATCTCTTTGTCCTAAAAGAGGGGGAAGGAGTATGTGTACAAAACGTGAAAGTGTGGGCTAGAGTTCTGAGTCCTGATCAAAGGCCACGCTCTTTGAGGTTCGGATGCCCAGTGGTGTTCTTGCCCAGTTTACCAGTGGTGGTACTTACCAGATTTCTGTGCCATAATCCTGACAGAAAACACAATATTGGCTGCACAAATATTGTCTGCCTTGAACAACGTGTCGCTATTAAAAGTGGGCAAAATCAAAACTTGCAAGCTACCATGTTTCAGACACAGGCATGTTTTGCTGCGATGAGCCTTTGTCAGGAATAGGGTCGCATCGCCGGTGCGAACACGCGATTTTGTAATCCCAAGGCAGCCTTGAGGACAAGTTGACGTAGAACCAAAAAGCTTTAGACAAGTATTGTCATTCAGACGTCACTGATCAGAAATTCAGCATCTCAAGTGATAGTCGCTATGTGCTTATCTGCACTGGTGCTTCTCGTCAAGTTCCAGAGTGGAAATTCTTGATCTACACCAGGTATGCACAATTTAGTGCTGTCCATTTCACATCAACCTGCGTATGATTCCCCTATTGATGTGGTGGTATCGAATATTTGATTGGATTATCATGCGGAAAATAACTCTTCTTTAATATTTCTGCTGGGTTCAGAGATATCAAAACGTTGCCCAGAGGGGCGACTAGCGTCAGAAGTGCACGGAGGCACTATGTCGGCCAGCGACGTTCAACAATCAGCAGCAAAGTTGACGTTCTTGTAAACGTATTGCACGCTTTTCTTATGCCGCCGTAACGTGCTGCACTACCACACGTTCACTATGCGGGACCTCGTGTGCAGGAACGAAGCTTAATCGTTGCCGCGTTCTCTCATCAAAACATCGCTTGATAACGCACGACCGTGCACGCGCGTGCTAAAGCAGAAACTTCGTCACCGTCGGCAAACGCTTCGGTTAGAAAACATAATAAGTGACAAAAAGAGTTCTAGTGGTAATTTGTACCATGACGTTGCATTTATTTCCTTTTTCAAGGAAGTTCCGCACGTGAGCAGTCGCACAGTTATACAACATGCTCGAAAGCGGTTAGTCCTTTATTGCTAAGTTATGTCGTATTCCCGGCAAGTATGCGTTAAATAACTTGGACTGCATTCTAAACATATTGAATATTTGAAATATATATGAATATATTCATATATGAATATTTTGAAAATATATGAAGCATGCTTGGCTATGTTTTTGGACCCACGCTTCAAGTCAACGGTATTCAGGAACAACGAACAAAAGTTGGTGTGGCTAAAAGATCTGGTGCTTCAGGAGGTTGCCCTATGCCCTGCTGTGGAAGTCGTGCAGCCAGCAGCAAAAGTGCAGGAGCCACAACAGTGTGTGAAGCCATCCTCTGATGTTTGGAGTGCATTTGATAATCTTGCAAATAGTCAAGTAGCAAGTACACCACTGTCTACTTCAGAATGGGAAATGAAAGCGTATTCTGAAGAAGCCCTACTGAAGAAATACAGTGACCCATGTGACTGGTGGCAGACTGTGGGCACCTTCAGATACCCCAGTCTGGCAAAGCTTTGCCCCAAGTACTTGCCCATACCAGCCACTTCAGTTCCAAGCGAGCGTGCCTTTTCAGTGGCAGGGGAGGTTGTCTCTGTTCGGAGGGAGCGCCTCCTGCCTGATAATGTGGAGCAACTCATATTCCTCCATGATAACATGTAGTCATTATGTTTCATGATAACAGCTAGTCATTATTTGCATTGTGTTCCAAATAACAGTGTATGTTGCGTTAACAGACAGGCTGTTGTGTATTTTTTTAGATAAATACATCTTAAATTATTGTTACTGTAGAGGCATTTGTCCTTTGATATTCGATTCGATATTCGAACATGAATATTCGTATTTGATTCGTATTCGAAAAATTTCATATTCGCACACCCCTAATTAAGAGCCTCCCTCACATCCGCGATGTCGCAGGTGACGAAGTCTTGTCCAAGCGGCACATCGAGTAATTCTCGTCGCCCCCTTAATCCTCAAATCACACATCCCATTTCCCGTGTCCCATCTGCGAGCTTTACACAGCGTGTGAAAGAATGAACAAAATGTAAGAATAAGAAAAATGATGAAACACAAGCGCTGTGTAAAGACGCACATGTCACCGGACTAGCCGCTGCCTCAGTTTTCATCTACACAACAGTGATCACTTGTTCGGAGTCCTGAAGTCCCCAATGTCCGTGACCTCGCAGACAAGCAAGTCTCGACCGGTGAGGAGCGAGTCGTCGTCCTCTTCGTCCTCCTCGATATGCATGTCCCCGCCTGCCACGTCCTGTTCAAGGAGCACCCGGGCGTCCGTCACCTGCTTGAGCAGGCCCCGCGCTTCCTCCTTGGTCTCAGGAAACTCTGTGCACTTGTGCGCGTACTCATACGCCGCATCCCGGTCCTTCTGGGCCAGGTGGTGCCTGGCCAGGAAGCGGCAGGCGTGAGCCAGGTCCTCGCGGTCTGCCCGGTAGCACTGGCTTTCGCACTGCCGTACGCAGTCGGTGAATGCTGCGCAGGCCTGAGAAGAGTCACAAAAGAGAGGTTCTCTATCTTTTCTTTAGTCACACAAGATTCGCAGCATCAACGGCATTATTGTGCTCGCACTAAAACAAGTCAGTCTTTTGGTTTGCAACCTCGCACAACAACAGGTCCCAGTCCCATAAAACCAACAAAAAGAAAGATTTAGGAAGGTCTGTCCCTGGTAGATACTCTTCATCTTGACACTCATGATTACTTCAGGATGACACATAATCCGGGACATGCAAATATAGAGATGCCATAATCCCAGTTTCATTCTCGCATATAAAGTCAAATAGCTTAAGACAAAATGTTTTTGCAGTGTTCATCTGAGGCCATTCCAAGGTTATTTTCATTCATGTTGCGTTACCACTGCCCCCCGATACACCTTGGAACGCTTGAATGAATGCATTTCAAAGCTTTTACAGAATGGGATGAACAGTAACATGAACCGTAAGATGACAACGCAAAAGTGAACCACACCTGTTCACACTCGCCGAGGCACTCATAGACACGCGCCAGCCTGAACAGGGCGAGCCCCTCAAAGTCACCGAGAGAGTGGGCCCGCCAGAAGCACTTCTTGGCCTCGTGGTGCTTGTCCAGCTTTTCGTACGCCTCGCCCAGTGCCACCATCATGCGCGAGTCATTGGGCCGCAGCTCCTGTGCTTGCCTGCATGTTGCCCGTACACAGTCAAACCTCCTCCTTATAGCAAAGTTACACCTTATACCCCTGTCACACGGGTAGTCTAGCCACAGTTAAGTACAACTGCTATTAAATCCAATGGCTGTTGTACCTAGTCACACGACAAATATAACTGTAGTTATTCTGCTACGTTTCTGAATATGGAGGTAGGCAAGCTCTGTTAGCGTCGTAAACTGACAACATGGCGACCCCCTCGTCGAACAGGAGCCACTAGGCTCCCAGTGAATTATCCAGCCAGAAGCAAGTCAACTGGACCGTTGAGATGATGCAGATGTTGATACGCATTTTGGAAGATAAAGTGTGTGTACAAGTTATGTGTATAAGCACTGCCACGGAAGACTTGCTACTTTAATGAGTCTTGACAACGAGAAACGTACCACGACGTGCGGCTACGCAGCTTGGTTGCTACCGGGTCGTTTCAAACGCAAAGCTACAGATTGGAAACAAATCGTTTTTGCGCAGAATGGTGCTGTTCTTGAACTTGTGCAATCATTTGCTACTAATGGCACTATGCATTTTCAACGTCATCATTGACTAAAGTTAAAGCTATGTTTGTTATATGCATACAAGTTGGTCCGTGCTACAAGCGTGTGACAGCGCCTTTGTGTGGTTTACGGTAACTGCAGTTACGTCCGCTAAATGCAGTTGAGTATGACAGTGGTAAAGCTTACCTGTGTGACAAGGGTATTACATGAAAGTAAGTCCATTAAAACCAAAAATTTGTTATAAAGGTATATTCCTGACACTGTCTATACTGAAATAATATTCATTTACTTCGTTATAACGGATATTTTGTTATATCCGGGTTTCTTATACTGAAGTTTGAGTGTACAGTATACAGTCGACATCCACTAACTTGACATCTATCAACATCAGTCTGGCTATGCCTAACAGAAGGCGAAGGGCTCTTCCATGTTTCACCAATCAATGCGGTCCTGTGCTTGCTGACGCCATGTTTTCTCTCGCAGGCTTCATAACCTTATCTTCCCACTCAACTTTCTGCTTGCTGCTCGCGTGCTTGCTTTCACTTGAAATGCATGTTACTTTCAATAACCAGTGGTTCTCATGATTTCATGCTACATGATCTGCCCATGCCCAACTCTTCTTTCTGATTTTGAGTTAGATGTTCGTAACACCCGTTTGTTCCCTGACCTAATAATAATATCTGAAGTTTTACATGCAAAGGTTACCTTATGATTATGAGAGATGCCGTTAGTGGAGCGCTGTGAAAATTTTGACCATCTGGTGTTTGTTAATGTGCACTGATGTCGCACATTACGTGAGCCTCTACCATTCGCCCTTCATTCGAAATGCGACCGCCGTGGCGAGGATTGACCCCGTGACCATCAGGCCAGCAGCCGAGCACCCTAACTATTACTCCACCGCGCTAGATTGTTCCCTGATCCAGTTTATTCTCTTCCTGTCCCTGAAGGTTCCACCAATCATTTTTGTTTATATGGCTCACTGCACAGTCCTAAATTTTACTGCTACAAGACTAACAAAACTGGTTAGATTATCCGACAGATCGAATAATGCAAGAGACAGACAAGATATCGAAAGTCATTTCACAGTTGCCCCATTTGAACACATCTCCAAATAAAACATGCACCCATGTTTGATAGGTTAAAAGTAGGAAATTAACATCATATTGGCATAGCAGGCTGTAGATTTCCAGCTTGTAGGCTATAGACTCTTGTCATTTCCGCTTGTGCAATCGAAAACTCTCAAAATGCAGCGAAATCACAAATTCATCGGGTACTCCTGTTTATTTATTTATTTACATTTCACCTACATCGCCGTAAGGCATTTCATAGGGGAGGTACGCATGAGTAATTTCACTACATAGTTTGCAATCGATACAATAGATACAACAAATAAAACAAAACTCAAAATATTTAAAAAAAACACTCCAATAATGGTGAGCGTCACAAATTGCAAACAACGTCACAGTCATGCATTTGTAAACACCCACACGCTTCGAGACAACAAAACATTCTTAGTGGCAGTGATATTGTAGGCGTTGTTACAAGGAAGAAAAAAAGGATTCATAATAAGTTTCATTGAATATATCATACGGTAGACAGTTCCACACCTGTAATGTTTTTACAAAAAAAGAACTACCAAAAAAGTGGGTTTTGTAGGGGTATTTCAGTATTTTTCGTGAATGGTCTCATCGTTTTGAGACGTTAGTTGGTGCAAACAGATAATCAAGAGGGTGAATGGCATTTCCATTGTAATAAATACAATGAAAAAACTTAAGACACAGTTTTTGCCTCCTTACCACCAGTGGCTCTCATTTCAATGTTATGTGAAATGGGGACGTATGGGGGGCGAAGGCATGGCAAAACAGAGTTCGAGACAATTCAAAACCTTTACTTTTTGTTTATGGACCTTTCGAGAGCATGTGCCCTATTGATGCCACGTGAATCGCCATTTTGACATCACTAAGAGTGCAAAAAAAGGGGAGGAAACGCCAAGAAAGAAGAACCTGCTCAATTGTGTGTCATCAAAATATCTTTTAAGGCCCTAATGTTGCCACGGCATGCAAACACAGACACAAGGGAGTAGGCAAGACACCGTAAACGCTGCTTTCAAAGTATCAAACCTGCGGAAAAAAAGGTGAGGTGATGTATTTTATGGCCATATTTCTCGCTCGAATAAAATAAGAATAATAGTAGCGCAGCGGCGGCGTGGTCCTTCGCAGGTTTTCGGCGGCAACGTGAACGGCGTGACCAAGAATGGGCTGTGGCGGGTGCACAACTCTACCCTTGACTAAGGGACAATGTTACATGATGACGCCGTTGTAAGACACCATGACATCACGGGGCATGAAAGAGAACACTGAACTGACCTGTAATAGTAGAGGCAGTAGTTCGGCATCTTGAGTATCTCGTAGGTCTGGCCCAGACCGTACCAGGCCCGACAGTCCCGGCGGTTCACCTCGATGGCCCGCCGGTACGACTGGATGGCGGCATTGGTGTTCTTCATCTCCATGTACTCGTGGCCCATGATAGTCCACGCCGCGAAGTAGTTCGGGTTGAGCCGCAACGCGCGGCCGAAGTAGAGGACGGCCTTCTCGTGCTGCGAGCGGAGCGAGTAGAAGTTGCCGATGACGCAGCATGTCTCGGGCCTGTACTTGTCAATGGCGCACACGCTATGGGCCAGGTGGCTCAGCTCAACACGCAGCTCCTTGACGTAGAGCAGGTTGGAATAGATGTACATGTTGTCCAGCCGGTACAGGTCAACCTTGCGCAGCTTCTGGAAGCACTCGATGGCCTTGTCGACTACCCGCATGTTGTGGTAGGCGATGGCGACCTGCGCCATCAAAAGTGCACAAATGCCACAATGTTACTCTTGCAGTGAAATCTAAATAAGGTAGAAGTTCAGGGGAAATATGGTAGCTTGAAGGGATTGAAAACACTTTGAATGCGGTGCTGTACCTGGAGTCAATGTTCCAACAAGCAGACTTGTCTCTTTCAAGGCTGCAATGGCCTATCTTAGAGCATGCATTTTCATGCTTCTACCTTCTCCTCCAGTTTAAATAGAGGAGGAAAGAAGAAGTGCACAAAGGGGGTCGGTGAAGGGGGTGGTGTGGCGAAATCGGTGAGTCAAAAGGAAAGAGAAAGCAGTAAGCAAAAATAAAAAAGAGAGTGGTTCGGGTGGTATTGGGGGATTCGGAATGTAAGTGCGGAAGGGGAAGTAGCATGTTTGTCGAATTACAGGTTTCGAGTGTGAGCACCACCAGACAATGACTACTTCGTGGTGGTGATAACAGTTGAAAATTCTTAGATGTAAGGCATAATTCCCACTGGTTTTCAATGTCTATCTACCGTAATGGACAGCAGCCATTACGCCGGGGGGCAAGGCATCAGGTTTGACCTCATCAGGTTACGCAGCAGGCAAAGCATCGTTATTTGATGAAACAGGAAACAGCGCAAGACATGCGACAATGACACACAAACCAAGAGCTGACTTACAACCCGGGTCTGTCTGTGTTACTGCCCCTTCTTTCGCGCTGTTTTCTGTTTCCTTGAATATGCACCAACCCGCCCAAATAAGGACTCTAGTTCATCGCTATCACTAAGATCATTCGTTTGTTTGGAGGCTGCTAGGACTGCCAAGATGATGCTGAGCTGCAAAGTGGTTTGATGTCAAAATAAGAACATGGCGGAACAACATCAGTGCCACTGATGTCTCGAGGAAGCAAAATGCCCCGAATGCCTACGATGTCCACCACATCAATAATTTTCTGTTCAATTCGAGCATAGTTCGTGGTGACCACTGAACGTGCGTAAACTGAACCTCCCGAGTGCTGTAGGTCACAGACGTAGTATTTTCTTAAAGCAGGGGTTGTCAAGCATGTTGGCCTCAGGGAACCCTGCTAGGCTCTGTTAAGTGCCACGGAACGCCATCTCTCCTCGCTTTTATGCGAGCATTTTTCATTCGATTCTCTCTACATTCACATTCACGTGCAATAAACTTTAAAATAAGCGTACATGAAAAACTGATCCACTGAAATGCAGCTACACTTGCTTTCCTTGCATTAGCGAATCGGCACAAGGCTCAGGAACACTCGGGGCCAGCCATATGTCCACTGCTGGGTTTAGTCGATTCCTGTGCCTATTTTTACAGTAGGCTAGTGATGGGGATGCCTACTCACAAGTTACATTGTTGCAAAAAGACTAGACTACAGCATGTCCACTGCCTTATTTTCCTATCTTCAAACATGAGAAATGCGCATAGGAGTAGTATAAGGCTTCAGAGATTCAAGTGCAACCTTAAACACGTGGCCCGTTTTCGGAGTACGGCTGGATAGCTGCTGGCAGGATTCATTGCACAGCACGCGCTCATTCTGTGCACTCTGTGTTCCGTGAAAGAAACAAGGAACGCACAGGACCAGCGCTGCATGTTCCTTTTGTAATCGTCTCTACCATGCATCAACCATGCAAGCATTTCAACTAGTCCAGCTTTCTATTCTATTGCCTTCATCATCCAAAGCACCGGCATGTCAGCATGAACTTGGTCAACCATTTTTCATACTTTGGCTGAATTAGCTCAAGAGAATTCTCTCATTTTTGATGTTGAAGTTGCTAGCTCCCTCTGAAGACATTGTAATCCATTTTTATTGTTTACTAGGGGTGTGCAAATAATAAATTTTTTTAATATTAAATGCAAAGCATTTCTTTACGTACTGCAAGCACTTTTGGCATCAGCCCGTCCATCTGTCTGTCTCTTACGACTGGGTGCTCTCGTGATCACCCCCTTAACTTGGCATCAACCCAAATTAATATGGGAGGGCAAGATGGTTTGACGAATATAAAGCGCTAGTCAAAACTTGAATAATGTGACAATCCCATCACGTCCATCAACTTCCCGTTAAACAGTGGCACATACCTGTGGGCGCGCGTGTGCCACTGGTATGCACGTGTGTGCCACAGGTGACTGAAACTTAGTAAATCCCTGGGAAGGCGAGAACACACCTTAGTAATTTCAACAGATGAGCGTTAAGAAAAAGCTGACATCAGCAGGGTTGACCCAATGAACACATACAATAACTAACAGGGTCTCAGCAGGAATCGAACCCCAGCATTCTGCGTGTAAATAAAGTATTCTACCAAAGAGCCAAGCCAGGTCGAGCAACTACTTTTCAAATAGATCGCAATGTTTGTGAAATGTAAAAAAAATGGGGGGGCAATTCAATTTTATAAACATTACATATCTACTTCTATCATACAGCCGTCGTGTTGGGCTAACGTCAATTCTAGTTAGGTATCATTTGCTGAAGTTGATTTATGTAGCAGTGTCCAGGGCTATGATCTTCTAGAGCACCAGCACTTCATATCAGCTTATTGCTTCTGGTGTTGCTCATACTCGTGTTCCTCTTGGCATCGTTGTGCAAGTGCAAACAACTTGTTATGTAAGCATCTGCAACTGTTCAACATATGTCTATGTGTGCAACATTTATACATATATTTAGCATCATTTCATGAAGTGTCCCTCAATAAGAAAATTAGAATGCGGTCACCTTCCCCACAAATGCTTCACATAACGTATATTTCCAATGTATGCAGGATCTGCCAAATTTTTTTTAATAGTGTTTGCTATTCGATTTGCACCAGAATTTCACTATTCAAACTTCCTGAGGACAAATACACTTAACGTTCAAAGTGACCCCGTCAGATTTTCAATATGTGCCGCCCCGTCTCCCTCTCGAAACTACAGCAAGGTTATCTTTCAAGCTCTACCACGGCCGCAAATCTATTCACTCAAAAAAAAAACACTCGTTCCAACGTGGAGATGATATAAGAGGCAGAGAAGTAGGGGGGCTCAATTAATGCCGTTTTGAACTGGAAGTTTGCACAGGATTTTTTTATCGTCCAAAATTTCAGACAGTCGTATACACGGATGTCCAAATGGCAGATTTGGAAAGGGAGCGCACTCTTGTCCACCACGTGAGTTGGGCTTCCACAGAAGTTCAAAAGAGTTAGGAAATGGCTGAAGGCATAGCGTCTTAGCCTTTTGCCTGTTAAGTGTTTTCGGCAACAAATAGTTGTACCAAGTCACGTAAATAAACGATGAGTGATTTGTCATCCAGTGACCCCCGACAGTCACTTCTGCGGTTAGGCTGCATTCAAGGTGAAGAGTTCGCAAGCTCAGTGGTACTGTGTTGGCTCAGTGAACTAATGTCTATAGCAATGGGGCTGGCTTGCTGAGGCTCAGCGACAAGAACTTTAATATGAAAGCAAAATGTTTTATACACATTTTCTTAATACGGTGCGTGGAAAGCAGTGAAACTGCACACTGAGGAAAATGAAAAGCGCTCCTTTCGAGACATCTCAAAATTGTGTCAGTATGCCTTTGAAGCTAACTGCCGCTCCTTGTGCTGACCTATGCCATGAAGTCGAGACGTCTCAAAGTTGTGTCAGTATGCCTTTGAAGCTAACTGCCGCTCCTTGTGCTGACCTATGCCATGAAGTGCTGACCTGAGGTACTGACCTAAGTACCATGAGGTGCTGACCTGCACCAGGAGATGCTGACCTGAGGTACTAACCTGTGCCATAAGGTACGTGCGCTCAAGGAAGGGTCCCTTCTGCAGCTGCTCGTATGTCTCAAGCACCTCCTCACTGAGCTGCAACTCGAGGTAGGTGTGGCCGAGGAAGAACTGCTTCATCCAATGGTCGGGCAGAACGAGGCTTCGCAGGTGGTCGCAGTCAGCCACCATTGAGGACAGCTCCAGCCAGGTACCCCAGTGCAGGAGCTCGGCTTGCACAGCCTCGACGAAGAGGTCGATAGCTTGCTGCCGCAGCTGGAGCCGCTTGAGGACCACGCCATAGATGTAGAGGCAGAAGCCGTCCAGCTTGGGCCGCAGGGCCCTCAACTCAGCCTGTGGGCAAGAAGCAAAGAGAAGAAGCCCAAAACACCCTCGATGATGTCAAACCCTTTAAGACACCACGAATGAAGAACTGTCTGTAAATGTGTCCAACTAAAACATTACTTCAGTTATGATAATTATTAGGGTTGTATATGCTAAAACACATTGTTATTATGAGGCATGCCTTAGTGGAAGGCTCTAGAAATTCTGACCCTCTGGTGTTCTTTAACGTGCACTGATGTCGCACAATATAAGGGTCTCTAGCGTTTTATCCCCATATAAACGCAACTTCTGCAGCCAAAATCAAACACGCGACTTAACGTTACTTCAACACACTCAATATTTTATTGATAAAATATAAACTAATGCTATAATACATTGGTTTGCATGACGTATAGTAATTCATCTGAAGAAAATTGTAATTTAATATCTATTTCTCCCGAGATCTAAGACAGCGATGGCAAGGAATGTATAGCGGATGTCATTACAAGTAACTGTAATGTAAATGTGAAGAAAGAAAAGTACGAAAGGATAAGTAGCCATGCGCGGGAACCAATATTCGAATAATGCATCCGATGCTCCACCAACTAAGCTACTATGACGGCTATCCCCACGTCCATTTTATGAGATATACATGTGCATTGAGCTAGCACTGAGAGGGAAAGTACAGGAATTCAGAGTGTCGCTGCAGAACAGGTACTCGGCTCTTAGTGAGAAAACCAACCTTAGCGTAGATACAATGAATGATAATCTGACGAGTATTATTACGGAGTGTGCAGTGGAAGTTGGAGGCAGGGTAGTTAGACAGGACACTGGCAAGCTTTCCCAGGAAACAAAGAACCTAGATAAGAAGCGTCAAATCATGAAAGTGTCACGTACAACAGACAAAATAGAACTGGCAGAGCTTTCGAAGTTGATTAATAGACGTAAGGTATACGATGTAAGAAGGTATAACAAGGAGAGAATTGAACACGCTCTGAAAAACGGAGGAAGCGTCAAAGCAGTGAAGAGAAAACTTGGGATAGGCAAAGTCGGATGTATGCTCTAAGGGACAAAGAAGGCAAAATAACTACCAATATGGATAGGATAGTTAAAATAGCGGAGGAGTTTTATAGAGATCTTTGCAGTAGCCGAGACAACCACGACCTTAATACTATAAGAACTAGCAGTAACCCAGATGACACCCCACCAGTAATAATAGAAGAAGTCAGAAAAGCTTTGGAGAGCATGCAAAGAGGCAAAGCTGCTGGTGAGGATGAGGTAACATCAGATCTGCTGAAAGAGGGAGGACAGATTGTGTTAGAAAAACTAGCCACCCTGTTTACGAGGTGTCTCCCGACGGGAAGAGTACCAGAGTCTTGAAAGAACGCTAACATCATCTTAATACATAAGAAAGGAGATGACAAAGACTTGAAGAATTACAGGCCGATCAGCTTGCTCTTTGTAGTATACAAGCTATTTACAAAGGTAATTGCTAACAGAGTAAAGAAAACATTAGAATTCAATCAACCAAAGGAACAAGCAGGGTTTCGAACAGGCTACTCAACAATGGACCACATTCATACTATCAGTCAGGTAATAGAAAAATGCTCAGAGTATAACCAACCACTATACATAGCCTTCATAGATTACGAGAAGACGTTTGATTCAGTAGAAATATCAGGCGTCATGCAGACACTGCGTAATCAGGGCGTAGATGAAGTATATATAAACATTCTGGAAGAAATCTACAGGGGATCAACTGCTACCATAGTGCTTCATAAAGAAAGCAACAGAATACCAATCAAGAAGGGTGTAAGGCAGGGGGACAGAATCTCCCCAATGCTATTTACCGCGTGCTTACAGGAAGCTTTCAGAAGCCTAGAATGGGAACAGTTAGAAATAAGAGTTAATGGAGAATACCTTAGTAACCTGCGCTTCGCCGATGGCATTGCATTGCTGAGTAACTCAGGGGACGAATTGCAACTCATGATTACGGAGTTAGACAGGGAGAGCAGAATGGTGGGTCTTAAAATTAATCTGCAGAAAACGAAAGTAATGTACAATAACCTCGGAAAGGAGCAGCGCTTCGAGATAGGTAATAGTGCACTTGAAGTTGTAAAAGACTATGTCTACTAAGGGCAGGTAATAACCGCAGAGCCAAACCACGAGATTGAAGTAACTAGAAGAATAAGAATGGGGTGGAGCACATTCGGCAAGCACTCTCAAATTATGACAGGTAGATTGCCACTATCCCTCAAGAGGAAGGTATATAACAGCTGTATCTTGCCGGTACTTAGCTATGGAGCAAAAACCTGGAGACTTACAAAGATGTTTCAGCTTAAATTGAGGACGACACAGCGAGCAATGGAAAGAAAAATGGTAGGCGTAACCTTAAGAGACAAGAAGAGAGCAGAGTGGATTAGGGGACAAAAGGGGGTTAAGGATATCATAGTTTAAATAAAGAAGAGGAAATGGACATGGGCCGGGCATGTAGCGCGTAGACAGGATAACCGCTGATCATTAAGGATAACAAACTGGATTCCCAGAGAAGGGAAGCGGGTTAGGGGGAGACAGAAGGTTAGGTGGGCAGATGAGATTAAGAAGTTTGCGGGTATAAATTGGCAGCAGCAAGCACAGGACCGGGTTAACTGGCGGAACATGGAAGAGGCCTTTGTCCTGCAGTGGACGTAGTCAGGCTGATGATGATGACATGTGCATTGAACGCAGGAGCATTAATTAGTGCCTCCGGTAACCATAGTGGTGAGTGCGGAAGAGTCTTTTTCTGCCTGTAGGCATCGCGTAGCATGTGATCTTATTACGAGCTAATAGCTGACGAGCCCGTAGTAAGATCACTTGCTACGTGAAGAACAGAACAGCAAAGCTAGACAAGGACAGGTATGAAAGAAGAGCCTTTCTTGCTTCCCTTCCAACTTTAGGTCACCAATCTGCACCGTGTCATGCTTTCAAGGACAACGCGGGTAATATGAAGAGCACATCAATCTACATTCATGAAAGTTGTAGCATCTTGAGTCCGTAATATTGAAGCAGCACCGTCCGGGAGTAGAACGAACGACTATAATTATTGGCAGCAGCATCAAGAAGTAGTCGAACGTGATGGGAGAGACAGAGTTAAGGAAGCGCCACCAGCGCATTCATTTCACAGCCGGCACAATGTGGCCAGTTAGAAAAGGAGCTTTGTTAATGGACAGTTAACTTTACATTAGGATAAGCCACTTTTTGGTAGTTTATTTTCTTCTCTCATATTCTTCGTGTAACCAAGACAAATGCACATATAACACAACGACAGTCCCAAAATCATTTTTACGATTCGACAGTAGTGCCATTGAACTTTCCATGCTTCTGTAGAAAATATATGATACACACTACAGTGAAATCATTTTCTAACCTACAGCACATGTTCTTTATGCTACATTTCTGACGTGAATGAAAGTTCAGAATTTGCTGGTTCAAATGGACTTGATCCCTGCCGCAGCAGTCAGATTTCAATTCACGCTTAACAACCCCACATAAACAAAGTTTCTGAAGACCTCTACTATGACGTCTCCTATTGCCCGGGCTACTTTGGGACGCTGAACCCCATAAACCAGTAGTCATGAACCAAGAAGAACACAGCCACGGACTTAAATGGTTTCATTCAGTCTACAGAATACCTTTTCCAAGATGCTGTGTTTTGGAACACATCGGAGAACAGCGTCTCTTGAACACTTCCAGATTGCATCCAGCAACGAAGAATAAGCTCAGGTGTACATTTTCAAATAACCTTTTAATTAAGACAGCGAGAGGCCACAAAGAGATAAACTCATGTTGGCAGTCCAAAAACTCGCTTTAGGTCATACTGTCAGCTGCTTTACCATTATCTACGATGGAGGCGAAAATGCTGTAGACCGGTGTGCTCAGATTTAGGTGAACGTCAAAGAATCCCAGGTGGTCGAAATTTCCGAAGCCCTCCACTACGGCATCTCTTATAATCATGGTGGTTTTAGGACGTTAAACCCCAGATATCTATCTTTGCCTGATCTATCGCTGCCAGCAGGCAGCAGTCTATCACAGCTGCTAGCACAGCATCAGAACACAATTTGTCATACGCCGAATGAGTCTTACACTGACACAAGACGAACAACCCACGAGTAATACGGCTAAATAAACCATAATACCCCAACAACAATCATCGGTGCACAGTCTGACACCGGTACAACGCACTAACAGACGCAAGCGCCGTTGACACGAATGCGGCAAGTCAGCACGTCGCAACGACGAAAAACGAATACACACCTGCAGGTCTTTGAGCTCCTGGCTCGCCCCGCGGTCCGTAGCCGTGATCGGCTCGACGGTGTCGTCCAGTCGCTTTTTCTCGTCCGAGAGGTACCTGGCGTAGTAGTGGAGAAACCGCGTCGTCCCACTGGCGTTCTTGGTGAAGTACGCGACGCGGTCGTACTCCTGGAGGTCCAGGTAGCTCTTGGCGAGGAAGTACGAGTCGTCCAAGTCGTCGTCGTGGTCGGACGCCGCCTGGTCCGGCGGACTCGCCTCGACATCACGCAGGGCGTACGCGAGCTCGGACGCCCACTTTGCGCTCTGTCGCAGTCCTCGCAGAGCGCAATCGCGCCGAGAGCGTAGCAAATCACGCTTAATCACGGGGAAGTCTAAATTCAAACATTGCGACATGCTAGAGAGCGCAGAACGGCTGTGCGAAATGAATCTTCTTCTTTCACTATAGTCAAAATCAGCGGCTTAGCTTCTTAGTAACACTACCCGCCGCCACAAAACACTGTCGCTGTCGTCGCTAACGAGGTTAGTTTTAAATTGTGTCTCCTGGGGTTAATTAAGCGTGTTTTGAAAGCACTGTGTCACGGTTATTAGAGACAGCAGACAATTAATATAAAAAGTTTTATGTGGTTTATGCAATAAATATGATATAAGTGAGAAGAAACTAAAGGTCCGTTCGATTCGCTTGCACCACGTGAACCAGTTCACGAGGGGCTGCACCTTACCATTCGTTTCAGCGGTGCAGCATTGACGACCGCTGAACCCTGCCATTCGTTTCGAAAGGTGCAGAAGAGGTGCAGCACCGGTTCACGATTTTCCTGCACCTCCTTCGCTGACGGTGCCAGCTTGGTGCAGGCGCGCGTGCAGCTGAGCAGACACGCAGCACGTAAGACGTAGGTGGCTTAGGCGCCGTACCCGCCTCTACAAATGCGGTGTAATTTGCCAAGATGTTTGCGACTCATAAATTGTCCGCATGTGAGTTTCGCCATAGGTCAGTGTTTGCTGAATGGTGTAAATTAACCGAAAAGAAATAAGGCCAACACCTTGTCGGCACATCGTCATTTGTTTCGGGTGTCGTGCTGTGCCTGCACCGCTGAACTCACGCTGCACAATTTCTGAACTTCGCGTGCACAGCCGTGAACCGGTTCCTACAGGTGCAGGTGACTCGAACGGACCTTAAAGTTGACGAAGAGGTAACTTGCTGCCAGCGGGAATATTCAAAAAGCTGCCCAAATGTATCGTGCAGGGCTAACAGTTTTTTAGGGTGATGCTTGATCATGATGAAACATCGGCGTAAATCATAGAAGGGCTCTTGGGCTCAAGCTGGGGCGACACCCCTTCCAAGTTTCATATATTTGAATTACCTGATAGTTAAGTGTATAGGGCATTCGACTTTTTGTAAAGGGTGATTATTTTTTAGCGTGTACCTGTGTTCAATATGTAAGACTAAATCGCAAAAGCCGCTTGACCGGTACAAAGAAGACAGAATAAAAAAAACAATCAGGCGCTAACTCAAATCCCAGGCTTCATTTCTAAATTTTATTTAAATACATGATTTCATTTCCGTGTAAATAAGCAACCCATATTTAAAAAAAATGGCCGCTATGTTCTAATTTGTGTCTACTCTCGTGAAAAACTAGCATTGAGATCGATGCTCTCTTCAATAGTGCCCACTTCTACACAAATGTCACTTGTTCCCGTTTCGAGGAGCTGCACGTAAACATTAAGAAAATGCCTAAGACCACCCGGGGAACGATCTAAAAGGCGCTAGAAAACTCCAATACGGACAAGATGAAGGTCGACAACATCGTCCTGGTGGGAAATGCGACGTGCAGTCCCCGGATCCAGAAGCTTGTCAAGGTGTTGAACTGAATGCAAAGAGCTTTGTTTGAACATCAGACCGGACGAGATGATCACCGTCAGAGCTGCCCTGTCAACCAGAACCAAGGATGAGACCTTTTTTTTAATAATTGTTATTGCAATAATTATTACGTGGATTGTTTTGTTGTGTTAATTTGAAAGCTGTTAATTTGTGTCCCCAGTGGTATCCCTTGCTTTTCCTAATTAATTTTTTTATAGTGATAGGTAGGAAAAATTAAAACGAAACGCAGGCTACTACGCTTCAGATATAGTAGTACGGACAACGATGTTGCACTACCGGACAATGGTTTCGTGTTGTGCGCGGAAAGTAGCGCATGATGAAAGACGAGCGAGACGCCACTTTCCAGCAGAATAAAATCCCGAAGGTTACAAATTAAATTGTTAAAAATTATATATCCTCTGTTATTTACATGTGTTTATTATTCCCTCTCTCTGTCTCTGTCCCAGAAACATTCTCGAAAGGGCTATGTACGTGCGTGCGCTTTCCCGCACAACGTCTGCGCGCCTGAAAAAGTACCCTTCACAGGCGGCAAGAGAAATTCGTTGTGGAAGGCGCAAGTCCTTTCCACGTCTGCGCGGAATCGAAATCCTCGTTCAGAGAAGATAAAACGGTGGACAACATCGGGTTAAGAGCTCGACAAAAGTGAACAAATCTTCGAGTCATAGACGCAAGCAGTAAGGAGCGGAATTTTCAGCGCTTCCTTGCCCCGGCACACTGAAAAGTTAAGGGAAGTTGTAGCCACTGTTTCGTGACGTCTCGTAAGGCTTGCTGCTTACGCTAGGCATTTCGTGTGCGATCTGAAATGGTTGAATAAAAAAACGAAGACGCCATCCACAAGAGAATATAAAAATGTCATAAGACGTTTATATTTTTATTACATTTTTTTTATTCTCTCATAGACGGCGTCTTCCTTTTTAATTAAGTGATTCTTCCCGACCAGACATGCATCCACTGAAGCCCTGATTTATTTTGACAAGCTGGTTCGCACCCTTGTGTCCCCTTCAATTTTAATCGACTAGTGTTGAATGGGGAGTCCTGCCCAATTCGTGCGGTACGTGTGTTTTTCCGAAGCACATAATATATATATATATATATATATATATATATATATATATATATATATATATATATATATATATATATATATATATATATATATATATATATATATATATATATATATATATATATATATATATATATATATATATATATATATATATATATAGACGTAATAGACGCCTGCTCCCAACAACCCGTAGCGGCAGAGACGGCGGGCCTCTCTGTTGAATCGCTGCACCTCCATATTAAACCGATTCACTGATCGCCAGTTCGAGTCCCGCCGTCGGCGATCGGGTGCGCGAGGTAGTGGCAGACTAAGATGCAGTGCCTTGATGTTCGGGCGCATCTGCCTCATTCGCTTCAAGGCCTCCCTCAACGAATCCAGTGATCTTGAAGAGCTCGTCTTCAGGATGTCCGTGGTGCCCACATGCAGAAACAGCGTGTCCACCCGGTAAGGCAGGTACTCAAGTAGCGCCGGAATGTCCGAAAACATAGCGCCACCATTGGAGATGAAGCACGGCGTCGATGAGTCGTTCGGGCTGAAGTGCGTGTGGACGTACCGCATGATTGAGTCCCCGATGACGGCACACTTCGTAGGGTAATTTGGATATCTCCGCGACAAACGCTCTGTTGATGATGTACTGGCAGCCATGGTTCAGGTAAGGCAGGTACTCATATATATATATATATATATATATATATATATATATATATATATATATATATATATATATATATATATACTCGTGGCAATGTGCCTTTCCCATTAAAGTGCATATGCCAATAATCCTCTCCTGGTGGTTGTAAATTCGCTTGTACCACCAAAAATGCACTGCCCAGGTAGTGATGTCAGCCTTTTGAAACAATGAGCAAAGACAGACAAGTAATCGCACCCATTTTTGTCGTTATACTACATCAGTAGCCTATAATAATTAAGGAAACTTATTGTTAGATGAAGAGCACTTGTTTAAACGATCGACCAAATGATAGCCAGCACAGGTGTTTTTTTTTTTTCAATAAAGAAACGTAATCCGAAGATTCAAACCGAGAAGCTTTTTTTTTGTAACTTTAGAAAATGTACTCTTTAAAAAAATAAAATAATGATATTAATTTATTACACCGGTTAATTGTTAAATTCTAATAGACTAGTGAAACACAGATTGAAGCTAGAGCGCTTCTTGTTCATCGCTGCTGTAATGTGTTCCGTCTTTTATTAACGGGTTATTTGTAGCCCAAGGTAAATGACTTTTCGGATTATTTCTTAGCTTTCTTCGCAGACATTCTCTGCATGTATGTCAACACAGAACACAAGAACTGGGCTGAAATCTTGCCTTATGTGACCTTCGCCTATAATACTGCCCGGCAGGAAACTACCAGAATGACGCCGTTTAGTTTAATACACGGGCGTGAAGTCACTACAATGTTGGATGCTATGCTGCCGCACGAGTGTGACGACTCACGCCGACGCCGAAGAATTTGGTCAGCGCGCCGAAAAAAACCGACAGCTAGCCCGTGTGCGTATTTGTCACCAGCAACAAAAAGATGCGAAACGATACGACCTACGACATAATTGGTAACCCACAAACCAGGCGACAAGGTATGGGTCTGGATCCTAATACTTCGACGCGGACTTTCAGAGAAGCTATTACGACGATAATTCAGCCGATATCGAGTCACCCGAAGATTGAACGACATCAATTACGAAGTTATTCCCGACGGCGATAGCAGTTCCAGTCGCCGAAAGCGCTCACCCGAGATCATGCATGTCATCCGGATGAAACCCTACTAGTCCAGCTAACTCTCGTTTGTCCTGTGGGTGCCGGTGCATATGTGCGTTTTTATAAGTAGAGCGCCTTGTCTGCGTATCGGGACGATGCCTTTTTTGGAGGGAGGCAAGTGTCACGTGCGTCCCGCGAAAAAGACGAAGGCGACAGGGCTTAGTTGCATCCGCACGCTTTTATGCAGAACGCAACAACGAGAAAGACGAGGAACTCTCTGGCGCACGGTTAATAAAAAGTCCGACCCGGTGCTGCTTTCTCAGCGTCTTCAAATATGACCTCTGTCTTCACGTCGTGACAATACGCAATTTTGTGGAGCCAATTGTGTGACGTAGTAAAGTACATTGGTCATCAAGTACTTCAAGCCATCACAACACTATTGGCGCCCCAATACGGTCACACCTTTGTACCTTCATTAATGCGGCATGTTGATCAGCTGAGTAATTTATGTACAAATATCATACGAGATTTGAAGCGAGAGTTATCACAATATACTATGTCATCTATGTTATCTCAAAGCAATGCACATTACGATCTTGGCTTTGTGCCTATGATTAATTTTTTTCTTTGAACTGCTGTCAGTACAGCTTTCTATGCTGTTCATAATGCAACTAAAGAATAGTAAATCCTGTACCTTCTTGCATCGATTGTAGTAAACAAGATTATGAAAATATGGCTCGGATCGCACATAAATACGACCACCAGCATACATCACTTGGGTCTTGAATTCAATGGTGCTGTACTGCGATTACCAGTACGCTGCTTATTGAAAAAATCATCATCACCACCATTAGCCTCACTACGTCCACTGCAGGACAAAGGCCTCTCCCATGTTCCGCCAGTCAATTTGATCGTGTGCTTGCTGCTGCCAATTTATACCCACAAACTTCTTAATCTCATCTGCCCACTTAACCTTCTGTCTCCCCCTAACCCACTTGCTTTCTCTAGAAAATTGAAAAAAGTAATAATTGACAAATGCTAACAAACTTTTTTTGGTGCTGCGAAGGTATTGATAAATGACATAAATATTACATTTATTACAACTCTTGTGGTAAGACATAAAGGATTACGAAACATGAAAGCTTTGCTTATCCTTTTTTTTTTCAGACATCCATAGTATTTTGACAGTTCATAAACTATAAGCTATGTCTGCCAATAGTTGTCGCCATTTATTTAATTTCTTGATGCACAACTGCTAAGATGTATAAATGCCAAGGAAACAACCCGTATACAATTCGGCAATTCAATACTTCAGAAGTTTACTATTCGATATAGTAAACAGTCGTACTGCCTGCCAATGAGACGAGGTGTCTTGAAGTTGATGCAGCTATGATGGCAGGTAAATGATTTAAACACCAACCAAAAAGTACGTGAAGAAACCGGACACTTTGGAAGCAACTTGGTGCTTTCCTCAGAGATGACTAAGACTACGTAGCAGCGGCATCTTCAAAGCACTCGTGGGACGGTTAATGACCCCCTCTCTCTCTCTCTCCCGTTTTGCCGTGGAGCGAAGTCCGTGTGTATACACTGGGGGAAGGGCTCCGAGAGAGCGGTTGATATTTTGGACCGTTCGCTGTATATGCCACGAGTCGAGTAGCAACCTTCTTCTCCAGTTAGTCTTGCTTTCAAGGATGGGCGTTGCGTCGAAATTTATCCTGTGGTCCAATGTCTCAGCATGGTCGGCGACTGCGCTGCACTTTTTGTAGAGCTTCCACATCTCATTGACGTGTTGTGTGAGTCGTTCCAGTAGGTTTTTTGTCTCGCCAATATACAGAGAAGGGCACTAGGCGCTCGGAATTTCGTAAACGACACCGAGGGTCCTGTTCGTTGTTGCCAGGTCCTTCAGGTGGAGGAGGAGGCGGCCCAGCATACACGAAGGCACGTGCACAATGCAAACCCCTTCTTTTTTTAAGACCTGCGCCAACATCTCACTGGTTCCCTGGAAGTATGGGACCGGTACGCGTTTCAGAGGGCTGCAAATTAAAGCTGATTGGGGATTTTTTATCCTCTGTTGCTCTGCGTGGCGGGTGGCGGCTCGAATGAAGTTTTTTGGGTATGCGTTTTTTCTGAGGTCTGCAATTACGCGAGTCTCTTTTTTCTTTGGGTCCGTCTCATTGGAGCATATGGTCTTGCCTTTCTGGAGTAACGTGGTCACAACCCAGGCCTTGTGGCAGGCGGGATGGGATGAATCATATCGAAGGTAGCGGCCAGTCAAAATATCAGTTAATGATATTTTCTGGTTTTCTTTGTCTATGTGAAAAGAAACATCTTGTACAACATTCATTATTTGGGTCAGTTATCTACAAAATGTATATTCTAGATTTTCGTTTCAAATACTTTTGCACATATAGATTTTTTTGCACTAGTGCTTACAAGCTGGCAACCGAAAATTCCATACTTTTCACATCTTCATTCATTCTAAAATATTTTTGTTGATCTACAACATATATTTTTTGGAAAGAGCATTTCATTGAGCAAAGTTTGGAATGCTGCCATGCTTGCTGGAGTTCTTTTCAAACTGGCAAAAATGATCCTTCAGAGACATACGAAAAGCAACAATTTTCGTACGAAAACGAAAGAGTTAACAATGCTTTGATTTGAAACTCGGATGGTGAACACACACTTATCAAAACGAAGTTTGAAGATCATTTGGAACGTAGTAAAATATTGTGCATGTGACAACTTTTTTCATTTTTTAAGAGTGGAGCTGCTGAACAGAGCATTTGTTTGCAATAAGAGAACAGAAATTATCATAATAAACGGGCACATGCTCTCTTTGGCCTCTTGTTCATCTTTGTCTCGCTGTGCTTCACTGCCAGTACACATGTGTCGACATGTTGAGCAAGGGATGTATTAAGCCTGATGGACTGGAGCATGAGTGCATAGGAGAACGAAATCTTGGCAAAAAAAAAAAAATTGGCAGCGTATCCACGGAGTGAATAATGGAGAGTGGGGTGAAGCATTCGTTCTTGCTTCCGTCTGTCCATGCGTCCGTCTGTGTGACCGTGCATCTGCACGTCCATGCGTGCATCTGTTCGTGCGTTCATCCATGCATCCGCCCCTGTGTCTGTTCATGCGTCCATCCATGCATCGGTCTGTGTGTTCGTTGTCCATCTATTCAACACTCCAAGTACCACCATCTCGCATCTTTTCATCATATATTCCCCATACAGAAGCACCGCCATCCAGCAGACATTCCAAGGACTAAACGAGAGGTGCTACATGCACACTTTCTTACGGCTTGCGCTTCGGGTCCACTTCCCACCTTTAGCCACCTTGAGTTCATGGTATATACTAGTTCACTGTATTCATGACACTGTGGCCCAACGCTCGCTAAACCTTTCTAAAAACAAGGAGGTTAGGCCCAGCGAGTATAACATAACGTAGCAACCTTTTCCTGTCACATAGTGCTCAATGTATATGCCAATGGCTGCTAATGGGAAATGAGAGACAGGAGAATTCGGCTTTTACATTCTTACGGCTTCGCTTCTTATATACTTCCCATCTTTAACCACCTCGAGTTCATGGTATATAATAGTTGATTGTATTCATGGCACTGCAGCTCAACGCTCGCTAAACCTTTCTAAAGCTAAGGAAATTACACCCAGAGAGTATAACGTAGCAACCCTTTCTTGTCAGATAGTGCTCAATGTACATGCCAATGGCTGCTAATGGGGAATGAGAGACAGGTGCATTTGGCTTTCAGTTAACACGCATGCCGCTAACTTTTTATTGTTCAACGAAGCACAGGAGAAATCTCCCACCGGCACCACCTTGCAGGTCAAAATGTAACACTTGTTACACACTACGACTACGAGGCACGAACGGGTGCCGCTTTGAGGAGTTTCGCCCCTAAAAAGGATTGTCAACGAGATGGCATTCGAATTCACATAGTGACAATTCGAAGACAACAGCTTGGCTATCTAAGCACGCTAGCAGAGCATGTCATAGTTTTTTGCAGTATAGTGTGCGAGGGGGTTGGAAAGATGAATGAGAGTGAGAAACAGGAAAAAAGGTTAAGAGAGCGCAAAGTGTCGCACAGAAAGAATGAGGAAGAAACAGAATAAAAAAGTGAGGGAGAAAGGTGAAGAAAGAGATTGGAAAATAGAGAAAGAAATAAATTGTAAAAAAGAAGACGGATATAAACGGATAAAAAGAAGAGGAAGGAAAAAAAAACAAAGAGGGTTGTTCAGTATCGCACTTCTTTGAGGCTTAAATCTTTTTGAGTTATAAGATGTAGGAAAAGGTCTTCTAAATACACTACTTTCTTTAATAAGTAATTTGTTATTAATCCAACACTTGTCCTGTCTGGTTCCTTCGCTGTTTTCGTGCTTTTGGTTGGTTTCTTATAAAGTATAGTCCACTAAAGATCATCAATTTTATCGTCATGCGAGTGAAGTAACAACCGTCCTCACACCCTTCTTCTTCTCCGATAGCTTCCCATCGTGCGCATATACAAAATGAATTTATCAGCGCATGACGTGATCTTTTTCACCATTCATCGCGATCTACCTCCTTTCAGCATGCTGTATGAGATACTCAGAAGATAATTTAAATTGTGCATAGTGTTTTATCATAGCTTATCGTCATGCGAGTACTCGAATAATTGATAAAACTGCCAAATAAAAAAAAAGAACCCTCTATACGACAGATAACAAAACCGCATTAAATTCTGTAGAGATGTATATCAGCAGTTCTAGAGGTTATTGAAGTGTTGTGTCCGATCGTTCTGGTACAGGAGATTTGCAAAGACGGAGTTGAGGCAGCTCGAAGATACTAAGTTTCCTTCAGTGGAAAGAAACTGGGTGTTTACTTAGAATAATTACGGGACAAGCGTTTTGCTACGTTACGAACAAATCGTGGAACCAGACGAAGATTTCACTGAGCCCACGCCCACCTGCATGCAGGTCGACGTTTTTGACTAGGCATTTCCACCACATTTTACGTACGGCGCTACGTGTCCCTTTCTTGATGTGAGAAGGCGGTTGGGGCATAGGTCTCACGCTGGTGCAACGGGGCAAGAAAAGGACCACTGCTCGCCATGGCACGCTCAAGTATCGGGGCTGGTTGTCATCCTCCTTGACACCGCTCTCCTCAAGCCGCTGTGGCCGGGAAGCATTGTAGTAGTTTTCATCGAACACTGTGCCTCCTTGGGCTGCATAGCACCCCACTTCCCATGTCGGAAGCATATATTTGTTGTTGTTAGTGATTATGAGGAAAAGGAAGAAGGCACCTAATTTCTGTCTGCCTACAGGCGACACGGCGCAGTGCCACATATTTGGACGGCCATCAGCAGGCCCGCAGCCCTCCGGCGACTCTTCTTTGTATTAGAAGTTGGAGGAAGAAGAAAGGGGTCACCGCTTTCTCCGTGACTCGGCGTCGGTCCCAACAACGCGTTCCGTTGACAAGTTCATGTGTGTGATTCCATACCTACTCCACTTTAAGAAAAAAAAAGAAAGCTAAAAAATCTCGTCTGACACTGGCAATGTAAAGTGCTGTTTTGTAACCCTCTTCCCCTCCCCCACATCCCCCCTCTTTTTTTTTGCTCTGAAGGACTCTTAGTCGAAAGAAGGTGCATTTTTAGGGGGTCACACATAGCTACAAGCGCGGAGGGAATTGGGCGCCACTTGGAGGGTCTTCGTTGAAAAGCTGCAGCGGAGTCACCAGTTGTAAGGCCGCAGGATCGAGTTGAAACGAAAAGAGAGTTAAAAAAAAAAAAGCAGATGGAACTTAAGGTACGCGTTTAAGTGGGTACAGTAGGCGAGCGGTAGTACACGATTTCTCATAGCGTTAAAAAAGCTGCCGAATCATAGGCGCCATGTTGCTTTGGCGATTTTGTAAGATCATCAAAAATCGGAAATCAAGGAGCAGGCACTACTGGCCATGTAGTAAAATAACTGAATTACTCGAAAATGCCAGAAAAGAAGAGTACATTGAAGGGCTCATTATTTTGTTAGATGTCATACGTATCGCATACCGTTTCCTTGTTGTAGGAGGAAGAAGAAAGGAAGGACAGGAATGTCATAGCCATTCCTTGTATTGCGGTAGTGTGTGCATAGGCCAGGCGGTACGCTCAAAGAACTGGAAATGTCTGTCACATCGGCGAGAGGAGACTCGCCTGCAGAATGTGCGGTTGCTCAGTTTTTAATAATACCCAGCAACAGCCAGGCACAGTGGTCGACAACCGCGCACCCCTAGGAACTAAAGCGACTAGGGATATTCACACATTCCGGTGCCTAGGCAGAGTGCAGTCATCAGAAAAGCAGCTAGCGTTCGGGCGCTCTTATTAGTTCGCTCAATGACTCGCCGTGGCGCTGAAGTCACTGACTGGAGTTGAGAGTTGTGTAAAGGCGCATCCCAGCCGTGGTGGCCACACTTCGATGGAAGCAAAGTCTCGGAGGCCCGTGTACTGTGCACGTTGAAAAACACTGAATGTTTAAAGTTTCCTGAACCCTCCACTATGCTGTCTCTTACAATCATATCATGGTTTTAGAACTTCCTCAACATGGTTTTAGAACTTCCTTCATGGTTTTAGAAGTCCTCAACATTATGACTAATAAAGCTCCAAAATCAAATAGTGAGACGAAATGCTTCTACTGTGCCAACAGGCGCTTGCTTCTACGATGTTGCGCAAGCCCCTATTCCTTATCTACACATTCAAGGGGTGTTGAATGTGTAGATGCACTCATGTTCTCACAGGACACGCATCTGATGATTATCATGTTTGAACCAGTCACATACCTTCGTCATCCATTATGGTCGCGTAATGCGGCTACCGCATCATGAGCGTAGCGTGTAGTCATGTTGTTAGATGACACGCATCTCATGTTTATCATTTTTGCACCAGTATCATAGCTTGGTCATTGTCACACACTTCGGGTGAGGCCCCGCCGATCCAACATCGACGTGCGGCATACTTGCAGGCTTCCACTTTACGCTTCGGCCTGCGACGCCTGAAAGGCCTCGAAGGGACACATCTCAAATTTATTTGCAGGTTGGTCGACCCGTGCGGGGTTGCACGTGTGGTGATGTGTAGGCCTGACCGACGCACTCATAGAGCAGACACGGAGATTTGATTATACAAAAACAAACATTTAATTCAAACAGGGGCAAAGGCAGGAGATTACAAAAGTAGCAGAGGAGGAAAACTGATACGTGCGATGGAAAGAACAGCGATATAACAAAATATGCTTAACAAACACTGCAAAAGATACAGGCTAAAGATAAACACGTGAAACATTAATAAAAGAACAACAGGATGGAAGTCGAAGTAGATACAAGAAAAATTATCGAAAAAAGATCATTGTCGCGCTTTTGAATTTCTACGTGCGGCGCAGCGCACAAAACTACAAATATTTTAAAAAAGGCTGGTTAAAATAAATTAAATGTTTTAAAAAAAGGTCACAATAAAAAGCTTCATACGGATCAGGCCAGCTCTTGGTACACGTGGGGGAGTTGACGGGTGCCGCTGAAGATCTCGCCGGCTTGGTAGACGACGAGGGTGCCCGGAATTGCAGCCGTCTCAATACGTTGCACGGGTCACTTCATGCTCGCTGCCTACGTGAGACTCGCGACGCCGACGACCACACTTCTTGCTGGCTGTACGCCAACTGCCTATTCCGATGCAGTTCAAACTTCTTCAGGGGCGTATGCGTGCTCTCGTCCCATCGGGAGGTAATTTCCTTTTTTTAGACCGCCCGTGCCCCTTTCGGTACAGGTGCAGGGAAGACGAGCCAGCGCCACACTGGGTCTTTAGTCGCCGGATGTCGTCCTCCCAACACAAAAGCGCCCTTCTTTGGAAGATGGGGCCCGCGGACGATCCGAAAATCGGAGTCGTTTGTGACGGTCATCCATTCACGTCCTGTAATACCAAGTTTGGTATAAGTGAAGCTAGCGAAACGGCCGGGAGCGCATAAGCGTGGCATGTAGTCATGTTATTACCTGACATGCGTCTCAAGATTATCATGTTTGCAGCAGTCACATACCTTCGTCATCCATTCACGTACCATAATACCAAACTTGGTATATGTGACGCTAGCGAAACAGCCGCCAGCACGTCATGAGCGAGGAACGTAGTAAAGTTGTTACACGACACGTATATGATGATTTTCATGTTAGGGTCTGTCTCTTGTGTTCTCCATGCAATCATATCATACCATACCAGTTTTGCAATATGCCTTGTGAACGAAACCACTGCAAAAGCTGCAGGACTATGAAATGTAAATCATGGCATTCATGTCATGATTTTCATGTTATGACCATAATTACCTCAGGGGTACCGCAAGGTTCAGTTTTAGGATCGATATTATTCTTAACTTACATAAATGACATTTCATGCACCATAGATAGAAGTACTACAGTGCGACTTTTTGCAGACGACTGCCTAATTTATAAAGAAATACACAGTGAAGCTGACCAAAAAACGCGTAATGATAATCTTGATGCTGTCAGTAATTGGTGCACTGAATCTGAAATGGAAATAAATCAAACTAAAACAGTTGCTTTGCGCGTCACAAACAAAAGTAAGCGCGTCTTCCATTCCAATTACAATCTATTCTACCCGCCTGTCTACCGTTAATGAAATAAAATATTTAGGTGTAACAATATTCTAAATTGGAGGACCCATTTGGGAAACATTTGTGCAGTGGCGGAGAGAAAACTATGGTACTTACGAATAAAATTAAGACTTGCTACGACTCCCGTTAAGCTACCAGCATATCTTACGTGTATTCGGCCAACATTGGAATATGCCAGCATTGTGTGGAATCCCTCGGAAATCGGCCTCATTAATATGCTAGAAAGAATACAAAGGCGAGCTGCCAGGTTTATTCTTTCAAAGTACTCCTCGACTGAGTCAGTATCAGAAATGCTACGCTCTCTTCAACTGCCCACTTAAGCCGAACGACAGCAATTGGCAAGGATGAAGTTCTTGTTTTTATTGTCAAAAAATAAATTAAACATAAACACAACAAAATACATATTGCCACGCCGCAGAAGAAACCTAGGAAGTGTAAACGACTACACATACGAAGTGCCACAACATCGTGTCAATGTATATGCATATTCATTTTAGGGGCGAAGATTCTTAGAGCAGCACCCGTTCGTCCCTCGTAGTCTGTAACAAGTATAACATTTTGACCTCCAAGGTGGTGTCGGTGAGAGACTTCTTCTGTGCCTTGTTGAACAATAAAAAATAGTGCTCAATGTACATGTCAATGGCTGCTAATGGGGAATGAGAGACAGGAGCATTCAGCTTTTAGTTAACGCGCAGGCTGCGATCACCATTAGCAGCCATTGGCATGTACATTGAGCACTATCTGACAAGAAAGGGTTGCTCTGTCATACTCGCTGGGTGTAACCTCCTTACTTTAAAAAGGTTTAGCGAGCGTTGAGCCGCAGTGCCATGAATACAATGAACTTGTATATACCGTGAATGAACTTGAGGTGGTTAAAAATGGGAAGTAGATACGAAGCGCAAGCCGTAAGAAAGTAAAAGCCGAATTTTCCGCCTCTCATTTCCCATTAGCAGCCATTGACATGTACAATGAGCACTATCTGACTGAAAAAGTTTGCTACGTCATACTCGCTGGGCGCAACCTCCTTGGTTTTTGAAAGGTTTAGCGAGCGTTCGGCCGCAGTGCCATGAATACAGTGAATAGTATATACCATGAACTCAAGGTGGCT
Organism: Rhipicephalus microplus; assembly: GCF_043290135.1. Lineage (NCBI taxonomy): Eukaryota > Metazoa > Arthropoda > Arachnida > Ixodida > Ixodidae > Rhipicephalus > Rhipicephalus microplus. The sequence goes on along the minus strand of NC_134710.1, from coordinate 50,002,421 downwards.
AAAGGTGGGAAGTGGACCCAAAGCGCAAGCCGTAAGAAAGTGTGCGTATGCCACCTCTCGTTTAGTTCTTGGAATGTCCGCTGGATGGTAGTGCTTCTATATGGGGAATATATGATGAAAAGATGCGAGATGGTGGTACTTGAAGTGTTGAATAGATGGACGAACGGACACATAGACAGATGCATAGATGGACGCATGAACGGAAGCAGGGGCGGCTGCATGGACGAACGCAGGGACGGACGCATGGACGGACGGAAGCAAGAACGAATGGACAGACGAATTCTTCGCCCGACCCTCCATCATTCACTCCGTGGATATGCTGCCATTTTTTTTTTCCAAAAACAATTCCTCTGTGGAATGCTTTGCCATTGCCACTGGTTCATTGTGATTCTCTGGAAAAATTTGAGGGAGGGCTCAAAGATATTTTTCTGTAAGCATGGTCTACTATGTTAATTTATTGCAATTTATTTGTATGCTTACTACGACTGCACTGTTTTTCCTTTAGCCTCAATGCTTTGTTTCCAATGTATGTCATGTAATATTTCCAAGTTCAAGTGTTACTATTTAAATTGCTGTATGATTTGAATGTATTGATGTTTGTCATTCTAAGTATGTCCCACCTTTGTAACAGCCAAAAGGCTAACAGTATACGGAAAATAAATAAGTAAAACATTAGCCTGTTCGCTCTTTGCATTACCTCTATTTTATTTCTAATCTATCGTTTACCAATTGGATCTTTGTTTAAACATCGTTATCTAAATAATCCGGCTGGTAAAACAACTCCACCTTGCAAATTAGGCGCCGTCCATTTCATGGCCGATCCCTGTAGTGGGTTGCGCCAGAACTCTGAGGAACAACCAACCAACCAACATTTCGACAGGAACAAGTGCCAAACTGCTCGAACAAGTGTCATAGACAATGTCGAGCACACTGTCATCGAAACGAATCCCAGTTCATATCAAGCTCAGGCCCAACTGGCCATTCACTAATGATCTTGACCACAAGGACAAAAGACAACGACAAGATAAGGCAAGAAGTTACAATGTTGACCGCGCTTCTAAGGATCTCTTTGTCCTAAAAGAAGGGGAAGGAGTATGTGTACAGAACGTGAAAGTGTGGGCTAGAGTTCTGAGTCCTGATCAAAGGCCACGCTCTTTGAGGTTCGGATGCCCAGTGGTGTTCTTGCCCAGTTTACCAGTGGTGGTACTTACCAGATTTCTGTGCCATAATCCTGACAGAAAACACAATATTGGCTGCACAAATATTGGCTGCCTTGAACAACGTGTCGCTATTAAAAGTGGGTAAAATCAAAACTTGCAAGCTACCATGTTTCAGACACAGGCATGTTTTGCTGCGATGAGCCTTTGTTAGGAATAGGGTCGCATGGCCCGTGCGAACACGCGATTTTGTCATCCCAAGGCAGCCTCGAGGACAAGTTGACGTAGAACCAAAAAGCTTTAGATAAGTATTGTCATTCAGACGTGACTGATCAGAAATTCAGCATCTCGGCGATAGTCGCTATGTGCTTATCTGCACTGGTGCTTCTCGTCATGTTCCAGAGTGGAAATTCTTGACCTACACCAGGTATGCACAATTTAGTGCTGTCCATTTCACATCAACTTGCGTATGATTCCCCTATTGATGTGGTGGTGCCGCACTCGCGAAGTGACGTGAACTCTTCGTTGAAATCACTCATGCGAGAGCGTAAAGCAACTCATTGGTCTGTCAGATGATGTACGTGGGAAACAAACCCTGAAATGACTTTTTGCCCAGGATGAATCATCAAAGCCGCACCATTTTACTACACCCTTTTCACTCGCTGCTTCGCACACCATTCCCCGTGCAGACAGTCGCTGCTGTGAATGATGAAAAGTTTGCGAAATGTTACACCTATTTTGTGACTGCCCACTTTACACATTAAACCAAGAACGCTGGCTCCATCGCAGACAGGAAAAGCGCTCCCAAGGCTAAGTTAAAATAGCATATTGTTGTCAATGTGCGACGAGACAAAGTGTACGACTGCTACTAAGGTAGTCATTGGCTTTTTAGGGCATAGAACCGGACACCAGACTTTTACAAAACCAGTACTACGTGTTTCATGCATACATACCACTTACCTTCGCATTGTCACTAATTTTTTTTCCCTTTTGTGCCGCTGCCGAGTACCAGGCTAGTAGAGTGCAATAGCTCAGAACAGCCTCTCTGCCTCCTAATAAATTATCTTTCTCAGAACTTATAACAAACAGGGATAAAACTAATCTTCAGTTATAACAAAGCGACTGAGAAATTGGTGTGGCCATTCGTACCGTCCCAGGAATACATACGTTCATAAAGAATTCTCGCAAATGAAGCAAATTTCATGTCAGATGAAACTCCATTATCATGAGGTCTAACCAACTATGGCAGAATTCAGCATTTTTCTGTGTCTTTCTCATAACCACTGAACAGCAACAGATCAGAGGTGTAAAACAAGCCCTATCTGTGGATTCCAAATTGGACACATTATTGGCGGTCCACCTTCGTCAGCGATCGAAAATGGTTGAAAAGGGAATGTTGCTGAAGGCAACATTTTGACAAGAAGTGCCTTCATCAGCGTAAGGCCCCGCAGACCGTCAAGTTGTGGCTCAACAAAGGAACACCAGTTGGACGCCAAGATTGGAACGGTGTCTCAGAATGTGTGGACAGATGAACACAAGTTTTTCTAACAGATGAATTGGCTTTAGTGACAGTAAGCACAAAACCACGTTATTTAACCCATAATGGCACAAAAAAAACAATGTCTTTGCAACATGAGGTAAACAACATCATGATCAATGATAATATATATCCTGATATAACGTCTCGGATGTTTCCAACATAAAAAAGTTGCCTGGATCGTTACCCATTTCATCATCTCGCTGTTCAATTATATATTGCACATACGACAAACTTCATGCAAGAATGTAAGGACACCCACAATTCCATCTTCCCACACGACACAGCAACAGCTGGTGGTTGTGAATATATAGCATCTCAGTAAAATGAGTACTTTACCATTTTTTTTTCATTTTTTGCTGCAGTGAGCTCAAAGATTCAATGCCTGCCACGCTTCCCTTAGTTCCTTCAAATTTGATGTGTATATAATATTGATTATTACGTGGCAATCGCAGGCATCGATCCCCAACTAACCGTTTGCGAGTTTGGCTCTCTGAACAGCACGTCACGGCCAAATCACTTTCTCTTTCTGCAGCAACTCTAAGAACACGGACACACATTTGACCTGGAACAAATTTCCGCACATAGGAATATAACAGACTATGACCACCAAGAAGTTTTTCTGATCCAACCCTGAATGTTGGAAAAGTCTCAATAACAAGTGAATTCGCAAGAAAGCATGCACTTCCCTCCAGAGCATGATTCGTCTCCAACGAGAAATCGCATGCACAATGTCTCATCAGTCCATAATCCCGCACAATTGTCATCACAGTGCAAAACCAAATGAATCAAACAGACAATTAGGGTATGTAAATCAATGAGGACATTGCTGCATTTGTGTATAGTATTCTAATTGTTGTATAAATGTAAATAAATGTGGGCATAAAATCACCCTTTCAGTCGGTGCTATTCCATCGATGGAAAAGGCAATTGTTCTCCATTTCATTGTGTCATACATATTAACAAGCCCCATCGAAGGAAAAAAAAACTGCCTTTCAATCTAAGTCACACTAAGTCAATTTACAGGTTTCAGCAATGCATCGACCGCTGCAGCCATCGTTCTTGTACCAGACAATTGAATAGGCGTCAGTGATTTACGACAGTAACGACTCCTCGAAGCATTAAGAGTAGGGGTGTGCAAATATTCGAAAGTTTCGAATATTCCTCGAATAATAAATTCACACTATTCGTATTCGATTCGAAAAAAGTGTATTCGAAAAGTTTGAATATTCGAATCACTTCGAATATTCGACAGTATCGAATATTTGATTGGATTATCATGCGGAAAATAACTCTTCTTTAATATTTCCGCTGAGTTCAGAAATAGCAAAACGTTGCCCAGATTGGCGACTAGCGTCAGAAGTGCACGGAGGCACTATGTCGGCCAGCGACGTTCAACAATCAGCAGCAAAGTTGACGTTCTTGTAAACGTATTGCACGCTTTTCTTATGCCGCCGTAACGTGCTGCACTACCACACGTTCACTATGCGGGACCTCGTGTGCAGGAACGAAGCTTAATCGTTGCCGCGTTGTCTCATCAAAACATCGCTTGATAACGCACGACCGTGCACGCGCGTGCTTCTTGTACCAGACAATTGAATAGGCGTCAGCGATTTACGACAGTAACGACTCCTCGAAGCATTACGAGCCTCCCTCGCATCCGCGATGTCGCAGGTGACGAAGTCTTGTCCAAGTGGCACATCGAGTAATTCTCGTCGCCCCCTTGATCCTCAAATCACACATCCCATTTCCCGTGTCCCATCTGCAAGCTTTACACAGCGTGTGAAAGAATTAACAAAACGCAAGAATAAGAAAAATGATGAAACACAAGCGCTGTGTAAAGACGCACATGTCACCGGACTAGCCGCTGCCTCAGTTTTCATCTACACAACAGCGATCACTTGTTCGGAGTCCTGAAGTCCCCAATGTCCGTGACCTCGCAGACAAGCAAGTCTCGACCGGTGAGGAGCGACTCGTCGTCCTCTTCGTCTTCCTCGATTTGCATGTCCCCGCCTGCCAAGCCCTGTTCAAGGAGCACCCGGGCGTCCGTCATCTGCTTGAGCAGGCCCCGGGCTTCCTCCTTGGTCTCAGGAAACTCGGTGCACTTGTGCGCGTACTCATACGCCGCATCCAGGTCCTTCTGGGCCAGGTGGTGCCTGGCCAGGAAGCGGCAGGCGTGAGCCAGGTCCTCGCGGTCTGCCCGGTAGCACTGGCTCTCGCACTGCCGTACGTAGTCGGTGAATGCTGCGCAGGCCTGAGAAGAGTCGCAAAAGAGAGGTTCTCTATCTTTTCTTTAGTCACACAAGATTCGCAGCATCAACGGCATTATTGTGCTCGCACTAAAGCAAATCAGTCTTTTGGTTTGCAACCTCGCACAACAACAGGTCCCACTCCCATAAAACCAACAAAAAGAAAGATTTAGGAAGGTCTGTCCCTGGTAGATACTCTTCATCTTGACACTCATGATTACTTCAGGATGACACATAATCCGGGACATGCAAATATAGAGATGCCATAATCCCAGTTTCATTCTCGCATATAAAGTCAAATAGCTTGAGACAAAATGTTTTTGCAGTGTTCATCTGAGGCCATTCCAAGGTTATTTTCATACATGTTGCGTTACCACTGCCCCCTGATACACCTTGGAACGCTTGAATGAATGCATTTCAAAGCTTTTACAGAATGGGATGAATCCCACAAGGAGCAGGCATACATCAGTAAAGACTTTATGTAAGGTTTAGGTTCGGCTTCTTTAACATTTCAAGATTTTTTCAACGAGTACTCCCTAATAACGATTTGCGACCTAAAATACAACTGACAGTTGAATAACGATCACTTTTACTGATTTATATCACTGGTATCTAGATTTATTCAAATCGGCCACCAAGCCTGCCATGTTTAGCACTGGGAGCAATTCACCTACAGATCGCGCCACAGTTGACCACCACTTTTTGGCCTTTGAAAATTCTTGGCACTGCCCCTTTAACTGTCGAGCAACAGTAACATGCAACCGTACGATGACAACGCAAAAGTGAACCACACCAGTTCACACTCGCCGAGGCACTCATAGACACGCGCCAGCCTGAACAGGGCGAGCCCCTCGAAGTCACCGAGAGAGTGGGCCCGCCAGAAGCACTTTTTGGCCTCGTGGTGCTTGTCCAGCTTTTCGTACGCCTCGCCCAGTGCCACCATCATGCGCGAGTCATTGGGCCGCAGCTCCTGTGCTTGCCTGCATGTTGCCCGTACACAGTCAAACCTCCTCCTTATAGCAAAGTTGCACCTTATAACCCTGTCACACGGGTAGTCTAGCCACAGTTAAGTACAACGGCTATTAAATCCAATGGCTGTTGTACCTAGTCACACGACAAACATGACTGCAGTTATTCTGCTACGTTTCTGTAAATGGAGGTAGGCAAGCTCTGTTAGCGTCGTAAACTGACAACATGGCGACCCCCTCGTCGAACAGGAGCCACTAGGCTCCCAGTGAATTATCCAGCCAAAAGGAAGTCAACTGGACTGTTGAGATGATGCAGATGTTGATACGCATTTTGGAAGATAAAGTGTGTGTACAAGTTATGTGTATAAGCACTGCCACGGAAGACTTGCTACATTAATGAGTCTTGACAACGAGACACGTACCACGACGTGCGGCTACGCAGCTTGGTTGCTACCGGGTCATTTCAAACGCAAAGCTACGGGTCGGAAACAAATCGTTTTTGCGCAGAATGGTGCTGTTCTTGAACTTGTGCAATCATTTGCTACTAATGGCACTATGCATTTTCAACGTCATCGTTGACTAAAGTTAAAGCTATGTTTGTTATATGCATACAAGTTGGTCCGTGCTACAAGCGTGTGACAGCGCCTTTGTGTGGTTTACGGTAACTGCAGTTACGTCCGCTAAATGCAGTTGAGTATGACAGTGGTAAAGCTTACCTGTGTGACAAGGGTATTACATGAAAGTAAGTCCATTAAAACCAAAAATTTGTTATAAAGGTATATTCCTAACACTGTCTATACTGAAATAATATTCATTTACTTCGTTATAACAGATATTTTGTTATATCCGGGTTCCTTATATTGAAGTTTGAGTGTACAGTATACAGTCGACATCCACTAACTTGACATCTATCAACATCAGTCTGGCTACGCCAAACAGAAGGCGAAGGGCTCTTCCATGTTTCACCAATCAATGCGGTCCTGTGCTTGCTGACGCCATGTTTTCTCTCGCAGGCTTCATAACCTTATCTTCCCACTCAACTTTCTGCTTGCTGCTCGCGTGGTTGCTTTCACTTGAAATGCATGTTACTTTCAATAACCAGTGGTTCTCATGATTTCATGCTACATGCTCTGCCCATGCACAACTCTTCTTTCTGATTTTGAGTTAGATGTTCGTAACACCCGTTTGTTCCCTGACCTAATAATAATATCTGGAGTTTTACATGCTAAGGTTACCATATGATTATGAGAGATGCCGTTAGTGGAGCGCTGTGAAATTTTGACCATCTGGTGTTTGTTAATGTGCACTGATGTCGCACATTACGTGAGCCTCTACCATTCGCCCTTCATTCAAAATGCGACCGCCGTGGCGAGGATCGACCCCGTGACCATCAGGCCAGCAGCCGAGCACCCTAACTACTACTCCCCCGCGCTAGATTGTTCCCTGATCCAGTTTATTTTCTTCCTGTCCCTGAAGGTTCCACCAATCATTTTTGTTTATATGGCTCACTGCACAGTCCTAAATTTTACTGCTAAGAGACTAACAAAACTGGTTAGATTATCCGACAGATCGAATAATGCAAGAGACAGACAAGATATCGAAAGTCATTTCACAGTTGCCCCATTTGAACACATCTCCAAATAAAACATGCACCCATGTTTGATAGGTTAAAAGTAGGAAATTAACATCATATTGGCATAGCAGGCTGTAGATTTCCAGCTTGTAGGCTATAGACTCTTGTCATTTCCGCTTGTGCAATCGAAAACTCTCAAAATGCAGCGAAATCACAAATTCATCGGGTACTCCAGTTTATTTATTTACATTTCACCTACATCGCCGTAAGGCATTTCATAGGGGAGGTACACATGAGTAATTTCACTACATAGTTTGCAATCTATACAATGGATACAACAAATACAACAACACTCAAAATATTTAAAAAAAACACTCCAATAATGGTGAGCGTCACAAATTGCAAACAACGTCACAGTCATGCATTTGTAAACACCCACACGCTTTGAGACAACAAAACATTCTTAGTGGCAGTGATATTGTAGGCGTTGTTACAAGGAAGAAAAAAAGGATTCATAATAAGTTTCATTGAATATATCATACGGTAGACAGTTCCACACCTGTAATGTTTTTACAAAAAAGAACTACCAAAAAAGTGGGTTTTGTAGGGGTATTTCAGTATTTTTCGTGGATGGTCTCATCGATTTGAGACGTTAGTTGGTGCAAACAGATAATCAAGAGGGTCAATGGCATTTCCATTGTAATAAATACAATGAAAAAACTTAAGACACAGTTTCTGCCTCCTTACCACCAGTGGCTCTCATTTCAATGTTATGTGAAATGGGGACGTATGGGGGGCGAAGGCATGGCAAAACAGAGTTCGAGACAATTCAAAACCTTTACTTTTTGTTTATGGACCTTTCGAGAGCATGTGCCCTAATGATGCCACATGAATCGCCATTTCGACATCACTAAGAGTGCAAAAAAAGGGGGAGGAAACGCCAAGAAAGAAGAACCTGCTCAATTGTGTGTCATCAAAAGATCTTTTAAGGCCCTAATGTTGCCACGGCATGCAAACACAGACACAAGGGAGTAGGCAAGACACCGTAAACGCTGCTTTCAAAGTATCAAACCTGCGGAAAAAAGGTGAGGTGATGTATTTTATGGCCATAATTCTCGCTCGAATAAAATAAGAATAATAGTAGCGCAGCGGCGGCGTGGTCCTTCGCAGGTTTTCGGCGGCAACGTGAACGGCGTGACCAAGAATGGGCTGTGGCGGGTGCACAACTCTACCCTTGACTAAGGGACAATGTTACATGAGGACGCCGTTGTAAGACACCATGACATCACGGGGCATGAAAGAGAACATTGAACTGACCTGTAATAGTAGAGGCAGTAGTTCGGCATCTTGAGTATCTCGTAGGTCTGGCCCAGAGCGTACCAGGCCCGATAGTCCCGGCGGTTCACCTCGATGGCCTGCCGGTACGACTGGATGGCGGCATTGGTGTTCTTCATCTCCATGTACTCGTGGCCCATGAGAGTCCACGCCGCGAAGTAGTTCGGGTTGAGCCGCAACGCGCGGCCGAAGTAGAGGACGGCCTTCTCGTGCTGCGAGCGGAGCGAGTAGAAGTTGCCGATGACGCAGCATGTCTCGGGCCTGTACTTGTCAATGGCGCACACGCTATGGGCCAGGTGACTCAGCTCAACACGCAGCTCCTTGACGTAGAGCAGGTTGGAATAGATGTCCATGTTGTCCAGCCGGTACGGGTCAACCTTGCGCAGCTTCTGGAAGCACTCGATGGCCTTGTCGACTACCCGTATGTTGTGGTAGGCGATGGCGACCTGCACCATCAAAAGTGTACAAATGCCACAATGTTACTCTTGCAGTGAAATCTAAATAAGGTAGAAGTTCAGGGGAAATATGGTAGCTTGAAGGGATTGAAAACACTTTGAATGTGGTGCTGTCACTGGAGTCAATGTTCCAACAAGCAGACTTGTCTCTTTCAAGGCTGCAATGGCCTATCTTAGAGCATGCATTTTCATGCTTCTACCTTCTCCTCCAGTGTAAATAGAGGATGAAAGAAGAAGTGCGCAAAGGGGGTCGGAGAAGGGGGTGCTGTGGCGAAATCGGTGAGTCAAAAGGAAAGAGAAAGCAGTAAGCAAAAATAAAAAAGAGAGTGGTTTGGGTGGTGTTGGGGGATTCGGAATGTAAGTGCGGAAGGGGAAGTAGCATGCTTGTCGAATTACAGGTTTCGAGTGTGAGCACCACCAGACAATGACTACTTCGTGGTGGTGATAACAGTTGAAAATTCCTAGATGTAAGGCATAATTCTCACTGGTTTTCAATGTGTACCTACCCTAATGGACAACAGCAATTATGCCGGGGGGCAAGGCATCAGGTTTGACCTCATCAGGTTACGCAGCAGGCAAAGCATCGTTATTCGATGAAACAGGAAACAGCGCAAGACATGCGACAATGACACACAGACCAAGAGCTGACTTACAACCCGGGTCTGTCTGTGTTACTGCCCCTTCTTTCGCGCTGTTTTCTGTTTCCTTGAATATGCACCAACCGGCCCAAATAAGAACTCTAGTTCATCGCTATCACTAAGATAATTCGTTTGTTTGGAGGCTGCTAGGACTACCAAGATGATGCTGAGCTGCAAAGTGGTTTGATATCAAAATAAGAACATGGTGGAACAACATCAGTTCCACTGATGTGTCGAGGAAGCGAAATGCCCCGAATGCCTACGATGTCCACTACATCAATAATTTTCTGTTCAATTCGAGCATAGCTCGTGGTGACCACTGAAAGTGCGTAAACTGAACCTCCCGAGTGCTGTAGGTCACAGACGTAGTATTTTCTTAAAGCAGGGGTTGTCAAGCATGTTGGCCTCAGGGAATCCTGCTAGGCTCTGTTAAGTGCTAAGGAACGCCATCTCTCCTCGCTTTTATGCAAGCATTTTTCATTCGATTCCCTCTACATTCACGTGCAATAAACTTTAAAATAAGCGTACATGAAAAACTGATCCACTGAAATGCAGCTATACTTGCTTTCCTTGCATTAGCGAATCGGCACAAGGCTCAGGAACACTCGGGGCCAGCCATATGTCAACTGCTGGGTTTAGCCGATTCCTGTGCCTATTTTCACAGTAGGCTAGTGATGGGGATGCCTACTCAAAAGTTACATTGTTGCAAAAAGACTAGACTACAGCATGTCCACTGCCTTATTTTCCTATATTCAAACAGGAGAAATGCGCATAGGAGTAATATAAAGGCAGGCCAGCTCGTGTCTTTCGTGTCCTTCTTGTCTCTGTGTCGTCGTTTTGTTCTCGCGCTATAACTATCGTCATGCCATACCAACTAGCCCAAGCTGCCACACTTCTAAGTAATATAAGGCTTCAGAGATTCAAGTGCAACCTTAAACACGTGGCCCGTTTTCGGAGTACGGCTGGATAGCTGCTGGCAGGATTCATTGCACAGCACGCGCTCATTCTGTGCACTCTGTGTTCCGTGAAAGAAACACGGAACGCACAGGACCAGCACTGCATATTCCTTTTGTAATCGTCTCTACCATGCATCAACCATGCAAGCATTTCAACTATTCCAGCTTTCTATTCTATTGCCTTCATCATCCAAAGCACTGGCATGTCAGCATGAACTTGATCAACCATTTTTCATACTTTGGCTGCATTAGCTCAAGAGGATTCTCTCATTTTTGATGTTGAAGTTGCTAGCTCCCTCTGAAGACATTGTAATCCATTTTTATTGTTTACTAGGGGTGTGCAAATAATAATTTTTTTAATATTAAATACAAAGCATTTCTTCACGTACTGCAAGCACTTTTGGCATCAGCCCGTCCATCTGTCTGTCTCCTACGACTGGGTGCTCTCGTGATCACCCCCTTAACTTGGCATCAACCCAAATTAATATGGGAGGGCAAGATGGTTTGACGAATATAAAGCGCTAGTCAAAACTTGAATACTGTGACAATCCCATCACGTCCATCAAATTCCCGTTAAACAGTGGCACATACCTGTGGGCGCGCGTGTGCCACTGGTATGCACGTGTGTGCCACAGGTGACTGAAACTTAGTAAATCCCTGGGAAGGCGAGAACACACCTTAGTAATTTCAACAGATGAGCGTTAAGAAAAAGCTGACATCAGCAGGGTTGACCCAATGAACACATACAATAACTAACAGGGTCTCAGCAGGAATTGAACCCCAGCATTCTGCGTGTAAATAAAGTATTCTACCAAAGAGCCAAGCCAGGTCGAGCAACTACTTTTCAAATAGATCGCAATGTTTGTGAAATGTAAAAAAAATGGGGGGGCAATTCAATTTTATAAACATTACATATCTACTTCTATCATACAGCCGTCGTGTTGGGCTAACGTCAATTCTAGTTAGGTATCATTTGCTGATGTTGATTTATGTAGCAGTGTCCAGGGCTATGATCTTCTAGAGCACCAGCACTTCATATCAGCTTATTGCTTCTGGTGTTGCTCATACTCGTGTTCCTGTTGGCATCGTTGTGCAAGTGCAAACAATTTGTTATGTAAGCATCTGCAACTGTTCAACATATGTCTATGTGTGCAACATTTATACATATATTTAGCATCATTTCATGAAGTGTCCCTCAATAAAAAAATGACAATGCGGTCACCTTCCCTACAAATGCTTCACATAACGTATATTTCCAATGTATGCAGGATCTGCCAAATTTTTTAGATGCGGAAGCATCTTATACTCGCGCCTTGTAGTGCGCCGTCCGCGCCGTCCACACCGCTTCTCGAACATTCGACAGCTGACGCGCGCGCGTGCGCCGTCGCGCCGTCTCCTCCTTCTTCCACCATCTGTGCATTCCTTCCTCCTCTACACACCGCGCGCGCTTCACTCCTCCACCATCTGTGCACCCTTCCTCCTCTACACACCGCGTTCGACATCTACAATTCTCCTGATTCTCCAGTGGACGCGCATGCACCGTCGCGCTTCGAGAACATTCAACAGCTGACAGTGCATGCGCCGTCGCACTGTATATATACTCAAGGTCGGCGCTCGCTCGCTCAGTTGCCGCTCGTCGGTTGGTTTGTACGGCGCGTCGACGTCCAAGGTCGCGGTGAAATGAATTCCAACGAATCCACAAACACAATGATCGACGTCCCTTCGACCAGCGCCGCCCTTTCGCATACGTGTGTACGTGTTCACTCATTTAACACCCCCTCCTACAACCACGTTAACCAATTTAGCCATCGACCCAAGTAAGTCGTAATTTAACACCCCATTTCACAACCACGTTAACCAATTTAGCCATCGACCCAAGTAAGTCGCACTTTAACACCCCGTTAACCAATTATATGCTCCGCATCCTCCTATGTGTTCCCCCGAGGGAAGCTGCGGGCAATTTTTTTTAATAGTGTTTGCTATTCGATTTGCACCAGAATTTCACTATTCAAACTTCCTGAGGACAAATACACATAACGTTCAAAATGACCCCATCAGATTTTCAATATGTGCCGCCCCGTCTCCCTCTCGAAACTACAGCAAGGTTATCTTTCAAGCTCTACCACGGCCGCAAATCTATTCACTCAAAAAAAAAACACTCGTTCCAACGTGGAGATGATATAAGAGGCAGAGAGGTAGGGGGGCTCAATTAATGCCGTTTTGAACTGGAAATTTGCACAGGATTTTTTTATCGTCCAAAATTTCAGACAGTCGTATACACGGATGTCCAAATGGCAGATTTGGAAAGGGAGCGCACTCTTGTCCACCACGTGAGTTGGGCTTCCACAGAAGTTCAAAAGAGTTAGGAAATGGCTGAAGGCATAGCGTCTTAGCCTTTTGCCTGTTAAGTGTTTTCGGCAACAAATAGTTGTACCAAGTCACGTAAATAAACGATGAGTGATTTGTCATCCAGTGACCCCCGACAGTCACTTCTGCGGTTAGGCTGCATTCAAGGCGAAGAGTTCGCAAGCTCAGTGGTACTGTGTTGGCTCAGTGAACTAATGTCTATAGCAATGGGGCTGGCTTGCTGAGGCTCAGCGACAAGAACTTTAATATGAAAGCAAAATGTTTTATACACATTTTCTTAATACGGTGCGTGGAAAGCAGTGACACTGCACACTGAGGAAAATGAAAAGCGTTCCTTTCGAGACATCTCAAAATTGTGTCAGTATGCCTTTGAAGCTAACTGCCGCTCCTTGTGCTGACCTATGCCATGAAGTCGAGACGTCTCAAAGTTGTGTCAGTATGCCTTTGAAGCTAACTGCCGCTCCTTGTGCTGACCTATGCCATGAAGTGCTGACCTGAGGTACTGACCTAAGTACCATGAGGTGCTGACCTGCACCAGGAGATGCTGACCTGAGGTACTAACCTGTGCCATAAGGTACGTGCGCTCAAGCAAGGGTCCCTTCTGCAGCTGCTCGTATGTCTCAAGCACCTCCTCACTGAGCTGCAACTCGAGGTAGGTGTGGCCGAGGAAGAACTGCTTCATCCAATGGTCGGGCAGAACGAGGCTTCGCAGGTGGTCGCAGTCAGCCACCATTGAGGACAGCTCCAGCCAGGCACCCCAGTGCAGGGGCTCGGCTTGCACAGCCTCGACGTAGACGTCGATAGCTTGCTGCCGCAGCTGGAGCCGCTTGAGGACCACGCCATAGATGTAGAGGCAGAAGCCGTCCAGCTTGGGCCGCAGGGCCCTCAACTCAGCCTGTGGGCAAGAAGCAAAGAGAAGAAGCCCAAAACACCCTCGATGATGTCAAACCCTTTAAGACACCACGAATGAAGAACTGTCTGTAAATGTGTCCAACTAAAACATTACTTCAATTATGATAATTATTAGGGTTGTATATGCTAAAACACAATGTTATTATGAGGCATGCCTTAGTGGAAGGCTCTAGAAATTGTGACCCTCTGGTGTTCTTTAACGTGCACTGATGTCGCACAATATAAGGGTCTCTAGCGTTTTATCCCCAAATAAACGCAACTTCTGCAGCCAAAATCAAACACGCGACTTAACGTTACTTCAAGACACTCAATATTTTATTAATAAAATATAAACTAATGCTATCATACATTGGTTTGCATGACGTATAGTAATTCATCTGAAGAAAATTGTAATTTAATATCTATTTCTCCCGAGATCTAAGACAACGATGGCAAGGAATGTATACCGGATGTCATTACAAGTAACTGTAATGTAAATGTGAAGAAAGAAAAGTACGAAAGGATAAGTAGCCATGCGCGGGAACCAATATTCGAATAATGCATCCGATGCTCCACCAACTAAGCTACTATGACGGCTATCCCCACGTCCATTTTATGAGATATAAGTGTGCATTGAGCTAGCACTGAGAGGGAAAGTACAGGAATTCAGAGTGTCGCTGCAGAACAGGTACTCGGCTCTTAGTGAGAAAACCAACCTTAGCGTAGATACAATGAATGATAATCTGACGAGTATTATTACGGAGTGTGCAGTGGAAGTGTGAGGCAGGGTAGTTAGACAGGACACTGGCAAGCTTTCCCAGGAAACAAAGAACCTAGATAAGAAGCGTCAAATCATGAAAGTGTCAAGTACAACAGACAAAATAGAACTGGCAGAGCTTTCGAAGTTGATTATTAGACGTAAGGTATGCGATGTAAGAAGGTATAACAAGGAGAGAATTGAACACGCTCTGAAAAACGGAGGAAGCGTCAAAGCAGTGAAGAGAAAACTTGGGATAGGCAAAGTCGGATGTATGCTCTAAGGGACAAAGAAGGCAAAATAACTACCAATATGGATAGGATAGTTAAAATAGCGGAGGAGTTTTATAGAGATCTTTGCAGTAGCCGAGACAACCACGACCTTAATACTATAAGAACTAGCAGTAACCCAGATGACACCCCACCATTAATAATAGAAGAAGTCAGAAAAGCTTTGGAGAGCATGCAAAGAGGCAAAGCTGCTGGTGAGGATGAGGTAACATCAGATCTGCTGAAAGAGGGAGGACAGATTGTGTTAGAAAAACTAGCCACCCTGTTTACGAGGTGTCTCCCGACGGGAAGAGTACCAGAGTCTTGAAAGAACGCTAACATCATCTTAATACATAAGAAAGGAGATGACAAAGACTTGAAGAATTACAGGCCGATCAGCTTGCTCTTTGTAGTATACAAGCTATTTACAAAGGTAATTGCTAACAGAGTAAAGAAAACATTAGAATTCAATCAACCAAAGGAACAAGCAGGGTTTCGAACAGGCTACTCAACAATTGACCACATTCATACTATCAGTCAGGTAATAGAAAAATGCTCAGAGTATAACCAACCACTATACATAGCCTTCATAGATTACGAGAAGGCGTTTGATTCAGTAGAAATAACAGCCGTCATGCAAACACTGCGGAATCAGGGCGTAGATGAAGTATATATAAACATTCTGGAAGAAATCTACAGGGGATCAACTGCTACCATAGTGCTTCATAAAGAAAGCAATAGAATACCAATCAAGAAGGGTGTAAGGCAGGGGGACACAACCTCCCCAATGCTATTTACCGCGTGCTTACAGGAGGCTTTCAGAAGCCTAGAATGGGAACAGTTAGAAATAAGAGTTAATGGAGAATACCTTAGTAACCTGCGCTTCACCGATGACATTGCATTGCTGAGTAACTCAGGGGACGAATCGCAACTCATGATTACGGAGTTAGACAGGGAGAGCAGAATGGTGGGTCTTAAAATTAATCTGCAGAAAACGAAAGTAATGTACAACGACCTCGGAAACGAGCAGCGCTTCGAGATAGGTAATAGTGCACTTGAAGTTGTAAAAGACTATGTCTACTTAGGGCAGGTAATAACCGCAGAGCCAAACCACGAGATTGAAGTAACTAGAAGAATAAGAATGGGGTGGAGCACATTCGGCAAGCACTCTCAAATTATGACAGGTAGATTGCCACTATCCCTCAAGAGGAAGGTATATAACAGCTGTATCTTGCCGGTACTTAGCTATGGAGCAAAAACCTGGAGACTTACAAAGATGGTTCAGCTTAAATTGAGGACGACACAGCGAGCAATGGAAAGAAAAATGGTAGGCGTAACCTTAAGAGACAAGAAGAGAGCAGAGTGGATTAGGGGACAAAAGGGGGTTAAGGATATCATAGTTGAAATAAAGAAGAGGAAATGGACATGGGCCGGGCATGTAGCGCGTAGACAGGATAACCGCTGAACATTAAGGATAACAAACTGGATTCCCAGAGAAGGGAAGCGGGTTAGGGGGAGACAGAAGGTTAGGTGGGCAGATGAGATTAAGAAGTTTGCGGGTATAAATTGGCAGCAGCAAGCACAGGACCGGGTTAACTGGCGGAACATGGAAGAGGCCTTTGTCCTGCAGTGGACGTAGTCAGGCTGATGATGATGACATGTGCATTGAACGCAGGAGCATTAATTAGTGCCTCCGGTAACCATGGTGGTGAGTGCGGAAGAGTCTTTTTCTGCCTGTAGGCATCGCGTAGCATGTGATCTTATTACGAGCTAATAGCTGACGAGCCCGTAGTAAGATCACTTGCTACGTGAAGAACAGAACAGCAAAGCTAGACAAGGACAGGTATGAAAGAAGAGCCTTTCTTGCTTCCCTTCCAACTTTAGGTCACCAATCTGCACCGTGTCATGCTTTCAAGGACAACGCGGGTATTATGAAGAGCACATCAATCTACATTCATGAAAGTTGTAGCATCTTGAGTCCGTAATATTGCAGCAGCACCGTCCGGGAGTAGAACGAACGACTATTATTATTGGCAGCAGCATCAAGAAGTAGTAGAACGTGATGGGAGAGACAGAGTTAAGGAAGCGCCACCAGCGCATTCATTTCACAGCCGGCACTATGTGGCCAGTTAGAAAAGGAGCTTTGTTAATGGACAGTTAACTTTACATTAGGATAAGCCACTTTTTGGTAGTTTATTTTCTTCTCTCATATTCTTCGTGTAACCAAGACAAATGCACATATAACACAACGACAGTCCAAAAGTCATTTGTACGATTCGACAGCAGTGCCATTGAACTTTCCATGCTTCTGTAGAAAATGTATGATACATACTACAGTGAAATCATTTTCTAACCTACAGCACATGTTCATATATTTCTTCATGCTACATTTCTGACGTGAATGAAAGTTAAGAATTTGCTGGTTCAAATGGACTTGATTCCTGCCGCAGCAGTCAGATGTCAATTCACGCTTAACAACCCCACATAAACAAAGTTTCTGAAGACCTCTACTATGACGTCTCCGATTGCCCGGGCTACTTTGGGACGCTGAACCCCATAAACCAGTAGTCATGAACCAAGAAGAACACAGCCACGGACTTAAATGGTTTCATTCAGTCTACAGAATACCTTTTCCAAGATGCTGTGTTTTGGAACACATCGGAGAACAGCGTCTCTTGAACACTTCCAGATTGCATCCAGCAACGAAGAATAAGCTCAGGTGTACATTTTCAAATAACCTTTTAATTAAGACAGCAAGAGGCCACAAAGAGTTAAACTCATGTTGGCAGTCCAAAAACTCGCTTTAGGTCTTACTGTCAGCTGCTTTACCATTATCTACGATGGAGGCGAAAATGCTGTAGACCGGTGTGCTCAGATTTAGGTGAACGTCAAAGAATCCCAGGTGGTCGAAATTTCCGAAGCCCTCCACTACGGCATCTCTTATAATCATGGTGGTTTTAGGACGTTAAACCCCACATATCTATCTTTGCCATGATCTATCGCTGCCAGCAGGCAGCAGTCTATCACAGCTGCTAGCACAGCATCAGAACACAATTTGTCATACGCCGAATGAGTCTTACACTGACACAAGACGAACAACCCACGAGTAATAAGGCTAAATAAACCATAATACCCCAACAACAATCATCGGTGCACAGTCTGACACCGGTACAACGCACTAACAGACGCAAGCGCCGTTGACACGAATGCGGCAAGTTAGCACGTCGCAACGACGAAAAACGAATACACACCTGCAGGTCTTTGAGCTCCTGGCTCGCCCCGCGGTCCGTAGCCGTGATCGGCTCGACGGTGTCGTCCAGTCGCTTTTTCTCGTCCGAGAGGTACCTGGCGCAGTAGTGGAGAAACCGCGTCGTCCCACTGGCGTTCTTGGTGAAGTACACGACGCGGTCGTACTCCTCGAGGTCCAGGTAGCTCTTGGCGAGGAAGTACGAGTCGTCCAAGTCGTCGTCGTGGTCGGACGCCGCCTGGTCCGGCGGACTCGCCTCGACATCACGCAGGGCGTACGCGAGCTCGGACGCCCACTTTGCGCTCTGTCGCAGTCCTCGCAGAGCGCAATCGCGCCGAGAGCGTAGCAAATCACGCTTAATCACGGGGAAGTCTAAATTCAAACATTGCGACATGCTAGAGAGCGCAGAACGGCTGTGCGAAATGAATCTTCTTCTTTCACTATAGTCAAAATCAGCGGCTTAGCTTCTTAGTAACACTACCCGCCGCCACAAAACACTGTCGCTGTCGTCGCTAACGAGGTTAGTTTTAAATTGTGTCTCCTGGGGTTAATTAAGCGTGTTTTGAAAGCACTGTGTCACGGTTATTAGTGACAGCAGACAATAAATATAAAAACTTTTATGTGGTTTATGCAATAAATATGGTATAAGTGAGAAGAAACTAAAGGTCCGTTCGATTCGCTTGCACCACGTGAACCAGTTCACGAGGGGCTGCACCTTACCATTCGTTTCAGCGGTGCAGCATTGACGACCGCTGAACCCTGCCATTTGTTTCGAAAGGTGCAGAAGAGGTGCAGCACCGGTTCACGATTTTCCTGCACCTCCTTCGCTGACGGTGCCGGCTTGGTGCAGGCGCGCGTGCAGCTGAGCAGACACGCAGCACGTAAGACGTAGGTGGCTTAGGCGCCGTACCCGCCTCTACAAATGCGGTGTAATTTGCCAAGATGTTTGCGACTCATAAATTGTCCGCATGTGAGTTTCGCCATAGGTCAGTGTTTGCTGAATGGTGTAAATTAACCGAAAAGAAATAAGGCCAACACCTTGTCGGCACATCGTCATTTGTTTCGGGTGTCGTGCTGTGCCTGCACCGCTGAACTCACGCTGCACAATTTCTGAACTTCGCGTGCACAGCCGTGAACCGGTTCCTACCGGTGCAGGTGAATCGAACGGACCTTTAAGTTGACGAAGAGGTAACTTGCTGTCAGCGGGAACATTCAAAAAGCTGCCCAAATGTATCGTGCAGGGCTAACAGTTTTTTAGGGTGATGCTTGATCATGATGAAGCATCGGCGTAAATCATAGAAGGGCTCTTGGGCTCAAGCTGGGGCGACACCCCTTCCAAGTTTCATATATTTGAATTACTTGACAGTTAAGTGTATAGGGCATTCGACTTTTTGTAAAGGGTGATTATTTTTTAGCGTGTACCTGTGTTCAATATGTAAGACTAAATCGCAAAAGCCACTTGACCGGTACAAAGAAGACAGAATAAAAAAAACAATCAGGTGCTAACTCAAATCCCAGGCTTCATTTCTAAATTTTATTTAAATACATGATTTCATTTCCGTGTAAATAAACACCCCATATTAAAAAAAAATAGCCGCTATGTTCTAATTTGTGTCTACTCTCGTGAAAAACTAGCATCGAGATCGATGCTCTCTTCAATAGTGCCCACTTCTACACAAATGTCACTTGTTCCCGTTTCGAGGAGCAGCACGTAAACATTAAGAAAATGCCTAAGACCACCGGGGGAACGATCTAAAGGGCGCTAGAAAACTCCAATACGGACAAGATGAAGGTCGACAACATCGTCCTGGTGGGAAATGCGACGTGCAGTCCCCGGATCCAGAAGCTTGTCAAGGTGTTGAACTGAATGCAAAGAGCTTTGTTTGAACATCAGACCGGACGAGATGATCACCGTCAGAGCTGCCCTGTCAACCAGAACCAAGGATGAGACCTTTTTTTTAATAATTGTTATTGCAATAATTATTACGTGGATTGTTTTGTTGTGTTAATTTAAAAGCTGTTAATTTGTGTCCCCAGTGGTATCCCTTGCTTTTCCTAATTAATTTTTTTATAGTGATAGGTAGGAAAAATTAAAACGAAACGCAGGCTACTACGCTCCAGATATAGTAGTACGGACAAAGATGTTGCACTACCGGACAATGGTTTCGTGTTGTGCGCGGAAAGTAGCGCATGATGAAAGACGAGCGAGACGCCACTTTCCAGCAGAATAAAATCCCGAAGGTTACAAATTAAATTGTTAAAAATTATATATCCTCTGTTATTTACATGTGTTTATTATTCCCTCTCTCTGTCTCTGTCCCAGAAACATTCTCGAAAGGGCTATGTACGTGCGTGCGCTTTCCCGCACAACGTCTGCGCGCCTGAAAAAGTACCCTTCACAGGCGGCAAGAGAAATTCGTTGTGGAAGGCGCAAGTCCTTTCCACGTCTGCGCGGAATCGAAATCCTCGTTCAGAGAAGATAAAACGGTGGACAACATCGGGTTAAGAGCTCGACAAAAGTGAACAAATCTGCGAGTCATAGACGCAAGCAGTAAGGAGCGGAATGTTCAGCGCTTCCTTGCCCCGGCATACTGAAAAGTTAAGGGAAGTTGTAGCCCCTGTTTTGTGACGTCTCGTAAGGCTTGCTGCTTACGCTAGGCATTTCGTGTGCGATCTGAAATGGTTGAATAAAAAAACGAAGACGCCATCCACAAGAGAATATAAAAATGTCATAAGACGTTTATATTTTTATTACATTTTTTATATTCTCTCATAGACGGCGTCTTCCTTTTTAATTCAGTGATTCTTCCCGACCAGACATGCATCCACTGAAGCCCTGATTTATTTTGACAAGCTGGTTCGCACGCTTGTGTCCCCTTCAATTTTAATCGACTAGTGTTGAATGGGGAGTCCTGCCCAATTCGTGCGGTACATGTGTTTTTCCGAAGCACATAATATATATATATATATATATATATATATATATATATATATATATATATATATATATATATATATATATATATATATATATATATATATATATATATATATATATATATATATATATATATATATATATATATATATATATACTGTTGAATCGCTGCACCTCCATATTAAACCGATTCATTGATCGCCAGTTCGAGTCCCGCCGTCGGCGATCGGGTGCGCGAGGTAGTGGCAGACTAAGATGCAGCGCCTTCATGTTCGGGCGCATCTGCCTCATTCGCTTCAAGGCCTCCCTCAACGAATCCAGTGATCTTGAAGAGCTCGTCTTCAGGATGTCCGTGGTGCCCACATGCAGAAACAGCGTGTCCACCCGGTAAGGCAGGTACTCAAGTAGCGCCGGAATATATATATATATTCCGGCGCATATATATATATATATATATATATATATATATATATATATATATATATATATATATATATATATATATATATATATATATATATACTGGTGGCAATGTGCCTTTCCCATTAAAGTGCATATGCCAATAATCCTCTCCTGGCTGTTGTAAATTCGCTTGTACCACCAAAAATGCACTGCCCAGGTAGTGATGTCAGCCTTTTGAAACAATGAGCAAAGACAGACAAGTAATCGCACCCATTTTTGTCGTTATACTACATCAGTAGCCTATAACATTTAAGGAAACATTGTTAGATGAAGAGCACTTGTTTAAACGATCGACCAAATGATAGCCAGCACAGGTGATAGCCAGCACAGGTTTCAATAAAGAAACGTAATCCGAAGATTCAAACCGAGAAGCTTTTTTTTGTAGCTTTAGAAAATGTACTCTTTAAAAAATAAAATAATGACATTAATTTATTACACCGGTTAATTGTTAAATGCTAATAGACTAGTGAAACACAGATTGAAGCTAGAGCGCTTCTTGTTCATCGCTGCTGTAATGTGTTCCGTCTTTTATTAACGGGTTATTTGTAGCCCAAGGTAAATGACTTTTCGGATTATTTCTTAGCTTTCTTCGCAGACATGCTCTGCATGTATGTCAACACAGAACACAAGAACTGGGCTGAAATCTTGCCTTATGTGACCTTCGCCTATAATACTGCCCGGCAGGAAACTACCAGAATGACGCCGTTTAGTTTAATACACGGGCGTGAAGTCACTACAATGTTGGATGCTATGCTGCCGCACGAGTGTGACGACTCACGCCGACGCCGAAGAATTTGGTCAGCGCGCCGAAAAAAACCGACAGCTAGCCCGTGTGCGTATTTGTCACCAGCAACAAAAAGATGCGAAACGATACGACCTACGACATAATTGGTAACCCACAAACCAGGCGACAAGGTATGGGTCTGGATCCTAATACGTCGACGCGGACTTTCAGAGAAGCTATTACGACGATACTTCGGCCGATATCGAGTCACCCGAAGATTGAACGACATCAATTACGAAGTTATTCCCGACGGCGATAGCAGTTCCAGTCGCCGAAAGCGCTCACCCGAGATCATGCATGTCATCCGGATGAAACCCTACTAGTCCAGCTGACTCTCGTTTGTCCTGTGGGTGCCGGTGCATATGTGCGTTTTTATAAGTAGAGCGCCTTGTCTCCGTATCGGGACGATGCCTTTTTTGGAGGGAGGCAAGTGTCACGTGCGTCCCGCGAAAAAGACGAAGGCGACAGGGCTTAGTTGCATCCGCACGCTTTTATGCAGAACGCAACAACGAGAAAGACGAGGAACTCTCTGGCGCACGGTTAATAAAAAGTCCGACCCGGTGCTGCTTTCTCAGCGTCTTCAAATATGACCTCTGTCTTCACGTCGTGACAATACGCAATTTTGTGGAGCCAATTGTGTGACGTAGTAAAGTACATTGGTCATCAAGTACTTCAAGCCATCACAACACTATTGGCGCCCCAATACGGTCACACCTTTGTACCTTCATTAATGCGGCATGTTGATCAGCTGAGTAATTTATGTACAAATATCATACGAGATTTGAAGCGAGAGTTATCACAATATACTATGTCATCTATGTTATCTCAAAGCAATGCACATTACGAGCTTGGCTTTGTGCCTATGATTAATTTTTTTTCTTTGAACTGCTGTCAGTACAGCTTTCTATGCTGTTCATAATGCAACTAAAGAATAGTATATCCTGTACCTTCTTGCATCGATTGTAGTAAACAAGATTATGAAAATATGGCTCGAATCACACATAAATATGACCACCAGCATACACCACTTGGGTCTTGAATTCAATGGTGCTGTACTGCGATTACCAGTATGCTGCTTATTGAAAAAATCATCATCACCACCATTAGCCTGACTACGTCCACTGCAGGACAAAGGCCTCTCCCATGTTCCGCCAGTCAATTTGATCGTGTGCTTGCTGCTGCCAATTTATACCCGCAAACTTCTTAATCTCATCTGCCCACTTAACCTTCTGTCTCCCCCTAACCCACTTGCTTTCTCTAGAAAATTGAAAAAAGTAATAATTGACAAATGCTAACAAACTTTTTTTGGTGCTGCGAAGGTATTGATAAATGACATAAATATTACATTTATTAAAACTCTTGTGGTAAGACATAAAGGATTACGAAACATGAAAGCTTTGCTTATCCTTTTTTTTTCAGACATCCATAGTATTTTGACAGTTCATAAACTATAAGCTATGTCTGCCAATAGTTGTCGCCATTTATTTAATTTCTTGATGCACAACTGCTAAGATGTATAAATGCCAAGGAAACAACCCGTATACAATTCGGCAATTCAACACTTCAGAATTTTGCTGTTCGATATAGTAAACAGTGGTACTGCCTGCCAATGAGACGAGGTGTCTTGAAGTTGATGCAGCTATGATGGCAGGTAAATGATTTAAACACCAACCAAAAAGTACGTGAAGAAACCGGACACTTTGGAAGCAACTTGGTGCTTTCCTCAGAGATGACTAAGACTACGTAGCAGTGGCATCTTCAAAGCACTCGTGGGACGGTTAATGACCCCCCCCTCTCTCTCTCTCCCGTTTTGCCGTGGAGCGAAGTCCGTGTGTATACACTGGGGGAAGGGCTCCGAGAGAGCGGTTGATATTTTGGGCCGTTCGCTGTATATGCCACGAGTCGAGTAGCGATTTTCTTCTCCAGTTAGTCTTGCTTTCAAGGATGGGCGTTGCGTCGAAATTTATCCTGTGGTCCAATGTCTCAGCATGGTCGGCGACTGCGCTGCACTTTTTGTAGAGCTTCCACATCTCATTGACGTGTTGTGTGAGTCGTTCCAGTAGGTTTTTTGTCTCGCCAATATACAGAGAAGGGCACTAGGCGCTCGGAATTTCGTAAACGACACCGAGGGTCCTGTTCGTTGTTGCCAGGTCCTTCAGGTGGAGGAGGAGGCGGCCCAGCATACACGAAGGCACGTGCACAATGCAAACCCCTTCTTTTTTTAAGACCTGCGCCAACATCTCACTGGTTCCCTGGAAGTATGGGACCGGTACGCGTTTCGGAGGGCTGCCAATTAAAGCTGATTGGGGTTTTTTTATCCTCTGTTGCTCTGCGTGGCGGATGGCGGCTCGAATGAAGTTTTTTGGGTATGCGTTTTTTCTGAGGTCTGCAATTACGCGAGTCTCTTTTTTCTTTGGGTCCGTCTCATTGGAGCATATGGTCTTGCCTTTCTGGAGTAACGTGGTCACAACCCAAGCCTTGTGGCAGGCGGGATGGGATGAATCATATTGAAGGTAGCGGCCAGTCAAAATATCAGTTAATGATATTTTCTGGTTTTCTTTGTCTATGTGAAAAGAAACATCTTGTACAACATTCATTATATGGGTCAGTTATCTACAAAATGTATATTCTAGATTTTCGTTTCAAATACTTTTGCACATATAGATTTTTTTGCACTAGTGCTTACCAGCTGGCAACCGAAAATTCCATACTTTTCACATCTTCATTCATTCTAAAATATTTTTGTTGATCTACAACATATATTTTTTGGAAAGAGCATTTAATTGAGCAAAGTTTGGAATGCTGCCATGCTTGCTGGAGTTCTTTTCAAACTGGCAAAAATGATCCTTCAGAGACATACGAAAAGCAACAATTTTCGTACGAAAACGAAAGAGTTAACAATGCTTTGATTTGAAACTCGGATGGTGAACACACACTTATCAAAACCAAGTTTGAAGATCATTTGGAAAATATTGTGCATGTGACAACTTTTTTCATTTTTTAAGAGTGGAGCTGCTGAACAGAGCATTTGTTTGCGATAAGAGAACAGAAATTATCATAATAAACGGGCACATGCTCTCTTTGGCCTCTTGTTCATCTTTGTCTCGCTGTGCTTCACTGCCAGTACACATGTGTCGACATGTTGAGCAAGGGATGTATTAAGCCTGATGGACTGGAGCATGAGTGCATAGGAGAACGAAATCTTGGCAAAAAAAAAAAAAATTGGCAGCGTATCCAATGAGTGAATAATGGAGAGTGGGGTGAAGCATTCGTTCTTGCTTCCGTCTGTCCATGCGTCCGTCTGTGTGACCGTCCATCTGCACGTCCATGCGTGCATCTGTTCGTGCGTTCATCTATGCATCCGCCCCTGTGTCTGTTCATGCGTCCATCCATGCATCAGTCTGTGTGTTCGTTGTCCATCTATTCAACACTCCAAGTACCACCATCTCGCATCTTTTCATCATATATTCCCCATATAGAAGCACCGCCATCCAGCAGACATTCCAAGGACTAAACGAGAGGTGCTACATGCACACTTTCTTACGGCTTGCGCTTCGGGTTCACTTCCCACCTTTAGCCACCTTGAGTTCATGGTATATACTAGTTCACTGTATTCATGACACTGTGGCCCAACGCTCGCTAAACCTTTCTAAAAACAAGGAGGTTAGGCCCAGCGAGTATAACATAACGTAGCAACCTTTTCCTGTCACATAGTGCTCAATGTACATGCCAATGGCTGCTAATGGGAAATGAGAGACAGGAGAATTCGGCTTTTACATTCTTACGGCTTCGCTTCTTATATACTTCCCATCTTTAACCACCTCGAGTTCATTGTATATAATAGTTAATTGTATTCATGGCACTGCAGCTCAACGCTCGCTAAACCTTTCTAAAGCTAAGGAAATTACACCCAGAGAGTATAACGTAGCAACCCTTTCTTGTCAGATAGTGCTCAATGTACATGCCAATGGCTGCTAATGGGGAATGAGAGACAGGTGCATTTGGCTTTTAGTTAACACGCATGCCGCGAACTTTTTATTGTTCAACGAAGCACAGGAGAAATCTCCCACCGGCACCACCTTGCAGGTCAAAATGTAACACTTGTTACACACTACGACTACGAGGCACGAACGGGTGCCGCTTTGAGGAGTTTCGCCCCTAAAAAGGATTGTCAACGAGATGGCATTCGAATTCACATAGTGACAATTCGAAGACAACAGCTTGGCTATCTAAGCACGCTAGCAGAGCATGTCATAGTTTTTTGTAGTATAGTGTGCGAGGGGGTTGGAAAGATGAATGAGAGTGAGAAACAGGAAAAAAGGTTAAGAGAGCGCAAAGTGTCGCACAGAAAGAATGAGGAAGAAACAGAATAAAAAAGTGAGGGAGAAAGGTGAAGAAAGAGATTGGAAAATAGAGAAAGAAATAAATTGTAAAAAAGAAATAAATTGTAAATTGGGCGCCACTTGGAGGGTCTTCGTTGAAAAGCTGCAGCGGTGTCACCAGTTGTAAGGCCGCAGGATCGAGTTGAAACGAAAAGGGAGTTAAAAAAAAAAAGCAGATGGAACTTAAGGTACGCGTTTAAGTGGGTACAGTAGGCGAGCGGTAGTACACGATTTCTCATAGCGTTAAAAAAGCTGCCGAATCATAGGCGCCATGTTGCTTTGGCGATTTTGTAAGATCATCAAAAATCGGAAATCAAGGAGCAGGCACTACTGGCCATGTAGTAAAATAACTGAATTACTCGAAAATGCCAGAAAAGAAGTGTACATTGAAGGGCTCATTATTTTGTTAGATGTCATATGTATCGCATACCGTTTCCTTGTTGTAGGAGGAAGAAGAAAGGAAGGACAGGAATGTCATAGCCATTCCTTGTATTGCGGTAGTGTGTGCATAGGCCAGGCGGTACGCTCAAAGAACTGGAAATGTCCGTCACATCGGCGAGAGGAGACTCGCCTGCAGAATGTGCGGTTGCTCGGTTTTTAATAATACCCAGCAACAGCCAGGCACAGTGGTCGACAACCGCGCACCCCTAGGAACTAAAGCGACTAGGGATATTCACACATTCCGGTGCCTAGGCAGAGTGCAGTCATCAGAAAAGCAGCTAGCGTTCGGGCGCTCTTATTAGTTCGCTCAATGACTCGCCGTGGCGCTGCAGTCACTGACTGGAGTTGAGAGTTGTGTAAAGGCGCATCCCAGCCGTGGTGGCCACACTTCGATGGGAGCAAAGTCTCGGAGGCCCGTGTACTGTGCACGTTGAAAAACACTGAATGTTCAAAGTTTCCTGAACCCTCCACTATGCTGTCTCTCACAATCATATCATGGTTTTAGAACTTCCTCAACATGGTTTTAGAACTTCCTTCATGGTTTTAGAAGTACTCAACATTATGACTAATAAAGCTCCAAAATCAAATAGTGAGATGAAATGCTTCTACTGTGCCAACAGGCGCTTGCTTCTACGATGTTGCGCAAGCCCCAATTCCTTATCTACACATTCAAGTGGTGTTGAATGTGTAGATGCACTCATGTTCTCAGAGGACACGCATCTGATAATTATCATGTTTGAACCAGTCACATAACTTCGTCATCCATTAGCGTCGCGTAATGCGGCTACCGCATCATGAGCGTAGCGTGTAGTCATGTTGTTAGATGACACGCATCTCATGTTTATCATGTTTGCACCAGTATCATACCTTGGTCATTGTCACACACTTCGGGTAAGGCCCCGCCGATCCAACATCGACGTGCGGCATACTCGCACGCTTCCACTTTACGCTTCGGCCTGCGACGCCTGAAAGGCCTCGAAGTGACACATCTCAAATTTATTTGCAGGTTGGTCGACCCGTGCGGGGTTGAACGTGTGGTGATGTGTAGGCCTGACCGACGCACTCATAGAGCAGACACGGAGATTCGATTATACAAAAACAAGCATTTAATTCAAACAGGGGCAAAGGCAGGAGATTACAAAAGTAGCAGAGGAGGAAAACTGATACGTGCGATGGAAAGAACAGCGATATAACAAAATATGCTTAACAAACACTACAAAAGATACAGGCTAAAGACAAACACGTGGAACATTAATAAAAGAACAACAGGATGGAAGTCGAAGTAGATACAAGAAAAATTATCGAAGAAAGATCATTGTCGCGCTTTTGAATTTCTACGTGCGGCACAGCGCACAAAACTACAAATATTTAAAAAAGGCTGGTTAAAATAAATTAAACGTTTTAAAAAAAGGTCACAATAAAAAGCTTCATACGGATCAGGCCAGCTCTTGGTACACGTGGGGGAATTGACGGGTGCCGCTGAAGATCTCGCCGGCTTGGTAGACGACGAGGGTGCCCGGATTTGCAGCCGTCTCAATACGTTGCGCGGGTCACTTCATGCTCGCTGCCTACGTGAGACTCGCGACACCGACGACCGCACTTCTTGCTGGCTGTACGCCAACTGCCTATTCCGATGCAGTTCAAACTTTTTCAGGGGCGTATGCGTGCACCCGTCCCATCAGGAGGTAATTTCCTTTTTTTAGAGCGCCCGTGCCCCTTTCGGTACAGGTGCAGGGAAGACGAGCCAGCGCCACGCTGGGTCTTTAGTCGCCGGATGTCGTCCTCCCAACACAAAAGCGCCCTTCTTTGGAAGATGGGGCCCGCGGACGATCCGAAAATCGGAGTCGTTTGTGACGGTCATCCATTCACGTCCTGTAATACCAAATTTGGTATAAGTGAAGCTAGCGAAACGGCCGGGAGCGCATAGGCGTGGCATGTAGTCATGTTATTACCTGACATGCGTCTCAAGATTATCATGTTTGCAGCAGTCACATACCTTCGTCATTCATTCACGTACCATAATACCAAATTTGGTATATGTGACGCTAGCGAAACAGCCGCCAGCAAGTCATGAGCGAGGAACGTAGTAAAGTTGTTACACGACACGTATATGATGATTTTCATGTTAGGGACTGTCTCTTGTGTTCTCCATGCAATCATATTATACCATACCAGTTTTGCAACATGCCTTGTGAACGAAACCACTGCAAAAGCTGCAGGACTATTTAATGTAAATCATGGCATTCATGTCATGATTTTCATGTTATGACAATAATTACCTCAGGGGTACCACAAGGTTCAGTTTTAGGATGAATATTATTTTTAACTTACATAAATGACTTTTCATGCGCCATAGATAGAAGTACTACAGTGCGACTTTTTGCAGACGACTGCCTAATTTATAAAGAAATACACAGTCAAGCTGACCAAAAAACGCGTAATGATAATCTAGATGCTGTCAGTAATTGGTGCACTGAATCTGAAATGGAAATAAATAAAATTAAAACAGTTGCTTTGCGCGTCACAAACAAAAGTAAGCACGTCTTCCATTCCAATTACAATCTATTCTACCCGCCTGTCTACCGTCAATGAAATAAAATATTTAGGTGTAACAATATTCTAAATTGGAGGACCCATTTGGAAAACATTTGTGCAGTGGCGGAGAGAAAACTATGATACTTACGAATAAAATTAAGACTTGCTACGACTCCCGTTAAGCTAGCAGCATGTCTTACGTGTATTCGGCCCACATTGGAATATGCCAGCATTGTGTGGGATCCCTCAGAAATCGGCCTCATTAATATGCTAGAAAGAATACAAAGGCGAGCTGCCAGGTTTATTCTTTCAAAGTACTCCTCGACTAAGTCAGTATCAGAAATGCTACGCTCTCTTCAACTGCCCACGTTAGCCGAACGACGGCAATTGGCAAGGATGTTCTTGTTTTTATTGTCAAAAAATTAATTAAACATAAACACAACAAAATACATATTGCCACGCCGCAGAAGAAACCTAGGAAGTGTAAACGACTACACATACGAAGTGCCACAACATCGTGTCAATGTATATACATATTCATTTTAGGGGCGAAGCTTCTTATAGCAGCACCCGTTCGTCCCTCGTAGTCTGTAACAAGTATAACATTTTGACCTCCAAGGTGGTGTCGGTGAGAGACTTCTTCTGTGCCTTGTTGAACAATAAAAAATAGTGCTCAATGTACATGTCAATGGCTGCTAATGGGGAATGAGAGACAGGAGCATTCAGCTTTTAGTTAACGCGCAGGCTGCGATCACCATTAGCAGCATTGGCATGTACATTGAGCACTATCTGACAAGAAAGGGTTGCTCTGTCATACTCGCTGGGTGTAACCTCCTTAGCTTTAAAAAGGTTTAGCGAGCGTTGAGCCGCAGTGCAGTGAATACAATGAACTTGTATATACCGTGAACGAACTCGAGGTGGTTAAAGATGGGAAGTATATAAGAAGCGAAGCCGTAAGAATGTAAAAGCCGAATTCTCCTGTCTCTCATTTCCCATTAGCAGCCATTGGCATGTACATTGAGCACTATGTGACAGGAAAAGGTTGCTACAATATGTTATACTCGCTGGGCCTAACCTCCTTGTTTTTAGAAAGGTTTAGCGAGCGTTGGGCCACCGTGTCATGAATACAGTGAACTAGTATATACCATGAACTCAAGGTGGCTAAAGGTGGGAAGTGGACCCGAAGCGCAAGCCGTAAGAAAGTGTGCATGTAGCACCTCTCGTTTAGTCCTTAGAATGTCTGCTGGATGGCGGTGCTTCTATATGGGGAATATATGATGAAAAGATGCGAGATGGTGGTACTTGGAGTGTTGAATAGATGGACGAACGGACACATAGACAGATGCATAGATGAACGCATGTACGGAAGCAGGGGCGGCTGCATGGACGAACGCAGAGACGGACGCACGAACAGACGCACGCACGGACGGGCTGACGGACGCATGGACGGTCACACTGACGGACGCATGGACGGACGGAAGCAAGAACGAATGGACAGACGAATTCTTCGCCCGACTCTCCATCATTCACTCCGTGGATATGCTGCCATTTTTTTTTCCAAAAACAATTCCTCTGTGGAATGCTTTGCCATTGCCACTGGTTCATTGTGATTCACTGGAAAAATTTGAGGGAGGGCTCAAAGATATTTTTCTGTAAGCATGGTCTACTATGTTAATTTATTGCAATTTATTTGTATGCTTACTACGACTGCACTGTTTTTCCTTTAGCCTCAATGCCGGTGTTTCCAATGTATGTCATGTAATATTTCCAAGTTCAAGTGTTACTATTTAAATTGCTGTATGATTTGAATGTATTGATGTTTGTCATTCTTAGTATGTCCCACCCCTGTAACAGCCAAAAGGCTAACAGTATACGGAAAATAAATAAGTAAAACATTAGCCTGTTCGCTCTTTGCATTACCTCTATTTTATTTCTAATCTATCGTTTACCAATTGCATCTTTGTTTAAACATCGTTATCTAAATAATCCGGCTGGTAAAGCAACTCCACCTCGCAAATTAGGCGCCGTCCATTTCATGGCCGATCCCTGTAGTGGGTTGCGCCAGAACTCTGAGGAACAACCAACCAACCAACATTTCGACAGGAACAAGTGCCAAACTGCTCGAACAAGTGTCATAGACAATGTCGAGCACACTGTCATCGAAACGAATCCCAGTTCATATCAAGCTCAGGCCCAACTGGCCATTCACTAATGATCTTGACCACAAGGACAAAAGACAATGACAAGATAAGGCAAGAAGTTACAATGTTGACCGCGCTTTTAAGGATCTCTTTGTCCTAAAAGAGGGGGAAGGAGTATGTGTAGAAAACGTGAAAGTGTGGGCTAGAGTTCTGAGTCCTGATCAAAGGCCACGCTCTTTGAGGTTCGGATGCCCAGTGGTGTTCTTGCCCAGTTTACCAGTGGTGGTACTTACCAGATTTCTGTGCCATAATCGTGACAGAAAACACAATATTGGCTGCACAAATATTGGCTGCCTTGAACAACGTGTCGCTATTAAAAGTGGGCAAAATCAAAACTTGCAAGCTACCATGTTTTAGACACAGGCATGTTTTGCTGCGATGAGCCTTTGTTAGGAATAGGGTCGCATGGCCTGTGCGAACACGCGATTTTGTAATCCCAAGGCAGCCTTGAGGACAAGTTGACGTAGAACCAAAAAGCTTTAGACAAGTATTGTCATTCAGACGTCACTGATCAGAAATTCAGCATCTCAGTGATAGTCGCTATCTGCTTATCTGCACTGGTGCTTCTCGTCAAGTTCCAGAGTGGAAATTCTTGATCTACACCAGGTATGCACAATTTAGTGCTGTCCATTTCACATCAACCTGCGTATGATTCCCCTATTGATGTGGTGGTATCGAATATTTGATTGGATTATCATGCGGAAAATAACTCTTCTTTAATATTTCCGCTGGGTTCAGAGATATCAAAACGTTGCCCAGAGGGGCGACTAGCGTCAGAAGTGCACGGAGGCACTATGTCGGCCAGCGACGTTCAACAATCAGCAGCAAAGTTGACGTTCTTGTAAACGTATTGCACGCTTTTCTTATGCCGCCGTAACGTGCTGCACTACCACACGTTCACTATGCGGGACCTCGTGTGCAGGAACGAAGCTTAATCGTTGCCGCGTTGTCTCATCAAAACATCGCTTGATAACGCACGACCGTGCACGCGCGTGCTAAAGCAGAAACTTCGTCACCGTCGGCAAACGCTTCGGTTAGAAAACATAATAAGTGACAAAAAGAGTTCTAGTGGTAATTTGTACCATGACGTTGCATTTATTTCCTTTTTCAAGGAAGTTCCGCACGTGAGCAGTCGCACAGTTATACAACATGCTCGAAAGCGGTTAGTCCTTTATTGCTAAGTTATGTCGTATTCCCGGCAAGTATGCGTTAAATAACTTGGACTGCATTCTAAACATATTGAATATATGAAATATATATGAATATATTGAAAATATATGAAGCATGCTTGGCTATGTTTTTGGACCCACGCTTCAAGTCAACGGTATTTAGGAACAACAAACAAAAGTTGGTGTGGCTAAAGGATCTGGTGCTTCAGGAGGTTGCCCTATGCCCTGCTGTGGAAGTCGTGCAGCCAGCAGCAAAAGTGCAGGAGCCACAACAGTGTGTGAAGCCATCCTCTGATGTTTGGAGTGCATTTGATAATCTTGCAAATAGTCAAGTAGCAAGTACACCACTGTCTACTTCAGAATGGGAAATGAAAGCGTATTCTGAAGAAGCCCTACTGAAGAAATACAGTGACCCATGTGACTGGTGGCAGACTGTGGGCACCTTCAGATACCCCAGTCTGGCAAAGCTTTGCCCCAAGTACTTGCCCATACCAGCCACTTCAGTTCCAAGCGAGCGTGCCTTTTCAGTGGCAGGGGAGGTTGTCTCTGTTCGGAGGGAGCGCCTCCTGCCTGATAATGTGGAGCAACTCATATTCCTCCATGATAACAGGTAGTCATTATGTTTCATGATAACAGCTAGTCATTATTTGCATTGTGTTCCAAATAACAGTGTATGTTGCGTTAACAGACAGGCTGTTGTGTATTTTTTTAGATAAATACATCTTAAATTATTGTTACTGTAGAGGCATTTGTCCTTTGATATTCGATATTCGATTTGATATTCGAACATGAATATTCGTATTTGATTCGTATTCGAAAAATTTCATATTCGCACACCCCTAATTAAGAGCCTCCCTCACATCCGCGACGTCGCAGGTGACGAAGTCTTGTCCAAGCGGCACATCGAGTAATTCTCGTCGCCCCCTTAATCCTCAAATCACACATCCCATTTCCCGTGTCCCATCTGCGAGCTTTACACAGCGTGTGAAAGAATGAACAAAATGTAAGAATAAGAAAAATGATGAAACACAAGCGCTGTGTAAAGACGCACATGTCACCGGACTAGCCGCTGCCTCAGTTTTCATCTACACAACAGCGATCACTTGTTCGGAGTCCTGAAGTCCCCAATGTCCGTGACCTCGCAGACAAGCAAGTCTCGACCGGTGAGGAGCGAGTCGTCGTCCTCTTCGTCCTCCTCGATATGCATGTCCCCGCCTGCCACGTCCTGTTCAAGGAGCACCCGGGCGTCCGTCACCTGCTTGAGCAGGCCCCGCGCTTCCTCCTTGGTCTCAGGAAACTCGGTGCACTTGTGCGCGTACTCATACGCCGCATCCAGGTCCTTCTGGGCCAGGTGGTGCCTGGCCAGGAAGCGGCAGGCGTGAGCCAGGTCCTCGCGGTCTGCCCGGTAGCACTGGCTTTCGCACTGCCGTACGTAGTCGGTGAATGCTGCGCAGGCCTGAGAAGAGTCACAAAAGAGAGGTTCTCTATCTTTTCTTTAGTCACACAAGATTCACAGCATCAACGGCATTATTGTGCTCGCACTAAAACAAGTCAGTCTTTTGGTTTGCAACCTCGCACAACAACAGGCCCCAGTCCCATAAAACCAACAAAAAGAAAGATTTAGGAAGGTCTGTCCCTGGTAGATACTCTTCATCTTGACACTCATGATTACTTCAGGATGACACACAATCCGGGACATGCAAATATAGAGATGCCATAATCCCAGTTTCATTCTCGCATATAAAGTCAAATAGCTTAAGACAAAATGTTTTTGCAGTGTTCATCTGAGGCCATTCCAAGGTTATTTTCATACATGTTGCGTTACCACTGCCCCCCGATACACCTTGGAACGCTTGAATGAATGCATTTCAAAGGTTTTACAGAATGGGATGAACAGTAACATGCAACCGTACGATGACAACGCAAAAGTGAACCACACCTGTTCACACTCGCCGAGTCACTCATAGACACGCGCCAGCCTGAACAGGGCGAGCCCCTCAAAGTCACCGAGAGAGTGGGCCCGCCAGAAGCACTTCTTGGCCTCGTGGTGCTTGTCCAGCTTTTCGTACGCCTCGCCCAGTGCCACCATCATGCGCGAGTCATTGGGCCGCAGCTCCTGTGCTTGCCTGCATGTTGCCCGTACACAGTCAAACCTCCTCCTTATAGCAAAGTTACACCTTATACCCCTGTCACACGGGTAGTCTAGCCACAGTTAAGTACAACGGCTATTAAATCCAATGGCTGTTGTACCTAGTCACACGACAAACATAACTGTAGTTATTCTGCTAGGTTTCTGAATATGGAGGTAGGCAAGCTCTGTTAGCGTCGTAAACTGACAACATGGCGACCCCCTCGTCGAACAGGAGCCACTAGGCTCCCAGTGAATTATCCAGCCAGAAGCAAGTCAACTGGACCGTTGAGATGATGCAGATGTTGATACGCATTTTGGAAGATAAAGTGTGTGTACAAGTTATGTGTATAAGCACTGCCACGGAAGACTTGCTACTTTAATGAGTCTTGACAACGAGACACGTACCACGACGTGCGGCTACGCAGCTTGGTTGCTACCGGGTCGTTTCAAACGCAAAGCTACAGATTGGAAACAAATCGTTTTTGCGCAGAATGGTGCTGTTCTTGAACTTGTGCAATCATTTGCTACTTATGGCACTATGCATTTTCAACGTCATCATTGACTAAAGTTAAAGCTATGTTTGTTATATGCATACAAGTTGGTCCATGCTACAAGCGTGTGACAGCGCCTTTGTGTGGTTTACGGTAACTGCAGTTACGTCCGCTAAATGCAGTTGAGTATGACAGTGGTAAAGCTTACCTGTGTGACAAGGGTATTACATGAAAGTAAGTCCATTAAAACCAAAAATTTGTTATAAAGGTATATTCCTGACACTGTCTCTACTGAAATAATATTCATTTACTTCGTTATAACGGATATTTTGTTATATCCGGGTTTCTTATACTGAAGTTTGAGTGTACAGTATACAGTCGACATCCACTAACTTGACATCTATCAACATCAGTCTGGCTATGCCTAACAGAAGGCGAAGGGCTCTTTCATGTTTCACCAATCAATGCGGTCCTGTGCTTGCTGAAGCCATGTTTTCTCTCGCAGGCTTCATAACCTTATCTTCCCACTCAACTTTCTGCTTGCTGCTCGCGTGCTTGCTTTCACTTGAAATGCATGTTACTTTCAATAACCAGTGGTTCTCATGATTTCATGCTACATGCTCTGCCCATGCCCAACTCTTCTTTCTGATTTTGAGTTAGATGTTCGTAACACCCGTTTGTTCCCTGACCTAATAATAATATCTGGAGTTTTACATGCTAAGGTAACCATATGATTATGAGAGATGCCGTTAGTGGAGCGCTGTGAAAATTTTGACCATCTGGTGTTTGTTAATGTGCACTGATGTCGCACATTACGTGAGCCTCTACCATTCGCCCTTCATTCGAAATGCGACCGCCGTGGCGAGGATTGACCCCGTGACCATCAGGCCAGCAGCCGAGCACCCTAACTACTACTCGACCGCGCTAGATTGTTCCCTGATCCAGTTTATTCTCTTCCTGTCCCTGAAGGTTCCACCAATCATTTTTGTTTATATGGCTCACTGCACAGTCCTAAATTTTTCTGCTACAAGACTAACAAAACAGGTTAGATTATCCGACAGATCGAATAATGCAAGAGACAGACAAGATATCGAAAGTCATTTCACAGTTGCCCCATTTGAACACATCTCAAAATAAAACATGCACCCATGTTTGATAGGTTAAAAGTAGGAAATTAACATCATATTGGCATAGCAGGCTGTAGATTTGCAGCTTGTAGGCTATAGACTCTTGTCATTTCCGCTTGTGCAATCGAAAACTCTCAAAATGCAGCGAAATCACAAATTCATCGGGTACTCCAGTTTATTTATTTATTTACATTTCACCTACATCGCCGTAAGGCATTTCATAGGGGAGGTACGCATGAGTAATTTCACTACATAGTTTGCAATCGATACAATAGATACAACAAATACAACAAAACTCAAAATATTTAAAAAAAACACTCCAATAATGGTGAGCGTCACAAATTGCAAACAACGTCACAGTCATGCATTTGTAAACACCCACACGCTTCGAGACAACAAAACATTCTTAGTGGCAGTGATATTGTAGGCGTTGTCACAAGGAAGAAAAAAAGGATTCATGATAAGTTTCATTGAATATATCATACGGTAGACAGTTCCACACCTGTAATGTTTTTACAAAAAAAGAATACCAAAAAAGTGGGCTTTGTAGGGGTATTTCAGTATTTTTCGTGAATGGTCTCATCGATTTGAGACGTTAGTTGGTGCAAACAGATAATCAAGAGGGTGAATGGCATTTCCATTGTAATAAATACAATGAAAAAACTTAAGACACAGTTTCTGCCTCCTTACCACCAGTGGCTCTCATTTCAATGTTATGTGAAATGGGGACGTAATGAGGGCGAAGGCATGGCAAAACAGAGTTCGAGACACTTCAAAACCTTTACTTTTTGTTTATGGACCTTTCGAGAGCATGTGCCCTAATGATGCCACGTGAATTGCCAATTTGACATCACTAAGAGTGCAAAAAAAGGGGAGGAAACGCCAAGAAAGAAGAACCTGCTCAATTGTGTGTCATCAAAAGATCTTTTAAGGCCCTAATGTTGTCACGGCATGCAAACACAGACACAAGGGAGTAGGCAAGACACCGTAAACGCTGCTTTCAAAGTATCAAACCTGTGGAAAAAAAGGTGAGGTGATGTATTTTATGGCCATATTTCTCGCTCGAATAAAATAAGAATAATAGTAGCGCAGCGGCGGCGTGGTCCTTCGCAGGTTTTCGGCGGCAACGTGAACGGCGTGACCAAGAATGGGCTGTGGCGGGTGCACAACTCTACCCTTGACTAAGGGACAATGTTGCATGATGACGCCGTTGTAAGACACCATGACATCACGGGGCATGAAAGAGAACACTGAACTGACCTGTAATAGTAGAGGCAGTAGTTCGGCATCTTGAGTATCTCGTAGGTCTGGCCCAGACCGTACCAGGCCCGACAGTCCCGGCGGTTCACCTCGATGGCCTGCCGGTACGACTGGATGGCGGCATTGGTGTTCTTCATCTCCATGTACTCGTGGCCCATGAGAGTCCACGCCGCGAAGTAGTTCGGGTTGAGCCGCAACGCGCGGCCGAAGTTGAGGACGGCCTTCTCGTGCTGCGAGCGGAGCGAGTAGAAGTTGCCGATGACGCAGCATGTCTCGGGCCTGTACTTGTCAATGGCGCACACGCTATGGGCCAGGTGGCTCAGCTCAACACGCAGCTCCTTGACGTAGAGCAGGTTGGAATAGATGTACATGTTGTCCAGCCGGTACAGGTCAACCTTGCGCAGCTTCTGGAAGCACTCGATGGCCTTGTCGACTACCCGCATGTTGTGGTAGGCGATGGCGACCTGCGCCATCAAAAGTGCACAAATGCCACAATGTTACTCTTGCAGTGAAATCTAAATAAGGTAGAAGTTCAGGGGAAATATGGTAGCTTGAAGGGATTGAAAACACTTTGAATGCGGTGCTGTCACTGGAGTCAATGTTCCAACAAGCAGACTTGTCTCTTTCAAGGCTGCAATGGCCTATCTTAGAGCATGCATTTTCATGCTTCTACCTTCTCCTCCAGTTTAAATAGAGGAGGAAAGAAGAAGTGCACAAAGGGGGTCGGTGAAGAGGGTGGTGTGGCGAAATCGGTGAGTCAAAAGGAAAGAGAAAGCAGTAAGCAAAAATAAAAAAGAGAGTGGTTTGGGTGGTGTTGGGGGATTCGGAATGTAAGTGCGGAAGGGGAAGTAGCATGTTTGTCGAATTACAGGTTTCGAGTGTGAGCACCACCAGACAATGACTACTTCGTGGTGGTGATAACAGTTGAAAATTCCTAGATGTAAGGCATAATTCCCACTGGTTTTCAATGTCTATCTACCGTAATGGACAGCAGCCATTACGCCGGGGGGCAAGGCATCAGGTTTGACCTCATCAGGTTACGCAGCAGGCAAAGCATCGTTATTTGATGAAACAGGAAACATCGCAAGACATGCGACAATGACACACAAACCAAGAGCTGACTTACAACCCGGGTCTGTCTGTGTTACTGCCCCTTCTTTCGCGCTGTTTTCTGTTTCCTTGAATATGCACCAACCCGCCCAAATAAGGACTCTAGTTCATCGCTATCACTAAGATTCGTTTGTTTGGAGGCTGCTAGGACTGCCAAGATGATGCTGAGCTGCAAAGTGGTTTGATGTCAAAATAAGAACATGGCGGAACAACATCAGTGCCACTGATGTCTCGAGGAAGCAAAATGCCCCGAATGCCTACGATGTCCACCACATCAATAATTTTCTGTTCAATTCGAGCATAGTTCGTGGTGACCACTGAAAGTGCGTAAACTGAACCTCCCGAGTGCTGTAGGTCACAGACGTAGTATTTTCTTAAAGCAGGGGTTGTCAAGCATGTTGGCCTCAGGGAACCCTGCTAGGCTCTGTTAAGTGCCACGGAACGCCATCTCTCCTCGCTTTTATGCGAGCATTTTTCATTCGATTCTCTCTACATTCACATTCACGTGCAATAAACTTTAAAATAAGCTTACATGAAAAACTGATCCACTGAAATGCAGCTACACTTGCTTTCCTTGCATTAGCGAATCGGCGCAAGGCTCAGGAACACTCGGGGCCAGCCATATGTCCACTGCTGGGTTTAGCCGATTCCTGTGCCTATTTTTACAGTAGGCTAGTGATGGGAATGCCTACTCACAAGTTACATTGTTGCAAAAATACTACACTACAGCATGTCCACTGCCTTATTTTCCTATCTTCAAACATGAGAAATGCGCATAGGAGTAATATAAAGCTTCAGAGATTCAAGTGCAACCTTAAACACGTGGCCCGTTTTCGGAGTACGGTTGGATAGCTGCTGGCAGGATTCATTGCACAGCACGCGCTAATTCTGTGCACTCTGTGTTCCGTGAAAGAAACACGGAACGCACCGGACCAGCGCTGCATGTTCCTTTTGTAATCGTCTCTACCATGCATCAACCATGCAAGCATTTCAACTAGTCCAGCTTTCTATTCTATTGCCTTCATCATCCAAAGCACCGGCATGTCAGCATGAACTTGGTCAACCATTTTTCATACTTTGGCTGCATTATCTCAAGAGAATTCTCTCATTTCTGATGTTGAAGTTGCTAGCTCCCTCTGAAGACATTGTAATCCATTTTTATTGTTTACTAGGGGTGTGCAAATAATAAATTTTTGAATATTAAATGCAAAGCATTTCTTTACGTACTGCAAGCACTTTTGGCATCAGCTGTCCATCTGTCTGTCTCTTACGACTGGGTGCTCTCGTGATCACCCCCTTAACTTGGCATCAACCCAAATTAATATGGGAGGGCAAGATGGTTTGACGAATATAAAGCGCTAGTCAAAACTTGAATAACGTGACAATCCCATCACGTCCATCAACTTCCCGTTAAACAGTGGCACATACCTGTGGGCGCGCGTGTGCCACTGGTATGCACGTGTGTGCCACAGGTGACTGAAACTTAGTAAATCCCTGGGAAGGCGAGAACACACCTTAGTAATTTCAACAGATGAGCGTTAAGAAAAAGCTGACATCAGCAGGGTTGACCCAATGAACACATACAATAACTAACAGGGTCTCAGCAGGAATCGAACCCCAGCAT
This sequence comes from Rhipicephalus microplus, assembly GCF_043290135.1. Lineage (NCBI taxonomy): Eukaryota > Metazoa > Arthropoda > Arachnida > Ixodida > Ixodidae > Rhipicephalus > Rhipicephalus microplus. Next base: position 49,961,367 of record NC_134710.1, on the reverse strand, counting down.
TCTGCGTGTAAATAAAGTATTCTACCAAAGAGCCAAGCCAGGTCGAGCAACTACTTTTCAAATAGATCGCAATGTTTGTGAAATGTAAAAAAAATGGGGGATAATTCAATTTTATAAACATTACATATCTACTTCTATCATACAGCCGTCGTGTTGGGCTAACGTCAAGTCTAGTTAGGTATCATTTGCTGAAGTTGATTTATGTAGCAGTGTCCAGGGCTATGATCTTCTAGAGCACCAGCACTTCATATCAGCTTATTGCTTCTGGTGTTGCTCATACTCGTGTTCCTGTTGGCATCGTTGTGCAAGTGCAAACAACTTGTTATGTAAGCATCTGCAACTGTTCAACATATGTCTATGTGTGCAACATTTATACATATATTTAGCATCATTTCATGAAGTGTCCCTGAATAAAAAAATTACAATGCGGTCACCTTCCCTACAAATGCTTCACATAACGTATATTTCCAATGTATGCAGGATCTGCCAAATTTTTTTAATAGTGTTTGCTATTCGATTTGCACCAGAATTTCACTATTCAAACTTCCTGAGGACAAATACACTTAACGTTCAAAGTGACCCCATCAGATTTTCAATATGTGCCGCCCCGTCTCCCTCTCGAAACTACAGCAAGGTTATCTTTCAAGCTCTACCACGGCCGCAAATCTATTCACTCAAAAAAAAAACACTCGTTCCAACGTGGAGATGATATAAGAGGCAGAGAGGTAGGGGGGCTCAATTAATGCCGTTTTGAACTGGAAGTTTGCACAGGATTTTTTTATCGTCCAAAATTTCAGACAGTCGTATACACGGATGTCCAAATGGCAGATTTGGAAAGGGAGCGCACTCTTGTCCACCACGTGAGTTGGGCTTCCACAGAAGTTCAAAAGAGTTAGGAAATGGCTGAAAGCATAGCATCTTAGCCTTTTGCCTGTTAAGTGTTTTCGGCAACAAATAGTTGTACCAAGTCACGTAAATAAACGATGAGTGATTTGTCATCCAGTGACCCCCGACAGTCACTTCTGCGGTTAGGCTGCATTCAAGGTGAAGAGTTCGCAAGCTCAGTGGTACTGTGTTGGCTCAGTGAACTAATGTCTATAGCAATGGGGCTGGCTTGCTGAGGCTCAGCGACAAGAACTTTAATATGAAAGCAAAATGTTTTATACACATTTTCTTAATACGGTGCGTGGAAAGCAGTGACACTGCACACTGAGGAAAATGAAAAGCGTTCCTTTCGAGACATCTCAAAATTGTGTCAGTATGCCTTTGAAGCTAACTGCCGCTCCTTGTGCTGACCTATGCCATGAAGTCGAGACGTCTCAAAGTTGTGTCAGTATGCCTTTGAAGCTAACTGCCGCTCCTTGTGCTGACCTATGCCATGAAGTGCTGACCTGAGGTACTGACCTAAGTACCATGAGGTGCTGACCTGCACCAGGAGATGCTGACCTGAGGTACTAACCTGTGCCATAAGGTACGTGCGCTCAAGCAAGGGTCCCTTCTGCAGCTGCTCGTATGTCTCAAGCACCTCCTCACTGAGCTGCAACTCGAGGTAGGTGTGGCCGAGGAAGAACTGCTTCATCCAATGGTCGGGCAGAACGAGGCTTCGCAGGTGGTCGCAGTCAGCCACCATTGAGGACAGCTCCAGCCAGGCACCCCAGTGCAGGGGCTCGGCTTGCACAGCCTCGACGAAGACGTCGATAGCTTGCTGCCGCAGCTGGAGCCGCTAGAGGACCACGCCATAGATGTAGAGGCAGAAGCCGTCCAGCTTGGGCCGCAGGGCCCTCAACTCAGCCTGTGGGCAAGAAGCAAAGAGAAGAAGCCCAAAACACCCTCGATGATGTCAAACCCTTTAAGACACCACGAATGAAGAACTGTATGTAAATGTGTCCAACTAAAACATTACTTCAATTATGATAATTATTAGGGTTGTATATGCTAAAACACAATGTTATTATGAGGCATGCCTTAGTGGAAGGCTCTAGAAATTGTGACCATCTGGTGTTCTTTAACGTGCACTGATGTCGCACAATATAAGGGTCTCCAGCGTTTTATCCCCATATAAACGCAACTTCTGCAGCCAAAATCAAACACGCGACTTAACGTTACTTCAAGACACTCAATATTTTATTGATAAAATATAAACTAATGCTATAATACATTGGTTTGCATGACGTATAGTAATTCATCTGAAGAAAATTGTAATTTAATATCTATTTCTCCCGAGATCTAAGACAACGATGGCAAGGAATGTATACCGGATGTCATTACAAGTAACTGTAATGTAAATGTGAAGAAAGAAAAGTACGAAAGGATAAGTAGCCATGCGCGGGAACCAATATTCGAATAATGCATCCGATGCTCCACCAACTAAGCTACTATGACGGCTATCCCCACGTCCATTTTATGAGATATACATGTGCATTGAGCTAGCACTGAGAGGGAAAGTACAGGAATTCAGAGTGTCGCTGCAGAACAGGTACTCGGCTCTTAGTGAGAAAACCAACCTTAGCGTAGATACAATGAATGATAATCTGACGAGTATTATTACGGAGTGTGCAGTGGAAGTTGGAGGCAGGGTAGTTAGACAGGACACTGGCAAGCTTTCCCAGGAAACAAAGAACCTAGATAAGAAGCGTCAAATCATGAAAGTGTCACGTACAACAGACAAAATAGAACTGGCAGAGCTTTCGAAGTTGATTAATAGACGTAAGGTATGCGATGTAAGAAGGTATAACAAGGAGAGAATTGAACACGCTCTGAAAAACGGAGGAAGCGTCAAAGCAGTGAAGAGAAAACTTGGGATAGGCAAAGTCGGATGTATGCTCTAAGGGACAAAGAAGGCAAAATAACTACCAATATGGATAGGATAGTTAAAATAGCGGAGGAGTTTTATAGAGATCTTTGCAGTAGCCGAGACAACCACGACCTTAATACTATAAGAACTAGCAGTAACCCAGATGACACCCCACCAGTAATAATAGAAGAAGTCAGAAAAGCTTTGGAGAGCATGCAAAGAGGCAAAGCTGCTGGTGAGGATGAGGTAACATCAGATCTGCTGAAAGAGGGAGGACAGATTGTGTTAGAAAAACTAGCCACCCTGTTTACGAGGTGTCTCCCGACGGGAAGAGTACCAGAGTCTTGAAAGAACGCTAACATCATCTTAATACATAAGAAAGGAGATGACAAAGACTTGAAGAATTACAGGCCGATCAGCTTGCTCTTTGTAGTATACAAGCTATTTACAAAGGTAATTGCTAACAAAGTAAAGAAAACATTAGAATTCAATCAACCAAAGGAACAAGCAGGGTTTCGAACAGGCTACTCAACAATTGACCACATTCATACTATCAGTCAGGTAATAGAAAAATGCTCAGAGTATAACCAACCACTATACATAGCCTTCATAGATTACGAGAAGGCGTTTGATTCAGTAGAAATAACAGCCGTCATGCAGACACTGCGGAATCAGGGCGTAGATGAAGTATATATAAACATTCTGGAAGAAATCTACAGGGGATCAACTGCTACCATAGTGCTTCATAAAGAAAGCAATAGAATACCAATCAAGAAGGGTGTAAGGCAGGGGGACACAACCTCCCCAATGCTATTTACCGCGTGCTTACAGGAGGCTTTCAGAAGCCTAGAATGGGAACAGTTAGAAATAAGAGTTAATGGAGAATACCTTAGTAACCTGCGCTTCGCCGATGACATTGCATTGCTGAGTAACTCAGGGGACGAATTGCAACTCATGATTACGGAGTTAGACAGGGAGAGCAGAATGGTGGGTCTTAAAATTAATCTGCAGAAAACGAAAGTAATGTACAACGACCTCGGAAACGCGCAGCGCTTCGAGATAGGTAATAGTGCACTTGAAGTTGTAAAAGACTATGTCTACTTAGGGCAGGTAATAACCGCAGAGCCAAACCACGAGATTGAAGTAACTAGAAGAATAAGAATGGGGTGGAGCACATTCGGCAAGCACTCTCAAATTATGACAGGTAGATTGCCACTATCCCTCAAGAGGAAGGTATATAACAGCTGTATCTTGCCGGTACTTAGCTATGGAGCAAAAACCTGGAGACTTACAAAGATGGTTCAGCTTAAATTGAGGACGACGCAGCGAGCAATGGAAAGAAAAATGGTAGGTGTAACCTTAAGAGACAAGAAGAGAGTAGAGTGGATTAGGGGACAAAAGGGGGTTAAGAATATCATAGTTGAAATAAAGAAGAGGAAATGGACATGGGCCGGGCATGTAGCGCGTAGACAGGATAACCGCTGATCATTAAGGATAACAAACTGGATTCCCAGAGAAGGGAAGCGGGTTAGGGGGAGACAGAAGGTTAGGTGGGCAGATGAGATTAAGAAGTTTGCGGGTATCAATTGGCAGCAGCAAGCACAGGACCGGGTTAACTGGCGGAACATGGAAGAGGCCTTTGTCCTGCAGTGGACGTAGTCAGGCTGATGATGATGACATGTGCATTGAACGCAGGAGCATTAATTAGTGCCTCCGGTAACCATGGTGGTGAGTGCGGAAGAATCTTTTTCTGCCTGTAGGCATCGCGTAGCATGTGATCTTATTACGAGCTAATAGCTGACGAGCCCGTAGTAAGATCACTTGCTACGTGAAGAACAGAACAGCAAAGCTAGACAAGGACAGGTATGAAAGAAGAGCCTTTCTTGCTTCCCTTCCATCTTTAGGTCACCAATCTGCACCGTGTCATGCTTTCAAGGACAACGCGGGTAATATGAAGAGCACATCAATCTACATTCATGAAAGTTGTAGCATCTTGAGTCCGTAATATTGCAGCAGCACCGTCCGGGAGTAGAACGAACGACTATTATTATTGGCAGCAGCATCAAGAAGTAGTCGAACCTGATGGGAGAGACAGAGTTAAGGAAGCGCCACCAGCGCATTCATTTCACAGCCGGCACTATGTGGCCAGTTAGAAAAGGAGCTTTGTTAATGGACAGTTAACTTTACATTAGGATCAGCCACTTTTTGATAGTTTATTTTCTTCTCTCATATTCTTCGTGTAACCAAGACAAATGCACATATAACACAACGACAGTCCAAAAGTCATTTTTACGACTCGACAGCAGTGCCATTGAACTTTCCAGGCTTCTGTAGAAAATGTATGATACACACTACAGTGAAATCATTTTCTAACCTACAGCACATGTTCATATATTTCTTTATGCTACATTTCTGACGTGAATGAAAGTTCAGAATTTGATGGTTCAAATGGACTTGATCCCTGCCGCAGCAGTGAGATTTCAATTCACGCTTAACAACCCCACATAAACAAAGTTTCTGAAGACCTCTACTATGACGTCTCTTATTGCCCGGGCTACTTTGGGACGCTGAACCCCATAAACCAGTAGTCATGAACCAAGAAGAACACAGCCACGGACTTAAATGGTTTCATTCAGTCTACAGAATACCTTTTCCAAGATGCTGTGCTTTGGAACACATCGGAGAACAGCGTCTCTTGAACACTTCCAGATTGCATCCAGCAACGAAGAATAAGCTCAGGTGTACATTTTCAAATAACCTTTTAATTAAGACAGCAAGAGGCCACAAAGAGATAAACTCATGTTGGCAGTCCAAAAACTCGCTTTAGGTCATACTGTCAGCTGCTTTACCATTATCTACGATGGAGGCGAAAATGCTGTAGACCGGTGTGCTCAGATTTAGGTGAACGTCAAAGAATCCCAGGTGGTCGAAATTTCCGAAGCCCTCCACTACGGCATCTCTTATAATCATGGTGGTTTTAAGACGTTAAACCCCACTTATCTATCTTTGCCATGATCTATCGCTGCCAGCAGGCAGCAGTCTATCACAGCTGCTAGCACAGCATCAGAACACAATTTGTCATACGCCGAATGAGTCTTACACTGACACAAGACGAACAACCCACGAGTAATAAGGCTAAATAAACCATAATACACCAACAACAATCATCGGTGCACAGTCTGACACCGGTACAACGCACTAACAGATGCAAGCGCCGTTGACACGAATGCGGCAAGTTAGCACGTCGCAACGACGAAAAACGAATACACACCTGCAGGTCTTTGAGCTCCTGGCTCGCCCCGCGGTCCGTAGCCGTGATCGGCTCGACGGTGTCGTCCAGTCGCTTTTTCTCGTCCGAGAGGTACCTGGCGTAGTAGTGGAGAAACCGCGTCATCCCACTGGCGTTCTTGGTGAAGTACGCGACGCGGTCGTACTCCTCGAGGTCCAGGTAGCTCTTGGCGAGGAAGTACGAGTCGTCCAAGTCGTCGTCGTGGTCGGACGCCGCCTGGTCCGGCGGACTCGCCTCGACATCACGCAGGGCGTACGCGAGCTCGGACGCCCACTTTGCGCTCTGTCGCAGTCCTCGCAGAGCGCAATCGCGCCGAGAGCGTAGCAAATCACGCTTAATCACGGGGAAGTCTAAATTCAAACATTGCGACATGCTAGAGAGCGCAGAACGGCTGTGCGAAATGAATCTTCTTCTTTCACTATAGTCAAAATCAGCGGCTTAGCTTCTTAGTAACAATACCCGCCGCCACAAAACACTGTCGCTGTCGTCGCTAACGAGGTTAGTTTTAAATTGTGTCTCCTGGGGTTATTTCAGCGTGTTTTGAAAGCACTGTGTCACAGTTATTAGTGACAGCAGACAATAAATATAAAAACTTTTATGTGGTTTATGCAATAAATATGATATAAGTGAGAAGAAACTAAAGGTCCGTTCGATTCGCTTGCACCACGTGAACCAGTTCACGAGGGGCTGCACCTTACCATTCGTTTCAGCGGTGCAGCATTGACGACCGCTGAACCCTGCCATTCGTTTCGAAAGGTGCAGAAGAGGTGCAGCACCGGTTCACGATTTTCCTGTACCTCCTTCGCTGACGGTGCCGGCTTGGTGCAGGCGCGCGTGCAGCTGAGCAGACACGCAGCACGTAAGACGTAGGTGGCTTAGGCGCCGTACCCGCCTCTACAAATGCGGTGTAATTTGCCAAGATGTTTGCGACTCATAAATTGTCCGCATGTGAGTTTCGCCATAGGTCAGTGTTTGCTGAATGGTGTAAATTAACCGAAAAGAAATAAGGCCAACACCTTGTCGGCACATCGTCATTTGTTTCGGGTGTCGTGCTGTGCCTGCACCGCTGAACTCACGCTGCACAATTTCTGAACTTCGCGTGCACAGCCGTGAACCGGTTCCTACCGGTGCAGGTGAATCGAACGGACCTTAAAGTTGACGAAGAGGTAACTTGCTGCCAGCGGGAACATTCAAAAAGCTGCCCAAATGTATCGTGCAGGGCTAACAGTTTTTTAGGGTGATGCTTGATCATGATGAAACATCGGCGTAAATCATAGAAGGGCTCTTGGGCTCAAGCTGGGGCGACACCCCTTCCAAGTTTCATATATTTGAATTACTTGACAGTTAAGTGTATAGGGCATTCGACTTTTTGTAAAGGGTGATTATTTTTTAGCGTGTACCTGTGTTCAATATGTAAGACTAAATCGCAAAAGCCACTTGACCGGTACAAAGAAGACAGAATAAAAAAAACAATCAGGCGCTAACTCAAATCCCAGGCTTCATTTCTAAATTTTATTTAAATACTTGATTTCATTTCCGTGTAAATAAACAACCCATATTAAAAAATAGCCGCTATGTTCTAATTTGTGTCTACTCTCGTGAAAAACTAGCATCGAGATCGATGCTCTCTTCAATAGTGCCCACTTCTACACAAATGTCACTTGTTCCCGTTTCGAGAAGCAGCACGTAAACATTAAGAAAATGCCTAAGACCACCCGGGGAACGATCTAAAGGGCGCTAGAAAACTCCAATACGGACAAGATGAAGGTCGACAACATCGTCTTGGTGGGAAATGCGACGTGCAGTCCCCGGATCCAGAAGCTTGTCAAGGTGTTGAACTGAATGCAAAGAGCTTTGTTTGAACATCAGACCGGACGAGATGATCACCGTCAGAGCTGCCCTGTCAACCAGAACCAAGGATGAGACCTTTTTTTAATAATTGTTATTGCAATAATTATTACGTGGATTGTTTTGTTGTGTTAATTTGAAAGCTGTTAATTTGTGTCCCCAGTGGTATCCCTTGCTTTTCCTAATTAATTTTTTTATAGTGATAGGTAGGAAAAATTAAAACGAAACGCAGGCTACTACGCTTCAGATATAGTAGTACGGACAAAGATGTTGCACTACCGGACAATGGTTTCGTGTTGTGCGCGGAAAGTAGCGCATGATGAAAGACGAGCGAGACGCCACTTTCCAGCAGAATAAAACCCCGAAGGTTACAAATTAAATTGTTAAAAATTATATATCCTCTGTTATTTACATGTGTTTATTATTCCCTCTCTCTGTCTCTGTCCCAGAAACATTCTCGAAAGGGCTATGTACGTGCGTGCGCTTTCCCGCACAACGTCTGCGCGCCTGAAAAAGTACCCTTCACAGGCGGCAAGAGAAATTCGTTGTGGAAGGCGCAAGTCCTTTCCACGTCTCTGCGGAATCGAAATCCTCGTTCAGAGAAGATAAAACGGTGGACAACATCGGGTTAAGAGCTCGACAAAAGTGAAGAAATCTTCGAGTCATAGACGCAAGCAGTAAGGAGCGGAATGTTCAGCGCTTCCTTGCCCCGGCACACTGAAAAGTTAAGGGAAGTTGTAGCCCCTGTTTCGTGACGTCTCGTAAGGCTTGCTGCTTACGCTAGGCATTTCGTGTGTGATCTGAAATGGTTGAATAAAAAAACGAAGACGCCATCCACAAGAGAATATAAAAATGTCATAAGACGTTTATATTTTTATTACATTTTTTATATTCTCTCATAGACGGCGTCTTCCTTTTTAATTGAGTGATTCTTCCCGACCAGACATGCATCCACTGAAGCCCTGATTTATTTTGACAAGCTGGTTCGCACCCTTGTGTCCCCTTCAATTTTAATCGACTAGTGTTGAATGGGGAGTCCTGCCCAATTCGTGCGGTACATGTAATTTCCCGAAGCACATAATATATATATATATATATATATATATATATAGACGTAATAGACGCCTGCTCCCAACAACCCGTAGTGGCAGAGACGGCGGGCCTCTCTGTTGAATCGCTGCACCTTCATATTAAACCGATTCATTGATCGCCAGTTCGAGTCCCGCCGTCGGCGATCGGGTGCGCGAGGTAGTGGCAGACTAAGATGCAGTGCCTTGATGTTCGGGCGCATCTGCCTCATTCGCTTCAAGGCCTCCCTCAACGAATCCAGTGATCTTGAAGAGCTCGTCTTCAGGATGTCCGTGGTGCCCACATGCAGAAACAGCGTGTCCACCTGGTAAGGCAGGTACTCAAGTAGCGCCGGAATGTCCGAAAACATAGCGCCACCATAGGAGATGAAGCACGGCGTTGATGAGTCGTTCGGGCTGAAGTGCGTGTGGACGTACCGCATGATTGAGTCCCCGATGACGGCACACTTCGTAGGGTAATTTGGATATCTCCGCGACAAACGCTCCGTTGATGATGTACTGGCAGCCATGGTTCAGGTAAGGCAGGTACTCATATATATATATATATATATATATATATATATATATATATATATATATATATATATATATATATATATATATATATATATATATATATATATATATATATATATATATATATATACTCGTGGCAATGTGCCTTTCCCATTAAAGTGCATATGCCAATAATCCTCTCCTGGCTGTTGTAAATTCGCTTGTACCACCAAAAATGCACTGCCCAGGTAGTGATGTCAGCCTTTTGAAACAATGAGCAAAGACAGACAAGTAATCGCACCCATTTTTGTCGTTATACTACATCAGTAGCCTATAATAATTAAGGAAACTTATTGTTAGATGAAGAGCACTTGTTTAAACGATCGACGAAATGATAGCCAGCACAGGTGTTTTTTTTTTCAATAAAGAAACGTAATCCGAAGATTCAAACCGAGAAGCTTTTTTTTGTAACTTTAGAAAATGTACTCTATAAAAAAATAAAATAATGATAATAATTTATTACACCGGTTAATTGTTAAATGCTAATAGACTAGTGAAACACAGATTGAAGCTAGAGCGCTTCTTGTTCATCGCTGCTGTAATGTGTTCCGTCTTTTATTAACGGGTTATTTGTAGCCCAAGGTAAATGACTTTTCGGATTATTTCTTAGCTTTCTTCGCAGACATGCTCTGCATGTATGTCAACACAGAACACAAGAACTGGGCTGAAATCTTGCCTTATGTGACCTTCGCCTATAATACTGCCCGGCAGGAAACTACCAGAATGACGCCGTTTAGTTTAATACACGGGCGTGAAGTCACTACAATGTTGGATGCTATGCTGCCGCACGAGTGTGACGACTCACGCCGACGCCGAAGAATTTGGCCAGCGCGCCGAAAAAAACCGATAGCTAGCCCGTGTGCGTATTTGTCACCAGCAACAAAAAGATGCGAAACGATACGACCTACGACATAATTGGTAACCCACAAACCAGGCGACAAGGTATGGGTCTGGATCCTAATACGTCGACGCGGACTTTCAGAGAAGCTATTACGACGATACTTCGGCCGATATCGAGTCACCCGAAGATTGAACGACATCAATTACGAAGTTATTCCCGACGGCGATAGCAGTTCCAGTCGCCGAAAGCGCTCACCCGAGATCATGCATGTCATCCGGATGAAACCCTACTAGTCCAGCTGACTCTCGTTTGTCCTGTGGGTGCCGGTGCATATGTGCGTTTTTATAAGTAGAGCGCCTTGTCTGCGTATCGGGACGATGCCATTTTTGGAGGGAGGCAAGTGTCATGTGCGTCCCGCGAAAAAGACGAAGGCGACAGGGCTTAGTTGCATCCGCACGCTTTTATGCAGAACGCAACAACGAGAAAGACGAGGAACTCTCTGGCGCACGGTTAACAAAAAGTCCGACCCGGTGCTGCTTTCTCAGCGTCTTCAAATATGACCTCTGTCTTCACGTCGTGACAATACGCAATTTTGTGGAGCCAATTGTGTGACGTAGTAAAGTACATTGGTCATCAAGTACTTCAAGCCATCACAACACTATTGGCGCCCCAATACGGTCACACTTTTGTACCTTCATTAATGCGGCATGTAGATCAGCTGAGTAATTTATGTACAAATATCATACGAGATTTGAAGCGAGAGTTATCACAATATACTATGTCATCTATGTTATCTCAAAGCAATGCACATTACGAGCTTGGCTTTGTGCCTATGATTAATTTTTTTCTTTGAACTGCTGTCAGTACAGCTTTCTATGCTGTTCATAATGCAACTAAAGAATAGTAAATCCTGTACCTTCTTGCATCGATTGTAGTAAACAAGATTATCAAAATATGGCTCAAATCGCACATAAATACGACCACCAGCATACATCACTTGGGTCTTGAATTCAATGGTGCTGTACTGCGATTACCAGTACGCTGCTTATTGAAAAAATCATCATCACCACCATTAGCCTGACTACGTCTACTGCAGGACAAAGGCCTCTCCCATGTTCCGCCAGTCAATTTGATCGTGTGCTTGCTGCTGCCAATTTATACCCGCAAACTTCTTAATCTCATCTGCCCACTTAACCTTCTGTCTCCCCCTAACCCACTTGCTTTATCTAGAAAATTGAAAAAAGTAATAATTGACAAATGCTAACAAACTTTTTTTGGTGCTGCGAAGGTATTGATAAATGACATAAATATTACATTTATTACAACTCTTGTGGTAAGACATAAAGGATTACGAAACATGAAAGCTTTGCTTATCCTTTTTTTTTCAGACATCCATAGTATTTTGACAGTTCATAAACTATAAGCTATGTCTGCCAATAGTTGTCGCCATTTATTTAATTTCTTGATGCACAACTGCTAAGATGTATAAATGCCAAGGAAACAACCCGTATACAATTCGGCAATTCAATACTTCAGAAGTTTATTGTTCGATATAGTAAACAGTCGTACTGCCTGCCAATGAGACGAGGTGTCTTGAAGTTGATGCAGCTATGATGGCAGGTAAATGATTTAAACACCAACCAAAAAGTACGTGAAGAAACCGGACACTTTGGAAGCAACTTGGTGCTTTCCTCAGAGATGACTAAGACTACGTAGCAGCGGCATCTTCAAAGCACTCGTGGGACGGTTAATGACCCCCCTCTCTCACTCTCTCCCGTTTTGCCGTGGAGCGAAGTCCGTGTGTATACACTGGGGGAAGGGCTCCGAGAGAGCGGTTGATATTTTGGGCCGTTCGCTGTATATGCCACGAGTCGAGTAGCAACCTTCTTCTCCAGTTAGTCTTGCTTTCAAGGATGGGCGTTGCGTCGAAATTTATCCTGTGGTCCAATGTCTCAGCATGGTCGGCGACTGCGCTGCACTTTTTGTAGAGCTTCCACATCTCATTGACGTGTTGTTTGAGTCGTTCCAGTAGGTTTTTTGTCTCGCCAATATACAGAGAAGGGCACTAGGCGCTCGGAATTTCGTAAACGACACCGAGAGTCCTGTTCGTTGTTGCCAGGTCCTTGAGGTGGAGGAGGAGGTGGCCCAGCATACACGTAGGCACGTGCACAATGCAAACCTCTTCTTTTTTTAAGACCTGCGCCAACATCTCACCATTTTTTTAAGACCTGCGCCATCACACATTTATCAAAACCAAGTTTGAAGATCATTTGGAACGTAGTAAAATATTGTGCATGTGACAACTTTTTTCATTTTTTAAGAGTGGAGCTGCTGAACAGAGCATTTGTTTGCGATAAGAGAACAGAAATTATCATAATAAACGGGCACATGCTCTCTTTGGCCTCTTGTTCATCTTTGTCTCGCTGTGCTTCACTGCCAGTACGCATGTGTCGACATGTTGAGCAAGGGATGTATTAAGCCTGATGGACTGGAGCATGAGTGCATAGGAGAACGAAATCTCGGCAAAAAAAGTTGCCCGCAGCTTCCGTCGGGGGAACACTGAGGAGGATGCGGAGCATATAATTGGTTAATGGGGTGTTAAAGTGCGACTTACTTGGGTCGATGGCTAAATTGGTTAACGTGGTTGTAGGAGGGGGTGTTAAATGAGTGAACACGTACACACGTATGCGAAAGGACGGCGCTGGTCGAAGGGACGTCGATCATTGTGTTTGTCGATTCGTTGGAATTCATTTCACCGCGACCTTGGACGTCGACGCGCCGTACAAACCAACCGACGAGCGGCAACTGAGCGAGCGAGCGCCGACCTTGAGTATATATACCGCGCGACGGCGCATGCACTGTCAGCTGTTGAATGTTCTCGAAGGAGAAGCGCGCGCGCGGCACAGATGGCGACGGCGCGACGGCGCATGCGCTGTCAGCTGTCGAATGTTCTCGAAGGAGAAGCGCGCGCGGCACAGATGGTGGGCGACGGCGCGACGGCGCATGCGCGCGCGTCAGCTGTCGAATGTTCGAGAAGCGGTGCGGACGGCGCGGACGGCGCGGACGGCGCACTACAAGGCGCGAGTATAAGATGCTTCCGCATCTAAAAAAAATTGGCAGCGTATCCACGGAGTGAATAATGGAGAGTGGGGTGAAGCATTCGTTCTTGCTTCCGTCTGTCCATGCGTCCGTCTGTGTGACCGTCCATCTGCATGTCCATGCGTGCATCTGTTCGTGCGTTCATCCATGCATCCGCCCCTGTGTCTGCTCATGCGTCCATCCATGCATCGGTCTGTGTGATCGTTGTCCATCTATTCAACACTCAAAGTACCACCATCTCGCATCTTTTCATCATATATTCCCCATATAGAAGCACCGCCATCCAGCAGACATTCCAAGGACTAAACGAGAGGTGCTACATGCACACTTTCTTACGGCTTGCGCTTCGGGTCCACTTCCCACCTTTAGCCACCTTGAGTTCATGGTATATACTAGTTCACTGTATTCATGACACTGTGGCCCAACGCTCGCTAAACCTTTCTAAAAACAAGGAGGTTAGGCCCAGCGAGTATAACATAACGTAGCAACCTTTTCCTGTCACATAGTGCTCAATGTACATGCCAATGGCTGCTAATGGGAAATGAGAGACAGGAGAATTCGGCTTTTACATTCTTACGGTTTCGCTTCTTATATACTTCCCATCTTTAACCACCTCGAGTTCATGGTATATAATAGTTAATTGTATTCATGGCACTGCAGCTCAACGCTCGCTAAACCTTTCTAAAGCTAAGGAAATTACACCCAGAGAGTATAACGTAGCAACCCTTTCTTGTCAGATAGTGCTCAATGTACATGCCAATGGCTGCTAATGGGGAATGAGAGACAGGTGCATTTGGCTTTTAGTTAACACGCATGCCGCGAACTTTTTATTGTTCAACGAAGCACAGGAGAAATCTCCCACCGGCACCACCTTGCAGGTCAAAATGTAACACTTGTTACACACTACGACTACGAGGCACGAACGGGTGCCGCTTTGAGGAGTTTCGCCCCTAAAAAGGATTGTCAACGAGATGGCATTCGAATTCACATAGTGACAATTCGAAGACAACAGCTTGGCTATCTAAGCACGCTAGCAGAGCATGTCATAGTTTTTTGTAGTATAGTGTGCGAGGGGGTTGGAAAGATGAATGAGAGTGAGAAACAGGAAAAAAGGTTAAGAGAGCGCAAAGTGTCGCACAGAAAGAATGAGGAAGAAACAGAATAAAAAATTGAGGGAGAAAGGTGAAGAAAGAGATTGGAAAATAGAGAAAGAAATAAATTGTAAAAAAGAAGACGGATAGAAACGGATAAAAAGAAGAGGAAGGAAAAAAAAACAAAGAGGGTTGTTCAGTATCGCACTTCTTTGAGGCTTAAATCTTTTTGAGTTATAAGATGTAGGAAAAGGTCTTCTAAATACACTACTTTCTTTAATAAGTAATTTGTTATTAATCCAACACTTGTCCTGTCTGGTTCCTTCGCTGTTTTCGTGCTTTTGGTTGGTTTCTTATAAAGTATAGTCCACTAAAGATCATCAATTTCATCGTCATGCGAGTGAAGTAACAACCGTCCTCACACCCTTCTTCTTCTCCGATAGCTTCCCATCGTGCGCATATACAAAATGAATTTATCAGCGCATGACGTGATCTTTTTCACCATTCATCGCGATCTACCTCCTTTCAGTATGCTGTATGAGATACTCAGAAGATAATTTGAATTGTGCATAGTGTTTTATCATAGATTATCGTCATGCGAGTACTCGAATAATTGATAAAACTGCCAAATAAAAAAAAGAACCCTCTATACGACAGATAACAAAACCGCATTAAATTCTGTAGAGATGTATATCAGCAGTTCTAGAGGTTATTGAATTGTTGTGTCCGATCGTTCTGGTACAGGAGATTCGCAAAGACGCAGTTGAGGCAGCTCGAAGATACTAAGTTTCCTTCAGTGGAAAGAAACTGGGTGTTTACTTAGAATAATTACGGGACAAGCATTTTGCTACGTTACGAACAAATCGTGGAACCAGACGAAGATTTCACTGAGCCCACGCCCACCTGCATGCAGGTCGACGTTTTTGACTAGGCATTTCCACCACATTTTACGTACGGCGCTACGTGTCCCTTTCTTGATGTGAGAAGGCGGTTGGGGCATAGGTCTCACGCTGGTGCAACGGGGCAAGAAAAGGACCACTGCTCGCCATGGCATGCTCAAGTATCGGGGCTGGTTGTCATCCTCCTTGACACCGCTCTCCTCAAGCCGTTGTGGCCGGGAAGCATTGTAGTAGTTTTCATCGAACACTGTGCCTCCTTGGGCTGCATAGCACCCCACTTCCCTTGTCGGGAGCACATATTTGTTGTTGTTAGTGGTTCATGAAAAAAAGGAAGAAGGCACCTAATTTCTGTCTGCCTACAGGCGACATGGCGCAGTGCCACATATTTGGACGGCCATCAGCAGGCCCGCAGCCCTCCGGCGACTCTTCTTTGTATTAGAAGTTGGAGGAAGAAGAAAGGGGTCACCGCTTTCTCCGTGACTCGGCGTCGGTCCCAACAACGCGTTCCGTCGACAAGTTCATGTGTGTGATTC
Organism: Rhipicephalus microplus; assembly: GCF_043290135.1. Taxonomy (NCBI): domain Eukaryota; kingdom Metazoa; phylum Arthropoda; class Arachnida; order Ixodida; family Ixodidae; genus Rhipicephalus; species Rhipicephalus microplus. The sequence continues at coordinate 49,945,330 of NC_134710.1, read as the reverse complement.
CATACCTACTCCAATTTAAGAAAAAAAAAAAGAAAGCTAAAAAATCTCGTCTGACACTGGCAATGTAAAGTGCTGTTTTGTAACCCTCTTCCCCTCCCCCACATCCCCCCTCTTATTTTTTTTGCTCTGAAGGACTCTTAGTCGAAACAAGGTGCATTTTTAGGGGGTCACACATAGCTACAAGCGCGGAGGGAATTGGGCGCCACTTGGAGGGTCTTCGTTGAAAAGCTGCAGCGGAGTCACCAGTTGTAAGGCCGCAGGATCGAGTTGAAACGAAAAGGGAGTTAAAAAAAAAAGCAGATGGAACTTAAGGTACGCGTTTAAGAGGGTACAGTAGGCGAGCGGTAGTACACGATTTCTCATAGCGTTAAAAAAGCTGCCGAATCATAGGCGCCATGTTGCTTTGGCGATTTTGTAAGATCATCAAAAATCGGAAATCAAGGAGCAGGCACTACTGGCCATGTAGTAAAATAACTGAATTACTCGAAAATGCCAGAAAAGAAGTGTACATTGAAGGGCTCATTATTTTGTTAGATGTCATACGTATCGCATACCGTTTCCTTGTTGTAGGAGGAAGAAGAAAGGAAGGACAGGAATGTCATAGCCATTCCTTGTATTGCGGTAGTGTGTGCATAGTCCAGGCGGTACGCTCAAAGAACTGGAAATGTCCGTCACATCGGCGAGAGGAGACTCGCCTGCAGAATGTGCGGTTGCTCAGTTTTTAATAATACCCAGGAACAGCCAGGCACAGTGGTCGACAACCGCGCACCCCTAGGAACTAAAGCGACTAGGGATATTCACACATTCCGGTGCCTAGGCAGAGTGCAGTCATCAGAAAAGCAGCTAGCGTTCGGGCGCTCTTATTAGTTCGCTCAATGACTCGCCGTGGCGCTGCAGTCACTGACTGGAGTTGAGAGTTGTGTAAAGGCGCATCCCAGCCGTGGTGGCCACACTTCGATGGGAGCAAAGTCCCGGAGGCCCGTGTACTGTGCACGTTGAAAAACACTGAATGTTCAAAGTTTCCTGAACCCTCCACTATGCTGTCTCTCACAATCATATCATGGTTTTAGAACTTCCTCAACATGGTTTTAGAACATCCTTCATGGTTTAAAAAGTACTCAACATTATGACTAATAAAGCTCCAAAATCAAATAGTGAGATGAAATGCTTCTACTCTGCCAACAGGCGCTTGCTTCTACGATGTTGCGCAAGCCCCTATTCCTTATCTACACATTCAAGTGGTGTTGAATGTGTAGATGCACTCATGTTCTCACAGGACACGCATCTGATGATTATCATGTTTGAACCAGTCACATACCTTCGTCATCCATTAGCGTCGCGTAATGCGGCTACCGCATCATGAGCGTAGCGTGTAGTCATGTTGTTACATGACACGCATCTCATGTTTATCATTTTTGCACCAGTATCATACCTTGGTCATTGTCACACACTTCGGGTGAGGCCCCGCCGATCCAACATCGACGTGCGGCATACTCGCAGGCTTCCACTTTACGCTTCGGCCTGTGACGCTGAAAGGCCTCGAAGTGACACATCTCAAATTTATTTGCAGGTTGGTTGACCTGTGCGGGGTTGCACATGTGGTGATGTGTAGGCCTGACCGACGCACTCATAGAGCAGACACGGAGATTTGATTATACAAAAACAAACATTTAATTCAAACAGGGGCAAAGGCAGGAGATTACAAAAGTAGCAGAGGAGGAAAACTGATACGTGCGATGGAAAGAACAGCGATATAACAAAATATGCTTAACACACACTACAAAAGATATAGGCTAAAGACAAACACGTGGAACATTAATAAAAGAACAACAGGATGGAAGTCGAAGTAGATACAAGAAAAATTATCGAAGAAAGATCATTGTCGCGCTTTTGAATTTCTACGTGCGGCACAGCGCACAAAACTACAAATATTTAAAAAAAAGGCTGGTTAAAATAAATTAAATGTTTTAAAAAAAGGTCACAATAAAAAGCTTCATACGGATCAGGCCAGCTCTTGGTACACGTGGGGGAATCGACGGGTGCCGCTGAAGATCTCGCCGGCTTGGTAGACGACGAGGGTGCCCGGAATTGCAGCCGTCTCAATACGTTGCACGGGTCACTTCATGCTCGCTGCCTACGTGAGACTCGCGACACCGACGGCCGCACTTCTTGCTGGCTGTACGCCAACTGCCTATTCCGATGCAGTTCAAACTTTTTCAGGGGCGTATGCGTGCCCTCGTCCCATCGGGAGGTAATTTCCTTTTTTTAGACCGCCCGTGCCCCTTTCGGTACAGGTGCAGGGAAGACGAGCCAGCGCCACGCTGGGTCTTTAGTCGCCGGATGTCGTCCTCCCAACACAAAAGCGCCCTTCTTTGGAAGATGGGGCCCACGGACGATCCGAAAGTCGGAGTCGTTTGTGACGGTCATCCATTCACGTCCTGTAATACCAAATTTGGTATAAGTGAAGCTAGCGAAACGGCCGGGAGGGCATAGGCGTGGCATGTAGTCATTTTATTACCTGACATGCGTCTCAAGATTATCATGTTTGCAGCAGTCACATACCTTCGTCATTCATTCACGTACCATAATACCAAATTTGGTATATGTGAAGCTAGCGAAACAGCCGCCAGCACGTCATGAGCGAGGAACGTAGTAAAGTTGTTACACGACACGTCTATGATGATTTTCATGTTAGGGACTGTATCTTGTGTTCTCCATGCAATCATATTATACCATACCAGTTTTGCAACATGTCTTGTGAACGAAACCACTGCAAAAGCTGCAGGACTATAAAATGTAAATCATGGCATTCATGTCATGATTTTCATGTTATGACAATAATTACCTCAGGGGTACCACAAGGTTCCGTTTTAGGATCAATATTATTTTTAACTTACATAAATGACTTTTCATGCGCCATAGATAGAAGTACTACAGTGCGACTTTTTGCAGACGACTGCCTAATTTATAAAGAAATACACAGTCAAGCTGACCAAAAAACGCGTAATGATAATCTAGATGCTGTCAGTAATTGGTGCACTGAATCTGAAATGGAAATAAATCAAATTAAAACAGTTGCTTTGCGCGTCACAAACAAAAGTAAGCGCGTCTTCCATTCCAATTACAATCTATTCTACCCGCCTGTCTACCGTCAATGAAATAAAATATTTAGGTGTAACAATATTCTAAATTGGAGGACCCATTTGGAAAACATTTGTGCAGTGGCGGAGAGAAAACTATGATACTTACGAATAAAATTAAGACTTGCTACGACTCCCGTTAAGCTAGCAGCATGTCTTACGTGTATTCGGCCCACATTGGAATATGCCAGCATTGTGTGGGATCCCTCAGAAATCGGCCTCATTAATATGCTAGAAAGAATACAAAGGCGAGCTGCCAGGTTTATTCTTTCAAAGTACTCCTCGACTAAGTCAGTATCAGAAATGCTACGCTCTCTTCAACTGCCCACGTTAGCCGAACGACGGCAATTGGCAAGGATGAAGTTCTTGTTTTTATTGTCAAAAAATTAATTAAACATAAACACAACAAAATACATATTGCCACGCCGCAGAAGAAACCTAGGAAGTGTAAACGACTACACATACGAAGTGCCACAACATCGTGTCAATGTATATACATATTCATTTTAGGGGCGAAGCTTCTTATAGCAGCACCCGTTCGTCCCTCGTAGTCTGTAACAAGTATAACATTTTGACCTCCAAGGTGGTGTCGGTGAGAGACTTCTTCTGTGCCTTGTTGAACAATAAAAAATAGTGCTCAATGTACATGTCAATGGCTGCTAATGGGGAATGAGAGACAGGAGCATTCAGCTTTTAGTTAACGCGCAGGCTGCGATCACCATTAGCAGCCATTGGCATGTACATTGAGCACTATCTGACAAGAAAGGGTTGCTCTGTCATACTCGCTGGGTGTAACCTCCTTAGCTTTAAAAAGGTTTAGCGAGCGTTGAGCCGCAGTGCCATGAATACAATGAACTTGTATATACCGTGAACGAACTCGAGGTGGTTAAAAATGGGAAGTAGATACGAAGCGCAAGCCGTAAGAAAGTAAAAGCCGAATTCTACGCCTCTCATTTCCCATTAGCAGCCATTGACATGTACATTGAGCACTATCTGACTGAAAAAGTTTGCTACGTCATACTCGCTGGGCGCTACCTCCTTGGTTTTCGAAAGGTTTAGCGAGCGTTCGGCCGCAGGGCCATGAATACAGTGAACTAGTATATACCATGAACTCAAGGTGGCTAAAGGTGGGAAGTGGACCCGAAGCGCAAGCCGTAAGAAAGTGTGCGTATGCCACCTCTCGTTTAGTCCTTGGAATGTCCGCTGGATGGTGGTGCTTCTATATGGGGAATATATGATGAAAAGATGCGAGATGATGGTACTTGAAGTGTTGAATAGATTGACTAACGGACACATAGACAGATGCATAGATGAACGCATGTACGGAAGCAGGGGCGGCTGCATGGACGAACGCAGAGACGGACGCACGAACAGACGCACGCACGGACGGGCTGACGGACGCATGGACGGTCACACTGACGGACTCATGGACGGACGGAAGCAAGAACGAATGGACAGACGAATTCTTCGCCCGACTCTCCATCATTCACTCCGTGGATATGCTGCCATTTTTTTTTCCAAAAACAATTCCTCTGTGGAATGCTTTGCCATTGCCACTGGTTCATTGTGATTCACTGGAAAAATTTGAGGGAGGGCTCAAAGATATTTTTCTGTAAGCATGGTCTACTATGTTAATTTATTGCAATTTATTTGTATGCTTACTACGACTGCACTGTTTTTCCTTTAGCCTCAATGCCGGTGTTTCCAATGTATGTCATGTAATATTTCCAAGTTCAAGTGTTACTATTTAAATTGCTGTATGATTTGAATGTATTGATGTTTGTCATTCTTAGTATGTCCCACCCCTGTAACAGCCAAAAGGCTAACAGTATACGGAAAATAAATAAGTAAAACATTAGCCTGTTCGCTCTTTGCATTACCTCTATTTTATTTCTAATCTATCGTTTACCAATTGGATCTTTGTTTAAACATCGTTATCTAAATAATCCGGCTGGAAAAAGCACTCCACCTCCCAAATTAGGCGCCGTCCATTTCATGACCGATCCCTGTAGTGGGTTGCGCCAGAACTCTGAGGAACAACCAACCAACCAACATTTCGACAGGAACAAGTGCCAAACTGCTCGAACAAGTGTCATAGACAATGTCGAGCACACTGTCATCGAAACGAATCCCAGTTCATATCAAGCTCAGGCCCAACTGGCCATTCACTAATGATCTTGACCACAAGGACAAAAGACAATGACAAGATAAGGCAAGAAGTTACAATGTTGACCGCGCTTTTAAGGATCTCTTTGTCCTAAAAGAGGGGGAAGGAGTATGTGTACAAAACGTGAAAGTGTGGGCTAGAGTTCTGAGTCCTGATCAAAGGCCACGCTCTTTGAGGTTCGGATGCCCAGTGGTGTTCTTGCCCAGTTTACCAGTGGTGGTACTTACCAGATTTCTGTGCCATAATCCTGACAGAAAACACAATATTGGCTGCACAAATATTGTCTGCCTTGAACAACGTGTCCCTATTAAAAGTGGGCAAAATCAAAACTTGCAAGCTACCATGTTTTAGACACAGGCATGTTTTGCTGCGATGAGCCTTTGTTAGGAATAGGGTCGCATGGCCTGTGCGAACACGCGATTTTGTAATCCCAAGGCAGCCTTGAGGACAAGTTGACGTAGAACCCAAAAGCTTTAGACAAGTATTGTTATTCAGACGTCACTGATCAGAAATTCAGCATCTCAGTGATAGTCGCTATGTGCTTATCTGCACTGGTGCTTCTCGTCAAGTTCCAGAGTGGAAATTCTTGATCTACACCAGGTATGCACAATTTAGTGCTGTCCATTTCACATCAACCTGCGTATGATTCCCCTATTGATGTGGTGGTATCGAATATTTGATTGGATTATCATGCGGAAAATAACTCTTCTTTAACATTTGCGCTGGGTTCAGAGATATCAAAACGTTGCCCAGAGGGGCGACTAGCGTCAGAAGTGCACGGAGGCACTATGTCGGCCAGCGACGTTCAACAATCAGCAGCAAAGTTGACGTTCTTGTAAACGTATTGCACGCTTTTCTTATGCCGCCGTAACGTGCTGCACTACCACACGTTCACTATGCGGGACCTCGTGTGCAGGAACGAAGCTTAATCGTTGCCGCGTTCTCTCATCAAAACATCGCTTGATAACGCACGACCGTGCACGCGCGTGCTAAAGCAGAAACTTCGTCACCGTCGGCAAACGCTTCGGTTAGAAAACATAATAAGTGACAAAAAGAGTTCTAGTGGTAATTTGTACCATGACGTTGCATTTATTTCCTTTTTCAAGGAAGTTCCGCACGTGAGCAGTCGCACAGTTATACAACATGCTCGAAAGCGGTTAGTCCTTTATTGCTAAGTTATGTCGTATTCCCGGCAAGTATGCGTTAAATAACTTGGACTGCATTCTAAACATATTGAATATATGAAATATATATGAATATATTCATATATGAATATATTGAAAATATATGAAGCATGCTTGGCTATGTTTTTGGACCCACGCTTCAAGTCAACGGTATTCAGGAACAACAAACAAAAGTTGGTGTGGCTAAAAGATCTGGTGCTTCAGGAGGTTGCCCTATGCCCTGCTGTGGAAGTCGTGCAGCCAGCAGCAAAAGTGCAGGAGCCACAACAGTGTGTGAAGCCATCCTCTGATGTTTGGAGTGCATTTGATAATCTTGCAAATAGTCAAGTAGCAAGTACACCACTGTCTACTTCAGAATGGGAAATGAAAGCGTATTCTGAAGAAGCCCTACTGAAGAAATACAGTGACCCATGTGACTGGTGGCAGACTGTGGGCACCTTCAGATACCCCAGTCTGGCAAAGCTTTGCCCCAAGTACTTGCCCATACCAGCCACTTCAGTTCCAAGCGAGCGTGCCTTTTCAGTGGCAGGGGAGGTTGTCTCTGTTCGGAGGGAGCGCCTCCTGCCTGATAATGTGGAGCAACTCATATTCCTCCATGATAACATGTAGTCATTATGTTTCATGATAACAGCTAGTCATTATTTGCATTGTGTTCCAAATAACAGTGTATGTTGCGTTAACAGACAGGCTGTTGTGTATTTTTTTAGATAAATACATCTTAAATTATTGTAACTGTAGAGGCATTTGTCCTTTGATATTCGATATTCGATTCGATATTCGAACATGAATATTCGTATTTGATTCGTATTCGAAAAATTTCATATTCGCACACCCCTAATTAAGAGCCTCCCTCACATCCGCGATGTCGCAGGTGACGAAGTCTTGTCCAAGCGGCACATCGAGTAATTCTCGTCGCCCCCTTAATCCTCAAATCACACATCCCATTTCCTGTGTCCCATCTGCGAGCTTTGCACAGCGTGTGAAAGAATGAACAAAATGTAAGAATAAGAAAAATGATGAAACACAAGCGCTGTGTAAAGACGCACATGTCATTGGACTAGCCGCTGCCTCAGTTTTCATCTACACAACAGCGATCACTTGTTCGGAGTCCTGAAGTCCCCAATGTCCGTGACCTCGCAGACAAGCAAGTCTCGACCGGTGAGGAGCGAGTCGTCGTCCTCTTCGTCCTCCTCGATATGCATGTCCCCGCCTGCAACGTCCTGTTCAAGGAGCACCCGGGCGTCCGTCACCTGCTTGAGCAGGCCCCGCGCTTCCTCCTTGGTCTCAGGAAACTCGGTGCACTTGTGCGCGTACTCATACGCCGCATCCAGGTCCTTCTGGGCCAGGTGGTGCCTGGCCAGGAAGCGGCAGGCGTGAGCCAGGTCCTCGCGGTCTGCCCGGTAGCACTGGCTTTCGCACTGCCGTACGTAGTCGGTGAATGCTGCGCAGGCCTGAGAAGAGTCACAAAAGAGAGGTTCTCTATCTTTTCTTTAGTCACACAAGATTCGCAGCATCAACGGCATTATTGTGCTCGCACTAAAACAAGTCAGTCTTTTGGTTTGCAACCTCGCACAACAACAGGTCCCAGTCCCATAAAACCAACAAAAAGAAAGATTTAGGAAGGTCTGTCCCTGGTAGATACTCTTCATCTTGACACTCATGATTACTTCAGGATGACACATAATCCGGGACATGCAAATATAGAGATGCCATAATCCCAGTTTCATTCTCGCATATAAAGTCAAATAGCTTAAGACAAAATGTTTTTGCAGTGTTCATCTGAGGCCATTCCAAGGTTATTTTCATACATGTTGCGTTACCACTGCCCCCCGATACACCTTGGGACGCTTGAATGAATGCATTTCAAAGCTTTTACAGAATGGGATGAACAGTAACATGCAACCGTACGATGACAACGCAAAAGTGAACCACACCTGTTCACACTCGCCGAGGCACTCATAGACACGCGCCAGCTTGAACAGGGCGAGCCCCTCAAAGTCACCGAGAGAGTGGGCCCGCCAGAAGCACTTCTTGGCCTCGTGGTGCTTGTCCAGCTTTTCGTACGCCTCGCCCAGTGCCACCATCATGCGCGAGTCATTGGGCCGCAGCTCCTGTGCTTGCCTGCATGTTGCCCGTACACAGTCAAACCTCCTCCTTATAGCAAAGTTACACCTTATACCCCTGTCACACGGGTAGTCTAGCCACAGCTAAGTACAACGGCTATTAAATCCAATGGCAGTTGTACCTAGTCACACGACAAACATAACTGTAGTTATTCTGCTACGTTTCTGAATATGGAGGTAGGCAAGCTCTGTTAGCGTCGTAAACTGACAACATGGCAACCCCCTCGTCGAACAGGAGCCACTAGGCTCCCAGTGAATTATCCAGCCAGAAGCAAGTCAACTGGACCGTTGAGATGATGCAGATGTTGATACGCATTTTGGAAGATAAAGTGTGTGTACAAGTTATGTGTATAAGCACTGCCACGGAAGACTTGCTACTTTAATGAGTCTTGACAACGAGACACGTACCACGACGTGCGGCTACGCAGCTTGGTTGCTACCGGGTCGTTTCAAACGCAAAGCTACAGATTGGAAACAAATCGTTTTTGCGCAGAATGGTGCTGTTCTTGAACTTGTGCAATCATTTGCTACTAATGGCACTATGCATTTTCAACGTCATCATTGACTAAAGTTAAAGCTATGCTTGTTATATGCATACAAGTTGGTCCATGCTACAAGCGTGTGACAGCGCCTTTGTGTGGTTTACGGTAACTGCAGTTAAGTCCGCTAAATGCAGTTGAGTATGACAGTGGTAAAGCTTACCTGTGTGACAAGGGTATTACATGAAAGTAAGTCCATTAAAACCAAAAATTTGTTATAAAGGTATATTCCTGACACTGTCTATACTGAAATAATATTCATTTACTTCGTTTTAACGGATATTTTGTTATATCCGGGTTTCTTATACTGACGTTTGAGTGTACAGTATACAGTCGACATCCACTAACTTGACATCTATCAACATCAGTCTGGCTCTGCCTAACAGAAGGCGAAGGGCTCTTCCATGTTTCACCAATGAATGCGGTCCTGTGCTTGCTGACGCCATGTTTTCTCTCGCAGGCTTCATAACCTTATCTTCCCACTCAACTTTCTGCTTGCTGCTCGCGTGCTTGCTTTCACTTGAAATGCATGTTACTTTCAATAACCAGTGGTTCTCATGATTTCATGCTACATGCTCTGCCCATGCCCAACTCTTCTTTCTGATTTTGAGTTAGATGTTCGTAACACCCGTTTGTTCCCTGACCTAATAATAATATCTGGAGTTTTACATGCTAAGGTTACCATATGATTATGAGAGATGCCGTTAGTGGAGCGCTGTGAAAATTTTGACCATCTGGTGTTTGTTAATGTGCACTGATGTCGCACATTACGTGAGCCTCTACCATTCGCCCTTCATTCGAAATGCGACCGCCGTGGCGAGGATTGACCCCGTGACCATCAGGCCAGCAGCCGAGCACCCTAACTACTACTCCACCGCGCTAGATTGTTCCCTGATCTAGTTTATTCTCTTCCTGTCCCTGAAGGTTCCACCAATCATTTTTGTTTATATGGCTCACTGCACAGTCCTAAATTTTACTGCTACAAGACTAACAAAACTGGTTAGATTATCCGACAGATCGAATAATGCAAGAGACAGACAAGATATCGAAAGTCATTTCACAGTTGCCCCATTTGAACACATCTCCAAATAAAACATGCACCCATGTTTGATAGGTTAAAAGTAGGAAATTAACATCATATTGGCATAGCAGGCTGTAGATTTCCAGCTTGTAGGCTATAGACTCTTGTCATTTCCGCTTGTGCAATCGAAAACTCTCAAAATGCAGCAAAATCACAAATTCATCGGGTACTCCAGTTTATTTATTTATTTACATTTCACCTACATCGCCGTAAGGCATTTCATAGGGGAGGTACGCATGAGTAATTTCACTACATAGTTTGCAATCGATACAATAGATACAACAAATACAACAAAACTCAAAATATTTAAAAAAACACTCCAATAATGGTGAGCGTCACAAATTGCAAACAACGTCACAGTCATGCATTTGCAAGCACCCACACGCTTCGAGACAACAAAACATTCTTAGTGGCAGTGATATTGTAGGCGTTGTTACAAGGAAGAAAAAAACGATTCATAATAAGTTTCATTGAATATATCATACGGTAGACAGTTCCACACCTGTAATGTTTTTACAAAAGAGAACTACCAAAAAAGTGGGTTTTGTAGGGGTATTTCAGTATTTTTCGTGAATGGTCTCATCGATTTGAGACGTTAGTTGGTGCAAACAGATAATCAAGAGGGTGAATGGCATTTCCATTGTAATAAATACAATGAAAAAACTTAAGACACAGTTTCTGCCACCTTACCACCAGTGGCTCTCATTTCAATGTTATGTGAAATGGGGACGTATGGGGGGCGAAGGCATGGCAAAACAGAGTTCGAGACAATTCAAAACCTTTACTTTTTGTTTATGGACCTTTCGAGAGCATGTGCCCTAATGATGCCACGTGAATCGCCATTTTGACATCACTAAGAGTGCAAAAAAAGGGGAGGAAACGCCAAGAAAGAAGAACCTGCTCAATTGTGTGTCATCAAAAGATCTTTTAAGGCCCTAATGTTGCCACGGCATGCAAACACAGACACAAGGGAGTAGGCAAGACACCGTAAACGCTGCTTTCAAAGTATCAAACCTGCGGAAAAAAAGGTGAGGTGATGTATTTTATGGCCAAATGTCTCGCTCGAATAAAATAAGAATAATAGTAGCGCAGCGGCGGCGTGGTCCTTCGCAGGTTTTCGGCGGCAACGTGAACGGCGTGACCAAGAATGGGCTGTGGCGGGTGCACAACTCTACCCTTGACTAAGGGACAATGTTACATGATGACGCCGTTGTAAGACACCATGACATCACGGGGCATGAAAGAGAACACTGAACTGACCTGTAATAGTAGAGGCAGTAGTTCGGCATCTTGAGTATCTCGTAGGTCTGGCCCAGAGCGTACCAGGCCCGACAGTCCCGGCGGTTCACCTCGATGGCCTGCCGGTACGACTGGATGGCGGCATTGGTGTTCTTCATCTCCATGTACTCGTGGCCCATGAGAGTCCACGCCGCGAAGTAGTTCGGGTTGAGCCGCAACGCGCGGCCGAAGTAGAGGACGGCCTTCTCGTGCTGCGAGCGGAGCGAGTAGAAGTTGCCGATGACGCAGCATGTCTCGGGCCTGTACTTGTCAATGGCGCACACGCTATGGGCCAGGTGGCTCAGCTCAACACGCAGCTCCTTGACGTAGAGCAGGTTGGAATAGATGTACATGTTGTCCAGCCGGTACAGGTCAACCTTGCGCAGCTTCTGGAAGCACTCGATGGCCTTGTCGACTACCCGCATGTTGTGGTAGGAGATGGCGACCTGCGCCATCAAAAGTGCACAAATGCCACAATGTTACTCTTGCAGTGAAATCTAAATAAGGTAGAAGTTCAGGGGAAATATGGTAGCTTGAAGGGATTGAAAACACTTTGAATGCGGCGCTGTCACTGGAGTCAATGTTCCAACAAGCAGACTTGTCTCTTTCAAGGCTGCAATGGCCTATCTTAGAGCATGCATTTTCATGCTTCTACCTTCTCCTCCAGTTTAAATAGAGGAGGAAAGAAGAAGTGCACAAAGGGGGTCGGTGAAGGGGGTGGTGTGGCGAAATCGGTGAGTCAAAAGGAAAGAGAAAGCAGTAAGCAAAAATAAAAAAGAGAGTGGTTCGGGTGGTGTTGGGGGATTCGGAATGTAAGTGCGGAAGGGGAAGTAGCATGTTTGTCGAATTACAGGTTTCGAGTGTGAGCACCACCAGACAATGACTACTTCGTGGTGGTGATAACAGTTGAAAATTCCTAGATGTAAGGCATAATTCCCACTGGTTTTCAATGTCTATCTACCGTAATGGACAGCAGCCATTACGCCGGGGGGCAAGGCATCAGGTTTGACCTCATCAGGTTACGCAGCAGGCAAAGCATCGTTATTTGATGAAACAGGAAACAGCGCAAGACATGCGACAATGACACACAAACCAAGAGCTGACTTACAACCCGGGTCGGTCTGTGTTACTGCCCCTTCTTTCGCGCTGTTTTCTGTTTCCTTGAATATGCACCAACCCGCCCAAATAAGGACTCTAGTTCATCGCTATCACTAAGATCATTCGTTTGTTTGGAGGCTGCTAGGACTGCCAAGATGATGCTGAGCTGCAAAGTGGTTTGATGTCAAAATAAGAACATGGCGGAACAACATCAGTGCCACTGATGTCTCGAGGAAGCAAAATGCCCCGAATGCCTACGATGTCCACCACATCAATAATTTTCTGTTCAATTCGAGCATAGTTCGTGGTGACCACTGAAAGTGCGTAAACTGAACCTCCCGAGTGCTGTAGGTCACAGACGTAGTATTTTCTTAAAGCAGGGGTTGTCAAGCATGTTGGCCTCAGGGAACCCTGCTAGGCTCTGTTAAGTGCCACGGAACGCCATCTCTCCTCGCTTTTATGCGAGCATTTTTTATTCGATTCTCTCTACATTCACATTCACGTGCAATAAACTTTAAAATAAGCTTACATGAAAAACTGATCCACTGAAATGCAGCTACACTTGCTTTCCTTGCATTAGCGAATCGGCGCAAGGCTCAGGAACACTCGGGGCCAGCCATATGTCCACTGCTGGGTTTAGCCGATTCCTGTGCCTATTTTTACAGTAGGCTAGTGATGGGGATGCCTACTCACAAGTTACATTGTTGCAAAAAGACTAGACTACAGCATGTCCACTGCCTTATTTTCCTATCTTCAAACATGAGAAATGCGCATAGGAGTAATATAAGGCTTCAGAGATTCAAGTGCAACCTTAAACACGTGGCCCGTTTTCGGAGTACGGCTGGATAGCTGCTGGCAGGATTCATTGCACAGCACGCGCTCATTCTGTGCACTCTGTGTTCCGTGAAAGAAACACGGAACGCACAGGACCAGCGCTGCATGTTCCTTTTGTAATCGTCTCTACCATGCATCAACCATGCAAGCATTTCAACTAGTCCAGCTTTCTATTCTATTGCCTTCATCATCCAAAGCACCGGCATGTCAGCATGAACTTGGTCAACCATTTTACATACTTTGGCTGCATTAGCTCAAGAGAATTCTCTCATTTTTGATGTTGAAGTTGCTAGCTCCCTCTGAAGACATTGTAATTCATTTTTATTGTTTACTAGGGGTCTGCAAATAATAAATTTTTGAATATTAAATGCAAAGCATTTCTTTACGTACTGCAAGCACTTTTGGCATCCGCCCGTCCATCTGTCTCTCTAGCTGCTTACGACTGGGTGCTCTCGTGATCACCCCCTTAACTTGGCATCAACCCAAATTAATATGGGAGGACAAGATGGTTTGACGAATATGAAGCGCTAGTCAAAACTTGAATAATGTGACAATCCCATCACGTCCATCGTCAAACACTTCCCGTTAAACAGTGACTCATACCTGTGGGCGCGCGTGTGCCACTGGTATGCACGTGTGTGCCACAGGTGACTGAAACTTAGTAACTCCCTGGGAAGGCGAGAACACACCTTGGTAATTTCAACAGATGAGCGTTAAGAAAAAGCTGACATCAGCAGGGTTGACCCAATGAACACATACAATAAATAACAGGGTCTCAGCAGGAATCGAACCCCAGCATTCTGCGTGTAAATAAAGTATTCTACCAAAGAGCCAAGCCAGGTCGAGGAACTACTTTTCAAATAGATCGCAATGTTTGTGAAATGTAAAAAAAGATGAGGGGGGGGGGCAATTCAATTTTATAAACATTACATATCTACTTCTATCATACAGCCGTCGTGTTGGGCTAACGTCAATTCTAGTTAGGTATGGAATGTTGAACAGCTGCCAGTGAAATTATAGCTTGAAATTGACTTGCACACAAATGTTCAACATACCATAACTTTTGTTCAAATTGATTTAGAGCATCCAATTTTGTTGCACTGCACACAGTCCTGATTCGAAATTAGTGTGATATGTCAACTTACTTGGTAGCTCTCTCAGTTTAAAAAACATCTTGCTCCCCAAAAGGCACACGAAATATCCTGTATTTTAGAAACTACACCTTGTACAAGAAAAATATTTGGTTATTTAATGACAGCACACATATATGCATAAGCTCACCAAGTTTAATAAAATTCAATCAAGAAATAAAAACTTTTTTTAAGAGCAGTGCCTCTCCTAATAATATCATGGAAATCGTTTTTCTATTCACTATCCCCTTAAAGGGGCCCTGCAACACTTTTTGAGCATGGTCAGAAAATGCTGCCCATCGGTAGTAGAGGCTTCCAAGAACCCGCGAGCCAAATGTAATAGCGCAGCACGCGACCTGGAATTCGCAACAAATTGTCAAAGTCAGCTAAATATTACTTTCTCTTCCCTCGACAAATCACGGAATATGCCTAAAAGTCAAACATATATGACCCATCTATCAGCCATTGGCTGATTTCAACATGGCGCACTCAGTTCTCACTTGTCCACACATGCACGCGCGATCGCAGTGAAAAAGCCACGTGTTCGATGAAAAATAAAAAAGTGCTCAAGGTCACAAGGCGAGCGTGACGTTTTTTGTTTGCCCCTCCCATCCCTCTCTGCTTAGCTTCCAGCGCTTTCGTCGAGATTAGAGAAAAGAGAATGCGATTGCAGGGTGTGACAAATATTTGTAACTCTGCTCGTACTGGACGGATTCTTAAAATTTTTGCGGCATTGAATCTGAGAGGCAATAGGCTTTTCCAGTGTATTAATTCCACGGTTACTCAAAAAAGTGTTTCAGAGCCCCTTCAAAGCATTTCAAACCTGAGCCTGAGAGAGTACTGAAACGAATGTTAAATATTTTCTGATTGTTATGCTAAGTAAAAGCACTAACATAGAAAACCCTGAAAAGAGCACTGTAGTGACTGGGAATACGTCCACTATATTTTATACCACTACCTTGAAAAAATACTTTCACCATTGTGGGGGCGGCTTTTACGTGATGTGTCATTGCAGTGTGATGCAGTGGGGAGACAGCCATTTGCCACGTACTACCGGCAGATCTGTCATGTGCTCGTGCTGTATGTAAACAACGATGAGTGATTTGTCATCCAGTGACCCCCCCCCCCCCGACAGTCGCTTCTGCTGTTAGGCTGCGTTCAAGGCGAAGAGTTCGCAAGCTCAGTGGTACTGTGTTGGCTCAGTTAACTAATGTCTATAGCAATGGGGCTGGCTTGCTGAGGCTCAGCGACAAGAACTTTGATATGAAAGCAAAATGTTTTATACACATTTTCTTAATACGGTGCGTGGAAAGCAGTGACACTGCACACTGAGGAAAATGAAAAGCGTTCCTTTCGAGACATCTCAAAATTGTGTCAGTATGCCTTTGAAGCTAACTGCCGCTCCTTGTGCTGACCTATGCCATGAAGTCGAGACGTCTCAAAGTTGTGTCAGTATGCCTTTGAAGCTAACTGCCGCTCCTTGTGCTGACCTATGCTATGAAGTGCTGACCTGAGGTACTGACCTAAGTACCATGAGGTGCTGACCTGCACCAGGAGATGCTGACCTGAGGTACTAACCTGTGCCATAAGGTACGTGCTCTCAAGGAAGGGTCCCTTCTGCAGCTGCTCGTATGTCTCAAGCACCTCCTCACAGAGCTGCAACTCGAGGTAGGTGTGGCCGAGGAAGAACTGCTTCATCCAATGGTCGGGCAGAACGAGGCTTCGCAGGTGGTCGCAGTCAGCCACCATTGAGGACAGCTCCAGCCAGGCACCCCAGTGCAGGGGCTCGGCTTGCACAGCCTCGACGAAAACGTCGATAGCTTGCTGTCGCAGCTGGAGCCGCTTGAGGACCACGCCATAGATGTAGAGGCAGAAGCCGTCCAGCTTGGGCCGCAGGGCCCTCAACTCAGCCTGTGGGCAAGAAGCAAAGAGAAGAAGCCCAAAACACCCTCGATGATGTCAAACCCTTTAAGACACCACGAATGAAGAACTGTCTGTAAATGTGTCCAACTAAAACATTACTTCAATTATGATAATTATTATGGTTGTATATGCTAAAACACAATGTTATTATGAGGCATGCCTTAGTGGAAGGTTCTAGAAATTGTGACCATCTGGTGTTCTTTAACGTGCACTGATGTCGCACAATACAAGGGTCTCTAGCGTTTTATCCCCATATAAACGCAACTTCTGCAGCCAAAATCAAACACGCGACTTAACGTTACTTCAAGACACTCAATATTTTATTGAGAAAATATAAACTAATGTTATAATACATTGGTTTGCATGACGTATAGTAATTCATCTGAAGAAAATTGTAATTTAATATCTATTTCTCCCGAGATCTAAGACAACGATGGCAAAGAATGTATAGCGGATGTCATTACAAGTAACTGTAATGTAAATGTGAAGAAAGAAAAGTACGAAAGGATAAGTAGCCATGCGCGGGAACCAATATTCGAATAATGCATCCGATGCTCCACCAACTAAGCTACTATGACGGCTATCCCCACGTCCATTTTATGAGATATACATGTGCATTGAGCTAGCACTGAGAGGGAAAGTACAGGAATTCAGAGTGTCGCTGCAGAACAGGTACTCGGCTCTTAGTGAGAAAACCAACCTTGGCGTAGATACAATGAATGATAATCTGACGAGTATTATTACGGAGTGTGCAGTGGAAGTTGGAGGCAGGGTAGTTAGCCAGGACACTGGCAAGCTTTCCCAGGAAACAAAGAACCTAATTAAGAAGCGTCAAATCATGAAAGTGTCAAGTACAACAGACAAAATAGAACTGGCAGAGCTTTCGAAGTTGATTAATAGACGTAAGGTATGCGATGTAAGAAGGTATAACAAGGAGAGAATTGAACACGCTCTGAAAAACGGAGGAAGCGTCAAAGCAGCGAAGAGAAAACTTGGGATAGGCAAAGTCGGATGTATGCACTAAGGGAAAAAGAAGGCAAAATAACTACCAATATGGATAGGATAGTTAAAATAGCGGAGGAGTTTTATAGAGATCTTTGCAGTACCCGAGACAACCACGACCTTAATACTTTAAGAACTAGCAGTAACCCAGATGACACCCCACCAGTAATAATAGAAGAAGTCAGAAAAGCTTTGGAGAGCATGCAAAGAGGCAAAGCTGCTGGTGAGGATGAGGTAACATAAGATCTGCTGAAAGAGGGAGGACAGATTGTGTTAGAAAAACTAGCCACCCTGTTTACGAGGTGTCTCCCGACGGGAAGAGTACCAGGGTCTTGGAAGAACGCTAACATCATCTTAATACATAAGAAAGGAGATGACAAGGACTTGAAGAATTACAGGCCGATCAGCTTGCTCTCTGTAGTATACAAGCTATTTACAAAGGTAATTGCTAACAGAGTAAAGAAAACATTAGAATTCAATCAACCAAAGGAACAAGCAGGGTTTCGAACAGGCTACTCAACAATTGACCACATTCATACTATCAGTCAGGTAATAGAGAAATGCTCAGATTACAACCAACCACTATACATAGCCTTCATAGATTACGAGAAGACGTTTGATTCAGTAGAAATATCAGCCGTCATGCAGACACTGCGGAATCAGGGCGTAGATGAAGTATATATAAACATTCTGGAAGAAATATACAGGGGATCAACTGCTACCATAGTGCTTCATAAAGAAAGCAACAGAATACCAATCAAGAAGGGTGTAAGGCAGGGGGACACAATCTCCCCAATGCTATTTACCGCGTGCTTACAGGAAGCTTTCAGAAACCTAGAATGGGAACAGTTAGAAATAAGAGCTAATGGAGAATACCTTAGTAACCTGCGCTTCGCCGATGGCATTGCATTGCTGAGTAACTCAGGGGACGAATTGCAACTCATGATTACGGAGTTAGACAGGGATAGCAGAATGGTGGGTCTTAAAATTAATCTGCAGAAAACGAAAGTAATGTACAACAACCTCGGAAAGGAGCAGCGCTTCGAGATAGGTAATAGTGCACTTGAAGTTGTAAAAGACTATGTCTACTTAGGGCAGGTAATAACCGCAGAGCCGAACCACGAGATTGAAGTAACTAGAAGAATAAGAATGGGGTGGAGCACATTCGGCAAGCACTCTCAAATTATGGCAGGTAGATTGCCACTATCCCTCAAGAGGAAGGTATATAACAGCTGTATCTTGCCGGTACTTAGCTATGGAGCGAAAACCTGGAGACTTACAAAGATGGTTCAGCTTAAATTGAGGACGACGCAGCGAGCAATGGAAAGAAAAATGGTAGGTGTAACCTTAAGAGACAAGAAGAGAGTAGAGTGGATTTTGGGACAAAAGGGGGTTAAGAATATCATAGTTGAAATAAAGAAGAGCAAATGGACATGGGCCCGCCATGTAGCGCGTAGACAGGATAACCGCTGATCATTAAGGGTAACAAACTGGATTCCCAGAGAAGGGAAGCGGGTTAGGGGGAGAATGAAGGTTAGGTGGGCCGATGAGATTAAGAAGTTTGCGGGTATAAATTGGCAGCAGCAAGCACAGGACCGGGTTAACTGACGGAACATGGAGGAGGCCTTTGTCCCGCAGTGGACGTAGTCAGGCTGATGATGATGACATGTGCATTGAACGCAGGAGCATTAATTAGTGCCTCCGGTAACCATGATGGTGAGTGCGGAATAGTCTTTTTCTGCCTGTAGGCATCGCGTAGCATGTGATCTTATTACGAGCTAATAGCTGACAAGCCCGTAGTAAGATCACTTGCTACGTGAAGTACAAAACAGCAAAGCTAGACAAGGACAGGTATGAAAGAAGTGCCTTTTTTGCTTCCCTTCCAACTTTAGGTCACCAATCTGCACCGTGTCACGCTTTCAAGGACAACGCGGGTAATATGAAGAGCACATGAATCTACATTCATGAAAGTTGTAGCATCTTGAGTCCGTAATATTGCAGCAGCACCGTCCGGGAGTAGAACGAACGACTATTATTATTCGCAGCAGCATCAAGAAGTAGTCGAACGTGATGGGAGAGACAGAGTTAAGGAAGCGCCACCAGCGCTTTCATTTCACAGCCGGCACTATGTGGCCAGTTAGAAAAGGAGCTTTGTTAATGGACAGTTAACTTTACATTAGGATCAGGCACTTTTTGGTAGTTTATTTTCTTCTCTCATATTCTTCGTGTAACCAAGACAAATGCACATATAACACAACGACAGTCCCAAAATCATTTTTACGATTCGACAGTAGTGCCATTGAACTTTCCATGCTTCTGTAGAAAATATATGATACACACTACAGTGAAATCATTTTCTAACCTACAGCACATGTTCATACATTTCTTTATGCTACATTTCTGACGTGAATGAAAGTTCAGAAATTGCTGGTTCAAATGGACTTGATCCCTGCCGCAGCAGTCAGATTTCAATTCACGCTTAACAACCCCACATAAACAAAGTTTCTGAAGACCTCTACTATGACGTCTCCTATTGCCCGGGCTACTTTGGGACGCTGAACCCCATAAACCAGTAGTCATGAACCAAGAAGAACACAGCCACGGACTTAAATGGTTTCATTCAGTCTACAGAATACCTTTTCCAAGATGCTGTGTTTTGGAACACATCGGAGAACAGCGTCTCTTGAACACTTCCAGATTGCATCCAGCAACGAAGAATAAGCTCAGGTGTACATTTTCAAATAACCTTTTAATTAAGACAGCGAGAGGCCACAAAGAGATAAACTCATGTTGGCAGTCCAAAAACTCGCTTTAGGTCATACTGTCAGCTGCTTTACCATTATCTACGATGGAGGCGAAAATGCTGTAGACCGGTGTGCTCAGATTTAGGTGAACGTCAAAGAATCCCAGGTGGTCGAAATTTCCGGAGCCCTCCACTACGGCATCTCTTATAATCATGGTGGTTTTAGGACGTTAAACCCCACATATCTATCTTTGCCATGATCTATCGCTGCCAGCAGGCAGCAGTCTATCACAGCTGCTAGCACAGCATCAGAACACAATTTGTCATACGCCGAATGAGCCTTACACTGACACAAGACGAACAACCCACGAGTAATAAGGCTAAATAAACCTTAATACACCAACAACGATCATCGGTGCACAGTCTGGCACCGGTACAACGCACTAACAGACGCAAGCGCCGTTGACACGAATGCGGCAAGATAGCACGTCGCAACGACGAAAAACGAGTACACACCTGCAGGTCTTTGAGCTCCTGGCTCGCCCCGCGGTCCGTAGCCGTGATCGGCTCGACGGTGTCGTCCAGTCGCTTTTTCTCGTCCGAGAGGTACCTGGCGTAGAAGTGGAGAAACCGCGTCGTCCCACTGGCGTTCTTGGTGAAGTACGCGACGCGGTCGTACTCCTGGAGGTCCAGGTAGCTCTTGGCGAGGAAGTACGAGTCGTCCAAGTCGTCGTCGTCGTCGGACGCCGCCTGGTCCGGCGGACTCGCCTCGACATCACGCAGGACGTACGCGAGCTCGGACGCCCACTTTGCGCTCTGTCGCAGTCCTCGCAGAGCGCAATCGCGCCGAGAGCGTAGCAAATCACGCTTGATCACGGGGAAGTCTAAATTCAAACATTGCGACATGCTAGAGAGCGCAGAACGGCTGTGCGAAATAAATCTTCTTCTTTCTCTATGGTCAAAATCAGCGGCTTAGCTTCTTAGTAACACTACCCGCCGCCACAAAACACTGTCGCTGTCGTCGCTAACGAGGTTAGTTTTAAATTGTGTCTCCAGGGGTTAATTAAGCGTGTTTTGAAAGCACTGTGTCACGGTTATTAGTGACAGCAGACAATAAATATAAAAACTTTTATGTGGTTTATGCAATAAATATGATATAAGTGAGAAGAAACTAAAGTTAACGAAGAGGTAACCTGCTGCCAGCGGGAAAATTCAAAAAGCAGCCCAAATGTATCGTGCAGGGCTAACAGTTTTTGAGGGTGATGCTTGATCATGATGAAGCATCGGCGTAAATCATAGAAGGGCTCTTGGGCTCAAGCTGGGGCGACACCCCTTCCAAGTTTCATATATTTGAATTACTTGACAGTTAAGTGTATAGGGCATTCGACTTTTTGTAAAGGGTGATTATTTTTTAGCGTGTACCTGTGTTCAATATGTAAGACTAAATCGCAAAAGCCGCTTGACCGGTACAAAGAAGACAGAATAAAAAAAACAATTAGGCGCTAACTCAAATCCCAGGCTTGATTTCTAAATTTTATGTAAATACATGATTTCATTTTCGTGTAAATAAACAACCCATATTTAAAAAAATGGCCGCTATGTTCTAATTTGTGTCTACTCTCGTGAAAAACTAGCATCGAGATCGATGCTCTCTTCAATAGTGCCCACTTCTACACAAATGTCACTTGTTCCCCTTTCGAGGAGCAGCACGTAAACATTAAGAAAATGCCTAAGACCACCCGGGGAACGATCTAAAGGGCGCTAGAAAACTCCAATACGGACAAGATGAAGGTCGACAACATCGTCCTGGTGGGAAATGCGACGTGCAGTCCCCGGATCCAGAAGCTTGTCAAGGTGTTGAACTGAATGCAAAGAGCTTTGTTTGAACATCAGACCGGACGAGATGATCACCGTCAGAGCTGCCCTGTCAACCAGAACCAAGGATGAGACCTTTTTTTTAATAATTGTTATTGCAATAATTAATACGAGGATTGTTTTGTTGTGTTAATTTAAAAGCTGTTAATTTGTGTCCACAGCGGTATCCCTTGCTTTTCCTAATTAATTTTTTATAGTGATAGGTAGGAAAAATTAAAACGAAACGCAGGCTACTACGCTTCAGATATAGTAGTACGGACAAAGATGTTGCACTACCGGACAATGGTTTCGTGTTGTGCGCGGAAAGTAGCGCATGATGAAAGACGAGCGAGACGCCACTTTCCAGCGGAATAAAACCCCGAAGGTTACAAATTAAATTGTTAAAAATTATATATCCTCTGTTATTTACATGTGTTTATTATTCCCTCTCTCTGTCTCTGTCCCAGAAACATTCTCGAAAGGGCTATGTACGTGCGTGCGCTTTTCCGCACAACGTCTGCGCGCCTGAAAAAGTACCCTTCACAGGCGGCAAGAGAAATTCGTTGTGGAAGGCGCAAGTCCTTTCCACGTCTGCGCGGAATCGAAATCCTCGTTCAGAGAAGATAAAACGGTGGACAACATCGGGTTAAGAGCTCGACAAAAGTGAACAAATCTTCGAGTCATAGACGCAAGCAGTAAGGAGCGGAATGTTCAGCGCTTCCTTGCCCCGGCACACTGAAAAGTTAAGGGAAGTTGTAGCCCCTGTTTCGTGACGTCTCGTAAGGCTTGCTGCTTACGCTAGGCATTTCGTGTGCGATCTGAAATGGTTGAATAAAAAAAACGAAGACGCCATCCACAAGAGAATATAAAAATGTCATAAGACGTTTATATTTTTATTACATTTTTTATATTCTCTCATAGACGGCGTCTTCCTTTTTAATTCAGTGATTCTTCCCGACCAGACATGGATCCACTGAAGCCCTGATTTATTTTGACAAGCTGGTTCGCACCCTTGTGTCCCCTTCAATTTTAATCGACTAGTGTTGAATGGGGAGTCCTGCTGCCCAATTCGTGCGGTACATGTGTTTTGCCGAAGCACATAATAAATAAATAAATAAATAAATAAATAAATAAATATATATATATATATATATATATATATATATATATATATATATATATATATATATATATATATATATATATATATATAGACGTAATAGACGCCTGCTCCCAACAACCCGTAGTGGCAGAGACGGCGGGCCTCTCTGTTGCATCGCTGCACCTCCATATTAAACCGATTCATTGATCGCCAGTTCGAGTCCCGCCGTCGGCGATCGGGTGCGCGAGGTAGTGGCAGACTAAGATGCAGTGCCTTGATGTTCGGGCGCATCTGCCTCATTCGCTTCAAGGCCTCCCTCAACGAATCCAGTGATCTTGAAGAGCTCGTCTTCGGGATGTCCGTGGTGCCCACATGCAGAAACAGCGTGTGCACCCGGTAAGGCAGGTACTCAAGTAGCGCCGGAATGTCCGAAAACATAGCGCCTTCATAGGAGATGAAGCACGGCGTCGATGAGTCGTTCGGGCTGAAGTGCGTGTGGACGTACCGCATGATTGAGTCCCCGATGACGGCACACTTCGTAGGGTAATTTGGATATCTCCGCGACATGTACCTTTCCATTTACCTTTCCCATTAATGTACATTTCCCATTAAAGTGCATATGCCAATAATCCTCTCCTGGCTGTTGTAAATTCGCTTGTACCACCAAAAATGCACTGCCCAGGTAGTGATGTCAGCCTTTTGAAACAATGAGCAAAGACAGACAAGTAAATGCACCAATTTTCGTCGTTTTACTACATCAGTAGCCTATAATAATTAAGGAAACTTATTGTTAGATGAAGAGCACTTGTTTAAACGATCGACCAAATGATAGCCAGCACAGGTGTTTTTTTTTTTTTCAATAAAGAAACGTAATCCCAAGATTCAAACCGAGAAGCTTTTTTTTGTAACTTAAGAAAATGTACTCTTTAAAAAAATAAAATAATGATATTAATTTATTACACCGGTTAATTGGTAAATGCTAATAGACTAGTGAAACACAGATTGAAGCTAGAGCGCTTCTTGTTTATTGCTGCTGTAATGTGTTCTGTCTTTTATTAACGGGTTATTTGTAGCCCAAGGTAAATGACTTTTCGGATTACTTCTTAGCTTTGAGATAGTCGTATGACCAAACATAGTATGTGCAAAGCTGCGAGGAATCTGTGTTCGTGCAGCAGTCTGTAAAGGAGGATCTCTCAGCTGAAATGGCCGTTTGAAGATAGGTGCTCACGATATTCTCCAAGCCACGTGACCATGGCCACGTGACCATGACACATTATTTAGTTTCAGTTTATTGAGCATTTTCTTCACAAAATCGTGGACAAAAAAAAACACGCAAGGATGAGAGCAAAAAACTGCTATGTTAGCAGCTTTTTTACTGAAGATGGCGTCGTTCCGTAGAACTTGGATTCCGAATTTGGTTATTGTTTTGCCGCCCACAGGATATATAATCGAGGCATCACAATTGATCGGACTATGTACTTTTCCAAAGGGGCACACCGCCGATATTAGCGCTTTTATATACGGGTAGGGCTTCGTGTTCTTGGATAAATCCGAAAAAAAAATCTTATTAATACTCGCCGGTAAAATTTCTGGTGACTCGGATTTATCCGAAAAATTGCCCGCAGCTTCCCTCGGGGGAACACTGAGGAGGATGCGGAGCATATAATTGGTTAACGGGGTGTTAAAGTGCGACTTACTTGGGTCGATGGCTAAATTGGTTAACGTGGTTGTGAAATGGGGTGTTAAATTGCGACTTACTTGGGTCGATGGCTAAATTGGTTAACGTGGTTGTAGGAGGGGGTGTTAAATGAGTGAACACGTACACACGTATGCGAAAGGGCGGCGCTGGTCGAAGGGACGTCGATCATTTATTTTGTGGATTCGTTGGAATTCACTTCACCGCGACCTTGGACGTCGACGCGTCGTACAAACCAACCGACGAGCGGCAACTGAGCGAGCGAGCGAGCGCCGACCTTGAGTATATATACAGCGCGACGGCGCATGCACTGTCAGCTGTCGAATGTTCGAGAAGGGGGAGAAGCGCAACGGCGCATGCGCGCGCGTCAGCTGCCGATGTTCTCGAAGCGTGACGGCGCATGCGCGCTACATTATACAGCTAGCGAATGTTCGTGAAGAGGAGAAGCGCACGCGGTGTGTAGAGGAGGAAGGGTGCACAGATGGTGGAGGAGTGAAGCGCGCGCGGTGTGTAGAGGAGGAAGGGATGCACAGATGGTGGAAGAAGGAGGAGGAAGCTTGCGGACGGCGCCCCACTACAAGCCTCGAGTATTAGATGCTCCGCATCTAAAAGGTCCGACTTTGAAAGGGCATTTTTAAAGTTAAGAATCGTTAATCGAAAGGAGTGCACCTCCATCAGCGAGCTATTTTGTAAAGTATGCAAACAAACGTAAGTGTTTTATATTCAAGTATTTGGGCTTGTAAGCACGTATGTTAAAGTCAAATATGTTCTTCATACGGTCACGTATGCCATACCAAGTTTCGTTACGATACGATTATCGAAACGACCAGAAGAGCTAGAAGTCGTGGGCGGACGGACGGATAGACAGACAAATAGATACGCTCAAAGTCCCCGAAATTCGGTGGGAAATGCTTCGCATTTAATATCTCATTCGAATAAAGTGCATACTTGATAAGGGGTGTGTCCCGCATTACGGTCTTGCACAGGAATCTTCCATCAGCTGTGTATACCATGAGGAAGAACATATCATATGGCACTTCACCAAGCGGTGTTGGTAAAAGATAACGTATGGTGTAACGAATTATGACCAAACCTTTTTTCGGTGCTTGCTGAAGGCACACTACACAGACGGCATTTATATAGGCACTCGTTTCAACACATCATCGCCTGGAATATTAGAGCACAATGAACGGTACAAGGGAGGGGAGAGAGCATAGTTAAGTGTACGGTGCATCTTGAGCGAGTGTACTTACGCTCACAGTCACATAGGTGGTGCGCCGCTACACGAGAAATCAAACTATACAGCGATCAGTGGCGGCGGCAGTGATCATTGGGAGATTTGTGAAACAACATACATTTGTTACTTTTGCGCCCGTGTCTCATCCTCAGACAAAGCTGTCTTCGTGAAAGTAGCAACAGTTGCACGCCATCGCAAATGACTCACCTACACAAGCACTTAGAAGTGAGGCAGCTTAGGCTAGTTGGTATGGCATGACAATAGTTATAGCGCGAGAATAAAACGACGACACAGAGACGCGAAAGACACGAAAGACACGAGCGCTCGAGTCTTTCGTGTCCTTCTTGCCTCTGTGTCGACGGTTAGTTCTCGCGCTATAACTATCGTCATACACAAGCCCATGTGTGCACATGCGTCTGACGCTGCCATTGCAGGACATGTGCTGCCGTATCTCCCTAGCGGACGTGTCCGCAAACTGCCTGAAGGCGAAAGTATTCAGGTTTAACGAACCACCAAAGATGCTAGATATGCATAAATACCGCATCAAAAAAGGAACTTGAACTTTCCCTTTGTGAAACGTTGTACTCAGAGGCAGACGCGTCAAAATGTCTCGGAGTCCACAATTATGATGTGCAATCGCCATAACAAGAACCAGGACTAATTCATCCTTATATTCAGGTGCATCTAAAAAAACTGATTTTCTTCTGTTTCATAAATGTATCGGCAGTTTCTGAGTGACTGAACAAAACAATGTTTTCTAATGCTAGTCCTTAATAACTGAGAATCGTGCCAGAAAAGACCAGAAACGCAAATTGACATCTTTGTTTAATTTATATTGCCACCTATATTGAGGACATATAAAAAACCCAGTGCCAAACAATTCTTAGCAGGTCAAATATGTTTTTTAGTGATGTACATAGTATTAACAAAAAAACTTTTTAATTTAAACATTTGTCACAGTTTTGCCTAGTTTTGCTGCGTTTAAGTAGTTTTGGTGGCCAGATTTCAATGTAATTTTTTATGAAATTGTTTTCAATTGTTTAAAGTATTTTGCACTAAAACGTTTTTTACAATTTAATTCGTGTATGTTACATAAAAAAAATTTTAAACCTTCACTACTCAAAATACCAAGCGTGTGCGGCATTTACTATGAAACATACAACCCGGCAATCATACAATCAAGCGAAACGTGATAAATACTTCTTTGACCATCACTCTTTTTTTTTTCATGTTTAAGTTTAAATACCTCCTAATTTTATTGTGCTTTCAGATTTTAAAAACGTTTTTTTTTATTTAGCTGTTGTCATCAGATTTTTGTGCAAATGTTTTGTTGTTGTTGCCAGACTTTTGTGTCTAACTTTTTTGACAGAGATTAGGTCCGTTCGATTCGCCTGCACCACGTGAACCAGTTCACGGGGTGCTGCACTTTGCCATTCGTTTCAGAGGTGCAGCATTGACGACCTCTGATCCCTGCCATTCGTTTCAAAAGGTGCAATTTTCGTGCACCTCCTACGCTGATGGTACCGGCTTGGTGCAGCCGCGCGTGAAGCTGAGCAGACAACACAGCACTTAGGCGTAGGCGCCGTACCCACCTCTACTAACGCGGTGTGTTTTGCCAAGATGTTTGCGCCTCATGAACTGTCCACATGTGCGGTTCGCCATCTTTCAGTGTTCACTGAACGGTGTAAATTAAGCGAACAGAAATAAGGCCTGCACCTTGTTGGCACATCGTCATTCGTTTCGGGGGTCGCGCTGTGCCTGCACCACTGAACTCGCGCTGCACAATTTCTGAACTTCGCGTGCACAGCCGTGAACCGGTTCCGACTGGTGCAGGTGAATCGAACGGACCTATTGTTGCACCGCGCGGCGCACAAGCCATTCCCACACCGAAACGGCTTCTGCGCCGCACAGAAGTGACGTCATGCAATTTTCCGGTTAGGTGCTTTGTTTGAATAGTCGGAGTGTTCAGCGGTGCGTCTAGACGTAATGATAGAAGCAATAAAAGTAACTTTCAAACGTGAAAGTAAAAAAAAACTGTTAGGTCCAGTGTTACAACAATACAACACTGGCTTGTTAATCGCTCTAAACCAATTGGCAGTTGTGACCTAGTCGGCTGGAGCGGCACAATATGACCTGGTGAGGTCGGTGGTTCGCGCCTTGTTGCAGTCTTAGTTACTTTTCTTTTCTGTCTAGGAGAACTTGTTGTTGGGTAGTTGGTAGAGCATTTCTAAATGTTAATTCGAGCGCCAAAACTTGACACGATCACTCACACACGCACACACCCATGCATCAAACACACAGCGCTCACTTCGAACTGATTTATTCTTAGCTCGAAGGCTTGAATATATACAGGACACATTGTGCGCACACACACAAAAGAAGGCCAACAGCATACATTATCAAAACGTACAGTTAATTAATGTCATAGCCTTAGAGCGATAAACTGAAGTTTGCTTGGTAACAACGAAATTGAAGGGGCGCTTACACAGTGATCTTTATTTTTTTCAATGAAAAAGGCCTCTAACACTTCACGTGCAGTTTTACTTGCACTTCTGCCCAGAATCTTCGTTTCAGAAAATCATGCATCACAACCACACGAGATGACATGCGCAACCAGGTGCGCATACTTGTCATCTCTTTTCGTTAATTTTTGGGCATGTTCCTTTAATCGGTCATTAATACACCGTTCGGTTTGGCCAATGTTCACTTTTCCGCAGTATAAGGATTTGGAGTACACAACCCCCATGGAACACTTAACAAAGGCCCTCTTATATGTTTCTTCTGACAGCCGCGCTTCTTTCTATCACACACACTTTGGCGCAGTCTTCCAATTTTTTCTGGTGAGGAAAACACCATCGGCACGCCGTGCCTGGCCGCGACTTTCTTAAGGTTGTCCGAGACCTTATGAATATATGGCACAACTTGTGGCCTAATCCTTAAGGGCTGAGTAGCAGTCATCGCTTCCCGTGTTCCACGTTTAAACTTCTGCAGAAGTGATTCAGCAACGGCCGTAATGACCGATCGGGGGAACCCAGCAGCCTTTAGTCGGCTCACCTGATTAAGGAAACTAAGTTTCATGCTGTGTGGGCACGACCTTTTTAGCGCTGATTCTAAGCAAAGAGACGCAACGCCCCTCTTCACAATCTTCGAGGGCATCGTACGGCAAAAGCTGCTTCTCAACACGAGGATGATAAGACCAGCAAAGATGCTCATCGTTCCACGTGAGGCTTAAGTCTAAAAACTGCAGACAAGCTTCATGAGGCAAGTCAACAGTAAAGGAAAACCCTCGTTCTAGTCTTATAAAAACGTTTAAAATAAAATCATGGGATGTAAGGCCACCCTGTTTATCTAAAAGAATTAAAAAACCGTCAACGTGCCTAAAAACATTTCAAACTCCCCCCCCCCCCTTTAAAAGCATTGTCCAAGACCCTATCTACATCCGCTAAAAAATATCGCAAAAGACCGGTGCGACACAGGAACCAATGCAGATTCTTTGCCGCTGAAGAAAGGGCTTTTCGTCAAACATAATGAAAGTTGCATTAAGATAAAATTCTAAAAGCGATAAAAAATTGTCTGCATTAACGCCCGCGTCATTGATAAAATTGACGTCACCATTCTCTTCTATGCAGGATTTTACAGAGGCTAGAAGCTTGTCATGCGGCACGGAATAGTAAATATCTACAACATCCACTGAAAAGGCGTTGCCTGTGGTAACGCGAGACCGAAAAAGTCGCACACATCACTTGAGCCCTTCGTACGGAAAGGGTCATTCACCACAAGATTCTTTAGCTTGCTCTGAAGAAATCTGCTAATGTTAATCTGCCAAGACCCTCCTTCACTAACAATAGTGCGAAAAGGTACATCCGGTTTGTGTGTCTCAGCCGAAAAAAAACGTTCAGGTTGCTCCCTTTGCTGTTTTTTATGTCCTTAGCTAACATTGTAAGCCCAGCATTCTTGCAAAAATCAGCGAACTTAGACCTTACGCGAGTGGCTCCCAACTTAACTGGCCGGATGTTCTTCTTCATAGCCGCTAAAGCCTTTTTTTTTTGTAAGCTCCCTCAGGCATGACCACAAAGCAAACTGCTTTGTCGGCTAGCATTAACGTTAATTTGTGGTTTTTAAAGAACGACACGATGTTATTCAAGCCTTTAACTTTAGGTCTATCTTGATTCTGCGGTGCACATTTCGATAAACAGTTCATACCATCTTGTAGGCATCTGTCCTGGTCTTGGTTTGCCTTAGCAGACAAGTGCCTGTTTAGTCCGACAAGTTCATGGGCAGAAATGCGAGGCGGAACGGCAAACTTTGGTCCCTTCCGAAGCCATCTCTCGATTTCTGCCGGAATGTATGCGTCCTGTAGCACCACAATGCGCTTTTGTTCTTCCCTTCTTTGCTTGTCAAATACCTTGAGCAGTGGGTTCAGGACCTGCTTCCACCTCACTTTCGTGAGTGTGCCTAGTTGCTGCCTCAGTCATCGAAGGTGTTGAGCAGCCTGCCATTGCGGAAGAAGACT
The DNA here is from genome assembly GCF_043290135.1 of Rhipicephalus microplus. NCBI lineage: Eukaryota > Metazoa > Arthropoda > Arachnida > Ixodida > Ixodidae > Rhipicephalus > Rhipicephalus microplus. The sequence goes on along the minus strand of NC_134710.1, from coordinate 49,914,686 downwards.
GTAGTAGACCACGCGGAGCCAGTCATGAAACAAACGCACCTGATGCCAAAGTTCCGCCTTGAGAATCTTGCAGACTCTTTTGACATGTCTCCAGGATGGTTGAACACCTCCGAATAAGGCACAAACTTCCTCAGGAGGGAAACCCTTGCGTATGCAGAAGGCACACTTCCTTGCTTGGCATGTGGCCTCGATGATGTTGCGCACAAGTCCATCAATAATTGACACAAGGTCTAACGACACAAGGTCTTATGCTCACAGTCCTGTATATATTCAAGCCTTCGAGCTAAGAATAAATCAGTTGGAAGTGATCGCTGTGTGTTTGATGCATGGGTGTGTGCGTGTGTGAGTGATCGTGTCAAGTTTTCGCGCTCGAATTAACTTTTAGAAATTTCTTTTCTTTTTTCGCACATGGGTTGTTTTACATTTGTGCCTTTTCATCGGCCTCCCGTCAGCCTGACTTGCTGGTGGTGGTCCTGTCCACGGGATCTTTAATATTGGATGTTTGATCGCTCTCGCAGAATTGACTGTATTTTTGCGATAAAGTGTTTTGTGAATTAGTGCTCCTAATCGGCGAGACGCAAAAGGACACGAAAAACTCAAATGCAGCTGGCTCCATAGCTTTCTCCGGCACGGGTGTCAAAAATGTTGATTTCCACGGTTTGTCAAAGTTTGGTGACAGAAAGGTGCACTCCACCGTAGAGGAAACTTTTTTATGTCGCTCAGTGTATCATCCCCTGACGAGGTAACCGGCAGGCCGCTTCAAAATACTGACGTGCCGCCGCAATGTTCTAGGCGATCAGCACTTAATAAACGATGCCCAAGAGGAAGTGCCGACGACGTTAGCCTATCTAACTACAAAACAGCTTGTCTGCCTTGCCTAATAACACACACGGCCTGTGACAACGCGGAAGCATTTACGTAGCAACGGATGAGAACGGCCGTACGTGTTCGCACTTAACAAAACAGCCGGCAATACAGTAGCTTTGACCTTCGGAGATCACAGGCTTCGTAAAAACACTACAATAAAGTTGTTTCCATCCATCGTAAGAACACTTCGCAGACGCACTGTGATTTCACGCACGTGCGTCTGGTCAGTCACACGTGAACTGTGCAAAATCCCTTATTTCATCGTCGGCCTTGCCCTTCGCGACAAGCGAAACACGGCAGCAAGGACACTTTCGCCTTTGACAACACCACGCTTGGCATCGCAATCGAGAAATGCAGTACACCCAACAACAACAATCCGCACTTCCTACTGAGAAACTTTATGGCGCACACACTCAGATGAAGCTGCGGCGCGGTGGACGGCCGCGCTAGCTTCAACCTCTAGATTCAACTGGGCAGCCAGCAATCACATGAAGCAGCGACAACACAGTGTCTCCTGTCCTCCTTGTGCGCGGCCTAGGCCCAGGCCATGATTTTGCCGGAGCTTTCACCACAAACACACATCGCAGGCAACTACCATCTTGCACTGTTTACCTTTCGCAGCATTTTTTCTTCCTCCATGTTTCGCAGCCGCAGCGCCCATGGCGCCCACTGCACTTAAAATACTTGTAATACCTGTTTGTTAACAAATCTAGGCCGATTGACTCGTCAAACACCTGATTAGTAAATTTTTTGTAGGTATAATGCTTTGTAATTTAATTTATACACTTAAATATCTTTACGTAATCATTTTTTAAGTGCCGTCACTTCTGTGCGGCCCTGGAGCCACTTTTGCGTGGGGCTGGCTGCTGCGCCGCACGGCGCAGGAGACGCTGCCAATTTTTATTCAATTCTATGTTAAATGTCGATAACACAAGCTGTTTTTATTAATGATAAAAACTACTTTTGTCTAGTTTTGTTCTATGTTATCAAATTTTATATAATAACGTTTTAATGCCAAGTGGTGACGTAATACGTCAGAAACAATTTTATTTTTTCCCTTTATGTCGTTACATACATTTAGTATCACAGTCTGTATTTTTTCTGTGTTTTTTTTTCTGCATGTGAGCAATGAGCATTAGAGCGGACGTGCTTTCGTAATTAAAAAAAATATAGAGAAATATATAAAATGAAATTAATTGCGCCCATGTATCGTTTTGTTCATAGTTAAATTAATGCCAGAGATTTCTGTAGGAAGTGTCAGGGGCTAATATAAAATAAAGTTTCTCAAGGGGTACCTCGCTTCAAAAAATGAGGTGTCAGAACGTGAACAGACGACGCGTTCTGCCTGCTTTCACTATTAGAGCATTCCGTAAACGAAAGCAAAGAGATTGCGACAAAAACTTGGCTCGATATAATATGACACCTTGCGTGCTTACTCCCTGGTATTAAAGAGCAAAAACGTCTAAGCATCCTCTTAGCCTTCCAACTTATCTTCTTTTGAGCAGACGAAGGTTTAATATGCGTAGGAATGTTGCCTGGTTTGTTCATGTGTTCGTGGCCGCTGTTTTCGTTTACAACATCAATGTTTTATATAAAGACCTCTTTGGGGACACAACGAGAATGCAGTATGTCCGTCCGTCACTCTTGTGCGTACAACAAATCAAGAAACAAATTTTCTAAGTGGTGCTGCGCGTCAACGCTCAGTATAGTTACTGTATATGCTACCTTTAGGTAGCATGCTACCTAAAGGTAGCATATACAGTAACTCTAACGCTCAGGTGCCCAGCACCGTACCCGCTGGGCTAAACTGGCTACACGCCGACACTAGCGGAGCGCGAGTACATCTACACGTTATCAATGCGACGTACAAATGGTGCGAATGTTTGAAGGCTTCAGTGGTGGTAGAAGTAAGGGTCTCTTCTGCACAGCACGCAAAGTGGACAAAAGGAAGACTCCGAAAACGCCGGAGATCACGCGGCACGCAACTTTCTGAGGCCGGGCAGACATGCACTGACATACGCGAGGAAAAATGAGAAAGACTCCGTGCCAGTGCCATCCAGTAACAACGTTCCAATCAAGTTCGCCACTGTAGTTTCCTAGAATGAAAGTCAGCGCTTTATCATCGCTTAGAAAGCTCCTAAATGAGATTTTGCACCGAGTTTGCGCACTTTCATCTACTGCTACTACAGCATTGCTTCATTGCGTGTAATCAGTGTGGCCAGCCTTTCAAGTGGGCATTTAGCAGAACGCTCACGAGAGTTCATTTATTCGCCGTGGAAGTCATTCTACGGTCTGTAGACTGGATGAACGAATTTATTTTACATTTTATGCATTTCCATTTTTTCCCTCTCAGCCCTGTGATAACGTAGAAGTGTAACAGCTTGGGCTAGTTCATGACGATAGTTATAGCGCGAGAACAGAACGACGACGAAGAGACGAGACGTGTCCTTCGGGTCCTTCTTGTCTCTTTGTTGTCGTTCTGTTCTCGCGCTATAACTATCGCCCTCTGATAACGCTGCGAAAAGCAAAGTTCAGCAGTCATTTATTGTAAGAACTGGTAGATGCCAGCACAGCCTAATGGCGAATTCCATTGGGAGAGCAGGTGCACTCAAAAGCACGCTCAAAGTGCTCTCTTCCGAGGCGGCGTGTTTCAGTGGTCGAACAGGAGTAGGAGCACTGTCATCCATTGGTAGAGCGAGAGCGCTTTTGCTGCGCCGAGAGCAGCCAGGAGCAGTTCTGTCTGCTCCCTCTTAAAAAGCGGAGTGAGTGGAAAACGCAGGAAACCACGTGTTTGGAACGTCATGTCCGGACATACCCTCTCAGCAATCCTCCTCACTTGTTTACATTTTGCGGCGTCGTGTCGGGCGGTTATGGCGGCAGCGAAGCGTGCGTGGTGCTCGGGCTCGAACGATTTTAACGTCGTAGCGGCAGATTCTGGCAGTGAACGTCCACCTTGCCTGCCTTCAGATTCACGGATGGCGGAGGCAGCAAAACGTCGTCGTCTTGCCGAAGTATTTGACGAGCTAGACGATGTCAGCAGCGATAGCTGCTGGAGCTCTACGTCCGAGTCGAGTTCAAGCAGCAGCGACGATGACGACGAAGTGTATGCAGCAGCGTTTCAGCAGCTCTTTTCTCTGCCAGAGCGAAGGCCGAAAGTGGAAGCATATGTTACAAAGACGGTGGCTAGCTACTCCGACGAGGAGGTGAGTCATTCGGCTTCTGTTTTAATTAGGTTGCTTAAAGGCCTGTTTTCTTCCAGTTCAAAAGAAATTTCCGCGTCACGCGGCCGGTCGTGGACTTCTTGGCAGCAGAATTCGCCAAGTCACCGCACTGCCCTCAGAACAGTGATCATGGTGGCCTGCCTGCCAAGTCGGCTGAAGAACACATTCTCTCCTTTCTTTGGTGAGTGTCCGTACGTTTAGGAATGCCGCTGTCATCAGGTCACTGCATAATCCGTTTTATAGTGGGTTAGAGGCATATGAAATATTGCAAATAAATGTACCTAATTCGCAGCATGTCATTGGACCACCTTGCTTTAAACTTGTTAAATGCTACTAGCGAGTGTCGAACGTAATAGAGTTATAGTATTTTGTGAAATGCTTTCGTAGTTTGTACACCTACACACTGAGCTTCACAAAATTCTCGTTACTAGAATCAGTGGCAAAGCATAATTCATGATGCATCATTACAAACAACCATGAAAACTTTTGCTCACGAAGCATTTCAAATCGGCTGTGTCAGCAGGTTCACAGTGAGCTTCATCTCCACACTTATAAATGTAATGCGCGAATTAAAATTAGAATTTGTTATTTAGATAGTGCTTCTACTAATCAAATATTTTGAGTTTCTAAGGTGTCACCCAAAAAGGTGGAATCGTGTTTTCTGACTTCAGTTGTCTTGCTAATTTGCTTCATTGACAGCGACAGCATTGTTAACACCATTATTCAGTCATTGACAGCAACAGCAAGCTTAATTCCATTATTTAATTAGAGTATCCTCTCCTTTTCAGGTATGCAGCCAACAAAGCATGCATTAGAGATGTCGCTGGCCGCTTTGAAGTCGCAGAAAGCACTCACCACAGAATGATGGGCCGAGTAACTGCATTCCTGCTCGACATAGCACCGAATGTAATCAAGTTCCCCAGTGACCTGCAGAAGCTTGCTGTGGATTTTGAGAAGGTAACTATGCTTTTGTAAACATGCTATTTAAGGTATAAACTACAGTTTTTTTCACACCAATGTCATACAGCTCTACACAACTCAAGGGACCAGACTAAGAGGAATTACACCTACTCAAACCACAATAAGGACTGAAAGCAACTGATATGCAGGATCAGAACTGCAAATGAACAGAAAATGTAAAAATGCAAGAGATATGAAAGAGCACCACACAGTCAAGCCTCCTTCATGTGTATTACAAATGCTGTCAGCAATCGGACATTTTTCTTGAGTAGTTTTGACCATGTGATGCTGTTTCATATCTCTTCTATTTTCCCATCTTCTGCTTAGTGATGTACATCTAGTACTTGTCCTGCATGTACAGTGAATAAACCTAGAGTTCAGTTACTTGTGCACTCTGTATGTACTCTGTATGTGTCATTAATTCCCCTTCGTGCGGTCCCATGTGTTCTTTACCGCTCTACTATTACAATTATGAATTAGTTAGTGCCAGAATGCACCTTTTAAATAAGTTATTACAATTATTTTTCCCAGATGCTTCACAATTAAATAGCCAGTTAATTTCAATCATGTGTACCGGTAGTGTATTGCACTCGCCGTTATGAGCTTCAAGTCTCCAGTTTGTTTTAAACTTTTCCGCATGTTATTGGCACCTTTCATTACCCTTAGTGCCATGCTTATTTGACTATGTGTGTGCACATTTTTTTCTCTTGCAGCTGTCGGGATTCCCAGACACAATTGGGTGTGTTGACGGAAGCTACATGCCTATCAGGTGCCCAGCCAGGAAAGTGCGATCTGTTTATATAAACCGGCACCATTACCTATCCTTGACACTTCAAGGTGTTTGTGACAACAAGAAGAGGTTTCTTGATGCCAGCACTGGCTACCCAAGCAAAATTCATGACGCACGCATTTTCCGTCGGTCCAGGATTTCAAGTGTTTTGCCACAACTGTGCTCTAGCAAGTACCATATAGTGGGGGATGCTGCATATCCTTTCCGGGAGTACCTGATGACACCAATTCGAGACTATGGGAATCTTGACAGCATCAAAAAAACCTTCAATGCAAGACTCTCCGGGACAAGGGTGCTTATTGAAAATACTTTTGGCGATTTAAAAAATCGTTTCAGACAACTGCACAGGTTGGATATGTGGACAGTGGATAACATGTCCAAGTTTATCATTTCATGCTGTGTGCTTCACAACCTCTGCATTGATTGTGGAGATTTGCCAGAGAACCTGTCACGAGACCTGTCACTTACCTCACAAACAACAAATGTAGACTCAAGCTCTTCTGCAGTTCAAGTAAGCAGCAGTAGTGTAGCCCAACAGGATAGCCTATTACGTGGCTTGGCTAGCATCAAGAGAGATCACTTGATGATAAAAATGGGGTTGCAGAACCAGCAGCCATGAAACAAGGAATTCCTTTACGTGTTATGCAGTTGTGAGCAAATATATGCTTACCAAAGGCCCACCTGAAAAGCTGAACTCGTTAAAACACCTTCAAGGTTGGGAAAAATTGTCCTTACCACACACCTGTTGGCCCATTTGCATTTTCTCAAGGTAGTGTATTGTGCCAAACTAGAAAATAAAAGACATTGAAACTAAGTAATCGCTTTGGGTAGTACGTTTATTTATTTAAAACTACCACTTTATTTTGGAAGTCCAAAGGCCTGACGGAGAATCTCCATTTTTTCTTCATGCATTTTGCGCCGCTCTTCACGAAGCACCTGTCGCTCGGCCTGCCTTTCAGCTCTTCGATTTTCTTTTTCTTGACGTCTGGCCGCCTTTTGAGCCTCCTTTTCTTCTTGCAGTGCCCTCATTTCAGTAAAAAACAACTGCATGTGTGCCAGGCGTGCAGTTCCTACCCGTGGCTTCGTGTCGGGATTTGAGGACTGCGTCTTATTTTCCTCAGTGGTGTTGGCAGGTGACAACACGGCCGGAGATTCGGGCGAGGCTTTGAATGTAGCCCCTGAGGCGTCTCGCTCTACCTCCGGTTCAATGCTGTCATCAATGCTTTCAATTTTTTTCACCTCGTCGTCAAAAGGCACAGGGGTGGGTGAAGCACCAGACCTTTTGTTATGGTCGGAAGACGCCTTCCGACGCCTAATTACTGTTTTGTACCTATTTTCACACTGTTCTGGGGTTTTGGCTATGCCAAGCACAGCCTCGATGTCCATCGATATTTGTTTAAAGGCTTGCTTCCTGTTTTTGAATTTTTTAAATGGGCCAATCTGAGGGAAATATTTGAGGTAGTACTCTAGGAGCAGCCTTGTTTGCCCCTCTGTCCATTCAGCAGCTAGAATAAGAAAGAACCAACACATAAATGGTTTATTGGGAAACTGTCGGTCATTGTGCAGGCATTACTTATAATTGAATAATTTAACACACAGCACGGTCACTTGAGCTTAATTATCAATCAGCAAGCATTAATCAACAAAACAAGCATTTGCGCAGACTAGCAAACATACATAAGTGATAAGTTCTGGTATTGTGCATGTAAATGCAATATGCAAATTGTGCCAGTCTTCCAGTAATTGTAGTGGTCTGCTTTCCATGCTCTCTTTTTTTTTTTGTCATTTAAGGATCACTCCTACAAGTACACTTTTACACGCTCTGATGCATGCTTGTTAGATTTACCCAAGAACACTTGCTGAGGCAATTGTAGACACTCAGTGTTAATATACTTGCCTCCACCTCCTCTCCTGGAGCCTGATGGCTTGCTTTGAGCACCAGTCTCCCCGTCAGCTGATCTTGATGCAGTGGGAGCTGGCAGGTGCAGAGTATCTGTGCCATCTAAAAAATATAAATGAGCAGTAAATGTAGTGCCTCGCAATAATGTTAATACTAATACTTACCACCTCCTGTTTCAACGCATGGCAATCTGAGCTCCATGCGCATTTCTTCGCTCCCTCGCCTTGGCACATCGCCAGCCATATTTGTACGCAGAACTGCATCTGTTTTCACACAATGATGGAAATGTAATCAAATCAGTTATATAATGAAAATGGTTTCTCAAGTAGTCAGCTACATTATGCAAACTCGGATGCCTTACACTCGAAGGTAAGCGGATTAGAGCAAGCAAAAAACAAATTCTAAAAAAGTCAATTCATCATGTTACAGGGCTGCATGAAACACTGCACAAATCACTGATAATTAAAAAAAAATATCGCTTATCATACGTAGCATCTCGACCCTGCGATAAGAAATCGTGCTTCCGAGGAGATGTATGGCTTCACCGTATCACGTGGGATGCTGATCTGCCGTCTGGAGACATTAGCCACTTAAAAATCAGAAATAAAAATAAATTGTTACTGCGTGCAATACTTAGCTGCACCCACGTGACACTTGCTACACGCCACTTCGCAGTTACTTTTCTTAAAACGCTGCGAATCATTCTGTTGCTGATGGAGGGGTCTGCAATGTAAGTTTGTTTTGAATTAAGGATTAATTACTCATGCAAGGAAACTTGGCAACAGGATAGTGTACTGCAGTACTTCTAGAATTGTTTACGTTTTGTTAACTGCTGATGACAGCAGCAGCTGGTAACTGCATGAACAGTCTGATAAAGCTGTCATATCCACGGTGTTTTTCTGATATGATAAAGAATAGTGGGCTTAGGTCCACGCGCGCAAGAATGCATTGCATGCTGCATGCGCGACAAGTGCGCTGAAACAAATAAAAAGCAATCAAATTCACTTTACCTTCCGTACTAGATGGTGCCTGGTGTTGAATTAAAGACAGTAGGATGCGCTGAGCTTCCGAGTCCATCATGTAGTAGTATACGAAGCAGCAGCTTTGCAGGATAGCGCGCAAGCGAGTGCGCTGTACCAACCACTGCCACACGTGCTTTCCTTGCCCGTCCGGATCAGACCGCACGTGTTTTGCAGCAGAGGACGCTGGGATGCACAACCTTTCTCCTCACTCGCCTTTTTATTCCCTCACACCTGCTCTGCGGAGGTGTGCCGCATTCCAGTGGCAGGTCGAGTGACGCGGCTCTCAGTGCTCTGCCCCCTACTCCTCTCTGCTCGGCACCCTTACTCCTGTTCTCTCAATGGAATTCGCCATAAATGTTGAGTTCCAGCAAATTTGAATTTATTGAGCCAATTCTCAGCTGTGTTCAGCAGAGCCGAGGAACCAGGTCCTCGCCCACAGTAATTCACTCACTGTTTTGTTTCATCAATGTTTATTACTTCTGCTGCACAAATCATCAAGATTTCTGTGCGTACACCATAATACGCCGGCTCACTGTTTGTTCCGTAGTAAGCCCGTTTGACTACAGTGCCTAAATTTTCTACATCGTTTTAAAATACGGGGATGATACCTCCAGGGACTGCGTATGCCATGTCAAAAAAAAAAAAAAAAATGTCCTACTCCCTGGGTACACCACTGTATATTTTTGCTATGTATTAGCACTGAGAGCATTCAAACGAATATATGTTTGAAGAACATAGCAGGCGCTTCGATGACCGGGCTAAGAATATGTGTCGAAAAAATATCGAAATCGCTGCAACATCACAATTCTTCGATTTCATAGAAAAAAAAAGCAAAAGAGCAAAAATGAGGCCTAAACCGCTGAGAACAGAGGAAATATACCTGGAGACGTAAGTGTTTTCAGATCGTGTAATAGGACAGAAAACATGAGCGTTCAGGTGTGTTGCCATAGGCGTGTGCGGGGGGGGGGGGGGGGGGGGGCTGCCGTAAAAGGGAGAAGAGCCGCTGCGACGACGAACCTCCCCCTGCGCCTCCTCCGCCCCGAAGAAGTACTCTTCACGCGCTTATGTGCATGTTGTGGAGCTCTCTCGTATCCTAGTTGAATAGGTGGATAACAAAGTGGTGTGTCATCTGCTACGGTACTTCCGGTTCTAGGCATATTCCTTCGCCGCTTGAAACTTTCTGCTGCGCAGTGTAACATGGGAGGAGACATGTGCGATTCTGCGACGCGTTTGTAACCGCTTGTTTAGTGATTGTGTTCTAGAATTTTTTGCGAATGCATACTTGATATCTCGTGCATTCAGAGAACGAAGCAAGAAGTGAGATTGGGTGAACGCTAGAAACGGCGAGAGACAGTTTTCGGGCGCGTTTATGCTTTGAAACACGCAGTAATCTTTTGCAGAATTACCTTAATTTGGTATTTTTGACCACGAATGGTGGCCACCATAAAATCACTCACACATACGAACACATGCTGCCGATTGTCAACGTAGGTGGACAACATAAATATGCTTACTCTGGCTGAAATAGCACGCCGATATAATATGTTTGCATAGCCTATTCTGCCAAATTCCCTACCATCTGTCAAATTTATGGAAACAGCCGAGCGTCAGAAAGGCCCCAGGGAACAAAACAACGGCACAGTTACAGGTATCGCAGGACGCAAAACGACCTAAGCCGCTGCGATGAACCTCCCCCTGCCCTTCCCCGCCTCGAAGGAGAACTCTTCGCACGCTTATGCGTATATTCCGGAGCTTTCTCGCATGCTAGTTGAGTTGTTCCGGGGCTAGTTTCATGGTTAGACACAACCTAGCAGACAGTGAGAGTGAAGCTTAGCCATGCAAAACATGGTGGGTGGGTAGGTATAATTTGTGATATGTATTGTCAGTAATAAAGACAACACTTACAATGAATAAAGGTGGGCGAAAACGGCCGTTGCCATCGATTGCCCCCAAACAACCACGGAGGAAGTAAAAAGAAAAGGGGGAGCATTGCGGCACACGTGTGAAGCCCACCGTGTCGGCCCAGCACGTGACCAAAACGTCAAAGCGCGCGGCAGGTTTTATAGGGCTTTCGGTGTTGTTACATTTTTAAACCTCCTGCGTGAGCCAGCCGGTCTAGGCCGAACAAGCACGTTTCAGATAAAGCCCCACTCTGAGGTCTGGGAAGTCTCGTCGCTTGCGTGATCTTGGTGCAAAAGGTCAACATGGGATCACAAGAAGACACGCAGACTAGCGCTCTTCTTGTGTTCCCATGTTGACCTTTTGCACCAAGATCACGCAAGCGACGAGACTTCCCAGACCTCAGAGTGGGGATTTATCTGAAACGTGCTTGTTCGGCCTAGACCACGAGACAAGCGCTGTCTGGGTCTCTTCTTGTGTCTTCGTGTTAAATTCGCACTTCAGAATGCTAAACCAACTAGCCCAAAGCTTCAATTTATTAGGTTCCTTCGGCAGAGCGCGAAAATGGCTGGTGACTGTGTGTGCGTCGGTGCCATCTGCTTTTCTTGTTCGGGAGCTACGACAAGTTCATCGCATGTTAAATATTAAGGGAGCTAGTAGAGGCAATTTAGAAGTGGTGAATCCCCACCCCCACCCCACAAAATGTGATCTTAGGTAGCTTGTTCATTTGGACTACAATTGAGACGGTTTTTTTTTATTGAATTCTCCGTCATTGTGTTTGCGTACGAGGTTGCACCGGCTATATTCTGTGTGGGTGTGGTGTACTTATGCGGTATTTTGTCAATATATGCGTGCGTGTGGCAGGGCTGTATGCCGAATTTTTTTTTTTGAGGGGGAATTAAGGGCACCTCCTTGAAATGGACTCAGATGGTCATTTTGCACTATGTATGCATGCATGGCTACAGAAACCTCGGGGGGGGGGGGGGGGTGAAGTGCTACCTTATGGCTACACCACTCGTATGTAGCTTTGAGGGAGAGGTGGGTTGTTCAGGTATTTTGCTTCTTTTTTTCAATGCGTTGACTTTCAGTGTTTTTTTTTTTCTCGATGCGGTCTGCGTGATCGCTACGTGCCGGCATAGCCATTAAAAAAAACCGTGTCAAATTAAATGCAACTTCATTTTATTTCTCTCAGAATACAAGTGCAAAAGAGTCATTTTATTTTCAGCTTTACAGGACATTTCGAAATCTTAGCGCCAAAAAACGGAGACAAAAGGAAGAGACGTACACAACATGAGGGCAATGTTGTCTACGTCTCTTCCTTTTGTTTCTGTTTTTTTTTTTGACGCTAAGATTTCGAAGTTCTGCATCTTTACCAACCCGCCAAACTCGCACAACTCATCGGCATTTACAGGTAGCTCTCGAATCATGCCATATTTCTAAATGTGTCTAAAACACTAGAGTGCATCTAATAAAGAAATTCAAAAATATTGTGACTTTGCATGGCGTAAGGGTCAAGTATAAACGGACTATAACCCTTACAAATAATTATGGCCCATCGCCATAGCAGGTTCCAGAGCAGGGGTCTCAAACTCACTTGAGTCAGCGGGCCGCAGTTTCGCAATTTAGCCCCGCAAAATTTCAACATGTCGATATCGATCTCGAAAACGACTGCATTCTGGACACCGATTCTGAAATAAAGCTGTCATTTCACGGATATGTTTCACGGACGGGTGACCACTGAGGTGTCTCACGAAAACAACGCTTAGGACCAGTCATTCCTGTGCAGCTCACTAACATGCCTATTAAGAACAAGTAATGAAATATGTCGGGCGATGACAGTCATGGAAGGACCGCAGGCTGCAAACGATAGTCACGCGGGACGCATGTTTGAGACTCCTGGTCTAGACTATATAAAGGATCATGTTCTCCCCTACTTTTCGATTTAAAAAAAATGTATCAGTATACATGCACGACCTTGCATAAAGAATGGTAGAACCCCCTAACCCCCACCTAAAAAAAAAATCTGTCTGGACATAAGCTATACTCGGCCGCCGCAACCACTGGACGAATGACGTGCTTCACAAATGTTCGTATTTTAACGTGCCATCGGTGGCCATTATCAAAGTGGCTATAAATTTTTTGCTCTCGAAGGAATCCTTTACACTGCTAAGGAACGTTGCCAGACGGATATCCTGTCGGGAAAAAACTACACAAACGTTGTTGTTGTTTTTTTTTCAGTTCATTTCGCTTTCCGGCAAAGCGATGAGGATGGTCAGCATCCGGTCATACTTACCGCTTACAAGATCACCACAGGTGGGAAAATACGTACATTATGGGCGCTATATTTTCTTTCCGTTTTTTTAGATGCATTAAAATATTTAGGTTGGACCTTTATCAACATGCCGACGTTATTGTTACTAAACATTTTTTTTCGGGTGGGTGGCCAGTATATACAGATAAAGAATAGTTTCCGCACTTTTCTTATTTATCATCCGTGCCTAAGCCGCCTTTGAAGTTTACGGGGCTGATGGAGGCGCGATGTGGAGGACTAATAAGTCTGACTTATTAGAAAAACGTAAGTGGTATTCACTGTTTCACTTATCTGCACATGTCTTTGATGAGGTACATGCAGTAAGTGAGTTCGCACGCTGAAAGTATTTTTAGCGTGAGTGTCGCATATTCGTCATGTGTGACCACTGCATACATGAGCTCCGATAGTCGCGGTTTCTGTCCTGGCTCTGGCGATAGCATTTCCACGAAGGCGACATCCTGGAGGCCCGAGTACTGTCTACGTTGAATAAGACCAGATGGCCGAAATTTTCCAAGCATTGCACTGCGTCGTTCCTCATAATCACAGAGTTGTTTTGACATGTGAAACCCCCTAATTAGTGTTAAATACCTGTCAGTTGCAGTCAAGTTCCAGTGGTGTTTGTGCGACAATGCAGGAACTTCGCTTTTTTTAGGCCAGCTAGAAAGGCTCATTCATGCTTCAGATCGAGACAACAAAAAACGGCAGAACTTATGAGAAATCCCCTCGCTTCGCCGCCCTAAGCAGCCAGAAAAGCACGCGGTAAACTAGTTTCTAAAAAGGGAGGAAAACGGTTCGGGACCAATTTTCCCGCCCCGCGATAGCGGTACGAGGGCTTCACGGGACGCGACACTTGGCTATAAACCACTGGGTGTGAACATCCGGCCGTACATTCGATGATGACGACCAAGGCGTCGGTGGTGGTTCACACCACTGCAATCCCAAAACAACCTCTGCAGGGGCTAGCCAGGGGTGACTCTCCGGGACCATGCCCCCTCCACTCCCCCCCCCCCGATTTTTTTTATTTTTTAGGGGCGAAGCTCCTTAGGGCGTGGGCTGTGCGTCCCCTGTAGCCTGTATGTAGCCACCTCTAGTTTAGTTCTTGCAGTGTTCACTAGATGGCGGTACCGTCCCCAGTATGTAGCCACCTCTAGTTTAGTTCTTGCAGTGTTCACTAGATGGCGGTACCGTCTCCTGTATGTATGTAGGGAGGTAGGAAGGCTTCAGTCGACGATAGATTATGCACTGATGTCACATAGGATGTATGAGGGAGGTAGGAAGGCTTCAGTCGACGATAGATTATGCACTGATGTCACATAGGATGTATGATAAGCTCAGTGGAATGCACATAGATGAATGTGGCTCCAGAAGTCTGGGTAGCGATCACAAACGTATCAAGCTAAGTTTTGAAAGAGTAGTGAAAGTGGGAAGGAGACAAGATGAGCAACTACAGGAAAATTTTTATCGAGAAAGGCAAATTGAAATAGCCACTAAACAAATTGAGAAAGTAATCACGGGAGATAATAAGACAGTGTGGACATACACGAATCTTATTAGACTCTTTGAGCTAGAGCTTGCTAAGACGCGTGACAAGTCACCCCGGAAAAGAAGACACAAACCCAAAAGTTGGTGGGATGAGGAAGTTAAGAGAGCCATAGCAAAACGTCAGGAAGCCTCTAGGGAACACAGACATGCTAAGCAGCGGGGTGAACCGACAGATGATGTTGAAAGAAAATGGGCAATCTTTCTAAGCTGTAGAAGGGATGCATCCCTTCTGATCAATGAAAAGATTAGAAGGCAGGGAGCTCAGTGGCTGGCAGAAGTACATAAAAAAGATAGTAGGCAGCTGCGAAATTTTGGAACCATCTAAACTCCCTAAGAAATGAGACGAACCTAGAGCAGAGATTTATAACTACAGCCCAAGGTGCTAGGCTAGAAGGGGACGAAGCTATTGAATATATAAGAACAAAAGTGACAGAAAAATTTCAACAAAGAAGTACTTTATGCACCACAATAGACGAGGACGAATCAAGTGGTGCAATGGCTCCATTTTCACAACAAGAGTGGGAAAGGGCTGAGAAAAGGGTTCCTAGTAGTACATCAACAGGCCCAGATGGCATTCCAATCAGGCTGATAAAGACATTAGGTCCGAAGTCTAAGCAGGCTTTGAGAGAGGCAGTGAGCACAATAATAATCGATGGTGAAGTTCCCGATGGATGGAAACTTAGCAGGATGAGCATGATCTATAAAGGAAAGGGGGACAAAGCTGACACAAAAAACTACCGTCCTATAACAGTGACATCAGTGGTCTACAGGCTGGCGATGCAGATTATAAAGAAAAGACTGCAGGCGTGGATAGAAGATGAGGGGGTGCTGGGGGAA
This sequence comes from Rhipicephalus microplus, assembly GCF_043290135.1. Taxonomy (NCBI): domain Eukaryota; kingdom Metazoa; phylum Arthropoda; class Arachnida; order Ixodida; family Ixodidae; genus Rhipicephalus; species Rhipicephalus microplus. The sequence continues at coordinate 49,899,337 of NC_134710.1, read as the reverse complement.
CTGCAGAATGGGTTTCGGAAACACAGGAGGTTGGAAGACAATCTGTTCTCACTGACGCAGTGCATCGAAATAGCAGAAAAGGAACACAGGCCCCTGTGGCTAGCGTTTTTGGATATCAAGGGAGCGTACGATAGCGTGGTTCAAGAGGAATTGTGGGGAATACTGGACACACTAGGCGTGGAACACGTAGTCACTAATCTTTTAAAGGGTATCTATAAAGGTAACAAGGTAGTTATAAAGCGGGAAAAACAGGTATCCAAGCCTGCAGAGGTAAAACGGGGGCTTAGACAGGGGTGCCCCCTGTCACCCTTATTATTCATGATGTACCTACAAGGATTAGAGGCAAAATTAGAGGGAAGTGGACTGGGCTTCAACCTCTCTTTAGTCAAACAAGGAAAACTTATTGATCAGGCACTACCAGCATTAATGTACGCAGATGATATAGTGCTAATGGCCAACAACAAGGAAGATTTGCAGAGATTGATGGACATCTGCGGTAATGAGGGATAGGTTAGATTTTAAATTCAGTCAGGAAAAATCAGCAGTCATGATTTTCAATGACAACGAAGGTAGTGAGCTTCGAATACAGGAGGTCACGCTAGAGATAACAGATAAATACAAATATCTGGGTGTATGGATAAGCAATGGAACCGAGTATCTGAGGGAACACGAAATATACGTGACGACTAAAGGTAACAGGAATGCAGCAGTCATGAAAAATAGGGCACTGTGGAATTACAATAGGTATTGTCACGATGAGTCACAAGTACTGGGGGGATTTATTGAACGACCGGGTAGCTAGCTCTAGGACGATGCGTCAGTCGTGGCTGGCTCTCGAGCAGAGAAGAACGCGATCTTCTTTTTTCCTCCAGATTTTGAGCCGCTCTTGCTGCCAACCCATTACGTGCTGGCGGCATTATCCCCCCTTCCGAAAAGAAAAAAAACAACAAGTACCAAAAAGAGGAAAGGAAAGTACATAGCAGCACCGCGATGCTACTACATAGGCACGTGAAAAAAAAAAAGGAAATTCGGATGAAGTGAAAGTAAAAATTGAAGAGCGTGCCAACATAGGAAACGTCAATGAACGAGAAAGTAAGTTCGCAAAATAAACAAAAAACACAAAGAACGCTGTACGGTAAAGGAAAAGTTACGAACAACGCGCAATAAATGGCTTCATGCGCAACACATGAACGACGTCCGGCCTCAGCCGTGTCCTGCTCCGTGCATGGAGTGTTGAGTCCGGAACCACTTCGCAGTTCACGTCACTGACGCGGCGTAACACTTTATATGGGCCAAAGTACCGGCTCAGCAACTTTTCACTAAGGCCCCGGCGGCGGACGGGCGTCCACACCCAAACTTGATCTCCGGGGCTGTAAAACACTTCTCTGTGGCGGGTATTATAGCGTCGTGCGTCTGCCTGCTGTTGCTGGCCGATGTGCAGTCACGCGAGCTGCCGGGCTTCCTCGGCACGCTCTGCGAATTCTTCGGCGTCTGTTGCCAACTCGTCTTCGTCCTGACACGGTAGCATTGAGTCTAGCATGGTCTGCACTTCGCGGCCGTAGAGAAGCCGAAATGGCGTGAATCGCGTGGTCTCTTGCACGGCGGTATTATACGCGAAGGTCACGTAAGGCAAGATCCGGTCCCATGTTTTGTGCTGTACGTCGATGTACATTGAGATCATGTCTGCGAGGGTCTTATTCAGTCGTTCAGTAAGTCCATTGGTTTGCGGGTGGTACGCAGTTGTCCTTCGGTGTCTGGTGTTGCTCAGTTTGAAAACTTCGTCCGTAAGCTGCGCCGTGAATGCCGTCCCTCTGTCCGTTATTACACTGGAAGGAGCACCGTGTCGTAACACGATGTGGCGCATGAAAAATTGTGCTACCTCAGAAGCCGTGGCTCGTGGGATCGCCTGGGTTTCAGCGTAGCGTGTCAAATAGTCGGTCGCGACGATCACCCATTTGTTGCTGTCCGCAGACATAGGAAAAGGCCCGAGAATGTCCATGCCGACTTGGTCGAACGGCGTGCAGGGTGCTTCAATGGGCTGAAGCAAACCAGCTGGCTTAACAGATGGTCGCTTTCGGCGCTGACATTCCCGACAGCTCTTGACGTACTTCTTGACGCTTGCCGAAAGTCCTGGCCAATAGTACCTCTCACTCACTCTGGCAAGTGTTCGTGAGTAGCCCAGATGACCGGATGTGGGTTCGTCATGGCAAGCGAAGAGGACGTCGTCTCGCATGTCTCGAGGAACTACCAGGAGGTAGGCACGGCTGTTCGAACGAGCGTTCTTCTTGTACAGCACACCATCTCGAAGGCAGAACGACGGCAACGAGCGGAATAAATGACGTGGTATGATTGTGTCCTGGCCCTCTAAATGATCGATGATCGGACGAATCTCTGCGTCATCCCGCTGCCGTTTACTCAAGTCTGATGAGCTAATGGCGCCCAGGAAGCTTTCGTCTTCCTCTGCTTCCTGACTGACGACATGAAGGGGCGCGCGTGACAGTGTGTCAGCGTCTTCATGCTTACGGCCGGACTTATGGACGATGGTGACGTCAAATTCCTGCAGCCGCAAGCTCCACCGTGCTAGCCGTCCTGAAGGGTCGCGCAGGCTTGCCAACCAGCAGAGGGCGTGGTGGTCCGTCACTATCTTGAAGGGACGACCATAAAGGTACGGGCGGAACTTGGTGATTGCCCACACGACTGCGAGGCACTCTTTCTCCGTAGTGGAATAATTCGCCTCAGCACGCGATAGAGAGCGGCTGGCGTAGGCTATCACTCTTTCGATGTCTTCTTGACGCTGGACGAGCACTGCACCGAGCCCAATGTTACTAGCGTCGGTATGGACCTCCGTGTCAGCATCATCGTCGAAATGAGCGAGAACGGGCGCTGATTGCATGCGCTGTCGCAGCTCATCAAAAGCTGCTTGTTGCTCGTTTTCCCAGACAAACGGTGTGTCGTCCCTTGTGAGACGAGTCAGAGGTTCTGCTATCTGTGAAAAGCCATGAATGAATCGGCGATAGTAGGCGCACAAACCAAGGAAGCGCCGGACGGCTTTTTTATCGACAGGAGCTGGTAATTCGGCAACAGCGGCAAGCTTGTCCGGATCGGGACGGATTCCTTCGGCGCTAACTACATGTCCAAGAAACTTTAGTTCTTTATAGCCGAAGTGACACTTCTGTGGCTTTAGTGTGAGGTCCGCCGATCGGATAGCCTCCAGCACGCTGCGCAGGCGCTGAAGGTGCTGCTCGAACGTGGCAGAGAAGACCACCACATCGTCAAGGTAGACAAGACAAGTCTGCCACTTCAGCCCTGTGAGGACAGTGTCCATCATTCGCTGGAAAGTCGCCGGCGCTGAACACAAGCCGAAAGGGAGTACTCGAAATTGGTATAGGCCGTCTGGAGTCACGAAGGCTGTCTTTTCGCGGTCTCGCTGATCTACCTCGATTTGCCAGTACCCGCTTTTGAGATCGAGAGAAGTGAAATAATGGGCACGACGAAGTCTATCTAGCGAATCGTCGATACGCGGTAGCGGGTACACATCCTTTTTGGTCACGTTGTTAAGCTTTCGGTAATCGACGCAGAAGCGTAGCGACCCGTCCTTCTTTTTGACAAGCACGGCTGGAGATGACCACGGGCTGTTGGATGGTTCGATAACGCCATCGTCAAGCATCTCGCGAACTTGCGTACGTATCGCTTCACGTTCTTTAGCCGACACGCGGTAGGGGTGCTGGTGTATTGGGCGTGCGTCCTCGTACGTGATGATCCTGTGTTGAGTGATGGACGTCTGGCGGATCTTCGAGCAACTTGCGAAGCAAGACCTGTACTCAAACAAGAGCGCTCGCAGCGCAGTCTGGTTATCGGTGGACAGATCAGGATTGATGTCAATGTTGCTCATTGATGTGTCTGCGTTATCCACTACTTCTGACGTGAAACAGTTGGTTACGTTTGCTACTTCGTGGGCAAACGCTATCGAAGTGCCACGGAAAAGGTGTCGATGCTCGTTGCTAAAGTTGGTAACGAGCAATTCAGATCGGCCGTCACGAACGTGTATTACACTTCTCGCTACACATATGCCTTGCTGCAGGAGGTGTTCTAAATTTGTCTCGGCCACCACATCGCCATCGCTCAAACCACAGCATGTTACGTCGACTAGAACACTGGCTCGGGGAGGAAGCGTCATGCTCTGTTCAGAAATACGGAGTACGTCAACACGCATTCCGTCATCCTGCACGTTGATTGCTCGCTGGGCTGAGAACGTGACGCGGCGCTCTTGCAGATCAATGATAGCTCCATTTTCCTGTAGAAAATCAACTCCCAGAATGACGTCACGGGAGCATTCACGTAGAACAAGGCAGCTTGCTACGAATGTGTACCCTTGAATCTGTACTCTAGTTGTGCAGGCACCCAGTGGAGTAACGACATGGCCACCAGCTGTCCGAATCTGCGAGTTATGCCATGGTGTGATCACTTTCTTCAGCTGCGTTGTCAGTTTCTCGCTCAGTATGGAATAGTCTGCGCCGGTGTCCACTAACGCATTAACTACACAACCATCAATTGTTACTGCTATGTCGAGTGAAAGCCGGCTATCCTTTGCAGCAGCAGGTGATGTCGGACCAGTTTCTGTACAGTTCTGCGTCAATAGGAGGTCTTCAGCGCTTCGACGTTCAGCGACCCCGCCCCCAGAGGTCGCTTCGGCTAGTTTTCCCGGCGGGGGCTGGGAGATCGTGCGGTAGAATACCGCTGGGGCGTTGATGAAAATCGCCTCGGTGATGGCGAGCGCGACTGGCGCCCGGCAGACGGTGGTGCATGCTGCTGGGAGAGGTAGTTTTGGATGTCGCGTGGTCTCTGACCGTAACGGGGTGGCGGCGAGTACGCAGAGAAGCCGCGAAGCCCAAGACGGCGATATGGGCACTGGCGGTACAAGTGATCAGCTTCTCCGCAGTGAAAGCACAGAGGCCGGCGATCAGGTGTGCGCCAAACATCAGACTTTCGAGGAGACGTGCGCCGATCGTCGATGTACGGAACTGGTTGCACTGAACGATGGGCGACAGAAGCACCAGGGACAAAGGGCAGGGGCGGTGGCGTGTACGTGCCTTCGTAGTACGGTATGTGCTGCGCTGACTGTAGTGAAACAGCAGGAACAGGATGGACGAATAATGGCGGCGTTGCAGCAGGGCGTTTCAAGGCTTCCGCGTAGGTTGTCTCACGGCGGTATTCACCAGGAGCTGGCACAGCTGTATCATGAGGCAAGGTGTCCCGGAGGGCCTGGTGCAGCTCATCCTTGATCACAGTTGAAATAGAGTTGACTGTAGGATGAGGTGTTACACCAGCCTTTTGTAACTCTTCACGTACTATATCACGGATGAGTTCACGTAGACAGTCCTTGTTGGTTCTAGTGGCGGTGAAAATGTCGGCAGTAGACATGCCACTGACTTGCCTGTCGTATTGGTTGGATCGCTTCTGCAGCATTTTTTCCATTGTCACGGCCTCGGACAAGAACTCCGCGACCGTCTTCGGAGGACTTCGCACGAGGCCGGCAAAAAGCTGGTCCTTGACACCGCGCATCAAGTGACGCAACTTCTTGTCCTCAGTCATTCTTGAATCGGCCCGTCGGAAGAGGCGCGTCATGTCTTCGACGTACGCGGTCACAGTTTCGTTTGGCGACTGGACGCGGGCAAGAATAGCTCGTTCAGCTCTTTCTTGGCGGTCAGTGCTGGCATATGTCTGCAGAAGTCTACGACAGAATTCGGGCCACGTCGTCAGCTGCTCCTCCCGATTTTGATACCACGTGCGAGCCCCGTCTTCGAGATAGAAGTAGACACGACCCAGTTTCGCCGCGTCGTCCCACTGATTCAAGTTGGCTACGCGCTCGAAGTCCGCCAACCAGTCTTCAACGTCTTCGCGCTCCGTACCATGGAACGTCGGCGGTGCCCGTGGGCTTTCCAAAGTATAGCGGTTCGGCGACGTGCTTCCCGTGCTGGTTGCCAAGGTTTGTACCGGAGTGCTGGTCATGTTTGTTGACGTGGTGGGAGCAGTATCGTTGACTTCCGGAGGCAATCCCCTGATTCGGCGGCTGGTCCGATGCACGGGAGTGTTGACTGGCACTGGACTCGTATTACGGCTTCCTGGGGGGGTCTGCAGCATCCGTGAGGCTACCCAGCACCTTCCACCAGTTTGTCACGATGAGTCACAAGTACTGGGGGGATTTATTGAACGACCGGGTAGCTAGCTCTAGGACGATGCGTCAGTCGTGGCTGGCTCTCGAGCAGAGAAGAACGCGATCTTCTTTTTTCCTCCAGATTTTGAGCCGCTCTTGCTGCCAACCCACTACGTGCTGGCGGCAGTATGATGTTGTGAGAGGAATATGGAAAGGGGTCATGGCTCCTGGGCTGACGTTCGGCAATGTGGTCTTGTGCATGAGATCAGAAGTTCAAGCAAGATTAGAAATTAAGCAACGTGGAATAGGTAGGCTTGCTTTAGGAGCTCACGGGAATACACCAAATCAGGGAGTACAAGGTGATATGGGATGGACATCATTTGAGGGCAGGGAAGCTAGCAGCAAGATAAAATTTGAGAAGCGATTGAGAGAAATGGGGGAAGAGCGTTGGGCTAGGAAGGTTTTCAGCTACTTGTACATGAAGAATGTCGATACAAAATGGAGGAAGCGAACCAGGAAGTTGACTGGTAAATACTTAGAAAACAGCAGGTGGCCAAACCAAAAAGAACTATCGGTTAAGAAGAAAGTGAAGGAAACGGAGACTGACATGTGGAGAATGGGCATGATAAAGAAGTCCGCACTAGAGATCTATCGAACGTTTAAGCAGGAAATCGCCAAGGAAAGGATCTATGATAATACTCGGGGTAGTTCTCTACTGTTTGAGGCCAGAACGGGAGTACTGCGAACCAAGACATATCGGGCCAAATACGAAGGGGTAGACACAGTATGCAGTGCGTGTGGAGAGGAAGAAGAAACTGCCAAACACTTGATAATGTTCTGTAAAGGGCTTCACCCTATAGTTCAGGATGATGGCGCAGAGTTTTTCAAAGCACTGGGGTTTAGGGACCGGGAGGGCAAAATAAACTTTAAGCGGGTAGACTTAACTAGGAGGTTATCTGATTGGTGGCTAAAGTCAAGGCACGAGTGAAAATTAAACTCTTCACTGCAAAATACGAATCCTCAAACTCTTTTTTTAAGGGGAAAAAATATATAGTTTTTGGTTCATTAGGTATTACGGCTTGGTGGCGCTAGCCACCGCCCAATCTAAAGGGTACAGCCAAATCCATCTATCCATTCATCCATGTAGCCACCTCTCGTTTAGTTCTTGTAGTGTTTACTAGATGGTGGTACTTGTAGCTGATGATGAAATGATGCAAGATGTTATAAACTAGAAAGCGGTACTTGTAGTTGATGAAAGACGCGAGGTCTTATACAGGAACCGCTCTCCCTTCATTTCACAGACCATAAAGCCGTCATAATGAAGGGACATCGCAAGCCATCCATCGTCTAAGAACAAATAAAAGTTGATTTGTGTATATACACACACAGCGTTTCTCACGTCTTTACATGATGATCGACTGGGCGAATTACACGGAAGATTCACAGTTTACCGATGAATCCCTCCGGAGTTTCGCCCTTTCATCATCATTCCCCCCGTGAATATGCCGTAATTTTTTTCGTCATGCACACACATTGCGAAAACCATTTCCCGGCCCAATGAAACCAATAAGCCCCCCCCCCCCCCCGCTCGAAAGAAAATTCTGCATACAACCATGAACCACGGAGTAAGAACAATTTGTGGACAAGAAACTCCCAGCGTCACTAAGCTACTAGTACACTTTTACGGAGCGATGTGGTTCACGCCAACGCTCGACAGATAACGCTTTCGGCATATTGCCCTTCAGTTCGGACTGTTGCCATTCAGTTCAGTTCAGACTGGCGTGTTGGGTGGACGTGTATATTGAGCGCTCCCGATCGACTGTGCAGATAAGTGGTTTTGAATGTTTTGAGCTTGCTTTCGTAATTATTAAGGCAGCAGTTAAACCCTTTGTCGCACTTATTACATTGTACGGCTTTTTCGGGGGTCAGTCACCAGGTATTTACTATTTTGTGTGTTTGTGTTTTTTTCTCTTGCCACCCTGTAGCTGAGGTGCACGTAAACCGAACACACAAATTTTTGCAGTAGAGCTTAGACTTCTTTTTTTTTCGTAGGGCAGGGTTCGTCGTACGCCGTGTTTTGTAATTATCGAGTGGGACAATTCATAAGGACAATTGGTGTCAAAAAGACATGGTTAAAAGAGCTGTAAAATGTTCAGGATGCGGGGTGAGTTTGAAACTGGACCCAAATGTAGACGCGAATGAAGTGCAAACTGATGCCAAGTGTAGGCAATGTGAAGTCGAGGAAAAAAGGGAGAAAAATGAAGGTTGCCCACAGTGAACTGCTGATAAGAATCACCAAGCTGGAGACTGCGTTGGCGATATTGCAGGAGAAAAGAAGGGCTATGGGAGAAAGGCGCCAGTCCGCCGAGGAAGAACTAGCGAAGGTGAACAAAGGAGCAGCCGACGAAGAGAACGGTAGGGCACCGGCAACCAGAACGGCGCAGAAGAAAAAACAAGCACGTTCGAAAGAAAAAAACAGGTTCAGCCGGTTAAATGGTCGCAAGACCCAGCTTCAGCGAAGTAGTGGTGGGGCTGGGAAGGGACAAAGCAGCCGGCGTCACAGGTACAAGTAACCTCCAGATGCAGGATGCTCCAGCTGAAAAGTCACAGCATGTGATAATCGCCAGAGACTCGAATTTAAATCGATGAGCAGAAGCAATCCAAGAGAGGGTAAAAGGTGACATGAGGGTTGCAGTAGGGACGTTCTCAGGATTCAAGCTGGAAGCAGTTATGAGACAAGCGAGTGCAAAACTCAAAGATACAGCTGATGGACGAAACCTCGTGATAATTACCGGCGGTTTAAACGATGTCGTAAATGAAGATACGGCAGGACGAGCGACCATACTGGCAAAAGGGTTTGATGACATGCGCGCCACTTCTCCTCAGGTACAGGTAGTGATATGCACGATACCGGAGCTACCGGTGCGTGACAGCAACCTGCAAAGAGCGGTTGTCAACGCAAACCAAGAGATATGGCGGATGAGTCGAGAGAAAGGCATTGATGTGGTGGAAATAAACAGAGAGGTGCATAGGTGGGGTGGTTTTCAACGAGACAGAATTCACTTCGATGGGAGGCTAGGTTATCAGGTGGGTTGACGACTTTCAGACCGCGCAGTAGCTTATTTTGGGGACACGCGGGCCCTTTGGGGTGCAGGATAGCTAGTAACGAGGAAAACAACCAGGGAGATTCTTTGACAGGTGGCATGGACAGATACGATTCCAAAGTGGCACCAGTATCTAAGATAGGTAGAGTTCGGCGCAGAAATACATGTAGCCACGAGGGCCGAGCCAATTCAGATGTAGGGTATATTAACATGCAGGATGGCAGGAACAGGCTCAAGTGGGAAGAGATAGAAGAACAGCTAAGGAAGGAGAGGCCGATCGTATACGGTTTTGTAGAAACACACCTTAGGGACATGGAACAACCTCCTAACAATCCGGACTACGCGTGGGAATATTGTAATAGAACAGAAGGCAGAAAGGGGGTGGTATTGGGGCATTCATTCATAAAAGTTGTGGGGTCCCGAAATGGCGAACGAGCGTCACCGCGCTCTTGGAGTGACCCAGACGCCGTCGGTACAAACCAAACCACAACATACATTTATTTAACTAATTTACAACAATGATATCGTCCGCCGAATCGATACATCAATCGTTATCAATACGCTAGGACATCCGTACACAATATGACCATACACTCTATGACAAACTCAAACACACAATAACATGACAAACACAATACCACCTCCAAGGCGGCGTCGCCTACACTTGACTTACCACAAGGGCCTCCGGCGCGCATGCCACGGTACCACGCGCCGAGGATCCACGCTAGAGACAACAGTTCGTGGCAATTGCCACGCGTCAAAGAGACTCGCTAAACTCTCGCCCGCCAGCAAAGCTTGCTTTCCGCCAGGGGTCACCGCCAGCGCTACCACTCTACCAACCATGATGATAGTGGTACTGAACGCGAACACAACGCCATCTATCGCCCGGTGGTCGTAACTTGAAATGCGGCTTTTGGGCGAGACACGTGCGCCACGCAGCACAAGCAACCTTACAGGGGGTGTCAGCACCCCACAAAGTACAGACTGGCAAAGGGTCAAGTAGGAGTGCAAGAAAGTGGTAGGGCAAATGACACTCCTTGGTTTGGTGTACTTGTGGGCGGGAGCAAAGGCCAGAGAGGAAAACCAGGCAATGGTGGAGTGTATATCAAAGGACATTGAGGAATCAGGAGGAGAGTGCGAGATAGCTATACTAGGAGATATGAATGTGCACATATAAGATATAGATGGGTATACCAACCCAACAGGCGAAATGATCATGGATATATGTGAAAGGCATATCGTTATATAGGTTAGATTTCAGATTCAGTGGGGAAAAATCAGCAGTCATATATTTTAATGATAATGAGGGTAGTGAGCTTAGAATACAGGAGGTCACGCTAGAGATAACAGATAAATACAAATACCAAGGCGTATGGATAAGCAATGGGGCCGAGTACCTAAGGGAGCACGAAATATACGTGACGACTAAAGGTAACAAGAATGCAGCAGTGATGAAAAATAGGGCACCGTGTATGGAATTACAATACGTATGATGTTGTGAGAGGAATATGGAAAGGGGTCATGGTTTGTGGTCTGACGTTCGGCAATACGGTATAGTGCATGAGATCAGAAGTTAAAGCAAGATTAGAAATTAAGCAACGCGGAATAGGCAGGCTTGTCTTAGGAGCTCACGGGAACACCCCGAATCAGGGGGTACAGGGAGACATGGGATGGACATCGTTTGAGTGCAGGGAAGCTAGCAGCAAGATAGAAATTGAGGAGTGATTGAGAAAAATGGGAGAGGAGCGTTGGGCTAGGAAATTTTTCAGTTACTTGTACATGAAGGACGTCGATATTAAATGGAAGAAACGAACTCAAAAATTTTCAAGCAAGTATTTAGACAACAGCAGAATGCTAAGCCAAAAGGAAACATCGGTTAAGAAGAAGGTGAAGGAAACAGATGGAGACATAGGGAAGATGGGAATGCTTACGAAATCATCACTGGAGATCTACCGAACTTTTAAGCGGGAAATTGCAAGGGAAAAGATCTACGACAATTCTCGGAATATTTCTCGGTTTTTCGAGGCTAGAACGGGAGTATTGCGGATAAAGACGTACCGAGCAAAATACGGAGGCACATGTTAGGTAGTGCGTGTGGAGAGGAGGAGGAAATGACTGACCATTTGATAATGTTCTGTAAAGGCTTTACCCTACAGTCGAAGATAATGGCGCCAAAATTTTCAAAGCATTGGGGTTTAGGGACATTGAAGGCAAAATAGACTTTAAATGGGTGGAAATGACCAAGAGGAGGCTAATTGATTCGTTGCTACAATCGAGGAGCGAGTGAAATTCAATCGTTAAACACACAGCTAGTACTTAACTTTATCACTAGGCGGCGTGAGCCACCACCCGATCTAAAGGGCACAGCCGGATACATCCAATAAAGCCCTGCTTTGAGGGCTTTATCTGCCATCATATACATGGGTGTCTAGAATAACGACACATAAAAATCGTGATAGCACCTCGACACTGCAACATTTTCAGATTTTCATGCGTAGCCTGAGTGACTAGATGTAGCACATATTTCAGCGGCAGTTACTAATTGATACTGCCAGAATAAAGTCACAAAGCGCTTGAAACGAGCTGCTAGTAATGACCCAGGAGCAGACGACTTCTGTCGCATGCACGCGCCTTTCTCTTCTCGCTCACATGTTGTGGGCGCGCGTGCGTGGATGACCTTGGGAGGGAAAGTTACCTACAAGCGGTGGCGAATCTCTTCGCAATATGCAGGCTGTTTCTTTGACTGGTTGATATATTAACGCGACAGCGTTAGAGAGCTCGTGTCGCAGAAATTCCGCCGTTGGCGTCGGCCCCGCTGGTTGTGAGCGAGAAATCGTCCGTGAGCGAACATGTCATCCGAGATTGCAGGCGCGCGGCGGGTTTCGCACCCGCGATTTCGGAGGCCATGGATCGAAAAAAGCTCGTTACAGAGAACGCCGTGGGAGGCTGCTACTTGTCCACGCGTGTGCACGTGATGACACAGAAAAAGCCGCGCATTCGAAGAAAAAAAAGTACTCAAGGTCACGATGCGCGGATGACGTGTTTCTTTGCCCCTGCCACCCCTCCCTGCTTTGCTCTTCCAGCGCTTTCGTCGGGAGGAGACAAGAGAGAATGACATTGCAGGATGCGACAAACCACAAACCTTTGTACCTCCACTCGCACTGGACGGATTCTTAAAAATTTTGCGGCGTTGAATTCATCAGGCAATAAGCTTCTCTATTGAATTCATTCCATGGGTACTTGAAAAAGTGTTTCAGGGCCCCTTTAACAAATTTTTTTTGACAGGTGTCACGACGAAAACGAGCCCATTCGGCGATTTGTAGGCGCATTTGGGACGCCTCAAACTACATCGAAAAAGGTCGGGATAGTGCAACCATACCCGCTAAAAACACGTAGGAACATTCAAACAGCTCTAAAGATAGACAAGTATGTCCGTGTAGTGGAAACCATATCATGACTTTCCAGAGGCGTTGATCAAGCAAACAGCAAGCGCTAGATAATGAGCTGCCATCTGTGAGGCATTGTGGGAGAGAGAGAGAGAGAAGGAATGTAGGAAAGGTAGGGAGGTTAACTAGACTATGCGTCCAGTTTGCTACCCTACACATTGGAAGGGGGAGAGGGGAGTAAAAAAAAGAGAGAAGGATAGACACATGTCACATCACATACACAATGCCGAGTTTCACAGGCGGTCCCTCAATGAAGTTGCTGTCAAGTATCTCAGGAGGGCCCGTGTGGATTTCTGTACTGATGTGCTGCGCGACCAGGCTCCTAATATCGTTGCTTCATCAAATGGCCGGTCATCGAGTCTATTCAAGGCACACTGGAGAGTCCGGCGATCTTCATCAAATTGGGCACAGTGGCACAAGAGATGTTCAATAGTCTCTATACAGTTGCAGCTTTCACACATGCATGAATCTGCCATGCCAATGCGATGGCTGAATGACTTAGTGAACGCTACCCCAGTCCACAGCCGGCACAGCATTGTAGCGTCACGTCGAGAAATCCTGCATGGCAGTTGTTTCTGGAGTAATGACTAATTAAGATTCTTAGGGTGATGATTGGAGTTAAGCGGAGAATTCCAGTGCGCAAGCGTGGCATTATGCGCGATGTGACGAAGCACCGGCAATAGCTGCATTTATGGGACTTTGAATTTCTTATATTTGGATGAGCACTACGTTCCATATGGCAAAATTTCTGATGTTGCAATATGCCTCTCTTTATGTCGGAGAAAAAGGAAACGAGCTTTTATGAAAACTATACAGTTTCTCCTACAGCGCCCTTCATTGATGGAGCTGTCAAAATACCGCCAGGCCAAAAGTTTACCCACAAAAAGTAGTGCAGCCAAAAAAAACTGAATTAATCATGAACGAGGTAAATTAACAGCTGACAAAGAAAGGTAAGGCATCGTTGCAGTACCAACGGGGCATTTGATAATATGTTAGGGCTTCTCGGTATTTTATTGACCAGATAATAGAACAGAAAAAATGATCAAATGGAGAGTTAAGTTTTCCTTTTCGTTCGTTGATCTCCTTGATATGGATTGAAGTCCCGTCAAGGAGATGATCGGCGTCGATGAAGCAGGAGGCAGGTTAGAGGTAATGAAAAGTTGAAGGTATACTACAGCGAAATATTTACAGTCATATGTACATCTTGCCGAAGCACACTCATGATAACACAGACATCAACAGCGTCTTACTCTTCTACTTAACTTTTCTTAAGTTAGAGCCTAGAACACTGTTACTACATACGACGTACTTAGTCTCACTGTTCGACCACCAAGTGGTTACGGCCCAGACAAAAGTTGCATCGTACGGAGTCGTACTGATCTATCAGTTCAGTGATTGCAGCCTCGACTGAAGAGAAACGGATTCCCCCCAGTCTTAAGCATCTTGCGGTAACAAAGAAAAGGGGAGGCGGCCACTGCTGGTCCGCCTCAACATTCTCTCATCCAATCTGTTTCCACTAAGATTAAGTCACTCTCTACTGAGCTGACCTTACTCTCGACAGCAGCGCTTCTACAGTTTAAACAGGCGTATGGTACTCTTTCCCATCATGTCTCTCTCTCTCTCCACCTCCCACGCGCTCAGGAATTCTAACGCTCGGGAGATATCGGCATTGTAGACCCGGTACATTCATGCCCTTTCCCACACCCAGCGAGCCGAGACGAACCTCCAAAGCCGGAAATTGAATGATTGCGCGCGGAACGTGATTGCCCCCGCAGGTAGCAAGCGGCCTTTGACTTTCTCCGCTTACCTTGTGCTCGGGTCGTGCATCGCTGCGAATTTGAGCCGATCACCAGAACAGAGCGTGTCGCCTACTCCCACTGAGCTCGCGCCCGGCAGTGGAGGCAGGACGGGGTCGCTTAATCCCATTGTGCGTTTGCCCCCGGCAGGGGCGACTTGTCTCTAAACCACAAACATTCCAAGCCGGTTGGCAGAGCGGGTTCATTTCACATTGTGTGTTTGTCCCCGGCAGCGGAGGGGACGGACGTAGTTTGCATTCCAGAGGATAAGTGGTGTATAGTTACATGGGCATACCGAGAGAGAGTCGAGAAAGAAGCTTTGTATAACGTAGCTTCCCGTGCTGTCGTCCCATGCTCAAAGGAAGCAATTTGCGACCTTGCCAAGAGAGATCCGAGAAAGAGGCTTTGAATAACGTAGCTTCTGGTGCTGTCCCATCCCCACGATCAACTTATGAGCGGCAAAACACAACATGGAGGATTGGAAGTTTTCCAAGCATCGCTTTCTCCGGATATCCAGGAGCTTCACAAACGAGTTAGGGAACAGGCAAATCCCCCCCCCCCTATAATAAAAAGAGTTTGCACACTTGCTGCATTGTTATTCGTCCAGGGCTTATGGTTGTGTGCGAGTGAAACATTTATTTTCGTTGCAGCTCCTCACTAGTTTCTTCTGCTGTGAGGCAACTGTGTAAACATATGCTGATGCTGATGACCTCAGACGAATGGCGCTCAATCACAGAGGGGGATGGGCCAAGAACCGGGCGGCAGGATACTGAAATGAAACTAAAACGAAATTAAAGCCAATCTGAAAAATAAGTTTACAGATAATACTGCCAATAAACAAAAATGTTTGCTGAGCAAGCGGTCAAACCATCTCTTGTTTCTGACAGGCATCGCTACAAATTATAAACTAAAGATCTGAAAAAAGTTAGGGTTCACTAGCACGGTAATCTTTTAGTTGCATTGATGTAAACACAGTGGAGCATATATTCCTGTGGCAGTGGCCCAGTGAAGTGCCGCCATGTCATAAAAGTAAGATTTACTTGTATTCCTACCTTTAGTAATGGGGCTATTAAAGATCTTTTCTCTGATAAGAGTGATGACGACAGAATAAGAAGAAATGTTCAATTGTTTCAATTTCGTTGCAAAAAATGCACAGCGGTGATGCGTTGAGCCGAGCTTTGTTAAGGTAATAATTTAGTTGTGGAACTGTACAGCGCAATCTGGTATAAGTGACCTCTGACTGGCGAGATACACACCACTGTTTATTCCAGCAATGCCTTAGATGCTCGAAATCTTTATATTTATCCAAATTACCGATTCCCCATTGCAAACAAGCATTTCGGAACCTTAGCACTGTCACGTAAGTCGTATCTGGCAAAACTGCGATGGTGGGCCCACTCAGGGATAGTGCTACTAAAGAGTCCGCCATTTCGTTCAAATATGATCCGCGGCGGCCTGGTACCAATAGCAAATGCAGTTTTTTTACGTTTTTCAGTACTAAATGCCAAACCGTATTCATCAGCTTGGCATTTGCTGCCGCAGAAAGTGCATTACATACTGATAATGAATCTGTAATGACAACTGCTGATGATTCGCTTGCGGACAATTTGTGTAAGGCAAGAGCAATAGTCAATAATTCTGCAATGAATACAGGGGTATAACCTGGGAGTCGAATCGAAAAGGAGTCAAAAGAAGGAGAGAAGATGCCAACCCCAGCCTTTTCTTTTGACACAGATGCATCAGTCACAATGATATCGCTTATCTCTAGGTAAGCTAGATAATCTGCTAACTGGTCATTTAAGTACCTATGTGCCAATTGTTTCGCGTTATGAAAAAATATAATGTGAATTGATATCTATGAGTCGTTTTTTTTACTGCGAAAGCTGTTATGAGAGCAGAACACGGGTCACGCGCGTGGCTTTAGTTGTCCGCCGCCGCCGCCCGTAACCAGTATCGAACAAAGAAAAAAAAAAACTCGGTAAATAAAACACCAATGGCACAATTGGATCCCAACCTGGGTCCAATGCATGCCTACCCAGTATTCTACCACTGAGTCACGCTAGTCTTATAAACTAAAGGTACGCCAATGACACAATAGTATTCGAACCCGGGTCCGCTGCGCGTGCCAGCCCAGTATTCTACCACTGAGGCCCGCCAGTGCTTGAAACTTGTTTCTAAACTGGCCTTAGGTAGGCTTGATGTCGGGAAAAGAATCGCGTTAATATTAGTAATAAAGTATTTTAAGAACATCAAAGGAACAGCCAGGCGTCACACAATGCGAATTCCGTAACGACTGGGTCGACCAATGCTCCAACCCATTAGAAAACTTGTTGCTGATCACTTTATAGCTGTGGGGCATACCCACATCACGCATTTCGAATTGTCGTCAGCCACTGCATGGAAAAAAATGCACAAAATTCAAACAAGTGTACCGCGTATGCTTCTCCAAAGAATGACGAAGTATAGCATAGTGAATGCTGGCCTACTACACAATATTTGATTATTTATGGCGCTGTGGGTACCCATCAGTGTGCTTCAAGGTATGTCTTCTGGAGTGGAGATGCGCCCTGATAAGTCACGCCGGTGGCCGCCATATTCGAAAAGGAAAGGCTCGGAAGCAGACGACCGTGAGTCGGCATGCAGAATACCAGAGAATATATGCGGAAGTTGAAATATTACAGCTAAAGTTAGAAAAGATAGGTAATTAAGTAAACTCACCAGTCATTTTTCTAGAGTTATCAGACGTACCCCAAACGAACCGTTTATAAGAACGATTGCAGTGGCTCTAGTTATGCTTAATATGTATCAACTTCCGTTGGCGACGTGTGTTGTCATGGCAAGCGCAGCCTGCAGAGCCTAGAAACGAGGTAGCTCGATGTTTCATATAACGCCAATCACTCATTCTGATAACTTCGTCTATCGGTGTTTCGGTTTCGTCGGCAAGATAGAACGAATTTCAAAGGTGTCTCATCATGTTTTAGACGCAATCGCTTATTTTCGTGACTACATTCTACTGAAGCGACGTATAGGAGGTAGAAACTAACAGGTTTTTGCAGATGCGCTCGGAAAGCAGGAAAAATAGAATGTGCACTGCCAGGCCATAGTCTAGGATCTGCCCTGTTCTGTCGAAGCAGCATTCTTCGAATTGAATGAACAGAGGTGGTCACCGTCCGATAGCCCTCCAACTATTTTTTTTTTTGTACAGCACGTTCCCAGGCAGAACGCAGCACACTGTCTTTGATAATCACGGCATGGAATTGTTCTCTACGTTTGCGAAATAGCTCAAACCCTTCCTTCCTCTGTGGCTCAAACGAACGCCTCCTTTATTTAGATGCCTGCCGCGTGAGAACTAAAACAGCTGTCACACCCTTTTCCTCCTTCATTTTCGATTTTTGGGACGTTAAACCCCACATATCAATCAATCAATTCATTTTCGATTACTCTCGGTTTTTAGCGTCACCTGTAGCAAACGGTGCAACAACTCGACATTTTGCATAGCCTCTGAAATAGTCATGTATAATTGCGCATCTCGAATAACTCTCCAGTGAAGCGCCCTTAGGGCCTTCTAGCCACCATACTTAGGGACCACAAGTAAAAAAACACTGTGACAATGGATGGATGGATGGATGGATGTGGTTGTACCCTTTACATCAGGCGGCGGCTTACGCCACCTAGCCGTAGTACTTAGTGAACTAACCACTGATTTATCTTTTTTTTTCTTTTAAATAGTGAAGTAGAGGATTCGTACTTTGCAGTGAAGGGTTTAATTTTCACTCGTGCCTTGACTTTAGCCACCAATCAGATAACGTCTTTCTAGTTAAGGCTACCGGCTTAAAGTTTATTTTGCCCTCTTTGTCCCTAAACCCCAGTGCTTTGAAAAACTCTGCGCCATCATCTTAAACTATAGGGTGAAGCCATTTACAGAACACTATCAAGTGCTCGGCCGTTTCCTCTTCCTCTCCACACGCACCGCACACTGTGCCTACCCCTTCGTGTTTGGCCCGATATGTCTTGGTTCGCAATACTCCCGTCCTGGCCTCAAACAGTAGAGAACTACCCCGAGTATTATCATAGATCCTTTCCTTGGCAATTTTCTGTTTAAAAGTTCGATAGATCTCAAGTGCGGACTTCTTAATCATGCCAATTCTGCGTGCCCCGCAGGGGCGCCTGCGCAAGTAGGCGTTTGGTGTGTAGCGACACCACGGACCCGAGCTAACGGGGGAGTTTTGACTCTCTCCCGCGCCTAGCCGTGCGTGGCTTTGCCGTGTCCGGGGAAAAGGGGATCCTGGGGGTTGAGCTGACGCTGGGTGATTGGACCTTCAAGGCCCCCCGGCAGAGGCAACACACCCCTTTGGCCCCGGCTTCACGTAGACGGCACCCCCGGATTGACCCGCCCGGGGGGAATCGGCAGTTGCCTTTTCCTGTCTCCACCTCACATCTTCGTCTTTCCTCTCACTTTAAATCTTTCCTGTCCTCTACCCACTTCCATTGACTTCCGTGTTTCCTGGCGGCAAGGGTTAACCCTGTGTGGCTATCCTACCTTGGATACACCATATTCGGTTATAGTGGTGGCGTACAGCTGGCGTCTGCGGGGCCTGTACTTACAGACCCTGCAGCGTCCTCTTGTAGGACTCCATGGTGGGTGGCTGGCGCCGCTGCCGAAAGTAAGCATTTACATATGGCTTGTTCCTTCCCCCCACTCCCTGATCGCCCTCAGAAAAGAGGGCGCACCGATGAAGTTTTCAAGTTTTTTGGTAACCAGAAAGTATCTTTTCCCCGAATTCGTGTTATTCACGCTGACACACCCGGCAAATCTGTGCGAACACTTTCACCTTTTCTAGTATCAAAGTCTTTGACGGAAATCTTTGGCCCAGGATATAAAGCTTCGAGAATGGCAAGTAGTGACCTCCTGTTGGAGCTCCGCGACCATAAACAATATGAAAAATTGCCTAACCTTGTGAAATTTGGAGACACCAAATTAATAGTAACCCCACACAGAACCATGAACACCACCCGTGGCGTTGTCTCAGATGATGACCTGTTAGGGCTGACGGAGGCTGAACTCCTGGAGGGTTTCAGCGAACAGAATGTCATAAACGTAAAACGAATCAGCATGAGGCGTGATGGCAAAGAAGTCCACACTAAACACCTGATACTTACCTTCAATTCAAGTGTACTGCCCGACTCCGTTGAGGCTGGGTATATCAAGCTTCGAGTTAGGCCATATATACCAAACCCCTTCCGATGTTTTAAATGCCAACGATTCGGCCACAGTTCACAGAAATGCCGAGGCCGCCTAACTTGCGCAAAATGCAGTGCTGAAGAGCACACATCAGATGCCTGTGAAAACTCTCTTCACTGTGCGAACTGTAATGGGGAACATGCCGCATACTCGCGGTCATGCCCGTGCTGGAAAAAGGAAAAGGAAATTGTCACAATTAAGGTAAAACAAAACATGTCATTTAAGGAGGCACGAAGGCAGGTGTCCTGCCTACCAGAAACTAGCTTTGCCGAAGTGGCGCGTCAGGGGGCAGCGCCACGACGGCCCCTGGCGCCCGTCTGGCACACGCGTAGTGAGCCAGCGGTGACGCCATCCGCCCCCTCGGCGGCTGCAGCCAGTGCTGCTCCGCCATCCAAGAAAGACCCACCAACCTCCGGACTGGGGGCCGCAAAGGCCTTGTCTTTAGAGGCGAGGCCCTCAAAACAAATGCAGCGCTCGCAAGAGGCAATGGACACAACACCGAGCATGAGGGTGCAGCCAGCGCCTAAGGATCGGCGCGACTCCGTCGACCGATCCAAAAAAGAAAAATCTCGTGTCATGGCCCCTGGAAAGGGTCCGTGAGCTAACTTTTCATCCTTAAGCCCACAGCACAAAACACATCTAAACTGGATACACAGATCTTACAGTGGAATGTGAGAGGACTTCTCCATAACCTCGATGATATTAGAGAACTTCTTAATAAACATACTCCAAAGGTGCTGTGTGTTCAGGAAACACATCTCAAGTCCACACAAAAAAACTTTCTAAAGCATTATGCCATCTTCCGCAAAGACCGTGACGACGCTGCCGCTTCGTCGGGCGGTGTCGCTATAATAGTTGATAAAGGTGTTGCCTGTAAGCAATTAAACCTCCGAACTTCTCTTGAGGCAGTTGCTGTTCAGGCAGTTGAGGCAGTTGCTGCAGTGCTGTTCGGGAAGCTACTAACAATTACCTCTATTTACATTCCCCCGTGTTATCAACTCTCAAAGACACAATTTCAAAGCTTCATTGATGAACTTCCTCCGCCATATATAGTCGTTGGTGATCTAAATGCACATAATCCTCTATGGGGTGACTCTCGTTTAGATGCGCGATGACGCCTAATAGAACACTTTCTGTTTTCGTCAGGTGCATGTCTACTAAACAAAAAAGAACCAACGTATTATAGCACTACACACAACACATACTCTTCTATAGACCTGAGTATTGTCTCGAGTGCTATAATTCCATATCTGGAGTGGTTCGTTCTCAAGAACCCTTTTGGGAGTGACCACTTCCCGATTTTGTCAAAGTTAACAAAAGAAGATACATGCTCGCCTGACTTTCCTCGCTGGAACACCAAGTCCGCCAACTGGGAACTGTTTCGAGAAATTACATTTTTAGACGGAGATGAGATTGCTGATTTTAATATAGACGATGCTGTAGCATACCTAACAGGTTTTATTATTGACGTTGCAGTGAAATGTATCAAGCAAACCAACGGAATGACCAATAAACGTCGCATCCCATGGTGGAACGACGATTGTCGGAAAGCGCGCAATAGACAAAATAAAGCTTGGAGACTACTCCGAAATTACCCAACGGCTGAAAACCTCAACAATTTCAAACAGGTCAAGTCCCAAGCCAGAAGAACGTGTCGTCTTGCAAAGAAAGAAAGTTGGAATAGGTACATCTCCGGTATAAATTCTTACACTGACGAAACGAAGGTTTGGAATAGGGTAAACAAGTTAATGGGTCGGGAGTCACACCCCCTACCTTTGGTAAGTAGCCGAGGGGAGAGCTTGGAGGAGCAAGCGGACTGCCTAGGCGAACACTTTGAATACGTCTCAAGTGCATCGCACTACACAGAAACGTTCTTAAGATTCAAAGAACGCGAAGAGCGGCAACCCCTTAAATCTAAACGTACATCCAGGGAAGCTTACAACTGTCCATTTTCATTAGCTGAATTTAAGGCATCTCTTGTGTACTGCAACAACTCGGCGCCAGGTGGCGATCGTATAACGTACGAAATGATCAAGTATCTTCACCCAGAAGCACTAAAAACACTCCTAACCCTCTTCAATACCATGTGGGAAGCTGGATATATTCCATTCTCATGGAAAGAAGCGATAGTCATCCCGGTACTTAAACAAGGCAAAGACCCGTCCTTGGCCGCCAGCTACAGGCCAATAGCGTTAACAAGCTGTTTATGCAAACTATATGAGAAAATGTTAAAGCGGCGCTTAACCCACTTCCTAGAAAGTAACAGTATACTAGACCCCCTTCAGTGTGGTTTCAGAGAGGGGAGGTCGACAATAGACCACCTTGTTCGCATAGAGACATACATCAGAGATGCATTTATTCATAGGCAGTTTGTACTTTCGGTATTCTTAGACCTGGAGAAAGCGTACGATACCACATGGCGATTCGGGATCCTACGCGATCTTGCCGCCATGGGCATCCATGGGAACATGCTAAACACAATTAAAAGTTATCTGTCTAACCGAACCTTTCGCGTAAAAGTGGGAAATGCTCTCTCTAGATCATTTACCCAAGAGACTGGTGTTCCGCAAGGGGGCGTGCTTAGTTGCACACTCTTTCTTGTAAAAATGAACTCCCTGCAGTCAGTCATTCCAAGCGCGATGTTTTATTCTGTGTATGTTGATGATGTGCAGATGAGTTTCAAATCATGCAATATGTCTATCTGCAAACGACAAGTGCAGCTTGGAATGAATAAATTTTCTAAATGGGCGGATGAGAATGGTTTTAAAATAAACACCCAGAAAAGTACTTGCGTACTCTTTTCCAACAAACGAGGGGTAATACCACTACCAAACATTATGATCAAGGGAGACCAACTCTCTGTGAGCAGCGAGCATAAATTCCTAGGAACCACTTTAGATTCTAAGCTCACGTTTATTCTCCATATTAAACATGTAAAATTGAAATGTCTGAAAGCGATGAACCTCCTAAAGCTCCTATCACGTACGACATGGGGTAGTGATCGGAAGTGTCTCTTGAACTTGTACAAAAGCCTTGTGTTGTCGCGTCTTGATTACGCCTCTATAATTTATTAATCCGCAACGCCAAGTGCTTTGAAAATCTTAGACCCCATTCAGCATCTGGGTATCCGACTGGCAACCGGTGCTTTCAGGACAAGTCCGATCCAGAGTCTCTATGTAGAGTCCAATCAGTGGTCACTTCACCTGCTGCGATCCTATAGCAGTTTCACTTATTTTATAAAGGTACGCGCAAACATAAAGCATCCTTCTTATCCAGCTATAAACGATATGACCGCTGCCACCCTCTACCATAATCGACCCACAGCGAGAAAGCCGTTCTCTTTGCGTGTGAGAAGCTTAAGTGAGGAAATGGGTGTTCCGCTGCTAGAGCTTTGTCCTATGCCCACAACAAAACATTTACCGCCGTGGCAGTGGCAGCTCATACATTGTGACACTTCCTTTGCCGAGATCACTAAACATCCACCAGAAGCACATATTAAAATGCATTTAACAACTCCAGTCCAACTACTCATGCGTAGAGTTTTATACTGACGCTTCTAAGTCGCATGCAGGGGTGGCTTATGCAGCCGTCGGACCATCCTTCTCGGAATTCGGTGTGTTGCACCCGGAAACAAGTATATTTACGGCTGAGGGTTATGCACTATTGTCGGCTGTGAAACATATACGGAAATCAAACATACAAAAATCAATTATATTCACAGACTCGTTAAGCGTCGTAAATGCATTAAGATCCCATTTCAGATTCAGAAATCCGGTAATAATTGAGCTGTATTCCGTTCTGTGTACAGCATATATGTCCAACCAGCATGTTACTATTTGCTGGGTTCCTGGCCATAGAAGCATCCAGGGCAATGTGTTAGCTGACCAAATGGCCACGTCAATTATATTGCCCACTATTAACCCCACAGCTACTGTCCCTGCAACAGATTTGAAACCCTTCCTACGTAAGAAACTGCGAACCACTGGCAACGCTTGTGGGACACAGAAATAAATAATAAGCTTCACTTGATTAAGCCGCGGTTGGGTTACTGGCCCTCCGCTACAAGAACACGGCGAACTGATGTCCTATTCTGTCGCCTCAGAATAGGACACACTTATGGCACCCATAGCTTTCTGCTGACTGGCGATGAACCTCCTACTTGTGGTAGATGTGGTGAGAGGCTAACCGTCCTCCACGTCCTCCTGGAGTGTCCGGAAGCTGAAAGTGAGAGAAAGAAATATTTTGCTTTAGCATACCGCTATAATCTTCCTTTACATCCGATGATGTTTCTCGGTGAAGAACCGCTTTTTGATGCAAAATCAGTTTTAAGTTTTTTAAAGGATGTAGTATTGAATGTTTTTAGCCCAACAGGTTCATAGCGCATCCTCTGTTCAGAGGATGCCGCTGTGATAGCAGCTTTCAATAAGCCCAGGCCTCCATGCTCTTGTTTTAAGCGCTCTGTCGAGGCATTGGTGCTCCATGCCACGTTTTTATTTCACATACATATCACTTATAAACCATTTTATGTCTCCATAGCACACATCATTTGTGATTGCCGTAATTTTACTATGCATATATTTTTACGCACCTATAGCGACTGTTTTTTAGGCCCATTTACAGCCACGTCACATCTGTTTTATCTACGTTGCACATTGCACAGTTCATTATCATCGCTCTGGCGCTCTTTGGCCACATCTGGCCCTTGCGCCAATAAACTCCACTAATCATCATCATCAATTCTGCGTGGCGCTTGCTTAAAACTGAAGGCAGGAGGATAGGGTGGCTAGAAGGGACCCTAAGGAGGACTCCGCTGGCAACACGAGCCATTTCTCAGGCGTCTATGCTCAAACCGTGACCGAAATATACGTAAAATACCGAAACTGAACCGATACTACACTAAGGCGTGGCCTGCTACACGTATGCTACCACATTTTTTTCTTCCTCCATGCATGCTACATACCTCTACCAACGCTGCCTTTATTTCTATGCCTCTACTCTAAACGAGCCTCTAAAGACAATCTATAGAGGAGGTCGTGCTAAAGACTAGCCAGCTTCGGATGGTTTTAGGACCACATGGAGGAAGGTAGGACCGAGACGTTTTAGTGTCAATTTACGCGTGTCAAGCCTACAGCCGTGCTGGTAAGATTGATCCAGGTAAGGTTTCTAGATAGTCTCGGCGGTGACTGGCAACGCAAAATGAAAACAAATATACCTGTATTTATGCCCGTCTGACCCGAGTCTTCAGCACAGTTGGCGACCGCTTTCGCATGCTCTGCGTAATGACACCGATAAGTTCGCTGCATCAGTAGAACCAGAGCAACCACATCAGAATAGGGCCGCGGACGCCGTACTGGCGTTGCGGCAGAAGCGACGAATAGTTGTTGTTGTTCTCCTATTGTTAGTGGCGCATACCCACTATGGGGGATTGGCCAAGAATCGAGTGGTTTTAAAATTTACTGTTCAGATTTGGAATGATGTAGGTATAACAAAGATTACCGATAGCCTAGAAAAGTGTGGTGCTTAATGTAATGCATACAAATATTTACATAAACGAATTTATTTTTAGAATAGAGCAATAATCTGATTTTATGCGTATATAATTATGTGGACATGTTAGGATAATGAAACTGGTTAATTAGTCAACCTATTAGTTTCATCAATATAGTCCCGGACGGCCGCGCATACTGTCGCATCAGAGAAACCACAAATGGAAGCTCCAAAAGACAAAATGACAGGCAGAGATACGTCCATACCAATACAACGTAAAGGTGTTTCTAATAGGGTTTTTCGTAATGTGTTAAACCGCCTGCAGGTAAAAAAAAATGGTCTATTGTTTCCAGTTCATCACAGAATGCGCACAGTGGCGAAGGTGCCTGAGCAGACCTGCGTTTATAGAAATTTAGATTTGGTACCCGGCAACGCAGCCTTGTGATAGCTACTTCTTGTTTTCGAGTGCAGCAAAAGTCTCTTCGCCAGGGATATAATAAATGGCGATATTCTGTAGAGTTTGTTAGTGTTGAACCTATAAAAACTTGCAGAAGCGTACGTCTGCGGAATCTAGCAGCAGTCACATAAGCGGATGATGGACAGAGCGGTAGAATTGGTTCGCTGATTGACGACTTAGCTAAGAAATCGGCTATTTCATTTAGAAACAAACCTTTATGTCCAGGCATCCAAATTAATCGTACTTTTCTCAAATGCGCAGGTGCTAGTGCACGGAACACCTTTGTTACGTGATTATCAGCACCAACAGAAAGTGCCGCACAGAGAGATAGGGAATCTGTTATTATGACAGCTGATGTAATTGCTGTATATAACTTGCATAAGGCGAGCACTACTGCCAGAAACTCGGCCACAAAAACGGGTATGAAATGGGGTAGTCGAAGAGAATAAATCTAATTTAAAATCGGGCTGAAAATACCAACCCCTGACTTTTCGTCGTATTGCGATGTGTCTGTAGCAATAATAAGTTCGATGTAATACGGCGCAGGTGATCTTGTAGTTGTTGTTGTTGTTCTCCTATCGTTAGTGGCGCATACCCATTGTGGGGGATTGGCCAAATAGTGCTCACAGCAGTGCGAGAGCATGTGTTACGTGCTTTCCTTTCAAAATATGTTAATACATAGTGTTCATGTGATGTCACTTCCGCCGTTGCTGCCCTCTTCCGCCATGCCCGGGTACCTCCCTGGGTACCTACGACAGTCCACGTGCTGCAGCGCGGTTTGTTGGGAGCTCGTCATCTATTGCTGTGTACGATGTTGAAAGGGAAACATTGTGGTTTTTTTGTTATCGTACTTTAACGAGCTCATCGGATCAGGAAGGCCTCGTTTGTTCACTCAATACAAGACCAGAAAATCAAGATGTGCAACACGTATACCAGTCACCGCGTACACCGGCTGCCCGCCACGACCTACGATGGCCCAGTATCCCGCTTTCACTACAAACACTACAAATTGCAAGCCGCAAGAACAAGTGAAAGCCCAAAGTCTCTTGAGCCGCAGTTTTAAGAGTGGATGAGCGAAGTGCAGCAGCTCCCATCGAAAACGAGTCATGCAGAGCTAGGCAAGTTTACAAGAGATATAATATTAATATATTGCTGCGGCTCACGCTACCAAAGTAGCAGTGCCTCCCACCCTCCAAGTATTTTAAACAGTGCTAATGTTAAGCCTCTTTGATTGAAATTTGTGGAAACAGCCGAGGAAAATATTATGCGAGGCCGATAGAGACTTTGCGTGGTGCGTGCCGCGGTAATGCTGGTCATCACTTTTTTTTTCGCGTATGTTTTGACATCTTTTTCACCTTGTATTTTACTTTTTTGTACGCTAATATACAGTGGAGTCCTTGAAAATGATGGAGACTGTGTTAGGGAACTAATTGACCAATTTTTCAAAATCCTGACAACCCACCCCCCCCCCCCCAATTTGAACTGATTGGCTATACTTCAAAGTGAAGTAATATTGTTTCGCATTCATTTTCACAGTTTTTTTTAATGCAATACCTGAATTTATGCGATCGCCATCATGATTTTAACCGCCTCCCTGACACGCTGATTGTGCACGCAGTGGTCACGGAAAAATTTTTATGTGCTGTATCTTGGTAAGCTATCTCTGTTTGCTGGTAAGTGCTTGGCTATGGCACTTACCCGGAATGAAGTTGTACCTGAAGACGCAAACAATCACCAAGTTTTTCCAACTAGTTTTTTTTTTTTTTTTGTTAATCCGCGCCAGCCGAACACGCCGGTACTTTTCGGAAAATCAACATGTGTGTTCTCAATTTTAGGTAATAACTTTCGGCGAAGAAACACCCCCAAGCTCTGCTCCGTCTTCGGGGACTACTAAATCAACTTGCCTCACTAAGAGCCCTCAAACTTGCATCTTGAGGCAAAACTAAACGAGCACAACACGAGGAGACAACACGGCAGTGGAAGGTGATAGAGTCTGTAGGTACCCGGGCATGTCAGTGGCACATTTCGTAAGTGAGGAAGGGGCTCTGCGTGACGCACGTGCACACTATGTGTAATTGTGGTTAGAAGAAGGTGCCTATTTTCTGCAGCCCAGAAGGGAAGTTTTTCACCCTCACTGTCCTTTTAATGCGGTCACTTGCAGTTAATACTTTTTTTCTACTTGTTTCTTTCCTACAACAAACAGTAAATAATTTTGGTGCGTTAGACTTATCCAGAAAGTGTCGGAGTGTACGACTTGGAGGTTTGTTGTTGTTGTTGTTGTTTTGTGGATGAGGTAGGCGGGGAGAGGATTGGGCGTAAGCAGGGAAGTTTTTCACCTTCACTGTCCTTTTAATGCAGTCACCTGCAGTTAATACTTTTTTTCTACTTGTTTCTTTCCTACGACAAACAGTAAATAATTTTGGCGCGTTAGACTTATCCAGAAAGTGTTGGAGTGTACGACTTGGAGGTTTGTTGTTGTTGTTGTTTTGTGGATGAGGTAGGTGGGGAGAGGATTGGGCGTAAGCAGCTGGCGCCAAACTCAGTGGTTGCGCGCAGAGGCCGCGTACGCTCTCGTCACCGTGTTTTACAGCATTGCATAAGCTTAATTTTACGAGAGTTGTTATACAGATATGCAAGTGTCGCACAGTTGACTCAATTTAGGTCGCAATCACGCCCGAGATCTGGATTCTTGGTTGTGATTGCCTTCGTTGAGGAAGTTGCGTAAAGGAGCGAATTGATCATTGTTGGATAGATGTATCCGGCTGTGCCCTTATAGCTGGTGGAGGCTCACGCCACCTAGCCATGAATTTAAATACTATCCTTGTGTGTTTTAAGGATAAATTTAACTCGCGCCTTGATTGTAGCCACCATTCAGTTAATTTCCTGCTGGTTATTTCTACCCGTTTAAAATCTATTTTGCCAGTACTGTCCCTAAAGCCCAATGCTTTGGAAAATTCCACGTCATTATCTTAATCTTAGACTATAAGGTGGAGCCCTTTACAGAACATTATCAAATGTTCAGCCGTTTTCTCCTCCTCTGCACACGCACTACATACCGTGCCTGCGCCTTCTTATTTGGCTCGGTACGTCTTGGTCTGCAATACTCCTATTCCGGCCTCAAACAGCAGAAAACTACCCCGAGAATTATCGTAGACTTTTTCTTTTGCAATTTCCTGCTTGTAGTTCGGTAGGTCTCCAGTTATGATTTTGCAGGCATTCCAATTTTCCACATGTCCCTCTCTGTTTCCTTCACCTTCTTCTTAACCGATGTTTCCTTTTGGCTTGGTATTTTGCTGTTGTCTAAATACTTGCTTGACAATTTTCGAGCTCGTTTCCTTCATTTACTACCAACATTCTTCATGTACAAGTAGCTGAATACTTTCCTAGCCCAACGCTCTTCTCCAATTTCGCTCAATTGCTCCTCAAAATTTATTTTGCTGCTAGCTTCCCTGCACTCAAAAGATGTCCATCTCATGTCACCCTGTACCCCCTGATTTGGTGTATTCCTGTGTGCTCCGAAAGTAAGTCTACCTATGCCACGTTTTTAATTTTCAATCTTGCTTCAACGTCTGATTTCATGCACAAGACCGCATTGCCTAGCATCAAACCCAGGACTATGACATTTTTCCAAATCGCTCTCACAACGCCATACCCATTGTAGTTCCGCAGTGCCCTATTTTTCATTACAGCTGCATTCCTGGTGCCCTTAGTCATTACGTATCTTTCGTGCTCCCTTAGATACTCAGCCCCATTATTTATCCATACGCCCATATATTTGTATTTATCCACTATTTTTAGCGTGACTTCCTGTATCTTATGCTCAACGCCTTTGTTATCATTAAAAAATCATGATTGACGGTTTTTCCCAGCTGAACTTCAAATTTAATCTATCTCCCTCATCACCTCTATGTCCCTTATTAACGAAGATGTCTATCAATCCCTGCAGATTTTCCTTGTCGTTGGCTAATGATACTATATCATCTGTATACATCAATGCTGGTAATGACGGTTCAATGTGTTTTCCTCGCTTGGCAAAAGAGAGGCTAAAGCAGAGTCGACTCCCCTCTAATTTGGCGTCTAGTCCCTGTAGATATAGCATAAATAACAAAGGTGACAAGGGACATCCCTGTCAATGCCCGCGTTGTATCTCTATAGGTTCAGATACCTGTTCTTTCCATATTGAAACTACGTTGTTATATTATAGATATCCTTTAAAAGATTAGTTATTTCATATTCCACATCTAGTGTGTCCAGTATTCTCCGCAAGTCTTCTTTAATCACACTATCATAAGCTCCCTTGATATCTAGAAATGCCAGCCACAAGGGCCTGTGTTCGTTTTCCACTAGTTCAATACACCGCATCATTGAAAACAGATTGTCCTCCAACCTTTTACGTTTACGAAACCCATTTTGTACTTTTCTCAGCACCCCCTCACTCTCCACCCATGTCCGTATTCTTACCTTTACTATCTACATCACCATCCTGTAAACTACTGATGTCACTGTTATATGACGGTGGTTGTTTTGCCCCCAGCTTTGCCCCCTTTTCTTTGTAGATCATGTTCATCTTGCGTAGTTTCCACTCATTGGGAGCTTCACCATCCATTATTGCTTTGCTCGCTGTCTCTCCTAATGTTTGCTTAGAGTTTGGTCCTAGTTTATTTATTAGCATAATAAAGATGCTGTCAGGGCCTGTTGATGTGTTATTAGGAATCCTTTTCTCTGCCCTTTCCCATGCTTGTTGTCCCAGTGCAGCCATTGCGCTAATTGGTCCATCCTCATCTGTTACAGTGCATGCAGTGCTTTGTTGGTGTTCAAATTTTTCTGTCATTATTGTTTTTATATATTCCATTGCCTCATCCTCTTCTAGTCTGACCCTTTGAACTGTAGTTATGAACCTCTGTTCCATGATTATCTTATTAGCCCCGCCACGGTGGTCTAGTGGCTAAGGTACTCGGCTGCTGACCCGCAGGTCGCGGGATCAAATCTCGGCTGTGGCGGCTGCATTTCGGATGGAGGCGGAAATGTTGTAGGCCCGTGTACTCAGATTTGGGTGCACGTTAAAGAACCCCAGGTGGTCAAAATTTCCGGAGCCCTCCACTACGGCGTCTCTCATAATCATATGGTGGTTTTTGGACGTTAAACCGCACAAATGAAAGAAGGAATGAATGATGATTATCTTATTACTCAGAGAATTGACATGGTTCCAAAACTTTGCAGCTGCCTTTCTATCCTTTTTGTTTACTTCCGCCATCCATTGGGCCCCCTTTCTTCTAATCTCTTCTCTGGTCAGATTGGATGCTTCCCTTCTAAAACTCAAAAAGTTACCCCATTTTCTTTTGACATGACCTTCCGGTTCATCCCTCTGTTTAGCATACCTGTGTTCCCTGGAGGCTTCCTGATGTCTTACTATGGCTCCCTTAACTTCCTCATCCCACCAGCTCTTGGGTTTGTGCCTGTTTTCCCCGGTTGATTTGACTCGTACCTTAGCAAGCTCTAACTCAAACAATCGAGTTAGATTTGTGTACATTCACTCTACTTTAGTATCCTCGGTGATTTTTTCTGAATGTTTTTTGTTGCTATTTTTGTTGGCTTTTCTGAATAAACATTACCATGTGGTTGCCTATAATGCCTCCTTTCCATTTTCATTTCTCTTCCAAAACTCGGCTTGATATGTTGGTGTTCACTACCTAAGTTTCTGGACCCATAGTCATCTATGTTCATCACCCTTAGCAGATCATACATCCTATGTGACATCATTGCGTAATCTACCGTCAACTGCAGGCTTCCCACTTCCCATGTTATCTGCCCTTCGCATTTCTCGGTACTTTTGGAAGTAATAATTCATGCTTTTCACACATATCCATCAGCATTCTCCTGTTCGGTCAGTGTATCCATCCATATCTTCTATGTGCACATTCATATCTCCTAATGTAATTACCTCACACACTTCTCCTAGTTCGTCAATGTCATTTCCTATGCACTGCACCGTTTGTTGATTTTTCTCGCTGGCTTTGGCCCCTGTCCACAAGTATACAAAACCCAGAAGCGTCATCTGCCCTGCCATTTTACCTTTTAGCCATAAAGGTTCCCTGCAATCCTGCTTGACCCTTTGCCAGTCTGTACTTTTATGAATACCACCCCCCTTTCTCCTGCCTTCTGTTCTATTACAATATTTCCATTGCATAGTGCGGGTTGCTAGGTGGTTATTCCATGCCCTTAAGATGGGTTTCTACAAACCCATATACTATCAGCTTTTCTTCCCTTAGCTGTTTTTCTATCTCTCCCCACTTCATCCTATTCTTTCCGCACTGCATATTAATATACCCTACATCTATATTGGCTCGGTCCTCGTGCCTACGTCGATTGCTCCTTCGGACTCTACGTGCCTATCATTTGCAGGAAAGTGAGCGCCTCCTGTCGCGTAAACAGGAGAGCTTCACTTGTGCTTTTGGTTGGAAAACATCTTTGCCGACAAACATGTCCAAGGCAGTGTTTAGTGGTTCAAATGCGCTTGTTTTGTTGCTTTAGGGCTAAAAACGCCGCCCATTATTGTTAAGAGGCTAAAAGAGGAAAACATTTCGTTTACATTTGTATACACGGTGTAAAACAAGGATTTATGAGCAACAACCAAGTGAGGGTATACCTGCACTCTGCCACCTCGACCATTCGCCAGGCTCATCAAGCCTGCTCCTTCAGGAAGAACATTATGTTATACTCTTAAAGCTGACGCTTGAAATATCTGATGATGAACCAGGTTCGGTGATGGCAGCTTACGCACTCTCTGCGAGGTGCCGTGTTTGCGTGATAACGGCAGTGTTTGCCATTACTGCAGGTCGCATCGTTAGAACGCACTGCGATTGTGTTATCTGGAGATATTCTAATATATATATATATATATATATATATATATATATATATATATATATATATATATATATATATATATATATATATATATATATATATATATATATAGGTAGAGTGTACTATAGTCGTGTCTAGGACACTCTAATATAAGTGCCTCTAGTTGAAATTGCCAAAGTGTCAAATGAAGATGTAATAATGAATATGCACTTTTGTAATACACTACAGTTGTTTTCTTTACGTAACAGGATTTTCTCCTGCTATACATAAAAGGGCTATAGATGCAGTTGCCACTATTGTGGTTATTGAACTAAATTACTTGTGCTTCTATGAATAATGGTTTGCGCAGATACGTGAGAGTGCATCCTCACGTATTAACAGAAGTATTGTGCCTAGACTTGGTTTCACCCACCATGCGATCTGAGGCTTCGTACAAGGCAGGACAACCCCATAGGTATTGTTTAGGGAAAAAGTAGTTTTGTTGTACTTGCGTGCCTTCACTGGAATAGGAGCGGTGAAAACAGTGAGCGGAAAAAGCAGTCTGAGCATGAGAGTTTTTGGTTCAAAAATAACCTTGCAAAAAGCTGCCCTGCGGATTTTTGCAAATGGTCACTTGGTGTTCCACGAAATTCACAATGAAACAACTAACACTACGTAAATACTTTGACTGCATCAGATGTTTACTATCATGCTCATCATTTCTTTATAAAGTGACTGCTTTTTTTTAAGGGTAAATTAGGTAAATTATCATTCATGTTTCCTGCACAATTTATTTGTTTTTCTTTTCAACATTGTCTTAGTCGTGTATGGCTCCAAAGCTGTATGCAAATGAAAACATTGCCTCATTTCTTTATGACATCAGTAATAGCTGCTTTTATGTTAAATT
The DNA here is from genome assembly GCF_043290135.1 of Rhipicephalus microplus. Taxonomy (NCBI): domain Eukaryota; kingdom Metazoa; phylum Arthropoda; class Arachnida; order Ixodida; family Ixodidae; genus Rhipicephalus; species Rhipicephalus microplus. Next base: position 49,865,898 of record NC_134710.1, on the reverse strand, counting down.
GGATGTGATGCCTGATAATTTCAGATGGATATTCAGATCATTGATCCCATATCACTTCCTTGTTTCAGGTTAAGGTTGGGCTAGCATAAAGATGATTTTCCCACCTCATGTACAGCCCTTCGACAGCACTTCGGACACGGAATTCATTGAAAGACAGCTGAGGGTTCGTAATGTTATATCTTTATATTTATCCCTAGGGCCTTTGCATAGTGCCTGCATCTGCAAGTACAGACCTCATAATAGGTTTCACTTGCTTATAGTATGAAGTCATATTCCTATCGTAATCACTGTTTTTAAACTGAGTGCACCAGTGTAAAGTGGATTATATCTTGGAAACCTTTCATTGAATGTTAGCTTACAGTGAATACTAAATTATGTAATGAATTGCATGTCGTTCACACCTCTAATGTGTGCATTGCCAAAAACTGTACAAAATGGCTACTCAATCTATTGTACTAATATTTATTGCCATTTATATGTGTTGCACCATCACGTCAGCACTAACTGAAAAGAAAAAAAAAATGTTTTTGCGAACTGTAAACAAGAATGTTGGGAACTGTATGCTGGAATACCAGTGTATTTATCTTTCTTGAATGACTTATTTAGTGATGCATATCTTGAATATCATTCAAAGATTACAATAGAAATGGAAGACACACAAGCATATCTATGTACCTATTCAGCTACAGGACCTAAACTTCCAATTCCTCAATTACCACTTGCCAGCTATGCATAGCCAGCTATGCATCAACTGGATTTATGTATAGCCATTTTCTTACAAATATAGATTTATCACTGCCTCTTCTTGGCTTTGTCACTCTTGCTTGAAGTAAAGAACATTAAGCAAAGGGTAGCAGCCCCACAATGGTATGTGTCACATTCTTGAGATCAAACTTCAATCAAGGGTGATTTTTTTTTAATTTGTATAGTGCAAGCTTTGCTTCTGCAACAGTGCTGTATGTTGCCCAATGATAGTCTTTTGAGGCATTGTCGTGCTTCTTAGCACGCATGCATGTGTTTTTAAAACACTGAATTTATGCCTATGCTTTTGTGTTCTTTTCTAGGCATGCTTGTACCAGTGCAAGCAGCTTAAATGGGATGGCAATGCTTATGGAGAGCATTCCTGGGTCAAGGAACTGGCACAGTTGCTCAGCCACCGTGGTTTTTTATCACACAAGAGCCAGGCAGTGCGACAGTTGACAGCACACTGCCATACCTATTTGATGGTGTTAACAATCAATGATGTGCCATACAGCTGCACCAGTCTCATGGCAAGTTACTGGTGCAATTCTTACTACTAATTATTTGAGACTTTTCATTTTGCCTGCAACTTGGAAATTGCTGTTGTCATGCTGATGTGTTGTTACTGAAGAGACAGAAACATGGAAGTGAAGACTGAAAATCAAACATGCAAATTCTGAGTTCTGGCTAAGATTAAAATGACTTATATTGGTTAGGTTCTGTGGCCCGTGCCTGCTTGTGATGTCACTTGCCATTAGACAGCACTTGTAGGCAGGTGCGTGCATGTATGTGCAATGCCATACAAGAATGCGGATTGCCGATTCAGAACCTGTCTTGACAGCCGAAGAAATGCTACACATAGCCAAAATTGTAGAGGTTTAAACCCCACTTTCATCTCTCCATAGCCATGCAAATGGCCTTCTTCATAACGTCAACTTAATTGAAGTTTCACAGAAGCATTAGTAGCACACAGTAGATTTTATAGAAAATACAGATAGTTCTCGTTAAGTTGATTGACACTGCCCTTAGCCCTCGCAGCAATTCATGGAGTTGTATTGATTCTTACAAACCACGGTTTTATTTGTTTATGTGATTTGCATACACGAATACACAAGGACAGAGAGAAAAGAAAGAGAAAGCAAGCTGGCAACTGCCACCTGAAGGGGCACACTACTCTTTTGGAAGGAGGGCAGAGACACAGGGAAGGAAGATAGGAGGTAGGAAAAAAAAGAGGGAAGTAAAGAAAAAAAAGTCTATAAATTGGTGGCCATAAAAGTCGGTAGAGCGCGATGGGCTTCAGATTGCATCCCATCTCTGTAATTATATCCATGTAAATTCTTTGACCCTAATGTTTCAGAGCTCTCCTGCACTGAGTTTCATCGATGTTGGCTGGCAGCAACCTAACTAATAGAAAAAATGAGGTCAAAAGAGAACGTATGCAGCGTCTGTCGATGTCGTGAGTCACTGGCCTCTAACCTCTCTTTTTTCCTGTGTCATGTGTGCTGGCCCCTTTGTTGGTGCTCGTGTTCATACAGGGCTAGCGTTTGCACTGCGGCTGACTTCGCTTGCCGAAACAGGGCTGCCGGCGTTTCACTTGGTTCACAATACCTGCAATGCGTGGAGTGATTTACGCAGCACACAAGCACTGTCAGTTTCTTTGGCAATATATAACGAATGCTGCATTTCCGCATGTGCAGATAGCCTAAGATTCAAACACAGACAGTTGGTGTTATCCCGACATGAAGGTGAACTTGTGATTCACGTTAGGCAGTACAGTAATCATGGGTAAATTTTTTTTTTCATTTTGTTATTCTTCATCTTGTTTCACTCAGTGAGCTGTTTTACAGATGAACCCCTTTATAAAAGACATGCTCCGGGCAGCAATTTCTGTCTTTCATATGAGAGGTCTCTTATGACCAGATTAACGTGTATGCATTTCCTTATCAACCTGTATTTTGATTGATTGATTGATATGTGGGGTTTAACGTCCCAAAACCACCATATGGTTATGAGAGACGCCGTAATGAAGGGCTTCGGAAAGTTTGACCACCTGGGGTTCTTTAACGTGCACCCAAATCTGAGCACACGGGCCTACAACATTTCCAACTCCATCGGAAACGCAGCCGCCGCAGCCGGGATTCAAACCAGCGACCTGTGGATCAGCAGCCGAGTACCTTAGCCACTAGACCACCGCGGCGGGGCTCTCCTGCTGACTTCGGCACCTGACTTCTGACTTTTGTATTTCTGTATTTTGCTGTTGGCACAATGGTACGCCTACATATACCGATTTGTCTCTTATATTATTGTCCTTTTCAATGGGTTCAACTGTATCTGATCGTATCCCGGCTGTGGCGGCTGCATTTCCGATGGAGGCGGAAATGTTGTAGGTCCGTGTACTCAGATTTGGGTGCACGTTGAAGAATCCCAGGTGGTCAAAATTTCCGGAGCCCTCTACTACGGCGTCTCTAATAATCATATGGTGGTTTTGGGACGTTAAACCCCACAAATCAATCAATCAATCAATCAACTGTATCTGATGACTACAGTGGTGCGACACTGTGCTTTACACAGTTCTTTCCTGCACATTTCTTGTGCTTACTCCAAATTTTTCACATTTCAGCAGGTGTTGCGGTTGCTAGTGGATGAGCTAGCGTTGCTACATGACCACACTAGTCCAGCACATGACGAGCGCCGCAGTATGTTTGAGGCACGTAAATTTTGATGCATTTCATTGTTCTTGCAGACATCTCTAGAAGCATTTGAGTCTCAATGCGTGTTCTATAACAAGTAGTGGACATTTATGAAGAGACGTGAGGTCATACACACTGCACACAAATGCATACTGCAATGAGTGAGCAGGGCTTGTTATGAACGATTTCAGAGGTCATTGCTTCACACTATCTCAAATGAGGAATACCGTAAAGCATCATTAGAAACTGCCAGTACCTTATATTTTTCTTTTATCTGTAGCTATAATGCAGTTTTACCATTCCTAAAGGCATAAGCAATGTGTGAGAGTATAAGTATATCATGTGTTTTTGTGATATGGAGATGTCTAATTTTCATAATAGACCCTTTTCAGAAATACGCCACCTGACGGTGAGCTTTTCGTCAGTTTTGCTTTGCAAAGGAGCGTGGTATAGCTAGTGCCATCATGAGGGCATGGAAAGCGAGTCGTCAAATCCGTGAGCGCTGTAATTTTTGTGTTGGTGGCTAGTTCTTCGTATCATTCGCTGCAATCGCACCGCTTTCCAGCTTGAACGAGCTCCGATAAGTTTTCTGAACTGCTTCCGCTGCACAATGAGCAATATTTTGTACCAACGGGTTGGACGGGCAGTTTGGCTCATTATCACTGGCAATGCATGGATCCCGCCTTCAAGAGACTCTTGTTGGCGTGCCCTCCCGATGCAGTCCGCGTCCTGCGGGAATGCAAAAGGTGTCTGTGTGCGCTGTGAGAAATGTGCATCAGCGTCGCTGGGACACACATCCTGCGTCATCTGCTGTGTTGCCCTCACAATGGCGGCAGAATGTAGTTCGCGTTATCGGTGCTAGGGGCGCCCTTTTTCGAAAAGGGTCTATTATGCAAGGAAAGAAAAAACAATCCAGTGTATGCAATGCACTCCTGAATGATTTCAGGATGGCTCACAGAGACAATATGTATGTCTAAATATTTTTGAAAGTGTAGATTAGAGAAGTGAACTGAAAATTTTGCCTTTACTAGTAGATTCTTCAGGTATCAGTTTTTAATGTTCATTTTGGTAGTCAATAAGCCACCACCTTTTCACAGCTTTTGCATTCCTGAACATTGTTTACACATGAATAAATAAACATCTGCATACCTTCTGTAACAAGCAATATATATGTTATTGCATAATTTGATATTTTCTATATTCTAATAAAAAATCAATAAACTTTATATATTCTCATAATTTTAAGGCTTAAATGCTTTGTGTTTATGTTTTCTCATCTTTTTCTTTCTGTTTTTTCTTTCTGCAGACATTAGGTCGTGAGAAACTATTTATTCTTATGCATCCGAAAGGGCGGAAGTTTGGTGCCATCGTTCACAACTTGGTCATTGCCCTTTATGACGCTGTCAGGTGAATAACATAAAAAATGTATCTTGACGACTCCAAAAGAAACAAGACACTAGCTTCACTTGGTCAAGCCTTGTACAGCATCTTGGCCAACGTATAAATGTGGATGCACAACCTTCTAAGCTATGTTAGTTGAGTGGGCTCCCAATAAAACAAACTCGGTTAAGCCAATATTTTATATTTAAGGAGCAATTTGTGAGCATTTAATTAGTTGACTCATAGATCCAGTAGGTACAAGCCCCTAATTCAGCTAAGCCAGACTTGTGCATTTCTCAACATTTATACCGGTCTTGCCAAGCACAACATCGATTGATAACCAATTCAACCAGCATAAAATTTTCTAGCAGTTGGAGATTGACGCTTGCCAGCTTCTGGATTGCTGCATCAAAAGGGAAAAGGATGGGAAACAAGTATGACTTATGAAATAAAAATACCCGAGTTTTGAATTAAGAGGAGAGTGGTCCTTAAATGAGCTGTGACAGGCTTGGTACAGTTACGTCTTGTAGCACACAATTTTTTTCTTCTTTTCCTTCATACTGAATTTTGTCGCAGTTTGTTTACCTAAATAAAGCGACAAGAAATTGATAAAAAGTAATGTCCCAAGGATCAGCAACAGAACTTACACCTTAGCTACATTTTATATATGGCCTAGCTACTCTTCCCACCGCGATTGGAGGTAAAAAAAATGAAATTTTTTTGCACTACAAAAGAACCATTTTCTGCTCTGGTAAAATCGAGTTCTCTTGTGGAAATATTGGCTTCTAAGATGTTTTTTATTCAGCGACTTCTAATCACTTCATTCCTCCAATTTTCTTTATGTCCCTCTTGTAAGCATTTCAGCAGCAAGTTTTTTCAATTACTTTTGACAGAGTGAAATCAAAAAGTTTATGACATGAGAAGGGTAGTTACACAAAATTATTATAGTAATACTGTAGCTTATTAGCTTTTTATTACTCTGGGTGATTTGGTGCATAGCGTAATGAAAGAATAACGAATCAAGATGAAATAACAAGAAAAAACAGCACGACAGTATTCTTTTGTCAAGTTATACTATAACATTCCAAATTGATTGGCAAGAATGGTTTGTCAAGTAATAATTGACGCTGTAATCTAATCATGTATGATGTGTGCATCCATGGGCACTTCATGAAATCCACCATGTGCTCTTCCTCTGCAGCCAAAGCCTCCACCTCATTTCCGCAGTTGGGGAGTTTCTCTCACCAATACTAAATAACCTCGAGTTACCAAATGAGACACTGGAATATGTCTTTCAACACCTAATTCTACCTTTAAAGGTAGGAGGTGCATTTAGTCTTTTTAATTTTTTAGTGCAACTACATAATTTCATGCATAATTGAAAAAATAAAACTGTGCTAAAAACAAAACACTAGAAACGAACAACATATACTTAGAAATTTGGCGCAACCTCGACTCACGCAAACACTCACACAAGCACACACACTTACACCAGAGCAACACACACAACACGAGCGCTGCGTGTTGTGTGTGTTGCTCTGGTGTAAGTGTGTGTGCTTGTGTGAGTGTTTGCGTGAGTCGAGGTTGCGCCAAATTTCTAAGTATATGATGTATAACCAACTAGCCCAACAACAAGTTTTAGAAACGAACAAGACAGGACAATCGCAAACTAACAACTGGTATATTGAAAGATTCACCATCCTTATAAAACTAAACTAAGCACGCACGCAATGACAGTTATGACCACGTAATAAGTTGCACCACTCCCAAGACTACCATCTACTAAGAAGGAAATCGCACTCTTTCTTGAAAGGATACACGGATTTGTCGCTGATGCACTTATCAGACCCGTCCCTAGCTATCCAAGAGGTCTTCAAAATTTCTCTTGCTCTTTGGCTCGCCCTATCACCTTGGTGCTACTGAAGATGGGCTTGCATCCCTGCGTGCATGTGCCACGATGAACTGGTAGGTGCTCCCCACTTCAGTCTCTTATTGAATTAGCATGCTCGATGAAACGCTTGTTAATACACTTTCCGGTATGCCCCACATAAGATGTACCCTGTACATAAAAAGAGGTTTACAAGTTCCCCCTGGCCTGTGTAATGGTTGATGTGGGGCAGACCAGATGGTGTATTAACAAGTGTTTGATGGAGCATGCTAATTCAAAAGGAGACGAAAATTGGGAGCACTTCGAGTTCATATTGGTGCATGCACGCAGGGATGCAAGCTCATCTTTTGTAGTACAAAGGTGACAGGGCAAGCCAAAGAGGAAGAAAAATCTTGGAGGCCTCTTGGATAGCTAGGCATAGGCCTGATAAGTGCATCAGCGACAAATCCATGTATCTTTCCAGGAAAGAGCGCGATTTTCTTCTTAGATGGGAGTCTTGGGGGTGGTGCAGCTTGTCCCGTGGTTGTGACTGTCACTGCGTGCGTGCTTAGTTTGTTTCATAAGGGTGGTTTCAATAAACCAGTTGTTAGTCTGTGATCGCCCTGTCTCCTTCGTTTCTAGTGTCATGTCTTTAGCATAGTTATATTTTTTCAATTATGTCTTGCCAACTAGCTTCCCAACATACCCTTCTCGAGTTCATTCTGTCCAGTTATCGTGAGGCCTTTTTGTACTTTTCATCCAAAATATTTTTTTTTGTAGCTCAGAAATTGCATAGTTTTAGTGATTATGGCAGTAATTGACTGTACTACGTATGGTGCTATTTTGTAGAGATTCATTTCCTTTCTCACTCTTTTCTGCCTTCGTAATCATTACCGACACTTCTGTTGTCACCGAGATTAGCACAATGGCATTATAATAACAAGAACAAAAAGATCAAATAAATGTTATAAAGCACTGACTCTGGGATTTTTATCATCTTAGCTTCTTTTTTTTCGGTGTATGCAGCTACATCTATGTGGGTGTACTATCAGCGTGAAATGAAAACCGAACAGCGGCAAGCCTTCGTGATGGTATAGTGCACGCTGCCCACTTATCACTACGAAGAGGCGCGCATATAGGCGCAAAGCCGCTGAACAAGATGCACGAACCTGTCAATGATAACTGGATGGCTCGCACTACACTATGGCAAAGGCTTGCCACTGTTTGGGTTTTATTTAATGCTGATAGTACAGTGGGGATGATAAAAAATTGCAAACAGTGTGTCATCTGCATTCTCTGCTGTTTCAAGCAGTTGTAGCCTGGATGGTGATAAAAAGCCACTAGTCATTTGTGATATAATCAAAAACCATTCTAGCATCTTTTTATAGCCACTGAGGTCTGAGCACGACACAAACAGCATGTTGCACTGTTTGCAGTTTTTTTTTCTTTCATTTATTCTGTGTATATACCTTGATGCTTATCCTTATAGCCTATTTTTATATTTCTCTGTATTAGTTAAAAAGCTGCCTATGCATTTAGCAGCAGTGTTGAGCTTGTTCTGTCATCCATTAGTCAACATAACGTGGCAGGACGTTCAATGTGGAATTACTACATGCTGACTCACTGATGTCAAAGAAGCTAGCATTTCAAAAGCAGCTTTTGATGTTTACTACATAGTTTATGTGTCACTTTTCACTTATGGCCTAGGAATGCTCAGTGAAGTGCTTTGAATTACTGCTGCTAATGTATTATTCTTTCTTTTTTTTGTTCATGAATATTTGGTGGCTCTGCAGGAAAAAAAGCCTTACTGCTATTCGCTTTCAAAAGACCTTGTAGAGAATGCATCTTTATCCCTGCAAGCGACAATAGAAAAGGTGGGTAGTCAATAGGCCAAGTTTTTTTTTTTTTCATATGAAATGGTTTTTCTTAAAAGATAACTCTCATATGCATGACAGTTCACCATTTTTACTGATGAGCTAAGAGGCAGGGCTGACACGAGCAATGACACGAGCAATTGAAATGAATTGCACGAATGAACTTTTTAGTTGCTAACTTCATGACACATTAAATTTCAAAATTGAAGCCTTGGAGTCGTAAATTTATCTATTTAGCAGAAATCGTTCTTGTTTTTCCTGCTAAAATATGGCACATCTGAATTTCTTTGGCTATTGTTTGTTGCCTATACTCTGTTTCACCATTTTGGTTCAACACTACCAAAGCTACAGGGTGTAAGAAAACTGCACGCTTGCGCAGCAAAACGTAGTTGACGGGGTTGACAGGAATTGGAGTTCTTTTGGTGTGTTTTACGCCACATCGCTACAGGATGTGTTGATTGTTCTTCGCATTTATTTCCTATGCATTTTATTATTTATGTCAGTTACCGCCGATAACTTTGTTTACAAATCAACATGGCAGCACCCATGCAGAAGTTACTTTCTGCTTCCACGTGCGCTGGATGAAAAAGCGCACGGGTACGGCCCGCCGCGTGCTCCGAAACCGGCGTGACAGGTCTAGTTACCCGGATTGAGTGCGTGCACCTTTGTGTGACTCACGAAATCTTCTTTTAATATCTGTCTTGCTTGTTCCCATCTGGTAATTACTGATCTTGCTTTTACATGCCTTCAGCCTTTGCAAATTTTCGGTATTGTCTTGCCCGAGATGCAACCTTGCGCACTGATCAGTTTTCACGGAAGTAAGATGAGCAAATTTTACTGGGATAGTACTACAACATCACAACTAACCGATCTGGAAGAGTTACACCTTTCCAAATGCATTGAAATTCATTATAGTAATTGTGTGTATGTCACTTCAGAAAACGTTGCTTTAGATTTAATAATGTCATTTAGAATAATTAGGTAACCTCAGCAGTTGCAGTTGTCATTTTTTATGGACCTTTCCGGAAATCGCAGCACCACGCCTTCCCCTGGCGGATCAGGGCTGGAGCATTATAGGAAAGCGGAGCGCCGGGCGGGCAGAGCAGACGTTTTCCCGTTTTCGCTTGCGTTCTGGGGCTGGCGTAAGCTGCTGCTCTTGTGAATCTACTTCTGAGTGCTCTGATTTTCATGCTCACCAACTAGCTTGTAGTGCTCGCCACAAATAGTCAGAATCATCACAGAACATGTCGAAGAAGAAGAAAAGCGGTGGATAAACCTGCTCTGTTTGTGGCTGTCATAAGACTTGAAAGACATCGGACGTCTCGTTTCATAGCTCAGTGCTACTCCAGGACTTGAATTCTTGTGATGCTGCAGCTAAGTTTGACCTTTGTTAAGACATTTGAGTTCTCATTTACTGTGATTAAGGGGCTGGGGTTGTACCATTGAAGCATACCACGTAATACACAAAGTTATAGGGGTGACACCGTTAGATGCCTCATTTAAAAAAATCACACGGTCCCTTGCGCATTCGCCTAAGGAGACACGAAGGTGAACACCATCTTGTTTTTATTGTCAGTCGATGTGCAAATTTTACCCCGCCAGTCCAAGAGTGTGAGCAAGATGATCCCATGAGTGTGAACCTGTCTTGCATCGGGGCTGGGGGAAAGCACTGGTGTAGCTTGAGCCTGGGCAAGTGCTGGTGTGCCTTGGGGTACTAAATGTTTGGAACTCCTTCGCTCATAGAACCAGTGCAAAGCCACTTTAGGTGCAGAAAACCTTCGCATGGGTGTGGGAAAGACCAATAAACCAACTGAATAAAAAAAAAAAAAAAGACTGCTTTCGCCTTTAAGTCGTCTTGGGTGAATTCATCAAAAACACTGCAAGTTTTTTTATTGCATTCTTACTTGGTGTTTATTTTGCTGTTTACTGCTTGGTCATGTTCAATCGTATTTGCTGGTTATTCACCATAAACCTAGAGGCCTCACTCATTGTGGCTTTGCGCACCTCTTTTTTTTTTTTGTTCTCTGTGTCAAGGCAAAGAGTGTTTGTTGTAGTTTCATCATTATAGATACAAAAGCGACACTCGCAGCCAGGTATCGTTGCCAACTGATGCAAGCGATGCTGCGGTATTCTATACATTTCCCACGCTGGAATAAGGCAATTGCTTTCAAAGTCAGTCTCACCATTAGTAGCCTTGAACAGCATTACTTATCAACGTTTTCTGGCTTGAGCATACTGTGCCCAGACACAGAGTGCTTATTACTATCATGAGAATGCTCTATTTTGCGGAATTTTTCGTTCTGAATACGGCTGAGGCGAGTCCTTCAGATATTTTGCCCATAGCCATTTTGGCAAAGGTGATAGGAATGGCTGTATGATTTCTACAGCTTTGAGAGCCATCTTCATAGAAACTACAAATTACTAAATTAGCATAAGCACAAACTGTAATGAAACAAGGAATCACGGAAGCTCAAGCAGTAAAATGGAATATTGTGCAAATTGTGCACACTAATGCCCATTATGTTATATATTTCTTCCCATTGTTACCCTTTGTGAAGTAGGGTCGAAAATTCTTAAGTTCTTATCAGGGACCACACAGAGACAGTATGTTTTACGCTGTTTTGAAAAAAAAAAATGCTGCACAGGTAAATGTGCAGAATATTCTCGCTTCATGAAGTGCGACACTGCACTGTAACTAAGTAATCTCTGCACCCGACAATACTCACTTGATGTCCACTCCCTGGGCATGCTGGTAGCTGGTTTTTGCTATACTCTCAGTGTTCCAAGTGCGATGTTTGTCAGGCACAACATTTGAAACAGGCAATTAGAATTCGAATCTACCAGCATAGTGGGGCTCGAACCAATTTATAAGGGTCAAATTTTGATATTGATTATCATGCACGAAGTGCCGCGGTCTTGCACCGCATATTGTGCAGAAGCATATCACAAGTGATAGTGCCTAACATAATGTACTAATAGTAAAGCTGTATAGTCATGCTGAATATAAAACAAAAGAGAAAAGCGTCCTCTACCTACTAATAGTAAAGCTGTATAGTCATGCTGAAAATAAAACAAAAGAGAAAAGCGTCCTCTACATGAAAATATGACCAATGAAGCGCACAGGCCCGCCGCAAAAGCCCGGTGCATGTTAAAAAACCCCAGGTGGTCAAAATTTCTGGAGCCCTCCTCTACGGCGTCTTTGATAATCATGTGGTGGTTTTGGGACGTTAAACCCCACATATCAATCAGTCGCTGCAAAAGTCAAGTCATGTTTCCAATTCAATGGGCTCTTTCGCGGGTATGTTAGCATTTTCCCGGGTTTCAAATAAGTCAAGCATACTTTGACTTTATGTTGCTCTCTGTTGTGCCTCTTCTGTGAGTGCAGATTGAAGCAGGATTGTCATACGTGATGGTCCTGCAAGGATGCGTTTGTACGGCCACGCACTGCGGAAAACAAGGTTAGCCAACGCTTCCGCGAGCAGACCACACTCCGCCAGCGCTCTGGCTTCCCATAATGCTTTGCGGCCAGCCTAGGTGGCACGCGCCAATTTCTGGAAAGGTCCATTTAAGACAAGATAAAATAGACTTTTTACTTCCTCCAAGCGCATCTATATATTCATACTATACAGTATCGGGTACAACAGGAACGAAATAATATTCAGCATGTGTGCAATCTCATATAAGTAAACTCAAGCCGCCTTAAAATTTTTGTGACTGTAACTTCAATGATGACAATTGAGCGAGCTGTTATGCAGTGAATAATATGAAACTTGTGAGATGAAAAGAGCGACGAAAGGCTGAAATATGTGAACACAACAGCCTGCGTTTCTCCGTTTTTAAATGGTTTCATCTCTTTTTGTCACGACGCTCTTACCATAATGCAACTAATTCAACCTTGCATTTTACAGTGAACACATATTCGAAACAAAATGCGCGAAAATATTTTATTTATGCTCAATTTAGGGCTGACTCTGGCATTTTTTTTTAACTTTCTTTACACCTTTGCATAATAAAAGGAATTGACCATTGCTTCACAGCTTCACCGGCAATATTTTTCAAGGCAAATTCATTCATTCATTCACAAAACTTTATTAGTGTCCTGAAGCCCACTCTTTTGAGACCGAGGCGGGCCGCTTTCACGTCGGTACCGTCCGGCCGAGCCTTGTGGCGTCATCGTGGACCTTCTGGACTGCCCGTAGTTGATCTTGATAAGACGCACTTTGCGCCATCTTCTGCCAGTAAAGCCATCATTCTTCGGGGTCGGCGAGTTGTGGGACAGCCCGCCAGGATGTGTCTGATCTTAATGATGCCATCACCCGCGTAATATTTGTCTTGAATTTCACTGTCGGGGCGAATTTTATTTAGAAAATACAGAGAGGGGTAAGTTCCTGTTTGCAGTAAACATAGCATGACTGCCTGAGCCCTCTTCAATTTTGCGTGTGGCAGTGGGAATTGCCTACGCCCCAAGTAGTAATATTTTGGGATGTTGTTGTATGGGAATAAATGATCTTCATAGTCCCCGAAATGGTAGTGGGAATCAGGTCGGGTCTGACCGGCACGACAAGCGAGTCCTCGTGCGAAGTCATTCGTAACCTCGTTGAGGTTGACACGAGTTTCGCCCATTTGTCCCATATGCGCAGGAAACCATCTGATTTCAATATTGATAATACTGACCTTGTTCATAAGTTTAACCACAGACCCAGCGACATAGCCCTTGTCGAAGTTTGTAATTGCTGTTTTTGGAATCACTATAGATGTATGACCATTTTCTGTTCCTGATAGCTAAAGCAATCGTGGCTTGCTCCGGCACTGTGGAGTCCTTAGTGAGTATAGTCAGGGTGTCCCGTACCTCTCCCTGGCTGTCGACCACCACAGCCATGTAGGCCTCTTTGCCATTCACCCAGGCTGAGTACACGATGGCCGCCTGTTGTCCTACCTGTTCGATTTCTTTCAATAAAGCTTTCGCTCTCGCTTTTCGCCTGCTGACATTGTGTTCCAGATGCATGTTTCTTGGCAGGGTAGTGGTTCTGATTACGTCTCCTAGCTCCGCGTTCAGTTCGACCTATACCTCCTTCGGGTTGTTAGATCTGTTGGGGACTAGCCCGATCGCTTTGAGTATCAGCCTACCCTCACGTGTCCTCGTTAGTCTTTCCTGCTGTGCCATCTGTTGCGCTTCAGCCATCTCTTCCATAGTATTACGCACGTCTAAGCTCATGAGTTTCTCGTTCGACGCACTGTTGGGTATACCTAGGCCAGCCTCTACTAACTTTCTGATAATGGTGATGAGCTTGTTCAGTTCTGACTGCGACCATTGGAGGAGACCTGCCACGTAGGTGAAGTGGCATAGAGCGAATATGTGTAGTAGCTTTACAGTGCTGTCTTCACTAAGGCCCCTGTGTCGATTGGTGATTCTCTGTAGTAGCCTGAGGACTTGGTTGGTTTTTTGAAAATATGCTGAATGGCAGTGAGGTTGCTACATGCAGCTTCTATGTAGAAGCCTAGAACTTTAATTTCTTTGACGTGCTTGATCGCGGATTCGTCCTTTTAGCACAAGATAATCTTGGGTTCCTCACCTGGGACATAGCCCTTGGGTCTTCGAACCCTACCTCAATATTTTAGAACCAAAAGTTCCGACTTCACCGCCAAACAATTTAGCCCCATTTCACCAAGAGTGCTTTCCACGATGTCTGCACTCTCCTGAAGTCTAGTCTCCGTTTGGCCTATGTTGCCATTGGCGCTCCATATGGTTATATCGGCGGCATATATTGCGAAGCGTATACCTTCTATCTGCTCCGAATTCCTCGCAACTTTGGTGATTGCTAAATTATATAACATGGGTGAAAGCACAACTCCTTGTGGGGTGCCTCTTTTCCCTGTGTCCTCACCTTAGATTTTAGTTCTCCTAGTGTGAGGCTCGCTTGTCTACCGCCAAGAAACGAGTTGACTATGCGGAGAAGCCTCTTGCCCAGACCCAGGATGGCCTTGTGCTCTATGAGATCAAAAGCTTTTTCGACGTCGAGACCAAGGAGCGCTCTCGTATGCACTAGGCTAACCTGTATGAGCTGGTGCTTGATCAGGAGCATGGCGTCCCGAGTCGACAGCCTGGGACAGAAGCCGATTATGTTATATAGGAGTATGTCATGTTGTTCGACGTAGCACGCAAGTCTGTTGAGAATGACTTGTTCCATAGCTTTACCTAGGCATGACGTAAGTGAGATTGGACGGAAGTTATCTAGGCTGAGTGGTTTACCTGGTTAGGGTATGAGAATAGTATTGGCTCGCTTCCATTCCTCCGGAGATTCTCCTTTTTTTCCATAAGTCAGTGAAGTGATCCGTCAAAAAAGTGATAGTCATCGTCTAGATTAATTAATAGTTTGTTAGTAATGCCTTCGGGCCCGGCTTCCGATCTGCTAAAAAGACCGTGGAGGGCAGCTCGTTCCTCAACTTCAGTGAAATCACGGTCAATTTCCTCGCACGATGGCCCAGAGTACTCTGTGTTCGTCGCTATGCCCAATTGTTTCAGCGGGAGCTTTGATTTATTTAATTACCTCTTAAAGTTCAGTAAGCACGGAGAAAACCGAATGACTTTCAGGGCGAACTGCTCTCTTCTTAGGAGCGGTGGAGCTGTCCCCCCTCGCATAAATCATTATTTTGACTTCTTTTGTTCAAATAAATGTATATTACTGGCCTTTTTTTAATTTAAAATCTATATTACTGGCCTGACTGTTACTACGCTCGCAGGGCATGGCTGCGTCTTCTTTTTGAGTTCGATTGCCTGTTTGGTCAGTTCTTCGTTAGCCTTCTGCAAACAGTTTACCTTCCTAATCAATTGATCTATTCTGTTATCATTGCTGTCAGTCACCACTGGTGCAGTAGTGCTACCAGCGACTCTCACGGTACCTTTTACTTTATTGGCCCAGGTGGTCCTAGTAGCCGGCGTGGCACCAGGTGCTCCGACTTCTTAGCTCTCCGGCACTCCTCTCGACTTGGAGCGGCTGTTATTCCTATGTAGTGAGCGATGTCTAGATCTCAAGCATCCCCGAGAGCGTGAGTGCTTTCTGGGGCTCTTGTGTAGGCTTGGCGTCTCCATGGGTGCCTTCATGGCCGATCGGGACCAGTCGCGTTCCCTTCGGCGGGCCCGCATCACATAGGGTACTTGAAACCGCTTCCTGCCCGCTTTGTCTCTGGTAGGGTGGCTTCCTTCGCAGAACTTGCACGTGGGTGTGCAGATGTGGTTCTCTGGCGGGTTCAGGGCTCCACACCCTTGACACTAAACATATCCCCGTATTCTAGAATGCCCCTTCACTCAATGCTCCACCTTCACTTGAGAAATCCGATGGGAGTGCCATCTTTAGGCAGGGCAAGTCACAGCATATCAGTGATAATTTGCTGCTATTCTTAAGTAGCGCAGCGTCATTTTCAGCCGAGCAGCGGCGCAGTGCTCAACTCTGTCAAGTGAAGGGTGAAAGTTGAGTCGAGGAGCGTTTGGGAATACGGGTTTAAGTCTGGTGTTGGGCAACGTTCGAACGGTGTCCTACCCTACGACAAGTGAAACACACATCAAATTGTTTCCTGTGCAGGTAACATCTCACCAAGGTCGGTCCGTAGCCTACAAACTTGGGCACGCGCAGTCCGTCGAAGAGGATGATGACTAAGCCGACGTCTTGATGCTCTTTGCAGCCAAAGCAAGCGGATTGCGCTCATGCACGATATTTGTTGTTACACCGGACTGGGAGTCCCGCATGTCTACTCGTCTAATCACACCTTTGCAAGTGGCGTGTGGGGCTGTTTCGTACGCATTGACTTTATATTCCGTTTTCACGATCTTTAAGGACTTGATTCTCATATACCTTGCTGCATTATCTGTTTCAGGCTTGCTAACTCCGACGATATTTTGTGTGAAGTTGGGGTACACCACGTCTTCATTTGCTTGCTCTTCCATCAGGCCAGAAGCCTCAATCACTGCAGTTCCAATAGCCTTGGTGCCCACTTTGCTCAAATTCAGTCAACAAAGGCACGTGTACTCGACTGCCCTAAAGCAGCCATGGATGTTTCTTTACCCGGCCGTATATAAATAAACTGGGGAATTGCATGTCACAGACAAATATAGCTTGTGTTTATCTCTGCGAATTCATGATTTTTTTTTCGGAGTTGAAGCCTACGTATTATTGTCAGTGTCATTGCTCAAGATATAAGCCACTTCATGCCAGTGTGTGTGTGTGTGTGTGTGTGTGTGTGTTTATATATATATATATATATATATATATATATATATATATATATATATATATATATTGTCCTGCCTAGTAAGAACTATCAAGAAATTTGACTGCCACTTCTAATGATGCATACTTTCACAACCTCTTCAATAAAGCTACGAGGAGCGTGTCACCATGTTTGTAGAAACAACTTTTATCCAGCGTTTAAAGATTTAAAGTTGAATTACTTTTCAGCGCACTATCACATACTGGATAACATGAAAAAGATTTAAATTAGGTTTTTTTTTATACACTTTCAGCATAAAGAATCTATGAACGTCTATTGCCAAGTGTCTAAAAAGATAGTTGTCAAGCATTCCGGCTGAGAAACCACGAAGGTGCTGAATAAACGTCATAGAAATCTAAATACGTAAGTTTAAGAAATGATGCGTTGCATCTTCATAAATAGAACAACCACTCTGTCACACATTCAGTGCCATATAATGCTGCTACGTGCATTGTGGATTTTTCTTTCAGCCTCAAAGCAAGAAGCTGGGTCTGGAAAAGAGAAACTTCGGGTGCTCGGCACGCACACGAAACTTCAATTGGCTTTTTAACTAGATAGTGCCTACGTACTCTACTAAATACATGATATGTGAGATTAAATCATTCTGATAACTGAGGTTAAAAAAAAAACACTGATAACAACTGAATGGGTCCGTGTTGTGACAACCACCAGCTAATTTGCTGCGGCTGTGGCCCCAGAAGTGCCGCCACCACCCGTTTCCCCGTCCATCCCGTCCCCGCCCTGTCGCGCTGCAGCAGCCGCAACTGCAACTACGGCTGACACGTGCTCTCCCATAGAAAGCCGCTGGACGTGGCAGGCCGTACCGTGCGCTTTTTCATCCAGCGGCCACGCCGCTTCGAATCAGTATTGCTCTTGCTACACCCCCACTGCGCTGACAGAAGTGAACAAATGTTGAAATTACTCATTGATTTATTTCATCTCCTTCTGAGACTTAAGCATCAGGTACGGTTTTTTGATATTAGCAAGATATGCTACTTGCTTAGCCGCACCTGCTGAGCCTCATGCGCCGAGGCAGTGTTTGGACTGCATCGTCAGACCAAGAACGCTGTATCTCCAAATATCGGACATGCAATCTCGCACAGCGTTCTGTGCTCGTCGGATCCTACTTCAGTAAAAACAAAAAAGAGAAGAAAGAAGTGTTGCAGCGGGAGATGCGAAGAAACGCGGCGATGGAAAAACAGACATAAGAGAGCCACGAAGAGCATCGAAAAGCAACAGCCACAAAGTGGCCGGCATGAGATCCTACCGATCTTCAGCAGCGCATCAAATTCACGCTTCTTCATGTTCCCGGTGTAGTTGCTTGTTTAATAGCTTTACTGCATTTTTAAGTCAAGAAACCAGCCATAATAACTACAATTTATTGAGGAGACGCCTTAAATACGGTAAGCAGACGACATGGCACGGATGAATACATGTGGCTGAGGGGCCTGCAGCCTCCACAGTGCTGAATGGAAACTTTGAAACAGAGTATAAGCAAAAATTTGTTTCAATTAAGATAGGTAGTAAACTGTAGCTATTGCAGACAGATTTTTTTCGTTTAGACCATCAGTTCGAGTATGTTTGCACAAAATTTCAAAAATTTTGGATATATTTTGGGACCCAAACTACCGAGTTTACAGTGCTGCACCTGTGCTCCAAACTTGGATATAAATGTTTTGTGAACGACATATTGCGACATCCAAGGCAGCTAAAATGAATTTCATTTTCTTCCCACTGAAATTCACACAGAAACAGTGTAAACTCTAGCTCAGCTGGAGTTAATAGCGTAACAACTTCACTCTACAATGAATTAATAAACCTGCCTGCTTTTTGTGTAGGCATGTGAGGTTGCTGCTGGAAGAAGCACTTGTAGGGTTTTGCGTTTTTCATGGTACACAAAGAAAGTGCTTAAAAGCGCAAACGACAGGAGGTGATGTATGTCCGATTTTGCTGATGTTGCGTGGTTATGCATAGATACTGTTTTCCTATATATTGCAGTTGGATTGCAATAAACTTTGGTTGTTAGTTTAGCGCTCTGTTCTCGTCTCTTCTATCCCCTCTTGTCATTTGCGCTGTTAAGCACTTTCTTCGTCTACCATGCAGCACCAACCAGCCCAATCAAGCACCCTGTTAGTGTTTTTCATGTTTTTCAAGATACAGTAATTAAAATAAATGAATACTCTACACATGTGTGACCGTTGTATGCCATGATTGTGCAGTTGCTACATGGCCTGGTGTGCAAGCACATTAAAAAAAATGTGGGTCACGTGCATTTGGTGAGAACAATGTACCTCCTTCATGAAGTCATTTTCATTTGTCCCATGGCTGCACCACTTGCCTTCTCCGAACTGGCAGAGATGATTCAGGTGACTGAGCGATTGTTTTATATCTGTTGCATACTTGTTGCAATATCAGCATCGAGATGGACAGTTAAAACTAGGATAGCTTTCATTCAGGATTCTTATATTTTGGTGAGGTATGTGCGAATATGACAGCACACTGCATCAATAAAGTCTTTAAATATGTGCATGTTGCAGTACATTGTCACAGCTTGATATGCATATATCGTACATTTTAACTCTTTGGTAACCATGATTATTCATATCGATCACTGGTGACGCTTTCAGATCGTTGATTTTGGCATGTTTGATTTGTTTGTTTTGCACCCAACACATCCTAGTAGTTACTCTAGGCAACCAACTTTCAGAATCAATTTGAATTTGCCTGTTTTGGCAACATAGTAATGTTTGACATGCCTTTGTGCGAGCCAATGTGCGTGTGTTGTTGGAAAAGTGCACTAGGCTGGCGAACTTGACAGAAGTGCATGCTCCTCGTGATTATGCTACAGTAACATCAAAGTTCTGTAATGAAAAGAATTTTTGCAAGCCAAGTACCAAATTGAACTGTCAGCTTCACAATTTAACAATATTGAGCGATAGTAATTGCCAGAAATTTATGCCCCTATTCAGTAGAGAGCTGTTTTTAGGGGTCAGAAAAAATTTGTTCAACAAAAAAAAAAATTATGAAGGTCCGCCGTGTGTGTAAAGTGCAAGGGGGCCTTCCCCGACCGTTTCCAGCAGCTTTGGTTTTGCTTGCATCGTTGTATCAGACGCAGGGTCTCATTTAGTGCCACTAGTCACTCTTATGACATCGTCGCGCGCATGGGTGCGCACCAGCGCTGCAAAACACATATGCTGCTCGAAACTGTCTTGCAAACCCATGAATTGAGTGAAGACGAGCTTAGAGTTCGAGGGTTACAGCACTTCAGCTTTTAGTTTTATGGCGACAATGTTTTGCGTCAGCCTGAGACATCTGCCGTGGTGTATGGGTTTGTCTTGTTTACATCCTCAAGTTGTCACCTCCCCTGCAAGTGCGTGTAGCTTGTGACCTTTGTGCACAATCTTATAGCTACTCTGGTTACGTGTGTGGTCCACACTTCACTGGGGCGCTGTGCGCTGGCGCTGGCTGTAGAGCTTCTAACGGCAAGAAGACCTAAGAGCACACCATGACACTGACTACGGAGTAGTGCAAAATATTTCAGAAAAGCACGTGATATTGTCCTTTTTTAATACGATATGCGCAAAAATGCAAAGAAATATGCTTGGATGCATACATTGAAATGCCAGCCTATGTGGAGCGAGGTGGCTAAAGGAAAGAGATGACACTAGATGAAATAGCAAAGTTTATTGGACATCTCATTTATAGAGAGATTATTCACAACACAGATATTGGAACACCTGGAGAGACTTATCACAAGACAACCAAAATTTACTGAGAAACGTTTATGAGTACACTTGTGTCTAATGAAAAACCCTGCAATGCTTCACCGTATGGCACGAGCAATGAAGCAGCGCTTCAGCTCGGATTTTCTCTTTCCATGTGAAGAGAAGAATTTCGTACAAAATTCATTATTCTGTATACTGTTCCTGGGCCATTTATCTACAAAATATATATTCTGAAACTTCTTTGTTTTGAATATTTCTGTATTTATAGTGTTTTTTATTGTACTGTTTACCAGCTGGCAACAAATGATTCCCATATTTTGCTCTTTTTTTAATTCAAAAATATTTTTTTTTCTCTAGAACATATATTTTTTTGAAAGAGCATTTCATTGTGCAAAGTTTGGTATGCTGCAATATATGCTGAAGTACTTTTCAAACTGCCAAAAACGGTCTTCCCGAGACATATGAAAAACAACCATTTTCGCACGGTAACGAAAGAGTTAAGAGAGGTATATACAGTATATCACATGACTATATTATCATAGTCGACATCAGTCAACTCCTGTTTGAGGCAAGTATGAATAGTTCTGTATTTACTTTAATGTAATGTGAGCTTTTTCTTTTGCAAATTTTTTCTACCTAAACTCAACGCTCACATTACAATCGAATGCCAAAAACTTGAACGCAATGAACAGTCTCGCCTCTCTTCTCAATTGGGATTGCATTGTAATTGATGAAATACCGTATTGTGTTTAAGAACTTCTAACAAACGATAAGTATCAGTGCCACTTGTACTTGCTGCTGATATAATGACCACGTGTCGCGGCAGTATCGAGTTCATTATAAACACATCAACTGTAATTGAAATGAATGTAATTAAGAATGTGTGTTGCGAATATTCTTTTATGTATATTTTTTCGTTCACGATAATTGGCAGGCATTTCAGGCAGGTACGCCTATAGGTCATTTAAGACCACATTATTTTCATGTATGTTACAAGCGTGCTGTACAACTGTCTTGTAGATGAGGCCAGTACACTTCTGTTAAAGTGCGCAGCATAAAAAGTCATTAGCTTTTTAAGTTATGTCAAGTTATGGGCATGTCAAGCGTTTTATTTTATCTGTTAATACTGATGTCATCATGATGGCTGCAATCAGGTTAAATTCAAAAGTTTTCAGGTGTAACAGGCTTTGTTCTGAGTACATAGGCCATCCATCTCTCCTTCCGCTGAAGCTGGCTGGTCTCTCGACTAATAATTGTGCACACTAATCTGTCTTTATGCACTTATGAACTGAGAGGAGTTAATCCAGAGTATTTTAAGGTCAGTACTAACTTGATGCTTTGCCAAAAAAAAAAAAAATAGAGAGGAAAAACTTGGTGAAACATTGTTCAGTTCCTGCACTCATTAATTGTGATGGAGTTCTTGGTGTCAGTCTATATTCGCATATTTTTCTTCTGAAAGCACATATGCATAGCAGACATTGCAGAAAAAGAGGTATTAGGACCGCTTCCTTAAAGGCAAACAAATCATTTATCATGAATTATGACATTCACACTATACGTTAATGTTAAGCTTCTGCGAATATTCAAACGAATAGTTGAGTATGCAAATTCCGTTCGATTCGATTTTAAATTATTGAATATTTTCCAAGTATTCGCAATCAACGAATAGATGTATAATAATCCGCATGTCACCGCTTGTACAAATGGTTTCACTGCAATGTAGGAATGCTAAGCCGTGAAAACGTGTATCCAGGGGAAATTTGCTTTGCTGCGAAGCCCCCCCCTCCCTTCAAATTTAAAGGGGCTCTGCAACACTTATTGAACATGGTCAGAAAACACTGCCGATCGGTAGCCGAGGCTACTGAAAATACGCGAGGCAAACATTATAGTGCAGCACGCGGCCTGTAATTCACAATAAATTTTCATAGCTAAAAGTTGCTTTTTTCCCTCAGCAAATGATACTACAAGCTCAAAAATCACTTGTCGCAGCCATTTATTCATAATACCTCAAAGGTCATTACATGGGACATTACATGAGGGTTGGACAGAAAAAAAAAAAAACTAGCTGGTCAGGTGATATTTTATGACTTGAAAGATAGTCTTCGACGGCAGCCTTGTATTGAGCAATGTCAGTGATGAGGGCGATATGTTAAGGGAGGGCATTCCATTCTCCGGCAGTATGCAGAAAAAATGAATGTTGAATGTTGATTGATACACAGCTTTTTCGTGAGAGTGACGAGAGGAATGATGTTACAGAAATGATGATTTGGTTTCCTGGAGGCATTGAATGGAAAAACCTAAAGAATAAGATTAGACGAGCAGCCTTACAACGAGAAGAATGTGAGGGGATGCATAGGTGGGATTTTAGGGCGAATACACTTGTCTTGTAGTAGTAATCAGAGAGAATAAACCTCGCAGCACAGCTTTATACCGATTCAAGAGAATCGGCTATGTTAACTTGGTGGTTGTCATAGATAGTAGAGGCATATTTTAGTTTTGATCGTATGAACGCTTTATGTGCAAGCAATTTGTAGGGGATGCTGATGATAAGTTACGGCATAGATAACCTAATAAGCGATTGCACACATTGGTTAGTTGGTGTATATGATGGGTCCAGGACAATGTGCTAGATATATGTACTCCTAGGTATTTAAATGTCTGGCATTGAGTCAAGGTGTTGTTGTTGAGGGAGTACGAAGATGCTACATAGTTACGACGGCGATGAAAAGATACGTGAGAGCACTTACATTGAAAGACATGTATCATCGGCTGCACCATGTTTGCATTTTGAGGAGATCATGCTGGAGAGAGGAAGAGTCTGTGGAGTTTTTATTTGACGATACAGAACAGTCATCTGCTAAGAGGTATATATTGAATGATACATCACCTAGAAGGTCATAAATATATATAAGAAAGATAAGTTGTCCAAGTACGGAGCCTTGTGGCACACTAGTTAAAATAAGATGGAAAGGAGGAAGATGAGCTGGTAGAAACAAATTGAAGGCGATCGTTCAAAAATTCACCTATCCAGTTAACTGTGTTGGGGTGCAGATTTAGGTTCGAAACTTTATGCATGAGAAGAATGTGCGATACTTCATCGAATGCTTTCTCGAAGTCCAAGAAGAGAGTGTCAGTCACAATATTGTGATCCAGGTTGGTATGTAAATGATGCATGAATAGAGCGAGCTGAGTGGTGCAAGAGTGAGCTTTGCGGAATCTGTGCTGGTTAGGATGAAAAAAGCTGATAGATGACAGAAAATTGGCAATGTGTGAGTGTAAAATATGCTCCATTAGTTTCAAACAGACGCTGGTGAAGAAACGGGACGGTAGCTACTAGGATTTGTACGGTCGCCTTTTTTAAAAATGGTAATTATCTTACTGACTTTACAATAAAAGGGTATTGATTTAGTGAAGAGAGATTGCTGAAATATTAGCGTCAGAAAAAAACTGGTGATGTGCTGGTATGTGCTTGGTGTTTTTTAATACTTCAGCGTTTACGCCATCAACGCCACACAAAGACGAATTTTTTAATGACTCAATGATTTTAACAATTTTTCTGCATTGTCATGCAGACACTGCGGAATCAGGGCATCGATGAAGTATATATGAACATCCTGGAAGAAATCTACAGGGGATCAACTGCTACCATAGTGCTTCATAAAGAAAGCAACAGAATACCAATCAAGAAGGGTGTAAGGCAGGGGGACACAATCTCCCCAATGCTATTTACCACGTGCTTACAGGAGGTTTTCAGAAGCCTAGAATGGGAACAATTAGGGATAAAAGTTAATGGAGAGTACCTTAGTAACCTGCGCTTCGCCGATGACATTGCATTGCTGAGTAACTCAGGAGACGAATTGCAACTCATGATTACGGAGTTAGACAAGGAAAGGAGAAAGGTGGGTCTTAAAATGAATCTGCAGAAAACGAAAGTAACGTACAACAACCTCGGAAAAGAGCAGCTCTTCGAAATGGGTAATAGTGCACTTCAAGTTGTAAATGACTATGTCTACTTAGGGCAGGTAATAACCGCGGAGCCAAACCACGAGATTGAAGTAACTAGAAGAATAAGAATGGGGTGGAGCACATTTGGCAAGCACTCTCAAATTATGACAAGTAGATTGCCACTATCCCTCAAGAGAAAGGTATATAACAGCTGTATCTTGCCGGTACTTAGCTACGGAGCAGAAACGTGGAGACTTACAAAGAGGGTTCAGCTTAAATTGAGGACGACGCAGCGAGCAATGGAAAGAAAAATGGTAGGTGTAACCTTAAGAGACAAGGAGAGAGCAGAGTGGATTAGAGAACAAACGGGGGTTAAGGATATCATAGCTGAAATCAAGAAGAAGAAATGGACATGGGCCGGGCATGCAGCGCGTAGACAGGATAACCACTGGTCGTTAAGGGTAACTAACTGGATTCCCAGAGAAGGCAAGCGGGTTAAGGGGAGACAGAAGGTTAGGTGGGGAGATGAGATTAAGAAGTTTGCGGGTATAAATTGGCAGCAGCAAGCACAGGACCGGGTTAACTGGCGGAACATGGAAGAGGCCTTTGTCCTGCAGTGGACGTAGTCAGGCTGATGATGATGATGATGATTTTAACAATGCTGTTTGCATTGATAGTTATGTTTTCCATTGGGGGGTAATTACATTGGCTGATTTGAGCATGGTGCGCTCGTCGTTACCGGGGCCGCCGCGGGAGACCGCCGCTTGTCAACGAGTACGTGCGCAATCACACTAAAAAGCCGCGTATTTTAAGAAGAAAAAAACAAGAAGAGGTGCTCAAGGTCACGAGGTGTGTGTTACGTATTTTCTTTCGCCGTGACATTCTTCTCTGCTTAACTTCCAGCTATTTTGTCGGGATGAGAAGAAAATGCAATTGTAGCGTGCGACAAATTTTTGGAACTCTGCTTGTACCGGACTAATTCTAGAAACTTTGCGGCGGTAAATTTGTGAGGCAACAAGTATGTTTACTAACCCCATGGCTACTTGAAAAAGTGTTGCAGGGCCCCTTTAAAGGAACATGTTACACTCAAATAAATTCTTCATTTTATTCAGCTTGTTATGAGTGGCTTCATGAAAAGAGTTTATTGCTTCACGAATCGAGTACCGCAAAATTTTTAGAATTCCTCAAGTACGAGCAAACTTACAGGGGTTTGTCAAATGCTCCAAGTGCATTCTCTCTCTTTTTGTCCCAGTAGGCTCACTAGAGGTTACGTCTGTTTGTCGGTATACATCCTTGACCTTGAGCACTTTTTTAATTTTTTTCTTTGAATGCAAAGCTTATTTTCACCTTGATAACGTTTGAACACACAGGCATGTCGGAGCATCACATTGCAGGCACAATAACTACGCAACAAACGTATTTATCACATGGTCATTTCGGATTGTGGCATCGTCTGCCAAGAGAACAAGCGATTTCCAGCAGACTTTGAAAAATAATTTGCAAATTCCAGGTCTTGTGTTGTGCTATAATGTTCGGCTTACATGTTTTCATCCGGAGCCTCAACTACTGAATGGCAGTGTTTTCTGCCCATGCTGAAAACTTTTGCAGGGCCATTGTTAGTTGTCTATTGCGTGATGGTACTAATTGAGTGAAGTACTTGCCTAAGACAAATGCAAATCAAATGTTGCTGATGTAACGATGGCAGTAGGGATTTAAACGTAACATCATCTCATGAGACGCTTGCCCATCCGCTTCTGTGTCAGTTCATGAGTACTACACAAAGCTTTGAAACTTTCTTTCTTCTCTTTGTTTTTGTGTTCTTACATTTAGTCTCAGCACCCTTCTGAACGGCTTGCAGCGGTGCAGTCACTGAGTTATTTGGCATCAAATAAATCGCTTGGCACGGCTCCTTGCAGCAGGTATATGTGCCAGCTATACTTAGAAAGGTAAGGATGCATGCATTAATTGATACCATAAGTGCTGCATGGTTCGATATGCGATGGCATTCTTATGGCTCACTCAGTTTTAAAGAATTGAGAACTTTGCGACTAGTATAATGTGGAAACCTTGATAAACCAATAGGCATTGCATATGTGTTTTACATTAAAAGTTACCAGTCCAGTGCATTCGTGGTATGTTAAAAAGTATCCGAACTTTGGTAGAAGAAAAGAAACTGGCATAATTGGAGTGTTAAAGAACTAATCCCCCTGAAGTAATCCCCTTTGGACTCCACACATTTCTCCCAGTGGTGCTGCCATTTTTGGAAGCATTCTGAGAAGGCCTCATTTGAAATTGAGTTTAGCTGAGCTGTCGTTACAGCCATAATGTCCTTACTTGTCTGCAGTCGCTCTCCTTTCAATGTCCTCTTGAGTTTGGGAAACATCCAGAAATCACAGAGGGCCATATCAGGAGAGTAAGGAGCCTGTTCAACTACAGGAGTGACTTTTCGCCAAAAAAGTCTGAACCAAGTGTGAGGAATGTGCAGGAGCATTGTCATGATCGATGCGCCAGTTTTCTATTGACCAAAACTGAGGTCTCTTGCGCCACACAGCATCACGCAGGAGACTGAGGATATCCCTGTAGTAATATTTGGCGATTGTTTGACTCTGTGGTGCGTACTCGTGGTGTACCACACCGCAGGAGTCAAAGAAAGCACTCGGCATCACTTTGACGTTTCTGCGCTCTTGGCAGGCCTTCTTTGGTCTTGATGACGTGGAATGCTTCCACTGTAGTGATTGGCGTTTGATTTCCGGGTCGTACCCGTACACCCAAGACTCGTCACCAGTGATAATGGTGTTCATAAAGTTAGGGCCTCTACTTGTGAAATCCAGCATATCCTGTGAGACTTCAAAGTTGCTTTTGATTCACCGTGAGCAGTTTCGGCCCGAATTTTGCCGCAACTCTCTTCATGGCCTAATCTTCAGTCATAATGGAATGTGCAGAGAAAGTGCTGATGCTCACCTCTTCTGCAACTTCCCAGATAGTCACACGACGGTCCTGCATCTTTATAGCGTTCACTTTGACAATGACCTGGTCATTTCAGCATGTTGATAGCCGACCGGAGCATGGTTCACTCTCCACCGCTGTACGCTGGACTTTAAACCGGTTGTACGACTCCTTAATCTGTGTGCAGCTCATAGCGTCGTCACCGGAAGCGGTCTTGATCTTCCGAATGGTTTCCACTTGGCTGTCACCCAGTTTCTGGCAAAATTTCTTGCAGTAGCGCTGCTCCAATCGCTCCTCATTTTCCTTGCAATGAAAAACCAACGAGAGTACTGTGCACTACCTCACTAAAACGCTGCGTCCCAGCGACTGACGCTATTGGTAGGCGAGAAAGAATTCGCGCGATCGAATGAATATTCAAGCTCGGCCTATGCAAGCGCGCTTGTTTCAAATTCATCAGGTGCTCGCCAAGAAAAAAAAAACTAAGGTCGGATACTTTTCTAACAGACCTCGTATATAAAATTGTTGGTCCAGTGCATTTGAGTTTCAATAACCAAATAATTTTGAAATGCAGCCATGAGAATGTGAACAATGTTTTCTTATAAAAGACAAGCCCACCATGCTGAGAAACTCAGCCAGACCGAAAAATCTACATTCAGAAAATAAAAAAATTAGTTCAGTGCAATATGTAGTTGTTATAAAAAAAGGCAATAAAGCATTTGCTCGTGACTTGGCACTTCAGTGCATGGAAATGCACAGAGTTAGTAGTACCACAAGAGTTGTAAATACAACACCATCGTCACCACGGTATAGTATCAAGGTATTGCCAAGCTTGCTTGGCTAAATTTTATTTAGTTTAAAATAGGGGGGTTATCATTCACATTCATTACAATGCATTTATTTATTTCAGATTCAACGACTGTGTTTCTGGCATCAGGGAAGCATGTTTGAAATTTTCGTCAAGCTTTCTATGTTGTCCTGAATTTGCTGACAGTGTGCTCGGTATGTGCAGTCATAGAGGTCCCGTTATTATGGGCATAAAACAGATGTGCAACAAGTGATACTTTGGCATCATTATTATATAAATTACTATCATAAAATTTCAAGTTGTCATGTTTGTAAAGCAGATTAGCTGCTCGCATTTCTGTTCACCATATATTTTTGAAAGGTATTTCATGTCATGGTTAATAAAGCAAATCTTTTTGGTCAGCAGCCTCGCATGAAGTACATGCAAATTAGACATCAGTTTTAACAAAAGAGATTATATTTAAATGCGGAAAATTACATACTAAAGTGGGTAAAATATTTTATCAACTGTTTACTGTATATCAAGAGACAGTCTAATTTTCCTAGCGTTTATCCCGGCACCCCCTCCACAGCAGTGGCTTAAATTATTAAGCAATAGTGTGCATTGTTAAATAGCATATTTAAACAGGCATGCATGTGTAATGAATACTAATGTAATCACATTAGCCTTGCAGAAATACTATGTCACTGAATGTTTTGTATATTTCACTCATAAACAGTGCATAGTTAAACTAAGAAGTTAGCTTTGTCAGCTCATTGACAGAGGAGAGCGGTGTAAGATGCGCAAACTAATTTCAAACATGTCTGCTGAAGTAGAAAGGATTGATGGCTGTGATTGAAGTTCACCACACTGTTGCACAGTGTCCTCTCACATTTTTAACATCATACCTACTCAATAATTCAAGCCCTAATAAGCAGTGATTATTGTGCATTCGGGCACAAAGATATGGAATGATAAATTGGCATGTAGAATAACGTTTTTGCACTATACCTTGATGTATGGAGCTAAAAAGTACCTTCGTCTTAAAAAGTTGAACGCGATAGCAATATCCTGTCCCTAATCGTCAACCACTTAGTGCCTACTTTTTATTGCATAATGTTACTTGGGATGTTTAAATCGTGGATTACTACACTGCAATTGATAAAATTTCAAGAGGCTTTTGTCAGTGAAGCTTTCACATTTGACTGCGTTCTGTGCAATGAGTAGCATGCTTTAAACCATGAGCAATTAAGCACGTGAAATTTTTCAGGCTTGCTATGCACCCGCTAGTCTTAAGGGGAAAATATGCACAGTAACATGTGTACCTTTGTAATGGGTGGCCGACATTAATCTAAGAATTTGCGATGAGAGTCATATCTTCTGATGCTTAATGGCACCATACACTTGTACCATGTGATATTACTGTGGCAATATACTGTGATATTATAGATTGTATTGTAACACTTGTGTACTAGGATGCGTGTGTTAGTAAAGCATGAGTTATTTTCACTGTATTTCCAAGCAGACGCATGGCTGTGTGGTAGAACACCTGCTTGCCATTCAAAGGCCTAGGTTAGATCCTCACTGAAATCCAGGTGTTTGTATCATTTATTTTTTTTGCGTCTTCTCAGTTTCTCGGTCACTGACAAAATGACGATTTTTCATTCACAACCAACGACACCGGCGCCAATGCTACAATTTCTGCAAAATGAGCTTTTTAACGCCATCACATTAAAAACATCACCTCGCAATTCACTGTTGGTTACAATATTTCTTGCTGTTATTTGAAAATGCATTGCTGAAAAAAAAGACAAAATATGATTATGCAGACTTTTCATAGTTAAAACACAAATAAATGATATTTTTAATAGGGGGGCTGGAGTGTTTCCATGCTAGTATACATATGCTTTGTATTACTATTACAGTACCATAACAGTTTTATGTAACTTGTGCATGTTTCAGAGACTTTAGCAAAAACACAGGCAAGCTGCAGCGGAAGTGTAAGGCATATGGTTATCGAATCAGTCACAAGGGCGGCTCTGGAGGACTCCACTATCATCACAGACAAGCTGATTGTCCTCCTTGCAACTAATACACAATACAATGCCTCTGTGAGTAATCGTTATTCCAGCCTTTCATCACTGTTCCCTCAGGAGGTGTGCAAATAGCAAAATTTTAGGTGCAAAGCGAATTCGTATATTGAAGTGCAAGTGCAAATTCAATGAAATATTTTGATAATATTTCAACAATATTTTTTAATAGTTTAAAGCAAATTAGGGGTAAAAAGGTTTGAGCATATTTTTAGGCATACTCTTATGAGATATAGCAACATGAAAGAGTTTCTCTTCGCTAGGTTCATGAAGCGCTGGTAGAGTGGTATTTTATAGTTGTCTTATCAAGAATGAGGCAATGCAGGACCGAATTGTGTTAGTACATTATTTGGTGCCATCAAAGTGTTGCCAACAACACTTTACACATAAAAGGCACAGATGCCATTTCCTCCTTTTTTAACTTCTGTGGGAGCCCAACAGTTGTGGGGTACAAGTGTTAAGAGTTACAAAACAGTTAAGAGTAACAAAAACATTGAAAATTTTGGATGCTAAACATATTCAGTGTCCAATTTTTCGGACTTTCTGCCCAACTTTTAGCACCAATACAGCATTGAGCTCCCACGTCTGCCACATCTATCATCTCTATCATCACCAGCATAAACGTGCGCAGGGTTCCCTTTCACAGGAGGGGCCCCTCTTCCTATCATAACAGTGTATGGAACAGACTTTGCACCCCCCCCCTCCCCCTCTCGCCACCCACCCTTAATGTCACTGTATGGGGCTGGCATTGCGCCCCCCCCTTCCTTCCCCCTCCTGTGCATATATCTGTGATCACCAGTGTTCCTTTTTTTTTTTTAGAGTCTGAGCGGACCTAAAAAAACAGCTTTTTTTAGGGTGCAAAGTATACTTTTAACTGGGCGTTGACGGGTTTCAAAAGGTTCAGCCGTAGTGGAGCCTGAAAGCAGCTTCGCCACAATGATAGAGGGTGATGAAATGGAGCATATTAAATCTCTGAAAGAGTCACTTTCAGTCGGACGGTGAATGCATTTGTCTTTGGGAAGCTTGAATTGTTCGAATAGCAAAAAGTCCTGTGCATATCGAATCGAATAGCAAGTGCTATTTTAAAACATACTCGAAATTCTGAATATTTGCACACTCCTACTATGTACATGTAATAACAGATTGTGCAAAGCTAATGGAGGTCTAGTTAATCTTGCCGGCCGCATGTTCATTTTGTCATTTTCAGTCACTCTCCATGTGATCGGCAACAGTGATGTTAACTCCCGCTGTAGTAGAATTAGTACAGTAGACACCCATTAAACGAAACATGAAGGAACCTGAAGAATATGTTTGATTTTGCAGAAGCTACATTCAGTGAGAGGTGAACAGAAGAGCATATTTTTCAAGTCATAAACCAATAATATTATAGGCAGTTATTCCATTTAACTAGCAATTCAATTTAAGAGATTACTATTTACAGCATATGCTGCATTCAGATTGAGATCAAGGTTAAAAATCATCTACCAGAACAGTATTTTTAGTGCCCGCTTACAATGTGCATAGTTTGGGCACATTGTAATGTCAGTCACGTCTATGTCTGGACATTGCGATCAAATTTTTTGTAATTCGTATCTGCAGAAGAACATGTAAATGGTGGGAACACGTTGACACTCTTCCTCTAATAAACTTTATGTATGGATCAGCATACAGAAGACCTTTTCCTTATAATACTGTGACAATAAAAGCCCCTTTGGAACTCGAGTTTGCTTGGGTCCGAATTGAAAATTATCGTGTGCTTTCTTTTTATATGTCATCTCATTTATAAAAGCATGCCTCCTGGTCGGAGCAACCGCAATTCAGTTTTAATATGTACAGCTATAGTGAGGCCATCACTGGCGGTTCTGGTGTCGAAGGCCTGTGAGGCGACTATGCCTTGTTACATGTCCGCTTCACGCTTTCCAGGTTCAATAGCTGACGCTTACAAAAAAAATTGAACATCACGGCATCCTATTTATTGCTTTGTTTTGAACGGAGGGGCGGAGGGGAGACTGCTGCATCGCTTGAAGTAGCTGGCGCGCGCTGTCTCGAGGCATAATGAGACTGCTCGTTAACTTTCTGTGCTACTGACATCTGCTTCGCCTTTAGATAACTGACAGCATGAAAGCTTCAGCAACTAGAGTGGTCATTGTTCCTTTATCCAGGGTTCTTTTGAGTTACACGATATCGGATCTAAAATAAGATACAATTTGTTTGTTTCCCTTACGCTCTTAGGTGTGAATGCGATACCAATAAATTCTGTTGTTATACAGTGAAAGCTCGTTAATTCACACCTCATTAATTTGAAATTTTGTATAATTCGAAGTGGTCGCCGCAGTCCGGTCCGCAGTGCATAGGAGACCATGTGTAAAACGATTCGTTAATTTGAACAGAAATTGCTGCCTTTACGGATAATTCGAAGCGCGCGCCGCCGAGCGTCATCATCGTCAAACACTAGTGAAAGCTTTTACGGTCGAACGATAGGTGGCACGACCAGTTTTTGCGAGCTTCAAGTGGCCTCCGAGCAAAGGGCGAGCAAAGTATGGCCTCCAAAATCCAGGGAGAAATTTTTTTTTCGTAGCCCTCCCGCGATCTCAGCGCCTGGCGCCACTTGTACGCGGGACCCACGGGACGCTGAGGAGCCGGCATTCTAGTAACGTTGGAGCCGGCGAAGTAGTCCTAGCAGTCCTAGGTCGCTCCCGGCAGCGTCACTTTGTTCCTCGAGCACGTTGTTCGTTCACGCCGTCAAGCCGTCTTATTCCGTACTTGGGTTTTAGCAGCGCGAAAAATGCACAAAAGACAAGAAAGGGACGAGACAAGCACTGAGACAGTGCTTGTCTCGTCCCTTTCTTGTCTTTTGTGCATTTTTCGCGCTGCTAAAACCCAAGTATGCCATACCAACTAGCCCAGTCAACCGCTCTATTATGTCTTATTCCGCATCGAAGTTGCAAGATGCCGCGGGGAAACTACTGCGCGAAGACTGTCAAGGAGAAGGTGGAGATTTTGCGAGAGGTTGACCAAGGGAACTCGAGCGAATACGAAATTGCGAGGAAGCACGGCATACCTCCGAGCACGTTGTCAACCTACATACGCAACAGGACGGCCATTGAAAACGCCTATGAAGCCGAGGATTTTGGCGCCAGTCGAAAAAGGCTAAGGACAGCGAAGTTCCCGGAACTGGAGTCAGCTTTGATTATCTGCGTTAAAGAAATGAGAGCCCAGAGTATCGCATTGAGCGGCCCTATCATCATGGCCAAGGCAGCCGATTTCGCCCTGCGCTTGGACATTGAAGACTTCGTCGCCTCCGAGGAATGGTTTCATCGTTTCAGGGAGCGGCACAATCTCGTATTCCGCACGTTATCCGGCGAGGCAAAGGAAGTGGACGCCGAAACATGCGCTACTTGGAGAAGCGACACCCTGCAGCAGTACTTGGAGAACTACTCACCACAGGATGTGTTTAACGCTGACGAGACAGCGTTATTTTTCAAGTTGCAGCCAGACGAGACGATCACCTACAAGGGAGACAGCTGTGCCGGCGGCAAGCGCAGCAAAGAGCGTGTCACTGTTCTGGTCGCCGCTAATATGACCAGTACGGAAAAGGTCCCCCCTTTTGTGATTGGCAAAGCACTCAAGCCACGGTGCTTCAAAAACATTCGCTCACTGCCGACGGAGTACGCCGCAAACAAGAAAGCCTGGATGACAGGTGACCTATTCAGGAAGTGGCTACTGAAATTCGACAGGCGAATGGAACTGGGCGGCAGACGCGTTCTTCTTGTCGTCGACAACTGTTCGGCGCACAAAGTCGACGTTGAGCTGAGAGCAACTAAGTTGGTGTTCCTTCCGGCAAATACGACTGCGGCCCTATAGCCAATGGACCCCGGTGTGATAAGGAACATTCAATGCTTTTATAGGCGTCACGTGCTGGAGAGAATGATTTTGTGCGCGGGCGACAGGAAGGACTTCGGCATTACGCTGCTCACTGCCATGCACATGTTGGTGCGCGCATGGGAACAGGTGACCGCGACCACAATCGCAAACTGTTTCCGCCACAGTGGATTTGCAGCTGTAAGTGCGCAGGATAGTTGTGACGTCGACGTGGATGGGGCTGAGGAGCTCATGCCAGTGGCATTGCGCGACACTCTTCGGGGCGTACGTTTTGCCGATTATGTTGAAGTTGACATTGGTGCATCGGTGTGTGGTGCCCTGACTGATGAGGACATTATCGCTCAAGTAGCCGGTGCACAGCTCGATGCTGAAGAGCCAGAAGGTGAGGAAGACGAAAATGACGAAGCGCCTGTGCGCCCGTCAGCTTCTGCGGTGATGGAGGCACTTAACGTGGCGCGTCTCTTCTTCAGCTTTGAAGAGGGTGAAGAGGATTCCCTGCGCCGCGTCCGCGCGCTGGAACAGAGAGCCGCAGCTGTGGCATTCAGAGAAAAGAGGCAGATGGTCATCACAGACTTCTTTAGCCAATAAATATTTTTCGTGGCCCCACCCCCGAAATCCACCCATTTTTGCTCACTTCCATTATTTCGAATTTTGTTTAATTCGAAATTGCTCAGCGTTCCCGTGGAATTCGAATTAACGAGCTTTTACTGTACCAAATAATAAGGCTTGATGTCTTCCGGGAGATGTGCTAGCGGTAGAGTTGCCATCTGCAAGGTCTGTGCACTCGCAAAAACTTGCTGCATGCACGGTGTTCAATATCCACGACTTGGGTGACTAGAGACCCCCGAAACATCTCTTGTACGCCAATGCACATACAGATGGAATCAGACTTGTCTAGAGGGCCCATCCAGCCACTCCAGCTGGTGTTTTCTTAAGAAATATGTGAAGAGAGACGCCGTAATGCTACCAAATATGGTCGTACTGTGTGTTAGGCCCTTGTGCTATAATGTAAGCATCAACAGAAGCTTGTAGCTAACGTCAGAAGCCACAGCTAACAACAGTGTCGACAGGCACGCACTCCGCTGCTCTAGGCCAGTTTGATTCTATCTGTGCAGCACGAACGACACGTACCAATGAACCTTCGAAATGGCACGACGATGGTGTGACCGCCTTGCGATCAAGGCTCAGTGCATACCCTTATATGGCCGCTCGAGAAAGCGAAGCATTTTTTGCACAGTCTGTTCGTGTTGAGATTACAAGGTAGAAGGATACACCAGTCACAAATAGCGCTTGCGTCAGCAATCACAACTTTAAAGTCAAAGCTCATAACAACGCCTCCCCCCCCCCCCCTTGCTTTCTTTGCTCGATCTTTCCTGTCTTTTGGACACGGGCGACGCGTTTCTCTCTGCTTGAGTAACTATCGATGGATGCCTGGAACGCAGGGCGATGTTATTGCATCTACCCTCAGTGCAAAGGAAATAGGTGTGCTCTTCTCATCTCTGCTTTAGCCGCGTTCATCGCCACTGCTCGCGCGCCTTTACCCACGTGTAAAACACAATGCACCGGGGGATGTTATTGATTGGGACATTACACAAAACATGACAGCCAGTGGTGTAGCCAGGCGGGGGATTGGGGGCACATCGGGAACGTGCGTCCCCCCCACATCCGAAATATTTTTTTTAGCCATGGCATATATAGCGCGAAATGACCTTTTGCCTACCCCCCCCCCTTCAGATTAGGGTTCACCCCCCCATTTTTTGAATTTCTGGCTACACCCTTGGCAACGGCAAAAACCAGTCGAGAATGCTTGTATAATTGCTATCCTTTTAAAAACAATATGAATCTTCCTTCGAGGAGTTGTTGGTGTATGCATAAGGTACCGTGAGACGATTGTTACAGCGCGAGAACAGAACGACGACAGAGGGACAAGAAGAAGACGAGCGCTAAGATGGAGGGACAAGAAGAAGACGAGCGCTAATCTTAGCGCTCGTCTTCTTTTTGTCCCTTTCTCGTTGTTCTGTTTTCGTGTTATAACAATTGTCATGTCATACCAACTAGCCCAAACCGCCACGCTTCTAGGGTACCCTGCGAGATATTTTTTTTATGCACTGCTTTCTAGAGGACACGGTAGTAGTGTGTTTTGGGGGTATAGACAGAGCGCCCTAACCACATGAAATATTTCTGCAAAAGGAAAATGAAGTTTGTTAACTTGTGTAGTTTCAGCAAAGAAATGAATGGCGGAGGACATTGGCTTTCTGAGACTAGCTGAATAACGTCATAATATGCCCAACAGTCTAATCAGTCATGAAGAAAAGAAACCTTTTTTTATTCTTGAAGTCATCTTGGGTAAATGCCCTTGGGACTGTGTGAGTCTCTGGCGTTGTACGTCATGACCACATAGGTGTATATATATTCTTATTTCATGAATTACAATTTTATTCAACTAGTATTCTGTTTATTTTCTACAGAAATAATCACTGAACAAGTTTTTCCAGAATGCTCAACAGCATGACGCCATCATTTTTGCATCATCAACTTAAATAAGGAGTGCTTCTAAGATGATTGGCTCCATGAAATTCGCAATGAATGCAAATATTTCCAGCTCTTCACAAGCGCCTCAGAATAATTTTTTATGTCCTTGAATGTACATGCACCTTGCTTCGCCTCCAGGATTTGAAGTTAGCTGCTCTACATTACTTCAAAATGGAAAATTTTGCTGCTCTAAAGTGCTCCAAATGAAAAATATCTCTGCTCCAAAGTGCTCAAAAATGAAAATTTTGCTGCTCGAAAATTTGCTCTAAATTGTAAGACCTCGGTGGCATCACTGAGTATGAGTAAACTCGATATCCACTACGGCACGTATAGAATACCTAGCACCCATAAAAGAGTGACAAGGTGTTAAAACAAAATTAGCACATCTCTGGCTGTATTTCTGATCTATTTCCAGTGCACTCTGCATGGCTTCTCATAACTTCTCTTCAAGCTTTTCTTCATTGCTCCATGTAGCAGTGTACCACGATTTTCTGTAAAAGCTCTGTACTATTTGGTGAAGTGATTGCCACAACTTTATTTACAACCCACATGATTTCGCTACATGGTTATACGAACTGTTTTTCTCTTTCAGTCTAAAATTCGCCAAAAAGCTATTTATAGCCTTGGAAAACTTTACAGAAGCATTTCCTTGGATCGATTGTGCCCCCCAAAGTTTATTTCTAAAATTTCCAATATCATCATGGAGGCATATCAGACTGCAAATGCCAGTGACCGGTGAGTGAATGCTTCTATACTAAAAAAGACTGTGTTTACCATTGCAATAACAAAAAAAACTACAGAAGTGACCTGTATAGTGAAATTATTACAGTGAAATTCGGACCACATACGAAGCCAACAGATAACGAAAGTGTAATCATTAAGCAAATGAATTTCATTGTATACATCACTAACATGCAGAAAATAGCTTAAATGTACTCATGTTTCACACGAAGATCCCTTTGTCTGGTTTCTGAACAAAAACGGTTCTTTTTTTTGTTTGTTTCAGCATGGCTGTAGTAAGGTCATACTCTCGGCATCTCGTGCCGTTGTCACTGTCTGGGTCATACCGCATGGAGCTTCTGCACAAACTCTATTGTGACCTTGATGTGAAAGCACTGAAGTCATTTATACTGCTGCATAAAAATATGCTAACAGCACAGCTACATCTGGAAGACATTTTAGAGAAAGTGTTGACAGCAAATACAAGAACTCCCTGGCACTCAGGTTATAGAGGTAAGGAACTCTTTCCGCTTAGCAAACATGATTTTATTGTTTGTACGGCAATTGAATGAACAAACAAACGGTTAAATTCTCACCTATACTTGCAACTTGTGCGTTTATGTATTCGTACCTATTTCTTGAATATCAATGATTTAGTGTCTGCCATATACTGCTCAGTGTGCTGGAAAATGAAAGAAACCTGAAAACCAGTTATAAATCAAACCAGTACATAGAGAGTGGATAAATGCAGTGCTACGTACATAATAATTGTGGCTACATTTTTTAAATTTTAAATTGCAATGTACACAGCAAGTGACTAAATTCAGTGCTAAGTAATAATAATGGCTGGATTTTTCTTTGAACTTGAATTGCGATTCTGCACTTTTATAGCACTACATTGGTGCATTGGAATCACATTCACATATTAGACATAGTGCAAGTGTTCCTGAGTGTTCCTGAAGAGAGCAGTCTCGCTCCTAATCTAGTCTTTCGACTGAGTAAGGGCCTGTTTGGCCATTTTTAAAACAATTCATAATCATGTACCTCTGTTCATGGCCTTCTGTCTTAAATTTCTACTTTTAAAGGACAGTGTTTAGACTCTGTTTTTTTTTAATACTAACTCACAATGCAGCTCACAATGCTCGAGTGGCCGTGGACTTTGACTTTAGCGCATCATTTGTCAGGAGACGAATGAGCGATTTCTCGCTGGCTTTGAGAATTAATTGTGAATGGCATGCTGCGTTGTAATGTTTGGCTCACATCCTCTAAGGAGCCTCAACTACCGACCAGCAGCATTTTATGACCATGCTGAAAAAGGTTGCAGAGCCTCTTTATATAGCTCACCAGATTTAGCACGGTTTCGTTATGTTGAAAACTCAGCAACTCGTCAAAGTTTTCTTGTACTTGAAATAATTATGATAAATGACCATGCTGAAAAGGGTTGTGAAGCCTCTTTAATGCTTGCTATATTTCGCACCGTTTCGTCACATATGAGAGCTCAGCAACCTGTCAATGTTTCCTCGTAACCGAAGTAA
The DNA here is from genome assembly GCF_043290135.1 of Rhipicephalus microplus. Classification (NCBI taxonomy): domain Eukaryota; kingdom Metazoa; phylum Arthropoda; class Arachnida; order Ixodida; family Ixodidae; genus Rhipicephalus; species Rhipicephalus microplus. Next base: position 49,826,922 of record NC_134710.1, on the reverse strand, counting down.
CTTTGATAAATGCTGGTAAATCAATGTTTTCATTGAGTTATAAAGCTTTTATTTTAGCTTCCTGGCCCTGCACACGAATAGTATTGTGAAATAAAATAACAAGAATATACTCTGCTTACTTGAGGATATTTTTTTGTGATAGATAGAAATCTGAACTGCATTATAGTGTATGCCGGTCTTAATGCACATAGTTGCTTATTTCTTAGCCTGATGACTATTTATCTTTCTTTTCATTCTCTCCCCAAGTGGAAGTTGATCGAAGTGAAGGTTTTTGTGTTAAAATGCAGGAGCACACTACCTTAGTCAGGACTTAAAAAAAGCTTTAATTTTTCAGCAACTACAAACATGCTGGTAAGGAAGAGTATGAAACACCATTTTCCTTTTTGCTCTTGCTCTAACAGGCGCACGGCTCGCGGAGGAGCTAACGAGAGACAGTGTTGAATGTGGCAACTTGCTCGACGCACTACGTCTCCAGAAATCATCGGAGATTGCTTCTAGTCGGGTAAAAGCATATTCCTATGAGTATCTTTGTACGAGAGCAAACTGTGCGCTTGACTCCATGCAAGCTATGAAAAAAAGAAAAACGTACTTATTTATTTTACTAAATTTTTTTTATTAAGCAACTTGCTCGACACACTACGTCTTCATAAATCATCACAGATAGCTTCTAGTCAGGTAAAAGCATGTTCCTATGAGTTTCTTTGTACGAGAGCAAACTGTGCGCTTGACTCCATGCAAGCTATGAAAAAAAGAAAAACGTACTTATCTATTTTACTAAATTTTTTATTACATTGCATCATCATTTAGGCCTAATGGAAAGAATGGTGAACCATAAAAATGTACTGGAAATATATAGAAAAAACATGAAGAAACAAAATGTACTAATAGCATTGAAGTTCAAGTAAGTTGTTTAACAACTGAGAACAAATGGTTCCAGACAGCAAAGTTTAATGTTCAAGTCTTAAGATTAAAGATACCATTAAATGTGTCAGTTGTGGCAGATTGCATACAAGAGCTTATTATACTTTTTAAATGAGAAAGGCATGACGAATTCCATGTAGAACAGTTCGGTTAATTATTTGGTGTGTGAAAAAAAAATTGAGTTTCAGGAATTTTGTGTAGCAAAGGTGTCTGAAAACAGTTCGGTTTAATGTAGAAAATCTGAAATGTGGAGAAAAGCTGTTATCAAAATGATAAATGAAACTCTCGGTAGTCAATTGCTCATGTTTGTTGCATTTAGCACACTGGCATAGAGAAGTCACCAGATAATTGAGTGTTGTGCACCAATTGCTATAGTGTCTTGCAGTTTCATTCCTGTAGAAAATATTATTAAATGCTAAAAAGGACTGATGTATTATTTATGATAATGAAGCTGCTGTAATCCTATTATGGTGTTCACAATTTGTCATTTGTACTTCACCATAATTAAGCCTACTAGGCTCACGCACGGTGCCTTGCATTGACAATCAACTTTAGTGTAAAACAAGATTTAATGCTTTATTCTTCCTCATTCTCAGTTTAACAATGAAATTGCCTGTTTTTGCGATATGCAGAAGGTAACATCGAGCTTATTTAAAGGTTTATTCATGCATCTTTGAAAGCTCATCATCTTTTTTTTTCACTGTTGTCATTCAGGATGCAATATTGAAGAGCCTCGAGGACAGAGGAAGCAGAGTTTTGGCTGAGGCAAAGGAGCTTTTCTGGACAGCCACTTTAGCCGCACTGAGTGAAGATGAGTTCAGACAGCTTTTGGCTTTTGTTTCAGAGCAGAAACCTGCACCTTATACACACAAGGAGCTGCAGCTATTCAAGGTTTGGAGTTCCCCGTTATGACTACCTAAATGTACACCTAGCTTTTTAAGCGAAATTGTTTCACCAACTTTCTTGAGTGCAATTCATTTCCCGAGCAAAACAAGATGCACAGGAAGACATGGCACAGCTCATACAGCAAGGCAGCATTTTGTTCAAACTAACTCATTACATGAAAAAAAAAAACCATGTCATGTGTAGGGCCAGTAGCTTTTAGATGCACTAATGCATGGTCTGAATGAGTTTAACCCTAGTTTGTACAAAATATTGTACATTTGTTAGTTATATTGACTAGTGGTGAAGAAAAAGCAAGACACTTTGAGGTTTAGATGAATTGAAACTTCTGCATAATAGATGTCTTTAACTACATTGTCACATAGGTGTATCAGCTGGGAGGGCAAGGGGAGCGCTAGCCCCCCACTGAAAAAAGTTGGGGGGGGGGGGGGGGGGCTGAGCCTCCCCACTTTCGACAGTGGTTACTGTCGGCTGCAGGCTGGGGAAAACAACAACTAAGGCACAATCTTCCTTCACCACTGTAGTCACTCAAATATGTTGTTACGAAAAAAAAATATTTCGATGCAAACGTACGTTATAGTGATAATTTTCCAATATTTCAGCAGTGACGATTTTTCTTGAAGGCACTTTGCGACGCGTTCCGCCCTGTGCAGTAGAACTGTAGAGCAGGCTAGCGCTGAACAGTGGTCCTATATATTACATCACTTGTTCATGTTTTTGTTCTGCTGCGGCTGGCCGATGCAGTTATAGATCGGAACGAACATATTTTTTGTGGATTGGTCAAAGCATATGCTGCTTCAGGAAAATCTTTTTTTTTCATTAAAAAGGATTACCATGACCGCTGCTCTGTCGAAGCTGCTGTGAGCTCATGATTGCGACTAATCTTTCTAAATATTTTTGTTTTGTCATACTGGAAGTGCCAAGAAAGGTTTCCGCTTGAATCTCTGATGAATGTGATCATCCTTGCTTATGGCAACTTGGAGTGATGGAGGCAGCTTGTAAAGAGGCGACGAATAAATCAGTAGACTCGATCTCGGTGGGAAGCTAAAATAAGTAGATAAAAATACTCAAAATACCTTTGGTTCCTCAAGGAGTGCTTTACATTTCAAAGCTGAATTTTTTGTGAGCTGTTTTTAGTAATTCAAAGTTTGATTCAATCACAAAATATTTACTGTTGAGGAGGCCACCATCAGCATAATTGTATTCATGTGGAAAGTTGTGAGATAATGCATAAAAAGCATCGTCTGTAGTAATATTACATGCATCATGCATGAAAAACATATATGTGTTGTCCCAGTGCATGCTGCTTGAAACTGACTATTTTTTTTCGCTATTAAACAAGTGCTGTGTGTATGAAAAACCACATGAGAGTGCGGGTGCATCAAATGTGTTCTCTGGGTCTTAATATATATATATATATATACCGGCTGTCGAGTGCGGTGGGTTAGCCCCCCCACTCGTGAAAGAGTTGGTACGCCACTGCGTTGTCAAGTTTGCTGTTGCATGTGATCACTTCTCTGAAGGTACTGCCATGTTTGAAAGAGCCAGTAAACAGGCTCTGACTTTATTTTTCTCCCACATCTACCAAACAAGCTTGCCAGTTCATGCAATCACATTTTATGAACAGCGCAGCGCTGCACAGACGGGCCATTTAAAAAAAACATTCTGAAGTCCCTTACCAGCACCCGTACAATCCCCTCATACGAGAAGTGATGTAATCTTGCCGCCAACTTCAATGATTGGTCCTCTGCACTATGAAATGGCGCCTTCGCCCTGCAGAGATGCAGTTTCTGCCCCACATTTACCGAGCTTCACCGCACCTCTAGGGTGATCCACTCAGACGAGAGCGTCATATGGAGGTAGCCTTGCTTTGTTGTGAGCTGATGGTAACGTCTTGTTGCAGTGCTGGCTGTGGTGGGCTTAATCACCACAGTCAGCTACGCCTCTTGGCTGCCGAGAAAAAAAACGAAAACCAACTGAAGCGGGTTGTCTTCTACCCTTTTTTATTATAGCACTTATTCGCAAAATTCCAGCAGCAAGATGTTCACATCGTACAAGTGCGCAGTTATTACTCCATCACACATTTTATACTGCGGGGTTGTTTACTAGCCCTCTAAAGAGTTGTTCGAAGCGCCACTTTCTCCAAGCTCCATCAGAACTATCATTTTTCCTCACTCGAAATCAACAAATGTGAAAAAAGTTTGCACTTTATGTTCAACTTCAGATTCGATTCTTTTTATGGAAAAACGGCACATATTACGTTAGCATGAATAGATATTTTATTATAACTTAATTAAGATTATTATTATATAAAATATAAATCAACACTTTATGACAACATTTTTATTGCAATAGAATATAGAGTGTCTTGAAACAAAGTTGTATAAGTCTGACGCATTTATAGACATTTCTTTATAAGTTGCGTTCGGAAGGTTTAAAGCTTATCTGCTAGAGTGAATTTTTTAGAACAAAACTCATATGCAGTATCCTGGCAGAAAATTAGGCTGATATCACAGCAAGCAAACTCGGCACTGACATATAGTAACATTGTGAATGACAGTTGTAATGCTTGTAGAATGCCTTCCAGATTAAGTTATGTTCACAGCCCTGACAGGTTTAGTGCATGAAAACAGTTATCAAAATGCTAGCGATAATCCATATGAGTGAGGGCTTTTAATTACATGCATCAAAGCATGCCTCTGCACTATTTGTGGTTGTGCTTCCCGTTCCCCTAGTTGAAAAAAGAATCGCTAAGATGACCTAGCACTTTCGCACCTGTACACACGCCCAGCACATCCAACCATTTTGTATGGCTATTACTGTGGGGGCTAATTGAGGCTGTCCTTGGCCAAAAATTACTTTCTCTAACCAAAGATTACCTGAGCAAGCGCATGGGTAGTTTTTTTCTTTGATTTTTATATACACTGTAGTCCTTTATAAAAGGGAACACGCGAGCATATGGCCAGCGTTGTGTGGCGGCTGCCTATAGTAGCACCGTCAACCAACAACTGAAGAAAGCATGTCCACTTTTGGCGATATGTATTTGCAAACAAAATGAGTCTTGGCCGTGGAACAAGCACTGCTAGATTACGCTTCCGCTCCAGTCTCGCCACGGATGAGGCCGCTAAAGCGCACATGATTTCTTTATCTGTCGGTTGATAGTGCTGTAGGCAGCCGCATCAGAGGGCAAACCACGTGCTTGCGTGTTCCCATTCATAAAGGACGACAGTGTACACATTGTGGTGCCATATCTTAGTACTGTTCTCTCCAACAACACTGCTGAAAAAAAAAAAGAATTGCAAGCCATGCAGAGATGCCAACTTTCTTGTAATTCAGTTATATTTTTTCTGTAGTTTCTTCGTTAAAAAATATTGTTTGGAGCACATAAAAAAACAAAAAAAAAAACACTTAATGAAACAGTTGAAAATGGATAAGAGGATGTATATATTAAATCCTCGAAGAAGAAAAAGAAGTGCTTGCTCGAGATTTAAAGGTATTTTGACTGTTTCACTTTGGGAAAAATTTTTCAAGGCTTGCATGTGTGGTTTCACTTGCATAACGGTCAAATCTTCAGTTACAAATAACGAAATTTTGTATTATCTTACCAATTAAAACACTGATTTTTCATTTAAGCAATTTTCATAGTACTTACACTCAATGCTACAGTGAAAAAAATTATTTTTTTACAAACATAGCAGCATTTCTTTCGTTAAAGAGTTGAAGCATGAGTACTCAATCAACTAACATTATTATCTAATTCCTCAACAACAAAATTAGCAATATAACAAATTATTATTTATATCCAGACTACATTGTTATTCATTATGGTGCACACTTGATATAAAGTGACCTATATTAGTATTTTAAAGATCATAAGCACTTTTTACTCTTTTAATACGCTATTAATAAGGAGTTTTTTTGTAAATATTTTCATCAATTACGAGTCAAGCAAATAAAGGCCCAACGTTTTGCCCTTATGAATATCCAAGTATTCAAAATACACTCATATTTTTTACGCAATTTTAACATTGTGGTTCTACAGTTTTGATGTCAAATATAAAATAAAAAAAGTGGGTGTACTTTTGCACCACTGAGAAAGCTTTTTTTTGTTTTTCAAGAACATCAATACTAAAAGTAAGAGAGAAAATTATGCAATCATTAAATAAACATAAAAAGTAATATATTGATTTAGTATTCCATGTGAGCATCCTTCTAGATTTATTCATAGTAAGACGGCAGCACGAGAATAAGCACACTGCAAAAAAAAAAACACTTGCATATCAGGCTGTTTTTTTCTGTCTTCTACATGATCCTCCTTCAGATTTTATCGCTAGTCTTCCCGTTGTCCTGTGGCCAATGTGACTACCTGTCGGCAACGCCTAATGAGCAGAGTGACATGAATGAAGAAGATGCATAAAGTTGCTGACAGCCTTCAAAGATGTGAGTGCAGCCACTGCAGATCTTTTTTGGTAAGTTTACTATGCGTCATAGTGCTAAAATGTTCACATTATGAATTCCCAGTTTTTCCAGAGAAAAAGAGGGTCGTACCCGACTATGATAATTGCACAAAGATGTCGCCATCATTTCTCTGTATTACAAGTGAATAGGCTTTGCAAATAGTTGATTTTACGTTCAAAGCAAATAGTGATTTGGTCTAATAATTTTAAACAGTACTGGAATGACGCATATCACATATTATAAAGAGAGTTGAGCATTTTTTTAAATTGAAGTAAGGCCTGTGCAAATGTCATTACTATTGGTCTTAAGAAAGTGGGAGCAACTGAATAGTAGCAGAAAGTGACTTTCAGTAGAATGCAAGTGACAATTTATGTAAAATTTGTCAAGTTTCAAGATTTCTTATACTTGAAGCATACACAGAGCTTAGAGCAACTTCAAAATTGAGGAATCAAAGTGAGGGGTTCGAAGTGGGGGTTCGCATTAGTGCAGATTTCCCCTGAATAGGTGTATTCACGGCGTAGAACCCTTCTACTGCACATTTACAGGCAGATTACATGCATGTCAATATACAGTTAATCATTCATTTCTAATGCTTTCAAATTTACAAAAATTAAAACTCGATTCAAATTGCTCTAATATTCACACAAGCTTTCGAGTAGATTGATAGATATGTGGGGTTTAACTTCCCACGAGTAGTCGCACGAGCTTACGAGTAGAAGCTTTTTTTTTTTTACTCTTATTTTGTTACAGTTTCAAGACTTCCATGACAAAGAGTGTGTGTTGTGTGAGCGCAACTGGTCAACATCAAGGTACGAAAGATAACATCAATGGCCTTCAATTTTTTCTAAAAACATGCACAACAAACAGAAGAGCCAATGGATATGCCACCTGGAAAGCACAATCAAATCAACACTTTCTGCAAGAACTAAATGCTCTCCACAAGGTACAGGCGCTACCAATGGTCAGCAAAATTTCCAGAAGTGCCATTTGTCAAGCTCAAAGCAAGAAAATTCCAGTCGTCTCTAATCGCACCACCAGTTTCAAACTCTGAGCAAAAGTGACTATATTTCTTTTCCTAACATCTATGTGTATATGAAATGTCCAGATTCAGTTGTGTACAAAATAGTAATGTTGTTGATTATGCGGGGGAAGGAAATATGCCTTGCCCATGCTTTTTTTTTCTGTTTAACAGTCAATTAAGGTATTGCCGACATCAATGTACTAAGCATTCAATGCACTTTTTTTTTATTTCTTTATCAGAAAAGATTGCAATAAAGTTTGTGCAATACAGCTAGTGGCTCCAATAATTTCATTATTTTATTAAATGTTTTATGTGCCATGACTACAATGCTTACTCTTAATTTGCAAGAGCATGTGCACATTTATTATGCAGCATCTCACACCATACATAAAACAGATAATGCAGAAGAGAAAGGGAGGACAAAAGCATTAAGGTGCAAAAATAGTGTGTCACGCATGTCTAATGTCCGGCTGCGGGCCCTCGGCCTTCCGTCTACCGAGCCTGCAGTAGCTTCTGTTGCGGAAATCGTGCGCCAAGAACTACGGCAAGCCTTTCCATCACCGGCGCCACCACCCAAACCACGTCCACTAACCTATGCTGATGCCGTCCGCTGTCATCCGCCTGCCCCAGAAGAAGCACCCTTTCAGCCACAGCCCGTTACCTTGCCGTGGTGGCAGCGGGAACCTGTGCGGGGACCACCAGTACGTCGGACCGACTTGTGGCGCACTGCCGACCGTCGACCCCTTTGTTTCCACTGTGGCGAACCAGGCCACATCTCGCGCTACTGCCGTCATCAAGAAGCCCTGTTTGGAAACTTTTCTCGGCCCGCTTCATTTTATTTTGAAGACCCTAACAGTAATACTAGACAATGTATCGGCGTTTCATTTGAAACTTGCTGCTTCAGACATCTCAGAAGTCTTAAGCAATATAATTAATGTCATTTTTAAACATGGTATATTTCCGAGCTCACTGAAAAAAGCCAAGGTAATACCAGTACACAGAAAAGGTGATACGACAGATGATGTAACTACCGCTCTATTTCTATTTTGTCCTCCATCAGCAAACTTATTGAAAAATTATTTGTGAAACGTATTAACAAGTACCTCAATAAATTTAAGCAGCCAAAGCCTTGTCAATTCGGTTTCAGGGCTGGTAGTTCTACGAATTTAGCATTGCTATCATTAACCGATTTCTTGAAAACGTCCATCGACAACGGTAATTTCACAGGGTCTATATTTCTTGATTTCACGAAAGCCTTTGATACCATTAGTCATAATATTTTATTTAGCAAATTAGAGTCCTTGGGTATCACTGGCCCATCCTCGACCTTCATAAAAAACTACCTTCTTGATCGTGAACAATCAGTCTGCATTGGGGGTGTTAATTCTAATGTTAAGATAATTAATCAAGGGGTCCCACGGGGTTCTATTCTTGGACCCTTACTGTTTTGTATCTATATTAATGATTTGCCTGACTGCCTTGGAGATTCTAAAGTTATTCTTTACGCTGATGATACGACCATTTCCATCTCGCATAAATCATTACCTACTCTGATCAATATGTTGGACAAAGAACAGACTAATGTCATTGAATGGTGTTGCTTAAACATTTTAAACCCGCTCAAAACTCAGTTCATGGTTTTTAAAACATCACAAAAAATGCTACCTTTCATTCCACAAGTGTTCATTGACAATCATTTCATTCCTGCGTCTAACTGTGTGTGTTTTCTGGGCGTAAAATTAGACCCTCATTTAAAGTTCACCAATCATATTTTTTACGTCAAACAAAAAACAGCATTTGGTATAAGATCACTCATCAAATCTCGTCCTTTTTTTTCACTTGAAGTCTTATTGTCTTTATACTTTGCCTTCATACATAGTAACACTATGGCATTACATCATGGGGAAATACATATAACATTCATATTTCGTCTGTACAGCACATTCAGAATCAGGCCATTCCCATTATTACCAACAATTCATCTTATTCTAATGCTACCCCACTCCTTCAGGCTAACTGTATTCTTACTGTGTCTGGCTTATTTAATTTTCACTTAATAATATTGTTATATAGACAACTTAACAAATAGCTTGTGTTTGATTTAATCGATGCTAGTTTACTCACTAACTCCAATAGCACTAGATTCGCCCACAGTCACAACTTCCTTTTATCTAAATGTAACACCAATTATGGCAAAATCACGTCCGCCTTCGCGGTCATTAAATTGTGAAATAACCTGCCCTATACACTAAAATCATCGTCATCTTTTCATGCATTCAAACGTGATCTTAAAAACTTCATCTTGCATAACTAGGTTGACAACGATGATTACTTAACGATTCTTATGTATCCGGGCATGAAATTAGAAAGACTTTGCAAATTTAGATTATTGCTTTATGGCGTGATTATGTTTTACTTGTATAACTATTACTATGGTTCTTGTGTCGCATTCTGACTGCCTTTTTGTTTCCTTGATGTTATTTTATGTAAGTTCGCTGTTTACTTTTCACATGTGTTGCATATTTTACGTGCTGTTATAATTAATAATTTTATTGTTATTGTTAACCGAGGGTCCCACTTCAGTCGCTTGATTTTGGGACCCTCGTCTGCATACTACATTCTACGAATTTTGTATTTTGAATGAATGAATAAACTGAAAACCCTCCTGACCATGGTGCTGATCACCTGCCGACCAACCAAGCGTCTTCACCAAGTTGTCGCTGGCGGTCTCCCTCACCTGCACATGGTCAGAATTCTCCGAATCGCCAAAGATACGCTGATTCCATCAGAAACCGCTCCCCAAGCCCGTGCCAGGGAAACTAACTGCCGCGACCTCCGGGGACAAGGCTGTCAATCGACGAGACGCCAAAAAGACCCCCTTGCCTCTACACAAAAACGACATGAAGACGATGATGACGAATACGACGACAACCACGAGTACTAATGCCAATGAATTTGTACGTGCCGACCTTAGCGTTATTATAGACGGACACTACGTAACAGCACTAGTTGACACTGGTGCTGACTTCTCTATTATGAGACAAGAGCTCGCCGACCGCCTTAAGAAGGTCGATACGCCGTTTAGTGGGCCGAGCATGAGGAGTGGCTGGTGGACAGCTAATGACGCCAACCGGTAAATGCACCGCTCGGGTCGTAATCGGTGATTCGAGCTTCGTGGCCACTCTTGTCATTTTACCACACTGTTGTAAAGAGTTGATTTTGGGCATGAATTTTCTGCGAGAGTACGATGCTGTCATCAACATTCCAGAACGTAGCGTCATCTTTTCCGCCTATCCTTACGTCGATGCCACCACTGAAGAACAACTGCAACGTTTACGTTGCAGTTGTTCTCCATGGTATTGGTTAAAAATCCTCCGTGGCATCCTCCGTGGTATTGGTTAAAAAGAAAGACGGCAGCTTGCGTTTCTGTATAGATTACCGCAAGTTAAACCAAGTAATGAAGAAAGACGTCTACCCACTGCCACGCATAAATGACTCTCTTGATCGGCTGCGGCATGCACGCTATTTCTCAGCTACCTTCGAGGAACACGTAAGTCGATTATTCGCAGTTCTACAAGCTATACGTTCGGCTGGCCTGACTTTAAAACCAGAGAAGTGCCATTTCGGTTTCAGCAAACTTTATTTCTTAGGCCACTAGGTCAGCCACGAAGGTTTTCGACATGACCCAGGCAAAATCGACGCTGTCGCAAAGTTTCCCGCAGCGCATGACAAAAGATCAGTGAGACGCTTCTTAGGCCTCTGCGTTTATTACCGACGATTCATCACCAACTTTTCGTCTATTGCGGCGCCTTTGACGCGGCTCACACGAGAGGATGTCCCCTTTCTTTGGAGCGAAAAAAAACAAACAGCATTTAATGAATTACGCCAACGCCTCCAAACACCTCCGGTTCTTGCGCACTTTGACCAGGAAGCGCCAACAGCATTTCACACCGATGCAAGCAATGTAGGGCTGGGCGCCGTACTGATACAATGGCAAAATAACTCCGAGAAAGTGATAGCCTCATCCAGCAGAGCTCTCTCTCGCACGGAAGAGAACTACTCGACTACCAAGAAAGAGTGCCTCGCCGTGGTTTGGGCGGTTCTCAAATTTCGACCGTATCTGTTCGGCCGCTCATTCAAGGTCGTCAGTGATCACCACTCGCTTTGTTGGCTCACTAACTTGAAAGACCCATCCGGCCGTTCAGCTCGCTTGAGCCTTCGGCTTCAGGAGTTTGATATGACCATTATTTATAAATCAGGCAAGAAGCACACCGACGCAGACTGTCTCTCGCGGTCACCCGTCGAGCCTGCCCCTATTAATGACGAGTCTATGGACGCCGCATTCTTGGGAGTCATCAACATGGCCACCATTTCACAAGAGCAGCGCAGTGACCCTGACCTGCTTCCGCTTATCGACTTCTTAGAAGGACAACGTGAAGACGTGCCGCGAGTTTTTGCGAGAGGAGTGCCATCTTTTTGTTTAAGGAAGGACGTCCTATGCAAGAAAAACTTTATTCCCACCGGCAGCGCATACTTGCTCGTCGTCCCTGCATCACTGCGAAAAGAAATTCTGGAAGCCTGCCATGACGAAGTCACCTTCGGTCATCTCAATTACACTCGAACATTGTCCCGTGTGCAAAACAGTTACAACTGGTTGAACCTATTTGCTGCTGTGAAACATCACGTCCAAACATGTGCCGTCTGTCAAAGACGCAAAGCACCACCCGGCAGGCCGGCAGGCTTATTGCATTCCGTCCAAGTACCAGCAAAGCCATTCGCCCAAATCGGAATGGATTTCCTGGGCCCATTTCCACAGGGAACAGACGGATCATTGTCGCCACCGATTACTTGTCTCGCTACGCAGAAACTATAGCCATGCTGAGGGCCACAGCAGCATAAACGGCTAATTTCTTCATAGAAAATGTCGTCCTTCGGCACGGTGCTCCAGCAGTTCTCATCACAGATAGAGGAACTGCGTTCGTGGCAAAATTTTTGGAGTCGGTTCTCAGGCTCAGCGGTACAGCTCATCGGAGAACAGCGGCGTACCATCCACAAACGAACGGACTAACAGAGCGGCTTAATATGACCCTCGCAGACATGCTCTGCATGTATGTCAACACAGAACACAAGAACTGGGCTGAAATCTTGCCTTATGTGACCTTCGCCTATAATACTGCCCGGCAGGAAACTACCAGAATGACGCCGTTTAGTTTAATACACGGGCGTGAAGTGACTACAATGTTGGATGCTATGCTGCCGCACGAGTGTGACGACTCACGCCGACGCCGAAGAATTTGGTCAGCGTGCCGAAAAAGACCGACAGCTAGCCCATGTGCGTATTTGTCACCAGCAACAAAAAGATGCGAAACGATACGACCTACGACATAATTGGTAACCCACAAACCAGGTGACAAGGTATGGGTCTGGATCCTAATACGTCGACGCGGACTTTCAGAGAAGCTATTACGACGATACTTCGGCCGATATCGAGTCACCCGAAGATTGAACGACATCAATTACGAAGTTATTCCCGACGGCGATAGCAGTTCCAGTCGCCGAAAGCGCTCACCCGAGATCATGCATGTCATCCGGATGAAACCCTACTAGTCCAGCTAACTCTCGTTTGTCCTGTGGGTGCCGGTGCATATGTGCGTTTTTATAAGTAGAGCGCCTTGTCTGCGTATCGGGACGATGCCTTTTTTGGAGGGAGGCAAGTGTCACGTGTGTCCCGCGAAAAAGACGAAGGCGACAGGGCTTAGTTGCATCCGCACGCTTTTATGCAGAACGCAACAACGAGAAAGACGAGGAACTCTCTGGCGCACGGTTAATAAAAAGTCCGACCCGGTGCTGCTTTCTCAGCGTCTTAAAATATGACCTCTGTCTTCACGTCGCGACAATACGCAATTTTGTGGAGCCAATTGTGTGACGTAGTAAAGTACATTGGTCATCAAGTACTTGAAGCCATCACAACACTCCTGGCGCCCCAGTACGGTCACACCTTTGTACCTTCATTAATGCGGCATGTTGATCAGCTGAGTAATTTATGTACAAATATCATACGAGATTTGAAGTGAGAGTTATCACAATATACTATGTCATCTATGTTATCTCAAAGCAATGCACATTACGAGCTTGGCTTTGTGCCTATGATTAATTTTTTTCTTTGAACTGCTGTCAGTACAGCTTTCTATGCTGTTGATAATGCAACTAAAGAATAGTAAATCCTGTACCTTCTAGCATCGATTGTAGTAAACAAGATTATGAAAATATGGCTCGAATCGCACATAAATATGACCACCAGCATACATCACTTGGGTCTTGAATTCAATGGTGCTGTACTGCGATTACCAGTATGCTGCTTATTGAAAAAATCATCATCACCACCATTAGCCTGACTACGTCCACTGCAGGACAAAGGCCTCTCCCATGTTCCGCCAGTCAACTTGATCGTGTGCTTGCTGCTGCCAATTTATACCCGCAAACTTCTTAATCTCATCTGCCCACTTAACCTTCTGTCTCCCCCTAACCCACTTGCTTTCTCTAGAAAATTGAAAAAAGTAATAATTGACAAATGCTAACAAACTTTTTTTGGTGCTGCGAAGGAATTGATAAATGACATAAATATTACATTTATTACAACTCTTGTGGTAAGACATAAAGGATTACGAAACATGAAAGCTTTGCTTACCCTTTTTTTTTCAGACATCCATAGTATTTTGACAGTTCATAAACTATAAGCTACATCTGCCAATAGTTGTCGCCATTTATTTAATTTCTTGATGCACAACTGCTAAGATGTATAAATGCCAAGGAAACAACCCGTATACAATTCGGCAATTCAATACTTCAGAAGTTTACTGTTCGATATAGTAAACAGTCGTACTGCCTGCCAATGAGACGAGGTGTCTTGAAGTTGATGCAGCTATGATGGCAGGTAAGTGATTTAAACACCAACCAAAAGTACGTGAAGAAACCGGACACTTTGGAAGCAACTTGGTGCTTTCCTCAGAGATGACTAAGACTACGTAGCAGCGGCATCTTCAAAGCACTCATGGGACGGTTAATGACCCCCCCCTCTCTCTCTCTCCCGTTTTGCCGTGGAGCGCAGTCCGTGTGTATACACTGGGGGAAGGGCTCCGAGAGAGCGGGTGATATTTTGGGCCGTTCGCTGTATATGCCACGAGTCGGGTAGCAACCTTCTCCTCCAGTTAGTCTTGCTTTCAAGGATGGGCGTTGCGTCGAAATTTATCCTGTGGTCCAATGTCTCAGCATGCTCGGCGACTGCGCTGCACTTTTTGTAGAGCTTCCACATCTCATTGACGTGTTGTTTGAGTCGTTCCAGTAGGTTTTTTGTCTCGCCAATATACAGAGAAGGGCACTAGGCGCACGGAATTTCGTAAACGACACCGAGGGTCCTGTTCGTTGTTGCCAGGTCCTTCAGGTGGAGGAGGAGGCGGCCCAGCATACACGAAGGCACGTGCACAATGCAAACCCCTTCTTTTTTGAAGACCTGCGCCAACATCTCACTGGTTCCCTGGAAGTATGGGACCGGTACGCGTTTCGGAGGGCTGCCAATTAAAGCTTGTTGGGGTTTTCTCTGTATCCTCTGTTGCTCTGCGTGGCGGGTGACGGCTCAAATGAAGTTTTTTTGGTATGCGTTTTTTCTGAGGTCTGCAATTACGCGGGTCTCTTATTTCTTTGGGTCCGTCTCATTGGAGCATATGGTCTTGCCTTTCTGGAGTAACGTGGTCACAACCCAGGCCTTGTGGCAGGCGGGATGAGATGAATCATATTGAAGGTAGCGGCCAGTCAAAATATCAGTTAATGATATTTTCCGGTTTTCTTTGTTTATGTGAAGAGAAACATCTTGTACAACATTCATTATTTGGGTCAGTTATCTACAAAATGTATATTCTAGATTTTTGTTTCAAATCATTATCATCATCATCATCAGCCTGACTACGTCCACTGCAGGACAAAGGCCTCTCCCATGTTCCGCCAGTTAACCCGGTCCTGTGCTTGCTGCTTCCAATTTATACCCGCAAACTTCTTAATCTCATCTGCCCACCTAACCTTCTGTCTCCCCCCCACCCGCTTCCCTTCTCTGGGAATCCAGTCAGTTACCCTTAATGACCAGCGGTTATCCTGTCTACGCGCTACATGCCCTGCCCATGTCCATTTCTTCCTCTTGATTTCAGCTATGATATCCTTAACCCCCGTTTGTTCCCTAATTCACTCTGCTCTCTTCTTGTCTCTTAAGGTTACACCTACCATTTTTCTTTCCATTGCTCGCTGCGTCGTCCTCACTTTAAGCTGAACCCTCTTTGTAAGTCTCCAGGTTTCTGCTCCGTAGCTAAGTACCGGCAAGATACAGCTGTTATATACCTTCCTCTTGAGGGATAGTGGCAATCTACCTGTCATAATTTGAGAGTGCTTGCCGAATGTGCTCCACCCCATTCTTATTCTTCTAGTTACTTCAATCTCGTGGTTCGGCTCTGCGGTTATTACCTGCCCTAAGTAGACATAGTCTTTTACAACTTCAAGTGCACTATTACCTATCTCGAAGCGCTGCTCTTTGCCGAGGTTGTTGTACATTACTTTCGTTTTCTGCAGATTAATTTTAAGACCCACTTTTCTGCTCTCCTTGTCTAACTCCGTAATCATGAGTTGCAATTCGTCCCCCGAGTTACTCAGCAATGCAATGTCATCGGCGAAGCGCAGGTTACTAAGGTATTCTCCATTGACTCTTATCCCTAACTGTTCCCATTCTAGGCTTCTGAAAACCTCCTGTAAGCACGCGGTAAACAGCATTGGGGAAATTGTGTCCCCCTGCCTTACACCCTTCTTGATTGGTATTCTGTTGCTTTCTCTATGAAGCACTATGGTAGCAGTTGATCCCCTGTACATTTCTTCCAGAATGTTTATATATACTTCACCTACGCCATGATTCCGCAGTGTTTGCATAACGGCTGATATTTCTACTGAATCAAACGCCTTCTCGTAATCTATGAAGGCTATGTATAGTGGTTGGTTATACTCTGAGCATTTCTCTATTACCTGATTGATAGTATGAATGTGGTCAATTGTTGAGTAGCCTGTTCGAAATCCTGCTTGTTCCTTTGGTTAATTGAATTCCAATGTTTTCTTTACTCTGTTAGCAATTAGCTTTGTAAATAGCTTGTATACTACAGAGAGCAAGCTGATCGGCCTGTAATTCTTCAAGTCCTTGTCATCTCCTTTCTTATGTATTAAGATGATGTTAGCGTTCTTCCAAGACTCTGGTACTCTTCCCGCCAGGAGACACCTCGTAAACAGGGTGGCTAGTTTTTCTAACACAATCTGTCCTCCATCTTTCAGCAGATCTGATGTTACCTGATCCTCACCAGCAGCTTTGCCCCTATGCATGCTCTCCAAAGCTTTTCTGACTTCTTCTATCATTACTGGTGGGGTGTAATCTGGGTTACTGCTAGTTCTTATAGTATTAAGGTCGTGGTTGTCTCGGCTACTGTACAGATCCCTGTAAAACTCCTCCGCTATCTTAACTATCCTATCCATATTGGTAGTTATTTTGCCTTCTTTGTCCCTTAGTGCATACATCCGACTTTTGCCTATCCCAAGTTTCCTCTTCAATGCTTTGACACTTCCTCCGTTTTTCAGAGCGTGTTCAATTCTCTCCATGTTGTACCTTCTTACATCGCATACTTTACGTCTATTAATCAACTTCGAAAGCTCTGCCAGTTCTATTTTGTCTGTTGTACTTGACACTTTCATGATTTGACGCTTCTTAATTAGGTTCTTCGTTTCCTGTGAAAGCTTGCCAGTGTCCTGTCTAACTACCCTGCCTCCAACTTCCACTGCACACTCCATAATGATACTCGTCAGATTATCATTCATTGTATCTACGCTAAGGTTGGTTTCCTCACTGAGAGCCGAGTACCTGTTCTGCAGTGACACTCTGAATTCCTGTACTTGTTTCAAATACGTTTGCACATATAGATTTTTTTGCACTAGTGCTTACCAGCTGGCAACCGAAAATTCCATACTTTTCACATCTTCATTCATTCTAAAATAGTATTGTTGATCTACAACATATATTTTTTGGAAAGAGCATTCAATTGAGCAAAGTTTGGTATGCTGCCATGCTTGCTGGAGTGCTTTTCAAACTGGCAAAAATGATCCTTCAGAGACATACGAAAAGCAACAATTTTCGCACGGTAACGAAAGAGTTAACAATGCTTTGATTTGAAACTCGGATGGTGAACACACACTTTTCAAAATAAAGTTTGAAGATCATTTGGAACGTAGTAAAATATTGTGCATGTGACAACTTTTTCATTTTTTAAGAGTGGAGCTGTTTGAACAGAGCATTTGTTTGCGATAGGAGAACAGAAATTATCATAATGAACGGGCACATGCTCTCTTTGCCTCTTGTTCATCTTTGTCTCGCTGTGCTTCACTGCCAGTACACATGTGTTGACATGTCGAGCAAGGGATGCATTAAGCTTGATGGACTGGAGCATGAGTGCATAGGAGAACGAAATCTTGGCAAAAAAAAAAAAAAAGGCAGCTTATCCACGGAGTGAATGATGGAGAGTGGGGCAAAGCATTCGTTCAACCATTCGTTCTTGCTTCCGTCCTTCCATGCGTCCGTCTGTGTGACCGTCTATCTGCACGTCCATGCGTGCATCTGTTCGTGCGTTCATCCATGCATCCGCCCCTGTGTCTGTTCATGCATCCATCCATGCATCTGTCTGTGTGTTCGTTGTCCATCTATTCAACACTCCAAGTACCACCATCTCGCATCTTTTCATCATATATTCTCCATATAGAAGCACCGCCATCCAGCAGACATTCCAAGGACTAAACGAGAGGTGCTACATGCACACTTTCTTACGGCTTGCGCTTCGGGTCTACTTTCAACCTTTACCCACCTCGAGTTTATGGTATAAACTAGTTAACTGTATTCATGACACTGTGGCCCAACGCTCGCTAAACCTTTCTAAAAACAAGGAGGTTAGGCCTAGCGAGTATAACATAACGTAGCAACCTTTTCCTGTCACATAGTGCTCAATGTACATGCCAATGGCTGCTAATGGGAAATGAGAGACAGGAGAATTCGGCTTTTACATTCTTACGGCTTCGCTTCGTATATACTTCCCATCTTTAACCACCTTGAGTTCATGGTATATAATAGTTAATTGTATTCATGGCACTGAATACGCTCGCTAAACCTTTCTAAAGCTAAGGAAATTACACCCAGACAGTATAACGTAGCAACCCTTTCTTGTCAGATAGTGCTCAATGTACATGCCAATGGCTGCTAATGGGGAATGAGAGACAGGTGCATTTGGCTTTTAGTTAACACGCATGCCGCGAACTTTTTATTGTTCAACAAAGCACAGGAGAAATCTCCCACCGGCACCACCTTGCAGGTCAAAATGTAACACTTGTTACACACTACGACTACGAGGCACGAACGGGTGCCGCTTTGAGGAGTTTCGCCCCTAAAAAGGATTGTCAACGAGATGGCATTCGAATTCACATAGTGACAATTCGAAGACAACAGCTTGGCTATCTAAGCACGCTAGCAGAGCATGTCATAGTTTTTTGTAGTATAGTGTGCGAGGGGATTGGAAAGATGAATGATAGTGAGAAACAGGAAAAAATGTTAAGAGAGCGCAAAGTGTCGCACACAAAGAATGAGGAAGAAACAGAATAAAAAAGTGAGGGAGAAAGGTGAAGAAAGAGATTAGAAAATAAAGAAAGAAATAAATTGTAAGAAAGAAGACAGATAGAAATAGATAAGAAGAGGAAGGAAAAAAAAACAATAAAGAGGGTTGTTCAGTATCGCACTTCTTTCAGGCTTAAATCTTTTTGAGTTATAAGATGCGGAAAAAGGTCTTCTAAATACACTACTTTCTTTAATAAGTAATTTGTTATTAGTCCAACACTTCTCCTGCCTGGTTCCTTCGCTGTTTTCGTGCTTTTGGTTGGTTTCTTATAAAGTATAGTCCACTAAAGATCATCAAATTTATCATCATGCGAGTGAAGTAACAACCATCCTCACACCCTTCCTCTTCTCCGATAGCTTCCCATCGTGCGCATATACAAAATGAATTTATCAGCGTATGACGTGATCTTTTTCACCATTCATCGCGATCTACCTCCTTTCAGCATGCTGTATGAGATACTCAGAAGATAATCTGAATTGTGCATAGTGTTTTATCATAGATTATCGTCATGCGAGTACTCGAATAATTGATAAAACTGCCAAATAAAAAAAAGAACCCTCTATACGACAGATAACAAAACCACATTAAACTCTGTAGAGATGTATATCAGCAGTTCTAGAGATTATTGAAGTGTTGTGTCCGATCGTTCTGGTACAGGAGATTCGCAAAGACGGAGTTGAGGCAGCTCGAAGATACTAAGTTTCCTTCAGTGGAAAGAAACTGGGCGTTTACTTAGAATATTTACGGGACAAGCATTTTGCTACGTTACGAACAAATCGTGGAACCAGACGAAGATTTCACTGAGCCCACGCCCACCTGCATGCAGGTCGACGTTTTTGACTAGGCATTTCCACCACATTTTACGTACGGCGCTACGTGTCCCTTTCTTGATGTGAAAAGGCGGTTGGGGCATAGGTCTCACGCTGGTGCAACGGGGCAAGAAAAGGACCACTGCTCGCCATGGCACGCTCAAGTATCGGGGCTGGTTGTCATCCTCCTTGACACCGCTCTCCTCAAGCCATTGTGGCCGGGAAGCATTGTAGTAGTTTTCATCGAACACTGTGCCTCGTCGGGCTGCATAGCACCCCACTTCCCATGTCGGGAGCACATATTTGTTGTTGTTAGTTGTTCATGAGGAAAAGGAAGAAGGCATCTAATTTCTGTCTGCCTACAGGCGACACGGCGCAGTGCCACATATTTGGACGGCCATCAGCAGGCCCACAGCCCTCCGGCGACTCTTCTTTGTATTAGAAGTTGGAGGAAGAAGAAAGGGGTCACAGCTTTCTCCGTGACTCGGCGTCGGTCCCAACAACGCGTTCCGTCGACAAGTTCATGTGTGTGATTCCATACCTACTCCACTTTAAGAAAAAAAAGAAGGAAAGCTAAAAAATCTCGTCTGACACTGGTAATGTAAAGTGCTGTTTTGTAACCCTATTCCCCTCCCCCACATCCCCCCTCTTTTTTTTTTTGCTCTGAAGGACTCTTAGTCAAAAGAAGGTGCATTTTTAGGGGGTCACGCATAGCTACAAGCGCGGAGGGAATTGGGCGCCACTTGGAGGGTCTTCGTTGAAAAGCTGCAGCGGAGTCACCAGTTGTAAGGCCGCAGGATCGAGTTGAAACGAAAAGGAAGTTTAAAAAAAAAAAAGCAGATGGAGCTTAAGGTACGCGTTTAAGTGGGTACAGTAGAGCGGTAGTACACGATTTCTCATAGCGTGAAAAAAGTTGCCGAATCATAGGCGCCATGTTGCTTTGGCGATTTTGTAAGATCATCAAAAATCGGAAATCAAGGAGCAGGCACTACTGGCCATGTAGTAAAATAACTGAATTACTCGACAATGCCAGAAAAGAAGTGTACATTGAAAGGCTCATTATTTTGTTAGATGTCATACGTATCGCATACCGTTTCCTTGTTGTAGGAGGAAGAAAGGAAGGGCAGGAATGTCATAGCCATTCCTTGTATTGCGGTAGTGTGTGCATAGGCCAGGCGGTACGCTCAAAGAACTGGAAATGTCCGTCACATCGGCGAGAGGAGACTCGCCTGCAGAATGTGCGGTTGCTCAGTTTTTAATATTACCCAGCAACAGCCAGGCACAGTGGTCGACGTCCGCGCACCGCTAGGAACTAAAGCGACTAGGGATATTCACACATTCCGGTGCCTATGCAGAGTGCAGTCATCAGAAAAGCAGCTAGCGTTCGGGCGCTCTTATTAGTTCGCTCAATGACTCGTGGTGCTGCAGTCACTGGCTGGAGTTGAGAGTTGTGTAAAGGCGCATCCCAGCCGTGGTGGCCACACTTCGATGGGAGCAAAGTCCCGGAGGCCCGTGTACTGTGCACGTTGAAAAACACTGAATGTTCAAAGTTTCCTGAACCCACAACTCTGCTGTCTCTCACAATCATATCATGGTTTTAGAACTTCCTTAACATGGTTTTAGAACTTCCTTCATGGTTTTAGAAGTCCTCAACATTATGACTAATAAAGCTCCAAAATCAAATAGTGAGACGAAATGCTTCTACTGCGCCAACAGGCGCTTGCTTCTACGGTGTTGCGCAAGCCCCTATTCCTTATCTACACATTCAAGTGGTGTTGAATGCGTAGATGCACTCATGTTCTCACAGGACACGCATCTGATGATTATCATGTTTGAACCAGTCACATACCTTCGTCATCCATTGGCGTCGCGTAATGCGGCTACCGCATCATGAGCATAGCGTGTAGTCATGTTGTTAGATGACACGCATCTCATGTTTATCATGTTTGCACCAGTATCATACCTTGGTCATTGTCACACACTTCGGGTGAGGCCCCGCCGATCCAACATCGACGTGCGGCATACTCGCAGGCTTCCACTTTACGCTTCGGCCTGCGACGCCTGAAAGGCCTCGAAGTGACACATCTCAAATTTATTTGCAGGTTGGTCGACCCGTGCGGGGTTGCACGTGTGGTGATGTGTAGGCCTCACCGACGCACTCATAGAGCAGACACGGAGATTTGATTATACAAAAACAAACATTTAATTCAAACAGGGGCAAAGGCAGGAGATTACAAAAGTAGCAGAGGAGGAAAACTGATACGTGCGATGGAAAGAACAGCGATATAACAAAATATGCTTAACAAACACTACAAAAGATACAGGCTAAAGACAAACACGTGAAACATTAATAAAAGAACAACAGGATGGAAGTCGAAGGAGATACAAGAAAAATTATCGAAAAAAGATCATTGTCGCGCTTTTGAATTTCTACGTGCGACGCAGCGCACAAAACTGCAAATATTTAAAAAAGGCTGGTTAAAGTAAATTAAACGTTTTAAAAAAAGGTCACAATAAAAAGCTTCATACGGATCAGGCCAGCTCTTGGTACACGTGGGGGAGTTGACGGGTGCCGCTGAAGATCTCGCCGGCTTGGTAGACGACGAGGGTGCCCGGAATTGCAGCCGTCTCAATACGTTGCACGGGTCACTCCATGCTCGCAGCCTACGTGAGACTCGCGACACCGACGGCCGCACTTCTTGCTGGCTGTACGCCAACTGCCTATTCCGATGCAGTTCAAACTTTTTCAGGGGCGTATGCGTGCTCTCGTCCCATCGGGAGGTAATTTCCTTTTTTTAGACCGCCCATGCCCCTTTCGGTACAGGTGCAGGGAAGACGAGCCAGCGCCACGCTGGGTCTTTAGTCGCCGGATGTCGTCCTCCCAACACAAAAGCGCCCTACTTTCGAAGATGGGGCCCGCGGACGATCCGAAAATCGGAGTCGTTTGTGACGGTCATCCATTCACGTCCTGTAATACCAAATTTGGTATAAGTGAAGCTAGCGAAACGGCCGGGAGCGCATAAGCGTGGCATGTAGTCATGTTATTACCTGACATACGTCTCAAGATTATCATGTTTGCAGCAGTCACATACCTTCGTAATCCATTCACGTACCATAATACCAAATTTGGTATATGTGACGCTAGCAAAACAGCCGCCAGCACGTCATGAGCGAGGAACGTAGTAAAGTTGTTACACGACACGTATATGATGATTTTCATGTTAGGGTCTGTCTCTTGTGTTCTCCATGCAATCATATCATACCATACCAGTTTTGCAACATGCCTTGTGAACGAAACCACTGCAAAAGCTGATGGACTATGAAATGTAAATCATGGCATTCATGTCATGACAATAATTACCTCAGGGGTACCGCAAGGTTCAGTTTTAAGATTGATATTATTCTTAACTTACATAAATGACATTTCTTGCGCCATAGATAGAAGTACTACAGTGCGACTTTTTGCAGACGACTGCCTAATTTATAAAGAAATACACAGTGAAGCTGACCAAAAAATGCGTAATGATAATCTTGATGCTGTCAGTAATTGGTGCACTGAATCTGAAATGAAAATAAATCAAACTAAAACAGTTGCTTTGTGCGTCACAAACAAAAGTAAGCGCGTCTTCCATTCTAATTACAATCTATTCTACCCGCCTGTCTACCGTTAATGAAATAAAATATTTAGGTGTAACAATATTCTAAATTGGAGGACCCATTTGGAAAACATTTGTGCAGTGGCGGAGAGAAAACTATGGTACTTACGAATAAAATTAAGACTTGCTATGACTCCCGTTAATCTACCAGCACATCTTACGTGTATTCGGCCAACATTGGAATATGCCAGCATTGTGTGGGATCCCTCGGAAATCGGCCTCATTAATATGCTAGAAAGAATACAAAGGCGAGCTGCCAGGTTTATTCTTTCAAAGTACTCCTCGACTGAGTCAGTATCAGAAATGCTACGCTCTCTTCAACTGCCCACTTTAGCCGAACGACGGCAATTGGCAAGGATGAAGTTCTTGTTTTTATTGTCAAAAAATAAATTAAACATAAACACAACAAAATACATATTGCCACGCCGCAGAAGAAACCTAGGAAGTGTAAACGACTACACATACGAAGTGCCACAACATCGTGTCAATGTATATGCATATTCATTTTAGGGGCGAAGCTTCTTATAGCAGCACCCGTTCGTCCCTCGTAGTCTGTAACAAGTATAACATTTTGACCTCCAAGGTGGTGTCGGTGAGAGACTTCTTCTGTGCCTTGTTGAACAATAAAAAATAGTGCTCAATGTACATGTCAATGGCTGCTAATGGGGAATGAGAGACAGGAGCATTCAGCTTTTAGTTAACGCGCAGGCTGCTATCACCATTAGCAGCCATTGGCATGTACATTGAGCACTATCTGACAAGAAAGGGTTGCTCTGTCATACTCGCTGGGTGTAACCTCCTTAGCTTTAAAATGTTTAGCGAGCGTTGAGCCGCAGTGCCACGAATACAATGAACTTGTATATACCGTGAATGAACTCGATGTGGTTAAAAATGGGAAGTAGATACGAAGCGCAAGCCGTAAGAAAGTAAAAGCCGAATTCTCCGCCTCTCATTTCCCATTAGCAGCCATTGACATGTACATTGAGCACTATCTGACTGAAAAAGTTTGCTACGTCATACTCGCTGGGCGCAATCTCCTTGGTTTTCGAAAGGTTTAGCGAGCGTTCGGCCGCAGTGCCATGAATACAGTGAACTAGTATATACCATGAACTCAAGGTGGCTAAAGGTGGGAAGTGGACCCAAAGCACAAGCCGTAAGAAAGTGTGCGTATGCCACCTCTCGCTTAGTCCTTGGAATGTCCGCTGGATGGTAGTGCTTCTATATGGGGAATATATGATGAAAAGATGCGAGATGGTGGTACTTGAAGTGTTGAATAGATGGACGAACGGACACATAGACAGATGCATAGATGGATGCATGAACGGAAGCAGGGGCGGCTGCATGGACGAACGCAGAGACGGACGCACGAACAGACGCACGCACGGACGGGCTGACGGACGCATGGACGGACGGAAGCAAGAACGAATGGACAGACGAATTCTTCGCCCGACTCTCCATGATTCACTCCGTGGATATGCTGCCATTTTTTTTTCCAAAAACAATTCCTCTGTGGAATGCTTTGCCATTGCCACTGGTTCATTGTGATTCACTGGAAAAATTTGAGGGAGGGCTCAAAGATATTTTTCTGTAAGCATGGTCTACTATGTTAATTTATTGCAATTTATTTGTATGCTTACTACGACTGCACTGTTTTTCCTTTAGCCTCAATGCCGGTGTTTCCAATGTATGTCATGTAATATTTCCAAGTTCAAGTGTTACTATTTAAATTGCTGTAGGATTTGAATGTATTGATGTTTGTCATTCTTAGTATGTCCCACCTTTGTAACAGCCAAAAGGCTAACAGTATACGGAAAATAAATAAGTAAAACATTAGCCTGTTCGCTCTTTGCATTACCTCTATTTTATTTCTAATCTATCGTTTACCAATTGGATCTTTGTTTAAACATCGTTATCTAAATAATCCGGCTGGTAAAACAACTCCACCTTGCAAATTAGGCGCCGTCCATTTCATGGCCGATCCCTGTAGTGGGTTGCGCCAGAACTCTGAGGAACAACCAACCAACCAACATTTCGACAGGAACAAGTGCCAAACTGCTCGAACAAGTGTCATAGACAATGTCGAGCACACTGTCATCGAAACGAATCCCAGTTCATATCAAGCTCAGGCCCAACTGGCCATTCACTAATGATCTTGACCACAAGGACAAAAGACAACGACAAGATAAGGCAAGAAGTTACAATGTTGACCGCGCTTCTAAGGATCTCTTTGTCCTAAAAGAAGGGGAAGGAGTATGTGTACAGAACGTGAAAGTGTGGGCTAGAGTTCTGAGTCCTGATCAAAGGCCACGCTCTTTGAGGTTCGGATGCCCAGTGGTGTTCTTGCCCAGTTTACCAGTGGTGGTACTTACCAGATTTCTGTGCCATAATCCTGACAGAAAACACAATATTGGCTGCGCAAATATTGGCTGCCTTGAACAACGTGTCGCTATTAAAAGTGGGTAAAATCAAAACTTGCAAGCTACCATGTTTCAGACACAGGCATGTTTTGCTGCGATGAGCCTTTGTTAGGAATAGGGTTGCATGGCCCGTGCGAACACGCGATTTTGTCATCCCAAGGCAGCCTCGAGGACAAGTTGACGTAGAACCAAAAAGCTTTAGACAAGTATTGTCATTCAGACGTGACTGATCAGAAATTCAGCATCTCGGCGATAGTCGCTATGTGCTTATCTGCACTGGTGCTTCTCGTCAAGTTCCAGAGTGGAAATTCTTGACCTACACCAGGTATGCACAATTTAGTGCTGTCTATTTCACATCAACTTGCGTATGATTCCCCTATTGATGTGGTGGTGCCGCACTCGCGAAGTGACGTGAACTCTTCGTTGAAATCACTCATGCAAGAGCGTAAAGCAACTTATTGGTCTGTCAGATGATGTACGTGGGAAACAAACCCTGAAATGACTTTTTGCCCAGGATGAATCATCAAAGCCGCACCATTTTACTACACCCTTTTCACTCGCTGCTTCGCACACCATTCCCCGTGCAGACAGTCGCTGCTGTAAATGATGCCAAGTTTGCGAAATGTTACACCTATTTTGTGACTGCCCACTTTACACATTAAACCAAGAACGCTGGCTCCATCGCAGACAGGAAAAGCGCTCCCAAGGCTAAGTTAAAATAGCATATTGTTGTCAATGTGCGACGAGACAAAGTGAACGACTGCTACTAAGGTAGTCAGTCATTGGCTTTTTAGGGCATAGAACCGGACACCAGACTTTTACAAAACCAGTACTATGTGTTTCATACATACATACCACTTACCTTCGCATTGTCAGTCAGTCAGTCAGTCAAGAACTTTAATATATGGTCCTGAGGAGTTTAAGCCACCAGGGTGCCCACGTGGGACATCCTAGCAGCCGCTACCGTAGGCGACGCCCGAGTCGGGGCGGGAACGTGGTGGCGTTCCGCCAGTTCTTGGGCCCTCTGGACTGCCTTAAGTTGGTTTCGGAGATTGGGGCTCCTGAGTGCCTCCTCCCAGTCGGACTCACTGGTCACTAATTTTTTTTCCCTTTTGTGCCGCTGCCGAGTACCAGGCTAGTAGAGTGCAATAGCTCAGACCAGCCTCTCTGCCTCCTAATAAATTATCTTTCTCAGAACTTATAACAAACAGGGATAAAACTAATCTTCAGTTATAACAAAGCGACTGAGAAATTGGTGTGGCCATTCGTACTGTCCCAGGAATACATACGTTCATAAAGAATTCTCGCAAATGAAGCAATTTTCATGTCAGATGAAACTCCATTATCATGAGGTCTAACCAACTATGGCAGAATTCAGCATTTTTCTGTGTCTTTCTCATAACCACTGAACAGCAACAGACCAGAGGTGTAAAACAAGCCCTATCTGTGGATTCCAAATTGGACACATTATTGGCAGTCCACCTTCGTCAGCGATCGAAAATGGTTGAAAAGGGGATGTTGCTGAAGGCAACATTTTGACAAGAAGTGCCTTCATCAGCGTAAGTCCCCGCAGACCGTCAAGTTGTGGCTCAACAAAGGAACACTAGTTGGACGCCAAGATTGGAACGGTGTCTCAGAATGTGTGGACAGATGAACACAAGTTTTTCTAACAGATGAATTGGCTTTAGTGACAGTAAGCACAAAACCACGTTATTTAACCCATAATGGCACAAAAAAAACAATGTCTTTGCAACATGAGGTAAACAACATCATGATCAATGATAATATATATCCTGATATAACGTCTCGGATGTTTCCAACATAAAAAAGTTGCCTGGATCGTTACCCATTTCATCATCTCGCTGTTCAATTATATATTGCACATACGACAAACTTCATGCAAGAATGTAAGGACACCCACAATTCCATCTTCCCACACGACACAGCAACAGCTGGTGGTTGTGAATATATAGCATCTCAGTAAAATGAGTACTTTACCATTTTTTTTTTTTTCATTTTTTGCTGCAGTGAGCTCAAAGATTCAATGCCTGCCACGCTTCCCTTAGTTCCTTCAAATTTGATGTGTATATAATATTGATTATTACGTGGCAATCGCAGGCATCGATCCCCAACTAACCGTTTGCGAGTTTGGCTCTCTGAACAGCACGTCACGGCCAAATCACTTTCTCTTTCTGCAGCAACTCTAAGAACACGGACACACATTTGACCTGGAACAAATTTCCGCACATAGGAATATAACAGACTATGACCACCAAGAAGTTTTTCTGATCCAACCCTGAATGTTGGAAGTCTCAATAACAAGTGAATTCGCAAGAAAGCATGCACTTCCCTCCAGAGCATGATTCGTCTCCAACGAGAAATCGCATGCACAATGTCTCATCAGTCCATAATCCCGCACAATTGTCATCACAGTGCAAAACCAAATGAATCAAACAGACAATTAGGTCATGTAAATCAATGAGGACATTGCTGCATTTGTGTACAGTATTCTAATTGTTGTATAAATGTAAATAAATGTGGGCATAAAATCACCCTTTCAGTCGGTGCTATTCCATCGATGGAAAAGGCAATTGTTCTCCATTTCATTGTGTCATACATATTAACAAGCCCCATCGAAGGAAAAAAAACTGCCTTTCAATCTAAGTCACACTAAGTCAATTTACAGGTTTCAGCAATGCATCGACCGCTGCCGCCATCGTTCTTGTACCAGACAATTGAATAGGCGTCAGTGATTTACGACAGTAACGACTCCTCGAAGCATTAAGAGTAGGGGTGTGCAAATATTCGAAAGTTTCGAATATTCCTCGAATAATAAATTCACACTATTCGTATTCGATTCGAAAAAAGTGTATTCGAAAAGTTTGAATATTCGAATCACTTCGAATATTTGACAATATCGAATGTTTGATTGGATTATCATGCGGAAAATAACTCTTCTTTAATATTTCCGCTGGGTTCAGAGATATCCAAACGTTGCCCAGAGGGGCGACTAGCGTCAGAAGTGCACGGAGGCACTATGTCGGCCAGCGACGTTCAACAATCAGCAGCAAAGTTGACGTTCTTGTAAACGTATTGCACGCTTTTCTTATGCCGCCGTAACGTGCTGCACTACCACACGTTCACTATGCGGGACCTCGTGTGCAGGAACGAAGCTTAATCGTTGCCGCGTTGTCTCATCAAAACATCGCTTGATAACGCACGACCGTGCACCCGCGTGCTTCTTGTACCAGACAATTGAATAGGCGTCAGTGATTTACGACAGTAACGACTCCTCGAAGCATTAAGAGCCTCCCTCGCATTCGCGATGTCGCAGGTGACGAAGTCTTGTCCAAGTGGCACATCGAGTAATTCTCGTCGCCCCCATAATCACACATCCCATTTCCCGTGTCCCATCTGCGAGCTTTACACAGCGTGTGAAAGAATTAACAAAACGCAAGAATAAGAAAAATGATGAAACACAAGCGCTGTGTAAAGACGCACATGTCACCGGACTAGCCGCTGCCTCAGTTTTCATCTACACAACAGCGATCATTTGTTCGGAGTCCTGAAGTCGCCAATGTCCGTGACCTCGCAGACAAGCAAGTCTCGACCGGTGAGGAGCGACTCGTCGTCCTCTTCGTCCTCCTCGATTTGCATGTCCCCGCCTGCCAAGCCCTGTTCAAGGAGCACCCGGGCGTCCGTCACCTGCTTGAGCAGGCCCCGCGCTTCCTCCTTGGTCTCAGGAAACTCGGTGCACTTGTGCGCGTACTCATACGCCGCATCCAGGTCCTTCTGGGCCAGGTGGTGCCTGGCCAGGAAGCGGCAGGCGTGAGCCAGGTCCTCGCGGTCTGCCCGGTAGCACTGGCTCTCGCACTGCCGTACGTAGTCGGTGAATGCTGCGCAGGCCTGAGAAGAGTCGCAAAAGAGAGGTTCTCTATCTTTTCTTTAGTCACACAAGATTCGCAGCATCAACGGCATTATTGTGCTCGCACTAAAGCAAATCAGTCTTTTGGTTTGCAACCTCGCACAACAGTTCCCAGTCCCATAAAACCAACAAAAAGAAAGATTTAGGAAGGTCTGTCCCTGGTAGATACTCTTCATCTTGACACTCATGATCACTTCAGGATGACACATAATCCGGGACATGCAAATATAGAGATGCCATAATCCCAGTTTCATTCTCGCATATAAAGTCAAATAGCTTGAGACAAAATGTTTTTGCAGTGTTCATCTGAGGCCATTCCAAGGTTATTTTCATACATGTTGCGTTACCACTGCCCCCTGATACACCTTGGAACGCTTGAATGAATGCATTTCAAAGCTTTTACAGAATGGGATGAATCCCACAAGGAGCAGGCATACATCAGTAAAGACTTTATGTAAGGTTTAGGTTCGGCTTCTTTAACATTTCAAGATTTTTTCAACGAGTACTCCCTAATAACGATTTGCGACCTAAAATACAACTGACAGTTGAATAACGATCACTTTTACTGATTTATATCACTGGTATCTAGATTTATTCAAATCGGCCACCAAGCCTGCCATGTTTAGCACCGGGTTCGAATCCCGGCTGCGGCGGCTGCATTTCCGATGGAGGCGGAAATGTTGTAGGCCCGTGTGCTCAGATTTGGGTGCACGTTAAAGAACCCCAGGTGGTCTAAATTTCCGGAGCCCTCCACTACGGCGTCTCTCATAATCATATAGTGGTTTTGGGACGTTAAACCCCACATATCAATCAATGGGAGCAATTCACCTACAGATCGCGCCACAGTTGACCACCACTTTTTGGCCTTTGAAAATTCTTGGCACTGCCCCTTTAACTGTCGAGCAACAGTAACATGCAACCGTACGATGACAACGCAAAAGTGAACCACGCCTGTTCACACTCGCCGAGGCACTCATAGACACGCGCCAGCCTGAACAGGGCGAGCCCCTCAAAGTCACCGAGAGAGTGGGCCCGCCAGAAGCACTTTTTGGCCTCGTGGTGCTTGTCCAGCTTTTCGTACGCCTCGCCCAGTGCCACCATCATGCGCGAGTCAATGGGCCGCAACTCCTGTGCTTGCCTGCATGTTGCCCGTACACAGTCAAACCTCCTCCTTATAGCAAAGTTGCACCTTATAACCCTGTCACACGGGTAGTCTAGCCACAGTTAAGTACAACGGCTATTAAATCCAATGGCTGTTGTACCTAGTCACACAACAAACATAACTGCAGTTATTCTGCTACGTTTCTGTAAATGGAGGTAGGCAAGCTCTGTTAGCGTCGTAAACTGACAACATGGCGACCCCCTCGTCGAACAGGAGCCACTAGGCTCCAAGTGAATTATCCAGCCAGAAGCAAGTCAACTGGACTGTTGAGATGATGCAGATGTTGATACGCATTTTGGAAGATAAAGTGTGTGTACAAGTTATGTGTATAAGCACTGCCACGGAAGACTTGCTACTTTAATGAGTCTTGACAACGAGACACGTACCACGACGTGCGGCTACGCAGCTTGGTTGCTACCGGGTCGTTTCAAACGCAAAGCTACGGGTTAGAAACAAATCGTTTTTGCGCAGAATGGTGCTGTTCTTGAACTTGTGCAATCATTTGCTACTAATGGCACTATGCATTTTCAACGTCATCATTGACTAAAGTTAAAGCTATGTTTGTTATATGCATACAAGTTGGTCCGTGCTACAAGCGTGTGACAGCGCCTTTGTGTGGTTTACGGTAACTGCAGTTACGTCCGCTAAATGCAGTTGAGTATGACAGTGGTAAAGCTTACCTGTGTGACAAGGGTATTACATGAAAGTAAGTCCATTAAAACCAAAAATTTGTTATAAAGGTATATTCCTGACACTGTCTATACTGAAATAATATTCATTTACTTTGTTATAACGGATATTTTGTTATATCCGGGTTTCTTATATTGAAGTTTGAGTGTACAGTATACAGTCGACATCCACTAACTTGACATCTATCAACATCAGTCTGGCTATGCCAAACAGAAGGCGAAGGGCTCTTCCATGTTTCACCAATCAATGCGGTCCTGTGCTTGCTGACGCCTTGTTTTCTTTCGCAGGCTTCATAACCTTATCTTCCCACTCAACTTTCTGCTTGCTGCTCGCGTGCTTGCTTTCACTTGAAATGCATGTTACTTTCAATAACCAGTGGTTCTCATGATTTCATGCTACATGCTCTGCCCATGCCCAACTCTTCTTTCTGATTTTGAGTTAGATGTTCGTAACACCCGTTTGTTCCCTGACCTAATAATAATATCTGGAGTTTTACATGCTAAGGTTACCATATGATTATGAGAGATGCCGTTAGTGGAGCGCTGTGAAAATTTTGACCATCTGGTGTTTGTTAATGTGCACTGATGTCGCACATTACGTGAGCCTCTACCATTCGCCCTTCATTCAAAATGCGACCGCCGTGGCGAGGATCGACCCCGTGACCATCAGGCCAGCAGCCGAGCACCCTAACTACTACTCCCCCGCGCTAGATTGTTCCCTGATCCAGTTTATTTTCTTCCTGTCCCTGAAGGTTCCACCAATCATTTTTGTTTATATGGCTCACTGCACAGTCCTAAATTTTACTGCTACAAGACTAACAAAACTGGTTAGATTATCCGACAGATCGAATAATGCAAGAGACAGACAAGATATCGAAAGTCATTTCACAGTTGCCCCATTTGAACACATCTCCAAATAAAACATGCACCCATGTTTGATAGGTTAAAAAGTAGGAAATTAACATCATATTCGCATAGCAGGCTGTAGATTTCCAGCTTGTAGGCTATAGACTCTTGTCATTTCCGCTTGTGCAATCGAAAACTCTCAAAATGCAGCGAAATCACAAATTCATCGGGTACTCCAGTTTATTTATTTACATTTCACCTACATCGCCGTAAGGCATTTCATAGGGGAGGTACACATGAGTAATTTCACTACATAGTTTGCAATCTATACAATGGATACAACAAATACAACAACACTCAAAATATTAAAAAAAAAAAACACTCCAATAATGGTGAGCGTCACAAATTGCAAACAACGTCACAGTCATGCATTTGTAAACACCCACACGCTTCGAGACAACAAAACATTCTTAGTGGCAGTGATATTGTAGGCGTTGTTACAAGGAAGAAAAAAAGGATTCATAATAAGTTTCATTGAATATATCATACGGTAGACAGTTCCACACCTGTAATGTTTTTACAAAAAAAGAACTACCAAAAAAGTGGGTTTTGTAGGGGTATTTCAGTATTTTTCGTGAATGGTCTCATCGATTTGAGACGTTAGTTGGTGCAAACAGATAATCAAGAGGGTGAATGGCATTTCCATTGTAATAAATACAATGAAAAAACTTAAGACACAGTTTCTGCCTCCTTACCACCAGTGGCTCTCATTTCAATGTTATGTGAAATGGGGACGTATGGGGGGCGAAGGCATGGCAAAACAGAGTTCGAGACAATTCAAAACCTTTACTTTTTGTTTATGGACCTTTCGAGAGCATGTGCCCTAATGATGCCACATGAATTGCCATTTTGACATCACTAAGAGTGCAAAAAAAAGGGGGAGGAAACGCCAAGAAAGAAGAACCTGCTCAATTGTGTGTCATCAAAAGGCCCTAATGTTGCCACGGCATGCAAACACAGACACAAGGGAGTAGGCAAGACACCGTAAACGCTGCTTTCAAAGTATCAAACCTGCGGAAAAAAAGGTGAGGTGATGTATTTTATGGCCATGTTTCTCGCTCGAATAAAATAAGAATAATAGTAGCGCAGCGGTGGCGTGGTCCTTCGCAGGATTTCGGCGGCAACGTGAACGGCGTGACCAAGAATGGGCTGTGGCGGGTGCACAACTCTACCCTTGACTAAGGGACAATGTTACATGATGACGCCGTTGTAAGACACCATGACATCACGGGGCATGAAAGAGAACATTGAACTGACCTGTAATAGTAGAGGCAGTAGTTCGGCATCTTGAGTATCTCGTAGGTCTGGCCCAGACCGTACCAGGCCCGATAGTCTCGGCGGTTCACCTCGATGGCCTGCCGGTAGGACTGGATGGCGGCATTGGTGTTCTTCATCTCCATGTACTCGTGGCTCATGAGAGTCCACGCCGCGAAGTAGTTCGGGTTGAGCCGCAGCGCGCGGCGGAAGTAGAGGACGGCCTTCTCGTGCTGCGAGCGGAGCGAGTAGAAGTTGCCGATGAAGCAGCATGTCTCGGGCCTGTACTTGTCAATGGCGCACACGCTATGGGCCAGGTGGCTCAGCTCAACACGCAGCTCCTTGACGTAGAGCAGGTTGGAATAGATGTCCATGTTGTCCAGCCGGTACGGGTCAACCTTGCGCAGCTTCTGGAAGCACTCGATGGCCTTGTCGACTACCCGCATGTTGTGGTAGGCGATGGCGACCTGCGCCATCAAAAGTGCACAAATGCCACAATGTTACTCTTGCAGTGAAATCTAAATAAGGTAGAAGTTCAGGGGAAATATGGTAGCTTGAAGGGATTGAAAACACTTTGAATGCGGTGCTGTCACTGGAGTCAATGTTCCAACAAGCAGACTTGTCTCTTTCAAGGCTGCAATGGCCTATCTTAGAGCATGCATTTTCATGCTTCTACCTTCTCCTCCAGTTTAAATAGAGGAGGAAAGAAGTGCACAAAGGGGGTCGGTGAAGGGGGTGGTGTGGCGAAATCGGTGAGTCAAAAGGAAAGAAAAGCAGTAAGCAAAAATAAAAAAGAGAGTGGTTTGGGTGGTGTTGGGGGATTCGGAATGTAAGTGCGGAAGGGGAAGTAGCATGTTTGTCGAATTACAGGTTTCGAGTGTGAGCACCACCAGACAATGACTACTTCGTGGTGGTGATAACAGTTGAAAATTCCTAGATGTAAGGCATAATTCTCACTGCTTTTCAATGTCTATCTACCGTAATGGACAGCAGCCATTACGCCGGGGGGCAAGGCATCAGGTTTGACCTCATCAGGTTACGCAGCAGGCAAAGCATCGTTATTTGATGAAACAGGAAACAGCGCAAGACATGCGACAATGACACACAAACCAAGAGCTGACTTACAACCCGGGTCTGTCTGTGTTACTGCCCCTTCTTTCGCGCTGTTTTCTGTTTCCTTGAATATGCACCAACCGGCCCAAATAAGGACCCTAGTTCATCGCTATCACTAAGATCATTCGTTTGTTTGGAGGCTGCTAGGACTGCCAAGATGATGCTGAGCTGCAAAGTGGTTTGATGTCAAAATAAGAACATGGCGGAACAACATCAGTGCCACTGATGTCTCGAGGAAGCAAAATGCCCCGAATGCCTACGATGTCCACCACATCAATAATTTTCTGTTCAATTCGAGCATAGCTCGTGGTGACCACTGAAAGTGCGTAAACTGAACCTCCCGAGTGCTGTAGGTCACAGACGTAGTATTTTCTTAAAGCAGGGGTTGTCAAGCATGTTGGCCTCAGGGAACCCTGCTAGGCTCTGTTAAGTGCCACGGAACGCCATCTCTCCTCGCTTTTATGCAAGCATTTTTCATTCGATTCTCTCTACATTCACATTCACGTGCAATAAACTTTAAAATAAGCGTACATGAAAAACTGATCCACTGAAATGCAGCTACACTTGCTTTCCTTGCATTAGCGAATCGGCGCAAGGCTCAGGAACACTCGGGGCCAGCCATATGTCCACTGCTGGGTTTAGCCGATTCCTGTGCCTATTTTTACAGTAGGCTAGTGATGGGGATGCCTACTCACAAGTTACATTGTTGCAAAAAGACTAGACTACAGCATGTCCACTGCCTTATTTTCCTATCTTCAAACATAAGAAATGCGCATAGGAGTAATATAAGGCTTCAGAGATTCAAGTGCAACCTTAAACACGTGGCCCGTTTTCGGAGTACGGCTAGATAGCTGCTGGCAGGATTCATTGCACAGCACGCGCTCATTCTGTGCACTCTGTGTTCCGTGAAAGAAACACGGAACGCACAAGACCAGCGCTGCATGTTCCTTTTGTAATCGTCTCTACCATGCATCAACCATGCAAGCATTTCAACTAGTCCAGCTTTCTATTCTATTGCCTTCATCATCCAAAGCACCGGCATGTCAGCATGAACTTGGTCAACCATTTTACATACTTTGGCTGCATTAGCTCAAGAGAATTCTCTCATTTTTGATGTTGAAGTTGCTAGCTCTCTCTGAAGACATTGTAATCCATTTTTATTGTTTACTAGGGGTGTGCAAATAATAAATTTTTTAATATTAAATGCAAAACATTTCTTTACGTACTGCAAGCACTTTTGGCATCCGCCCGTCCATCTGTCTGTCTAGCTGCTTACGACTGGGTGCTCTCGTGATAACCCCCTTAACTTGGCATCAATCCAAATTAATATGGGAGGGCAAGATGGTTTGACCAATATAAAGCGCTAGTCAAAACTTGAATAATGTGACAATCCCATCACGTCCATCGTCAAACACTTCCTGTTAAACAGTGGCTCATACCTGTGGGCGCGCGTGTGCCACTGGTATGCACGTGTGTGCCACAGGTGACTGAAACTTAGTAACTCCCTGGGAAGGCGAAAACACACCTTGGTAATTTCAACAGATGAGCGTTAAGAAAAAGCTGACATCAGCAGGGTTGACCCAATGAACACATACAATAAATAACAGGGTCTCAGCAGGAATCGAACCCCAGCATTCTGCGTGTAAATAAAGTATTCTACCAAAGAGCCAAGCCAGGTCGAGGAACTACTTTTCAAATAGATCGCAATGTTTGTGAAATGTAAAAAAAAATGGGGGGGGGGGGGGGGGGGCAATTCAATTTTATAAACATTACATATCTACTATCATACAGCCGTCGTGTTGGGCTAACGTCAATTCTAGTTAGGTATCATTTGCTGAAGTTGATTTATGTAGCAGTGTCCAGGGCTATCATCTTCTAGAGCACCAGCACTTCATATCAGCTTGTTGCTTCTGGTGTTGCTCATACTCGTGTTCCTGTTGGCATCGTTGTGCAAGTGCAAACAACTTGTTATGTAAGCATCTGCAACTGTTCAACATATGTCTGTGTGTGCAACATTTATACATATATTTAGCATCATTTCATGAAGTGTCCCTCAATAAAAAAATTACAATGCAGTCACCTTCCCTACAAATGCTTCACATAACGTATATTTCCAAGGTATGCAGGATCTGCCAAATTTTTTTTAATAGTGTTTGCTATTCGATTTGCACCAGAATTTCACTATTCAAACTTCCTGAGGACAAATACACTTAACGTTCAAAGTGACCCCATCTGATTTTCAATATGTGTCGCCCCGTCTCCCTCTCGAAACTACAGCAAGGTTATCTTTCAAGCTCTACCACGGCCGCAAATCTATTCACTCAAAAAAAACACTCGTTCCAACGTGGAGATGATATAAGAGGCAGAGAGGTAGGGGGGCTCAATTAATGCCGTTTTGAACTGGAAATTTGCACAGGATTTTTTTATCGTCCAAAATTTCAGACAGTCGTATACACGGATGTCCAAATGGCAGATTTGGAAAGGGAGCGCACTCTTGTCCACCACGTGAGTTGGGCTTCCACAGAAGTTCAAAAGAGTTAGGAAATGGCTGAAGGCATAGCGTCTTAGCCTTTTGCCTGTTGAGTGTTTTCGGCAACAAATAGTTGTACCAAGTCACGTAAATAAATACAAATCTACCTCTTTATTGCCTCACTCTAGCTAATTAAGACAACTATGAAACACCACAATTCAATGTTGCTATTTCATAAAAATATGCTGAGGCATCCTCTCCAGTTTCTCTTTCTTCCATTTTGCTACACAGTTTCAAATATTCTAGGAATATTCGAAAAATGTTCAATCACACTTTCCTATTCAAGTTCACTTCACAGCTAAAATTTTCCTATGTGCACACCTCTAATTTTCATTTGTCAAGGATTATGCAGGCCCTACCTCATGTGGTTGAAACTTGTGACACCAGTGTGCAAACTTCAAATCAATGTCACCATATGCCTTTTCTTGGGATAAAAGTGGTACTTTTGGTACTTTGGAAAGGCAACTTAAGGGGAGACATGGCACTTGAAAAAACTTTTAGTTTCTTGATCAATTATGAAACATGGCAAGTGTATGTATATATGTGTGATGATTTCAAATGTGGAATTATTTTTTTCTTGTGTTTAGTGCAGTTTTTAAAATAATTAATATTTACTGTGCCTCTTGGAGAGTAAGCTTTTGTCTAAACTAAGGATATTATGAAGTAAATAAGCATATCAAACTAATCTGGAATCAAAAAAGATTGCAGTGCAACAAAAAATGAATGTTCTAAACCAACTAGAAGAGAAGTTATGGAATGTTGAACAGCTGCCAGTGAAATTCTAGCTTGAAATTGACTTGCACACAAATGTTCAACATAGCATAACTTTTGTTCAAATTGATTTAGAACATCCATTTTTGTTGCACTGCACACAGTCCTGATTCGAGATTAGTGTGATATGTACACTTACTTGGTAGCTCTCTCAGTTTAAAAAAAATCTTGCTCCCCAAAAGGCACACGAAATATCCTGTATTTTAGAAACTACACCTTGTACAAGAAAAATATTTGGTTATTTAATGACAGCACACATATATGCATAAGCTCACCAAGTTTAATAAAATTCAATCAAGAAATAAAAACTTTTTTTTAAGAGCAGTGCCTCTCCTAATAATATCATGGAAATCGTTTTTCTATTCACTATCCCCTTAAAGGGGCCCTGCAACACTTTTTGAGCATGGTCAGAAAATGCTGCCCATCGGTAGTAGAGGCTTCCAAGAACACGCGAGCCAAATGTAATAGCGCAGCACGCGACCTGGAATTCGCAACAAATTGTCAAAGTCAGCTAAATATTACTTTCTCTTCCCTCGACAAATCACGGAATATGCCTAAAAGTCAAACATATATGACCCATCTATCAGCCATTGGCTGATTTCAACATGGCGCACTCAGTTCTCACTTGTCCACACATGCACGCGCGATCGCAGTGAAAAAGCCACGTATTCGATGAAAAAGAAAAAAGTGCTCAAGGTCACAAGGCGAGCGTGACGTTTTTTGTTTGCCCCTCCCATCCCTCTCTGCTTAGCTTCCAGCGCTTTCGTCGAGATTAGAGAAAAGAGAATGCGATTGCAGAATGTGACAAATATTTGTAACTCTGCTCGTACTGGACGGATTCTTAAAATTTTTGCGGCATTGAATCTGAAAGGCAATAGGCTTTTCCAGTGTATTAATTCCACGGTTACTCAAAAAAGTGTTTCAGGGCCCCTTCAAAGCATTTCAAACCTGAGCCTGAGAGAGTACTGAAACGAATTTTAAATATTTTCTGATTGTTATGCTAAATAAAAGCACTAACATAGAAAACCCTGAAAAGAGCACTGTAGTGACTGGGAATACGTCCACTATATTTTATACCACTACCTTGAAAAAATACTTTCACCATTGTGGGGGCGGCTCTTACGTGATGTGTCATTGCAGTGTGATGCAGTGGGGAGACAGCCATTTGCCACGTACTACCGGCAGATCTGTCATGTGCTCGTGCTGTATGTAAACAACGATGA
This sequence comes from Rhipicephalus microplus, assembly GCF_043290135.1. Taxonomy (NCBI): domain Eukaryota; kingdom Metazoa; phylum Arthropoda; class Arachnida; order Ixodida; family Ixodidae; genus Rhipicephalus; species Rhipicephalus microplus. The sequence continues at coordinate 49,787,432 of NC_134710.1, read as the reverse complement.
GTGATTTGTCATCCAGTGACCCCCGACAGTCACTTCTGCGGTTAGGCTGCATTCAAGGCGAAGAGTTCGCAAGCTCAGTGGTACTGTGTTGGCTCAGTGAACTAATGTCTATAGCAATGGGGCTGGCTTGCTGAGGCTCAGCGACAAGAACTTTAATATGAAAGCAAAATGTTTTATACACATTTTCTTAATACGGTGCGTGGAAAGCAGTGACACTGCACACTGAGGAAAATGAAAAGCGTTCCTTTCGAGACATCTCAAAATTGTGTCAGTATGCCTTTGAAGCTAACTGCCGCTCCTTGTGCTGACCTATGCCATGAAGTCGAGACGTCTCAAAGTTGTGTCAGTATGCCTTTGAAGCTAACTGCCGCTCCTTGTGCTGACCTATGCCATGAAGTGCTGACCTGAGGTACTGACCTAAGTACCATGAGGTGCTGACCTGCTCCAGGAGATGCTGACCTGAGGTACTAACCTGTGCCATAAGGTACGTGCGCTCAAGGAAGGGTCCCTTCTGCAGCTGCTCGTATGTCTCAAGCACCTCCTCACTGAGCTGCAACTCGAGGTAGGTGTGGCCGAGGAAGAACTGCTTCATCCAATGGTCGGGCAGAACGAGGCTTCGCAGGTGGTCGCAGTCAGCCACCATTGAGGACAGCTCCAGCCAGGCACCGCAGTGCAGGGGCTCGGCTTGCACAGCCTCGACGAAGACGTCGATAGCTTGCTGCCGCAGCTGGAGCCGCTTGAGGACCACGCCATAGATGTAGAGGCAGAAGCCGTCCAGCTTGGGCCGCAGGGCCCTCAACTCAGCCTGTGGGCAAGAAGCAAAGAGAAGAAGCCCAAAACACCCTCGATGATGTCAAACCCTTTAAGACACCACGAATGAAGAACTGTCTGTAAATGTGTCCAACTAAAACATTACTTCAATTATGATAATTATTAGGGTTGTATATGCTAAAACACAATGTTATTATGAGGCATGCCTTAGTGGAAGGCTCTAGAAATTGTGACCATCTGGTGTTCTTTAACGTGCACTGATGTCGCACAATACAAGGGTCTCTAGCGTTTTATCCCCATATAAACGCAACTTCTGCAGCCAGAATCAAACACGCGACTTAAGGTTACTTCAAGACACTCAATATTTTATTGATAAAATATAAACTAATGCTATAATACATTGGTTTGCATGACGTATAGTAATTCATCTGAAGAAAATTGTAATTTAATATCTATTTCTTCCGAGATCTAAGACAACGATGGCAAGGAATGTATAGCGGATGTCATTACAAGTAACTGTAATGTAAATGTGAAGAAAGAAAAGTACGAAAGGATAAGTAGCCATGCGCGGGAACCAATATTCGAATAATGCATCCGATGCTCCACCAACTAAGCTACTATGACGGCTATCCCCACGTCCATTTTATGAGATATACATGTGCATTGAGCTAGCACTGAGAGGGAAAGTACAGGAATTCAGAGTGTCGCTGCAGAACAGGTACTCGGCTCTTAGTGAGAAAACCAACCTTAGCGTAGATACAATGAATGATAATCTGACGAGTATTATTACGGAGTGTGCAGTGGAAGTTGGAGGCAGGGTAGTTAGACAGGACACTGGCAAGCTTTCCCAGGAAACAAAGAACCTAGATAAGAAGCGTCAAATCATGAAAGTGTCAAGTACAACAGACAAAATAGAACTGGCAGAGCTTTCGAAGTTGATTAATAGACGTAAGGTATGCGATGTAAGAAGGTATAACAAGGAGAGAATTGAACACGCTCTGAAAAACGGAGGAAGCGTCAGAGCAGTGAAGAGAAAACTTGGGATAGGCAAAGTCGGATGTATGCACTAAGGGACAAAGAAGGCAAAATAACTACCAATATGGATAGGATAGTTAAAATAGCGGAGGAGTTTTATAGAGATCTTTGCAGTAGCCGAGACAACCACGACCTTAATACTATAAGAACTAGCAGTAACCCAGATGACACCCCACCATTAATAATAGAAGAAGTCAGAAAAGCTTTGGAGAGCATGCAAAGAGGCAAAGCTGCTGGTGAGGATGAGGTAACATCAGATCTGCTGAAAGAGGGAGGACAGATTGTGTTAGAAAAACTAGCCACCCTGTTTACGAGGTGTCTCCCGACGGGAAGAGTACCAGAGTCTTGAAAGAACGCTAACATCATCTTAATACATAAGAAAGGAGATGACAAAGACTTGAAGAATTACAGGCCGATCAGCTTGCTCTTTGTAGTATACAAGCTATTTACAAAGGTAATTGCTAACAGAGTAAAGAAAACATTAGAATTCAGTCAACCAAAGGAACAAGCAGGGTTTCGAACAGGCTACTATCATACTATCAGTCAGGTAATAGAAAAATGCTCAGAGTATAACCAACCACTATACATAGCCTTCATAGATTACGAGAAGGCGTTTGATTCAGTAGAAATATCAGCCGTCATGCAGACACTGCGGAATCAGGGCGTAGATGAAGTATATATAAACATTCTGGAAGAAATCTACAGGGGATCAACTGCTACCATAGTGCTTCATAAAGAAAGCAACAGAATACCAATCAAGAAGGGTGTAAGGCAGGGGGACACAACCTCCCCAATGCTATTTACCGCGTGCTTACAGGAGGCTTTCAGAAGCCTAGAATGGGAACAGTTAGAAATAAGAGTTAATGGAGAATACCTTAGTAACCTGCGCTTCGCCGATGACATTGCATTGCTGAGTAACTCAGGGGACGAATTGCAACTCATGATTACGGAGTTAGACAGGGAGAGCAGAATGGTGGGTCTTAAAATGAATCTGCAGAAAACGAAAGTAATGTACAACGACCTCGGAAAGGAGCAGCGCTTCGAGATAGGTAATAGTGCACTTGAAGTTGTAAAAGACTATGTCTACTTAGGGCAGGTAATAACCGCAGAGCCAAATCACGAGATTGAAGTAACTAGAAGAATAAGAATGGGGTGGAGCACATTCGGCAAGCACTCTCAAATTATGACAGGTAGATTACCACTATCCCTCAAGAGGAAGGTATATAACAGCTGTATCTTGCCGGTACTTAGCTATGGAGCAAAAACCTGGAGACTTACAAAGATGGTTCAGCTTAAATTGAGGACGACACAGCGAGCAATGGAAAGAAAAATGGTAGGCGTAACCTTAAGAGACAAGAAGAGAGCAGAGTGGATTAGGGGACAAAAGGGGGTTAAGGATATCATAGTTGAAATAAAGAAGAGGAAATGAACATGGGCCGGGCATGTAGCCCGTAGACAGGATAACCGCTGATCATTAAGGATAACAAACTGGATTCCCAGAGAAGGGAAGCGGGTTAGGGGGAGACAGAAGGTTAGGTGGGCAGATGAGATTAAGAAGTTTGCGGGTATAAATTGGCAGCAGCAAGCACAGGACCGGGTTAACTGGCGGAACATGGAAGAGGCCTTTGTCCTGCAGTGCACGTAGTCAGGCTGATGATGATGACATGTGCATTGAACGCAGGAGCATTAATTAGTGCCTCCGGTAACCATGGTGGTGAGTGCGGACGAGTCTTTTTCTGCCTATAGGCATCGCGTAGCATGTGATCTTATTACGAGCTAATAGCTGACGAGCCCGTAGTAAGATCACTTGCTACGTGAAGAACAGAACAGCAAAGCTAGACAAGGACAGGTATGAAAAAAGAGCCTTTCTTGCTTCCCTTCCAACTTTAGGTCACCAATCTGCACCGTGTCATGCTTTTAAGGACAACGCGGGTAATATGAAGAGCACATCAATCTACATTCATGAAAGTTGTAGCATCTTGAGTCCGTAATATTGCAGCAGCACCGTCCGGGAGTAGAACGAACGACTATTATTATTGGCAGCAGCATCAAGAAGTAGTTGAACGCGATGGGAGAGACAGAGTTAAGGAAGCGCCACCAGCGCATTCATTTCACAGCCGGCACTATGTGGCCAGTTAGAAAAGGAGCTTTGTTAATGGACAGTTAACTTTACATTAGGATCAGCCACTTTTTGGTAGTTTATTTTCTTCTCTCATATTCTTCGTGTAACCAAGACAAATGCACATATAACTCAACGACCGTCCAAAAGTCATTTTTACGATTCGACAGCAGTGCCATTGAACTTTCCATGCTTATGTAGAAAATGTATGATACACACTACAGTGAAATCATTTTCTAACCTACAGCACATGTTCATATATTTCTTTATGCTACATTTCTGACGTGAATGAAAGTTCAGAATTTGCTGGTTCAAATGGACTTGATCCCTGCCGCAGCAGTCAGATTTCAATTCACGCTTAACAACCCCACATAAACAAAGTTTCTGAAGACCTCTACTATGACGTCTCCTATAGCCCGGGCTACTTTGGGACGCTGAACCCCATAAACCAGTAGTCATGAACCAAGAAGAACACAGCCACGGACTTAAATGGTTTCATTCAGTCTACAGAATACCTTTTCCAAGATGCTGTGTTTTGGAACACATCGGAGAACAGCGTCTCTTGAACACTTCCAGATTGCATCCAGCAACGAAGAATAAGCTCAGGTGTACATTTTCAAATAACCTTTTAATTAAGACAGCGAGAGGCCACAAAGAGATAAACTCATGTTGGCAGTCCAAAAACTCGCTTTAGGTCATACTGTCAGCTGCTTTACCATTATCTACGATGGAGGCGAAAATGCTGTAGACCGGTGTGCTCAGATTTAGGTGAACGTCAAAGAATCCCAGGTGGTCGAAATATCCGGAGCCCTCCACTACGGCATCTCTTATAATCATGGTGGTTTTAGGACGTTAAACCCCACATATCTATCTTTGCCATGATCTATCACTCCCAGCAGGCAGCAGTCTATCACAGCTGCTAGCACAGCATCAGAACACAATTTGTCATACGCCGAATGAGTCTTACACTGACACAAGACGAACAACCCACGAGTAATAAGGCTAAATAAACCATAATACACCAACAACGATCATCGGTGCACAGTCTGACACCGGTAAACGCACTAACAGACGCAAGCGCCGTTGACACGAATGCGGCAAGTTAGCACGTCGCAACGACGAAAAACGAGTACACACCTGCAGGTCTTTGAGCTCCTGGCTCGCCCCGCGGTCCGTAGCCGTGATCGGCTCGACGGTGTCGTCCAGTCGCTTTTTCTCGTCCGAGAGGTACCTGGCGTAGTAGTGGAGAAACCGCGTCGTCCCACTGGCGTTCTTAGTGAAGTACGCGACGCGGTCGTACTCCTGGAGGTCCAGGTAGCTCTTGGCGAGGAAGTACGAGTCGTCCAAGTCGTCGTCGTGGTCGGACGCCGCCTGGTCCGGCGGACTCGCCTCGACATCACGCAGGGCGTACGCGAGCTCGGACGCCCACTTTGCGCTCTGTCGCAGTCCTCGCAGAGCGCAATCGCGCCGAGAGCGTAGCAAATCACGCTTAATCACGGGGAAGTCTAAATTCAAACATTGCGACATGCTAGAGAGCGCAGAACGGCTGTGCGAAATGAATTTTCTTCTTTCACTATAGTCAAAATCAGCGGCTTAGCTTCTTAGTAACACTACCCGCCGCCACAAAACACTGTCGCTGTCGTCGCTAACGAGGTTAGTTTTAAAAATTGTCTCCTGGGGTTAATTAAGCGTGTTTTGAAAGCACTGTGTCACGGTTATTAGTGACAGCAGACAATAAATATAAAAACTTTTATGTGGTTTATGCAATAAATATGATATAAGTAAGAAGAAACTAAAGTTGACGAAGAGGTAACTTGCTGCCAGCGGGAACATTTAAAAAGCTGCCCAAATGTTTCGTGCAGGGCTAACAGTTTTTGAGGGTGAAGCTTGATCATGATGAAGTATCAGCGTAAATCATAGAAGGGCTCTTGGGCTCAAGCTGGGGCGACACCCCTTCCAAGTTTCATATATTTGAATTACTATATATATATATATGTATAGATATATATATATATATATATATAAATAAGGGAAAGAAGTGTATACCTAAGGGCTCGTTTTCCGTGTTTTTAACACAATAATAATGAGATATAACAGACAGTAATGCCAAGGAATGTACAGGGGAAGTTATTAACATTAATGGAATGTAAATAAGAAGAAAGAAAAGTGGATGAAAAAATTACCAACTGTAAGCAGGAATCGAACCTACGACCTTCGAATTACGCGTTCGATGCTCTAACCACTGAGCTATTACAGCGGCACTCCCTCCATCCACTTTTTTGGGTTTTATCTGTGAATTTTTAGAAGTAGGAGCGACAGTCAGCGCCATCTATAAGCCAAACAACGAGTGTGAAAACACTCTTATGCGCATGTTTGGCGTCACGTAGCACGTGAACTTATTATATATATATATATATATATATATTGTGGTGAAGCCTTCGAACAGAGCGCTTCTTGTTCATCGCTGCTGTAATGTGTTCCGTCTTTTATTAACGGGTTATTTGTAGCCCAAGGTAAATGACTTTTCGGATTGATTGATTGATTGATTTGTGGGGTTTAACGTCGCAAAACCACCATATGATTATGAGAGACGCCGTAGTGGAGGGCTCCGAAAATTTTGACCACCTGGGGTTCTTTAACGTGCACCCAAATCTGAGCACACGGGCCTCGACATTTCCGCCTCCATCGGAAATGCAGCCGCCGCAGCCGGGATTTGAACCCGCGACCTGCGGGTCAGCAGCCGAGTACCTTAGCCACTAGACCACCGCGGCGGGGCATGACTTTTCGGATTACTTCTTAGCTTTGAGATAGTCGTATGACCAAAGATAGTATGTGCAAAGCTGCGAGGAATCTGTGTTCGTGCAGCAGTCTGTAAAGGAGGATCTCTCAGCTGAAATGGCCGTTTGCAAATAGGTGCTCACGATATTCTCCAAGCCACGTGACCATGGCCACGTGACCATGACACATTACTTAGTTTCAGTTTATTAAGCATTTTATTCACAAAATCGTGGACAAAAAAAAACACGCAAGGATGAGAGCAATAAACTGCTATGTTAGCAGCTTTTTTACTGAAGATGGCGTCGTTCCGTAGAACTTCGATTCCGAATTTGGTTATCGTTTTGCCGCCCACAGGATATATAATCGAGGCATCACAATTGATCGGACTATGTACTTTTCCAAAGGGGCACACCGCCGATATTAGCGCTTTTATATACGGGTAGGGCTTCGTGTTCTTGGATAAATCTGAAAAAAAAATCTTATTAATACTCGCCGGTAAAATTTCTGGTGACTCGGATTTATCCAAAAAAATTGCCCGCAGCTTCCCTCGGGGGAACACTGAGGAGGATGCGGAGCATATAATTGGTTAACGGGGTGTTAAAGTGCGACTTACTTGGGTCGATGGCTAAATTGGTTAACGTGGTTGTGAAATGGGGTGTTAAATTGCGACTTACTTGGGTCGATGGCTAAATTGGTTAACGTGGTTGTAGGAGGGGGTGTTAAATGAGTGAACACGTACACACGTATGCGAAAGGGCGGCGCTGGTCGAAGGGACGTCGATCATTGTGTTTGTGGATTCGTTGGAATTCATTTCACCGCGACCTTGGACGTCAACGCGCCGTACAAACCAACCGACGAGCGGCAACTGAGCGAGCGAGCGCCGACCTTGAGTATATATACAGCGCGACGGCGCATGCACTGTCAGCTGTCGAATGTTCGAGAAGGGGGAGAAGCGCAACGGCGCATGCGCGCGCGTCAGCTGCCGATGTTCTCGAAGCGCGACGGCGCATGCGCGCGCGTCAGCTGCCGATGTTCTCGAAACGTGACGGCGCATGCGCGCTACATTATACAGCTAGCGAATGTTCGTGAAGAGGAGAAGCGCACGCGGTGTGTAGAGGAGGAAGGGTGCACAGATGGTGGAGGAGTGAAGCGCGCGCGTTGTGTAGAGGAGGAAGGGATGCACAGATGGTGGAAGAAGGAGGAGGAAGCTTGCGGACGGCGCCGCACTACAAGCCTCGAGTATTAGATGCTCCGCATCTAAAAGGTCCGACTTTGAAAGGGCATTTTTAAAGTTAAGAATCGTTAATCGAACGGAGTGCACCTCCATCAGCGAGCTATTTTGTAAAGTATGCAAACAAACGTAAGTGTTTTATATTCAAGTATTTGGGCTTGTAAGCACGTATGTTAAAGTCAAATATGTTCTCCATACGGTCACGTTATGCCATACCAAGTTTCGTTACGATACGATTATCGAAACGACCAGAAGAGCTAGAAGTCGTGGGCGGACGGACGGATGGACAGACAGATAGATACGCTCAAAGTCCCCGAAGTTCGCTGGGAAATGCTTCGCATTTAATATCTCATTCGAATAAAGTGCATACTTGATAAGGGGTGTGTCCCGCATTACGGTCTTGCATAGGAATCTTCCATCAGCTGTGTATACCATGAGGAAAAACATATCATATGGAACTTCACCAAGCGGTGTTGGTAAAAGATAACGTATGGTGTAACGAATTATGACCAAACCTTTTTTCGGTGCTTGCTGAAGGCACACTACACAGACGGCACTTATATACGCACTCGTTTCAACACATCATCGCCTGGAATATTAGAGCACAATGAACGGTACAAGGGAGGGGAGAGAGCATAGTTAAGTGTACGGTGCATCTTGAGCGAGTGTACTTACGCTCACAGTCACATAGGTGGTGCGCCGCTACACGACAAATCAAACTATACAGCGATCAGTGGCGGCGGCAGTGATCATTGGGAGATTTGTGAAACAACATACATTTGTTACTTTTGCGCCCGTGTCTCATCCTCAGACAAAGCTGTCTTCGTGAAAGTAGCAACAGTTGCACGCCATCGCAAATGACTCACCTACACAAGCACTTAGAAGTGTGGCAGCTTGGGCTAGTTGGTATGGCATGACAATAGTTATAGCGCGAGAATAAAACGACGACACAGAGACAAGAAGGACACGAAAGACACGAGCGCTCGAGCCTTTCGTGTCCTTCTCTTCTCTGTGTCGACGCTTTGTTTTCGCGCTATAACTATCGTCATACACAAGTCCATGTGTACACAAACGTCTGACGCTGCCATTGCAGGACATGTGCTGCCGTATCTCCCTAGCGGACGTGTCCGCAAACTGCCTGAAGGCGAAAGTATTCAGGTTTAGCGAACCACCCAAAGATGCCAGATATGCATAAATACCGCATCAAAAAAGGAACTTGAACTTTCCTTTTGTGAAAAGTTGTACTCAGAGGCAGACGCGTCAACATGTCTCGGAGTCCACAATTATGATGTGCAATCGCCATAACAAGAACCAGAACTAATTCATCCTTATATTCAGGTGCATCTAAAAAAACTGATTTTCTTCTGTTTCATAAATGTATCGGCAGTTTCTGAGTGACTGAACAAAACAATGTTCTCTAATGCTAGTCCTAATAACTGAGAATCGTGCCAGAAAACACCAGAAACGCTAATTGACATCTTTGTTTAATTTATATTGCCACCTATATTGAGGACATATAAAAAACCCAGTGCCAAACAATTCTTACCAGGTCAATTATGTTTTTTAGTGATGTACATAGTATTAACAAAACATAATTTTTAATTTAAACATTTGTCACAGTGTTGCCTAGTTTTGCTGCGTTTAAGTAGTTTTGGTGGCCAGATTTCAATGTAATTTTTTATGAAATTGTTTTCAATTGTTTAAAGTGGTTTGCACTAAAACGTTTTTTACAATTTAAACCGTGTATGTGACATAGAAAAAATTTTTTAAACCTTCACTACTCAAAATACCAAGCGTGCGGCATTTACTACGAAACATACAACCCAGCAATCCTACAATCAAGCGAAGCGTGATAAATACTTCTTTGACCATCACTCTATTTTTCATGTTTAAGTTTAAATACCTTCTAGTTTTATTGTGCTTTTAAATTTTGAAAACGTTTTTTTTTATTTAGCTGTTGTTATCAGATTTTTGTGCAAATGTTTTGATGTTGTTGCCAGACTTTTGTGTCTAACTTTTATGACAGAGATTAGGTTTGTTCGATTCGCTTGCACCACGTGAACCAGTTCACGGGGTGCTGCACTTTGCCATTCGTTTCAGAGGTGCAGCATTGACGACCTCTTAACCCTGCCATTCGTTTCAAAAGGTGCAGAAGAGATGCAGCATTGGTTCATGATTTTCGTGCACCTCCTACGCTGATGGTGCCGGCTTGGTGCAGCCGCGCGTGAAGCTGAGCAGACGACACAGCACTTAGGCGTAGGCGCCGTACCCGCCTCTACTAACGCGGTGTGTTTTGCCAAGATGTTTGCGCCTTATGAACTGTCCACATGTGTGTTCGCCATCGTTCAGTGTTCACTGAACGGTGTAAATTAAGCGAACAGAAATAAGGCCTGCACCTTGTTGGCACATCGTCATTCGTTTCGGGGGTCGCGCTGTGCCTGCACCGCTGAACTCGCGCTGCACAATTTCTGAACTTCGCGTGCACAGTCGTGAACCGGTTCCGACTGGTGCAGGTGAATCGAACGGACCTATTGCACCGCGCGGCGCACAAACCATTCCCACACCGAAACGGCTTCTGCGCCGCACAGAAGTGACGTCATGCAATTTTCCGGTTAGGTGCTTTGTTTGAATAGTCGGAGTGTTCAGCGGTGCGTCTAGACGTAATGATAGAAGCAATAAAAGTAACTTTCAAACGTGAAAGTAAAAAAAAAATGTTAGGTCCAGTGTTACAACAATACAACACTGGCTTGTTAATCGCTCTAAACCAATTGGCAGTTGTGACCTAGTCGGCTAGAGCGGCACAATATGACCTGGTGAGGTCGGTGGTTCGCGCCTTGTTGCAGTCTTTGTTACTTTTCTTTTCTGTCTAGGAGAACTTGTTGTTGGGTAGTTGGTAGAGCATTTCTAAATGTTAATTCGAGCGCGAAAACTTGACACGATCACTCACACACGCACACACCCATGCATCAAACACACAGCGCTCATTTTGAACAGATTTATTCTTAGCTCGAAGGCTTGAATATATACAAGACACATTGTGCGCACACACACCAAAGAAGGCCAACAGCATACATTATCAAAACGTACAGTTAATCAATGTCATAGCCTTATAGCGATAAACCGAAGTTTGCTTAGTAACAACGAAATTGAAGGGGCGCTTACACAGTGATCTTTATTTTTTTCAATGAAAAAGGCCTCTAACACTTCACGTGCAGTTTTACTTGCGCTTCTGCCCAGAATCTTCGTTTCAGAAAATCGTGCGTCACAACCACACGAGATGACATGCGCAGCCAGGTGCGCATACTTGTCATCTCTTTTCGTTAATTTTTGGGCATGTTTCCTTAATCGGTCATTAATACACCGTTCGGTTTGGCCAATGTTCACTTTTCCGCAGTATAAGGGTATGGAGTACACAACCCCCATGGAACACTTAACAAAGGCCCTCTTATATGTTTCTTCTGACAGCCGCGCTTCTTTCTATCGCACACACTTTAGCGCAGTCCTCCAATTTTTTCTGGTGCGGAAAACACCATCGGTACGCCGTGCCTGGCCGCGACTTTCTTAAGGTTGTCCGAGACCTTATGAATATATGGCACAACTTGTGGCCTAATCCTTAAGGGCTGAGTAGCAGTCATCGCTTCCCGTGTTTCACGTTTAAACTTCTGCAGAAGTGATTCAGCAACGGCCGTAATGACCGATCGGGGGAACCCAGCAGCCTCTAGTCAAATCACCTGATTAAGGAAACTAAGTTTCATGCTGTGTGGGCACGACCTTTTTAGCGCTGATTCTAAGGAAGGAGACGCAACGCCCCTCTTCACAATCTTTGAGGGCATCGTACGGCAACAGCTGCTTCTCAACACGAGGATGATAAGACCAGCAAAGATGCTCATCGTTCCACGTGAGGCTTAATTCTAAAAACTGCAGACAAGCTTCTTGAGGCAATTCAACAGTAAAGGAAAACCCTCGTCCTAGTCTTATAAAAACGTTTAAAATAAAATCATGGGATGTAAGTTCACCCTGTTTATCTAAAAGAATTAAAAAACCGTCAACGTACCTAAAAACATTTAAAACCTTCCCCCCCCCCCCCTTTGAAAGCATTGTCCAAGACCCTATCTACATCCGCTAAAAAATATCGCAAAGGACCGGTGCGACACAGGAACCAATGCAGATTCTTTGCCGCTGAAGAAAGGGCTTTTCGTCAAACATAATGAAAGTTGCATTAAGATAAAATTCTAAAAGCGATAAAAAATTGTCTGCATTAACGCCCGCGTCATTGATAAAATTGACGTCACCATTCTCTTCTATGCAGGATTTTACAGAGGCTAGAAGCTTGTCATGCGGCACGGAATAGTAAATATCTACAACATCCACTGAAAAGGCGTTGCCTGTGGTAACGCGAGACCGAAAAAGTCGCACACATCACTTGAGCCCTTCGTACGGAAAGGGTCATTCACCACAAGATTCTTTAGCTTGCTCTGAAGAAATCTGCTAATGTTAATCTGCCAAGACCCTCCTTCACTAACAATAGTGCGAAAAGGTACATCCGGTTTGTGTGTCTCAGCCGAAAAAAAACGTTCAGGTTGCTCCCTTTGCTGTTTTTTATGTCCTTAGCTAACATTGTAAGCCCAGCATTCTTGCAAAAATCAGCGAACTTAGACCTAATGCGCGTCGCTCCCAACTTAACTTGGCGGAAGTTCTTCTTGATAGCCGCTAAAGCCTTTTTTTTGTAAGCTCCCTCAGGCATGTCCACAAAGCAACCTTCTTTGTCGGCTAGCATTAACGTTAATTTGTATTTTTAAAGAACGACACGATGTTATTGAAGCCTTTAACTTTAGGTTTATCTTGATTCTGCGGTGCACATTTCGATAAACAGTTCATACCATCTTGCAGGTATCTGTCCCGGTCTTGGTTGGCCTTAGCAGACAAGTGCCTGTTTAGTCCGACAAGTTCATGGGCAGAAATGCAAGGCGGGACGGCAAACTTTGGTCCCTTCCGAAGCCATCTCTCGATTTCTGCCGGAATGTATGCGTCCTGTAGCACCACAATGCGCTTCTGTTCTTCCCTTCTTTGCTTGTCAAATACCTTGAGCAGTGGGTTCAGGACCTGCTTCCACCTCACTTCCGTGAGTGCGCCCAGTTACTGCCTCAGCCATCGAAGGTGTTGAGCAGCCTGCCATTGCGGAAGAAGACTGTAGTAGACCACGCGGAGCCAGTCATGAAACAAACGCACCTGACGCCAAAGTTCCACCTTGAGAATCTTGCAAACTCTTTTGACATGTCTCCAGGATGGTTGAACACCTCCGAATAAGGCACAAACTTCCTCTGGAGGGAAACCCTTGCGTATGCAGAAGGCACACTTCCTTGCTTAGCATGTGGCCTCGATGATGTTGCGCACAAGTCCATCAATAATTGACACAAGGTCTAACGACACAAGGTCTTATGCTCACAGTCCTGTATTCAAGCCTTCGAGCTAAGAATAAATCAGTTGGAAGTGAGCGCTGTGTGTTTGATGCATGGGTGTGTGCGTGTGTGAGTGATCGTGTCAAGTTTTCGCGCTCGAATTAAATTTTAGAAATTTCTTTTCTTTTTTCGCACATGGGTTGTTTTACATTTGTGCCTCTTCATCGGCCTCCCGTCAGCCTGACTTGCTGGTGGTGGTCCTGTCCACGGGATCTTTAATATTGGATGTTTGATCGCTCTCGCAGAATTGACTGTATTTTTGCGATAAAGTGTTTTGTGAATTAGTGCTCCATATCGGCGAGACGCAAAAGGACACGAAAAACTCAAATGCAGCTGGCTCCATTGCTTTCTCCGGCACGGGTGTCAAGAATGTTGATTTCCACGCTTTGTCAAAGTTTGGTGACAGAAAGGTGCACTCCACCATATAGGAAACTTTTTATGTCGCTCAGTGTATCATCCCCTGACGAGGTAACCGGCAGGCCGCTTCAAAATACCGACGTGCCGCCGCAATGGTCTAGGCGATCAGCACTTAATAAACGATGCCCAATAGGAAGTGCCGACGACGTTAGCCCATCTAACTACAAAACAGCTTGTCTGCCTTGCTGAATAACACACACGGCCTGTGACAACGCGGAAGCATTTACGTAGCAACGGATGAGAACGGCCGTACGTGTTCGCACTTAACAAAACAGCCGGCAATACAGTAGCTTTGACCTTCGGAGATCACAGGCTTCGTAAAAACACTACAATAAAGTTGTTTCCATCCATCGTAAGAACACTTCGCAGACGCACTGTGATTTAACCCACGTGCGTCCGGTCAGTCGCACGCAAACTGTGCAAAATCACTTATTTCTTCGTCGACCTTGCCCTTCGAGACAAGCGAAACTCGGCAGCAAGGACACTTTCGCCCTTGACAACACCACGCTTGGCATTGCAATCTAGAAATGCAGTACACCCAACAACAACAATCCGCACTTCCTACTGAGAAACTTAATGGCGCACACACACTCAGATGAAGCTGCGGCGCGGTGGACGGCCGCGCTAGCTTCAACCTCTAGATTTAACTGGGCAGCCAGCAATCATATGAAGCAGCGACAACACAGTGTCTCCGTACCTCCTTTGGCGCGGCCTAGGCCCAGGCCATGATTTTGCCGGAGCTTTCACCACAAACACACATCGCAGGCAACTACCATCTTGCACTGTTTACCTTTCGCAGCATTTTTTCTTCCTCCATGTTTCGCAGCCGCAGCGCCCATGGCGCCCACTGCACTTAAAATACTTGTAATACCTGTTTATTAACAAATCTAGGCCGATTGACTCGTCAAACACCTGATTAGTAAAATTTTTGTAGGTATAATGCTTTGTAATTTAATTTATACACTTAAATATCTTTACGTAATAATTTTTTAAGTGCCGTCACTTCTGTGCGGCCCTGGAGCCACTTTTGTGTGGGGCTGGCTGCTGCACCGCACGGCGCAGGAGACGCTGCCAATTTTTATTCAATACTATGTTAAATGTCGATAACACAAACTGTTTTAATTAATGATAAAAACTACTTTTGTCTAGTTTTGTTCTAGGTTATCAAATTTTATATAATAACGTTTTAATGCCAAGTGGTGACGTAATACGTCAGAAACAATTTTATTTTTTCCCTTTATGTCGTTACATACATTTAGTATCACAGTCTGTATTTCTTCTGTGTTTTTTTTTTCTGCATGTGAGCAATGAGCATTTGAGCGGACGTGCTTTCGTAATTAAAAAAATATAGAGATATATATAACATGAAAGTAATTGCGCCCATGTATCGTTTTGTTCATAGTTAAATTAATGCCAGAGATTTCTGTAGGAAGTGTCAGGGGCCAATTTAAAATAAAGTTTCTCAAGGGGTCCCTCGCTTCAAAAAATGAGGTGTCAGAACGTGAACAGACGACGCGTTCTGCCTGCTTACACTATTAGAGCATTCCGTAAACGAAAGCAAAGAGATCGCGACAAAAACTTGGCTCGATATAATATGACACCTTGCGTGCTTACTCCCTGGTATTAAAGAGCAAAAACGTCTAAGCATGCTCTTAGCCTTCCAACTTGTCTTCTTTTGAGCAGACGAAGGTTTAGTATGCGTAGGAATGTTGCCTGGTTTGTTCATGTGTTCGTGGCCGCTGTTTTCGTTTACAACATCAATGTTTTATATAAAGACCTCTTTGGGGACACAACGAGAATGCAGTATGTCCGTCCGTCACTCTTGCGCGTACAACAAATCAAAAAACAAATTTTCTAAGTGGTGCCGCGCATCAACGCTCAGTAGAGTTACTGTATATGCTACCTTTAGGTAGCATGCTACCTAAAGGTAGCTTATACAGTAACTCTAACGCTCAGGTGCCCAGCGCCGAACCCACTGGGCTAAACTGGCTACACGCCGACACTAGCGGAGCGCGAGTACATCTACACGTTATCAATGCGACGTACAAATGGTGCGAATGTTTGAAGGCTTCAGTGGTGGTAGAAGTAAGGGTCCCTTCTGCACAGCACGCAAAGTGGACAAAAGGAAGACTCCGAAAACGCCGGAGATCACGCGGCACGTACCTTTCTGAGGCCGGGCAGACATGCACTGACATACGCGAGGAAAAATGAGAAAGACTCCGTGCCAGTGCCATCCAATAACAACGTTCCAATCAAGTTCGCCACTGTAGTTTCCTAGAATGAAAGTCAGCGCTTTATCATCGCTTAGAAAGCTCCTAAATGAGATTTTGCACCGAGTTTGCGCACTTTCATCTACTGCTACTACAGCATTGCTTCATTGCGTGTAATCAGTGTGGCCAGCCTTTCAAGTGGGCATTTAGCAGAACGCTCACGAGAGTTCATTTATTCGCCGTGGAAGTCATTCTACGGTCTGTAGACTGGATGAACGAATTTATTTTACATTTTATGCATTTCCATTTTTTCCCTCTCAGCCCTGTGATAACGTAGAAGTGTAACAGCTTGGGCTAGTTCATGACGATAGTTATAGCGCGAGAACAGAACGACGACGAAGAGACGAGACGTGTCTTTCGGGTCCTTCTTGTCTCTTTGTTGTCGTTCTGTTCTCGCGCTATAACTATCGCCCTCTGATAACGCTGCGAAAAGCAAAGTTCAGCAGTCATTTATTGTAAGAACTGGTAGATGCCAGCACAGCCTAAATGTTGAGTTCCAGCAAATTTGAATTTATTGAGCCAATTCTCAGCTGTGTTCAGCAGAGCCGAGGAACCAGGTCCTCGCCCACAGTAATTCACTCACTGTTTTGTTTCATCAATGTTTATTACATCTGCTGCACAAATCATCGCCAATTTCTGTGCGTACACCGTAATACGCCGGCTCACTGTTTGTTCCGTAGTAAGCCCGTTTGACCACCGTTCCTAAATTTTCTACATCGTTTTAAAATACGGGGATGATACCTCCAGGGACTGCGCATGCCATGTCAAAAAAAAAAAAAATGTCCTACTCCCTGGGTACACCACTGTATATTTTTGCTATGTATTAGCACTGAGAGCATTCAAACGAATATATGTTTGAAGAACATAGCAGGCGCTTCGATGACCGGGCTAAGAATATGTGTCGAAAAAATATTCTCCGTCATTGTGTTTGCGTACGAGGTTGCACCGGCTGTATTGTGCGTCGGTGTGGTGTACTTATGCGGTATTTTGTCAATATGTGCGTGCGTGTGGCAGGGCTGTATGCAGAATTTTTTTTCTTGAGGGGGAATTAAGGGCACCTCCTAGAAATGGACTCAGATGGTCATTTGCACTATGTATGCATGGCTACAGAAACCTCGGGGGGGGGGGCGAAGTGCTACCTTATGGCTACACCACTGGTATGTAGCTTTGAGGGAGAGGAAGGTGGGTTGTTCAGGTATTTTGCTTTTCTTTTTTCAATGCATTGACTTTCAGCGTTTTTTTTTTTTCTCGATGCGGTCTGCGTGATCGCTACGGGCCGGCATAGCCATTTAAAAAAACCGTGTCAAATTAAATGCAACTTCATTTTATTTCTCTTAGAATACAAGTGCAAGAGAGTTATTTTATTTTCAGCTTTACAGGACATATCGAAATCTTAGCGTCAAAAAAAAAAAAAACCGAGACAAAAGGAAGGGACATACACAACATGAGGGCAATGTTGTCTACGTCTCTTCCTTTTGTTTCCGTTTTTTTTTTTTTGACGCTAAGATTTCGAAGTTCTGCATCTTTACCAACCCGCCAAACTCGCACAACTCATTGGCATTTACAGATAGCTCTCAAATTATGCCATATTTCTGAAAGTGTCGAAAACACTAGAGTGCATTTATTAAAGAAATTCAAAAATTTTGTGACTTTGCATGGCATAAGGGTCAAGTATAAACGGACTATAACCCTAACAAATAATTATGGCCCATCGCCATAGAAGGTTCCAGAGCAGGGGTCTCAAACTCACTTGAGTCAGCGGGCCGCAGTTTTCCAATTTAGACCTAAAAAAAATATGTCTGGACATAAGCTATAATCGGCCGCCGCAACCACTGGACGAATGACGTGCTTCACAAATGTTCGTATTTTAACGCGCCATCGGTGGCCATTATCAAAGTGGCTAGAAATGTTCTGCTCTCGAAGGAATCCTTTACACTGCTAAGGAACGTTGCCAGACGGATGTCCTGTCGGGAAAAAACTACGGAAACGTTGTTGTTGTTTTTTTTTTCAGTTCATTTCGCTTTCCGGCAAAGCGATGAGGATGGTCAGCATCCGGTCATACTTACCGCTTACAAGATCACCACAGGTGGGAAAATACGTACATTATGGGCGCTATATTTTCTTTCCGTTTTTTTAGATGCATTAAAATATTTAGGTTGGACCTTTATCAACATGCCGACGTTATTGTTACTAAACATTTTTTTTTTCGGGTGAGTGGCCAGTATATACAGATAAAGAATAGTTTCCGCACTTTTCTTATTTATCATCCGTGCCTAAGCCGCCTTTGAAGTTTACGGGGCTGATGGAGGCGCGATGTGGAGGACTAGTAAGTCTGACTTATTAGAAAAACGTAAGTGGTATTCACTGTTTCACTTATCTGCACATGTCTTTGATGAGGTACATGCAGTAAGTGAGTTCGCACGCTGAAAGTATTTTTAGCGTGAGTGTCGCATATTCGTCATGTGTGACCACTGCATACATGAGCTCCGATAGTCGCGGTTTCTGTCCTGGCTCTGGCGATAGCATTTCCACGAAGGCGACATCCTGGAGGCCCGAGTACTGTCTACGTTGAATAAGACCAGATGGCCGAAATTTTCCAAGCATTGCACTGCGTCGTTCCTCATAATCATAGAGTTTTTTTGACATGTGAAACCCCCTAATTAGTGTTAAATACCTGTCAGTTGCAGTCAAGTTCCAGTGGTGTTTGTGCGACAATGCGGGAAACTTCGCTTTTTTTAGGCCAGCTAGAAAGGCTCATTCATGCTTCAGATCGAGACAACAAAAAACGGCAGAACTTATGAGAAATCCCCTCGCTTCGCCGCCCTAAGCAGCCAGAAAAGCACGCGGTAAACTAGTTTCTAAAAAGGGGGGAAAACGGTTCGGGACCAATTTTCCCGCCACGCGATAGCGGTACGAGGGATTCACGAGACGCGACACTTGGCTATAAACCACTGGGTGTGAACATCCGGCCACACATTCGATGATGACGACCAAGGCGTCGGTGGTGGTTCACACCACTGCAATCCCAAAACAACCTGTGCAGGGGCTAGCCAGGGGAGACTCTCCGGGACCATGCCCCCTCCGCTCCCACCCTCCTGATTTTTTAATTTTTTTCGTCATGCACACACACTGCAAAAACCATTTGCCTACCCGGCCCAAAGAAACCAATAAGCTCCCCCCCCTCCACTCGAAAGAAAATTCTGCATACAACCATGAACCACGGAGTAAGAACAATTTGTGGACAAGAAACTCCCAGCGTCACTAAGCTACTAGTACACTTTTACGGAGCGATGTGGTTCACGCCAACGCTCGACAGATAACGCTTTCGGCATGCTGCCCTTCAGTTCGGACTGTTGCCATTCAGTTCAGTTCAGACTGGCGTGTTGGGTGGACGTGTATATTGATCGCTCCCGATCGACTGTGCAGATAAGTGGTTTTGAATGTTTTGAGCTTGCTTTTGTAATTATTAAGGCAGCAGTTAAAATCTCTGTCACACTTATTACATTGTACGGCTTTTTCGGGGGTCAGTCACCAGGTATTTACTATTTTGTGTGTTTGTGTTTTTCTCTTGCCACCCCGTAGGTGAGGTGCACGTACACCGAACACACAAATTTTTGCAGTAAAGCTTAGACTTCATTTTTTTTCGTAGGGCGGGGTTCGTCGTACGCCGTGTTTTGTAATGATCGAGTGGGACAATTCATAAGGACAATTGGTGTCAAAAAGACATGGTTAAAAGAGCTGTAAAATGTTCAGGATGCGGGGTGGGTTTGAAACTGGACCCAAATGTAGACGCGAATGAAGTGCAAACTGATGCCAAGTGTAGGCAATGTGAGGTCGAGGAAAAAAAAGGACAAAATGATGGTTGCCCACAGTGAACTGCTGATAAGAATCACCAAGCTGAAGACTGCGTTGGCGGCATTGCAAGAGAAAAGAGAGGCTATGGGAGAAAGGCTCCAGTCCGCCGAGGAAGCACTAGCGAAGGTGAACAAAGGAGCAGCCGACGAAGAGAACGGTAGGGCACCGGCAACCAGAACGGCGCAGAAGAAAAAGCAAGCACGTTCGAAAGAAAAAAAAAACAGGTTCAGCCGGTTAAATGGTTGCAAGACCCAGCTTCAGCGAAGTAGTGGTGGGGCTGGGAAGGGACAAAGCAGCCGGCGTCACAGGTACAAGTAACCTCCAGGTGCAGGATGCTCCAGCTGAAAAGTCACAGAATGTGATAATCGCCAGAGACTCGAATTTAAATCGATGAGCAGAAGCAATCCAAGAGAGGGTAAAAGGTGACATGAGGGTTGCAGTAGGAACGTTCTCAGGATGCAAGCTGGAAGAGTCATGAGGCAAGCGAGTGCAAAACTCAAAGCTACAGCTGATGGACGAAACCTCGTGATAATTACCGGTGGTTTAAACGATGTCTTAAATGAAGATACGGCAGGACGAGCGAACACACTGGCAAAAGGGCTTGATGACATGCGCGCCACTTCTCCTCAGGTACAGGTAGTGATATGCACGATACCGGAGGTACCGGTGCGTGACAGCAACCTGCAAAGAGCGGTTGTCAACGCAAACCAAGAGATATGGCGGATGAGTCGAGAGAAAGGCATTGATGTGGTGGAAATAAATAGAGAGGTGCATAGGTGGGGTAGTTTTCAACGAGCCAGAATTCACTTCGATGGGAGGCTAGGTTATAAGGTGGGTTGGCGACTTGCAGACCGCGCAGTAGGTTATTTTGGGGACACGCAGGCCCTTCGGGGTGCAGGATAGCTAGTAACGAGGAAAACAACCAGGGAGATTCTTCGACTGGTGGCATGGACAGATACGATTCCAAAGTGGCACCAGTGTCTAAGATAGGTAGAGTTCGGGGCAGAAATAAACGTAGCCACGAGGGCCGAGCCAATTCAGACGTAGGGTATATTAACATGCAGGGTGGCAGGAACAGGCTCAAGTGGGAAGAGATAGAAGAACAGCTAAGGAAGGAGAAGCCGATGGTATACGGTTTTGTAGAAACACACATTAGGGACATGGAACAACCTCCTAACAATCCGGACTACACGTGGGAATATTGTAATGGAACAGAAGGCAGAAAGGGGGTGGTATTGGGGCATTCATTCATAAAAGTTGTGGGGTCCCGAAATGGCGAACGAGCGTCACCGCGCTTTTGGAGTGACTCAGACGCGGTCGGTACAAACCAAACCACAACATACATTTATTTAACTAATTTAAAACGACGATATCGTCCGCCGAATCGATACATCAATCGTTATCAATACGCTAGGACATCCGCACACAATATGACCATACACTCTATGACAAACTCAAACACACGACAAACACACAATAACATGACAAACACAATACAACCTCCAAGGTGGCGTCGGCAACGCTTGACTTACCACAAGGGCCTCCGGCGCGCATGCCACGGTACCACGCGCCGAGGACCCACGCTAGAGACAACAGTTCGTGGCAATTTCCACGCGTCAAAGAGACTCGCTAAACTCTCGCCCACCAGCAAAGCTTGCTTTCCGCTAGGGGTCACTGCCAGCGCTACCACTCTACGAACCATGATGATAGTGGTACTGTACGCGAACACAACGCCATCTATCGCCCGGTGGTCGTAACTTGAAATGCGGCTTTTGGGCGAGACACGTGCGCCACGCAGCACAAGCAACCTTACAGGGGGTGTCAGCACCCCACAAATTACAGACTGGCAAAGGGTCAAGTAGAAGTGCAAGGAAGTGGCAGGGCAAATTACACTCCTTGGTTTGGTGTACTTGTGGGCGGGAGCACATGTAAGAGAGGAAAACCAGGCAATGGTGGAGTGTATATCAAAGGACATTGAGAAATCAGGAGTAGAGTGCGAGATAGTTATACTAGGAGATATGAATATGCACATATAAGATATAGATGGGTATACCGACCCAAACGGCGAAATGATCATGGATATGTGTGAAAGGCATATCGTTATATAAGTCAGATTTCAGATTCAGTAGGGAAAAATCAGCATTCATATATTTTAATGATAATGAGGGTAGTGAGCTTAGAATACAGGAGATCACGCTAGAGATAACAGATAAATACAAATACCAGGGCGTATGGATAAGCAATGGGGCCGAGTACCTAAGGGAACACGAAATATACGTGACGACTAAAGGTAACAAGAATGCAGCAGTGATGAAAAATAGGGCACTGTGGAATTAGAATAGGTATGATGTTGTGAGAGGAATATGAAAAGGGGTCATGGTTCGTGATCTGACGTTCGGCAATAGGGTCTAGTGCATGAGATCAGAAGTTCACGCAAGATGAGAAATTAAGCAACGTGGAATAGACAGGCTTGCCTTATAAGCTAATGGGAACACCCCGAATCAGGGGGTACAGGGAGACATGGGATGGACATCGTTTGAGTGCAGGGAAGCTAGCAGCAAGATAGAATTTGAGGAGTGATTGAGAAAAAATGGGAGAGGAGCGTTGGGCTAGGAAATTTTTCAGTTACTTGTACATGAAGAACGTCGATATTAAATGGAAGAAATGAACTCGAAATTTTTCAAGCAAGTATTTAGACAACAGCAGAATACTAAGCCCAAAGGAAACATCGGTTAAGAAGAAGGTGAAGGAAACAGAGGGAGACATGGGGAAGATGGGAATGCTTACGATAACATCACTGGAGATCTACCGAACTTTTAAGCGGGAAATTGCAAGGGAAAAGATCTACGACAATTCTCGGAATAGTTTTCTGTTTTTCGAGGCTAGAACGGGAGTATTGCGGATCAAGACGTACCGAGCAAAATAATAAGGCACATGGTAGGTAGTGCGTGTGGAGAGGAGGAGGAAATGACTGACCATTTGATAATGTTCTGTAAAGGGCTCCACCCTACAGTCGAAGATAATGGCGCCAAAATTTTCAAAGCATTGGGGTTTAGGGACAGTGAAGGCAAAATAGACTTTAAATGGGTAGAAATGACCAAGAGGAGGCTAACTGATTCGTGGCTACAATCGAGGAGCGAGTGAAATTCAATCGTTAAACACACAGCTAGTACTTAACTTTATGACTAGGCGGCGTGAGCCACCGCCCGATCCAAAGGGCACAGCCGGATACATCCAATAAAGCCCTGCTTTGAGGGCTTTATCTGCCATCATATACATGGGTGTCTAGAATAACGACACATAAAAATCGTGATAGCCACTCGACACTGCAAAATTTTCAGATTTTCATGCGTAGCCTGAGTGACTAGATGTAGCACATATTTCAGCGACAGTTACTGATTGATACTGCCAGAATAATGTCGCAAAGCGCTTGAAACGAGCTGCTAGTAATGACCCAGGAGCAGACAACTTCTGCCGCATGCACGCGCCTCTCTCTCCTCGCTCACATGTTGTGGGCGCGCGTGCGTGGATGACCTTGGAAGGGAAAGTTACCTACAAGCGGTGGCGAATCTCTTCGCAATATGCAGGCTGTTTCTTTGACTGGTTGATATAATAACGCGACAGCGTTAGAGAGCTCGTGTCGCAGAAATTCCGCCGTCGGCGTCGGCCCCGCTGGTTGTGAGCGAGAAATCGTCCGTGAGCGAACATGTCATCCGAGATTGCAGGCACGCGGTGGCTTTCGCATCCGCGATTTCGAAGGCCATGGAGCGAAAAAAAGCTCGTTACAGAGAACGCCGCGGAAGGCTGCTACTTGTCCACGCGTGTGCAGGTGATCACACTGAAAAAGCCGCGCGTTCGAAGAAAAAAAAGTATTCAAGGTCACGATGCGCGGATGGCGTGTTTCTTTGCCCCTGCCACCCCTCCCTGCTTAGCTCTTCCAGCGCTTTCGTCGGGACGAGACAAGAGAGAATGACATTGCAGGATGCGACAAACCACAAACCTTTGTACCTCCGCTCGCACTGGACGGATTCTTAAAAATTTCGCGGCGTTGAATTCGTCAGGCAATAAGCTTCTCTATTGAATTCATTCCATGGTTACTTGAAAAAGTGTTTCAGGGCCCCTTTAACAAATTTCGTTCGACAGGTGTCACGCCGAAAACGAGCCCATTCGGTGATTTCTAGGCGCACTTGGGACGCCTCAAACTACATCGAAAATGGCCGGGATAGTGCAACCATACCCGCTAAAAACACGTAGGAACATTCAAACAGCTCTAAAGATAGACAAGTATGTCCGTGTAGTGGAAACCATATCATGACTTTCCAGAGGCGTTGATCAAGCAAACATCAAGCGCTAGATAATGAGCTGCCATCTGTGAGGCATTGTGGGAGAGAGAGAGAGAAGGAATCTAGGAAAGGTAGGGAGGTTAACTAGACTATGCGTCCAGTTTGCTACCCTACACATTGGAAGGGGGAGAGGGGAGTAAAAAAATTGCCCGCAGCTTCCCTCGGGGGAACACTGAGGAGGATGCGGACCATATAATTGGTTAACGGGGTGTTAAAGTGCGACTTACTTGGGTCGATGGCTAAATTGGTTAACGTGGTTGTGAAATGGGGTGTTAAATTGCGACTTACTTGGGTCGATGGCTAAATTGGTTAACGTGGTTGTAGGAGGGGGTGTTAAATGAGTGAACACGTACACACGTATGCGAAAGGGCGGCGCTGGTCGAAGGGACGTCGATCATTGTGTTTGTGGATTCGTTGGAATTCATTTCACCGCGACCTTGGACGTCGACGCGCCGTACAAACCAACCGACGAGCGGCAACTGAGCGAGCGAGCGCCGACCTTGAGTATATATACAGCACGACGGCGCATGCACTGTCAGCTGTTGAATGTTCTCGAAGCGCGACGCCACATGCGCGTCCACTGGAGAATCAGGAGAATTGTAGATGTCGAACGCGGTGTGTAGAGGAGGAAGGGTGCACAGATGGTGGAGGAGTGAAGCGCGCGCGGTGTGTAGAGGAGGAAGGGATGCACAGATGGTGGAAGAGTGGGCGACGGCGCGACGGCGCATGCGCGCGCGTCAGCTGTCGAATGTTCGAGAAGCGGTGTGGACGGCGCGGACGACGCGGACGGCGCACTACAAGGCGCGAGTATAAGATGCTCCGCATCTAAAAAGAGAGAAGGATAGACACATGTCACATCACACACACAACCGAGTTTCACAGGCGGTCTCTCAATGAAGTTGCTGTCAAGTATCTCAGGAGGGCCCGTGTGGATTTCTGTGCTGATGTGCTGCGCGACCAGGCTCCTAATATCTTTGCGTCATTAAATGGCCGGTCATCGAGTCTATTCAAGGCACACTGGAGAGTCCGGCGATGTTCATCAAATTGGGCACAGTGGCACAAGAGATGTTCAATAGTCTCTATACAGTTGCAGCTTTCACACATGGATGAATCTGCCATGCGAATGCGATGGCTGAATGACTTACCCCCGAATGCAGAGATGTTACTTGACTCGTACTTGACTCGTTCTTGACTCAAGACCGTCTTGCCGGTCGCCATAAATAGTTCTCGAACTTGCGGATGACTTGAAGGCGACTTAACTCGGTCGAAGTCAGGACAAGTTTCAAGCCAGCTGCGGGGCTTGCTTGAAAGCGACTTGACGTGTTATTCCAACATGGCCACCTCTCGAATGGACGTCGCGTGAAAGGTGGCCGCTTTTGAGTTTGCTTGCCTCGCCATAAGCGTAGCATTTTTTGAGGCGCACTGCCTGCCGAAGATTCTTGGAACCGCTTTACGTGACCAAGGAAATCCGATGGAGTTGTACGACGAGCAACAATTCCACGCTAGGTACAGATTCATGAAGAACGCCGTGGGGCAGCTGCTCGTTATGTTGCCGCTCCGTGAAAGTGGGGACAACCGAACACAGCCCGTGCATCCAGTGTTACAGCTACTGATGGCTCTCAGGTTTTACAGCGCTGGCACATTCCAGCCAGTCACCGGAAATTTCGTCCGCATTCCGTAGTCGACAGTGTGCCGTGCAGTCGGAAAAGTTACGCTACTCATCGCGAAGCACCTGTACGCGATGCTGGTGCGCTTTCCGCAACCGGCGGGCTGTTATGAAGTGGCTGAGTTCCCTTGCGTGACAGGTTGTGTCGACTACACACACGTGCGTCGGTGTCGATAACGCCGAAGTGTTCCGTAACCGCAAAGGCTATTTCTGTTTTTCTATAACACGACGACACTTTCCGTCTCTTTCGGTAAAAAAAATGACTTGGTGCTGTGTCTGTGTGCCTCGTCTATCCTTTCGTCCCGTC
Organism: Rhipicephalus microplus; assembly: GCF_043290135.1. Taxonomy (NCBI): domain Eukaryota; kingdom Metazoa; phylum Arthropoda; class Arachnida; order Ixodida; family Ixodidae; genus Rhipicephalus; species Rhipicephalus microplus. The sequence continues at coordinate 49,761,181 of NC_134710.1, read as the reverse complement.
TAGGGCGCTGTTTCTCGCTCAGAAAGGCATCGCTTGTAGCACAACGCTACGTAAAATTACACACACACAAAAAGAGGTGCCCCTATCACGGGTTTTTTAATCCGCGTCACCATCATGCAGCGATACATTGCTGCACCCCGCGAGACAGAATTCTGCTGAGGGCAATGTCCTGACCCCCGCTTTTTCTCTTGTTTACCAAGCTCAACAAAAGGATACGAATCACATTTGTTCCCAGAACTTGTTTTTTTTTCATAATAACTGCGACCTAGCCCATTACAGGCATGCACACAGGCGAACAGAGGCAAATATCGTGAAAATCGCGTCACATCGTGAGCCAGGTCAGCACAAATACATGCCATGGCGTTCGATTGAGAAAAAAATGACGAAAGAACCCAACGCGATGCTTGTTTCTCCTCCAAACAAGCAAGCGTGGAGAAGCGCACCGCATTTGGGTGGCCACTAAAACCTGCGGGCAACGAACGCTTTACAGAAGCAACACTGCGCATCGCTGTGGTGGCAGGCACCACGTGCCGCTCGTTAGCCGTAAAATGGCAAGAATGTGCTTGTGGCCCTTCGTTTTTATAGTTATTTTAAAACGTATGGTCTTTTTTTGGTGTAATGCGTGCCTTACGCGAACAACTTCATTATTACCCTCGTTAGCAGGCGAGCAGCGTGTTTCTGCTTTGAAGCTCGTTCTTGACTTGACCAAGCAAGACAGCCTGAGCATCTATGAAACGCGAAGGCTGACTTTGGCGTTTTGAAGTCCGCTGCTTGCTTCGCGCCGACTTGCTCAAGTTAAGTTGAAGTCACGAGCCAAGTAACATCTCTGCATTCGGGGCAGGGGCGGCGCCAGGATGTTTTTACTGGGGGGGGGGGGGGCAACCACGAAAAGTGAGTTCCTCCGGGGGGGCAAGCTAGCTCTGCTCCTACTAGGTTTTCAATATATGCTTCCGGGCACTTGGGTGGGCATAGGGGGGGGGGGGGGCAGGCGAGAATTTTGGGGGGGGCTCCAGCCCACCCTTGCCCCCCCCCCTGGCGCCGCCCCTGATTCGGGGGTTAGTGAACGCTACCCCAGTCCACAGCCGGCACAGCATTGTAGCGTCACGTCGAGAAATCTTGGATGGCAGTTGTTTCTGGAGTAATGACTTAAGATTCTTAGGGTAATTAACCTTACAGTTGTCGGCAGAGTGTGGTGCACCACAACGAGAACATGTTGTAAGATTTCCACAGGCGGCGCTCACATGACCAAATTTCTGACATTTTCGGCACTGAAGCGGCTTAGGGACAAATGGCCGCACAGCATGTCGGAAATGACCCACCTTAACATGTGTCGGCACTCGGCAGGCAATCGCTCTTAAAGTCTATCTTCACACATCTCGAATTTCCTAGACGGCACACCTGTAGTATTTGGGGCCCATCGTTAGCAGGCTTAATAAGAATCGACAGATCTTCGTTAGAGATGGTCACATCAATGTCATATATGACGCCTGTAGTTGTCTGATTTCCTAGCAGAATGATAGCGTGAACATTCATGCCGCCAAGGACGGTGACTTTGCTCAGTGAATCTAACACTGACGCTTGAGCGACGTCCACTGATACAACAATTTTCTGAAGATTTACTCTGATATCCTTAATACTGTTCGGCAACAGTGCTCCGAGCTCTGAAGATACAGCTTGCCTGTTCAGTAGCCTCATGTTGATGGATGGTTCCGTAGGCAATAATAGGACGGTGTACCTCGGCGGGCTTTACGGGGCCCTCACAGCAGATGCGTCCATGGATGCCCTGAGCATCCTCCGCTTTGCTTTCTGGCTCATGACGGTCACGTATTCGTCGTCGGAGCTGTCGGCACTCTCGGCAGTGTTAATGAAGGTAGCCTCGCTGTCACTGGAAAGGCAGTTTCGCTTCCTTGAGGCTGCCGGCGCTGTCGCCGACAAATCGGGTGGGCGGGCAGATGAGTCCACTTCCATCACCGCCGAAAAGGAAACTATGTTCCATGTATAACTACGAAAATAAGTGAAAAGTCTGAAGATGAACGGCAAACACTCAGCTACAGCAACAATTCGTCTTCACACGTCTTCACACGTCTTCATTGCGTCTTCACTTCGTCTTCACTGAGCTACAGCAACACTTCGGCATTGTGAGACTCTTTATGGCCTCCGAGATGGTGAGCGCGCGGCGTGTATTTTAGAGGCCATGCGATTCTTGCTTTAGATCAAAAACTTGTATGTACCATTCCCGTGCGCACGCTGGTACAATCTACTGTGTGCGTGTGTGTGTGTGTGTGCGTGCGTGTGTATGTAACAAAACATACTAAAAAGTATGCACTTAGCGGTTGAATGGTGCACTAGGGGCCGGATTTCACTATAGTGAAATCCGGCCCCTAGTGCACCAGTGCATGAACCCTAGTGCATGAACCACAACTGGTTCAGCCCTAGTGGATGAACCACAACTTGCTGTCTCTATCTCTCTCGTAGCTGACACGCCGACCGAACGAGATAAGTCAGCACGATCCAACTTCTAACATCGCTTGGCGAGAGGCAAGAAGGAGCTGAGGCAAGTGCTACGAACGCAAGCCAATCATTTCCTGCACTTCGCCTGATTTGAAATTCACAAAACAATGAATAATAAATGACATATAAACATAAGAAAAGTTTTTTTACAGATGTATCGACTTTTTTTTTACTCGTAAAAACTTGTGAAAGCCAATAAACGTAAACATTCACATCAACATCACTCTGTTCAGCCGGATCTTAGGATGCCCAGCAGCGAGTTTACAAAAGCGAGTGGATAGACCCCCCCCCCCCCCCCCCCCCCCTCAACACACACAATACACTGTGCCAGGCGCCCTTACGAGGCTCTTTGAAGCTGCGCGGCGCGCGCTCATTGGTTCATGCGTGATTTCGTCGGCAAGCATGGCTGCGCCCACGGCGATGCTGCAGGGTTCGTTTGTCGGGCGCGGGCTCGCCCAGATGATGCAGACGCCGCGGCAAAGGCGAGAACAAAGTTGACGCTCGTACGCGTACTGGCAAACCGCCTACGATGAATGGGAAGACGGCGCTATCAAGTGTTGGTGCTACCGCGGCTGCTGGATAAAAAAAAGTCACAGCTTTGCCGCTAAGGCGAAGCAATGAACGCGATAGCAACAAATTGGAAGGTTACGTGCAGAATGGCAAGCAGATCGAAACGGGCCCAACGTTTCTCACGCACAAATGACGCACGAAACGTACTCACATTCTCACACGTACAGATGAACGCGTATAAGCGTCTCAGCTGCCACTTCACTGTGTATAAAAAGCGCACCCTTTTCGCAAACGGAGACTGTGCAATGTTTGCAGTGATCTTTGTGCGCCCGGTAACTACAACAGAATCGTTTTGGGAAAGCCCGATGCTAGTCAAGACGTACGATCTTCCCCACCGTGAGATAAGGGCGCACGAGAGAGCGTCCACCCCCTCTGCGTTGGGCAAAGTACGCGTGGAAAGATGAGAGCGCGCTCTATGCGCCATCTTGCTGGTAATGCCGAAAACACGACAGTTCCCCATGAGATGCCCGTGAACAGCGGTAAGTAGTTGATATAAATAACCTACCGTTTGAACGTTGAAGAAGGCGCTCGGCTCGGTGGTTAAAGGGGCCCGCACCAACGGACGCTCACGTGCTGCTCTCCGTGCCTTTCCTCTATTGAGAAGAGCTGGCATGACGTAAACTGACGTTGTGCGCAATACAAACGACGCTGTGTGCCAGAGACGCTTTCATTGGGCAAAAGCCTGTTTTTGTCATCACATGCACATGCACGTGCCTGTAGCGTTTCCGCCTCGGACGCTGAGGAAGGGCACTAGGAGAGGTGGTAAAATGAGCCGACAAACGCAGCCTAGCGAAGGAAAGATTGATTGATTTGTGGGGTTTAACGTCCCAATAGCGAAGGAAAGAGCGAAACGAGAAAATGCGTAAAATTACACCAGCGTTCTCTGCAGACTCGTACACAACTGGAACGCCACACCTACATTTCTGCCTCGGGGTCGCATTCACGATGCAATAGGTCCTACGTTCGATTCAGCGCGCGGGAGTATTTTTCTCGATTATTTTTCTTTCTTGTGTTTACACACACACACACACACACACACACATATATATATATATATATATATATATATATATATATATATATATATATATATATATATATATATATATATATATATATATATATATATATATATATATATATATATATATATATATTCGAAGGTCGTAGGTTCGATTCCTGCTCCCGGCTAGTTATTTTTTCATCCACTTTTCTTTCTTCTTATTTACATTTCATTGGTTCTAATAACTTCCCCTGTACATTCCTTGGCATTACTGTCTGTTAGATCTCATTAATATTGTGTTAAAACACGAAAAAACGAGCCCTTAGGTATACACTTCTTTCCCTTATATATATATATATATATATATATATATATATATATATATATATATATATATATATATATATATATATACATACATACATACACGGTGAGTGACGCCGGCGGTAAAATCCAGCGGAGAGTGTCCATATAATTCCTATCGCAATAAAACAAGTTTATCCAGCGGCTATGGTGTTTCCAATGTGGCCCCAGAAACGCGGTGCGCACGCCTCTGTCGATGCTGCCGAAAAACTCGTCGCTCCATTTGCGACGATCACCGAAAGCTTCAGAGTTGGCGCAGATATGCAATGAAAAATGGAAGATGACGGTGTAAAGAGTTTATGGGTGGACTATACAACAATACTAGCAACTTTGTAAGTCTTTGTTGCAGCTCATAGAGCCGGTGTCGGAGCACTTGGGTGCCTACGTCGCGCACGTGACTCGATCGGCCACACAATGTACGTTCAGTTCGCACTCACTCTGTCATATCTTAAACTACTCGTAGTGAATGCCACCGCTAATTATTGATAGCGATGCGAAACAGTGGCGTAGCCAATCGGGGTAGCCAAGAGGGGGGATTCAAACCCCCACCGAATTTTTCTACCAACACCTCCCCCCCACCCCCCAATTTCCTGCCACTTACCCAACTTATTTTTTTTTTCGACTGTTCGTGCTCACAGGATTTAAAAACTAAGTGCTGCAACTATCACAATATCACTCCTCGGTGCTTTTACAATGAATAATGTCTGCATACATAAAAACGTGTCACGGTTTTTCTCCAGGCTTTGGCACTCTGTGAGATTTTGGGCAGGAATCTCGGCCACGACTGTTTTAAGTTGGTTCGGCGACGCGATTAATGCTCAAGCGGTGGTCATACTTGTACCCGCCAGAACAGATCTCGCCGGAGTTGATCACTACGATAATTTTCAATAGGCAGAGGTTCGTTTTACTGCAAAAATCCAGACACTGTTCCAAGGTCTGATAGGCCACGTTAAAGCGTATAACAGGTGACTTACTCAGGCCAGAGAATAACATTTCTATTGAACCTTCACACGTTCTGCTAACATCTAAACGCACGCACATACACACGCACTCACACGCAAACACACACACACACACACACACATGCGCGTGACAGAATATTCAGTCCATATAAGTTACTTGGATGATATCCTAGTGTACAATATACTAATATATATCTTTACTAGGCCCTGTTGTGACTGGCACCAGAGCTGACAAGGGAGCGGTGCTCTTTGAATCCTCAAGCAAGTAACCGACCGGCCGGCTGCCTAAGACCGCCAGGCATTGTCCCTCCTAGCCGCAGGGTAAGACGTTGTGTCGCCACGACGCAGTAAGCCGTTCGGGAGACGACAACGAGTACAGCATCTTCATTGGAAGAGACCGCGGTGGCCGCCGCAAATCGCCTCGCGAGCAGTTCGGCGGACTCTTTGATGTATGCTGTCATGAGCTTGGGACCCCTCGACCAGCGGCACACACACGACAAGGAGGGGCCCCACTGGTGCCACCTTGTATTGCAGTGATTACGGCTCAATATTGGACGTTCACGTGGGCCGTGCATGCTCGTCCCCCTCACTAGTTGTATGTGATCTGTGATTGGACAGTACCATCTGAACGTGTTCCCTGATCTAGGGGTCTGGGGAGCACATATACCCTTTATGATGAGCCAACCGGCTCATCCGACGGAGCGCCATGTAGAGGAACGCCAGATTCGAAAGCTCGCCATGGAAGAAAGAGCTCGCCATGTACGAGAGCTCACCTTGTATGTAATTGAAATAGACCTTCTTCAAGTCTCTCTTCCTTCTGCCTCGACAACTTCATCCCGGACCTTCGGTGCCTGCAAACTCCAGTCGTAACAACTGGTGGCAGCGGTGGGATACGACTCAGCGATGGAGAACCACATGGACCGGAGGTTAGCCGAAAGCCATGGAATTCGGCAAAATCGGCACAGCGTACCACAACCGCATGTAATGGGGTGAGTGCCTGGCTTTGTGGTTGAGATGTATTGAGTCTTTTAGCCTAGACCCGTTAAAAGATAGATATAACCAACAACTGTCTGGCCACTGTGGTTGTTATCTCGGCACAGAGCAGCACTGGATAGTTATCTGAGCAAATATATTAAGCAGAAAGGCTTAGGTAATTCAATAAAAACAAGTGTTAAGTTTTGCGGAATTCGTAATTGTACGTTGAGAGTATATTTGGGATGTAAAAATCAGTAGATTGAGAAAGAAACAGAAAACAGGCTAGAGAGGGAGGTTGGCCACGTAAAGCTACTTGTGTGCTTAAGCCTGTGGTCTCCGCTGTGGGATTTGCCAGGCTTCAATTTTTCCAGACCCAGACTTCAAATGCTGGTAAGTTTGTGTCTTGTCAAAGCTGAGCCAAGGCAAAGCAGTAGCCATGGGCCTAGTGAAATTGACGAGAAAGAACCTGCTGAACCTGTGTCGGGATCTTGACCTAAATTTTAACGACGATATGCTTGCATCTCAGCTCCATGAAATAATTCTTGAAAGCAAAATTGAAAAGGCGGAAATCTAGCACTTTGTGAATGTGTATTTATTAGATCAGTAAGAGGAAGAGAAGCACAATCGTGGCAAAGAGGAAATCGAGCACAGGAATAAGGAACGTACATAGGAAGAAGATGCAGGAATTGACTACAGATACAGATACAGAAATCGTAAGGTGGTGGCATTGCAGCAAAGAGACCAGACATCCGGAGATGTAGCGCATGACTAGTGTGATGTAGTGGGGGTGCCATTTGAGGCCGAAGAGAAGGCTAGTACCTGTAAGGAGATGGTTGACATTCGAACCCGTTCCGAAGAAAAAGTGCTCGCGGTCAAAGCAGGGTGTGAGGGTTCCGTGGTTGTGGAAACAGAGTTAAGATTAACAAAGTGTTCCACGAGAATTGAACCTTGCAGCCCTATAGACGATATTGATGAGCGTCAGAGGCGGACGAAAGGCTCCAAAGTTGGCACCAATGAGTGTGCCAAACAGAGAAAGCGTTCGAAAAACGGAAGCGTGGCAAGGCTCGCGATCAGCGCGGTGCGTTTGACGAGGACCTTCAAACGGCGTGGCGGATTCGCGAGAAAAAGCCCGTTGTCCCCTCTGACTGACTTGAATCACATGCGTCTGAGCGGCTGGAGAATAAGGAAAAGAAAAGCGCGATCCACGCGGCCGCAGTCTAACGATGAACTGATAGGCAATCATCAGGACTGTGCGCGCGAGACAGCGGAGGAGCATATCGATGATGAAGAATGTCAGAGTGGGACGAAAGGCTCCCAAGTGCGCGCAAAGAAGCGTGCACTGGGGAGAAAGCGTCCGAAGGGCAACAGTAAGGCAAAGCTCGTGATGAGCACAACGTGGTTGAGCAAGGGTTTCAAACAGCGGAGTGAAATCGCGAGAAAAGTGTTGTTGTCATTTCTGACGGGTCTGTATCGTATGCGTCCGAGCCACGGAAAAACAAAAGCGCTTCGTACGCGGCAGTGTTCGAATGATAAATTGCTAGGCAATCACCAGGACAGTGCGCACGAAAGAGCTAACAAACATGTGGGTGCTGATGAGCATCAGAGGTGGGCAAAAGGCTCCGTAGACGGCACCAAGAAGCGTGCATAACGGAGAAAGCGTCCTAAAGACAAGCAGGCAAAAATCACGACGCGTTTGAGGAATGTGTTCAAATGGCGAAGCGAAATTGCGAGAAAGTTGCCATATCGTATGCGTCCAAGGAGCCGGAGAGGAAAGAAAAGAGAAAGGCATTGTGCGGGTAAGCGGCCAGAGGGAAAGGGACCCTTCCGTTGTTCTCGCGGTGCATTGGACGCAGTGCGGCACGCAAAAGTCGGTGGGTTTCGCGAAGTAGCAGGAAGGGACGACGGCAAATCTGCTTCGGGGAATGTCGCGGGGTTCGGTAGCAGGGTGATTGACTTTTACGCATGTTGTACACCCCGCTTCTCGAGAAAATCATTCCGGGCGCGACCACCACATGTTCGACTCAAAAGTTGCTGAGAATAGCTGATAGATTCTCAAAAATATCGACTCAGGACTGTTGAAAGGCGTTTTTTGTTTGTTTAGTGATTTTGTAAATAAAATTTAGAACTTGGTTTTGTTTGCGCTCTGTTGTTTTAGTAGCCAATATGCGTTGTATATATATATATATATATATATATATTTCTGCTCACGGCTGGTTATTTCTTCACCCACTTTTCTTTCTTATTTACATTCCGTGGCATTACTGTCGGTTAGATCTCATTATTATTGTGTCAACAACACGGGAAAACGAGCCCTTAGGTATACACTCCTTTCCGTTATATATATATATATATACATATATATATATATATATATATATATATATATATATATATATATATATATATATATATATATATATCCGAAGGATAGTGATACGCATTAGAGCGAGAGTAAGAACTGTGGTTGCCAGCAAGGAGATTAGCGGGGGTCAGAGGCGAAGCGAATGGGTTTTGCCATTGTTCCATTTCCAGTTCGCCAAGAAAGCCCCACAGGACGCGACACCACGCGTTCGTCTCAAAAGGGAGTAGACAGCCGTAGGCTTTTGACGATGGTCACTAGTAAATTTGTTTTGTTTTGAAGTTTGAATTTGATAGTTTAAGTTTGTTTTGGGTTTTAGAATGTGTTCTTTAGGTATGTCGGCTACTACATAGTGTTGTGGTAACCCATTTTTGGTTTTGTTCATTTCTTAGGCGTTGTACGTTTTTCTAAAGTAACCGTTGTGCGATTGCATAAACGACACGCATAGGAGCCTGCGTCATGGTAGATACGTGTAAATGAGCAGGGGTGACGTTATGAACTAAGTAGGACTGAGCGCAAAGACGCAAAGATATTCTTTGCGAGTTTTTTCGGTGTTCATGCGAAAGATTCTTTTGTTAATGTAATGTTTTGTTTGCATGTGTGCGGTTTGGAAGCAAGAAAGGCTATTTCATGAGTTTATGTGTATGCTTTCTGAGAGTAGTAACCGCAAGGGGAAGTAAAATTGTAGTTTATCCGCGCAGGAGCACTATGACGTGCATTTGCGGATGTGAATGTTCCTGATGCAGGTGCAGCATGGCAGTTGTCCCTTCGTCAGCTCTGAGGGAACTGACGACTAGCTTTGGTGGCACAAAATTTTGGGACCTAAAAGATAGAGTGAAGCAAAAGGCTTTATTTTATGAGCATGAGGCCTGATTGGTTACTGCGGATTGCTCACGCCTGCACACGGGTATGCCACGGGGAACGCATCGCTTGACAGTTTAGTTCCCTTGAAAGCAGTTAATGGGAACATCATTCTCGAATCGGGATTGGGAGTTTGCGCGAAAGCTCAGAGAAACGTTCCAATTGCTGCTTTGTGTTTGGTAATACTACTTAAGGAAGTTTGTTTTGGAGAATATTTAGGACTCTATGTGTCTCAGTGTGGGCAGGGCACTCTCCCGTGCCGGTGGTGGTGTGTATGAGTGCTTTTCCCTGAAGAGAGCCTCAAGAAATGAGCGGGAAAGTGTCCTGGGCTGGACGTCATCGACAGTGGCCTGGAAGACGGCACCACACTACGACACTTCGGGCAACCTGTGCAGCTGGTCACCCTAAGGTCGGATCTCCCGCCGGCGGACGAGCTGTTGTGGCTGCGTCAAAGCTGGCAAGGGAGCGGCGCTCTTCTAATCCTCAAACAAGTAGCTAACCATCCGGCTGCCTATGCCTGCCAGGTATTATCCCACCCAGCCGGAGAGCGAGACGTCGTGTCGCCATGACGCCGTAAGCCGTTCGAGAGAGGACAACAAACACAGCATCTTCCTTGGAGGAGACCACGGCGGCTGCCGCAAATCACCCGCTAATTAAGCGAACAGATCGGCGGACCCTTTGATGTATTCTATCATGAGCTTGGGATCCCTCGACCAGCGTCACACACACGACGAGGAAGAGCCCTGCTTGCGCCACCTTGAACTGCAGTTATCGTACCTGAATATTGGACGTTCACGTGGGCCGTGCATGCTCGTACCCCTCGCCAGTTGTGTGTGATCTTTGATTGGACAGTACCATCTGAACGTGTTCCCTGATCTAGGGATCTGGGGAGCACATACCCTTTATAATGAGCCACTCGGCTCATTCGAGGGAGCGCTATGTAGAGGAACGCCAGATTCGAAAGCTCGCCATGTAAGAAAGAGCTCGTCATGTACGAGAGCTCACCTTGTACATAATGTAAATAAACCCTCAATTCTCTCTTTCTCCTGCCTCGACAACTTCATCCCGGACCTCCCCTGCCTGCGAACCCCGGTCGTAACAGCCCCAACGGCTAAAGGCACTCTGAAGTGTTGTCTAGTGACGGAGGTGCAACACAGGCAAACGTGCAGGCCAATCACAGCCTCAGAAAGACCCACTAGAATACTCGTCATGTAACTTAGGTTGATAAATAAAAAGATGATGGTCATAAACCTAAAGCAGCATAATAAGAAATGCGGTGTGGGCAACTGCAGTGAGGACAAGTTTCATTGTTCAACAGTGTGGCAAACAGCGCAAGAATAAGGAACATAAAGCTGAAAAATATGCCGCAAATTATATACAGGGTACCCCAGCTATATTTAGCCAGAGTTTTAAAATATGCCGACACACAAAATTACGCATCGACCAAATACATGCTGTTGATCATCGCCTGGATCTATTCAGGATATTTTTGTGCTTTAAAATGATATTTAATTAGATCTGTTTAAATAACATAACTGTTGAATTCAATGCGAAAGTTGAAGATTGTTTTGTAAAACGTCCGACTAGACAATTTTGAATATTATATCTGTTAATCATTAGTGTTTTTCCGCTAACTACAAAATGCTCACGAAATACAAAAAATACCATGTGACAAACCCAATCGCACGCCAGTGCGCAGGACGATTCTAGTGCTCCCCAACGTTCCACGCATGAACGGCCATAGCATTTGCCCAATTTTTCTAGCTGTCTCAAGGCCCCAACGATGATGGTGGCTTCGTGATGAACACATTTTGCTATCGGCCACAAAAGCGATAACCGTTGTAACTACTTATCGCTGTCCTGAACCGTTGCGAGGGAAGCGTATCATTCATGCGTTTAACGTTAGAGTGCACCAAAATTACTGTGCGCATAGGTGCGCCAGTCGGTTTTTAACGCGGTATTTTTATTTTATTTTTGTAATTCGCGGGCATTTGTAGTGAGCAGAAAATCACTAATAATTACCAGATATAATGTTCAAAACTGTCTAATCGGACCTTTCGCAAAACTATATACAACTTTCTCCCTGAAATTTTTTATTCATCTTCGTTCTTTCAAAAGATAGTTAGTTGAACAAATTTAATTAAACAATATTTTAGAACACAAAAAATAGTGTAACTCTAGGCAGTGGTCAGCAACATGCATTTGGTCATGTCGTATATAGTTGCGTGTGTTGGCATATTTTTAAACTTTGGCTAGAGATGGCTGGGGCACGCTGTATATTTATTCGCTTCATCTGTTCGTTTTTTATGCATTGACATGACTAGAAACGCACACTGAACAATTTCTGCAACTAGTGACATGACGCACCACAAGAAATGCACAGAATAAATAAACATGAGTGGGCATGCTATCGCGTAAAATTACGAGCATTATATACATAGTAACCATGGTTTTTTTACAAGAAATGAAAGAAACTCTGTGCGCGCAGTGTCTCAAGCAGCAGACATATTACATGGCGGAATACCATTGATTATCTTTTTCAATTCACACGAAAATTATCCTGCGCATTACATGTCGTACTATATGCCCCATATGTTACGCAAAATTTGCGAGAGTCGGCACATGCAAATTCCATTGTTGAAATTGCCGTTCACACGTTTCGTATCCGCGAACTACGTCTGCAAGTGAAAGGTGCCACTGAAAAGCAAGGAGTAGGCAACGGGAGAGACCTGAATCACTCTGTCATGCTGTCAATGTCATTTTCAGCTATATGTCTCATACAGTTGAGCTTGATTTCTTACAGCTGAATTTTTCATCCAGCTGTAAGAAATTTTTCATCCAGCTGTAGCACATGCTGATTTTACCAAAACCACCCTTTTTTACTACCCGTCAAGGTGGTGCAGTGGTTATGGTGCTATTGCTGACCCGCAGGTAGCGGGATCGAATCCCAGTAATTTTTTTATGTAGGTGAAAATTCTTAAGGCACGTGCGCTTTCATTGAGGTGCATGTTAAAGGGGCCCTGCAACACTTTTTGAGCATGGTCAGAAAATGCTGTCGATCGGTAGTGTAGGCTCCCGGCAACACGTGAGCCATATAGCGCAGCACGCGGCCCGGAAATCAGAATAAATGATCATAGTCAGCATAACGTTGCTCTCTCTTCTCTCGACGAATCACGCAATAAGCCCAAAAATTACTCGTAGTAAGCCCATCTATCAGCCATTGGCTGATTTGAACATGGCGGCCTTGGTCGTTACAGAGATCGCCGCGAAAGGCCGTCACTTGTCCATGCGTGTGCGCGCGATCGCACTGAAAAAACCACGCATTTGAAGAGAAAAAAAAAAGAAAAAAGCGCTCAAGGTCACGAGGCGCGCTTGAGTTTTTTGTTTGCCCCTCCCATCCCTCCCTGCTTAGCTTCCAGCGCTTTCGTCGGGACGAGAGAAGAGACAATGTGATTACAGCGTGTGACAAATTTTTGTAACTCCTCTCGTACTGAACGGATTCCTAAAATTTTTGCGGCGTTGAACTTGTGAGTCAACACGCTGTTCCAGGGAATCAGTTCCATAGTTACTCAAAAAAGTGTTTCAGGGCCCCTTTAAAGAGCCAAAGTGGTAAAAATTTCTGGAGCGCTGCACTACGGCGTCTTCCGTAATCATGTCTTGGTTTTGGGATCGTAAACCCCATCACTTGATCATTAAAAACTATGGTTTTACTGTTGTTTAGAAAGTCTCAATCCAAGAAAAACTTCAGGCAACTTTCTTCCTTGATTTTAAGCAGGCGCCTGTGGTCGGTACTAAACACACATTTAGCTGAAGCCGTCTACGTTCCCGGTATAGAACTGAGAGAATGTCTTCTGGGCAGACTTGTATTTCACGGTGATTGCTCAGGGAGCGATGAATGAATGGAATAACATTTAATAATGTCCTGCAAGAAGCACGCAAACGAGATCAGAGCTCCCACGTTAAGATTGACAGACCTAGCCTAACAGCCACATAGTCGGATTCCTGGACGGCCCATTTCTGGTAGGCTAGGCAGGAGCTACGCAAGGCAGCCGCCCACCTCGCCGAAGTAGCATCGGGGTTAACATCCTTATGCATTGTAGTGTACTCCCAGAGCAGGTGTCTAAGCGTAGTCGGGGTGGGTTTGCATTGGTTGCATAAATCATTATCATAGAGTTCCAGGTATATGCATGGCGTGGAGGACGTGTGGAATTGAGTATGACTTCGTTTGCAATAGCCTTAAAGTGAGAGCTCGAGGCCGACTTAGCTTAGGGCTTGGCGGCGGAAAGATGCCAAACAATCTTTCATTTGTAGTTGTAGCTCTGAGCTACAACTTTAGGCATCTCAGCGATGAAAAAGAGCAATCCGATTCATATGTGCTCACCGGCAGAGTTGCCAGAGTCTTTAGAAGATGGTGCACGTTTGGAAAGAATATCTTTGGGCAATTGGCAACCACTTGCATTGCAGACATGCTAAGCGTTTCTCACTTCTCTCGCTTCCATTTTGCAGCCCATACTGCTAACTCCCCTTGCGATGGCGAAGATGAGATAATGTTCGAGTACACGTCGGCAAACTTTTCGGCGGTGGGAAGAGAGGCAGATTCGGGAATATTCTGTGGCAGAAGAGAAGAAAGCACATCTTCAAGGTGTGCTGATGCCTTTTAAAACACTCATATATATATATATATATATATATATATATATATATATATATATATATATATATATATATATATATATATATATATATATCCTCTTTTTCGCCAGTTGTAAAGTGTGCGCTGGAAGCAGCGTCGCCTTTCGGGAAATAATCATCAAGTGTTATACCGTATGGCGTTTCGTCACGACCATTGAGTCTCTTAAAAGGGTGCTGGTCGACAAGGACACCAACTACTTAGCAATGCGTGTAGGCAGCGTATTTCAAGGGGGTGACTTCGCATTGCTAGAAAGCAATGCGCTCAGCAAAGTACGGGCAGTGACCCTAAATGCGAGAAACGAGAACTTTAGCGACTATACGTGTCGGCTGATAAAGTTGCGCTTTAAACACCCGCGCTCGTTTCTCGCTATGCGGAAAGGTTCGCGTGTATACATTTCTTCCGCTCCCCTTCAGGCGCCCGTAAGGTCGCGCTCGCCCAGTATCTTACTCTGCGCGAGAGACGTCTCACGTTTGTGATTGCGCGAGAGACGTCTCACGTTTGTGATTGCGCCCATACGGAAGGCTGGTAGTTTCTGTCACGTTGTGATGAAATAACACAAATGTGAATGAACGCGAAGGAGTTGATGGCAGCAGTGAAATTCCAGCGACTCTGCCCGACACAGACAATCAGCAGGCATTGAGGGTGCATAGAGCGTAAGTAAACTCGTGTTGCATGCACTGGCAGTTCTCGTCAGAGTTCACGCGTTCTGAGAAATGGATTATGATGCAATATGCTCTGAACAACTACGGTGTTCATTCTTTCTTCACTGGTGAACTGATCACTGAAGATTTCTTGTGGTTCGAGGCTGCTTCTGTTCACGCCTGTGTAAATGCTGGAAACATGAATGCACATAAGCTGCGCGGTGGAATATTCTGTACAGTTCTGAACCGGTTGACATAAAGGGAAATGTCGGTGGCTCGCTTGCTAACAATAGATGACACCTTGCCGCAAAGCTATCGGTTCAGGGAGCCGAGTGACGAAAGCTACGAAAAAAAAAAAACCGAGAACATTCCGCGTTTTCCGCGCGTATTTAGGTGTTTTAGGGCATATACGCAGTGAACAAGATATTTTTATGCGAGTTGGTATAGTCCGGTCGCACGTGCACTCTCAATTGATACCAATTGAAACTTTCTCATCAATCACCTTGTCCTCGCAGATTCCACGATAAAACCTCTACGATTGAAGTACTTCCTTGCTATCAAAAGTCACAGAGCAACTGAAAGTCTGCCCGAAAAATAACGTGCAAAGTCGCGTTGCCAACGTGCAGCATATCTTACAAAAAAAAAAAACTACTTATCGCGTATCGCAAGCATGCTTGGATTGGCGCAGAAAAGTAAAAAATAATATTGGCTAAATACTACCACTGCGTTGGGGCTACTTGACATATTTAGAGATTAACATAAAAATAATTTCCATAGGCATGCAGTCACAGACATCGACAGTAAGAAATGCGCTCAGCAAAGGAAGCAAAACCAAAATGTAATGATGAATGTACAAGAACATGCTGTGTATACCTCTCATTTCTCGATGTTAGCGCAACCGTCTTTGACCTGTGAAACGCACTTCGACCCGACGAGGACTACGCCATCTACGCTTAACAAAGATTAACGATGTCTTCCCCGATCGGGTGGGTCATCGCAATAATGCGTTTTCGAAGACAAGACCATTCAATGGTGCGACGAGAGGCCGTCGCTCCAAACGGTCACTGTACCTGTCGTTTACTGTATTTTACAGTACTTATTACAGTACTGCCCTGACGCCGTGGTCGAGTGGTCAAGGTACTCGGCAGCTGAGCCGCAGGTCGCACGATCAAATCCCGGCTGCGGCGGCTGCATTTTCGATGGAGGGGAAAATGCTCTAGGCCCATGTACTCAGATTTGGGTGTACGTTAAATAACACCTGGTGGTCAAAATTTCTGGAGCCCTCAACTACGGCATCCCTCATAATCATATGGTGGTTTCGGGACGTTAAACCCCACATATCAATCATATTCCAGTACCTTTACTTACTCTCTTCAGAACCATATGCATGGGGAGAGGGGGAAATCTCATGACTTGATATACATGTACAGAAGAAAGCTGATGCCTGTGCTCCCCCCCCCCCGTCGGGTCAATAATGTGACCCCCCCCCCCACCCTCCTCCGAAAAAATTTCTGGCTACGCCCCTGATTTGAAATGAGAAGCACGAATATCTGTACTAGCGCTTCGATAGACTTGCAAACGCCCAATGGGCCACAAAAATCCAGAGGACAGCCACCGCGGTATGGCAGTTTTCGACATACGTACAGGCGTGAGCATAAGTGTGCAGACTACGGGATCGCGTGGCCGAAGGCATCGACGCGCTATCTAATGACAGGTTGTCTAGACACCCTATACTAGCGACGAGACGCCTGCTGTGGTGCGCATGCACGTCCCGTCGTATCAGTTGACCTGTCATGTCGCTCTCTCCGACGAGCTAGTAGCCCACACGACACGTGGGCGTCACTGTATTTGCTCCGTCAAACTTGTGCCTTTTTTTTAACGCAGAGGCTTTGACAGCACTGGTTCCAGCGCCGGGACCAGGCAGTTATTTATGCCGGTTGATTTATAACTAAGCGTTGCCAGCCTCGCAAAACACAATGGAGCCAAGCACACAAAATTGTTTTTTTCAGCTCAGCTTGTCTTTGTCGCGTTAGGACAAGTTGAACTTAAATGAGCCTTTTTAAGTAAATGTAAGTGTAGCCGAATCTAATCAAGCCTCATTGAGCGTGGTATCACCTGGTAAATTCGGGCCTAAGCTTAAGCCCAGTCCAGGTTGCTGTTTTTATGTTAAGCGTAGTAAAGCTTCAATGCGCCGAGATGGGTCGAGAAAAGTGCACGTACAGCCAAATTCAATTATGCGTAGTTGATCAAGCCATCACTTCATTTAGCCGAGCAAAATTAGCCCAAATAAGGCAAACCTTATCGCGGCCAATTATTCCAAGTCGACTTCCCCAAGAGCCTAGAGGCGCCAAACTCTGGCAAATACTAATTACTCCTTACTGACACTATACCAATCAAGATAATTTATGTCTAAATAGCGTTAGTTAAGACGCGTACAAGTTATGATTCATTAATTAGTCTTATATCCGATCACACACAAAACATGCCGCAGTTTCTCATGAAGTAATTAGGGTAATTATGCATAACTAAGCTAATGAGTCAGCACGAATGTAAGCAGCGTAGAAAAATCTGACTAACTGCGGTTGATCATTGCATCACCAAGCTAGTCTGATTATAATTAGATAGAATTGAACAAGTTCAAATAAAACGCAATTAAAGTAATTGAAGTTCAATTTTTATGAGCTCAGAGAGTCCAAGCTGAGCAAGATACAAATAACTCGTCACCAAGTCTATTCTGAATAAACTAAGTCTAATTAGCCTTAAAGCTAATTTCAATTATGTATTTGTACTTATTGCGATTGTTTCATCATAACTAGGCTCATTTATGTTCAACTTGGCCTAACGCAACAAAGGCAAGCCGAGCTGAGAAAACTCAATTTGGTGTGCTTGGCTTCATCATGTTTTGCGAGGCTTTCTACGCTTAGTTATAAATGAACCGGCATAAATGATTACGCGATACCGGCGCTAGAATTGGCACTGTTGAAGCCTCTGCGTTAAAAAAAGCCGGCACTGATTCTATAGAGCAAAGAAGACACCCAAGTGTCGTTTTGGCTACTAGGTCGTCGGAGAGAGCGACATGACAAGCCAACAAAAGTGGTATTGGTGTTCTCTGACGGGACGTGCATGCGCACCGCCGCAGGCGCGCCACGTCGCGAGTTAGTGCGTCAATGCCTTCGGCCACGGGATCCCGTGGCTCACGCCTGTACGTCCGATGGAGATCCACATAAATCCACCAGCTGCACTACGGTTGTATGTAGGACCTTTATGCGCAAAAAAATTGTCGATGTGTTGATCGTCCAATGGGTGACAAAAACCGTAAGTTCACACACAGGACGGATCTACAGTTAGCCCTTTCAGTACGTAGCCCGGGCGTACCTGGGAACATCGCTGAGATTACCGGACATTCCGTGCCGCACAATAGAAGGTTCACCCTTGTCTTATATACACGATTGGTCGAGGGTCACACGTATGCACTACGACAGGGACGTTAAATTTACGCAGGCGTCAACCTATTGCAGATGACAAGAACGAACGTTCCATTTTAGCATGCGAATATGATCGCACTCATAATGGACACCTTGGTACATAAGCATTAAACCTGTCAGGTACAATGCATTATTATGACTGGCTTTTCTTACAGTATAGCATACTGCAACTAAGATATCAAGTAAATAAGAACGCGGCACATTGTGCGGGGTGCAGCACTCTATATTTCTTTTAAAAACTTCAAATGACTTTAGAAAACAATATAACCTTTCACGTGAAATTTCATGTACAATGACGATCATATGATGCACAGCGGATCGCGTCAAAGAAAGTGCACTGGTGGTCGCGTTAGCCAGTGCGGTCCCAGGCCCAATGTCTTGCACAAACACCAGTGAAGAAAAGCTGCATGCAAGAAAAAGTAAGTAAGCTACGTGTGAGTTCGAAAACGTATGACAGATTTCCAATTACATATCTGAAAAAATGCTGTCTGTATTTGTAAATAACAACCAATCATAACTGCACTCAGACGAGGCGCGTATACGGTAGAAACGTTGCACTTCGTCGACGACTCGCCGGCATAGTTGTAAGCATGCTTGCCTACAAGCATGTCGGCTCGTCGCTCTCACGCACACGCCCACAAACGGGAGCCACAACCAGCAGAACAACCAAGACGTATATAACCGTTTGTAGCCGTTTCAAAAAAGTCAAGTTTTGTTTTTTGGGATGTATTGTGGATGTCCATCAGCTGTCCAAATTATTGCATTCACACAAAATCCTTTGTAGATATCCTTCGGATGTTCCAGACAGAAAACGAAATGGGCGTAAAGAACAACAGAAATGCAACGACCCTAGGTCATCCCTTAGATAATCGGCTGCGGACTTGGACGTTCGGCTATAATTTGAATGTTCGCTGGATTTTTGTGGCC
This sequence comes from Rhipicephalus microplus, assembly GCF_043290135.1. NCBI lineage: Eukaryota > Metazoa > Arthropoda > Arachnida > Ixodida > Ixodidae > Rhipicephalus > Rhipicephalus microplus. The sequence goes on along the minus strand of NC_134710.1, from coordinate 49,741,831 downwards.
CATTGGGCGAATATCGTCGTATTTTCACTCTAAACACGCGAAGCTATTTCAATCACATAAGGAGCAAGAGGCCGCGCTATACTTAGAAGAGAAGGACACGGCTGACAGCGTATTTCCTTGAGGTCAAATACACTTCAAAATCTACTACATGCGATGCATATAAAAAGCCCATGTCCAGCTGACGTCTTAGTTTTTTTCTCACTTCACCGCAATGCAGACCTGCGAAGTGGTGAAGCATTGACAGCACGCACACTGTCATACTACAAGACGCGCGCAAGCAAGGGGTTTGCAAGTAGTGAATTTTGGAAGGGAATTTCATGCGAATCAAATAGCGGTATAACCAAATTGAACGTTTAAACAAACGTAATGCTCTTCTGATAGTTTTCAAATAGTAAAGAATCCTTTTCGGAAATAATCCCAGAACTCCATTACAGTTCATTTGGGTTTATTTGAAATAAGTATTCACGAACTGTCTCCAAATAATACTACGATTATGAAAACTGCAATATATTTGTATACAGCAGTGACCAGAGCCTTCAAAATATTTTCCGACTGTATGTCAAAATACCACAGCAACTACAGTATTCAAGTTGAAACTCTCTTGCCAGCTTTTAAATGAAATTGCAGCATAAAATCTAAGCAATTGTGAACCAAACACTATGCATGCAGCCAAAGGTTTATTGAAACAGGCAAAATCATCACAACATATGCCCTGGCACAGAGAGAATGTAAAACCCAAGTGTTGAAAGTTCTATCTATAAGAACAATTCACGTGAACAAAAGATTTGCATCTGTTTTTATTAGTGAAGCTGAATGCAGCCATAGTCCCTAACTTCAATGATGAAGACAGGAAATGATTAACGTGATGCAGCTCCAACATTGTGAAAACAGAGTAAAAGTGCAGTCTGTAGCAAAAATGCTTTATCTGGTAATGGTTATAACATCAATAGTGTTGCCAATACTTGGGCTGCATTTATAGTGGTAATTTAGGGATTACAAGAAGAAAAGAAACCTTCCGCTGATCTTATGTTTCGCTGCTTCAGGGTTGCCCCATAGGAGCCAATTACTTTTAAAATATTCGGCATTTCGTGTATGTACCATTCAAGTGGACTTGGGAATGCTATTTGATTTGTTACCCAAATATTTGCACACCCCTAGTAATGTTGTCGCCACGAATGCCCCACCATATTTTTGTTCATATGTGACTGGGCCTCTGTAAACATCACGAGTGCTTTTTTTGTGCTGTATCCCACCTCTCATTGAACACACCCCTGCACATACATCAAGGTGCATAAATGTAAAAAAGACAATTCAATTTTCAAAAAACTTTCACAATTCAGAACATGCCAGACAGAAAATGAGGTGAGTGCCACTACATTGGGGCAATTCTTACCTAAATTACGAGTGGCAACCTGGCTAAATTTTAATTGTTAATGTCAATAAAATGCATTTTCTGGGAAGCTTTGGACGCAGCCATTTTCTGGCTCAAGTTGAGTGAAATGCGCTACCTACTCTGGGTACTTTGTCACAAAATATTAAAAATGAAAATGAATGCAAAATCTCGCATCAACACTTAAATGTTGTCCTTAAACAAAAAAAATAAAATGCTGTATGTTAATTGTTTTGCCAGAGAATTCTAGATTTGAGATGATTAATTAGGGCTGCCACGAGATGTGCTGAAAATGAAAAAAAAATTAATGGCCATTGCGAACTGCTTGGGGAATGTGAAGTCCACATATATTGTTACGACAGCTATGTGAATTGCTATATGTATTTGTCGCGCAATAACACATGAAGCCCAACACACCACATTTATATGTTTTTTTGGTCTTTGGGAATAAAAATATCTTTTTACTTGGGATAAATTTGCATGTAAATGACAAGCTTGACAAATAATTACATGCATATTGCCACTTGTGTTTTATTTCAATAAAGTAGAGTTTCACCGATAAAGACTGTAAGCAACACTCGGCGCATGTGGCGCAGCTGTGTTTGAGAAGCTCCGTGATAACTTAAGATCACACTGTTAAGTTTGTGGATAGAACGCGAATAGCGTAGAGCTTACGCAGCCACCAGCAATAACCCTGTAATTTTCTATAGCACGTGTATAAAAGCCAGGGTATCTGCCAATTTGATTTTTTCAAATTTCCTGACTTTTCCAGGTTTTCCACGATGATTAAAAGCAAATTACATGACCATCACATCTGCTTGGAAAACTCGGTGCACTAGAAACAAACCCTCGAGAGGTAAAAGCAGGCACTCATATAAAATAGGTAAACCCATTTACCACATGCACTCAGAATGTTCTGAGCATGTGCGCTAAATATAAAAAAAAAGTGTATATCTGGCGAAAACAAAACAGTGTGACAGGAAGTGAGAAAGTTGGGTGTTCAATGTTTAGAAGAACCAGTAAGCAAACACAAGAGTTGAAATTAACCGTAGCTGAAAGTTTCAAGGAGCCGGCGATAGTGCAACAATAAAGCCAAAGCTGCTAGGAAATTTGAAGCCTGGCCACACATGCGTCTTGCGTCTCAGCACATAGCTTTTTCACGCCGTGCTGCGTCCTCTTCTTATACAGAGAGCGAAGGCACGTGGTTATGCGAAGCTGCGCTCTCCTCTCCCTTCACTGGGAGAGGACGCAGCGCCACATCCATTGATACGTGGATTCAATTGTACGGGGAAGCGTTAGGACTAATACACGAACGAGAAAAGGCATGACAAGTACTATGAACCCTAACCAACTAGCCCACCTTTTCATTATTCTGTTTGATACGTCCAGTTTAATGTCCCAAAACCACGATATGATTATGAGAGATGCTGTAGTGGAGGACTATGGAAATATAAACCACCTGGGGTTCTTTAACGTGCACCCAAATCTGAGCACACGGGCCTACAACATTTCCGCCTCCATCGGAAATGCAGCCACAGTAGCCGGGATTCGATCCCGTGACCTGCGGGTCAGCAGCTGACTACCTTGGCTAAACCACTGCAGCGGGGCCGCAGTGCCACATCAATAAACTAAACAGGCTGCAAGCGCACATGGGGTCAGACCTTTTAGAAGTGATGTCATCTCACGCCATCCGTGTAAAAGAAGGACTCGGGAGCCCACGACTGATTCCGCCACTGGAGTAAAGGCCCAAACCGCTGAGAATGTAAACTGGATTGAATGAGATCGATTTGGACTACTGTATTTACTGAAGTGATTTTACTATACAAGATGTGAAATACTTGATCTGATGTGACTTGGAGTGCTGTACTTGCTATCCAAAACTGCCTGTTCTGATCACAAAGTGTCGCGGGGACAAAGCCGTACTGCGTTTTTTTTTACAACGAGCTGATGTTTGTTGGCGTTTTACTTTACTGGGCTGTGACGCTTGAAGAGTGACAAAAGTCCTCAGATGCCTGCAATGAAACCTGGGGATAGTGTTGAAAGTGCTGAAGTTTGAATATGTAGTAGTAAGAAGGAATCTGTCAGGTTGCAACAGCTTCCACGATTCCATAAATGAATCATGGATGCCAACATCTTACCTTCATTTACGTACTTTTCCATGGACGTGACATTAAAATAATTACTGATTTAGTAACACCATCTCAATGAACAGTAATGAGAACTCTCCTAGAAATTATCCAATGCTACCTTTAAAACGCCAGCTGCCAGCAATAAGTGCATAGCTGAGGATGTTTGCCTTTGCTTTGCCAATAATAATAATAGGTGTGCTACTAATATTATTAAACGGTATGACATGGCTCAGAAAACTTCTGCTGATGGCAGTTCTGGCCTAACCCAAGCCAGGCCTAAATTGTGGCCAAGACAAACATGCACAAATTTACCAACTAGTGGATAATGTTTTGGTTCGAAAGCCAGATATGCTGTGTGATATGTAGAAGCAACAGACATCAAAATAGTGCATGTACCAACATGGAAGCTAAGGAATGCTTTCGTCAACATGAAAGACAAGTTGCTGAGTGGAAATTTTCCCGGTCTTGTTTAAGTCATAGGCTACCACGATTGAGACAACCAATACATTGGCGAGACCAGTGATTTCAAGAAAAGAGTTAAACGACACAAATATAACGTCACGAAATGGTGCATGGCGTTAAATGTTATTGTTACACATGTGATATCTACAAGCCACCAAATTCACTGGTCAAGCGCACATGTTCTAGCCAAAGAAAAGGCTGCATTATGCTTGTCCCTCGAATCCTTGCACATGCGCTGAACATGGGTGATAAGACGCTTTTGACAATGCGCTCTCAGTGCTTACGTCACATACTCAGGCACACCTTAATACGCTGTGCCTTTCCTATAGATTGTATTGTGAACAAGGCTCTCATATCAAGTGGTGAACCATAAGTAAACTTTGTGTTCTTTGGTAAGTGTATACTCTGGCATTTACTTCAAAAAACTAACAGCTATGCGCTACCCTTTTCTTATTTCATGTCTCGTCTAGCTGTTCAGTTTATTATTTACTCCAAATAGAAAGGTTTATGGTTAGTAGTTGTTGCCGAAGGTGCGAATTTTTGCGCTTTGCTCAGTGGTAATGCGTATTTTTGTCATGGTCGCAAAGACTGCCGCCAGTTTCCATGACCTGGCCAGGTTTTTCAGAAATTCCCTGACTTTTTCCTGACTTTACCGGAAGGGCCTAGATTCTCTGCCTTTTCTAGGTTTTCCAGGTTGGAAGACACCCTGAAAAGCAGCCGCGCTGTACTGCTTGTCACATTAATAATGGCCAATGCACTGTTTAATGCCATCAGGGTAGACAACGTATTGCCTGTATGACTTTTCATTCCTCAGGCAAAGGTTCGTTGAAATAAAAATTTTGGTCTCAATCCCGCTGACTACAATATTAAGTTTCATGTCTCTTCATGAGATGTTTACATATATAAATTCAGAAAGTTGGGATTTCATTTTTTAGAAATATGCAGATGTGCAACTGCAAAATTATTAAATGAAATGCTAAGAGCTATCTTTTTTTGTTTTAATATGAATCAATTTGGCGAAGCAGAGCAGTATACAAGTGCCACTGTTGATGGAGATTATGTGACAAAGCCCATTGATCTCTAGAGCAGCTTGCATACCCAGCTGTCTAGCATGGTGTAAGAGTGAAGGTTTCGAAACTTATCTCAAAATGAAGCAATTACGCGCTGCTCACAATAGCCTGCTTGTGGTCCCCGTTTTCTCGGATTAGCAATGGAATGTATGTAAAGCAGTGGTGTACCAACTCTTTCGAACTCACTCATCAGCCGGGATATATATATATATATATATATATATATATATATATATATATATATATATATATATATATATATATATATATATATATATATATATTATGAAGTCTTGGTAGTCTGGGTTGCGACAGCGTTTAATTGAGGAAAGACCTCGCAAAACGAACGGGCAGAGCCAGTACACAGACGATGACGATGATGATGAACCAGAGTGGCAATGAGGACAAAGAGACAAGCGGATGATGGTGATTGTAATCATGCAGGGATGAGGACGATGCAAGTAACAAATGCCCACACTAATTGCCCCCACTTGGAAGCGGACACCCTGGCCGCCGTAAGTCAAAGTGACGGGGAACGTCACGCGAAATGTTTCATGCGACAAACGTGGACAAGCTCTGTGCTGCGGTAGCGGCGATCTGTTGGGGCGACGATTGGTGTCACATGATAATTAACCGGCGAAGTCTGTTCTAAAACAATGTATGGCCCGATGAAGCGTGGTTGGAATTTGTCACAGAGACCAGGAGTGCGAATAAGTGTCAAAAGCAGCACCTCGTCACCAGGTTGGAAAGACACAACGCGGTGGGATTCGTCATAGGTGATCTTCCGCTCGTGCTGTCTCGCTTCAGTATTGATGCGAGCCTGATGGCGAGACTGAGCCAGGCGGGAAATGTATTCTTCGCTAGAAGACTGACATGAATTCCCATGGCTGCTAAAGAAGGAGACGTCGAGAAAGGTAGTCGGGGTGCGTCCGTACACGAGATAAAACGGTGAGTAGCAAGTTGTTCGCTAAACGGCGGTGTTGTAAGCGAATGTCAGGAATGGTAAAAGAGTATCCCAGTTTTTGTGGTCGGGTTGGACGTAAACGGCTATCATGTCTGCAAGGGTTCGGTGAAATCTTTCTGTGAGACCATTTGTCTGAGGGTGGTAGCTTGAAGCTGTCTTGTGAGTAGTTCCAGAAGCGCGGAGTACTTCATTTACCATTTGTGACAGGAACACTTTGCCGCGATCACTAAGCAGTACACGAGGAGCCCCATGACGCAGTATTATTGCGTGAAGAATAAAGTCTGCAACTTCCACAGCTGAGCCTGTAATAACAGAGGAAGTCTCAGCGTATCGTGTCAGGTGGTCCACGGCGGTCACTATCCATCGTTTGCCAGCAGATGTGACGGGGAGAGGCCCGTAAAGGTCAACACCTACAACCTCGAAAGGCATTGACGGCCACGGAAGTGGCTGTAGAGGTCCAGCAGGTGCAGACGTGGGGAGTTTACGACGCTGGCATGGGTAGCAGGAACCGACGTACCGCGCTACACTAAAAGAAAGGCCAGGCCAGTAATAACGACATCGAATGCGGTCAAGAGTTTTTTTAAAACCAAGATGACCAGCAGTCAAGTCGTCGTGGAAGGCTTCGAGCACCTGAAGTCGAAGAGAGCGTGGCAGTACAGGAACCCAGCGCTGACCGTCAGGGTGGTAGACGTGGCGGTAGAGAACCCCATTGTCCAGCTTAAAGTGCAGGAGTTGACGACGGAGTCGCGCGTTTGGTGGATGAGAAACTCCCGAAAGGTGGTCCATCATGCGTCTGCAGTATGAATCGGACCGCTGGTGGGAGATAAATGTTGCCTGGTCGTCCGAAAAGGGTTGCGTTATTGATGCGAGCGTATGAACTTTGGTAGATGTGGCGTTTGAGTTCTCACCAACGCTGATATGGGTAGTCGGAAGCGGGCAACGAGATAAAGCATCGGCGTCTCGATGTTTTCTGCCTGACTTGTAAATTATGTCAAAGTCGTACTCCTGCAAGCGTAGTATCCACCGACCCAAGCGTCCGGACAAGTTTTTCAGTGTAGAAAGCCAGCATAAGGCATGGTGGTCCGTAACGATTGTGAAGCGACGGCCGTGGAGATAGGGACGGAACTTCTGGACCGACCAAACCACAGCCAGACACTCTTGCTCAGTTATAGTGTAGTTCTTTCCAGCAGGGGTGAGGTGAGTACGCGACTGGCATATGCAACAACTTTCTCTAGGGAAGACTTGTCGCGTTGTAGAAGAACGGCTCCTATACCAAGGCCGCTAGCGTCGGTATGAAGGATAGTCGGTGCGGCTTCGTCAAAGTGGCAGAGCAGAGGTTCAGACGTGAGTGACCGCTTCAACAGCTCGAATGCCGTTTCACATTCTTGAGACCACAGAAAGGGGACGTTCGAAACGAGTAGTTGGTGTAATGGAGCAGCAATAGAAGCGAAGTTCTGGATAAACCGGCGAAAATAGGAAGCGAGGCCAAGGGAACTACGAAGCTCCTTTGGTTTTTCGGGACGCGGAAAGTGAAGGACTGCAGAAATCTTGTCAGGATCGGGCCGGATGCCATCTTTGCTAACGACATGTCCTAAGACCTTGATAAATTTGCTAGCGAAAGAGCATTTCTTAGTGTTTATTTGAAGCCCGGCGCCGGCAAGGCACGTCAGAACTTGATCCAGTCGTTCTAGGTGCTCAGGAAACGTTGACGAAAAGTTAATAATGTCGTCCAGGTAGCACAGGCAACTTTTCCATTTCAGACCGCGCAGCACGGTATCTATCATGCGCTCAAAAGTCGCGGGTGCGTTGCAGAGCCCGAAAGGCATCACGTTGAATTCATATAGCCCGTCGGGGGTTGCAAACGCCGTTTTATGCTTATCGTCTTCATGCATGGGAATCTGCCAGTACCCAGAACGCAAGTCGATGCTTGAAAAGAATTCCGCGCCTTGTAGGGAATCAAGGGCGTCGTCAATGCGTGGCATAGGGCACACGTCCTTGCGTGTGATCTTATTGAGCGCCCGGTAGTCCACGCAAAAACGCACAGAGCCATCCTTTTTGTGGACCAAAACAATGGGAGACGACCAAGGGCTAGATGAAGGACGGATGACTTCCCGTTTAAGCATGTCCGCAACGTTTTCTTCTATAATTTTTCTTTCAGTTAGAGACACGCGGTAGGGTCGGCGGTGTACGATAGATGTCCCAACATTTGAATTCGATGTGCTGTAGAATTAGTGCGGCCCAGCTTAGACGAGCAAATGTCGAAAGAATTTGCATGTTTCTGTAACAATGCGAGCAGCTGCTGCCTCTGTGAATATGTCAATTCGCTGCTGATAGCGGTGGTAAAGGCGGAGGAAGAAACATGCTCACCGAGGCAAGGTTCTTTGGATGTGATGGCCTGAAGTGGCGTGACAAATACAGGCTCGAAGTCAGCAACATGGGCCACAGTAGTGCCCTGTGGCAGTAAGATCTTCTCCGGTGTAGAGTTGACAGCGGTGACAAGTGCTGAGCCATTGCAAAAACGAACGACACCGGACGGAAGAACTATACCTTTGCGAACGCAAAGTGGTGACGGTGAGACCAATACATCCCCGTGATAGATGTCGTTGGACGTAATGCTGACAATTTGCTCTTGTAGTGGCGGCAGTTCGATGTCTTTCGCAGCGACCAGACGAAGTGGCTTCTGATTGTCGTCGTCAAACATGTAGTCCGTGTCAGCGAGGTGAACGACGCGTTGTCCACAACAAATCGCCGCGGAAGCAGATGATAGAAAATCCCACCCTAAAATTAGTTGGTGAGAGCCGCGGGACAGGACAGCAAACTGGACATGATGGCGGATGCCGTCGATGAAAACACGCACAGTACAAAACGCGGAAGGGCGAATGACGTTCCCCTGGGCAGCAACTAATGTGGGGCCATCGTAAGGCGTCATTACTTTCCTTAAATGTTCACACAAATCAGCACGTATCACAGACAATGTCGCACCTGTGTCCACCAAAGCATCGACTCGCACTCCTTCCACTTCCACAGAAACCATGTTACACGGGCCCGATGGAGGAATTTCAGTTCTGATTCCGAATGCAGTTTTTCCTCCACAAACTGCATCACTTAGTTTTCCGAATGAATTTTAGAGGTGAATGAGGCGGGCCGAAGTGGAGAAGTGGAACGGCGGAAGGGCGAAGGCGAGCGGCGTCTCGTGTTTCGGCTGTTTCGTGGTGCAGTCGATGCAGGAGGAGATGGAGAACGGTGCGGGGGAGACGAATAACGCCGACCTTGATAAGACGCCCCGGCGTACAAATCCCGTTCACGCACGTCGTTCCGACGCTCATCTTGCTGGCGCTTTCGGCAGAAACGAGATATGTGGCCGCGATAGCCACAGTAGTAGCAAACAGGGCGAGACGAGCGCCACGGTGGGGAATAGAAGACATTCGGGGCACCTGTAGATAGCGCGGTCAGGTGGACCGGAGGGTCAGGGGTTACGGAATAGTAGTTGACCGGGGGAGCGGCAACTGACGCGTAGGATGGACGCGGCAATGTCGCGTGGGCGTCGCTGGGAGGCACGGCAGCAACTTCAGGGTACCTGGGTATGGGGCGTGAAGCATGTGGCTGTACGGGCGCAACGCCGGTCAGCGTTGTAAGTTCCTCCCTTATGATGTCACGTAAGGGCATTCCCGAAGGCTGTGTAGGTCGTGGTGTAGGAGGTGTGAAGCCCATGGACCGCAATTCTTCACGTATAATGTCCCGGATGAGGTCACGCAGGTGGCCATCTGACGTGTAGTGGTGGTCGCCAATGTCTGGTTGGAGGCGAACGGAGTCCAGCGCATCAAGGCGCTGGCATGTCGTCACGACATCAGCGATGGTAGTTGGGTTTCGCACAGCGAGTGCATTAAAGGCAACAGGCCCAATGCCTTTCAATATGTGGCGCACTTTGTCCGATTCCGGCATGGATTGATTGACACGCCGGCACAGTGCGAGGACATCCTCGATGTATGAGGTGTACGATTCACCGGGATGTTGTCGGCGAGTATCAAGTGTCCTCTTCGCGACGGCGGATCGAATGTCCGGGGTGCCAAAAACGTGTCGCAGCTGCTGCTGGAAGGTAGCCCAGTCGGGTAAGTCAATGACGTGGTTAAAATATCATGTCTTTGCGACTCCGGTCAGATAAAATGGGACGTAACGCAGTTTGGCGGCCTCGTCCCACCGATTAGCGACACTTACGCGGTCGTAGTCATCGAGCCAGTCTTCTACGTCTTCTCCACGACGACCAGCGAAGAGCGGGGGTTCCCGCTGATGTCCGTGTATGTAAATAGGAGGGGCAGCTTGCGTCGGTGCGTGGTTGATGACATGAGCGCCGGTAGGCTCGGTCTGGGACATGCTGCCTGACAGTGGGCGCAATCGGCGGCCTGAACGAAGCTCCAGCGGGTAGAGCGGGCTGCGGGAGGTAAGAGGACCGAAAATCCACCTCCACCACGTATGAAGTCTTGGTAGTCTGGGTTGCGACAGCGTTTAATTGAGGAAAGACCTCGCAAAACGAACGGGCAGAGCCAGTACACAGACGATGACGATGATGATGAACCAGAGTGGCAATGAGGACAAAGAGACAAGCGGATGATGGTGATTGTGATCATGCAGGGATGAGGACGATGCAAGTAACAAATGCCCACAATATATATATATATATATATATATATATATATATATATATATATATATATATATATATATATATATATATATATATATATATATATATATATATATCAGGAGAGAGAACTTCACTTACGCGCTCGCACTTTGATATAAATTTGCATACACAGAGGTGAGTGATACGATGCGCATTCTTCGATACCACGGAGTTCAATCACACTTCAACAGGCCGAGGAATCGTGCCCTTAGCTCAATTTCGGTGTCCAAAGTGTAACCCTCATCTTGCTATCACGCCTCTTTCTCTGATCATGCTATGGCGGTCAACATCTGCAGATACCACAATAGTTTGTTTGATAAATTTACCATGGATGTTAGTCATCGGGATGGAGAAGCACCAAGCGTCAACGAAGATACATCCACGTTCAACGGGGCTATAGCTGCCTAATTTTTATTTGACAATACTGCTAACTCCTGGTGGAGTCGCCGCAGAGTGGGGTTACAATAAAAAATGAAGACAATACAAAGCAAAGAACCAACACAATTAGTTAAACAAAACAGGCGCACAATGTGTAATGTACAGGCGCACAATGTAAACAGGCGCACAATGTATAAAGAAAAAACCAGAAACAAAAACGGACACCCATTCAGGCCGAAATATAAGGCGAAAGGCAAGCAATGCATAAGAAAGGAACTCCACACAATCAACCGGCAAGCAATGAATCGAACAATTCCACACTGTTGGCCTCAACGGTGGGTGCATCCAGGGCGTTCCACTCATCGATCGTTCGCGGAAAAAAAGAATACTTAAAAACATTATTAGCCGTTTGATATGGAGTGATTGAAAAACAATGTCGCATTCTGGTATCATAACCTGTTGAAAAATGCACATAATTGGATATACTGCAGTTGAGATGACCTTTAACTATTTTAAACATAAAACGTAATCGTGCGATTTTATTCCTCGCCGAAGTGTGCTTCAGATTAGCCTTAGCCACTAAGCCTGAGACCGAGACCCTATCGTAGCGATTGAAAATAAATCTTACGGCTTTGTTTTGGACTCTTTCTAGCTTATTAATATTAGATTGTGTAAAGGGGTCCCAAACAATATTAGCGTATTCTAGAATAGGTAAGACAAGTGTTTTAAATGCTATAAGCTTAGTATCACAAGAAGAATGACGAAGGGAGCGTTTTAAGTAATGCAGTTTCGACATTCCTTTGTTAGTGATCTCTGTTATATGATCATTCCAGCGCAGGTCGCTACGAATGTGAAGACCAAGGTACTTGTAGTGCTCGACGCGAGATAGGATGGTACCGTCAATTGTGTAGTCAAATGAGTGTATATGTGTTTTATTTGCGATAGACATGACAACACTTTTCTTAAGATTTACTGACATTTGCCATGTATTGCACCATTGAAAAAGCTGATGAAGTTCCCTGTTCAGTTGCAGTTGATCATTAATAGAGTTAATAACGGAGTAAATTACACAGTCGTCCACGTACAACCTAATTTTTACATTACAATTGTCAGCAATATCATTGATGTAGAGTAAGAATAATAATGGTCCTAACACCGATCCTTGGGGTACTCCCGAAGAAACCGGAAGCATGGTTGAAGTAGCTTGATTAAACGAGACACACTGTTTTCTAGAAGTTAAGTAAGACTCTATCCAGTTACAAATTGTACTATTCTTTAAGATGTGCGAAACTTTAAGTAGTAGTTTTGGGTGCGACAGTTTATCGAACGCCTTGGTGAAATCCAGAAAAATAGCGTCAATTTGAGTATGATTGTTGATCGCCGAAGCAAAGTCATGAATTACCTCAACTAGTTGTGTGACGGTGGAGAACCCATGCCTGAAACCATGCTGTGCAGGTGATAAAACTGAGTTGGCTTCCAAGAATTTCATAACATGCTTGTAAATTACGTGCTCCAATAGTTTACAGCATGTACAGGTGAGGGCTATTGGTCTGTAATTGGCTATCAGGTGTTTATCGCCTTGCTTATGTAGGGGTTTAACTATCGACGTCTTCCAGTCATCAGGTAAAAGACCAGTGGACAGAGATAAGTTATAAATTAATGTAAGATACTTGGCGCACCATAACGCGTATCGCTTTAAAAACGCATTGGGTATTTCATCTGGACCAGGACTTTTTTTTATATTCAGGTCTAACAATAAATTAAGTACCCCAGATTCTGATACATCTAAATTTTCTATAGGGGGCAGATCACTAAATTTTTTATAAAAAGGGGAGCTTCCATCATCTGTGACAAATACAGATTTGAAGTAATCATTAAATTCACTGGCAATTACAGTAGCATCAGAGGTAGAAGCATTATTTACAATGAAGGTATCACAGTTTGAGATCACCGGTTTTATGAACCTCCAAAAAGAGGCAGGGGACTCTTTTATCATTTTACTCAGCCTAACATTGTAAAAATTATGTTTCTCTTCTCGCATCTTAATTTTAAGTTCTTTAGATACGCTTAAGATTTGATTATGAATATTTGTGTTATGGTGGAGCTTTTTTTTTGCTTTCTTCAAACGCTTAACCTTCCTTTTTAAATGAATAATGTCCCGTGTAATCCAAGGATTGGATACGTTAGTTTTTTTAGTTCTAAGGGGTACAAAAAGTTGTATGCAAGCATGGACCATGTTTCTAAATTTTACCCACAAAGCGTTAACATCACATGTGTGAACACTGCGAAAGAAATCGTCGTAAGATGATTCCAACATTTCCAAAATAGATACATCATCAGCTCTTGCAAAGTCATGAAAACTTATAACCTTAACATGTTTCGTCGCCTTTAAAGAAGGAAACTGTACAAGCACCGCATGATGGTCGGAGATGCCATCAACTACATCACACTCAATAGTTCCCGGAATGTTGCTTCGAACAAAAACGAGATCCAGAATGGATTTAGACTCACCGTGAACACGTGTACAATCCTTAACTATTTGTCTTAGATCAAAGCGAAACGCAATGTCGATAAGTTCTTCACCACACACTATATCATTATTAGTAGCTGAAAATGTATTCCAGTCGATTCCCGGCAAATTAAAATCACCGCAAAGAATGAGCTTTGTGTTTTGCGATATAAGGGAAGCTATAAATGCTTTCAGCTCTTCCAGGACTTTTACATCTTCGCCGGGTGGTCTGTAAACTACTCCAATTACTAGGCATTCGTTTTCAAAAAACAATTTGCAGAACATAGCTTCAGCTCCAGGTGGCTCGGACAAGCGTACTACTTTTAAGCCTTTTCGAAACAGAAGTGCCACTCCCCCACCCCTGAAATTCCTATCTCTCCTATGAGCGCAAAACTGAGGGGGCGTGAATTCGCTATCGAAGACACCGTTGTGAAGCCATGTTTCGGTTAAGGCGATTACGTCAGGATCGTGAATTGAAGTTAAGTGCTCTAAATCGAGGCCCTTGCGCACAATACTTCGACAGTTTGCGTTGAGCAGTTTCAACGAAAAGGGAGGGTGCTGGGGTCATTGTTTTGCGTTTCTAGAAACTGCAACCTTATCGTTAGATGCTTCATCCCAGGTATACAGAGTTCCATTGACAGACACCTTGTCGTAGGAAAGTTTAACCCGATCCCCGCGATACCAAAACATACATTCGGAAAACCCTCCTTTGTCAATGTAAACATTTCATTACCCCTGTAAAGCACGTTTTAGTTTCGTGTTATATGCCGAGTCCTCTCACAGAGGGATCAACCATAAATTTTTCAAGGAATAAATGCTGTTATACTAATCAAAATAAGTATTACACTTTCTTGCATATGTGTGTATAACATTTTCCTTATTTGCTAATAGTCTGAACAGTGTATCTAAAGCATGCTATTATTAAAAATATTCCTATTGTTATAACATTATTATTAAGTTATCAACTTTTCAACCCTATTTTGTAAATGTATAACGAGGCGTTACTTTATTTATTTCGGAAATACTGCCAGCCTCTCACATGAGGCTTTAGGCAGGGGTGGGCGATACAAAGAAGGTAGCATATAGAAACGCAACAAAAAAAGGAAACATACCATACATAGCTACAACGTTAAGAAAAAGTGAAACGCCAGTACTTACACAATAATAGCCAGTTTCGCGTGCACACAAGAAAAAAAAGAAAAGCAAAAAAGCAACACAATATCAATGACGACACGCACATGCTTATAATACCAAAAGACATTTTAAAAAAAGAAAAAAAGAACCGCCATATACCAGGGCGGAAAATCAGCAATGAGTCAGAATACAAAGACCTGAACACAAGCATACCATGATATTATCTTAAGAAATAATTAAACTTAAAAGAAGATATATTATCTTAAGAAATAATTAAACTTAAAAGAAGATGAAAGTCATGTGGGATACCGGTGTCTTTTTCATGAACGACTGAAGATTTTTGCGGTTTATCAAAACTCCAGGCAGAGCATTCTAGTTAGTCATAGAGCGCAGAAAAATTGAGTTTTTAAAGGCTGTTCTTTTACAGGAATACTCCTTCAGTTTTTTCGGATGCTTGGAACGAGTAGATCGGTGGTGAACAGTTTCTATATATGCATCCTTGTTTATTTGGAGCTTATCGTGGTAAATTAAAAACATGTACTTTAATCGATCGTGTTGCCGTCTTACCTGCAATGTATCTAGGCTAGCTCTTTTCAACAGTTCACTGGGTGACGTATACGATTATAAACAAGTAAGGTTGCTTTTCTTTGAACCATTTTGAGTGTGTTAATATTTATTTGGCTGTGAGGGTCCCTAACCACAGATGAGTATTCAAGGATCGGACAGATAAAAGTTTTACATGCAATCAATTTTAATTTTGGGGTAGATTTGCGCAAAGCACGTCTTAGAAATCCGAATTTCTATAAGGTTTTTTTAATGTAGGCAATATGCTGATTTCACCTAAAATCTGTGCTTAATACAACCCCTAAATATTTATAAGGGTTAACGAACAATAGTTTTTGACCATTTATGAAATATGAGTTTTGCAAAGAATGCCGTTCACGTGTTACGGTCATAGCTACAATTTTCTTTTCGTTAACCTTCATCTGCCACATTTCACACTAAGAAGATATTTTCATAAACGCTGCGTTAAAAGAATCTGGTCATCTGCAATACGTATTTCCCGATAAAAAATGCAGTCATCCGCAAATAGCTTCATAGTAACCGGAATGTCATGGGTAATATCGTCTATAAAAGTTTAAAAAAGAAGTGGTGTTAGCACTGAACCCTGAGGGATTCCCAATTTGACCTGTTGTGAACCGGAGTGGTCAACATCAATACAAACTATTTGATTGCAGCAAGAGAGGTAGGCCTCAATCCATGAAATCAATGAGTCGTTTTTCAGTATAGGCTTTGGATGCGACACGCGGTCAAATGACTTTTCAAAGTCTAGAAAAATCATGTCAATCTTACCTTGCTCATCTAGGACAGCTGCAATGTCATGAACGGTTTCCAACAGTTGTGTGATGGTTGAGATGCCTTTTCGAAAGCTGTGTTGTATGTCATTTATTGGATTGTTTTTCTCGAAGAAAGTCAAAAGGTGCTTGAATACAATGTGTTCCGATATCTTTGCGCATGAGCAAAACAGAGAAATTGGGCTATAAGCGGGAACAAGGGAAGCATTAGTTGATTTGGGTATAGGGATAATTTTTCCGAACTGGACGAGCGCGCTGTGATAGTGACTTCTGGACAATGATGCACAAGAACTTCGAGCGCCTTTCAGCATACCTCGCAAGGAACGCATTATGAATGCCATCAATACCGGGCGTCTTATTGGGTTATGGGCGTAGTGCATTGTTTGCACTCATAGTATTGTATTAAAATTTCTTAACGGGCCCCCAGGCACCTGCATAAATACGCCAATACAAATAGTCTAAACAAAATTTTCCTGTGATAAAACAAAATGTGGGTGATTAAAATGTTAAACTATTCTTTGTTGCTTCCTTTCGAAATGGTCGTTAGCTGTATATGATTGGTGTAAACAGTCTTTGTCATGCACACAGCAATAGTTTGTTACGCGAGGCAACAAATGACGCAAGCATGACCCATCGAGTAATGACCACTTATGCAAGACCACGTAAAAAATAGGAGAATAAACTATTTTCGATACGACATATGGTTTGCCCCTGGTTCATCGGCATTTAAAATTTTCTGTGTGCCACAAAATCACCTGCTTGTTACATGACGTCACGAAGCCGGAGAGCATATCCTTCTAAATGTAATTCAACTAGGCTAGCTGCCAATCACATAAGTGGCGGCTGCATATAGCAGCTGGCGAGATGGATTATGAGTTTAATCAAATATTTCCACTGGCAGCATAACGGTGTCTAATAGTTCGTGTGCGTATACATCTCTGAGCTCATACTTACTGACAGAAAGATGAATAGAGAGAAATAAGCAGCACTCCACGTGTGTTCTTTTTTTGCGGTCCAAAATGTATTTTGAGCTATAAAGGACAATACAAGTTGAGTGAAAACCAACTAGCCCGACTCTTATCTAAGGTTCCATGGTGCTAAAAACAGCGGTATTTCACCTGATCCTTAGTCCGGTGGGTCAAGTTGTGGGGCAAGCTTAAAAGCTAAGCTTGCGACTGTGTTAACGTCCACTGCTTTATTCGTAGCCACTTTTCAAGCTCCGCTATGGCTCCAAGTTACCATAACCAAGGCTGATCAGGTTTATTATAGATTAAAGCGGAAGCAATTTTTGGCTCTTCAGTACGGAAAAGCTTAAACATCAAAAGTGATTCCTCATACTCATCGGCTCGCAGCAACTTCGACAGAGCAGCGGTGATGATATATCCTTTTGGAAGAAAATTATTTCCAGGAAGCAGCAGATGCTTTGATCGGTCCATAAAAAGTTTGCTCGTTCCCATCCGTAACTGAATCAACAAGTCACAGCAGAATAAAAACATAAACAAGTGATGAAATATTATTGGGCCCCTGTTCAGCACTTGCTTGTTTTGCTATACTACAGAACAAGACGCGTCGCATAGGTGACCCGCACCGCAAAGAGCCTACAAGGAAAATCACAGTGGAAATATTGGTGAAATTTCGCAATGTTGTAACATTGCCTCATATCACCTTCACTCTCCCATAAGAACATAATTGAGTGACTACTGTTGTGACAGAAAACTTCACCTTGTTAGTTTCCCCAGCGTGCAGCCAAGAGTGACCACTGTTGAAAGGGGGGGGGGGGGGACTCAGCCCTCCGAATTTCTATCAGTGGAGAGGCTCGCACCCCTTTTGCCCCCCCCCCCGTGTACCTAATACGCCTATGTAAAGGGCTCTTATATTTGCACCGCAGAAGTCCTTGGACACCATTATTGTTAAACACCTACATAGCTATAACACAGCAGATTAATTGACAGGACAGGCTAAATGGCTTACCTTATGAAATTTTAATACTTCAAAATATCTTACCGCAAGCAACTTGAAAGCATTTCAATTCAAGCATTATTAACATGCTAGAAATTACAGCCATTGCACAGTGAAAAGTACACCAAGCACTCTAAAAGTTGAGGTGGGTCTGACTTAGCTTTCACCTCTGATGGTGTAACTGTGCTTGAAGATCACTTAAGGAGAGATGCTAGTCGAAGACACTTTTTTAATATTCACCCTATAGCAATGAAATTTGCGCTGTTTATGGAACTTTTTATGCAGATTTCAAATATATAATTAGTTTTCTTGCAAGTCACACACCTTTAGCTCTGCAACATGACAAAGTGAAAACCTTAACCCTTTTGCCCTCCTCTTTTCATCCCTAAACTTCTGTAGTTTTTTTACCATTCATAGCTCATAATGCTTAAAATAAAGTGTAGAGTGCAAATAACTAATTAGGAAGCACACACAAAATATGTAATACACGTCAAAAATAATAGAAGTAAAAAGTCAATATTTCACCTACCCTAGTAAACGTATACATACAATTTTTAATATACAATAAAATATTGAAACTTAAATTAGATAATTGCATTTGTCATACTTTGGAAAAAAAATGGGCAAAATTTTATGCACATCCGAGCATTAAAACTGCCCAAAAAAGGAGGGGCACATTGGAAAAAATGGCAAAATTTGTGTTTTGAGAAAAATGAGTTTCAAAGTTAAAATTGTGTTTTTACTTATGAAAAGTATCATTAAATCAGATGAAATTCGCACACCAAGAAGAACAATCCTTCTTGTAGTGGCCACTGTGACAAAAATACGCCAGCACCATAAGTTTGTCCCTCTCGGCTTTTTCGAGCCGACTCCTCACAGACATTTCGCTCACAGACAGGTCCATGAAACGCTTGCCAAACTTCCGCTCCATCTGGCAGAGCCTTGTGCCAACTGAAAGGTAGGAAGGAGTTCGACAAGACT
This sequence comes from Rhipicephalus microplus, assembly GCF_043290135.1. NCBI lineage: Eukaryota > Metazoa > Arthropoda > Arachnida > Ixodida > Ixodidae > Rhipicephalus > Rhipicephalus microplus. The sequence goes on along the minus strand of NC_134710.1, from coordinate 49,722,819 downwards.
GCGAAATCTAAACTAAGTCCAGTGTCATGCAATTTTGCAGCCGTGCTTGTGCCACATACCATCGTACATAATGGCAATGTCGTCCCTGCTAAGTTCTCTCACTACGAGCTCTTTCGACCTCTCGAAATTGGCGCTTAGGTCATTCTTTGCCGCATCACGAAATTTTCGGCTGACGGGTGTGAATGACTTTTGATGCATTGGCTTTTGCAAGCCAACAACTGCTGCAAATCGGGCCAGCTGCTCGTAGCCTATACCTACAGAGCGCGCCGCACAACGGCTTTCACTTGCGAGCAATGCTTTTTTTTTCATTCATAACGGAGATAATTACACGAGAAAAGCATAGTTCAGCTGCTCTGCTCGACAAGACATGGACCCCGCTAATAGGTTTCATAGCACATACAGGCGTGCAGCGGCCAATGGTGGTCCCCGATTCGTACCATGTGATAAGCCAGGCGCGGTGCTCGAAAAACATGCAGAAGAGTGCTTCTTTTTGTTATTTCTTGCGCTGAATCAGCGAGAGAAACTGTTGGTATTTGAAGAGTGAGACTCCACTCTTCAACTCATGCGATCAACAATGGCGAGCGGTGGCGCATTATCGGCGGCAAGGTGCTCGAAGACTGCACACTCTCGACCTTTTAACAGGCACCTTGTGCTTTTTAGATGAAATTTAAAGCATTTACAGTTGGGTCTCGACCTGTATTATTTCTTTTTTATAACAGTAGAGGTACTAATCTTGTGAGAACAGGTGAAAATGAAAAAAATCGGTAATTTTGAAAAAAAAACTCGAGTTTTTCGACCCGCATCTCCCCTTAACAGGACAGATTTTGCTTGTTTTAGGATAAATGAAAGCGAAAACATCCAGTACTACAAATTTTATTTGCCATTCTTTTTTATTCAAAGTAAATATGAAGTCTCAATAAGAGCAGGTTTGCTCTGGAAATTCATGGGTTCATTTCACATTTTCAAATGTTAGCAAGTGTTACGTTGCACAACAGTTTCTTGCAAAGCAGAGTGAGGAATTGTGTGCACTAAACACCTTCAAAAAAAGTCCACAAAAGCAGATGCTGTCCTCATTGCGGTACTTGTTCACACTGAGCCAAGCAGCAGTAGCAGGCAGCATTCTAGCTCCAGTCACCTATCCACATTGCTTCAGGGGCCAGTCTCTAAGTGGGCGTGGAGAGCGAAAAATCATTTTAAATTCTGAGCTCAACCACCTGCTGTCTAGCAAGATTTTTACTTGTTTTTCAGGATAGTTGCTTGCAAAACTGAGGGTGTTGAAGAAGTCAGCACTTTTAGGTGTGTCAACATCACAACTCAAGTCATAGAAATGACATACAAGCACCATCAACTGCACAAGCGGCTAAATCAAAGACTGAGTTCAAGGTATGGAAGCATATGGAGGTTTGCATAAAATCGTGCTCTCAATTATGAATATTGACAGCACTTGGCTTATCTAGGTACTGCCTATTTCATTGTCTAGTTAGACTGAGAACGAAACCAATTAAGCAAGACAGATGGACATACAAACTGTTACAATAACATTTATTTAGTTATAATTGAACTGATAGAAATGGAAGAAGGGTTGCTGGGCCAACACATAGCTACTCCAGAGACAAGACCCCTTCATCCTTCCTGTCACTTTAGCGTAGAGATATCAATCGTGGGCTTTCACTATTCACAATATACATTGTTCCTGTGTTTGTACTGGTATATGATGGAGGACAATGCTGTCTGACGGTGCGTAGTTTTACACATGACAGAGCACGACGAGATAGAGGCCCTGAAGGCCACTTGAGAAACTATAAAAATGTCACTTCCAAACCAAATAAGGAAGCATGTTTTCATTAATAGTGTGTTGTTACTACTATTTCATTGTTGCTCTTAACTTGTTACAAGCACCTTCGGTGATTTAAATATCTATAAATAAATCAGTGGTAGTTAAGGCAGTGGAGACGACACTCAAGTAGAAGTAGCAACCAGGGTTGCCACTGACTTTCAAGTGATATTCGCCAAACGACGAGCAAAATGTCGCCAAAATTTGCCATTTTGCTTCAAATTTTGTCAAAAAATGTTCCCACTGTACATAAGTCTACTGTGCCTAGTAATAAAAATTGCTCATTTCGTACAGTCCCATTGAGTACAGTACCATTCATAACCTCTAAATTATAAAGATTTTTTCAACACTCGTCCCTTTACCCCCTTCAACATGGAAGGGCTTAGTGGGCTTGGATTCACATCGCCAGCGTCACATTGGGAGCACTGAGAATAAGGATGCATGCACCAGCAGCATCCCTGAATGCTAACGCCTCATAACAAAAGTTTCTGATCGTTTCAGTTGTAGCGAATACAGGGTGAAGCAGTCGGTACAACAAGAGAGCGTCGGCGTGCGTGGCCTTCCAGCAGATTTAGAGAATTTCATTTCAGTAGAATCATGTGTCTGATAATCAAACAACTTAGTTACAAAATAACGAAAATGAATTCGAAACTACTGCGTAACCGTCCCAATGCCCACACCTCGCTTTCTGTGCGGTCGTGCATACACAACACACTCACCTGGGTGTATTTTCTGAAGGCTGTCCGAAGAAGCCAACTTCTTCGACAGCCCGAAAAGTACGTTAATGTCAAATTTAAACTCTAGATACCAAATTTATGGGGAACGACAGCAGTGAAGCAGTCGACAAACAACTCAGGACAGTTGCAGTTGTGGTTGGAACACGCAGCCTAACCATAACCTAGCCACTTCAGAAGGAAAATAATATAGAAGCTTAAAGCTCTTAAAACAGATAAAAAACTTAATATATAGCGCCAACACCTTGCGACACGCGAACGAGTCCGCTGACCTAAATTTTGCTGGGAGGTTGCTTGCGGACACAAAAGTGTGTCAGTGCCTCCAGGATTGACTCATAATTGGTATGAGGACTTTAGCGTCCCAAAACCATTATATTGTCACGGGGTCGTGACGTGGCCGAAGACAGGAGACTTCGTGTTGGGATTTAACTGTTTGTTTGGGTGAACCTGTGCCCGGTAAACGGAAAGTTCAATTACAGCAGAAGTCTCGCACAGATAGCAGTCTCGGACTGATAGCGGCGAACGGAGCGTCGGCCTTCGATCAACAACTGCCAAGCGGCGAAGCGCGTCGGCATTTATACTCTTGCCGTCGAATGTTCTAGCATTATTGCTGGCAGTGGCGTAGGTTCCAGAACAATCTGTACCGTTCGCACAGTGGGCGTGATCTTATCGAAATGATCTACTACAGTCCGGAACCTTCTCGAAAACTGCAGGCGCGGTTTGCGCTGAGAATCGTGTTGTGTTTTGGGACGATAACAAAAACTTGGGAAATGGAACGTGGCACTGCCCCCCTCTGAAAAAAGGCATCGTCCCGATGCTTTAACTAAAGATGAAGGTACAATAATAATGCAAGAAAGTACAATGAATAAATTACGATACAACAATAATACAAAAACTCTGTTTCAGTTTGTTAACGCGCATGAAACGGCGACATGCACGACTTCAGGTCGTGATCGGCGTCGTTAAGAGTTCGTGATGCCGTGGGGGCAACCTCGTAATCAAGTGAGCCGAGACGTCGAACCACCCTGTACGGTCCGAAGTACCGTCGCAGAAGCTTTTCACTTAGTCCACGTCGGCGTATCGGCGTCCACACCCAAACACGTTCACCGGGCTGGTATTCCACGAAGCGTCGTCGAAAGTTGTAACGGTGGCTGTCGGTCGCCTGTTGATTCTTGATACGGAGACGCGCAAGTTGTCGGGCTTCTTCGGCGCGTTGAAGGTACTCGCTCACATCGAGGTTTTCTTCGTCGGTGACGTTGGGTAACATGGCATCGAGCGTCGTTGCCGGGCTCCTTCCGTAGACCAATTTGTATGGAGATATCTGCGTCGTCTCCTGCACCGCCGTGTTGTATGCGAAGGTCACATACGGAAGAATGGCGTCCCACGTCTTGTGTTCGACATCGACGTACATTGACAGCATGTCGGCGATCGTCTTGTTAAGCCGCTCGGTGAGGCCGTTGGTCTGTGGGTGGTACGCTGTCGTCCGGCGGTGGTTTGTTTGGCTGTATGCCAAGATCGCTTGAGTTAAGTTGGCAGTGAATGCCGTTCCTCTGTCAGTGATAAGGACATCCGGGGCGCCGTGACGTAGGGCGATATTTTCAACGAAGAACATAGCTACCTCGAATGCACTGCCTTTTGGTAGGGCTTTTGTCTCGGCGTAGCGGGTGAGGTAGTCGGTAGCTGCCACGATCCACTTGTTTCCGAAAGCCGCCGTCGGGAACAGCCCCAGTAGGTCCATACCAATCTGCTGGAAAGGTCAGCAAGGTGGATCAATTGGCTGCAGAAGTCCCGCTGGCCTTGTCGGCGGTGTCTTGCGTCGCTGACAGTCCCGGCATGTCCTCACATAACGAGTGACGTCGGAGGTAAGACGTGGCCAGTAGTACCTTTCTTGTATCCTCGCGAGCGTGCGAGAAACACCGAGGTGCCCTGCCGTCGGATCATCGTGCAGGGCCTGCAGGAGTTCTGGTCGCAGAGCTGAAGGCACCACAAGGAGGTACTTAGCTCGAAGCGGTAAAAAGTTTTTCTTTTGTAGAAGACCGTTTCGTAGAAAGAACGACGCAAGTGCGCGCTTGAATACCTTCGGGACTTCGGCGGTCCTGCCTTCGAGGTATTCTATTAGGGCCTTAAGTTCCGGGTCGGCCCGCTGTCGTTCAGCGAAGTCGTCGGTAGTTATCGTTCCCAAGAAGTAGTCGTCATTCGGGTCATCGGGTAGCGGTTGGTCGACAGGCGCACGAGAGAGACAGTCGGCGTCGGAGTGTTTTTTGCCGGGCTTGTAAATGACAGCAATGTCATATTCTTCAAGTCTCAGGCTCCATCGTGCGAGGCGACCTGAAGGGTCCTTCAAGGTGGCTAGCCAACACAAGGCGTGGTGGTCGCTCACAACTTTGAAGGGCCTGCCGTAGAGGTAGGGGCGAAATTTCGACGTAGCCCAGATGATGGCGAGGCACTCCTTTTCTGTTGTGGAATAATTTGCTCCTGCTTTGAATAGCGATCGGCTGGCGTAACTAATAACCCTTTCAAGTCCGTCAGCCCTCTGCACAAGAACGGCGCCAAGACCTACGCTGCTTGCGTCAGTATGTATTTCTGTCTCGGCGAATTCGTCGAAATGGGCAAGTAACGTAGGCGTCTGGAGGCGATGTTTAAGCTCATGGAAAGCGTGTTCCTGTGGCGTTTCCCACTTGAACTCCACGTCGGCTTTGGTAAGGTTAGTGAGAGGATCGGCGATGCGGGTGAAGTTTTTCACGAACCACCTATAATAGGCGCACAGGCCCAGAAATCGGCGCAAGGCTTTCTTGTCAGTGGGCGGCGGGAAGTCGGCGATGGCGGCTGTTTTCCGTGGATTGGGACGAACTCCAGACTTGCTGATAGCGTGCCCCAGAAACAAGAGCTCCTCATACGCAAATTTGCACTTCTCTGGCTTTAGTGTGAGTCCGGAAGTCTTGATGGCTTGAAGTACAGCTTCAAGGCGCCGAAGATGCTCGTCGAAACTCGAGGAAAACACGACGACGTCGTCCAAGTACACAAGGCAAGTCTGCCACTTCAATCCTGCCAGTACTGTATCCATAACGCGTTGAAAAGTTGCAGGCGCTGAGCAAAGGCCGAAGGGCATCACCTTAAACTCGAAGAGGCCGTCCGGTGTTATAAACGCCGTCTTCTTTCGGTCTATTTCGTCGACTTCAATTTGCCAATAGCCAGTCTTGAGGTCCATTGACGAAAAGTACTTGGCTATATGGAGCCGATCAAGTGCGTCGTCTATTCGTGGGGGAGGATACACGTCCTTTCTTGTGATTTTGTTCAGGCGGCGATAATCGACGCAGAAACGTAGGGTCCCATCTTTTTTCTTCACTAACACCACGGCGGATGCCCATGGACTCTTGGACGGCTGGATAATGTCATCCCGCAGCATTTCATCAACTTGTCTCTTCATGGCCTCACGTTCTCGCGTCGAAACCCTGTACGGACTCTGACGGAGTGGTCTGGCATTTTCTTCGGTTATGATGCGATGTTTCGTGATTGGGGTCTGCCGAATTTTAGATGACGACAAAAAGCAATCTTCGTATTGCAGGAGCAGGGCCTTGAGCTGTTCTTGCTTATCGTTCGGAAGTCTGGGATTGACGTCGAAAGCCATGGGAGGGGCTTGGTTCCTCTGAGCAGGTTCCGCAGAATCGGCGAGGTCGAAAGCACTGGTGGCTCCGACAATTTCTTCGATGTATGCGACCGTTGTTCCTTTGTTCACATGTTTGTACTCATTGCTGAAATTCGTGAGCATAACCGTTGCTTTGCCTCCCCACAGCTCTGCAATTCCTCTTGCGACGCAAATATTTCGGGTGACCAACAGATGCTGACTGCCTTCAACAACGCCTTCCAAGTCAGGTGATTTAGGAGCGCCGACTGAAATAATGACGCTTGAGCGAGGCGGAATGGTGACTTGTTCTTCCAGCACATTCAAGGCATGGTGTCCTGACGGCGTGCGCGGTGGTAGTGCTTCTTCTGTGGATAACGTTATTGACTTTGTTTTTGGGTTGATGACAGCACCATGGAGGCATAAGAAGTCCATGCCAAGGATGACATCTCTCGAGCAACACTGTAGGACTACGAAGTCTGTAGGATAAATACGGCCGTTAATGGTGACTCTCGCTGTGCAGATTCCTGCAGGCGTTACGAGATGACCTCCGGCTGTGCGGATTTCAGGGCATTTCCAAGCTGTCCTAACTTTCTTTAACTTCGCGGCGAACGACCCACTGATGACAGAATAGTCGGCTCCAGTATCGACGAGAGTGGTCACACTGTGGCCGTCGATAAGAACGTCGAGGTCACTAGTTCGCCGTCTCGCATTACAGTTAGGGCGTGGCGTCGGGTCACGGCTGCATCGGTTTGTTCCGCTGCTTCTATGTTGCGTCGGCAGGCCACCTTCGGTAAGTGAGCTTTCGGCGTCAGGGCTTTGCCTGGTTGACGTTGTGTTCGGAAAGCTCCGTCGCGGCGTCGTCATCGTCGGAGGATCTTCGGTAGTTCGCCGCACAGCAACCGAACCTCCACCGGTTGCTGCCCTTAGTTTCCCGGATACGGGCTAGGAGACCGGCCCCGCGTTGGGCCAGAGTACTGCCGGTGGTGCGGTGACGTGCGGCGGCTGGTGGACGGCGAACGCGAAGGGCTTCGTGGTGTCCACTGAGTTCCTGTTAGGTAGTCGGCGATGTCACGTGGTCGTTCTCTGGCTGTGGACGCGGTGCATTGACGGCGAAGCCACGCAGTCCCATCTGTCGGTACTGGCAATGGCGGTATGTGTGTCCGGCCTCGCCACAGTGGTAACAGAGCGGGTGATGGTCAGGGGTGCGCCAGACGTCAGTCTTCCTCGGTGCACTGCGCTGGGCCGCTGGCGAACGGTATGACGTCGGTGGGGGTGGTGGCGGCGGTGGCGTCTGTCGATGGAAGTGCGATGGGGCGGCGTTTTGGCGTGGACGGGGAGGAGCGTTGTGGCGCAGTGCAGCGGCGTAGCTCATAGCTTCCGGCTCGGGCAGCGGTGCGTGGGAATATTGAAGTGATTGCCAAACTTCTCGCACAATGTCGGCGATTGAATCCACTTGAGGCTGCGCCGAAGGCAACAGCTTGCGCAGCTCTTTCCGCACGATCGCTCGGATCGTTTCACGCAGGTCTCCGGAGTTACTGGCTTGAGCAACAGCGCAGTCTGCAGTCAGGCGACAATTATACTGTCTGGTGCGCATGTCCAGGGTCTTTTCGATAGTGGTCGCTTCGGCTACAAATTCTTGGACGGTTTTCGGTGGGTTTCTCATCAGTCCCGCAAAGAGCTCCTGTTAGACCCCTCGCATGAGGAAACGAACTTTTTTCTCCTCAGGCATGTCTGGGTCAGCGTGACGGAATAGTCGGGTCATTTCTTCTGTGAAAATGGCGACATTTTCATTTGGTAGCTGAACCCGGGTCTCTAATAAAGCAGCGGCCCTCTCTTTGCGAGCGACGCTCGCGAACGTTAGCAGGAATGCGCCGCAGAAAACATCCCACGTTCGGAGCGTGGACTCTCGATTTTCGAGCCAGGTCCTTGCGGTGTCTTCCAAATAGAAGAACACACGACGCAGTTTTTCGTCATGGTCCCAGTGGTTGAGGGCGGCCACACGGTCGTATGTTTCTAGCCAGGACTCCGGGTCTTCGAACGATGACCCATGGAAAATTGGTGGTTCCCTGGGTTGATGCATGACCATCGTGGGCTGGGACGCTGCGGTTGTCATTGTCGCTGCAGTCGCGGTCATGGCCTTAGTCTTCGGCGCCTTGTCTTGTAAAAGCCCGTACTCCGGTGGTAGCCCTTGCTGTGGGCGGCTTGTTCGCTGCTCCTGGTTGGCGTCGGTGTCTTCTCCGCTACGTGGGCTGGGTTCACGGCTTGACGGGGGCGTCCGGTACATGAACGAAGCAGCACCTCCACCAGATGTCACGGGGTCGTGACGTGGCTGAAGACAGGAGACTTCGTGTTGGGATTTAACTGTTTATTTGGGCGAACCTGTGCCCGGTAAATGGAAAGTCCAATTACAGCGGCAGTCTCGCACAGATACCAGTCTCGGACTGATAGCGGCGAACGGAGCGTCGGCCTTCGATCAACAACTGCCAAGCGGCGAAGCGCGTCAGCATTTATACCTTGCCGTCGAATGTTCTAGCGTTATCGCTGGCGGTGGGGTAGGTTCCAGAACAATCTGTACCGTTCGCACAGTGGGCGTGATCCTATCGAAATGATCTATTACAGTCCGGAACCTTCTAGAAAACTGCAGGCGCGGTTTGCGCTGAGAATCGTGTGGTGTTTTGGGACGAAAACAAAAACTTGGGAAATGGAACGTGGCAATATGATTATGAGAGATGCCGTAGTGGAGGGCTCCAGAAATTTCGACCACCTGAGGTTTTTTAGCGTGTATCTACACGGCAGACATATCCGCGCAAATCTCTTTCGCGGACGATCGTCGTCTGGATGTGAAGCACATCCAGACGACGAACGAAGCGAGCAGACGAACGCGTTGGAGAAAGAAAACAAACATGGCGACACTGTCTGAAGCGAGATCTGCCCGCTTCGAATCTTTAAGCTCTTCGTTGCGCATTGCGTGGGCTGTTATTTCCAAACAGACGGTTGTGTCGGCTTTAGGGTTGTGTCCTCAAGCTTCGACGGCGACGTATACATGACAATTTGGTACTGTTTCCGAGTACCGTACTCGTTTTCTGAGAGCTGTAGGCTTAGCAACTGTTGCTATTGGCAGAACATAAGCTTGGTGATCTGCGATAGCGCGAGGGCTACTAAATCTCAGAGTTCATAATAATGTGCAAATGTTTGCTTATTACTATTTTCTCTAGATGGTGCGACCAGTCTGAAAGTCGAAAACCCATTCATGTCGCTAGCAAAAGTATTGAATATATAATTATACTGCAATCACTCAGCTTTACTTCTTGCCTAAAAATAATAAAATATTAAATATTACACTCGAAATATGTGCACTCTTTGCTTTCTGGTAGCATTCATTTCAAGTGAAGAAAAAAATATTACCGTGTAGGGCTAAATTTAAGAAACCAAACAAAAAAAAGAAAATTCGGCACTTGTTGCCAGACCTGTAATGTCGCCCTCAGCTAAATCCGTTGTGTTATTCCGCGCGAATCCAATTGCGAAAAAGGGTTTGACATTTTCCATCCTCGACGTCCGCAAACTCGGCACGGATGGCGGAAATCCGCGATGTGGGGTCACGTGATGCACCGTCCGTCGCGGAAAAGACGGATTCGGTCCATGGTGTGGATACACGCTTAACGTGCACCCTAATCTGAGCACACGAGCCTACAGCATTTTCGCCTCCATTAAAAATGCAGCCGCCGCAGCCGAGATTCAATCCCGCAACCTGCGGGTCAGCAGCAGAGTACCTTAGCCACTAGACCACCGCAACTGGGCAGTGCCTCCAGGATCTAGGTGAATAGAGGCGATACACACGAGAAACAGAACAGATGTACTGGATTATCCATAACTTGCACCTTCTAACTGGCGGTGCTATAACTGAAAAATATAGACAAAAATATTGTCGCCCATTTGTCTTGAAGCAACTGAGTATTGAATGTATAAATCAGTCGAGACCTAAGCTGAAAATCGCCAAAAATTTGCCATGTCGCCATTCCAAATTTTCGGTCGCCACGGGCCTCTCAAGCTCGCAAATTTGCGAAAAGTAGCCACCAGTGGTAACTCTGGTAGCGACATACATCAGTGGTGCAGTAACCAGTGGTTGAGTATCGGTAAGTGGTAATGCCTCAGCAACTTTCATTTCAATGACATGACAAAGAGAAGGTAACAAGGGTGCCATTGGCTGGGATGTTTTCGGGATTATATACACCCTTCACTCACTAATTACAGTGTACTGTCTGTAAATGCATCAAATTCATGTGACATGCTTTAAAGGCACTCAATACTACATACCAAAAACAAAATGTATTGATTTGTGCAAGTACCTGAATATATAATTATACTGCAATCAGTCAGCAATAATTCTTCCCTAAAAATAATAAAATATTAAATATTACACTCAAAATATGTGCACTGTTTGCTTTCCGATAGCATTCATTTCAAGCGAAGAAAAAAACACTCTTGACGTTGGTCCTGGTACGCGGCACTTCAAACGATTAGTGAACATGGTAGTGGCTCCCACAAACGGATCCTCTGCAACAATACAGAGCACAATGAAGGTAAATGACCCTAGTTGTCCACTCAGGAAGCTAGCACGAATGTACACAGAGTTTGAAGAAACACGTGATGCATGACGCACCTCCAAAGTTGATGTGGACAACTGCTCACACGGCCACATAAGGGAATACAACTGTTGTGCGATCTTCTCACAAACGAACTGCAGAGCTAAAATACATTAGTGACCATCTGAGAACTCTCTGCAGCAAGCATCCAGAATGCACAGTTGTCATTGCCTTTGGTAGTGCACTTTATCTTGCCTGCCTCATCTAGAGATGAGTTGATGAGCTAGCAGGGAAAGAGCACATATTCGACGTAGCTTCTGAAAGTCTAATCCTTTCTCGTACCCTGCCACGTAAGTGCTGCTCAGCAAGAAGTCGATATACAGCAGGCCGACCAAATATCTCTGTGAGAGTTGTAGCAAAATTTAACCACGTAGGGAAATCGTTTGGATGTTTTTATACCATAGTTTTGCTACGTCGGTCAAGCAGAAATTCACATTTGCTACGTCGGTCAAGCAGAAATTCACATTACTGTGCGTGTTGCTGGCGTTTCACTTATTGTAAGCATTTGGAATGCCCTGAGACAATCCTGAATAAGTCATTGTGAAAGGTTGTGGTAGTGTCTGGCTGCACAGTTTCAGCAGTTACATGGCGAGGACCAGATCTATTCTGCAGCTCCAGTTCAAACGGGGGTGTTTCACAGGGGAGAGTTGGCCCGAAGAAGCACTGGTTTACGAAAAGGGTTAACTAGAAACAGGCCAGCAATCACAGTCATCTTTCTTTTTTCTCTTGCTCGAGCCACGTGTCCACTGTCATCATACCAAAATAAATAAATAAAACGCATGGTGCATTCTTCGTATAATTATTTTATTTCTGTTTTTCTTTTACACTTTCTGCATGCGCATTGTACTGGTTTTCTAAGCCTCTTTCAGGCTTATATACAGAGGTTCTTACTCGGAGAGACCATCCAAAGCTTTTCGTAAATGAAGTACATTCGAGGTCACATAAGTTTTCCATAACTAGTGCCAATAAGTATGTCAGGCATTCATAGTTCGAGCAGTTTTTAAATATTTCCAAGGGTGCATAGCAGCATCCCAAGTAAAAATCTCACTCCTTAAGTATGTTTGTAAAACACTATGGGTAGATTTAATGCACTAGATATACAAAAACGTTGGTTACAATTGTACAGTTGTGGTATTAAATCAGTAAAACTCAATCCTTTCATTTTACTTTTATGCAGCCTTAGGAGAACTGTTCAGTCTATTAATTTTCGGAGTTTTATAAACCGAAACCATAATATTGCTACGCAACTCGACTTTAGTTTGGGTGCAACTGGGTGTCACCCACAGAAACTGCTGCCCCGCTCAGCGCAGGCCACAAGGCAATGTTTGGGAAGCTTCATGATTGTTTCACATTGTTTCATTAAGACTACACACAAAATGTGACTGGCAAAGTACTTGTACTTCGACTTTTACCGCAAAAGATATTATGAGATCACAACAATGGCCATCTTTGGTGTCATAGTTTTCACCCGCCACTAAACTGCTATGGCACAAAAAAAAAGAAAATAAGATGAGAAAAAAATATATCCAAGATAGAACGGGGTTCAAGCCTGCACACTCTCCATGGCAGCGCAGTATTCTACCATGGATACATGCTGGTGCTTGAAACTCTTTCGCAAAAGACTCTACACAAACTTCATATTGTGAACGAAACACATTAACATATACAATGCAGCATCGTGAACGAGTAAATTAACAACCATGCATCAGACCATGCAAGTTCCACATCTAATGGATCATTGCATGCTTCCAACTTATACCAAATGATTCAGCCATAATCCGTCATTGGCCACAACATCAACTAATTGCACATAATGCCTTGAAGGTGTGTCAAAGGCACCACTCTCCTCCCAGAATGATGAATAATGGCATATAAGATCATTCTCTACTCCACAAAAATTATGATTTATAGCGCAGTTGGTACCTCACAAGCTTACTTGTACTAGTTGCTAAGGAAGCCCATAAGGCCCACTTGGTCTGTTTCCTCAGAATCTCAATTAAATTCTTTCTCTCTTTTACATTAACGTATGTAATATCGACTGGTAGGGAAGTGTAAAATGACTGCACATCAGATAATGCGAACATAAAGACCCCATTATTTGTTTCTTCAGAACCTCAATCAAGCAAGTTCTCTCTTTCTCACATTACCGTATCATATACTATGGGAGTATAAAATGACTGTGCATCACACTATTCTAATTATATAACTAGTGAGCGGTATAAACCTTCCTGTCCATTAGTGAAAGCTCAGTCATAATTCTTCAATGTCATCAGTCATCGCATCAACAATGTGCATAAAATGCCATGCAGACATTTAGCGGGTACCTTGCTTGTGTGTAGGATGATGAATAATGGTATTTTGGGTGCTTCCCAACTTAAAAAAAATATGGTTTATGGTGTCATGGGTACCCAACAAGTGTATTTCTATTATTTTTCCCAAGAGAGTTTAAAACAGGCTAAAAAAAGACCGCTCTTTCAGCTTTCAATGAGACTGTGCTTTCCCCACAGTCCTGGTGTTCATTTTACAGCAAGTGTTAAAGTGGCTTGAATTTGTTAGTCGGAAACAGATATTATAAATATTAGGGGTGCGCAAATATAAAAAAAGATTTGAGTAAGAAATAGAACAGTTCTCTATTTGGCTCTGTACTCTAATAGAATAGTCCATATTTTAAATACTAAATATTCTTCGAAAGTTTTTCAATAATCAGAAACCACGAATAAAGCTCAAAGGAATGCGAGGGGGGAAATGTTACGCCACGTATGTGCCGGACGAAGAAGGAAAAAGAAGCAAGGGGTGTGGAAGAAGAAGATCATCATCATCTGCCTGGGCCGATACGGCTCGTCCCTCGAACCGTGTATCAATAAAACCCCAGACGCCTACTGAGGTCGTAACAATATGTTGGAACAGTGAGGGGCAACTTTTCTTTTTTTCATAACTGAATCGGAGAGATGCATACAGGTCATGTACTTATGGGAATATCGACGCAATATTGATAAGAAAAAAAGCTTTTCTTTTTGCATAAAACTTCAATGTCACCCTTACGAGAGTCATCAACCTCTTGTCTGCATGGGGTATCCATGAAGATTTTCAGTAATTAAAATTGATTAATGTTTACACATCAGATTTATTCGATAGTTATTGACCACCTTGAGCAGAGTAGTCACTGCTATGCTTAATTCTGTTCTTGCAAAATATTTGGAAGGCACTAGCAAGTGCTGTATACGAGCTTGCTTCAAGGGTATTGTCTGCTGAATATGAGTAATCGTTCAGTTGGTTTGTTAAACAGGGTTCACGCTCGTTTACATGACAAAAACTCAAAGATTTTCAAGGAATTTCAACACTATTTGTGTAAATTTTCAAGGACCACATTGTATGTTATAAACTCAATTGGCACACTTTGAGGGGAGAACGGAGGCTTGAAACAACTGGTATTCATTAAAAAAGGGCAACATCGCAGGAGAAAACATCAGCAACATGGCTTCGATAACATTTTCTTTCTAGAGAAGTTTCAATTATAGTTTCTTAGAGTTACATAGATAATTTCTTTCAGTATGACACAAGATCGAAACTTTTCTCAGTATGACACAACATGCAGAAAGAATAGGCAAAACTAGGGAGCAGTTTAATACACCACTCCTTGCTGCTTTTTCTAAATTTTCAAATCACTGTCCACTACCTTCTGCTGCTTGATGTTTACAGAGTTTCTGAGACTGTTTTACTTGGTGATGTACGTCAGGTCACTATACTTTCCTCTGCCTGTATTGTATATGAGTCTGATTTAGCTGCTAATTTGTTAACAATGACTTCCTGTTTCATTTCCTTTTTCGTAAGAGTTGTCTCCTCCTCGGTGAAAATTTTTTTGTAATGTTTGTTCTCCTGCCTTTCGCGAGTTTTCAAATATACCAGTGTTTTCCACCGCAGCGGGGTAGTCATTATGGTGCTTTGATGGTTGCGGGTTCAATCCCAGCTGCGGCGGTTGCATTTCGATGGAGGCAAAATAGTAAAGGCCTGTGTAGTGTGTGCTGTCAGAGCATATTACAGAACACCAGATGGTCAAAATTTCCGGAGCCTTTCAATATGGTGTCTCTCAAATTATCTCTTGGTTTCGGGACGTAAAACTCCAAATAATATTGCTACGAGCCAGAGCATGTAGTTGAAGAAAACAAAGCAGATAGACTGGCGTGAGCTAATCTGTGTGGCTGGCGCTGCTTGCTTAACCGGCTGTAAATACATCGGTGACTACCCCTGCGAGTCGGTCTTCTTCTCGTAACATATCTGGTGGAGTTGTACGATCCCCGTCCTCACCACGGAACTCAGAAGCGGACGCTCCCTCGCGGCTTACAACATGACCACTCAAGAGTCGGCTACATCTTCTCCGGTCGCCCGCCCTTCTGTCCGGCCTGTCAACCCAGCGCCCGCAACAACTTTCGTGACGCTGTCCGCGCTCAAAGACCCCGGCGTGTTCTCGAACGCGAGGGTTCCGACGTCGACCAGTGGCTACGCCTCTACGAACGCGTCAGCGCCACTTCCGGGTGGGATCCCGCTCTTATGCTCACAAACGTCATCTTTTATTTCGACGGAACCCCTCGTGTTTGGTTTGACAACCACGAGCATGACATAACAAGCTGGGACAGCTTCATGGAAAAGATCTGTGAGCTTTTTGCCAACATTTCTGGTGAAGCTGCGAAAATTGAGTTGTCGACTTGCGCACAATCTTCCACAGAGCCATACATCTGTTGCATTCAAGCTGTCCTCTCACTATGCCGCCAAGCGGACGAAAATATGTCCGAACCTGAAAAAGTTGCGCGTATCCTAAAGGGTATCGCCGACGATGCGTTCAACTTGTTGTTATTCAACAATGTGTCATCTGTTGATGCGATCATTCAAGAATGCCGCCGATTCCAACAAGCTAAAAGCAGACGCATCTCCTATCAGTTCCAGCGCCTTCCAAACACCAGTGCGACGTCATCGTGTCTCGACACATATCATCCACCAGACACCTGTGACAACTTGGCGTGAATCGTCTGGTGGGAACTTGAAGCGGCTGCTCCAGTTAAGGTGGGACCAACGTCCCCTGACCCCTCTCCTCCTCCAATTACGTTGCCTCTCATTCAAGCAGTCGTCCGGCAGAAAATCACCAGCTTGGGAATTCACTCTATCTCACCGCCTCCCCGCACCGACTATCAGCCCCAATACACGCCTGCATGTCCCTTCCCGACCGGCTCTCCCTCAACGTTCCGTAATCCGTCCGCATGGCGAACACACGATGACAAGCTGATCTGCTTCTCATGTCACAGAATCGGGCACATTTCTCGCCATTGCAGAAGTCACTGGGGTCCTCCTGCACAACCGTCCTCTCGTCCCTTCTATGCACGTCCTGCCTATCGCCATGAGACCAGCTGCGACCATTTTGTCCAGGAACCTGCTTCTGAACACTGCTACTCCCGCTCTCCATCACCCCAACGACACCAGTCTCGTTCTCCACAGCCCCGCCGACCGTCTTCCCCCGCCTTCCCACGAGGCTCCTCGACGGAAAACTAAGTGTTGCAGCCCCTGGAGGTGGCGCTGCATCGCTCGGACTGACCGAAAATCCTCTCTTGATGATACCGACAAAACAGAACCTTACAGACGTACAAGTAGACGGCGTACATGTCACTGCTCTTGTCGACACCGGCGCTCAACTTTCCGCCGTGATGACGAGTGATTTTCGCCGCAAGCTCAAGAAGGTTCTCACACCTGCGACGACTCAGTTCGTCCGTGTTGCGGATGGTGGAATAGCATCTATCTTTGGAATGTGTTCCGCTCGTGTGAGCATTGCGGATCGACACACAGTTGTTCTCTTCACCGTCCTTGATAAATGCCCCCACGACGTAATCTTAGGCCTCGACTTCCTGTCCGTGCATTCTGCCCTCATAGGCTGTTCGACCAGTATGCTCCGTCTACACTTGCCCGCAACAGAACCTCTTGCACAACGGTCGAGTCACCTCTGCACAGCGGGACACGCGCGCCTCCCTACACAGACACTGACCTACATAGAGCTCGTCTCAATACCACCAGTTCCCGACGGTGACTAAGTTCTGACCTTTATCACCGATGTCCTCGTAAACCGCGACATTACATTACCGCACACTATTCTGTCCGTCGCAGGAAATTCTACGTGCCTCCCAGTTGTCAACTGTAGCTTGACACCTCAAGTTCTGCCACAAGGGATCTCTTTGGCGTTGCTCTGCACCTTAGAAGACAATTCGGTAGATTTTTTCGCGATCTCCTTCTGACCCCCACGCTCAACATCAGTCTGCCACTTGCTCCGACAGCGCTATTACGTCGATGATCGCTTCCAACTTGACGCCGCAGCAGACTGATGAGCTCCACCGGGTTCTGCTGTCCTACATCGACGTTTTTGACATCAGCGGCCGTCCGTTGGGGAAAGCTACCGGTATGAGCCACCGCATAAACACTGGTAATGAGCATCCTATTCATAGGCGTCCATATCGGGTGCCGGCGGCCGAGCGTCACATCATCCAAAGCGAGGTCGACAAAATGCTCGCCAAGGACATCATTGAGCCATCCTGCAGTCCTTGGGCTTCTCCTGTAGTGCTAGTCCACAAGAAAGACGGTGCATGACGTTTCTGCGTCGATTACCGACACCTAAACAAAATTACCAAAAAAGACGTCTACCCTCTGCCACGAATAGATGATGCGCTTGATTGCCTCTATGGGTCCCACTATTTTTCCTCCATAAACCTTCGTTCCGGCTACTGGCAGATAGAGGTAGATGAAATGGACCGTGAAAAGACGGCATTCATCACCCCCGATGGCCTATATCAGTTCAAGGTCATGCCCTTCGGCCTTTGTAATGCTCCAGCCACCTTCGAACGAATGATGGAGTCCCTGCTCAGAGGATTCAAATGGTCCACCTGTTTGTGCTACTTGGACAACGTCATCGTCTTTTCATCAACATTTGAAACTCACATAGAGCGCCTCTCAGCCATCCTGGGAATCTTCCGTCGCGCTGGCCTGCAGCTCAACTCGTCCAAATGTCACTTTGTACGCCATCAAATCGCAGTGCTTGGCCATTTAGTAGACGCCAACGGTGTACAACCAGACCCGGCAAAAATCAGCGCCGTCAAAAACTTTCCTGTACCACGATCTGCGAAGGATGTACGCAGCTTTATCGGACTATGCTCCTACTTCCGACGCTTCGTGAAAAATTTTGCGCACATAGCGAGGCCGCTTACGCAGCTCTTCAAGAAAGAAGTCCCGTTTTCATGGGGCTCCGAAGAGGCTTCTGCGTTCTCGACTCTCGTCGCTCTTCTCACTACCCCTCCTATTCTGGCACACTTCAACCCTGCTGCCCCTACGGAAATCCGTACAGATGCAAGTGGACATGGCATTGGTGCAGTGCTGGCTCAGAAACAACATGATCATGATTGCGTTATCGCATATGCCAGCCGCCTCCTATCCGCCCCTGAACGTAACTATTCAATAACAGAGCGTGAGTGCTTGACTCTTGTAAGGGCGGTGGCGAAATTTCGACCTTATCTATACGGACGCCCATTTTCGGTAGTTACCGACCACCACGCACTCTGCTGGCTCAACTCTCAGAAAGATTCATCAGGCTGCCTTGGTCGCTGGGCTTTGCGCCTGCAAGAGTTTTCCTATTCGGTGGTCTACAAATCTGGCCGCCTACACCATGATGCCGATTGCCTCTCCCGGCACCCTGTAGACAATCTTGAGGACACTGACGAGCCCACAAAGAACTCTATCTTGTCAGTGTCCGACTTCCTTAATATTGGGGAAGAGCAGAAGCGTGATTTAGTGCTGCTTGACATCATCAGCCGTATGGAATCCTCTTCAAATGATGCTTTTGTCCGCTACTTTGTCATTCAAAAGGGTGTGCTATACCGTCAAAATTTCCGACCAGACGGGCCCAACCTTCTCATTGTTGTGCATAAGCATTTGCGCCGCTGTGTTCTAACCGAACTTCACGACGCTCCCACGGCTGGATACCTTAGCGTATCCCAGACGTATGATCGCGTCCGGCGCCGTTTCTTCTGGCCAGGCCTTGCTCGCTCGGTACGCCGATACGTCGCCACGTGTGACCTATATGCCAACGTCGTAAAACACCATCGCTGCTACCTGCTGGCCAGCTTCAACCAATTGACATAACCGCGGAACCATTTTACCGGGTTGGGTTATACCTGTTTGGTCCTTTTCCCACATCAACATTGGGAAACAAATGGATAGCCGTTATTACAGACTACGCTACACGCTACGCTATTACGCGAGCTCTACCTACCAGCTGTGCAACCGACGTCGCTGACTTCTTGTTACGGGACGTTATATTGATTCACGGTGCTCCGAGATAGCTTCTCACAGACCGTGGCCGTACATTTCTATCCCAAGTCATCGCCGACATTCTGCGTTCTTGTTCCACACAGCACACACTGACAACCGCTTACCACCCTCAAACAAACGGCCTCACGGAACGATTTAACCGCACTTTAACAAATATGCTCGCTATGTACGTGTCACCCGACCACCGAGACTGGGACCTTGCCTTACCCTACGCAACTTTCGCGTATAATTCATCCCGTCACGACACAGCGGACCTTTCGCCGTTCTACTTATTGTACGGAAGAGAGCTAGCCGACTTTACCACTTAACACAGTCATCTCAGCTCACACCTCGTCCACCAGCGAGTATGCCCGCGACGCGATTGCGTGAGCCGATCATGCCCGTCAGCTCGCTCGCGCTCGGCTGATGGCGTCGCAAACCAACCGATGCCGCCGGTACGATGCAGAACATAGAGACGTACATTTCGCTCCCGGTACCCTCGTTTTACTCTGGTCCCCTCATCGTCATCTGGGCCTATCAGAAAAACTTCTGTCTCATTACACTGTACCCTACCGTATATTGCGTCAAGTAACACCTGTCACCTACGAGATCAGCCCCATCTATCCATCATCATCTACTATGCGGTCCAGTGACATTGTACACGTCTCGCGGACCAAGCCCGACAAGAATGTGTCAGATAACGACCTTTAAAGGACCGGGATGGTGCCTCCGCCGCCGGGGGTCATGCTACATGCCAGTGCATGTGGTTGAAGAAGACAAAGCAGATAGACTGGCGCGAGCTAATCTGTGTGGCTGGCGCTCCTCGCTTAACCGGCTGTAAATACATCGGTGACTACCCCTCCGAGTCAGTCTCCTTCTTGTAACAATATCAATATTAAAATGCGTGGTGTTGGTTTCTTGTAGAAGCTATTGATGTTATCAACTCCATTATGATAAGACATGATATATGCCACATACTACATTTGCATTATCACCAATAATGGACTGCGAAATGTGCAACAATGTTTTTTAAGGAAATTCAAAAATTTTCAAGGATTTGCCAAAATTCCCGCAATTCCAAGGCCTTGATAACAAACTTTTCAAAGTTAAAGGTTTTCATGGCTTTCAAGGACCCACATAAACCAGGTGAATATTTGTTGTAAATAACATGTGGAATTAACTCTTGGGTTGTTTTGAAAATTATTACCTTACTAGTGCATGGACTGCTTTGAAAATGGCTGACTTGCTACTTGAACAGTATTCAATCTGTATTCACATTTATTTCAGTATAGTTGATTGATATTCACTATTTATTTCATATTAGATTCAGCTCTAAATATAATTCAATGTTCACACACCTCTAATCATTATCATGAACTGCCATGCACTCTCTGCATCCTCCCCTTCATATTCATCCTCTTCTGCTTCCCTCCCAGAACATATGCAGATTTTTCTGCAAGACCTGTCAGCGAGAGAAAAAGATAGAAATATAAGAAGAGGAATTTTTATTGAAAAAAAATATTCTGATGAGGCAGGATTCAATACCATGTACTCTTGATCAGAAGGTGAGCATACTAACCATTTAGCTATCCGGGCATGCTAGCAGCACATGCCTCAGCCTGCATAATTAACGAGCATTTCTGAATACATTCAATTTGAAAATATCCTGAAAACAATTTAATTTATTACCCCTTTTATGTTTTGTTCAACAAATATTTTTATAGCCTTCTTCATCTAGGACAAAATTTTATGAATGTGTTAGCAGTATTTAACTTTGCGCCTCAATCATTTGGTATATTTGGATAACATGTGCTTTGTATTCCTTGGTTATTTAGTGTTGTCCAAAATAACCAAGTGTTGTTCTCCCTCTGAAAGGTACAATGCACCTTGAGGACAAAATAATTAAACAAATAAATTAAATGTAGAAAATGGAAATAGACTGAGAGCAAAAAAGAAATTTGAAAAAAGGAGGAAGCAAGCTTGACAAAAAAAGAGAAAAAGAGTGAGTAAAAGAGAAAGGTAGAACAAGCATGAAAAGCTGGGCCAGTTGGTTCATGTTTAGATACGAGAAAAACCAGTCTATACTAAAAACAAAAACGAAGAAGGTGTGAGCTTGAATGTGCTTTTTTTCTTCATCCTTGTCTTGGCTATTCGCGGCTTGTTCTCACATATAAAGATAGAAACAGAAAGCAAACGAAGTGATTTGTGGGGTTTAACGTCCCAAAACAGCAAAAGAAGTGAAGAGAGAGAAATAGGTAAATAAAGGTGAATGAAGAAAAAAACATGGTTGACCCCTCTGCCATAGGAATCAGTATAGTAACATGAAAGTGAAACAGCTCCTTAGAGAAGTAGTCTAATGTTTAGTGTACATTGATGTAAGACAGCTTAATCGAAGTGTGTGGCGAATTCCACTGGTAGATCCGGAGCGGCCACCGAAATCCTGGAGCGAGCACTCGGATTGTGCCAAGCCAGATATGCGAGTGGACCACGTAAATGCCCCACGTGAGTTCACTCCGAGGGTTGTTTGCGCATACATCACTAAACCAATACCGGAAACTTCCTCGAAAAAGCCGATAATCTTCGGCCGTGTACACAGTATGCGAAGAAACATTTCCTTATACATCATTTCGTATAGCACATATGGCTCGTCGTCTTCACTGCTGCTACTTCTAGCGGAACTATAGTCCTCTCGCCGTCACTCAAAGCGAGACGCCAACCAGCAGCAGCCCGTTTACCAGTAATTAACGTCACCATTTTAGCAATATAGACAAGTGGACAGGGTGACAAGTAAAAAAAAGTAACGCTCAAGGCAACCTAGCTGTCCAGCTCTACCAAAAATGACGGCAACCCATTCTCGGAGTTCCAGCGAAATCTGTCTCTGCAAGGCAGAGCACGCAGAACGCTCCGTCGCGGAGTGGGTCGATCCGAATCTGCTAGTGGAAAATGGGAACTTGCTTCGAATCTACCAGAGGAATGCAGATTCTCGGCCACGGAGCAAGAAAAGTTGCTTCTGCTCGACGAGTGTAATTCGCAATTAGGGCTTGACAGCTAAAGCACCATTAAGTGTAGACGCATCCACGTCGACGCTTAGCGTAAATTTTGATCCCGACATCTAACGTCCATGATTTTCATATTTTTGTTTTAAAATAAAGCAAACAAAACACAGTTTCAGCCGTATTAATTAAAAGTTCTTACTTCTGAGTATCTGGCACCGACGTGGCATTCTTTTTCAAGTTTAGCTGAATTAAGATAAAGAATATTTGTAGAGCTGCTGATTACATAGAAAAATATCAATGGAAAATCAGCAGGCTCACTACATGTGTCACTCACACGATAGAGAGATGGAAAACAAAAAAGTAGCACACGTGCCGGAGGTGGTGTCTAGTCGCTAGAAGGCAAGTTCAGAAAAAACTAGGGGAAAGGAGATGGACAAATCGAAAAAGCAAGAAGTGTTTGAATAAGCAACAAAGAAGCCATAATGTGAATGTTTGTCCCAGCCTTTCCTTATGGTGCAGTTTCGAGTGTCGCACAAGTCCTACGAACCAGAAAATGTACTCGCAGCGAGTGCACGTTCTGGTTTGTACTAATAAAACAACTTTGCCAGATGGACGCTTACCTACTATGAATAGCAGGTCACATAGTTACATTACACAGCTTAGTAATTCAATCATTTTTGAGGACCTCAGCACATCCTGGTCATTAAGGCCATAAAGAATACTGTAGACAAGAATTAATTATGGACATTCAAGTATTCTGTGCACTGTGTTGGTATAATTTGGGTGTCTCGGCCAAGCTTCATTCTATACATCAACTGCTGCTGCAAGATTGTATATTGTATGTAGACTACAACTTGGGGCTATTCCCAGAAGCATTTTAGAATGAGTGCATGCATTTGAAAGCCTCAGTAAGCAGAAGTCTCAAAAGATTCTCGTGATATTACTGGAATCTCAAAGGTCCCTCATGCTTTACAAGATCGCTGTGACTGAGTGCCCGCAGTTACTGACCGCTACATGCCTGCTGTGACTAAGAAGGTCATGGCATTGAGCTGTTGAACGCTTAATTGCGTACTCGATTACAGGCCTCAGATATTATTACGGGTGGATAGCTTTTCATGTGCAAGCTGCGAAAAAAGTGGATGGCTATTAAATGAAGACTTATAGTCCTAATTATATGACAGCATTTTAGCTGGATACTTATAAAAGTGGCATGAGTGAAAAACATGAACTCTGGTGCAAGTGGAAAAAAAGGTGTCCAAATGACTTCCTGCAAAAGTTCTGTTGAGCAATGGCATGATGCAATAGTCTGCAGCTTTACGTTCTGGACTCTAATCAAGCATTTCTTTGACAAATAGTGCCTGCTTCTCCTTCTTGAAGCTGGATAGTCAATCTCATCCCCTATTTCGCTTATCATACATGATGCATGGCTTACCTAAGGTTTTGCAATGACATGTTTTAATACACTGCCCAAAAATGCTGGAGATAGTGAAGTTGTCACATCTCTCACCTGAATGAGGCTTAAAAGCAAGAAAGCATGCTTTAGGAATGCCAAGCATCATTAAAATAAATAAAAGGCATTCGGTGAGGTGTGGCAGCGTCCGTTCTGACTTCAGCCACAGCAAAACTCTCACACACAAACACAAGGTGTTCAACAGATGAAAACACTTATGGAGTAGAGATAAGAATAATTCTGAACATGCCAAAACAATGAAAGAGACAACCAACAGCCAACTGGACGTCACTATGAGAAACATTAACGCAGAATCAGTGGATCACATGGCAGGACTCATGAAATCTTTTGACATCCAGTCACTGCATGTGTTCGTGGTGTTGGCTGATCCTTTTAAAGCATTATCAGACTATGTCACATGATGACTACAAAAAATAACCTTAATTAAGCGCCGCATCGGTTCGAGGCATGAGTGCCGGCATAAATAGCAGCCAGTAGCCCTTAAGTCTTGGTAGCGTTTTCGGCCAGCTAGATGGCCCAGAGTTGTTCTGCATACGAGCTTAGCAGCATGGCCTCCCACTGCTTATCATTGTCTATTTTGCGACCGGTAGGAGACACCTGAGGTCAAGCCCACAGAATGTGTCTCAGGTCGGCCTGTTTCTTGCATATCTGACATTCGCCATCCTATTGGTCTGGTAATAATTGCTGCAGGCCACCGGGTTCAAATAAATGTTGGCTTGGAAAAGGCACCAGACCACCATCTACAGAATAGGGTTTCATGTGGGCAGGAAAGACGGAGACTGGTTTCATTGCTTACGAATGCCAAAGACCTCAAGAGAGAAAGAGGAAAATAAAGTGGGGTAGGCAAATGGTCGCCATGGCACTTGATCAAGCATTAGAGGCTTCAGAACTTCTGTGCAAGGCCAGACGCGCTATGTGGGTGCCAACGGGCCCACAAGGATAATGCAACAATTCAACACTGATGGCGGCGCGCTATGAGGTGTAGGTATCACAAGCTTCTGCAGCATGCCTTCCTGCGAAATTGAGACAAACAAGACATCGTACTGCCCGGCACCTGTGCTTGCTGCAACATCATGATTGTAAATGTCCTCAGAATGTGGCTGCCCGAATGTCTACCACGAAAAATTCGTCGTGCTGTCTGGCACCTGTGTTCGGTGGAGTGACATGAATGAGTGATAGTCTACTCTGTAAACATTGAATTGCGAGTGTGCCAAGCAGTACATGAAAATTTCCGAGGAAGCTTCACTTATTCCCTCAAGGCTAAAATAATAGAGTCACTCGTGAAGATCCAAGTTTTTGTGTATTGCGTCCGTTGCCGATGTCTATAATATATTGCGCTCGATCTATAATTATAAAGTAATTTCCTATGCCTACTGTCTTGGCTCTGGACATCTGAGATCCTGGACCCATGAACCTTCACAGGCATTAAAAATAGATGTTTGACTAAACTAGTGCAAAAAACATACACTCCTGTTGGACGTATGACTGCGAAGGGGCCTATAAAGAGCTGGTACAAATTATGTAATGTGATCCTGTACTTAAACTACAAGACCTTGCTTTACCATTCAAGCTGAATATATATGAATCACATTACTGAATAGGAAGGATATTTTTTCAGTGAGATGAAACACTGCCAAGTAGTTGCCAACGTCTTGTGCTTGGTCACCGCAGCTACACGTGTAACGAAACAGAGAAAAAAGCACCGGCCATCCTAAAGGCACCCAGAAGCTTCAACGTGAAACGGTGGCTGATATGTAAAACAGTGAATGCTGTCACGCTTTGAGAAGAAACTGAAGCGTTCGAACTGACACAAGCAGGATTGATTGCAGTGCCACCCACACTAATTCCAAAGATATTCAATCTTTATCTTTATCACAACAGCTGTCATTAGCGTCATGACGGCATCCGGTGGACGTACATGAAGCTAACTGAGCCGTGCACATGATCCGACATAAAAAGATAAGTACAATCTTATCATGAGTGCCAGATCAATAAAGTAAAATTTCGCCACCTGACTCAATAAATGGTGCACTGTTGCAGGTCATTCCCATGGACTTCGAAGAACTTTGTGAAAAATTCAGAGGTTATGGCTTGTAAAAGGATGGTGATAGCAAAAGCTGAAAAGGGGATACCAACAGTCTGATCTCCTTTCTAAACTAAAAGATGTCCGACAGAGTAAGTATTAGTGAGAGACAGTGAACCAGATTTACAGAGTCATTAACTCAATAAATTGGCAAACTAACAGCAAATTTCGCTCAGGTTTACTGCTCCATGTAACTAAAGGGCTAGTGAAGCAAGCTAATTGAGACATGAATCAGTACTTAAGCTTGTGTCCAGACTTCTCAGAAGGATAGAAGAGCTGCCTTTAAATGACGTACCGTAGCTCTTCATGCACAGCCCTAAAAAGCATCTCTGTGACGCGCCCCATTTCTTATTTATTTTAGTAATTTTTTCATACTGCAGCCTCAATGAGACTATTGCAGGAGGGGGGAAAAATAAGAACAAACCAACATTCAAGACCAGACTTTTCACTGCTCGTGCAAAGCAACATATTTACCAGCCAACGTGGCTATGAGTTGAAATGACGATCAGCCTGGAAGAAGAGAGAACTAAAGAGCGTGAAGCTAAGTACAGAAAAAGAGTGAAAAGGAACTTTGAAAAACAAAAAAAAACAGAATACAGTTCTACCAGGAATTGAGGTTCGGGACTTGGTGCTAGTGGTGAAAGAATTGCGAAACTCAGCAGTGAGTCGCAGAGGAGCATTCACTTTTGTCAAAATGGCAAGCCAGCAGGCACATTTAAAGACTGCCTGGTATGCTGGCCTCAATGGCACCTTCTAATTGGCCTCCAGTGCCAACATTTTAAAGGAGTACGACACCACATCTAAAAGGCAAGCTTACTCTGCCATAGGAATCTTATGGATACAAAGATGACTTTGAGCAAGTATAAAGCAAATAAAATCGTAATTAGATCTATTATTTGTTATATTAAAGTCAGTTTTCCTGTGGCACATAGGTCAATTCTAGGGACTTCATGCTACAATCTGGATAGCTGTGATGACATCAGGTACAAAATGGCAACTCAGCGCCACAAACACTTTCAAAACGACTGCTTGTGGGTCAGCAACGAAGGCACAGTGCGAAGCAGCCGAGCGAGCTCCACGATTTCTCCCACAAGCACATGACGAGAAGCTGTGTAACGATGTTAGGGCACCGTAGAAATGGAAACTAGCTTTTAAAAGCATGCCATAATTACTTTTGCACAGTGCACTCGCACCTTGCAGTACACTTTCCAGATCCTTGAAGGCTGGACCTTTCATTTGGTGCAATAAAATAACAATTTTGCTGGCAGTATTGTTTTATCATCCCAGGAGGTTTAAAAACAAATGCTGCAGGAGTGAATCAAACTTAAGGAGTTGCAAAAGACAAATGATTTCTTGCATAAGGAACTGGGAGGACGGAAGAATTAGAATAAAGCAGTTAGAAATAATGACAAGCAGAGTGCTGTTTCTCTGTATTATGTGCAGTCTCTTTGCATATCACCTGTTAGCAACTAGTACGAGAAGCAAAGGTTAGCATGCATTGAAAGAAAAATGTGAACTAACTTTCCCCAAAACCTCCAAAAGTTTAGTATGTTTTTAAACAATGCATAAGAAATATGTGGCAACAACATATCACTACAATTTTGTTAGTTACACCTTTAAGTAAATTTGTGGTAATAATGTTAGCATAACCTGCATAAATCACACATCACCTGTCAACATGAGGTGTAATGTTTTTTTTTATTTTCTTGCATGAAGCCAGAACTAGCAGTAATGCAAAGGGCCCAGGTAATTTCTCAGCAAGGTGCTGCAAACAGATTGATATAAACTGATCGATCACAACCCTACATCTACACTCTAAGTCAGGTCCCGGATAACGAACGGCACATAGGCGGCGCGCTCCTGCGTACTGACTAAAATCCTGTCTATAGAGAGCCCAGCAATAAAAAATACCTGTGACAGCCGCGTGGCACGGATGTCACGCATACAGCCGGTAAGAGCAGGTGCAAGAAGAAAAAAAAAGAAAAAAAGTGGAGAGCCGCTGTCTCGGTCGCGCCAGCCTGGCGTCAGGAGCCGGCATCAACTTACGCAGAACCGTTCAGCCGCAAACGAGAGCGCGGGAAAAAAAGAGAAAAAAACGCCCCCCCCCCCTCCCCCTCCTTGCCGTCGCCACGCCAGCTGGGCGCCCGGTGCCTTCGTGACGTTCACCGAGGCCTGCATGCCGTGGCATTTGTGCGTCGCCGTTTCGTACCGCTGTCTTGTGATGGTCATTTTAGGGGCGAAGCTCCTTATAGCGGCACCAGTTCGTCCCTCGTAGCCGTCGTAGTGTGTAACAAGTATTACATTTTTACCTCCAAGGTGGTGCCGGTGAGAGATTTCTTCTGTGCGTTGTTGAGCAATAAAAGATAGTGCTCAATGTACATGCCAATGGCTGATAAGGGGGAATGAGAGACAGGAGACTTCGGCTTTTAGTTAACGTGCACGCTGCGAATTTTTTATTGTCCAACAACGCACAGAAGATAAGAAAGGGTTGCTACGTTATACTCGCTGGGCGTAATCTCCTAGGTTTTAGAAAGGTATAGCGAGCGTTGGGTCACAGTGCCGTGAATACAGTGAACTAGTATATACCATGAACTCGAGGTGGTTAAAGGTGGGAAGTAGACACGAAGCGCAAGCCGTAAGAAAGTGTGTGTGTGCTTCCTCTTGTTCAGTCCTCGGAATGTCCGCTGGATGGCGGTGCTTCTATATGAGGAATATATGATGAAAAGATGCGAGATGGTGGTACTTGTAGTGTTGAATAGGTGGACGAACGGACACACAGACAGATGCATGGACGGACGCATGGATGGCTGCACGGACGGATGAACGCATGGACGGGCGCAGGAGCGGATGCACGGACTAAAGCAGAGACGGACGCACAGATGAACGTGCGGGCGCGCAAACAGATGCACACACGGACTGGCGGATGGACGCACGGGCGGCCACACAGATGCACGCATGGATGGGCGGAAGCAAGAGCGAATAGACGGACGGATGCTTCGCCCCACTATCCATCATTCACTCCGTGGATATGCTGCCATTTTTTTTGTACAAAATGGTCTGAGACGGAAACATTTTCCAGTGCTAGCTATATGGCACACTTTATTCAAGATAACATACATCTATCTGCATTTGGGCATACACTGGGATGTACAGTCGTATTGTTACTCTTTTGACTTCAATAAAAGAGTACAAACAACTTTCCGTTCATCAGTTGTCGAGGTATGACACTGTGTCATGCAATAAATAAAAGAGTACTAGTGCATGCGTGACAGTTTTCTGAAACACTGTCCTATGGTATGTTGATGCTCATGTTCTACCAAACAAGTTAAACTGATGATTTTAGAAAAGCATGACAAAAAAGAAACAAACCGAAGGCCGCGAGACAGAAAAAGATCAAGATTGAAAATATATTGGTCGACCTTTGATTAGTGGTCGCGTAATTTGATGATGAACATCAAGTACAGAAGTCAGAAGTCAGGTGCAGAAGTCAGCAGGAGAGCCCCACCATGGTGGTCCAGTGGCTAAGGTACTTGGCTGCTGCCCCGCAGGTCGCGGGTTCAAATCCTGGCTGCGGCAGCTGCATTTCCGATGATGGCGGAAATGTTGTTGGCCCGTGTGCTCAGATTTGGGTGCATGTTAAAGAACCTCAGGTAGTCGAAATTTCCGGAGCCCTTTACTACGGCGTCTCTTATAATCATATGGTGGTTTTTACCTTAAACCCCACATATCAATTAATCAACTGAAGTCAGCAGGAGAGCGTATGTCACCGATATTTGCTCACTTTTGAATATTAAGCACAGTTCTCATATTCCAGCAGGAATTTGTAACAGTGAACCACGACCAAGACAACCAGTGTACTGCTGTGGAGATAATGTACCAGCTATAAAAATCCCCATTATCTAAAAAGCAACCACTAGCAGTAAGAATAAATATTTTGAAGTTTGTTCTGCACCATTTCTTGACCCCAACTGCACGGCGATGTTCGCGAAAGAGATGTGCAGAGGCATTATTTATTTGGAGGGAGACTGACCTGTCCGTCTCTAATATGTGTACGTCATACTTGGCCTTGCTGCGCGGCATTCACTTGAACAGCGATGTGATGCTGAATAAAGGTAAGAGTAGCCACTCTCCATAAATAAGATCAGTTAAAGACTGAAAATGAGTAAAAAGCACTCTATATTGCGAAATAATGTGCATAAATTCTAATTGAAATAAGTAATTGTTGAAATGCTAAAAAGGTGCTGCTGCCCCAGCGTGCAGCTCGCGGCAGTTCGCGCGTACGAAATGCAAATGTTAGAGTAGGCACGCTAAAATACCCATGCAACGTTTACGTGCGAAAGCGCATTGTCTTCAAACAGCTGAGAATAGGCTGCTGTCACTGACACGCGTGTACCTCCCGACACAAATCAGCCCAATTTCTTACAACACACGTACGTGCGAGAAACATACGCAGGTTTCGACAGCTGAACACAGCCTCGTCCGTGAATTTCGGTGAGTATAACACCCGCAGTTCACGGGGAAGCACTAAAACGACACACAAACACACGTTAATCGTTCTTGCGGAACGGCGCACCATGAACCGAAGTTGACGCCGAAAGTGCTCACCGTGGTTGTCTCGAATTCATGAAGCCCTACAAACTATTCGCTGGTCAAATGCATACACATGGCGCAAAAACAGTTCAAGGTTCCGAAGATTGTTTGCAAAAACCCACTTGGTAGGTATATACCCGCCAAAATACTCACCGTGATGTGGTGGCTCTGTGGTGGAATGGGTAAGACATAGAGTTTCCTAATATTTACTAGAGGGAACTCTGGCGCTAGTGTCTATGGGAGCTGCAACGCTTCAGTGAGCATGGGAATGATGGGTAGTAGTACCGTAGTACACACATTTGTCTACTAAACTTCGTACTTCTGGCCTGCTTTTGGCTCCGTGTGTGTTTGCGTGGCTTAAAGCTGTTTTCTCACGAAACAAAAATCAGCAAATGCTCAGCGATTGCGCTTCACCACCCCATTTATTTCGAATTACCTTTCTAAATTGGGTCACGAAGTTCAAAAGGGTTGAATCTTTCTTTCAAAACAAAATCGAAACACAGCAATAAACGAAGCCGCAAGTACGATTCGCCACCCGCAAGTACGAAGACTGGGCAAATGTGTGTACTACCCATCATTCCCATGGTTGTTGAACGATCGCGGCGCCAGAGTGCCCTCTAGTTAATATTGAGAAACTCTATGGAGTAAAACATCTGCTTAACGTACATGCGGTCCCGAGTTCAATTCCAGGGCTATGCTTTGCATGTTAATCTCGATATTATAGGTGGTTGTGAAACTAATGGTTTCTAATTACCTGTAGTCGTAACATCCGCCGCATTCTCGGCGAGAAACTGCTCTGAAAAGCGTAAAATTATACTTTTTTTCCGCCACCGCATCAAGGCCGGGCCGCCTACGGAAAGGCACGCGTAACCGCAGGCCGTATCTTGCGAGGACAAATTTGACTTAAAATTGCGGGTAATCTTTGTCCCGGCTATTTTGAAGGCCATTTGAAATCGGGCCGGTTTCTCTGCAACACGGCTACGGAGCCGCCTAGAAGCGGCGATAATTTGACTTGATTTCCTGCCTGTAGGCGTGTAGTCTAGCCGGTATTTGACTTAGAGTGTAGTGCAGCATTCCCTGTCACGTGCACTCGGCACACTATGATAATTACTTTGCCTTACGCGAACATGCATTATCTGTAAAAAGGAATGCCGAGGAGCGTGCATGTTTGAACACTACATGCAACTTAGCTGCAGCTGGTTATTCCCTTCAATCACAGGATATTTGTCAATTAATTGACGTGCAATGAATGCAAGCTCAGACCACTAACAATTCCAGGTTGCAGTTTTGATGTACACAGTGCAGTCTCTCCCATTCTAACTGTAGTGATTTGCAACATCATGCTTAAACTGGGCATAAAGATTCACTCAAGCCTTCACCAAAATACTGAGCAGTTTTGCAGTGTATCCTTAATATAAACACGTGCGTACTTTCTTTTATTATTTTATAGCTTTGGAAAAACACACGAAGCTGTGGGTTCCAGTTTAATATTATTTTTTCGGTCTTGTTTCATTTATTTAACTGAAGTCTATGCGCACTGAAGGCACTGTGCAACAGCAGCAATTGTCGTGCTGTCGCTGGGTAGCCCAGTAACCGAAGCTGCCCCTGCCCGAGCATCGTTTGCTAACTTGACTACACCAACAGTCTCGTAAACAAGCATTTTGTGGCTCTGTTCGGAACTGCAAAAAATAACTTACCGAGACCGGCATCTCGATGTCTTCTTAATTTTCACTGGATACGACTGTCCATTTCTTGGGGTCTCCTGCTTTCGTTGAAAACAGACAAAAACTGCCGGCGGCAGTCAAATCCAGCGTCGATAGAGGCAGGCTCACAGCGTTTATAGGCACAGTGGAAGTTTCTTCGCGTGCCTCCAAATGATCGGAAGGCGTTTTCAACGACCAGGATCGCCTCAGCGAACACAGCACGTTAATTCAGTTTTGCCTGGCAGCATCGTCATGGGCGCTACTATGTTTGCTGACGAAATCATGGAGGAACCAATAATGATCGCGCAGCTTCCGAGAGCCTCTTTGGGCGCCTGACGCAGTGCATTGTGTGGGGGTCTATCCGATTTCGCTCGCTTTTGAAAACTTGCACCATGGAGGACGGAATAAACTTTCATGACTCAGACCAACGCCTCGGACCACGGCCGCTGAATGAAAAAGCGCTCTTTCCTAGTGCGCTCTTTCCTCCAGCAGCCGTGCTCGGACACACAATAAATTGTATATCCTACGTAGAGATGGCCTTAAGGAGCAGTGACACTTAAGGTCCCTAGAGGAAACATGTTTCATCCAGGGATCTTAGTGACACTAAAGCCCCTTGATCTTAATATCAAGGGGCTTTAAGTGACACTAGGGTGAGACTGTTTTCACAACAAATTCGTGCAGGGTGGGGCCTCGCCTTGATGACGTAGGATCCAACGTCCGCATCGCGGTGAGCGTGCAGCGTGCTGGCGGCGTGGTCAGGTGTTCTGTGGCGTGGTGGTCATCCTTTTTTTCTTTTTCTCTTTCTCTCTCGAGCGCAGTTTGGTTTGCTTCGCAGCGTGCGCTGGAGACTTTTTTGTTCGGTTCACGGCGGGGGCATGCAGCGTGCGTTCCCAGACAACACACAACATCCAAAGTACTTCCCAAAAAATCCCGACACGGGATGTTTTAGATGTCCTTTGGACATGTACATATGGGTCATCCCAACAGCTGCGGTTATTAAGATGTCCTTTGGAGATGTGCATAAGGATCATTCTTAAAACATCCTTTGTGGGCTCAGTTTGGGAGTTCAAGTTAGCGGTGAATTCACCGCGTTGAAAATCGGCCATCTATCGAAAACTGTGACTCCAACGGAGTGCATACTAGTTCGTGCGCGTGCACAGTTGTCATGCACACAAAATATAGTACTATTTCTGTTGTGCTTTTATTAGAAGGTTTATTTTTTTGCTATAACTGTCGCACCGTCATTTTCTTGGAAATCAAGAAACTCGTGGCAGGGCAGCCATAGAGTTAATATATTAACTATATGGAAGAGCAGTACCTCTGGTGATTCTAGCTCATTCCTTTCTCCATGTTCAGTGACCATGAGAATTATGGGTATTACTGGGGTGGCTAGAATGGGGAGGCATGCAGACCACCACGGGTTTCCCTTGCCAGAGAAGGGCCTTCTGCACGACGATGCCTCTAGGGGCACTGCTGCACGGGGCGCTGCTGTTCAGGATGCGGGGTGAGTTTTAAAATAGACTCAGGTGTAGAACCAAATGGAGAGGAGGCTGATGCGAAGTTTAGGAAATGTGAGGTCGAGGAAAAATCGAGAAAACAATGGTTGCCCAGAGTGAACTCCTGAGGAGAATCACCGAGCTGGGAACTAGCTTGGCGGAAGAGCAAGAGAAAACGAGGGCAATGGGAGAACGGCTGAAGCCCGCCGAGAAAGCACTAGCCTAGGTGAACAAAGAAACGGCCGACGGAGAGAAGCGTAGGGCACCGGCAAACAGAACAGCGGAGAAGAAAGAGCAAGCAAGTTTGGAAAAAACAGCTTCAGCCGGTTCGATCGTCGCAAGGCCCAGCTTCAGCGAAGTATTGGTGGGGCTGGGAGGGGAGAAAGCAGTTGGCGTCACAGGTGCAAGTCACCTCCAGGTGCAGGATGCTCCAGCTGAAAAGTCACAGCATGTTATAATCGCCAGAGACTCGAATTTAAATCTATGCGCAGAAGCAATCAAACAGAGGGTAAAAGGTGACAAGAGGGTTGCAGTAGGGACGTTCCCAGAATGCAAGCTGGAAGCAGTCACGAGGCAAGCGAGTGCAAAACTCAAAACTACAACTGATAGACGAAACCTCGTGATAATTTCAGGTGGTTTAAGCGATGTGTTAAATGAAGATACAGTAGGACTAGCGACCACACTGGCAAAAGGGGTCGATGATATAAGGGCCACTTCTCCTCAGATATGCGTGATACCGGAAGCACCGGTGCGTGACGGCAACCTGCAAAGAGCGGTTGTCAACGCAAACCAAGATATATGGTGGATGAGTCCAGAGAAAGGCTTTGAGGTAGTGGAAATAAACAGAGAGGTGCATAGGGGGTAGGTTTTCAACGAGACAGAATTCACTTCGATGGGCGGCTAGGTCATGAGGTGGGTTGGCGACTTGCAGGGCGTCCAGTAGCTTTTGGGGGGGCACGCGGGCCCTTCGGGGTGCAGGATAGCTAGTAACGAGGAAAACAACCAGGGAGATTCTTTGACAGGTGGTATAGACAGATATGATTCTGAATTGGCACCAGTATCTAAAATAGGTAGAATCCGGGGCAGAGATAGACGTAGCCACGAACGCCGAGCCAATTCAAACATGGGGTATATTAACATGCAGGGTGGCAGGAACAGGCTGAAGTGGGAAGAGATAGAAGAAAAGCTAATGGATGAGAGGCCGATGGTATACAGTTTTGCAGAAACACATCTTAGAGACATGGAAAACCTCCTAACAATCCGGACTACGCGTGGAAATATTGTAATAGAAGAGAAGGTAGCAGAAAGGGGGTGGTATTCGGGAATTGATTCATAAACGTACAGACTGACAAAGGGTCAAGCAGGAGGGCAAGGAACGTTTATGGCTGAAAGGGAAAGTGGCAGGGCAAATGACACTCCTTGGTTTGGTGTACTTGTGGACGGGAGCAAAGGCCAGAGAGGAAAACCGGGCAATGCTAGAGTGTATATCAAAGGACATTGAGGAGTTAGAAGACAGTGCGAGATAATTATACTAGGAGATATGAATGCGCACATAAAATATATAGATGGGTATACCAACCAAACAGGCCAAATGATCATGGATATGTGTGAAAGGCATGATTTGATCATTTGCAACAGTACCGACAAGTGTGAAGGGCAAATAACATGGGAGGTAGGAAGGCTGCAGTCGACGATAGATTACGCACTGATGTCACATAGGATGTATGATAAGCCCAGGGGAATGCACATAGATGAAGGTGGCTCCAGAAGTCTGGGTGATGATCACAAACGTATCAAGCTAAGTTTTGAAAGAGCAGTGAAAGTGGGAAGAAGACAAGATGAGAAACTACAGGAAAATTTTATTCAGAGAGGCAAATAGAAATATCTACTAAGGAAGTTGAGAAAGTAATCACTGAGAATAATAAAACAGTGTGGACATACACGAATCTAATTAGACTGTTTGAGCTAGAGCTTGCTAAGGCACGTTTCAAGTCACCCCAGAAAAGAAGACACAAACCCAAGAGTTGGTGGGATGAGGAAGTTAAAAGAGCCATAGCAAAACGTCAGGAAGCCTCTAGGGTACACAGACATGCTAAGCATCGGGGTGAATCGACAGATGATGTTGAAAGAAAATAGGAAATCTTTCTAAGCTGTAGAAGGGATGCATTCCTTCTGATCAATGAAAAGATTAGAAGAAAGGGAGCTCAGTGGCTGGCAGAAGTACATAAAAAAGATAGAAAGGCAGCTGCGAAACTTTGAAACCATCTAAACTGCCTAAGAAATGAGACGAGCCTAGAGCAGAGGTTTATAACTACTGCTCAAGGTACTAGGCTAGACGGGGACGAAGCTATTGAATATATAAAACAAGGGTGACAGAAAAATTTCAACAAAGAAGTGCTTTATGCACGACAATAGACAAGAATGAATCAAGTGGAGCAATGGCTGTATTTTC
Organism: Rhipicephalus microplus; assembly: GCF_043290135.1. Lineage (NCBI taxonomy): Eukaryota > Metazoa > Arthropoda > Arachnida > Ixodida > Ixodidae > Rhipicephalus > Rhipicephalus microplus. The sequence continues at coordinate 49,686,855 of NC_134710.1, read as the reverse complement.
ACAACGATAGTGAGAAAGGGCTGAGAAGAGGGTTCCTAGTAGTACATCAACAGGCCCAGATGGCATTCTAATTATGCTGATTAATACATTAGGGCCAAAGTCTAAGCAGGCTTTGAGAGAGGCAGTCAGAAAAATAATATTCCATGACGAAATCCCCGATGGATGGAAACTTGGCAGGATGAGCATGATCTATAAAGGAAAAGGGGACAAAGCTGACATAAACAACTACCGTCGTATAACAGTGACATCAGTGGTCTACAGGCTGGCGATGCAGATTATAAAGGAAAGACTGCAGGCATGGTTAGAGGATGAGGGGGTGCCGGGGGAACTGCAGAATAGGTTTCAGAAAGACAGGAGGTTGGAAGACAATCTGTTCTCACTGACGCAGTGCATCGAAACAGCAGAGAAGAAACATAGGCCCTTGTTGCTAGCATTTTTGGATATCCAGGGAGCGTACGATAGCGGGGTTTAAGAGGACTTGTGGGGAATACTGAACATACTAGGTGTGGAAGATGAGACTAATCTTTTAAGGGATATCTATAAAGGTAACAAGGCAGTTATAATGTGGGAAAACAGGTATACAAGCCTGCTGAGGTAAAACGGGGGCTAAGGCAGGGGTGTGCTCTGTCTCCCTTGTTATTCATTATTTACCTACAAGGATTAGAAGCTAAATTAGAGGAAAGTGGACTGGGCTTCAACCTGTCTTTCGTCAAACAAGTAAAACGCATTGAAGAGACACTACCAGCATTGATGTACGCAGATGATATAGTGCTAATGGCCGACAACAAGGAAGATTTGCAGAGATTGATGGACATCTGCAGTAATGAGGGAGATAGGTTAGATTTCAGATTCCGTAAGAAAAACTCAGCATTCATGATTTTTAATGATAATGAAGGTAGTGAGCTTAGAATACAGGAGGTCACGCTAGAGATAACAGATAAATACAAATATCTGGACGTATGGATAAGCATTGGGACCTAGTACCTAAGGGAACACGAAATATAAGTGACGTCTAAAGATAACAGGAATACAGCGGGGATGAAAAATAAGGCACTGTAGAATTACAATAGGTATGATGTTGTGAGAGGAATATAGAAAGGGGTCATGGTTCCTGGGCTGACGTTCGGCAATGTCGTCTTCTGCATGAAATCAGAAGTTCAAGCAAGATTAGAAATTAAGCAACGTGGAATAGGTAGGCTTGCCTTAGGATCTCACGGGAATACACCAAGTCATGGAGCACTAGGTGATATGGGATGGACATCATTTGAGGGCAGGGAAGCTAGCAACAAGATAAAATTTGGAAGCGACTGAGAGAAATGGGGGAGTAGCGTTGGGCTAGGAAGGTTTGCAGCTACTTGTACATGAAGAATGTCGATACAAAATGAAGGAAGCGAACCCGAAAATTCACTGTTAAACACTTAGAAGACAGCAGGGGGCCAAACCAAAAAGAATTATCGGTTAAGAAGAAGGTGAAGGAAGCTGAGACCGATATGTGGAGAATTGGCGTGATTAAGAAGCCCGCACTAGAGGTCTATCGAACTTTTAAGCAGGAAATTGCCAAGGAAAGGATCTATGATAATACTCGGGGTAGTTCTCTACTGTTTGAGGCCATGACAGGATACTTGGGTTTTAGCAGCGCGAAAAATGCACAAAAGACAAGAAAGGGACGAGACAAGCACTGACTTCCAACTAAAATTTTATTGACGGGAAGACCGTTAATATGCAATGGAGCACAAAGAGTGAAAAAAATGACGTATTTTAAGATACAAATTATCAACTAACGCCATGCCTGCTGCGCCTACCCTCGCATCTCAAGAAACATATCTCTTTATCTGAAAGGGCAACTGAAGGCTTGCTTACACATGCGCTGCTTTCAAGCTCCATTTGAGCAGCCTCATAAATTATACGCACGTTTTCCTCTTTAATCTTGCATAGAACTGATGTTTTTTCAAACAGCGGAGTGCACCCACACGTGCTCACGTGTTGCGCTAAGAAGCCATCTTTTCCGCCACGAACATTATTGGCATGTTCCCGTAAGCGATCGTTAAGGCATCTGCCCGTCTGGCCCACATAACATGCACCGCAAGAAAAAGGGGTCCTGTAAACGACGCCTAACGCGCAGTCCACAAACTGCGTTCTGTGCCTCACCATACACCGTTTTCTCATACTCTTTACGGGGCAGGTCCTGTTTGTCAACTGGGACAACTTATCAGGGGCACTGAAGACCACTTTCACATTGAGGCGCTGTCCTATTTTCTTTAGGCGGTGTGACACAGAATGCATGTACGGAATAACCGCTACCTTTTCCCTCTTCTCCGCTGTGGTGCCATCACTGTTGCAAACAGTGCCCAAACGTTTCCTTTTTCTGTGTATTGCCTCCGCCACGGAAATGAGCAAAGTGCGAGGGTACCCTTCTCTTTCTCGCACTTTGCTCATTTCCGTGGCGGAGGCAATACACAGAAAAAGGAAACGTTTGGGCACTGTTTGCAACAGTGATGGCACCACAGCGGAGAAGAGGGAAAAGGTAGCGGTTATTCCGTACATGCATTCTGTGTCACACCGCCTAAAGAAAATAGGACAGCGCCTCAATGTGAAAGTGGTCTTCAGTGCCCCTGATAAGTTGTCCCAGTTGACAAACAGGACCTGCCCCGTAAAGAGTATGAGAAAACGGTGTATGGTGAGGCACAGAACGCAGTTTGTGGACTGCGCGTTAGGCGTCGTTTACAGGACCCCTTTTTCTTGCGGTGCATGTTATGTGGGCCAGACGGGCAGATGCCTTAACGATCGCTTACGGGAACATGCCAATAATGTTCGTGGCGGAAAAGATGGCTTCTTAGCGCAACACGTGAGCACGTGTGGGTGCACTCCGCTGTTTGAAAAAACAACAGTTCTATGCAAGATTAAAGAGGAAAACGTGCGTATAATTTATGAGGCTGCTCAAATGGAGCTTGAAAGCAGCGCATGTGTAAGCAAGCCTTCAGTTGCCCTTTCAGATAAAGAGATATGTTTCTTGAGATGCGAGGGTAGGCGCAGCAGGCATGGCGTTAGTTGATAATTTGTATCTTAAAATACGTCATTTTTTTCACTCTTTGTGCTCCATTGCATATTAACGGTCTTCCCGTCAATAAAATTTTAGTTGGAAGTCAGTGCTTGTCTCGTCCCTTTCTTGTCTTTTGTGCATTTTTCGCGCTGCTAAAACCCAAGTATGCCATACCAACTAGCCCAGTCAACCGCTCTATTACATGACAGGAGTATTGCGAACCAAGACATATCGGGCCAAATACGAAGGGGTAGACACGGTATGCAGTGCGTGTGGAGAGGAAGAGGGAACTGCCGAGCACTTGATAGTGTTCTGTAAATGGCTTCACCCAATAGTTCAGGATCATGGCGCAGAGTTTTCCAAAGCACTGGGGTTTAGGGACATAGAGGGCAAAATAGACTTTAAGCGAGTAGAATTAACTAGAAGGAGGTTATCTGATTGTTGGCTAAAGTCAAGGCACGACTGAAAATTAAACCCTTCACTGCAAAGTACGAATCGTCGACCTCACTATTTAAGGGGAAAAATAAATCTAGTTTTTGGTTCATTAATTATTACGGCTTGGTGGTATTAGCCACCACTCGATCTAAAGGGTACAGCCATATCAATACATCCATCCATCCATTCTGCATGAGACAGCCGCCGCCGTCGCAACTTACACGAAGGAAGCCTAGCTCTCGGTTGCGCGTCATCCATTCCTTCCCCCCCCCCCCCCTTTTTCTCTCGGTGTTCGCGTTGTTTTTATTGCATGTGGATTATGCATTTTTTAGCAGCGAGGTAGGAGAATGCACTGTAAAATGATGAAGATAGCTTAACGTTCTTGCTTCACTCGTGGCTTCAACTTTGAGTGATTGACGGGGTCTGTAAATGTTCTAAAAGCTCAAATAACAAATCTAATGGGGCTCTGCTAAATTGACTTCTCATGAATGGAATAACTAATATTTGAAACGCCAAGCATTTTTTTTCGAATACTGAGCGTGTGCGGAAAAACCCGTGAAGAGTAACGCATATTCGGACGAGACAGCATTCATTTGTTCTAAATGGTGGATTATCAAGAAGCTTGTACGCAGAGCAAGCTTTTAAGGAACTGTTGATTCCACGTGCTAACCACATATGAAGGTACCTATATTTAAAACTTAATGGTCGTCAAGTGATAGGGTCATCCTCAATCTCCTATTCATGAATTTTGTTATGTTGATTCAGCAAACATATTGTTGACTTTTATGCCTCACTCTCATTTAAATTATGGTGACAAAATACCCTCACGAATTCTAACTTAACCACTGTATTTCAGCGAACATTTAAAATATTTTAATTGGCTGTCACTGTCTTCACGAGTTTACCCCAGTTAAAATAATAATGACATTTTAATGGTTAAAACTAGTCGTAATGATCCGTTTGTTAATGTTTCTAACTGTTAATTTCACAATAAATATTGTTGAAGGAACTGTTCTGAAAAATGATCTCTTACTATTTGAATCATTTGCAATTCATACCCGATTCGTTGTCATTATGCTATTTCATTCGTATTTGATCTGGTTCTAAAATTTCCTATTCGCAAAGCCCTGCAGATACAGGCCATCGACAGAAAAAGCATCTTCCGAGCACTGGCGTGCAAAGAGCTGTTTGAGACGTGACCTCATGTGATACCGAGAGTTGACGCTGAATAAGTGGCGCTCGATTTGTCTGTTACGTTGCATGCTATATGTGACAGCGGAGCATTTTCTTTGGATAAACTCGGAACTATGCAAAGTAGCTTGGCAGCATCAAAGAATATGAGACTCCAATTCTGCCGGCGGGAGCACAAGGGGACCAGGTTACCTGTGAGGCGGGGTGTGCCGCTCAATTCAGTCACTTGAGAACCTGACCATTTTTAAATGCGGAGCATTTGTAGGTCGTGCGATGTCGCGGATCCGGCGTACGCGGCGCTGTCCGCAACCCCATCTGCCTATGCTCGCGTATCATACCAACACAGGAAGACACCCGCAAAACTGTCGCTCCCTCCCCCACAACCGTTCACTGGCTACCCCGTGTGTCTAGGCACTAAACCGCGCATTCGGAATTCGATCAAAGGGCGCCTTTAATTGGCTTTCGCTTGACTCGACTCATTGCCTGACTCGAGTAGATGCGATGGAAGCAACAGTAGCTTCAACCAGTAGTGAAGAACAACCCCACATAAGCGTCCTTCCACTCGTTGAAGGCAACACTTCTCCTTCATTCAATAAATGAGAATAATAAAGACGAAATAACAATAAGTAAGCATTCGTAAACAATAACCAATTACTCAACATTCACGCGATCCCCCACCAATCTGCGACGCATTTACTCGAGTTCCCCCACCACCTTGGTAAGATGCGGGAGGGTTTTTTTTTTAGACGGCTTGCATACACAGAGACTTGCAGAGATGTAGCGAAAGATTGGGAAAACGTTACAGGTCGATTTCTCTGAGCTTGTCATTATGTTAACGCGATAACTTACACGCTTCTGTGTCTTGACTCGCTTTATTTATTAATAAACAAAGTCAACCAAAAGGAGCAACAAAAGAAAGCCCCGTGGGCTAAGCCCCCTGTTCTGTAGACTGCATTTTGTTACACAGATCAAAGCAACAGGCTTCACATATAAATGCGCTTGCTTTTCAACTAATATTTTTTTTTCTGTCTACAAAAGGTGCCCACAACGCTTTCACCAGCAGCCAAGGGATACGAACCGGCCCCAAAGAGCAGACAAGTTTATAAAAATGTGAATAAACATTGAACGTGACTTTATTATTCACAGTGATGCATAATTGCAATTAGCAAAAAAGCAGGAGAGAAGCAACATAATACTAATAACAAAAAAACAGTGCTTAAATTAAGCGACATGCACATGCCAGGAGCGATATCATTAGCGTGCAGTGCTACCCCGTATGCAGCCTGCTGCATGATGATGCATGTGAACGCAATTTAAAAAAAAGGACATGAAGTCAATTCCTTAGTGCTCAGAAAAAGCGATTAGCCTACGAAAGTGCGGCTCGCAAAAATATAGTGCGAGCCGTGTTACTCGAGCTCAAGCAAGGTTGCGCTGCACGTCGTCTGCTCAACGCCACGATGTATGGATGGATTAATATGGCTGTACCCTTTAGATCGGGCGGTGGCTAACGCCACTAAGCCGTAATACTTAGTGAACCAAAAACTAGATTTACTTTTTTTTCCTTTAAATAGTGAGGTTGACGACTCGTACTTTGTAGTGAAGGGTTTAATTTTCACTCGTGCCTTAACTCTAGCCACCAATCAGATAACCTCCTCCTTGTTAATTCTACCCGCTTAAAGTCTTGTGATGACTGCCAGTTGGGCGTGTTTGTAAAGGTTCGTGATGAAACAAGCGCAAAAATACACACACTCAGAGAGGACACAGACAAGCGCTTACTAGCAACTGAAAATTTTATTTCGAAGCGAACACTAATAAATACATCACACGCATGTACGTCATTCCCGACTTCCCCTGTCATCATCAACAACGTGATATAACTAAATATGCACGCGCCCGCAACCGGAAACAAACACGTGTCAAGAACTGAGAAAAGAAAATATGAAAAAAAAACAAAAAAACAGAAAAACTAAAGAAAAAACAAAAAACGTAACACAGAAAAAACACTGGGTTATGAGACGTCCAAAAAAGCGAATTCCGCATCTGTTAGTAGAACTGACGCTTGGCTGACGCAACTGTCCCCTCCTTTTCTTATCCTATACGCTTCCATTATTTCTCTCGTCGTCCGCTTGTTGTGCCTGTTAATTATTCGTGTGTCGGAAAATTTCGGTTGGCAGGTGCACTCCTTGCAGCGCATCGCTAAGTGTGAGTAGGGGGCCCCCTTTAGTGAACTCTCATGTTCACGAAGGCGCACATTTATGCACCGGCCCGTCTGACCAACGTATTTCTTTCCACACGTGAAAGGAGTTCCGTATACAACATCTTTTTTTTGCACTCAACGTACCTCCTGCCATGCTTTATGCTACATCTGTTCGATTCTCCAGTTACTTTCTTGTTGACTAGCCTTTCTACTGCTGGACAAATCTTTGATAATTTGTTTTCAGCTGAAAAAATAAACCGCACGCCATACCTTAATGCAACTTTTTTCAACCTATGTGAAATATTGTGCAGATACGGGATGACCACTGTCCGCTCTCTTTCACCCTCAACTTGTCTCCTCTCTTCGCTTGTGCCAATGATTACATTTTTTACTTCCCGACGATTCTTCTCACATGCCAAAAGGATACATTCATCCTGGTAACCAGCTCCCCTCAAGCGCTTGATCTGCGCGGAAACTCTCATTCATTGAGTGTACGCACGATTTCATGAGGGCAGCTTTGATGCAAGAAGTTGCAATCCCATTTTTTACTATCTTCGAATGTATACACACGCTAACCGGGGAACCCTATGCACACGCTAATGCCCGGAATTTAGTTATTTCGGGAGAACTATGAAGAGTCTCCGCTCGGGAGACTGCGATTTTCCTGTCGGCATCTTTGTCACTCTTTGTTGAAACATAATCATTCAACTTGTTGAGCTATCCATTCATAAATATGGAAGAGTGTACTTTGTGACGGACTTACAGTAAACTGCTTTGTTGGGCGACGAAAAGTGGGCGATCTCATTGTTCTAATTTTCCGCAATATTACCTCACCCGCTGGGGGCGTCACGTAGCGGCCGCGGCGACCACGTCATTTTGAGACCGCAAATCTCGAAATTCTTGCAGTGTCACTGAATTTCTTTTCATCATGATGTAAAATACCTGATGTGTTAATAAGTACGGATGCGTATTTGCCGATCATGTGAGGAGGCCTCCAAGATTGAAGTGCATCGTGGTTTAAATGGGAACACCTATACCACTTGACCAATCAGAAATGCGGGGTCAACCACCAACGCTTTGTCCGGCGTTAAGTTATGTGCATACCTTTGGTGAACAGATATCAGCATTTGTTTGGAAGGACGGCGTTTCCGACAACTCTCCTCCCTCTATTCCTTATACCTTGGGTGTGTGCATGTGTGTTTTCTTGTGTATGCATGCACATTAAAAGTAAACATTTCCGAGCAGGTGGGGGTCAACTAAGCTGTCGCAACGCACCTCCCCCACAACAAATGCTGGCTCTGTTGCCCCGCGCTCACACATGACTAATGCAACACAAAGGAAAAGAGTGAAAAATGAAAGCGCATATTGACTTGAATAAACTGAGTTACATATCTCTCAGCACTGGTGCCACATAGAACAAAACTGATGAAACGGCGAACTCTATTGAAGCATCAGCCCGGGCCCTCATCCCCTCATTTCAAGCATAACGTACGTAGAATGGCTGTAATATTCCATCCGATTCTTGTCTACAGCGGTCACTCCGGAAGAAACAAATACCAAATAATTAAACGTCCTACCATGCGCATCGATGCTCTCAGTTTATTGTTACCCATTGTGCTAGTATTACTGCGCATCAACAATTCGCAACAACTCAACGTATTGACTATGGTTAGCCACACTTTTATTTTTTCTTGTTGCATTTGGCTGGTCGTCTGCTACTGCTTGCAAACATTTCAGTCGGGGCTCTGTATGCAAGCATGCATCCTATCCTTACTTCTTGATATTGTCACGGGGTCGTGACGTGGCCGAAGACAGGAGACTTCGTGTTGTGATTTAACTGTTTATTTGGGCGAACCTGTGCCCGGTAAACGGAAAGTCCAATTACAGCAGCAGTCTCGCACAGATAGCAGTCTCGGACTGATAGCGGCGAACGGAGCGTCGGCCTTCGATCAACAACTGACAAGCGGCGAAGCGCGTCGGCATTTATACTCCCGCCGTCGAATGTTCTAGCGCTACCGCTGGCGGCGGCGTACGTTCCAGAACAATCTGTACCATTCACACAGTGGGCGTGATCTTATCGAATTGATCTACTACCGTCCGGAACCATCTCGAAAACTGCAGGCGCGGTTTGCGCTGAGAATCATGTGGTGTTTTGGGACGATAACAAAAGCTTGGGAAATGGAACGTGGCATTGCCCCCCTCTGAAAAAGGCATCGTTTCGATGCTTTAACTAAAGATGAAGGTACAATAATAATGCAAGAAAGTACAATGAATAAATTACAATACAACAATAATACAAAAAAAGCACTGTTTCAGTTTGTTAACGCGCATGAAACGGCTTTAGGCGTGCGACATGGACGACTTCAGGTCGCGATCGGCGTCGTTGAGAGTTCGTGATGCCGTCGGGGACAACCTCGTAATCAAGTGGGCCGAGACGTCGAACCACCCTGTACGGTCCGAAGTACCGTCGCAGAAGCTTTTCACTTAGTCCACGTCGGCGTATCGGCGTCCACACCCAAACACGTTCACCGGGCTGGTATTCCACGAAGCGTCGTCGAAGGTTGTAACGGTGGCTGTCGGTCGTCTGTTGATTCTTGATACGCAGCCGCGCAAGTTGTCGGGCTTCTTCGGCGCGATGAAGGTACGCGCTCACATCGAGGTTTTCTTCGTCGGTGACGTTGGGTAACATGGCATCGAGCGTCGTTGTCGGGCTCCTTCCGTACACCAATTTGTATGGAGATATCTGCGTCGTCTCCTGCACCGCCGTGTTGTATGCGAAGGTCACATACGGAAGAATGGCGTCCCACGTCTTGTGTTCGACATCGACGTACATTGACAGCATGTCGGCGATCGTCTTGTTAAGCCGCTCGGTGAGGCCGTTGGTCTGTGGGTGGTACGCTGTCGTCCGGCGGTGGTTTGTTTGGCTGTATGACAAGATCGCTTGAGTTAAGTCGGCAGTGAATGCCGTTCCTCTGTCGGTGATAAGGACCTCCGGGGCGCCGTGACGTAGCACGATATTTTCGACGAAGAACTTAGCTACCTCGGATGCACTGCCTTTTGGCAGGGCTTTTGTCTCGGCGTAGCGGGTGAGGTAATCGGTAGCTACCACGATCCACTTGTTTCCAAAAGCCGACGTCGGGAACGGCCCCAGTAGGTCCATACCAATCTGCTGGAAAGGTCGGCAAGGTGGATCTATTGGCTGCAGAAGTCCCGCTGGCCTTGTCGGCGGTGTCTTGCGTCGCTGACAGTCCCGGCATGTCCTCACATAACGAGTGACGTCGGTTGTAAGACGCGGCCAGTAGTACCTTTCTTGTATCCTCGCGAGCGTGCGAGAAACACCGAGGTGCCCCGCCGTCGGATCGTCGTGCAGGGCCTGCAGGAGTTCTGGTCGCAGAGCTGAAGGCACCACAAGGAGGTACTTAGCCCGAAGCGGTGAAAAGTTTTTCTTTTGTAAAAGACCGTTTCGTAGAAAAAACGACGCAAGTGCGCGCTTGAATACCTTCGGGACTTCGGTGGTCCTGCCTTCGAGGTATTCTATTAGGGCCTTAAGTTCCGGGTCGGCCCGCTGTCGTTCAGCGAAGTCGTCGGTAGTGATCGTTCCCAAGAAGTAGTCGTCATCCGGGTCGTCGGGTAGCGGTTGGTCGACAGGCGCACGAGAGAGACAGTCGGCGTCGGAGTGTTTTTTGCTGGACTTGTAAATGACAGTAATGTCATATTCTTGAAGTCTCAGGCTCCATCGTGCGAGGTGACCTGAAGGGTCCTTCAAGGTGGCTAGCCAACACAAGGCGTGGTGGTCGCTCACAACTTTGAAGGGCCTGCCGTAGAGGTAGGGGCGAAATTTCGACGTAGCCCAGATGATGGCGAGGCACTCCTTTTCTGTTGTGGAATAATTTGCTTCTGCTTTGAATAGCGATCGGCTGGCGTAACTAATAACCCTTTCAAGTCCGTCAGCCCTCTGCACAAGAACGGCGCCAAGACCTACGCTGCTTGCGTCAGTATGTATTTCTGTCTCGGCGAATTCGTCGAAATGGGCAAGTAATGGAGGCGTCTGGAGGCGATGTTTAAGCTCCTGTAAAGCGTGTTCCTGTGGCGTTTCCCACTTGAACTCCACGTCGGCCTTGGTAAGGTTAGTGAGAGGATCGGCGATGCGGGCGAAGTTTTTCACGAACCGCCTATAATAGGCGCACAGGCCCAGAAATCGGCGCACGGCTTTCTTGTCAGTGGGCGGCGGAAAGTCGGCGATGGCGGCTGTTTTCCGTGGATCAGGACGAACTCCAGACTTGCTGATAACGTGCCCCAGAAACAAGAGCTCTTCATACGCAAATGTGCACTTTTCTGGCTTCAGTGTGAGTCCGGAAGTCTTGATGGCTTGAAGTACAGCTTCAAGGCGCCGAAGATGCTCGTCGAAACTCGAGGAAAATACGACGACGTCGTCCAAGTACACAAGGCAAGTCTGCCACTTCAATCCTGCCAGTACTGTATCCATAACGCGTTGAAAAGTTGCAGGCGCTGAGCAAAGGCCGAAGGGCATCACCTTAAACTCGAAGAGGCCGTCCGGTGTTACAAACGCCGTCTTCTCTCGGTCTCTTTCGTCGACTTCGATTTGCCAATAGCCAGTCTTGAGGTCCATTGACGAAAAGTACTTGGCGTTATGGAGCCGATCAAGTGCGTCGTCTATTCGTGGGAGAGGACACACGTCCTTTCTTGTGATTTTGTTCAGGCGGCGATAATCGACGCAGAAACGTAAGGTCCCATCCTTTTTCTTCACTAACACCACGGGGGATGCCCATGGGCTCTTGGACGGCTGGATAATGTCATCCCGCAGCATTTCATCAACTTGTATCTTCATGGCCTCACGTTCTCGCGTCGAAACCCTGTACGGACTCTGACGGAGTGGTCTGGCATTTTCTTCGGTTATGATGCGATGTTTCGTGATTGGTGTCTGCCGAACTTTCGATGACGACGAAAAGCAATCTTCGTATTGCAGGAGCAGGGCCTTGAGCTGTTCTTGCTTATCGTTCGGAAGTCTGGGATTGACGTCGAAAGCTATGGGAGGGGCTTGGTTCCTCTGAGCAGGTTCCGCAGAATCGGCGAGGGCGAAAGCACTGGTGGCTTCGACAATTTCTTCGATGTATGCGACCGTTGAACCTTTGTTCACATGTTTGTACTCATTGCTGAAATTCGTGAGCATAACCGTTGCTTTGCCTCCCCGCAGCTCTGCAATTCCTCTTGCGACGCAAATATTTCGGGTGACCAACAGATGCTGACTGCCTTCAACGACGCCTTTGAAGTCAGGTGATTCAGGAGCGCCGACTGAAATAATGACGCTTGAGCGAGGCGGAATGGTGACTTGTTCTTCCAGCACATTCAAGGCATGGTGTCCAGACGGCGTGCGCGGCGGTAGTGCTTCTTCTGTAGATAACGTTATCGACTTTGTTTTTAGGTTGATGACAGCACCATGGAGGCATAAGAAGTCCATGCCAAGGATGACATCTCTCGAGCAACGCTGTAGGACTATGAAGTCTGTAGGATAAATACGGCCGTTAATGGTGACTCTCGCTGTGCAGATTCCTGCAGGCGTTACGAGATGACCTCCGGCTGTGCGGATTTCAGGGCCTTTCCAAGCTGTCCTAACTTTCTTTAACTTCGCGGCGAACGACCCACTGATGACAGAATAGTCGGCTCCAGTATCGATGAGAGCGGTCACACTGTGGCCGTCGATAAGAACGTCGAGGTCGCTAGTTCGCCGTCTCGCATTACAGTTAGGGCGTGGCGTCGGGTCACGGCTGCGTCGGCTTGTTCCGCTGCTTCCATGTTGCGTCGTCAGGCCACCTTCAGTAAGTGAGCTTTCGCCGTCAGGGCTTTGCCTGGTTGGCGTTGTGTTCGGAAAGCTCCGTCGCGGCGTCGTCGTCGTCGGAGGATCTTCGGTAGTTCGTCGCACAGCAACCGCACCTCCACCGGTTGCTGCCCTTAGTTTCCCGGATACGGGCTAGGAGACCGGCCCCGCGTTGGGCCAGAGTACTGTCGGTGGTGCGGTGACGTGCGGCGGCTGGGCGACGGCGAACGCGAAGGGCTTCGTGGTGTCCACCGAGTTCCTGTCAGGTAGTCGGCGATGTCACGTGGTCGTTCTCCTGGCTGCGGACGTGGTGCATCGATGCCGAAGCCACGCAGTCCCATCTGTCGGTACTGGCAACGGCGGTAAGTGTGCCCGGCCTCGCCGCAGTGGTAGCACAGTGGGCGGTGGTCAGGGGTGCGCCAAACGTCGGTTTTCCTCGGCGCACTGCGCTGGCCCGCTGGTGAACGGTAGGTCGTCGGTGGGGGAGGTGGCGGCGGTGGTGTCTGGCGACGGAAGTGCGACGGGGCGGCGTTTTGGCGTGGACGGGGAGGAGCGTTGTGGCGAACTGCAGCGGCGTAGCTCATAGTTTCTGGCTCGGGCAGCGGTGTATGGGGAATTCGAAGTGATTGCCGAACTTCTTCTCGCACAATGTCGGCGATCGAATCCACTTGAGGTTGCGCCGAAGGCAACAGTTTGCGCAGCTCTTCCCGCACAATCGCTCGGATTGTTTCACGCAGGTTTTCGGAGTCATTGGTTTGAGCAGCAGCGCATTCTGGAGTCAGGCGACGATTATACTGTCTGGTGCGCATGTCAAGGGTTTTTTCGATGGTGGTCGCCTCGGATACAAATTCTTGGACGGTGTTCGGTGGATTCCTCATTAGTCCCGCGAAGAGCTCCTGTTTGACCCCTCGCATGAGGAAACGAACTTTCTTCTCCTCAGGCATGTCTGGGTCAGCGTGACGAAATAGGCGGGTCATCTCCTCTGTGAAAATTCCAACCTTCTCATTCGGTAGCTGAACCCGGGTCTCTAGTTGAGCAGCGGCCCTTTCTTTGCGAGCGACGCTCGCGAACGTTTGCAGAAATGCGCCGCAGAAGACATCCCACGTTCGGAGCGTGGACTCACGATTCTCTAGCCAGGTCCTTGCGGTGTCTTCCAGGTAGAAGTACACACGCCGGAGCTTTTCTTCGTTGTCCCAGTGGTTGAGGGCGGCCACACGGTCGTATGTTTCTAACCAGGACTCCGGGTCTTCGAACGATGACCCATGGAAAATTGGTGGTTCCCTGGGTTGATGCATGACCATCGTGGGCAGGGATGCGGCGGTTGTCATTGTCGCTGCAGTCGCGGTCATGGCCTTGGTCTTCCGCGCCTTGTCTTCTAGAATCCCGTACTCCGGTGGTAGCCCTTGCTGTCGGCGGCTTGTTCGCTGCTCCTGGTTGGCGTCGGTGTCTTCTCCGCGACGTGGGCTGGGTTCGCGGCTTGACGGGGGCGTGCGGTACATGAACGAAGCAGCACCTCCACCAGATGTCACGGGGTCGTGACGTGGCCGAAGACAGGAGACTTCGTGTTGTGATTTAACTGTTTATTTGGGCGAACCTGTGCCCGGTAAACGGAAAGTCCAATTACAGCAGCAGTCTCGCACAGATAGCAGTCTCGGACTGATAGCGGCGAACGGAGCGTCGGCCTTCGATCAACAACTGACAAGCGGCGAAGCGCGTCGGCATTTATACTCCCGCCGTCGAATGTTCTAGCGCTACCGCTGGCGGCGGCGTACGTTCCAGAACAATCTGTACCATTCACACAGTGGGCGTGATCTTATCGAATTGATCTACTACCGTCCGGAACCATCTCGAAAACTGCAGGCGCGGTTTGCGCTGAGAATCATGTGGTGTTTTGGGACGATAACAAAAGCTTGGGAAATGGAACGTGGCATTATTCATCACCACCTTCTGGCACTTCCGCAAGCAGCATCGAGGGGTGTTCTACTCTTGCAAAGCGCGCCACTGCTTTTGGTAAAGCATTGATAAGTCATAGACGCCCCCCGTGAGGGGCGTATTCCAATGTCTCGGAGGACACAATTCTAGCATACACTCGACGCAATGAGAACCGTAACTACTTGTGCTCAAACTGAAACACATTTTAAACACTTCTTTAACTTTGAAACTACTGGCATTAATCATATAAATTGAATTTGATAAATGTATTATGCTTGCCTTTGTTTGCAAAAGAAAAAAAAAACGAAAACGTTATTACACGAAATCTTTGTTGTAATTCACGCGCCACCTATATTGAAAAGATAAAGTCAAAAGCAATGAGAAGCCGCTTATAAGAAACAATTATTTTTATTCTCGTACAATTTATCTGGTGTGTTTCAATACTTGCGCAACACGTTTTGAAAATTAGGTTTATAAGCCCAATGTTGCTTAAATTTATTGTACTCATTTAGACGTTGTTGCCAATTTTTTGTGTAGTAAAACAATAACAACTCAAGTGCTTTATAAAATTTCGTTTGTTTGAATCACGTTATTAATGCGACAAAACTTCATAGTATGTATACTTGTTAAAAAGAAAATGTAGTGGGTATACAAATAGCCTGACTACATAACTTATATTTCGGTACTTCAACTGTTGAAACTACATATTCACTTTTGTCGCAAAAATTAGGTTTGAAACACTAAGTTTTACTTGTTAAGTTAAATTTAGGTTGTCAATTGCAAATTTAAAAACAAAAACGTTAGTATTGTTGTTGAGGCCAGATTGTCGCATTACAATAAGTAGATGGTTGCCTAATTTCCATGTGTAAATTTATTCATGTTTGTGGTTGTTGTTTTTAGTTAGTGTGTCTTCTTTAAAGTAAATATTCAAACATTTTGTTGCTATACTTTTGTCGTACTTTTTTTTCAACCATGTATTCTAGCGGTCGTAGGCAGATCGCCGCATTCAGTATGCATGCCGGGGCGCGAGTGTACAAAGGCGAGCGGATGGACCCCCACACCAACGCCTCCTATACTCAAAGTACAGGAGGCGTTGCCCACACAATGCCCTGCATCAGGCGCTCTTGCAAGGCTCTCGGAAGCTGCGCGCTCATTAGTAAACATGGCTGCGTGAGGTCGTCAGCAAACATAGCTGCGCCTATGACGATGCTGCAGGTAGCTGCCAGGCAAGACTAAATAAGCGCGCTGTGTTTGCTGAGGTGATCTTGATCGTGAAAAACGCTTTCCGAACATTTGGAGGGACGCGTGGAAACTTCCAAGTCTGCCGAGAAACGCTGTGAGCGTGCCTCTACCGAAGCTGCACTTCACTGCCGCCGGCAGTGTTGGTCCGCTTTCAACGACTGCAGGAGACACGCAGAAGTGGACCGTCGTATCCAGTAAAGATTAAGAAGACGTTGAGATGCTGGTCTCGGTAAGTTCTTTTTTGAAGTTCTGAATAGAGCCATAAAATACTTGCTTACGAGACCGTCGGTGCGCTCAAGTTCGCAAACGATGCTCGGGCGGGCACAGCTTCGGTTACTACGCTACCCATTGCGAGCACGACTATTGCTGCTGTTGCACAGTGCATTTAGTGCGCATAGACTTCAGCGGAATAAATTAAACCACAACAAAAAGAAAATTAAACTGCAACCCACAGCTTTGCGTGTTTGTCGAAAGCTATAAAATAATAAAAAAAGTACCGCACGCGTTACTTGAGGCTTCACCGCAGAGCTGCTTTGTGTTTTGGAGAAAGCATGTGTGAATATTTACGATCGCGTGCCCAGAGTAAGCACCATGTTGCAAATCACTACAGTTAGTGTGGGAAATACTGCAGTGTGCACATCAAAACTGTAATCCGGAATTGTTAATGGTTTGCGCTTGCATTCTTTACTCGTAAAATAATTGACAGATGTCCTGTGAATGAAGATAATAACCAGCTGCAGCTAAGTTGCGCGTAGTGTTAAAAATTGCACCCTCTCGGCATTTACTTCTACAGAGAATGCATGTTCGCGTAAGGCAAATGAATTATGATTGTGTGCAGAGTGCACGTGACAGGGATGCCACACTAGCTGTAGGGCTGTGAATGATCAGTTTATGAACAGTTTATAATCTGTTTGCAGCACCTTGCTGGGAAATTCCTTGGGCCCTTTGGAACACTGCTAGCTCTATCTCCTTGAAAAACAAAACAAAAACATCATTACACCTCAGGTTGACAGGTAATGTTTGATTTGTACAGATTATGCTAACATTATTACCATAATTATACTCAAAGGTGTAACTAACAAAATGGCACAATGCTATGCTATTCACACACAATTGTTATGCGTTGTTTAAAAAAACATACTGAAATTTCGGTGATCTTGCAAAAGTTAGTTCGCATTTTTCTTTCAATGCAGACTAACCTTGGCCTATCGTACAATTTGCTAACCGGTGGTATGTAAAAAGACTGCACATAATACAGAGACACACTCTCTTCTTGTCATAATTTCTAACTTCTTTATTTAATACCTCAGTCCTCCTAGTTGCCTATGCAAGAAATCATTTGTCTTTTGCAACTGCTTAAGCTTGCTTCACTTTCACAGCACTTGTTTTCTTACCTCCCCGGATGATAAAGGGGTACTAACTGCAAAATTTTTTTACTTTGCATGAAGCAAAAAGCCCAACCTTTAAGGATCTAGAAAATGTACTGCAAAGTGCAAGTGCACTCCTCAAAAGTAATTACAATATTATTTTAAAAGCTTGTTTCCATATCTACAGTGCCCTGACACCGTAACACAATATGAGCTCCTCGTCATGTGCTTGTGCGAGAAATCGTGAAACTCTCTCGGCTGCTACGCACTGTGGCTCCATAGCAAACCCACAAGCAGTCATTTTGATAGATTTTGTGACGCTGAGTGGCCATTTTGGTACCTGATGTCATCACAACTAGCCAGATTGTAGCATAAAGTCCCTAGAATTGCCTGTTGTGCCATGGGAAACCTGACTTTAATATAAGAAATATTGTATCTTATCACGATTTTATTTGCTTCTCACTTTCTCAGAGTCATCTTTGTATCCATTTTTGTGTCCCTGCTGGCTTGCCATTTTGACAAAAGAGAATGGCCCTCTGTGACTCGCTGCTGAGTTTCGCAATTCTTTCATCGCTAGCACCAAGTCACGAACCTCAATTCTTGGTACAGCTGTATTCTGTTTTTGTCGAAGTTCCTTTTCACCCTCTTTCTGTACTTAGCCTTACCCTTTTTAGTTCTCTCTTCTGTCAGGCTGATCATCATTTCAACTCAGAGCCACGTGTGCTGGTAAATATTTTGCTTCGCAGGAGCAGTCAAAGGTTCGTTCATGAATGTTTATTTTTGTTCTTGTTTTCTTTCTCCACTCCTGCAATAGCTTCATTGAGGCTGCAGTATGTAAAAAGGCATAAGAAGTGTGCACCCAAGAGATGCTTTTTTAGGTCTGTGCACGATGAGCTACGTCATTTAAAGGCAGCTCTTCAATCCTTCTGGGAAGTCTATACACATGCTTAAGTATTACAATATGTCTTAATTAGCTGGCTTCACTAGCCCATTAACTGCTGAATGACATGGAGCAGTAAACCTGAGGGCAATTCGCTGTCTGTTTGCGCGTTTATTGGGTTGATGACTCTGTGAATCTGGTTCACTGTCTCACTAATACTGACTTTTTGTTAGACATCTTTTAGTTTAGAAAGGAAATCAGACTGTTGGTATCGCTTTTGCTGCCACCAACCTTTTACAAGCCATAACCTTTGCATTTTTTTTACAAAATTCTCCTAAGTTTATGTGAGTGACCTCCAACGGTGCAGAAAAGCGTTGTGATTGTACCATATGTTGAGTCAGCTGCCTAAACTTTACTTTATTAATCTGGCACTTACGATATGATTATCTTGTTGTTTCTTCTTTTATGCCAGATCATGTGAACTGCTTGGTTAGCTTTATGTATGTCCACTGGATGCCGTCATGACCAACCAAATGACAGCAGTTATGATAAAGATTGAATATTTTTTAATTAGTGTGGGTTGCACTGTGATCAATTCTGCTTGTGTCAGTTTTAGGGCTTCAGTTTTTTCTCAAAGCTTGACAGCATTTACTGTTTTACACGTCAGCTAGAGGGATCCCCAATACAGATACTGCACCACCGTCTTTCGTGGAAGCTTCTGGGTGCCTTTAGGATGGCCGGTGCTTCTTTTTTTGTTGTCGTGCAATTCACTGCCGCTTCGTTAAACGTGTAGCTGCGGCAACCAATCACACAAAGTTAGAAACTACTTGGCAGCCTTTCATCTCGCTATCAGAGTATCACTCGTATTCACTATTGTGATTCATGTGTATTCAGCTTGAATGGTAGAGCAGTTTAGTAGACTAAATACGGGATCACGTCACATAATTTTTTTAACAATGCAAACCTCTCTCTGCTTCCATTTCTTGCGTTCAGTCTTTGATTTAGCCACTTGTGCAGCTGTCGGTTTTTATACTCGATGTTATGCCACCTTTGTGACTTGCTCTATGATGTTGACACACCCAAAAGTGCAGACTTCTTCGCATGCAACTGTCCTAAAAGGCAACTATAAATGTTGCTAGACAGCAAGTTGCTAAACTTAAAATTTAAAACCATTTTGATTTTTCCTCCGCTACTTCTAGGCTGGCCCCTGAAGCAATGTGGATCAGTGACCGGAGCAGGGATGCTGCCGCGTACTGCTGCTTGGCTCAGTGTGGACGAGTGCTGCAATAAGGACACCATCCGCCTTTGTGGACTTTTTCTGAAGGCGTTTAGTACACATAATTACTCATTCTACTTGACAAGAAACTGTTGTGCAACATAACCTTTGCTAACATTTGAAAATGCAAAATGAATCTATCAATTGCCAAAGCAAACCTGCTCCCATGGAGACTTCATATTTACTTTGAATAAAAAAAAATCACAAATACAGTTTGTAGTGCTGGATGTTTTCACTTTCACTTGACCTAAAACAACCAAATCTGGTCTGTTAGGTCATCTGCAAGCACAGTTACACCACAGTACTATCTGTCATCAGAGGTGAAATCAAAGTCGAACCCACCTCAACTTTTCGAGGGCTGGGTGGACTTTTCACTGCACAATGACTTCAATTTCTACCATGTTCATAATCCTTGAATTGAAATGCGTTTTGCTGGTGATATTTTAAACTAATAAAATTCCATCGGGTAAGCCATTCGGTCTGTCCTGTCAATTTGTCTGCTGTGTTATGGCTATGTAGGTCAGTTGGTCAAAAATATTTGTGTTGCGAAATATGTAAAGGAATATGGGTTAGTATATACAGAAGGAGGTCCCATGGCACAAGGCTTAAAGGCTCAAGGCTCCTGTGAAGACTATGTATGTTGATAACTATAGACAAATGGCAACTAAAAAGAGGCAAGTAATTATGATAGGGATGAAGACAGAGCAAACTTGTAAATTAAAGCTGAAATGGTAATAAAACAATCTTCAGTAATTATACATGGCTATGAAGAAAATGGCAGTAGAATATTGAACAAAAGGGACGTTAATTAATCATACACCAGACAACTCAAATCTACTTAAAGGTATTGAATGACAATTGTTTAGTGAATAGTGGTATTGAACTCCAAAAAGCAAATATGGTAGTGTGTTTGCCGTAGTTAGTGCGAGTATGTGGTAGTAAAAAAATTGTTAGAGGCGAACCTGGTGGGATTAGCATTTACCAATTGAAATTTTTGCAAGACATTGGCTGTTATGGAACCGTTAAAACACTTGAATACAAGAATCCCCAGTGTATCTTTGAATAAATTACGCACTGTTAGTACACTATGTTGCTGAAGAAGGGGGGCACGCTGGTGCATAGAGTACTGAATGTTAGGATGCGAATAGCTTGGTTTTGGAGACCTTGAAGTGGGAGGATATGAGATGGATAGGTGTTTTCCCATGACGTGATGCAGTAGGTAATACGACTGTAGATAATGGGGTAGTATAGCTTAAGCGAAGTTGAAGCATGGTCATTCTTTAAATTATGTTCTGATACCACAAGCTATCCTCTGTCTTATAAGTGAAATGTGATGATAGTACTTTAGATGAGCATCTAGGAGTACTCCCAAGAATGTGAACTTAGTGGAACAAAGATGTCTGTGGCTCTTGATAGTACTAGCCAGGGTAGGTGAAAGAGCATTATGGCTCGAATGAAAGATAATGAACAGTGTTTTATTTGTCTGAATTGTTAAAACATTAGCCGTGCACCAGTTCTTTAATAATGGTGTCCAAGGACTTCTGCTGTGCAATCATAAGAGCTCTTTACATCCCATTGCTAATCCGAGAAAATGGGGGACCACAAGCAGGCCATTGTGACCAGCACGTCATTGCCGTCGCGTATTCAAGACCCGAGCCCTACACCAAGAACGTCCATGTTTATTTCTATCGCTCGTGCCCTCCCATTCTTCTTTCTCTTTGATTCTCCTGCTTGTTGTCGCGCGGCCGCAATCATTTGCAACAATTGCCTCATCTTGAAATTTGTTTAGAAACCTTCACTCGTACACCATGCTAGACAGCTTGGGATGCAAACTGCTTTTAAGGATCAATGGGCATTGTCACATAGTCTCCATCAACAGAGGCACTTGTGTACTGCTCTGCTTCACCAAATGTATTCACAATAAAAGAACAAAAGGTAGCTCTTAGTATTAGACTTTATAATTTTGCAGTTGTACATCTGCACATTTCTAAAAAATGAAATTTCAACTGTCTGGATTTATAAATGTAAACACCTCTTCGAGAGACATAAAAACTAATATTTTCACGTGGTCATGATGTTGAAGACTGCAGTATTCCGCGGGGTTGAGACCAAACTTTTTATTTCTGCGAAACTTTGCCTGAAGTACGGAAAGCCTAACTACAAACAATACATAGTCTGCCCTACCCTAATAGCGGTAAACAGTGCACCAGCCATCAATAATCTGACGAGCAGTACAGCGCATCTGCTTTTATACAAGTGCTATTGAAAATTCTGAGGTTATTGCTGGTGGCTGCATAAGCACTAGACTATTTGCGTCCTGTCCACAAAATTAACAGTGTGATCTTAAGTTATCACGGAGCTCCTGAAAAACTGCTGCGCCGAGTGTTGCTTAGAGTCTTTGTGGGTGAAACCCGACTTTATCGAAATAAAACACACGTGGCAATATGCATGTACTTAGTTGTCAGGCTTGTCATTTATTTGCTAAATTTATCCCAAGTAAAAAGATATTTCTATCCCAAAAGGCCAAAAAAACATCTGAATGTGGAGTGTTGTGCTGCACGTGTTATTGCTGTGAGAAATATATAAAGCAATTCACATAGCTGTAATAATAATATACGTGAACTTCACATTCTCCAAGCAGTTCACAGTGGCAAGTAAATTTTTTAATTTTCAACACATCTCATGATAGCCTTAATTAATCTTTTTATATCCAGAATTATCTGGCAAAAACAATTAACATATGGCATTTTCTTTTTTTTATTTCAGGACAACATTGAAATGGCAATGTGAGGTTTTACATTTGTTTTTATTATTGTTTTGCAACAAAGCACCCAGAATATGTAGGCGTAAACTTGAGCCAGAAAATGGATGCTTCCAAAGCTTCTCAGAAAATAGATTTTATTGATATTAACAATTATAAATTATCCAAGTTGCCACTCGTGAATTCGGCAAGAATTTTGCCAATGTATTGGCACTCGCTGCATTTTCTGTCTCGCATGTGTTGAATATTAAAATGTACTTTTTTTGTAGTTTGCTTAGTTAACTTTATTCCTATTTCAGCAAACTTATTTGTACTGTCTGACCTTGTGTTTTTATCATTATTGCACAAATAATGCAATAATAAACAAGTAAGTTCTTATGAACAGGCTTATGCTTAGTTAACTAATGTAAGTTAAGAGTAGAAAAGATGTGCAATAAACTGATCCTGCTTGCTAATGGATGACAAGATTAAGAGCAACTTTCACCAAATACACTTATGTTTTTACTTGCATTGCATGTCGCGCATTGGCATCACCTGTAGCCAGGTGCGTATTCTTTTTTTCCATTTACGCACCTTGAGGCATGTGCAAGGGTGTGTGTGTTCAATGAGAGATGGGATACAGCACAAAAAACAAAAAAGCACTCGTGATGTTTACAGATGCCCAATCACATTCACACAAGAAGGTGGTGGGTGGGTCATTGGTAGCGGCAACACTACTAGCGGTGTGCAAATACTTAAATAACGGAGCAAATAGCATGTGCTAGTCAAATTTAATTGTACATACATAAAATACCCAATATTTGAAAAATAATTGGCCCCTATGGGAGAAGCAGCAAAATATGGGATCAGCTGAAGGTTTACTTTCTTTTTGTAATCCCTGAACAACCACAATAAATGCAGCCCAAGTATTGGCAGCACTATTGATTCTATAACCATTACCAGATAAAGCATTTTTGCTGCAAACTGTACTTTCACTCTGTTTTTACTGTAGTGGAACTGCATCGCACTAATCCTTTCCTGTTTTCATCATTGAAGTTAGGGACTATGACTGCATTTAGCTTCACGAATAAAAACACATGCCAGTAAGTCTTTTGTTCACGTAAATTGTTCTTACAGATACAGCTTTCAACACTTGGTTTTTACATGCTCTCTGTGCCAGGGCATATGTTGCAATAATTTTGCCTGTTCCAATAAATCTTTAGCTGAATGCATGGTGTTAGAATCAAAATTGTTTAGATTTTATGCTGAAATTTTACTTAAAAGCTGGCAACACAGTTTCCAACTTGAATAATGGAGTTGCTGCAGTATTTTGACATACGGTTGAAAAGTATTTCAAAGGCTCTGGTCGCTGCTGTATACAAGCTTATCACAGTTTTTATAATTGTAGTGTTGTTTGGTGACAGCTCGTGAATATTTATTTCAAATAAACTGTTGTGGAGTTCTAGGATTATTTTTAAAAAGGTTTCCTTTCTATTTGAAAACTATCAGAAGAGTATTAGGTTATTTTAAGCGTTATATTTTGTTATACTGTTATTAAATTCATATTGAATTCGCTTTTGAAGTTTACTGCTCGCAAACCACTTGCTTGCGCGCGTCTGTAATATGACAGTGCTCATGCTGTCAACGCTTCACCACTCTACATGCATGCATCGCACCGCCGCGGTGGTCTAGTGGCTAAGGTACTCGGCTGCTGACCCGCAGGGCGCGGGTTCGAATCCCGGCTGCGGCGGCTGGATTTCCGATGGAGGCGGAAATGTTGTAGGCCCGTGTGCTCAGATTTGGGTGCACGTTAAAGAACCCCAGGTGGTCTAAATTTCCGGAGCCCTCCACTACGGCGTCTCTCATAATCATATAGTGGTTTTGGGACGTTAAACCCCACATATCAATCAATGCATGCATCGCGGTGAAGTGGGCAAAAAAAAAAAAAAGAAACGCTAGTTAGAGACGGGTTCTTTACATGCACAACATCAGTAGATTTCGAAGTGTGTTTGGCCTAGAGGGTGGTGGTGGTAGTGGTTACAATGAAGAGGAAAAAGGCACCTAATTTCTGTCTGCCTTCAGGCGACACGGCGCAGTGCCTTATAGGGGTGGGGGGAAGGAGGGATAAAAAGAATAGAAGGAAAGTAGAAGCAGAAGAAGACAGCCAACGAGAGGAAAAAGAAGGAGATAGGAAAGTCGCCTAGAGGGCATACGCTGTCACCTACATCTTTCTCTTCTAATAATAGCGCGGCCTCTCGCTCCTCACGTGAACGGAATAGCTTGGCGTGTTGAACGGAGTTGCTTGGCGTAGTGTGACACTAAGAAGACATTCGTTTGCAGGTCTATCGAGAGGCTGCTACAGATATTCGTGCTTCTCATTTCGCATCGCTATCATAATCAGTAGCGGTGGCATTCACTACGAGTAGCCTAAGATATGCCAGAGTGAGTGCAAGCTCGATCGAGTGACGTGCGCGACGTAGGCACTCAAGTGCTCCGAAACCGGCTCTTTGAGCTGCAACAAACGCTTATCGAGTTACGATTATTGTTATATAGTTCGCACATGAACTCTTCAAACCGTCATCATCCATTTTTCACAGCATATCTGCGCCGACTTCGATGCTTTCGGCGATCGTTGCAAGCGGAGCGACGAGTCTTTCGGCAGCGTCGACACAGGCGTGTGCACAGCGCTTCTGTAGCACCTTGATAGCACCAACTACTTGATAGCACTGTCAGTGCCAAGTCGGACATGACTGTGGACGAACTGCAGAGATTCTGGGACTTGGAAAACATGGGCATCAAGGAGAAACCAGCAACAAAGATGAACGATGAACATGTGCTAGACTACGTCCGACAAACAATGGAGTTCAAGGCAGGAAGATACCAAGTGCGGCTACCATGGAAGCAAAACGTGACATTGGACGACAACACCATTGCAGAGAAGAGGCTTATCCAGGTGACCAAGAAATTATGCAAGGATAAAGATGAACTCCTAGCCTATGACAAAGCTATTCGAGAGTACTTAGAGCAAGAAATAGCAGAAAACGTCGAAAATGCTGGATCCGATATACAGAACAAATTTGTATACTACATGCCGCATCAAGCAGTAATTAAGAAGGACCGAACAACGACAAAAATACGGATCGTCTTTGACGCATCGTCAAGCCAGAATCCAGGTGAATCCTTGAATGACAACTTGGAAAAGGGGCCAAACCTAAACCCCGACATCACAAGCTTGCTGATGAACTTTCGACATCACAAGATCGCTTTGTCAGCCGACGTTGAAAAAGCATTCTTGCAGATCAAGATACATAAAAATGACCGAGACGCACTCCGATTTATGTGGTCGGAAAGAATACCCAGCGAAGATATGCCAACCCCAAAGATAAAAACGTGGAGGATGACGAAAGTTACTTTCGGAACTACACCAAGTAGCTTCCTTCTAGCGGCCACGATTCATCGACATTCGGATAAATTCGAAGAAAAATATCCTGCAGTTATAGCGCAATTCCGGAAAGGAATCTACGTCGATGACGTTTTACTAGGAGCCGACGAATACTCGAAATCGACAAAGATATACAAAGAAGCGCAGATATTTTTCGCAATGCGGGAATGAATTTAAGAAAATGGATTTCAAATGACGCCGAGCTAAGAAAACTTTTTGATGAAGAAGGAGAGGATCTGGATCGAGGGATAAGAAAAGAGGGACAAATCAAGATTTTGGGACTGAAATGGAATTTCGTAGACGACGTGTTGAGCTTTCCCGACACTACATGGCGAAATGACAAGGACATGAGACAACTCTCAAAAAGACACGTATTGCAGGCCACGGCAAAGCTATATGACTCTTTAGGTTTTTTGACACCATTTTCAGTTAGAGCAAAAATATTGCTGCAAAAAATTTGGATGGATAAACTGAAATGGGATGACCCGTTACCAAGCCAGCATAGATCAGCTTGGAAGGACTGGTCGGAGGAGCTTCAGCACTTAGATGACTTCACCGTTAACAGATGTTATGACAACAGGCAAGCTGAAGTGAAAGCATCGACTCTACACGTGTTCTCCGATGCGAGTCTAATGGCGTATGGAGCAGCAGCATACATTGTAACAAAATACTCCGATGGAAGCAATGAAGCCAATTTAATCATTGCAAAGGGTAGAGTCGCTCCAATCAAAAAGATTACACTAGCAAGATTGGAGTTGGTGGCCATAATATCAGTCAGATTGGCCAGTCATATAACTGAGAATTTCATCAGGAAACTAAGGAATGTGAAATTCTGGACTGACTCTCAAATTGTATTGTGCTGGATAAAGTCTAAGAGGCGAAAGATCTGTTTGTTTGCAACCACGCAGCAGAAATTAAGAGCAAGTCCAATGAGAGTCAATGGGGCTATGTTAAAAGTGATGAAAATTCTGCGGATTTGATGACAAGGGGGATGAAGATGAAACGTTTGCTGGACAGTGAATTATGGCGGAAAGGCCCCACGTGGATCAAGAATGAAAAACAAAGGCCTGATTATGACATCACGCAAGAATCGGACAGTGATGACAACAACGACGAAGAAAAGACCGTGGCAAGATTAACAACCACCACAAGTGAAGAAAAAATAATTGATGTGAGCAGGTTTGGATCATCCAAGAAAGCGTTACGAGTTACCGCGTGGGTGATGCGTTATATAGGAAACCGACGAAAACAAAGGAAAACAGGTTCGCTGACAGAAGAAGAATTGGACAAGGCGGAGTTTGTGCTGATAAAGCAGGAGCAGAAAACGCTACAAAATGCAGTGACACGAATATATGACAACATGAATCTGTACGGCACGAACATCTTCGAAGATGATCAAGGTGTCCTAAGAGTAAAAGGGAGGCTTCAGTGGAGTGATTTGAGCTTTGATGAGAAGCATCCTATTATTTTACTAAGAGAAAGTCACTTTTCAGAACTCCTAGTTCTGAACCCGCATCAAGTAACAATGCACGGTGGCGTTGCGGCAACATTGACATATCTAAAAATGAAGTGTTGGATTGTGCGTGCCCGACAGATGGTGAAATATGTGATAAAGAAATGCATCACATGTAGGAGATTCAATTATAGACCAATGGCACAAGAAATTCCACCACTACCAGCTGACAGGATAACACAGACGAGGCCATTCGACACAGTTGGTATAGACTTTGCTGGACCGCTAAATGCTCGAGAGGAGAAAAGCGAAAAAATTACAAAGTTTTACATTGTGATAATTACGTGTGCAGTAACAAGAGCCATACAACTGGAGTTGGTCAAGAGGATGTCATCAGAAGCGTTTATACAAGCATTCCGAAGATTCGTAGCTAGAAGAGGATTGTGTACAACTATTTACAGTGATAATGCAAGAGCATTCAAGAAATCTGAGAAAGAGATGAACAAGATATTAAAGATGGAAGATGAAAGGGTTCAACAGTATACCAGTAACCTGAAAATAAAATGGAAGTTTATTGTAGAGTTAGCTCCATGGTGGGGAGGATTTTATGAAAGACTGATCAGAAGCTTGCAACCTTTTCCTTGCTTGCAACCCTGCCAGTCAAGCACAAATATGTATTATACGAATCAAATAAAGAGAAAAAAAAAGAAAAAAGCACACCGGGTGGATGGGTTGGATATTCCTGGGCTTATGCCACAGCCTCGTCACCTTTCTATTTATCACCGCCTAGACTGACGACGATCACCAGAAGAACTACAGACTGTGGTTGTCGAAGCAGAAGGAGTACTTAACAACCGGCCTCTTACTTATGTGTATGACGATCCTAACGAGCCACAACCCATCACACCGGCGGACGTTATAGGAGGCAGGCAAGCAATGAACAAGCAGGAAGAAAACAGACTCGGAGAATACAGTTTGCTGAATTACTGGAGTGCAAGAAAGCGGGCAATGATAAAATGGTGGACCAGATGGAAAAAGGAGTACCTGAGGGAGCTTAAGTGTGCCAGCAGAAAAACAGAGCGTCACACAAATGTACAAGAAGGAGACGTACTTCCGTTTGGAGAAGCGCGAAAAAGAACTCAGTGGAAACTCTGCAAGGTCGAAAAGATTTTCCCAGGCAAGGATGGACTAGTGAGAACATGCTTGCTTCGTACACCTGAAGAAAAATTAGTCAAGAGGCCGATTCAACTGTTGTATTCGCTCGAAGGTTGCTTTGGTTGAACCTGGCCGGCGGGAAGATGTAGAAAACAGATTGAAGATGGAGCTCGGAGGCGAGGAAGAAGAAGTAGCCAGGGGCACGCTCTGCATATTTTTTTATTTCCTGTTCTGTCAACAATAAACCGAAGACGTATCGGTTCTGCGGTCTCTCTGGTCCTTCTGAAACAACCGATGAAGTGACTATTCCAAGCTTCGTTTTTTTTTATGAATATTACTGTTGCTTCTTAAAGGTACACTTAAGTAAATTGCAGCTCAGGAATGGAATTCTTTGTGACATCACTTTTATTAGAGAGGTTTCTCGTTTAAATACTGCCATCGAATACTATCTCTGAAATTGTGCCTTATTGCTAGATTCATTTCATGTCTGATAAGGACCTCACAGCTATAATGAGTGACTTAATCACAGAGTAAACTGATAAATTTTTCTTTGAGAACTTTCATAATTTTCAAGATCGTGATTCGTAGTTATCGAAGATTAAAGTTGCATTTTCGTTGCACTAACATTCATGCACTAAAACCCCAGTGCACGAATGTTAGTGCGATTGTATTGAGTGTTCTTTTTTACTCCCCCCATTCCCAAGAAATTTCATTCGCATTGACTTAATGTCTTTGGAGACAGCTTAATTTATTTCTAGAGATTAAAGAACCCGTTGCACCAAATTTGGAAACTGGAAATGCTTGTGTTGTTTGACACTCCTGCATTTGGGGCCAGTTCTGACCGATTATTAGTGGCAAGCATTGCCTGTGAGATATTTTAATTCAGTCTTAAAGTCAGGGTGGGCACTCACAGGAGTATTCAGGTGCAATCGACATTTTCTATAGTTGACGTAGACGGAAGGCCCCTTTGTGACATTGCAAAGGTCAAGCAAATATTGTCGGCACCAAAGAACATTTGCGGGGTTCGTCATCCCTCTTGCTCTGTTGTCAGCTGCTCTCAGGGTGGTCTTGGCTGCTTACGCCAGGAGTGCTTTTCTTTTTTCTGAGGGGGACACTCTCAAAGCACCCACAATGTTTCATTCTTCACCACCCGCGGATCCCCCTACATGAAAACAGCGCTTACGGTCATCGATGCGCGAATGCACATAGCCTCGGGCACCGTGCCACAGTGGGGCACTAGTTTCTTATTGTATATAAGCGAGCATTCCGAAATGATGCAAGATTGTTCTGAATTAATGAGCCTATAGCATTAATTACACCATGTGGTTGAGCACTTAAGATTCAATTTAGGCATTACCAGATCCTCAAAGCTACAAAAAAACAAGCAAACAAGACTTTCACTGTCCTTCAAGAATTATATAAACCACAACAAAGGCTCTCAGAAATAGATGGGGCTAGAAAGTACATTTAGTGGATTTTTAAGACGGTTTTCTGGATTATTAAGGGTCTTCTTGTGGCAGAGAAAGAACGCAACTTTGTTGTCATATGCTCTAATAGAATTAAGTGATTCACGTAGATGAGCCTGGTGGCTGCCTAAGAAAGGTGCTTTGGTGTGTTTTGTGGTATGGCAATTCAGCCACACAAGTGGAATAACCTTTTCTTTTTGTCGTTCCTTTACAGTGACAGACAGAGCTTTCAAATAAATGCTTGCATCTGCTTTCGTGCTGTCACTAGCGGAATTTACTGCAGCGTATGCATGCACAGTGCAGTCAAATGATGTAGTTAGTGTACGTGCATCTGTTGATATAGTGTAATACAGCAAGACAGTTCTAGTTGCATCGCTAGGCTCACAAAACAAAGATGGCATCGTGGTCCTTAGGCTTTACCTGTCTGTTGCACTTAATATTACCTCGTATTAAACAACCAGCCATTTCCGTAATGCGGCAGTCAGTGCTTGTGCCCTTCCTGGTTGGAAAAGTCGCGAAACGACCCCTCGTCTCATCGGTTTCTGTTCTAGCAATGCCAGTTCCCCTGGCCCCTACCAAAGCCCACCGAGAACGCCAGAGGGCATCAGGGAAACATAGAAAAGGTGAATTCAATCATAAGCCCTCAAGACTTAGTATCGTATGTTTTAGTACACATGTGAAAGTCATACACACATGCTCTGTGCCCGTTTTGTCTACAGGATGCACCATCCGCACGACAGCCAGTGCTTGGCGGACTACCCAGTGGCACTGAAAGCAGTTACACGTGGCAAGAGCGTGTTCTGCATGATGTGCCACCCAAAGTTTGCCAAGTAAGCAGGCTGCATCATTTTATTAAAACACACCAGTGAGGTCGCAACAATAAATTATAGCAGCTTCACACCAAGCCTGAGAAGAAGCGGTGCTGGGCGGCTTTCTTTGCTTCTCCTTCTGTTTCATGCATTGCTTTTTTGCACATTTCTTTTTCCCTTTGTATCTCAGTCTTTTTTTCTTCTACCATCGCTTTTTTTCTCTCTCCATATCTAACTTTTCCCTCTCTTTATCTTGTTCGTGTGTATATGTTTGTTTAACACTTGCAGCTGCTATACGCAGTAGTGGGGCTTGTCCCGATTTCTGTGGCGCATGCCCACCTGAGAAGTTTTGCATTACGAAGCACAAGTTAACAATAGCTTAAACAGCTCCACTGGAAGGGAATGAATAGAATGCATGGTGGTTTACGATGTTGATACACTCGAACCTAGATATAGCGAAATATTGGTTTTGGGAAAGTAATTTAAGAATACTCTTGCAATAGATAGTATTATGAATGTACTTTTATAACAAATCTTTGGATATAATAAACTTATTTCGGAGGCAAAGCTCCTTAGAGTGTGGGTCGTTCCCTCGTAGTATGTTGTAGTAGCCACTTCTAGTTAGATTTAAGAATGGCTCACTAGGTGGTAGGTGGCATTAGTGATTTTCGTATAGTTGACGGGCAAATAGGATAGACGGTGCTGTTATAAGCAATTCACGGCATATCCACGGAGTGAATGATGATGAGTGGGGCGAAGCTTCGTCCGTCCGATGATAGTGTGATAGTAGTGGACGAACGGACGCTTTGCCAACTTATTATCATTCACTCTGTGGATATGCTATGAATTTTTTGTATAAGATGTAACTTGGCTATAAAGAGGTTTAAGAGTAGTTTGTTCACGATAGAGCACAAGTTACCGACAGCGTAAGAAGCTTCAGTGTTAAAGCAGGCAAGATGATTGACCATAGACAAGGTAGGCAAGCACTACCACGTGACATTTTCCTGTCACCATAACCTGAATGGGCATCAGATGAAAATTGCATGCAGCTATGGTTTCTCCCAACTCCCGCTTTTGCTCCGAATTTCATTAGATAATTGCTACTACCCTGCATTACAAAATTTCATTTCACCTCTTGCGTTAGCCGAGAGCACATTTTTTTAAAAAGATACATCTAATACTAAACTGTGTATATGGAGACGAGGTGAATTGCAGGTTTGTGCAAAAACCTTTTTTTTTTTCGTTTAATGGATATTAGTAACCTCTCTTAAGAGTTTTGAAGTAAATTGAAATAGTTGCTGAAATTTATTAGCAGTGGAATGCTAGCTGCTCGAGGCAAAATTTTTGCATTCTAAAAGTTGCCGCACTTAAGTCAAAAAACTGTTTTTAAATGAAGGATGAATCTGGGATGCAAGAAATGTGCTTAAAGTGCACCTTTGCAGCAGGAAAAATTTCCCTTGGAGATGGAGACGATTTCATGGCAAAGCGGCCACCCGCTGCGGTGAAACAACTTTTTCAATGGGTTACTGGCAGCAAAAGAAGTGTTTATTTGTTTGGACAAAATTTTAAATTTGCATCGTAGCAAATCTAGACACTATAACATACATGTGCCCTGGCAAACTTTCAAGGGGTGAGTAAATGTTTGAAAATTTCAAGAAATTGAATCGCTGCTAACCGTCAGCACTGATATATCACTTCACAAAACAAAAAACAAATTTACGCAAAAAATTATAAGCTTTATACCCAAGTGCTTACCACAAGATAAAAAAAGCAGTATATTGCAACAGGCTGTATGTAATTTGGTGACGCAGACTTTGCCATCTACTAGGGCAAGGTAGCCGTGGAGCAGGCTTATCGAGTGTGCGAGAGACACTGGCTAGGACCGCAACAAAGTGGACGCTAGTGGCACGGCACAAAAACATATATTATAATGCAAGAAGGCACACACAACACAAATACAAAACACAGAAATACAAGGAACACGAGAAGCGTCTTTAAAAACTGTTCAAAGAAGCGCCTTGGTCACGCTATGGGCCTTGACTTGATGGTCGTGGCTGCGTCGCGGATCGTGGACGCTGTCAGGCAAGAAGGGCCAGGCGGGTGGTCGCAGGTTCTGCATCTGCTGGGTGCTGGAGTAAAAGACGTGCCGTGTGCAGAGTCCTTCGGGCGTTCACATCCGACAAGGTATCTCCAGCAAAGTTGCCCTCCTGAACTTTGCATCCGGCCAGGCCAATGTGTCTTCTCTCGAGCTTCTGGCTCCGTCTGCCCGACCAGCGTGGCCGGTTCTTTCTTCTTTTTCACCTGCCACGAGGGCACGTGCAACTAGGCGAAGCTGAAGATAGATGCACGTTCTCATGCGTTTTTGCTGCCACTTTGTCGTCTCTTTAGTGACGTCAAAAGACCTCATCACACCATGCTATACATGGTTAACACTATTTCCTTTATGGGCATGTGCACGCAAGCAAGACGTATGCTCATTTGCTTCTAATGCTTTGATAATGCTTTTAACCATGTGAACACTTTTTTTTTGCAAGAACTAGAATATTCTAAAAACTTTTTGATATTCAGTTACTGTTTATACACAGTTGTAAGTTGGCTCAAATGTAGGTTGAGCCCACCCCGTTTTCAAATGTGTGGAGCTGTACAGCTTTTGTTTCTGTTTGGTTTTATTTTTTTCCTCCTCTCTTTCTTTTTGTATTTTCCAATCGGTTGTCTCTTTTTCGTGTCCTTTATAATTTTTTCTTTCTTTGAACATTTATACGTGGTTTTGCCTTCGTTAGCCCAGACTGCTGCATTTAATATCATGTACTTCTTTGTCTATGCATCTTCTATCGACATGATTGCTCTGCAGGCAAGCTAATCACAAATCACATTCCTTCCTGTGGTACACGTAAATAACCACATACAATGAAGTTATTGTGCTTGCATAATGCACTTAACACCGATTAGCCTGTAAGGTGTTTTGTAATGTTCAGACAAATAACTTGAATGCCTGTGTGAAAAGGTGGATTCATGGCCGAGCTTCAGAGCTATACAGAAAAGCTAGCTTCATGCCATTGCCTTTCTTTTTTAGCTTCCACAAATCATTGCAAATGTGCCGATTATACGCAAGATAACACTATTGTTTTCAATCTCTTCAAGGGACCGACAGTGATTTCTCTTACCACAATTTTTTTTATGTTGCAACAGAAAGCTAACCTTTCGCGGTGTTTGTAACTGCAGTGGTTAATCCCAAAAGCTCATAGTTATTTTACAAGCAGTACATTTTTAGATCGGAAAGTCTCTAAACCTATGTACATCTGCCACCAACCCTTTTCTTGATTAGTTAAAGCTGTCGTCCTGCTCGCGAAGGAGTTCCTTAAACTATCCTTAACAAATTTTATTACGTGCTTTTCAACTATATTGTAAATAACCGGCTGTGACAATGAGATGACGTGGCATTACAGTGAATGCCCGTTAATTTGAACGGGGGGGAAGGGGGGTTGGGCAGCAGTCCTGTGTACTTCAATGGGGTTAAACTCCCAATAATTCGAGTGGGTCGTTATTCACAACGGTCAATTCAAACTGCAAGCCCTTGATTTTCATCGCTCCTCGCAGAACTTGGTCCAGAGTGATCACAGTATGTTGCAAAACCAAACTTAAAGCTAAATTTACTCGAGATGCAAAACAACAAAACATTTCTCAGCAGATGAGAATGCGAACACTGTGCTGGAGCTAGATATGATGCTCGTAGAATCGCGATTGAAGAAAGACTTGCAAATGCAAATTACTGATGACTTCCGATTCTAATTGCGTCAACTTTGCCATGCAAGTTCACATATTTTGGAGCATAAATGGCATCCCACGTTCGACATTAAGACTCACTGCAGACGCGAGTGCATGTCTGTGCTTATTTCTGGCTGTCACGGTCTGTTCAATTAATTGTGTTCGCTGTTAGAGCTCCGTGAACGTATTAACCTGCCACAAATCCGTAGTAGCGCCTAGATCTCAGTGATGACTACAGAGGTGGTTTATTTGTGTTCTGCCTGCGCAGTATGGTGCAATGCCCATTAATTCTAGTGGTCGCCCACTAATTCGAACACCGTTTAATTTTAGCAATTTTATAGGCTCTTTTTGAGCTCGGATTAACGAGTTTTTACTATATGCACATTTCTTTTATTTGTGCCGCACCATGTGCACCTGTGCCCAAGGGGGGGGGGGGGGGCATGTATCGGCGTCGTTACACTCTCGATACACAAGCCAAGCCAAGTCACTGAAAAGTTTCTGGAAGTGCGCTGACGAGCATGGGACGATTGCATCACACGACGGCAACTCACTACTAACACAGGCATTTTTACGCAGTACACTTTTTGTATGTAATATCTGCTTAGACAAACAAACAGTATTTCAATATTAACGAATAAATCATCAACTGTGTACAGCAGTCAGTGGTCACGTGGCCGGGTACATTGTTTCGTTCTTGTTCTTGCTGTCACAGGTCATGTTTCGCGTCGTTAAATGAATAAATAAAAATATAAATGCAAAATAAAAAAAATGACGGACAGGGTTGGTTTGAATCAATGGAACGGACCATCTGTGGAGTCATCATCTCATTTCATGTTGTGGGCGATCACCGGTCCCTTTAAGCTTTGTATTCCGCACAATTTTGCTTCTCAGCCCTTCAACTGCCATTAACCAGCACTCAGAGTACAGGTGTAAACTTTTTTCTAGGTGGCTGACCTACGAGAATGAACATGTCACCAGTGACCCATACGTCTTCTGCGATGGCTGTTTTCGATCGTACAACTACACTGCCGACAATCAGAAGTTAGGCAATTTTCGTGCAGCTGATTTCCTCGACTGGAACAATGTACTGTAATGTGTATGTGTAAGCATGTAGTACATACGAGGTTTTCTTGCTTGTATAACAGACTTATTTGTTGCATTAATAAAGTGCATAACTAATGAGCTCCAGTGTTTCTTCCTCAGTAGTGATAACCAGAAGTCATTTTTAGCATGTAGTTTTACGTGAAGCATATTCAGCTGTAGAATTTAAGTAGAATGCCCAGTTTCCTAGCCTTTTGGTCACTGTTACACGGCTTCCTTAAGTCAATAAAATTTACGAGTTTTGTGTGCCAAAACCGAAATGGACCCTTTTCATAATTCTAAAGTATGCTTTTCTAGACTGCACATTGGACTCAACTAATGACGGCACACATGCTTCCAGTAGAGAGGAGGTCCTATACTTAAGGATAACTTTTTGTGGCAATAAAGGGAAAGCAACAGGGGCGGAGCTACTGCACATGTGTTCCTCCATGAAGTAGTCCCGGTATGGCTGGTATTTCGAATAACGGCAGTGTTCGAATAATGCTACTGCATAGAATTCGCTATGTCTGCTTACACAGCCATTTGTGAGTCAAATTTGTTACAAGCTCCTTCAGTGAGTTGTCTAAATAGCTGAAGGGAGACGACTGCTCACCTAAAAACTAATATGTCTTTTTGACTGGGAGATGCACCTAAAACGTGAGACGTTTTCAAATCTGCAAAAATGCGAGATGACACTTTATAAAGCAAAACAATTATCATCTCTTAGTTCGTGCACCGTCTCTTTATAAACAGCATCCCTTAGCAAATAAAGTAATGCTTTTTTATGATTTTGACGCCGAAAAACAGACACAATTGTGGGACTATACTCTTCAGACCACTTTGCTTCTGTAGCCTTGCCTTAATTGCCACAGAAAGTTGTCCCCGAGTATAGTCGCATGTGCTGGGGCTTGTCTGCTACGCACGTTTATACCAAGAGAGTGGAGTCGGCATTATCCGTGCCACAGTGCAAGCATACTCCGCCAGAACATGCTGCTTGCAATAAGTGACCAGCCGTCATTAGTTGGGCGAACTGCGTCGCAAGAAAGCTAGATTTCCTATTATGAAAAGGGTCCATTTTTCACTGCCAAGTAATCAAATCTGTGGTCACGTCGAAAACAACCATGGTTTCGTTTGCAGCATTCACGACAAGTAGGTTACTTTTCAATTGGCACTCACTGGCTGCACGATAATTTTTATAAGTCCATTAAAAAAATTAATGAAACCATGGTCTTGAAACATCACACTTATCACGAATATTGTGGTTGAGGCTAGCAGTACATGTGCACTTTTCTTTGAAGCTTCGTTTTCAAGGAGGCTATACAGCATAATCGAAACACTGTTCACATTGCCTTTTCAATCTCTTGCCTGGTTTTGTTTCTCAGTGCACAACAAAACTACTGCAAGGAAAGGAATGTCTGTGCATCTGTACATTGGCTCTATCAAACTATCCTAAAATGCACACTGCAAGTACAGTGGCAAGGTGCCCTTTATAACGTAATTGAGTTGGCGAAAAACTGTCTTTGCTTCTCCAAGGCAACACACGCACCTGCACATGATGATTATTAATGACAACACTGTGCTTTGTAATCACTTGGCTTTCAAACCAATTATTTGTTGTGCAATTCGCATTCTACTCTACTACCACGCAATATTACATAAGCCAATGAGGCACCTCACACTACATAGAACTCGTATAGCATCTCTTTTGCAAAATGATATTCAGCATGGCTTTGCTGAAGAACACCCGCCACACACTGCTCCGGAGTTCAATTGCCACTTCTACAGGAGATTTTTTTTTTATTTCCATCTATTCTGGATTCGCTGCTAGGGGGCTGTGAAGTACTGACTGGCTTCACATGGGCTCCTGCTTTCCTGGCTTTTTAACTAGCATCACAGCTCACGACCACCCTCACTTTGGCATCCGCGTAACAGGCAAGATGACAGCGATCGGCGGACACTAGCCACCGCCAAGTGGGTCCCTGATTTCTTTAATTTCGCGAGGCCACACACCCGCCCGGCTAAGCCTAACACAGAAGGCAAGCCCATCGAGAGACGTGCTGTTAGAGCACAGCGCGTGCTGGCGACGCTCGAGTGCCTCAAGGAGCATTGCACCGGCGCCAGCTCACGCGGCGTCCAGTTTACAAGATGAGCCAAGAAGGAGAAAAAGCAACCGAAACGCACAGTGATCAGCTGGCCGATGATACGAACGCTATGCATTGGAACGCGACCGAAATGCAGAACGCAGAGATTTCTTGGCGTTATGACGAGAGCAGTGGCAGAACAATTGAACGTGATAGCGTTTGGATCATGAGAGGAAGAAAAGGCAAGAAGGACGTGGGAAAAACACGACGCCAGAAGAGAAACTTCGCAAGGAAGGAACGACAACGCAGCAACACCAATCGCACCGTCGCAGGCCTATGATGCCACCCCTACCATTTGACGACTACAAAG
The DNA here is from genome assembly GCF_043290135.1 of Rhipicephalus microplus. Lineage (NCBI taxonomy): Eukaryota > Metazoa > Arthropoda > Arachnida > Ixodida > Ixodidae > Rhipicephalus > Rhipicephalus microplus. The sequence continues at coordinate 49,649,098 of NC_134710.1, read as the reverse complement.
TCGTCTACCGCCCGCAAGCAGGCCTCGCGTTAGCAAAGTGGAATAATATCGCCATCATGCAAGCCATCGAAAGGGCCAGCGGTCTGTCACAGCAGTATTTCGGCGAGAAAGTGTGCGTACAAGTGCAACGCCAAGAAAACCTGATTATAGCAAGCACGGTGGAATGTGAAAACGCGAAAAAACTTGAAGGCATCACCAGCATACAACTTGGCGGCACTTTCTTCACCATAAACCGCAACACAAGAACGCCGGACAACGTCTCTCGCGATGTCATAAGCACACTTCTGCCCGGCACGACGGAGACAGAACTCAAGGATGGCCCTCGTGCACCAGCACGGTACACGATTCTCCACGCCCGTGTGCTTGGACAATCGTCAGCTGCAGTGATCTTTTTCCAAGGGCCGCATGTTCCCTATTACGTCCGGTTCTACAGTCTCGACTTTCGATGCAGACCGTATCGAAAATCAGTGCAATATTGTAAGACCTGCGGCAACACGGGACACCGTCAGGATGTCTGCCCTCGACCACTTCAAGACTTCTGCTCTAAATGTGGGAAGGCCAACCAGCCATCAGACCATGCGTGCGAACCCGTCTGTAAGATATGTAGAGAGGGGCATAAAACTGCAAGCAAGGATTTTAAGAAAAGGCTTAAACCCAATCCGCCCCCATTCCACATCCGACAGCAACGAATAGACTGGCTAAAAGCACGAGACTGCCGTAACAGTCCTGGGAATGAAGACTTGCGGGACCTAGGAAGCCAAACGACCAATTTGAGCAGCAGCGCTACCATCACTTCTGCACAAGGTCGATCACGGCCCATACTCCGACGAAGCTCACGATCCCCATCCCGATCACGCTCACGCTCGCCCAAAAGAGTGAGCTATGCTACCGCAGCAAGTGGTTCGAGTAGCTCCGGAGCAACAAGCAAGTGCGTGCCTTCGTCACTTGACAACGAAGCCTTCCGATCACTCCAAGATATGGTGCACAATCAAGAAAGTGCATTACAGCATCAAGCCAGTCAATTACAAAGTCAACAAGCCATTATCGACAAGCTGATACATAGCCACCAGAAACAGCAAGACAGTATGAACAAGCTTCTTAAAAAAATGTGAGGAGCAAAAGAATCTGATAGACAAGCTTCACCAGAAATGCACTACCATCCAAAAGCATGATGGACAACAGGGTGCCCTCGTTCCCTCAACAAATGTGGAATCTAGTGTCGATGCCTGATTCCAGACCTTACAAGAAACTTTAATAAGAAGCATCCATACTACCGTAGAGAATATTGTACACACAGCAATAGTGAATTTCCCCGTAAGCATAAACAACAAAATTACCACGTTTCACGCCAAAGTTGACGGACTTGCAGCGCAGCTGAACAACTTCATAGCATACGTGAAGAAGACCTACGCCACCAAAGAGCACCTCGATACTTCTCTAAGTGACATTCATCCTAACAGGAAGCGGACACGAGCGAAAGGACGAAGTGCTTCTCGTTCAGTGTCACCTACCCGTGAGCGCCAGTGGGGACCTGAACAAATTGATGATGGCAGTCCCTAATAAGAAGGCAACAAACACGCTCTCAACTCTCCGCATCTCGCAGTGGAACTGTCGTTTTTACCGTCCACGTTTTTCTACTTTGCAAGAATTTGTCAAGCAAGACCCACCCGACCTCATAGCACTCCAAGAAACAAATACACATAATGAGCGGCTACAAGCGTACAACGCCCACGTCCAAACAAATCATACAGCAATCCTTACAAGAAAGACTCTCACGGTACAAGAATTAGAACCAGTAAACACACTTCTCGAGCACACCGTGGTAGAAGTAATACCGGAAAGGAAATCGCAAAGCAGACTCATTGTTGCGAGCGTGCACAGCCCCCCAAAAGACCAACTGCCAGAATTTGACCTTCTGGTTCGAGAACTGAAGAAAGGCGCTGATGGCCATCAAGTTGAGGGACTTTAATGCCCCTCGCACGGCTTGGGGCTACCATACCACAACAAAGAAAGGTGCCCGAGTAGACGACACGGCTCAGCAGCACAGACTGTCTTTGTGGAACGATGCACTCCAGACAACAAGAGGAGGGAATAGTGTCTCCAGAGACACAAACTCCAATCTCACGTTCACGTTAAATGTGCATTCAGCGGAGTGGAGCTGTCTCAGAGAAACCCTGGGAAGCGACCACCACATTATTCAATTAACCGTAGCTCATACACGCAAGCCCAGGAGGATTGGCACGGCCCAAATAACAGAGTGGGGTTCATTCCGGGGAGCTCTAAGTGTTGAGATTACCATCGATGACGTAGACGATTGGGTGAGGAAGGTCCTGGACATTGCGGACGAACACACCAAAAGAATACAGCTGAGTGAGGACTCACCAGCCGTTGACACGCACCTCCTTCATCTCTGGGAAGCAAGAAGATCTCTTCTCAGGAGATGGAAGAGGCAGAAGCTAAATAAGAAACTCAAGAAAAGAATCGCCCTGCTCACTGAAAAGCGCAGGAATATGCAGAGAGGTTAGGAAGACAGAACTGGTCTGCATTTTGCGACGCACTACAGGGAACTTTAAGCACAAAGAAAACGTGGCACATTCTGCGCGCTCTACTCGATACTCGACAACAGCCCTACAAGGACAGAGCAGCGCCAAAATATTTGCAGGCTGATACACAACTACGCCGGATCAGAGGAGGACCTCCTTCGAGAGCTCTAGAAGAAGCTGTCTGGAGACGTACCCATAACCTTGACGGCACACGACAAAGCCTACAACGTAAAACCAAACCTTGAACTTGATAAACCATTTACCTTGGCAGAACTAGGTGTAGCACTAGCTACACTCACTGAAAACACCAGCCCAGGGAAGGTTCACATTATGAACAAGCATCTCCGCAACCTTCCTCAACAGGCCACCGATGCCCTACTCCAGTATCTCAATGCTTGCTGGGAGAGTGGTGAGATACCGGCTACCTGGAAACATTCGATGATTACTATGATCTCGAAACCCAACAAGCCCCTCAGCATCGAAAACCTGCGCCCCATTTCTCTTACCTCGTGTGTAGGGAAACTATTCGAGCACATGGTGCACAACAGGCTAACCCGATACCTGGAAGACAAGGGTTATTTTTCTAACACAATGTTCGGATTCAGGCAACACCTATCCACGCAAGACATCTTCCTTTTGCTCAAGGAAGACCTCATCGATCACCTCACCACCAGAAGCAAATCTTCAATTGTAGCAATTGATATAAAGGGAGCTTTCGACCACGTCAGCCACTACGCAATCCTCTGCAATCTTGAACATCTGGACTGCGGGCCTCGGTTATACAACTACGTGAGAAATTTCCTCAAGCATCGCACGACCACAGTGGGAATTTACAACCTTCGCAGCGACACCTTCTGACAACCGAACAGAGGTACTCCACAGGGTTCGGTCATTTCGCCGTTGCTTTTCAACGTTGCATTGATCAGGTTACCCAGCCTTCTCGATGCTATACAAGACCTGCGACATGCCTTTTATGTGGACGACATTACGTTATGGACAAGGGCCTCAAATACCGGAATGCAAGAAATGCACTTACAAGAAGCAGTAGATATCATCGAGAGGTACTTGAAAAAATGTGGCCTTGAATGTGCTCCCGAAAAGTCAGAACACCTCATCCTGAAGTGTAGAACGAGAGGGCGGCCTTCCACAAACATTGAACCTGATCCCAGCGTCCCCGTCAACGGAAAGCCCATCTAGAAAATGGAAACATTTAAGTACTGGGGCTCTACATCCACAAAGATGGGTCAGGTGCGGCCACACTCCCTCAACTACAGCGCACGCTATCTCAACTAACGCATCTCGTCAGGCGAATCACGAACCGTAGAAGCGGCCTTAAAGAGTAAGACACGCTGCGCGTTGTGCAAGCTCTCCTCAGCAGTCGAATAACCTATGGCACTCCATACCTCGCCCTGAAGAACGCAGACGTAGAGAAGCTGAGCATCATGTTTCGTAAGGCCACCAAAATTGCTTTAGGGCTCCCATTCACGGCTTCCACTGCGAAACTACTGAAAATGGGCATGCACAATACCTGCCGCGAACTAGCCGAAGCCCACAGGGCTAGCCAGCTAGAACGACTGAAGCTGTCGCCCACTGGAAGATCAGCGTTACAATGACTGAACTATAGTGAAACCTTTATAGGCGATACAGACATGGACTGAAAACAATGGATTCCGCCAAACATCCGCGAATCTTTCTGTATTGCACGAATCCCCCGCAATATGCACCCCACACATCAGAAGGAAAGAATGCATGCACGAGTGAATGCTCTACGACGAAATCACAGCCAAGATCCAGACACCAGATATACAGACGCAGCCAAGTATCCTGGTAGAGATGCCTACGCTTTGAGCGTCGTTGATACTCGGGGTGTATAGCTCGCATCTGCCACAGTATGCACCCGAAGCCCAGAAACTGCAGAGGAGGTGGCAATTGCCCTAGCTATCACAATGTGCTTGGATGCAGCTGTGGTATTTACAGACTCTTAAGCAGCCATGCGAAACTACAGCAAAGGTCGTGTGTCTACCCATGTAATTCAGATATTGAAGCGCCGAAGCACTTTGATGCCGTTCACCTGTGTGACATGGGTTCCTGGGCACGAAGGGCTGGAGGGAAACGAGGCGGCTCATGCCGCGGCCCGCGATCACGCCTACCGGGCCACCCCTTCCCGCTTTCTTGACACCAGGACTGTGTCCGTGGAGGCTGAGTCGTTACCTAAGACTTACTCTGCAATACTGCAACACCATAGGCTGGCATGCAGAGAGTATCCGCCACCACACTCGAAGCTCAACAGAGGACAGCACTATACTGAGAAGACTGCAGAGCAACACGTACACACATGGCATACTAATGCACCGGTTGTACCCAACATTACACGAATATGTTTGCCCTATTTGCGCCGTACATAACAAGTTGGCCCACCTGACCCTCGAGTGTCCATGCAATAAAAATACAGATCTATCACCTCCACCGAACGCCATTGATGCTGGTAAAGAAAACAAACACCTCAAAAAACATGGGAGGCCAAGCTCGCCTTGGAGGACATGGACCAACAACGACGTCTCGTCTCCAGGGCCAAGGAGGCAGCGAAGGCCAGATGGTTCCTGGAATAAGGAGACCTCCCACCTAAGGTGAATGCGGAACCCACAACGCTACACCGTTTCGAAAATAAACGTTTATTCCTCCTTCTTCCTCCATCTACTCTGAATTTTAGCTCGCATACGATTTTTCACTCAACCAACAACGCCGACACCAAGATTTCTACAAAAACAAGCTCTTCAAAGCTATGGCATAAAAAAAATGTAGAAAGCAGATGAACTGATACTAAAACAAAGCAGTATAGATGGCCGCCCCTGGCCGTCTCGTCTCATAATATTGGGGATGCCTGCAGTTCTGAATTTTTCTGCCCTGCAATGCTAAATTGAGTACTTCAGAATTGTGCAATGTCACAACGTGTCGACAGGGTAGGCACTACTTTTAATTCTCAACCGTGAGCCCGTATCATAGGTAATATGTATTTAGGTGATGGGCCTAGAAAATATTTCAGGCTTGCTACATTTATTGTTAGAGTTAAGTTACACAGTTACTACAGCTAGAATTTATCGTTGCAGGTAATGACCGGTCTGCTGAGTATGCAGCGAACATGTATGCTAAAGGAACACTTATTAGATGTGTGCTTACAGATCGAAAAAGGCCCAATTCAAAGAAAATAAACGTTAGGCATGCATTGTACAATTTTGTTGTTTGTACATCTTTGTTGGTGCTCTTACAGTACACTATCTGCTCAGTACTGAGCACAATCCCTTTTTTGCATAGACATATCAATAGAACTTGAGCACTCTCTTGCAAGCAAGCACTCCTGAAATCAATTGGTGGTACATGATGTGAATCTGTCCAAATAGTGGATCAATAAAGGTCACATTTATTACACACTTGTTATTGTGTTTAGTTTTTCAGTATATTTGTGCTTGAAAGCTGAAGTTGTTTCTCCCTGCTACTTTTAGAGGTTAGGACTTGAAATACGTACTATCTCATAGTGTGGCTGTGGATAAGTCAAGATCACGTATGTTTCAACTACCTGTGCGATTTCCTAGATTTTTTTTTCATGACCATAGTGCACAGAATTTCACTTCGTAGTGGTAGACACAATAGTTATGACAACTTAATTCAAACAGAAGCAGATGTGCTCAAAGGAATCTGGGACGTTTCTCTGCTAATGAAAAAAAAAACAGTACCACATGCAATGAACACAATCTTGCTCTTCACGACAGCATTCAGGTCTTTGAGAAAGCTGTGCTGCAAGTGCTCATCACCTTTATGATTTATTATTTTAGGAGCCCATTGAACATATGTGCAAAGCTAAAGCAATTGAGTGTAGCCTTATGAGCTTTGGCACATCTTTTTGTAAACTTGTATGAGCTAAACACAGTTAATTAAGGCAGAACAGTTCTGGGTGTTGTTCGTAAAGTGTCACAAGGAACAACTAAATGTCGGAAAGCCTGTTAATGCCCCTCACTGCGGGGGTGTTCATTTCCCAATTAATAATTTCTGACAATTCACATGCCAACTATGAAGTGATCGTGAGTCGTACAGTAGTGGGCAAATTTAGATTGATTCTGGCTTCCACCGGTTCAGACAAATGACATTGTAGCCTCACAGGAGACAAGACTGTTTGTCGAAACATTTGCTCTGACGCCTCATGCTAGAGATTTTTCATATTTTCAAGCTTCCATCTTTTAAGGGTCAGTTTAGTTCACCTGCACCTATCGGAAAAGTTCATAGCTGTGCACGAGAAGTTCAGAATTTGTGCAGCACGAGTTCAGCAGTGCGGCATCACAAGTGAATGATAAGGTGCCAACAAGGCGGAATCCTTATTTTTGTTCGCTTAATTTAATGAGGTGCAAACATCTTGGCAAAGCACGCCGCACTTGTAGAGGTGGTTACAGTACCTACGTCTAATGCTATGTTGTTTGTTAAGCTGTGTGTGCGGCTGCACCAAACCAGTGCCGTCAGAGCAGAAGGTACAGGAAAGTCATGAACTAGTTTTGGTGCTGTACCTCTCCTGCGCTTTTTGAAATAAATAGCACAGTTTAGAAGATGCCGTTGCTGCGCCACTGAATTGAATGGCTAGGTGCAGCACTTTCTAAAATAAATCATGTGGTGCAGGCGAATCGAACAAACCATTAAGCACACAAGCGTCTTAGCGTTTCACCCCCATCGAAATATGGCCACTGTGGCTGGGATCAAACAGTGTGCTGTTGAGCTCAGCAGTGCCACACAATCTAACTAATAGTGTTACAGTTGCAACATTATTGAAGTGTAGATTTCATGCCACGGGAGACAGCCAATACTTGTGGCCAATCTAAAGCACCCCTCCACGATATGCGCGGTAAAACATTCACAAATACAGCATTGCATGTGTGAGGTTGAAGATGACCTGTTGTAGTGGATATTCAGATGTTTCAACGTGCTTGCAGAGTAAACATTTGGGGGTAGTCATGCTGTCATTGCATGGCAGTCTGAAAAAACAAGTAACATCACCAGATATCAATGCATGAAATCAATGCATAATCAATGGATGAAATTTTCCAAAGTAAACAAATAAACTCAGTTAACTAGTAAACAACAGTATTTTATACATATATGTAATGGTACCTCATAACACGTGTATCACTCAGGGCTGCCTCTTCACAAGGCATGTCATGTAGCAGGTTCCTTGCCCATTGTACACAGCTGCTTCCATGTCAGGTGGGCCAGGAGGCTGTGGCAGAAAAAAAAAGTATTTCTCATTTATGTGAAGCTTTCTTTGTCACACTATAGCAAAACCAGACCCATAATTATGTGATGATTCTGTGATGTATAAATTATGTGATATTATGTGATGTATAAATACACCAATACAAAAGGTGTAAACAATTTTTTTCTTCGAAAGAACAAAATGTGGGTGATTATAATGTTAAACTATCCCTCCTTGCTTCGTTTTGAAATAGTCGTTAGGTGTATATTGAACTGAATTGAGTTTAATGTGCAACAATGTTGCGAGAAAACAAGACAAAAAAGCTGCACTGAGCAGCTTATAGGGAACCTTGAGCGAATATTGGTTTAAACAGTTTCTGTCTTGCACACAGCACCAGCTTGTTACGCGAGGCAACAAATAACATGAAAATGGCTCATCGCGTAATGACCACTTATGCACGACCACGTAAAAAATAAGAGCATAAACTATTTTCGATTCGGCATATTGTTTGCCATTGGTTCTTTGGCATTTCGAATTTTCTGTGTGCCACAAAATTGCCTGCTTGTTGTATGACGTCACGAAGCCGGAGAGAATCTTCTTCTAAATGTAATTCTAGTAAGCTAGCTGCCAATCACACAAGCAGCGGCTACATATAGCAGCTGGCGAGATGGATTATAAGTTTAATAAAATATTTTCACAAGCAGCAGTGCATAGTAGTTTGTGAGCGCATACATATCTGTGAGCTCATACTTGCTGAGAGACAGGGGAATAGCGAGAAATTAAGCAGCGCTGCATGCGTGTGCTTATTTGCTGTCCGAAATGTATTTTGAGCTGTAAAGGACAATTCAAGTTGAGTGAAAACCAACTAGCCCGATTCCTAACTAAGCCTCCATAGCGCAAAAAACCACGGTATTTAACCTTCTCCCTGGTCTGGTGGGTGAAGTTGTGGGCAAGCTTAAAAGCTGAGCTTCCTACAGAGCTCGAGTCCACTGCTTTATTCGTGGCTACTTTGCAAGCTGCCGCTATGACTCCAAGTTACTATAAGCAAGGCCGATCAGGTTCATCATAGACTAAAGCGGAAATAATTTTTGACCTTTCAGTACGAAAAAACTTAAATATCAGAAACGATTCATCACACTCATCGGCTCACAACAGCTTCGACAGAGAAGCAGTGATGGCATATCCTTTTCGAAGACAATTATTTTCCAGAAGCAGTAAATACTTTGACCGGTCTATACACAGTTTGCTCGTTCCCATCCGTAACTGCATCAACAAGTCACAGCAGAATAAAAGCATGAACAGGTGATGTAATATTATAGGACCCCTGTTCAAAGCTTGCCTGTTCGGCAATACTACCGGGCAAGACACAAAAGCGTCACATTGGCGACCCGCACCACAAAGAGCTTACAAGAAAAATTATCACAGCTGAAATGTTGGCGAAAGTTCGCTCTATTGTAACATTGCCTTGTAACAATGTCATTCTTCCGTAAAAAAAAAATCAGTGATCACTATTGTGACGGAAAACTTCACCTTACTCGTTAGTTTCCCCAGCGTGCAGTCAAGAGTGACCATGGTGCACTGAAGAGAATAGGGAGGGGGGGCCTTGCCCCCCCCCCAGCTGATACGCCTATGTGCAACCGTGTCCATCTTTTCTATCTCCTCATTACATCCGTCGTTTTCTGTCATTCGCCGTCCCTGCGCCTCGCTCTCTCCTTCCTCTCTCTATCTCTTTATCTTTTAATCCTATCCTTTCAATCCCTCCTTACCCCCATCCCTCATGAGCTACTGTTGAGGTGTCGCACTCTGATGCAGACAGTTACAGGGCTCACTTTTCTCTTCAAGAATCCCATAAGAAAGAAGCGCGATCTCCGACGACAGCGCAGCTCTGGCCAACTGGGCTCGCGCTTCGCCATCTCCTGACGCTGACAAGAGCTCTCGCCAAGTGATGCCCCGTCCTCGGACTCCTGCGACCATGTCCATCTTTCCTATCTCCTCTTTACTTCCGTCGTTTTTTGTCATTCGCTGTCCCTGTACCTCGCTCTCTCCTCCCTCTCTCTATCTCTTTACCTTTTAATCCTATACTTTTAATCCCTCCTTTACCCACATTCCTCGTGAGCTACTGTTGAGGTGTCGCACTCTGATGCAGACAGTTACGGGGCTCACTTTTCTCTTTAGGAATCACATAAGAGGTTCTCTTTGTCAGCAACATTTGGAAGCATAGCGTCGAGCGTCGTTGCCGGGCTCCTTCCATAGACCAACTTGTACGGCGTCATCTGCGTCGTTTCTTGGACGGCCATATTGTACGCGAAGGTCACGTACAGAAGGATTTTGTGATAAGATTAGTTTGCCGTTCCGGCGCCCAGGGGCGTCGATGTTGCAAGGAAATAAATACGGCGCACATGACCAGCCAGTCAGTGTGGAACCCGCCAACGTACGTGTGTGTGATTCGGTCCAGCGACCGGCATGGCCCAAGACTATCCGGTTATCACAAGTGGCGACGAGGTCGACTAACGAACCGGACGGGCACAGCACAATCACACGTCGTCATGCCTGTCGTTGGGAAGCTGGATTCGTTCGACCCACATCGGAGTGGGCGGAATACCGTGAGCGGGCCGAGCTGTACTTCATCGCGAACGACATCCCGAGCGACAAGCAGACAGCCGTATTTTTGACATGCTGCGGTCCAGAGACTTATTTTCTGCTACGAGGCCTCCTAGCACCAAGCAGGACTGACCGAAATTTTTACCACACTTGGCAAGCACTACGCCCCTCATGTATCAGAAGTAGTGGCAAGTTTCAAGTTTTTCTCAAGACATCGAAAAGAGGGGGAGACCGTAACTGACTACATTGCCTCGTTGAAGAAATTAGCCGAAGACTGTAATTTCGCAACATTTCGAGAGCGCATGTTGCGCGACCAGATAGTCAGCGTAATTAATGACGTAACCATGCAAACACAGCTGCTGGAAACGACGCGTTTAACCTTCGAAACTGCAAAGGACACCGTCGTAGCTATGGAGGCTGCGCGTAAAGATTCACGCACATTGAGCTGTCAGCAAGCACAGCTACTATCTCACGAAGCTCCGGAGCAAGCGAACGTTGTCACCTCGGGGAAAAATGATAGCTGTTGTTTCCGTTGCGGGGGAGGTCATTCTGCGTGTCGGTGTAAGCACGGCAGCACGATCTGTTACAACTGCCGCCAAAAAGGGCACCTTGCAAGAGTTTGCAGAGTTCAGCCGGGAAGTAGAAATTTCAACCGGAGCCAGTCTAGTCGCGTGAACAACCTGGGCGACCTGCCTGTCTCTGCTGAAGAGCCCGAAGTTTTCGACTTGTGGACGCTTCACACAGCTAGTTCGGAGCCAATGCGCATAGCGGTTGAAGTTAATGGCATAATGCTCGATATGGAGTTGGACACCGGCGCTAGTGTGTCGACCATTGATCATGGCAAGTTTGCCGAGCTTTTTCCGTCGGTGCCGTTGGAGCCATTGAGTGTGCAGCTGAGCAGTTTTTTCGGCGGCATGAAACGCGTCCAGGGAAAGCTGGAAGCAATGGTCAAACTTGGCGACAAGGAGCGCCAGCTACCACTATTTGTCGTGGAAGGGGCGTGTCCTACGCTGTTTGGACAAAGCTGGATGAAGGCCTTCAATTTAGGCATCGCTCAGACGGAGGGAGTCAACGTCGTGAAGTCTACGGAAGACCTGGTAAGCCAATATCACGAAGTTTTTTCGGAGCAGCTTGGCACGTTTCACGGCGTTACAGCGTCTATATCCGTATAAAAGGGTGCGAAGCCACGTTTTGTCAAGGCACGTCCGATACCATTTGCTTTGCGCGATAGGGTTTTCGAAGAACTACAGAGGATGGAACGGGAAGGCGTTATCAAACCGGTGAAAACTTCTCAGTGGGCCACGCCCATCGTTTCTGTATTGAAGCGCGACGGCCCGGTTCGGGTCTGCGGCGATTTTAAGACTACCATAAACCCGGTGACAGTCGAGTCCTACCCTATTCCTAGGATTGAGGAACTTTTTGCGCGACTTACAGGGGGCAAGAAGTTCACAAAGCTTAACTTGCAAGATGCCTACCAGCAGGTTCCACTCGATGAGGAGTGCCAAGAGCTAGTCACCATTAACACTCCGAAGGGGTTATACAAATTCATAAGGCTGCCGTTCGGGGTTTCATCAGCTCCGGCTATATTTCAGCGAGAGATGAAAAATCTGTTGCACGACCCTGACCATGTCGTAGTGTACTTTGATGATATTCTGGTCATAGGAACCAGTGACAAAGAGCATTGGGAAAATTTGAGCCGAGTGTTGGATCGCCTGAAGACCGCGGGACTGCGACTGAAGTTATCCAAATGCGAATTCATGAAACCAGAAGTCCAGTACTTGGGCCATATCATTAGTGCGGCTGGGCTGCATCCAAACCCGGCTAAGACTGAAGCAGTGCTGGAAGCCCCCGCACCCCGAGCGGTCAAGGAACTTCAGAATTACCTCGGGTTGGTTAATTTTTACAGGTTTTTGCCGAACCTTTCTGCCGTATTACAGCCGCTCAATAGTTTGTTGGCATCGGGACACCATGGCGCTGGGAAACTGATGAAAAGCAGGCTTTTCGGAGAAGCAAGGAACCATTGGCCTCTGCTGCTATTTTGGCACACTTTGACCCAGGAAAGCCGACTGTGCTTGTCACTGATGCATCTCCCTTCGGGATTGGAGCAGTACTGGCGCAACGAGAGTCATCTGGAGAAGAGCGCCCCATTCGTTTTGCCTCCCGCAGCCTGGCAACCGCGGAAAAAAACTACAGCCAATTAGATAAGGAGGCATTGAGCCTTGTATTTGGCGTTACAAAGTTCAGGCAGTACTTATGGGGCCGGCAATTCGAAGCTGTCACAGATCACAAACCGCTGCTCGCCCTGCTCGCAGCAGACAAATCAGTTCCCGAATCCTGTTCTCCGAGAGTGCTAAGGTGGGCCTTGCTGTTGTCGGGGTACAGTTACGACCTGAAGTATAGGCCGGGTTCACAAATTGCACATGCCGATGGGTTAAGCCGGCTACCTCTGCCAACTGCCGAATTTGTTGTTGACTGCTCTGCCGAAGTGTTAATGCTGGAAGGAGTATACCCAGGGGTGCTGTCGTCAAATGCTGTTGCGGCAGCTACCTCCAGAGACCCGGTGTGCTGTCACAAGTAAGAGCAGCGTTGTGGTCAGGCTGCCAGATAAACCTAGGGTCAGAGGGAAGACCCTACGAGACGCGCTTTCATGAGATGAGCGTGCAAGGGAACTGTCTATTGTGGGGCAACCGAGTCATTATTCCAAAATCCTTGCAAAAGGAAGTACTCCAGCTGCTGCATGAGAGTCATCCAGGACTGTCCAAAATGAAGGCAGTTGCGCATAGCCATGTGTGGTGGCCTAGCCTGGATAACGATATAGCGATAACCATTCAAAGGTGCCGTATTTGCCAGGAGCATCAAAGAGTGTCACGACCAGTGGCTGTCATGCCCTGGCCGTTCCCGGAGAAACCGTGGTCACGGCTGCATGTGGACTATGCCGGTCCTTACAGGAACACCTATTTTTTTATCGCAGTCGATGCGTTTTCGAAGTGGATTGAAGTGTTCTCGGTCTCTACACCCTCGGCTGAAGCAACTATTCCCTGCATGCGCATTATGTTCGCAAACCAAGGCCTTCCAGATGTGGTCGTGTCGGATAATGGGCCAGCATTTACCAGTGAGCTTTTTTCCACATTCCTCAAGAAAAACGGGGTGAGGCGAATGCTGGTGCCGCCGTATCATCCAGCGTCAAACGGTGCTGCAGAGCGGGCCATGCAGACTGTCAAAAACAAGTTGCGGAAGGCTGGCTTTGGAGATATTCGCACTCAAATTGCCCGCATGCTCCTGACATACAGGTCAACGCCTCACGAGGTCACGGGTTGCTGTCCGTCGGAGCTGTTGTTGGGGCGGAAGCTGAGGACTGCGTTGGACCTGCTACACCCAGACCTCAGGACCAAGGTGCTACAGAAACAACTTAAGCAAAAAATCAGATGCGACCAAGGAACAAAACCCAGGGTTTTGGGCCACCCGGGTGACCAGGTGTTCACAAGGAACTTCCGTCCAGGACTTGCGTGGCTCCCTGCAGTCGTCACCGAACAACGCACTTCGTCCATGGATGTTCTACTGGAAGACGGACGAAGGTTAACTCGACATCTGGATCACATCCGCCAGGCCCCTGAGAAACTGAGTGCAGACAACCTAAAGTCAGGCAGCCCAGTATCTACCGGTCTTGCTTCAAGCTTGGACGTGGGTCAGACGCAGCTAACTGGTCTTGCTCCGGGCTTGGACGTAGGTCAGAGGCAGCTATCTCCGGATCGTCTTCACGACACAGAGTCTAGGCAAGATCCCAGGGAAGACGTGGCGAGGGAACCGGAACTTGCTGTCACAGCACCCAGTACTTCTGTCCTGCGTCGAAGTACCAGAATTCGACGACCAGTATCGCGCTACGCACCTTAAACATTGGTTTGCAACCATTAATAAAGGGGGGAGGGATGTGATAAGATTAGTTTGCCGTTCTGGTGCCCGGGGACGTCGATGTTGCAAGGAAATAAATACGGCGCACATGACCAGCCAGTCAGTGTGGAACCCGCCAACGTACGTGTGTGTGATTCGGTCCAGCGACCGTCATGGCCCAGGACTATCCGGTTATCACAGATTTCATCCCACGTCTTGTGCTCGACGTCGACGCACATGGCCAGCATATTGGCGATGGTCTTATTAAGACGCTCGGTGAGATCATTGGTCTGTGGATGGTAGTCGGTGGTGACTTATCTGGCTGTACCGTAGGATCGCCCGAGTTAGGTCCGCCATAAACTAAAAAGACAAAAACACGCCCAAGTTGCCAGACCTCTTTTTGATGCTGTCCAATTCTGAGCGAAATCTCCCTAGCCCCTAGCCACGCGGCTCTACTAGGTGTTCTGTGGCTCTGCGCTCTACTAGTGCTACGCATGTTTCACAGTCGCTTTCAAAGCGGTGTGGCCTAAGTCAGATTACGTTACCCGTAACGTTCGTAATGTTGGATTTGACCCACGGTGCCACGCAAAAGGCTGAATTTCATGGCCGAACAAGCGTGTAAAGGTTAACACTTGCCACTAATTTTAGAAAGCTGTCACTTTCTGTTGACTTGCGCGCAGTTATCAAGGCAGCAGCAGCTATTTAATGTTACGTACAAGCATACTCGTGCTTTCCATTTTCTGCTCATTTTCAGACCTTATCTTATAGTTTTAGCAGAGCCATGGCACTCAGCTCTAGTATATTCTACAATACTTACCGAAAATCATAACTATTTCTCTGACAAATCTGAATGCTGCAATCGTGCTCCCTCACTACACGAATGAGCATAGCGGCTAAGCCGACTTGTGATGCCTTATGTGTAAAACGGCAGATGTGCTTTTACGCTGAAAGGGCGTTACATGGATGTCAATGCCGGATGTTTGATACATTGTTTGGACGTTTAATTTGGAGAAAAAGTGTGCTAAAACATGCAATTTACATATTCAGGTATACATTGCCTGGAACATTTTGAGCAAAAATGACGGTAACATTCAAACTTTGGTTTCACAGCAAATCTTTATTACAGAATTTACACATTACATTATCATAACTTTGTACAAGATTAAAATTAGAACAAACTATAATATATTGTCACAAATAGTTCAGCTGGGTAACCTTGTCAATTTTTACTACAAAACCAATTTGAAACAACAGAAATGACAAACAAAAATATGCATTAAATATGAAAGTGCATTAGCAACACTTCAAAAAACAATATGCAAAACAGAATAACAAAACAAGCAGCTGGGCCTCGTGGTCATGATTTATTTTGAAATAATTTGCGGAAAACAAAATAATGGTTGGAAAACTAAGAAGCGCATGGCACTGCCCGCATGTGTTTTTTTATTTTCTGTCTCATATTTCGCGCTCTGCAAATCATTTCAAAATGAACAGAATACCAAATCCCATATCATGTATGTTCTGGAATTCTAGCTTTCACTGAATACATGTTGCAGCATAAAAGTTATGGTACATTATTGCATCGCAAAAACTTATGCAAAATGGAAAGCAGAAACATCGAAATCGATAATAGTGAAATATAAGTTGTCCTTTTTGTAAAGTTAATTAAACTTCAGATACAGGCACATGCATTACTGAGCATACAGTCTACATAAAACCCACAAATTGTGACTGAAGATCTCGAATGAGCGCCTCAAATGACAGTGTACATTTAATATTATAAAAGCAGTGCAAAGCCAGAAGAAAGAGCCGATTTGGAGACCTTTCTTGATTCTTTTTTTTTCCTTTTTCTTTCTCTGTGTTTTTTCTCCTTTTTTAACCCTATAATTCGTTTCTTTTCTCATTTTCATTTTTTCTATCTCTATCTTTGTCTTTGCTCTCTTCCCTTTTATTTTTCTCTTTCTTTTTTGTACTCTTTCTTGGACCTGTTTTTATCTATTTCTCTTTATATGTATCTTTTTTATTCTTTATTTCCTTTATTTCTCTCTGTTTTTCTCTTTCGTCCCATAGCTTTTTTATATTTTCTTTTCTCATCTTTTTTCTTTTTTTCTCTCTTGTTAATGAGTTCATTTTTGTTCATTGCATGAACCTGCTGTACTCAGTCAAGTGTATTTGCCAAGTTTCTGTGATGCATACTCGCCAGACATCTTTGTTTGCATTAGACAGATTATGGCTGCTTTAAACAGTTTCCCTGTTTACATATTCAAAATCTACTCAGAAATATACACCATATCTCAAGCACAATGCACAAAAACACAGCATTGAGGTCAATGATAGAGAGCCCTTGGGAAGAAATTCGTACTTGGAGAAAAGTTGATGCAGACAAAAAATACATCACACAGAGGACACGACATGAGGCACTTGGTACACAAGAGATATATTGCAGTGCTTAGATCGCTGAAGATTCAGCAGAACACTGAGCAGCTTATTGTGCAGAGTACTTGGCGCATTCATGCTGAGCTAAAGCAAGTAATAAACTGGAAGCATCAAGGATGGCACTCATTACAAAACAGAGCAACATGACAAACATGCATTACATGAAACTTCAACATGCTTACTTTATCGAAGCAGACATATGCAATAGAAAGGTAGGTTACATGGCTCAAGGGCATAGAACAAAACCATTGCATAATCAGAAGCCCAAGAATACAGGCAATGACGCTCAATTTAGCCCTGAAAGAAACAGGTACAGATCGTCTGAATGAGCCTACAGCATGAAATGCACTTCTCCCAAGGCAGGTATATTAAATAATTTTTAAAACTGCCAGCAAAACATTTATTCAGATGAGGTGTAAGTGGCTTTTGTACTGAAAATTCAAATGTAATACGAACAATACTTTCGTAATAATGAATAAAAAAATTGTCCATATGCCTAAATCCAGTAAAATGCCAAAACCAAATGCAGTGTCATTGCTCTCACAAACGGTAGTGGAGCAAATTTGGTTGCCAGTTTATGTAGATAAAATTTATCCACAATTGTGACTTGTATGCATAATATTTCTTTTCAACGAAGTACAATTGCTATGTGCCACAATTATTATGCTCACTGACATCAAAGGAAAGCTATTTTGCATGGTATATATAGCTGCATCATGTTCATTCTGCATGCTTGAGGCCTGTGACCATGAGCAGCATAAACAAAGAGATCTTCAGTTGCGTGTCGACTACGCAACGTTTCCACAGGCAGAGATTAGAAAACATCCAGACGTCAAAGATAAGCTTGCCGACTAGCTTAAACAACTCTACACATCCAGCTCATCTAGGTAACAGCCCTGGAATATGGACACAATCGAGATGCATTCTGAAGCTAGCTTGAAGCCAAGAAAAACTAGATCATATAAGAAAATCAATTGCCAGAACAACTTTTACATTCACAGAGGCTAATTGTACTTGTGTCTTTTTTTCCTGGTCATCAACATACACGCGTGTCAGTTTAATACTAAACAGCTGGTATCTTTCTATACAGGCACATTTTTATTAAAACCTGCGATAACTGAGTGCATGTTAGATTCAAGTAAATAAGTTCCATTTTTCTGTGTGTGCCTCTGACAGCACCAAATAAGTATAGAATGTAGGTTTGGTAGTAAAGTACTGAATATAATTGAGGCTTTTAATACAATTCGACAAGAGCTTATCTGGGGGACGTATAATCCAAAGTTACACTAGGCACATTTGTGAAACATGCGCTTAAAGCATACTGAACTTCAAGGTGGTACTACAACAGTGCGAAACCAAAATCACCTGGAGTGCTAACATATAAAATTAAATTGCTCGTATGTCACTAACAAGCACTCACTTCAAACTCCTGAATGCACTGTAAGACCAATTTGTTTCGTCGCAGTGCAGTTGTGTTGTATGGCGCAGCTGAACCCCACAAGCAACGGGCACTAAGCATAGTTTACAACTAAGGAGGTTCTATACTGTGTCATCTGGAGTGGAAGTGTGCCCCGATAAGTGAAGCCGGTCACCGCTATATTAGAAAAGGAAAGACTTGGAAGCAGATGACAAAGTGCACTTCTTAGCTTCACCCTGGCAGTGGTTTTTGGAGACTGTGACATGCTTTTGTAAAGCAGTTAAATATTTTACAAGGCCACGGTGACTTCATGCGTCGCTTATGGCTGCACAAATTGCATCAAGAAGACACCTGGGGTCACTTTTCACGTGTAAGTATTCTCGCTTCGTTCGCTGACGATCGCTTGTTTTATCGCGTATGCTGTTAAATTAGAAGCAATATGAAAGGTGTGCATGCGTGTAACACATGCGTATAAATGTATGGAAGGTAACTTGAAGCTTTAAATGCTCGCTGACACAACGTTGTCCATGAGTTTTAAATTAATGGACGAAGCACTTGTGGTCTATGGCTGGACATATCAAACATTGGAAGGAGTAGGGCAACTGAATGCCATTTGAATTCCAACTTTTCTGGTGTTGTCTTACAAGGCAAGACGGACGGCATGCATGCATACTTTTTTTTGGCAAGTGAATATCAAAATTAGTGCATCTTTATCGAGGGATTCGCAAACGTAGAGAATATTCCATGCCGTGATTATCCGTGTTACAGGTTTCCGAAAGACAGTGCGCCGAGTTCTGCCTGGAACGTGCTCTTCAAAGAAATAGTTGGAGGACTACCCATGGTGACCACCTCTGTTCTATTCACTACGAAGAATAGGGAGTTTTAGCTTGTACGCATATTTCTTTCCGTTACCGTGTTACCGGTTTACGTTTACCGTGTTACCGGTGCCCGAGTTTTAGCAGTGTTTTGCTACACATACGTGAACCTTTACGTTCGTACGTAAAAGTTTACGTTTGCTGATGATGATGATCATGGATACACACATATACGTTTTCTTTTAAATAAAACTTAATCAGCGCTGCAGTACAAATATAAAAACTTTTAACATGTAAAACTATCAAGTGTTTTGGTGCTATATAATCACCTAACCCATTAAAGTTGGCTGCGTGCAGAAGGCTTTAAGTAGCCACTGCATGGTTCTTTAAGCCTCTCTGGTTAAGCCTCTCTGGTTGAACGGTCAGCGACTAGCCGCATTCGCAAAGAAGTGGTCGTCGATATGGCAACGAGTGTGCTCTAAGATCCATTCCTGGCTCAAAATCTTCCGTGGAAGTACATCGACAATTTAATGATTATGGATGTGCTACAGATTTTGTGCGAATATCACTTTTTTTGTACGAAGCAAAGTCGTAACATGTCCAAAAACTGGCAGAATATCGTGAAAGTTGAAAACGGCAAAATACGCCACATTTAATTCAATTACTGATTTCGATTTCGTTGCATTGCCAGTCTACTAAATTGACGATTTTACGGCATAGCAGCAGGACGCTGTAGTAAAATCCTTAATTCAGGCTGGTTAAATGCATTGAAATGTGTCTGTTCGTTCTTCGAAGTTTAAAATGTTCAGTTCGCGTCGTAGCGAGTTCAAAGACATATTTGCACACGCTGAGAGAATACATCTGTACTACAATTTTGAGCTCAGACAAACATGGGCACGCTCCAGCGATCACATTACATGCAAATGTGCCAGCTTGTGTTGTTTTTGCAGCCTGTTTATTCTTTTGCAACCCTGTTTCTACAGTGCAAGAAGACAATTACAGATGAAAAAACAACAAAAAAAACAGGTCAGTGAGACCACATGAATGCGGTGCAATGACCTCTCGTGCGAATTCCTTTACCGGAAATCCTTGATAAAGTTGTTCGGATTCATCCATAACGGTGTTTTGTGTGAGCCATGTATGTCATACAGATATTACCGAATTAAAGGCACCGGTAACACGTGTTTCAAGAACAAGATTGAAAGTAGAGTACCCATCATGTGAGATATTTACATCAAACAGCTGTGACACCATGACAGAAAGAAAATAATATGCTAGCAGACTCATGTGGCAACACACTGAGGCTTATCGAGACTCTGGTCAAGCTGTGCATCTGTGTTGGTTGGTCTCAGCAATAAGTTGGCGAGTTTGATTTCAAGTGAATGCAGTGGAGAAAAAACAGTCACTTTGAGTCCGAGGGGAATATTTTTGGCGCCTCTGAATCGAAGCAAGTGCCCAGAGCAAAATATATCTTTTGAGCGAGTCTAAGTGAGCTCCAATACTCTGGCTGGCTTCTCATTCTACGTTTACCTTTATATTTGTTACTAAATTGCTGCTGTGCATAATGTTCATGCTTTATGTACTCCTAATCGTTGACCTTCTAATGTGACATGAAACATCATTTGCATGTAGTGTCCTTTTAATTTAAGGAGAACAAGTCTAACTGTAGGTTAGGAGAGGCAAGCATAATTCACCCTTCAATTATACTGCATATTGCAGTGCGTCTTTGTGAAATGTTAAGTGAAAATATTTGTCAGTAATGGATTCAACAATGATGCACTGGGTACAGCTTGTTCTTGGGCACCTAGCTGGCTGTAGCCTTATGCTGTGTCTGCTTTTATCATTGAGTAAGCTATGAATATGAACACTTTTAGTAAACTCATAAGTGTGCTTCACAAAAGCAGCAAGCATCAAAAACAATAATTGCTACTGCTTTCTCACAATGGTTACTGCTAAAATAAGAAGACATTATTGTTATATTTGGCACTGTTCACCTTTTTGGAATATAGCCTGGTCCAAAAAGGGAAATGTCCATGTTTATGTATCAATCACCCGTCACTGTAACTGCCACTGTGAAGTGCACTCCTAGACTGCTAAGAACGTCATTTGGTATTCTGAGTTAGCTCATCACTGCTTGGCATGAAATGATTCAACTTTTGATGCCCCTTGTAGTTTTGAAAGACACAGTGAGTAACTCTGCTTCCTGTTATGGTACGAGTAAAAAGCAAAGTGCCCTCCACTACAGGTGGTGGAGACAGTAGCGTAAAAGCAGTACAAAAACAGCTAGAAGGCAAGTGAGAATGTTTCGTTTGGTCACGCTTGTTGTTTGTTCGTGTGGCTCGGCTGTCCATGTCAAAGAAAAGAGCAAGGACCATGTTTTTTACTAAGATTATATCTGAAAACTGCACTTGTGCATAAATGCTGTTGGCAGCTGCTTCATCTGTTTTTTATTATTCCTTTTAGGCCGTGCACCAGAAAGGTGCTCCACTGAAAAACTGCTGGGGCTTCATAGATGACACGGCACGACGAATTTGTCGGCCGTGTAAGCTCCAGCAGGAGCACTACTCTGGGCACAAGCGCTTCCATTGCCAGAAGTATCAGGCTATTATGTGTGCCAATGGCATTATTTGCCAGCTAGATGGCCCATTCAGGGGACGGCGTCATGATGCAGGTAAGTGCTGCGAGTAAAATTTTGCTTTTGCAGAAACTCTGCTTGTAGCTGTCAAATGGCAAATTGTCATATCACAAACATACCTAGGTCATAACTCACGTGCTAAGATCCTAGCTGAACAGTGAGCTTTTAGTGTAGTGTTATTGTCATTTGTCCAGGGCAGTATAATGTCAGCATACTGAGATCATATTTTTGACTTGCAGACAGCAGGCAGCTATCCTGTGAACAGATATGGCTAAGATCAGTGTTAGTGCATGAGGAAGCCTCTGTGGCACAAGCACATAGAACACAGTTTCAGTTTTAGGACAGTCGCTGAAGGAAGCAACCGCAGTAGGTAGGTAGCTGCGATTGCCACCACTCCCCATGCATTGAGAACAAATTACTAATAATATACCACTCACTTGAGTTAGTTCTGAGAAATCTTTTTCAACAATATCGATGAATAAGTCGCCTCATCTAAAAGCCATCTTAATGTTTGACCGTATGGCTGTGTACAACTCCTGGATTTTTTTTTTGTGTGTGTGTGTGTGTGTGTGTGTGTGTGTGTGTGTGTGTGTGCGTGCGTGTGTGTGTGTGCACGCGCGCGACCACTGCTTCACAGTCAGCTTAGAATAATTGCATTCATGCAATTAAACGAGATACCACAAGGTTAGTGACATTCCAAAAAGTGTTCATGCACACAGTTGCATGAAGTACAGATTGCTGAGAAAGAAAGCTACTTGATCTTGAATAATCTTTTTCAACCGATTCATCTGTAAATATAGTGACTACCAACAATGTAAGCCAAGATGCCATTCCAGCTACCAAAGTTTTCATTTCACAGTACACCAAATTTTGCAATAGCGTGAAACAAAACTTCTCCACTGTGGAATACAGTCGGGAGGTGAACGTTCTGATTTCAACATTAACTCAACATTACAGGCCACATACAGGTACTCTGTTTGCATTGGCATTGTTCACTCCACTTGTGCTCATTACTGGGAAACCATTGTTTGGCACTGAAAAAGTTCTTTATTATTATTTCCTTATGGAGTTTATGGTAGTGCAGTTAAATATTCTGATGATTACAGTGCAAGCTAAACATTTCTTTGTTATATGCCATGCAAAAAAGTCACACGTAGTTATTTCACATCTGTCACACAATAATCTAATCAATTGCACTGTATACTGTTCCTAAAATGCAAGTTAAACACAATAATTATGATCTGGTAAATTCAACTTGCCCGAATCGCTTCAAGATCCTACAATGTAAAAAATTACCTCCTTTCTTGGAGCTGGCTTCAAGGAAACTTTGTCACTTGCAGCCATGTGTAATCAACTTCCCAACTGTTCACGTTTTCAGCTGAAATATTAGTTATTTTGCTAGAAAGTTGTCAGATTAGCTTAAATGGCATATAGTGTCAAATGCAGGTATGCAGCATGTCTTGGGAGAAGACACGGTGTAGAGCCGGCATGGCATTGTCTGCCATTCTTTACAACCATGTTGCAACAAATGGACACAAAAAATACTGTTGACACTGAACTTTGTGTTGAAGCTGTGCACTGACACTCGTGCATCAGCCAAGTTTTGGCATAAGAAAACTTGTGACACCTTTTGTTTTGTCGCAGGCATACTGAAAGACATCAGGCTCTACGAAAATATTGTCAAGGTTGCCAAGGGTAACAAATATGTGATTTATGGAGACCCGGCCTACCCATTAAAGCCTCTGCTCCTGAAGCCTTATGGAGGCGCCCGCTTGCAGCCCTACCAGGCGCACTTCAACAAGTGCATGAGAACTGTACGGCAGGCTGTTGAGTGGGGCTTCGGCAAAGTGGCTGCAGACTTCGCATTTGTGGACTTTCACAAGAACTTGAAAGTGACGCATCAGAGAGTGGGAAGTATGTCTAAGGTTGCTACACTTTTCACCAACTGCCGCACCTGCCTGTACGACAGCCAGTTGTATATGCACTTTGGCCTTGAGCCACCCTCACTTAGTGACTATTTAATTCAATTTAATTGATGCAATCTTATACTTTCTTTTTATTTCATTTCAATTTACTGTATTAATATTTTTTCTTTATACACAAGAACATTTGATTTGTGCAGAAAGTCTAGTGTCGAATGATGTTATGGTATTGTATTCAAGTGTGTGCCGTGATATGACAGTGATATATTGATATGTGGGGTTTCCCGTCCCAAAACCACTATATGATTATGAGAGACGCCGTAGTGGAGGGTTCCGAAAATTTCGACTACCTGGGGTTCTTTAACGTGCAACCAAATCTGAACACACAGGCCTACAACATTCCCGCCTCCATCGGAAATGCAGCCGCTGTAGCCGGGTTTCGATCCACGATTTGCGGCTCAGCAGCCGAGTACCTTAGCCTCTAGACCACCACGGCAGACGTGATATGACAGTGGAGGACAGTGAAGAAAAATTGGCACTGGCACGTAGAAGCAAAAAGAATTAATAAAAGAAATCCCACTTGGAGAAAACCACGGCTATAGTTCTGAAGCATGAGAAGAGAGGGAAGCAAACTAAACTGAAAAAAAGGAGAACTTGATGTAGGGAAGCAGCAAGATAGACAGGCCATGCATCTCAGTCGTTGGGTTTTCTGACATGAGCCAAGGCGTCTATCTTAGTCTACCAGAGACCAGAGCACCTGTTCTTGGCTGTGGGTTGCTTGTGTGCTGCTCCTGCTCAGAAAACGTTCATGTGCCCTTGGACAAGTGTAAGCAGTCGTGCTCTGTGCCAGAGCTCAGATTCTGCTGGAGTCTAACAGAAACCTATTGGCCGCGAGATCAAGCAAAGTCGTCGCCTGGTGGATTGCTCCGTGCGTCGTCTGCTAGCCACGTCATGCTTCTATGTGCGCGTACGTCTTGCACATTTTCAAAGTGTGGTTTGTCCAGTCATGTCAGTGCGAGTGTAACTGTTTTACCTATGCCTATAACAACGTACGAGAGCATTTGGTCTTTCGGATGCTAATGCATTGTAATAAGATCAGCGAGTGCAACTTTCCAAAGTGCCATTTATTGTCGTTGTACCCTCCATTCACCAGAATAATTTCAGAGTGGGTGCCGCTTTCTGTTTCAAGCATATCACAAAATGCTCTGGGCATCCTCTCAAACATGAGGAGTATTAAATAGTGTATAAATACAGCGTTTTATAGAGACTCGGTAGCAAAAAACAAACAGGCTTTAGGCCATACATTTGGGGGCTGTTGGTAGGTGTACAACTACAGCGCTGTAGTTTATTGATCGTGCTAGGAGCCTTAGTTGTGTTTATCTGGCTGTGGTACCGCTACATAGGAATATTACTACCACATAAACAGTGACACATCGGTACTTAACTGTACTGAAAACAGAGTTATCGCGTGCAACCGTGTGCTTAGATTCAAGAACGCTTTAAAGAAGCCAGACATTGGAAATAATTCAGACGACATGCCTTATATATAATGTCGTGTAACTTAACTGAAAATTTCATCTTTGTTACATTGTCTTCAGTGTTTACGTGGTATTGTTACTGACTGACTGAAGGCAGTGGTAATTTTTGAAAAAGAAAACATGCTTGTCTCATTAATCAGGCTTTTGTTGTAGCACTGTCATGCACGTAATCCATCGATGAAAGCTTTCTGCTAAACTTTTATATAAGATTTTTATATTTTTACTGGTGCGAGAACATGCGCGTACATGTGGTAAATGCAGTATAGTGTCAGCCCCTGAGCCACTGAACGAAGCGCGGCTGTGAGTATTTGTATATGCGCCGTCGACCGCCTATCCACATTTGCGCGGGTGCGGTGCTGGCACCTATAGCCCGATCTCTGGGAGGTTGCCCGATATGACAAATCCTCGAGCTGCTATACACCAATGGCTGCAGTACCCTTTATTGGCTGCTGTGCTTTGCTTTAAGGCATCTTCATCATTGACCTTGGTGAGATCAGCTCCTGTGTCATCCCTTCTCTCCACACATAACAATATGTTAAAAACAAACTAGTGCACAACTAACTGTCTGACACTAGGCAAGTAGCTTATGCCTTTCTTCATGACTTATCTTCAGATATAGGGGTGATTATTTCTACACTGTTATCTTCTGTCTTTTTAGGTATTATGTGTTCTGGTTTAAGTGCCGTTGTTCTCTAGTGGTGTTGTTCTTCAAGGAGTGTTTGGGAGACGCCTCTGCTACCTATGTCTGCATTTACCCATTAGTCTATTACAAGATGGTCTGTTGAAGGCTGCAATTAAGTTTGGTGAACTACGTGTGTGTGTGTGTGTATGCACATGACAAGGTAATCATGGTGGTGTTATCGGGTCGCTCCACACCTAAAAATCTCGAACTTTTTTTATGAACCACCATGTAATGAAAATATGGAGATGAGAGCCAGACACCTTCCTATGTCGAAGGAATGAAAGCAACTACCTGTAACAGCACCCTCTGCCGATGCTCGTGCTCTAAACCCTTTTTTATTTTATTTGCAACACACCTTAAATGTATTTAGAGCAAACTTTTATGCCCATTTTGCAAAATATGTAGGGCCATCCATTTCGATGCACATGGCTGGGCAATAATGGTCAAATATTTTTCAAAGGTTGCATGTGCTAAGTCTGAGAAATAGTGAGTGCCAAAAATGAAACACCCTACCAAAATTATGCACCACGTAGAGTTTCACTCCGATGGCACGCTTAATTATGCTTGTTGAGTGCTTCTGATGGGACTTCGTACACGACTTTGAAGACTTCTGTTGTGTTTGTTTCAGCATATCTTTCTTGTTCATGCATACCCAACAGACATAAAAAGGTCCTTAACATACTTTGTACCTCTTATGCTATGCGTTTTTAGGATTCATGGTTGCTTTGATGTATAATTTGATGGAAGGTTTGGTGCTAGGCAACCAAGCAAACATTTCCGGAAATCTTATTAAACATTGCTATATCTCTGTCTCCACCTATCTGGTAAATATACCACAGTGCCACACAGGTAGCACCTAACTAAATCATACAACAGGTCACAAAGTGTGCTGCAAGCATGGCTGCTGCCTTCAGATTTCACACAGAAAACTTTCAGAGGTTGGGCCTGCTATGATCGTGCAGAAAGCAAACGTTTACAAATATTTGTCCAGTTTGTTATACTCTCTTCTTAACTTACTCAACCGGTGAAGCACTGTTGTATCATGCAATTGGTCAAATGATTCAACGCAGGCCAAGTGTACGGCTCACTGTCAGTTAAGTACGAGTAAGAATTGCGAAATCAGCACATTTCCTACCAGGCTCAACACCATCCCCCACTGCAAACTCCGCGTAGGCTGCCAGGGCATCTTCTTCCCTGTTGTCGACGCGACGTTTCGCTGGCGGGCGGGCGACCGAGTTCCCTGTGGCTCTTTTAATGCCGTCGTGTTCAGCGAGCTGTCGTATGGTTGACGGCGGTGGCGTGTAGCCGCACTCGCGCGCTATGTCAGCCGCTTGCTGCAGGAGGTCCTCCAGTTCGGACTGCTTCTCTTCTGTACCAAACCTATTGCGGAGCCAGTAATCACAATTTTTGTCAATGGGAAAGAACAGTACATAACAAAGTCCAATACGAGACGCACTTGCCTCTTAATTTTCTTCTGATCCCGCGAAAAACGCAGTAGGATTAAGTTTAGCCTTTCCCTGACACTGCGAATGCCGAAGCACCTGCCGAGCACCTCGGAGAGCCGAGCGGCTATCTTCAGCCACCTCGCAGGGTCAAGGAAAGGATTCACACATAACACCTCTTTTACGAGAGCAATGTCATCGCTGAGCGTAAATCGCTTGCGCCCAGACATCGATGCCGTTGACGACAGAGTGAATACATAGTCAAACAACATGTCCGCCGTTCGTGCTTCTGCCAGGCGGCCAAACTGGTAGGTCACAGAACACCTTGCCACGACAGACGGTGGTGCAATATCTGTATTGGAGATCCCTCTAGCTGACGTGTAAAACAGTAAATGCTGTCAAGCTTTAAGAAAAAACTGAAGCCCTAAAACTGACACAAGCAGAATTGATCACAGTGCAACCCACACTAATTAAAAAATATTCAATCTTTATCATAACTGCTGTCTTTTGGTTGGTCATGACGGCATCCAGTGGACATACATGAAGCTAACCAAGCAGTTCACATGATCTGGCATAAAAGAAGAAACAAGATAATCATATCATGAGTGCCAGATTAATAAAGTAAAGTTTAGGCAGCTTACTCAACATATGGTACAATCACAACACTTTTCTGCACCGTTGGAGATCACTCACATGGACTTAGGAGAATTTTGTAAAAAAAATCCAAAGGTTATGGCTTGTAGAAGGTGGGTGGCAGAAAAAGCAGAAAAGGCGATACCAACAGTCTGATTTTCTTTCTAAACTAAACGATGTCTAACAAAAAGTCAGTATTAGTGAGACAGTGAACCAGATTAACAGAGTCATCAACCCAATAAACGCGCAAACAGACAGCGAATTGCCCTCAGGTTTACTGCTCCATGTCATTCAGCAGTTAATGGGCTAGTGAAGCCAGCTAATTAAGACATATTGTAATACTTAAGCATGTGTATAGACTTCCCAGAAGGATTGAAGAGCTGCCTTTAAATGACGTAGCTCATCGTGCACAGACCTAAAAAAGCATCTCTTGGGTGCACACTTCTTATGCCTTTTTACATACTGCAGCCTCAATGAAGCTATTGCAGGAGTGGAGAAAGAAAACAAGAACAAAAATAAACATTCATGAACGAACCTTTGACTGCTCCTGCGAAGCAAAATATTTACCAGCAAACGTGGCTCTGAGTTGAAATGATGATCAGCCTGACAGAAGAGAGAACTAAAGAGGGTAAGGCTAAGTACAGAAAGAGGGTGAAAAGGAACTTCGACAAAAAACAGAATACAGCTGTACCAAGAATTGAGGTTCGGGACTTGGTGCTAGCGATGAAAGAATTGCAAAACTCAGCAGCGAGTCACAGAGGGCCATTCTCTTTTGTCAAAATGGCAAGCCAGCAGGGACACAAAAATGGATACAAAGATGACTCTGAGAAAGTGAGAAGCAAATAAAATCGTGATAAGATACAATATTTCTTATATTAAAGTCAGGTTTCCCATGGCACAACAGGCAATTCTAGGGACTTTATGCTACAATCTGGCTAGTTGTGATGACATCAGGTACCAAAATGGCCACTCAGCGTCCCAAAATCTATCAAAATGACTGCTTGTGGGTTTGCAATGGAGCCACAGTGCGTAGCAGCCGAGAGAGTTTCAGGATTTCTCGCACAAGCACATGACGAGGAGCTCGTATTGTGTTACGGTGTCAGGGCACTGTAGATATGGAAACAAGCTTTTAAAATAATATTGTAATTACTTTTGAGGAGTGCACTTGCACTTTGCAGTACATTTTCTAGATCCTTGAAGGTTAGGCCTTTTACTTCATGCAAAGTAAAAAAATTTTGCAGTTAGTACCCCTTTATCATCCGGGGAGGTTAGAAAACAAGTGCTGCGGAAGTGAAGCAAGCTTAAGCAGTTGCCAAAGAACAATGATTTTTTGCATAGGCAACTAGGAGGACTGAGGTATTAAATAAAGAAGTTAGAAATGATGACAAGAAGAGAGTGTGTCTCTGTATTATGTGCAGTCTTTTTACATACCACCGGTTAGCAAATTGTACGATAGGCCAAGGTTAGTCTGCATTGAGAGAAAAATGCGAACTAACTTTTGCAAGATCAACCAAAATTTCAGTATGTTTTTTTAAACAATGCATAACAATTGTGTGTGAATAGCATAGCATTGTGCCATTTTGTTAGTTACACCTTTGAGTATAATTATGGTAATAATGTTAGCATAATCTGTACAAATCAAACATTACCTGTCAACCTGAGATGTAATGATGTTTTTGTTTTGTTTTTCAAGGAGATAGAGCTAGCAGTGTTCCAAAGGGCCCAAGGAATTTCCCAGCAAGGTGCTGCAAACAGATTATAAACTGTTCATAAACTGATCATTCACAGCCCTACAGCTAGTGTGGCATCCCTGTCACGTGCACTCTGCGCACAATCATAATTCATTTGCCTTACGCGAACATGCATTCTCTGTAGAAGGAAATGCCGAGGAGGGTGCAATTTTTAACACTACGCGCAACTTAGCTGCAGCTGGTTATTATCTTCATTCACAGGACATCTGTCAATTATTTTACGAGTAAAGAATGCAAGCGCAAACCATTAACAATTCCGGATTACAGTTTTGATGTGCACACTGCAGTATTTCCCACACTAACTGTAGTGATTTGCAACATGGTGCTTACTCTGGGCACGCGATCGTAAATATTCACACATGCTTTCTCCAAAACACAAAGCAGCTCTGCGGTGAAGCCTCAAGTAACGCGTGCGGTACTTTTTTTATTATTTTATAGCTTTCGACAAACACGCAAAGCTGTGGGTTGCCGTTTAATTTTCTTTTTGTTGTGGTTTAATTTATTCCGCTGAAGTCTATGCGCACTAAATGCACTGTGCAACAGCAGCAATAGTCGTGCTCGCAATGGGTAGCGTAGTAACCGAAGCTGTGCCCGCCCGAGCATCGTTTGCGAACTTGAGCGCACCGACGGTCTCGTAAGCAAGTATTTTATGGCTCTATTCAGAACTTCAAAAAAGAACTTACCGAGACCAGCATCTCAACGTCTTCTTAATCTTTACTGGATACGACGGTCCACTTCTGCGTGTCTCCTGCAGTCGTTGAAAGCGGACCAACACTGCCGGCAGCAGTGAAGTGCAGCTTCGGTAGAGGCACGCTCACAGCGTTTCTCGGCAGACTTGGAAGTTTTTACGCGTCCCTCCAAATGTTCGGAAGGCGTTTTTCACGATCGCCTCAGCAAACACAGCGCGCTTATTTAGTCTTTGCCTGGAAGCTGCCCGCAGCATCATCATGGGCGCAGCCATGTTTGCTGACGACATCACGCACGAACCAATGAGCGCGCAGCTTGCGAGAGCCTTGTAAGAGCACTTGGCACCAGTGACCTGGTGCAGTGCATTGGGGGGGGGGGGGGGGGGGGGGGGTATCCGCTCGCCTTTGTAAACTCGCGGTGGCCAGGACTGCCAGGGTAGCTATCATAAATAGTTATCATACTGCTAACATTGGGTGATGTCTTGGTATAAAAGCAATATACTTAAACAGACGTAAATGCAAATAAGAAAGTTTGCAGTCAGAACATTTATTATGGTTGTCCTGAAACAATAGTAAAAAGCAGTCGTCTAACGACGTGGAGTTGCTAGATTTTGAGTTATCAGAGCTCAGCTTGAACGTACTTCCATATTTCTTTCTTCGCGTTCCAGCAATGCACCACCGGCTGACTTCAATGCGATGATGCAATAATGTCAATGTCATCTGGCTGGATGCGCAAAATGAATTGTTACAAAAAAGAGCGATCATATAACAAGAAGTGTGTAAATCCTGTTTTTTGGGCACTTCATTTTCACAGTACGTGACTTACGTCACGTCAACGCTCTATAAACTAATCCCACAGTAATCTACTCCACACGTGACCACACTGGGAGCTGATGGCTGCTGCGAAACACTCCATGATAATCGTAAATGATAGTATCAATTCCAGCAATTATTCAGACACTCTCAGTCATTCAGGATGGTATGCACCGTTTCGACTGCGAAATTGTGTAAATTGTCACTCATTTATTGAGGTCGGCTGCAGTTTTTAGGAGACAGAATACTGCTCATGACACTGCTCTGGCAGGTACCTTCAAACATAAGGGCGCTCGGCATCGAACAGTGCAGATAACGTAAAAATTTAGCGCACCCATCTGTAACCAGCGGTACAGTGGCTAGAATGGGAAAGTGTGACGAGCGCCAAGCGGCGCCTACGGAGCGCACTGAAGCCTCCGAGGAAATGCCGTGTGGGGGCGCGCCCAATCGTTTATACGTTGCACGTTTCCGACATTTTAGTCAGGCGCGTTCGTTCTAGTTTTTTCAATTGCGGTAGCACTCTGACACCAATGCTTCTGACGCGAAAACAAAGTCATTTCTTCGTCCCAGGGTTCACTACAGGCTACAAGTCAGCTAAAAAGAAGCATGCGTTGTTCGGCGTTCCAAAGGACGAAGCTCCGTTAGTGCAGTAGCGGAGAGTTATCCCGCGCGATGACAAGCTGCTTTAAAACTCGGCTGTGTGTGAGCTGCACTTCGGCGAGAGGTACATCTCTCGGCACCTCGAGCAGACTGTGAATGGCGAAATTGTTCGCATTGAAAGAGGTAGGCCCATATAGGTGTGAAAAAAAAAACGTAACTCTGGGCTGCGCACAACATGGTCCGAGCCTCACCAATCAAGTAACCAAGTTTTTTCCGCTCACCCACTTGCCTTTTTGCACAAAAGTACTCCACAAGGAGCGAGCATCTTTCCGTGAAAAGAGAAAGTACCTGAAGCTCGGGCGCATCACGTTGGCTTGCAGCCCAATGTTCTGTGGGACGCTTGTGAACTTTAAAACTTTTTTCTTGTGGATAAAAGAGTACGCGCGACCAATTATTAAGAATGTATTGTTGTAAACAGATAGTTATTCACTACTCGTAAATGCGTTGTATGACCTGTGTGCAGAAAATTAAAAGTTTTCATCTAGATACCACTCGTGATTCTTGTCTCTGAGTATGACGTTATGATTGATGGAGCTTTATTTAAAAATTATAGCTTGATGAAATGATGGTTCGCCGTAGAAGGTGTTGCAAGCAATGGCTCACAACTCAGTTCATCATTCCACTCTCCTACCATTTCACATCAATAAAATGTTTCAGCGCCGTCACGCGCTCACTTTCGGCATCCTGTCGACCTGATGATATTTCAGTTCAGTCGCACACCCGCGTAGGAATCCTGTTTTCCAGACGCTAATGAACACGTTTTCTCGGTCGCCATTTGAGGCCATGCACGAGCAAAAAAAATATTTTAAATGTTTTACAATGCCAACGCGCGTGGTTGATTCCCGTCTCTGCGCAGCGCATCGCTGCCGTGGGTGACGTGCAAACGTGTGCCACCGCCATCTGGCAGTTTCCGCCCAAGGCGTTACGCGCTGGCCGGCACGTTGATCACACTTTTCTATTCCAGCTACTGTACCAGCGGCGAGCAGCCGGAAGTGGCGTCAGGCACAATCCAATCACAACTCTTGATTGTTGGCATGCACTATTTGTTTCCTAAAATCAACTATTTTCAATTTAATAACATTTTTAAAGTGAACTTTTTCGGTACACTTGTAAAACTTATAACAACGCGCAGGTTTTGTATTGTTGTCAACATTTAGTTGTCATTACTAATGGTAGCCAGACTTTCAAAACAAATCTATAACAAACAAATTTTTGTTATATTAATTCAAAATGTTTTTGTAACATACTATAGACTACTACATTTTTATGCATTGACATTCAACAATTTTATTTTATTGAGCCATGTTGCCAACATTTTGAAAATTAAATTTTTTGTTGCCAGACTTTTCTATTTTCAATTTCAGCAAATAATATTGATTGTTAGTTTGTAAACAAGCCGTGTTACAACGATGTTCATAAAAATATTACTGTTTGTTGTTGTTATTAACGTTTTTTGTATCAACAAAATTTAGGTATATGGAGCAGTGTTTGCAAGTTTTTGTGTATTTGTTTGTACATGGCTGCCTTTGTATTGCGTTATTGAGGTTATTATGTTTGTGTGATTTATTGTTTCTAAAAAACAACAAAAAAGTGCATCTTGAAAACTTTTTTTGCTGCATTAGAAGTATGCTGGTACAGTAAGTGTAGTCACACGGTGATAAAGAGGCGGAAGGCGCACGATGAAAATGCTAAGATGATTCCTCGGCTATCCTTAAAGTTTAGATGACTCTACAATGCTGTCTCAGGACTTGTAGCGTTGTGTGATAGCCTCCCGATTGTTCGTGAAGGCAAGTTGACCGTTGAAGAGCTTCGAATGACGCAAGCGCGTCCTTATAGTGGCGCGCGCGCGCGCGTGTGTGTGTGTGCGCGTGCGCTCGCAAGCAAACATGTGTGAACATACATAGACGTTATTCGGAGGCACTCTCCTCAGCAAAAACACCCCCCAAAACAAAACAAACGTTTGGCTGCGTCTCTGACAGTGGAAGACCTGAGTTTCGTCGCAGACGACAGTGAAGCAGACGACAAACGTGGATTCGTCCTGATATCGGGCTATCGGCCGGAAGTGAGTACAACCGTGCCAGTATTCCTTACGAAAATTGAGGCGATAATTTTTGCCTCAATAAAGATTGATGCACATGACCGTTTATTTATTGCAGCTGTATTTTTTGTGTCTTGTTCTTTTGTTGCACTAAATGGGGTCATACATATAACTTCAATAGCCGCTTCTGTGCCGCGCCGACGACTGACGGAATGACCGGCAGCGGGAAATTTGAACTGTGCAAAATAATCGCATGAACGTATTTTATCTCAAATACTGCTTGAGGTCATGCAGTTCGCTCAAAGTTATCCAATTTGCAAACAACGTGGTTTAAAAAAAAATAGAGGTTATTTACATTAATTTATTCTAGAAAAGTGCATAACCTACAATAACTAAAAATATCGTGATGAAACCCTGAAATCAAATTGAAGAAGCAAAATTATTTCTTTCATATGCTAAGTATGAACCTGGGGTTATTAATTATGTACAAATGTGGGTGTTCAACGAAGTGACTTAAACCTTGAAATCAAATTGAAGGAATATAATTAATTCTTTCATATGGTAAGCATGAACCTTTTTTTTTATTATGTGCAAATGTGGGTGTTTAACGAAGTGACTTGAAGGTAAAACATAATATTCATTACTTGCAATCTTCTTTACCACAAGTTTGGTGAAAAGGAAACGAAAACAAGCATATATGTGTGAGTTTGTAGAAAGTGTCCATGAAAGCTAAGCTGAGGGAAATGCATTCGGAGCCTACTTCGGGCGATGGAGCAACTCGATATTTTTATCATCATCACACACGGTTGCAGCAATCCAAAGGTCAGGCACATAGGCACATATTCTTTGCTGATGGTGAGGGGGGGGAGGCTTTTTATTTGAAGAGGGGGGAGGGAGTTGGGCAGGCTGGTGTGGTGAAGTGTTATATTGGGTTTTCTGTGCCACGGCAAAAAAAAAAAAAAAAAACTGGGGTGAGTGAGTGAGTGAGTGAGTGAGTGCGTAAGTGAGTGCGTGAGTGAGTGAACATTAATTGTTCCGGCGAAACGCGACAAAACGCGCACCGGGCTAATCCCACGACGGAACCAACAGGTCTGCCTGCCGGCTCGATCACGGGCACGCTGGACGCCAATGATTTGATCTTCAAAGACAGGACTTCGCAGGAGCGTGTCCCACTTTTTCTTGTTGAACGTCGGGCCCAGCGACCCGCACTACCAGAGTACGTGAGGCAAGGTAGTAACTTCGCCACAAGCCACACAAGCACTATTTGTGTAAATTTACGGATGGATACTATTAAGGAACGCAGGATTAGGGTAAGAGTTGGTTTCCAGGAGTCTGAGCGTGACCGCCTGCGCTCTGTTTAGCTTGGTATGAGGTGGCGGCAAGAGCCTTAATTCTATCTAAACAAAAGAATTTCGTTATCGCATTCTATAGGAGCGCCCCTGTGTCCAAGAGGAAAGTGTCCGAGGGCAGCACGGTCAGTATAGCCACGTGCAGCCTCGTTATGGTTCCGAGGAACCCCGTCTATTGCCCCGACGTGAGCAGGGAACCAGAAGATGCTGTGTGTAGCGATGTCAATGTTTCTGGAGCCTCTCAGAATATGAACTACTTGCCGTGCTACCCAGCCTTTCTGAAATGCCCTGACAGCTGCTTCGGAGTCGTTATACACGCTGTCTCTCCGACCGTCTCGCATGGCGAGTACAATGGCCACTTGCTCGGCCACTTCGGGGTGCATCGTCCGAATCGAGACATAGTTGACCATCTTGCCCTGCGTGTCCACAACGGAAACCGCAAAAGCCTTGCCATTTCGGTACTCCGCGGCATCTACGAAGCTTGCCTCGATCTTGTTCTTGGAAATTTGCTGAAGTATCATCGCGCTCTTTCCTTGCGACGACCTGCCTTGTGCACTAGGTGGACATTGCGGGGCAGTAGAGCAACGACAAGTTTCTTCCTTATTTCTCTGAGTAATTGTGGGTTGCTAGCCAAATTCTTGGTGTGAGCGAGTCCAAGTTCTTCTCCCCCCTTTCCCTCTCCTGTACATTTAAGTGCGAGTTTATATGCGTGCGTGTATTGAGCATAATCATGCAAAACTGATGATTAGTGGAGTTTATTGGCGCAAGGGCCAGATGTGGCCAAAGAGCGCCAGAGCGATGATAATGAACTGTGCGATGTGCAGTGTAGATAAAACAGATGTGACGTGGCTGTAAATGGGCCTAAATACAGTCGCTGTAGGTGCGTAAAAATATATATATAGTAAAATTATGGCAATGACAAATGATGTGTTCTATGGAAACATAAAATGGTTTAAAAGTGATATGTATGTGAAATAAAAACTTGGCATGGAGCACCATTGCCTCGACAGAGCCCTTAAAACAAGAGCATGGAGGCCTGGGCTCATTGAAAGCTGCTATCACAGCGGAAACTCTGAACAGAGGATGCGCTATGAACCTGTTGGGCTAAAAACATTCAATGTTGGGCTAAAAACATTCAATACTACATCCTTTGAAAAGCTTAAAACTGAATTGCATCAAAAAGCGGCTCTTCACCGAGAAACATAATTGGATGTAGAGGAAGATTATAGCGGTACGCTAAAGCAAAATATTTCTTTCTCTCACTTTCAGCTTCACGACACTCCAGGAGGACGTGGAGGACGGTTAGCCTCTCAGCACATCTACCACAAGTAGAAGGTTCATCGCCAGTCAGCAGAAAGCTATGGGTACCATAAGTGTGTCCTATTCTGAGGCGACAGAATAGGACATTAGTTCACCGTGTTCTTGTAGCGGAGGGCCAGTAACCCAACCGCGGCTTAATCAAGTGAAGCTTATTATTTATTTCTGTGCCCCACAAGCGTTGCCAGTGGTTTCGCAGTTTCTTACGTAGGAAGGGTTTTAGGTCTGTTGCAGGGACAGTAGCGATGGGGTTAATAGCGCGCAATATAATTGAGGTGGCCATTTGGTCAGCTAACACATTGCCCTCGATGCTTCTATGGCCAGGAACCCAGCAAATAGTAACATGCTGGTTGGACATATATGCTGTACACAGAACGGAATACAGCTCAATTATTACCGGATTTCTGAATCTGAAATGGGATCTTAATGCATTTACGACGCTTAACGAGTCTGTGAGTATAATGGATTTTTGTATGTTTGATTTCCGTATATGCTTCACAGCCGACAATAGTGCACATCCCTCAGCCGTAAATATACTTGTTTCCGGGTGCAGCACACCGGATTCCGAGAAGGATGGTCCGACGGCTGCATAAGCTACCCCTGCATGCGACTTCGAAGCGTCAGTATAAAACTCTACGCATGAGTAGTTGGACTGAAGTTGTCGGAAATCCATTTTAATATGTGCTTCTGGTGCATGTTTAGTGATCTCGGCAAAGGAAGTGTCAAAATGTATGAGCTGCCACTGCCACGGCGGTAAATGTTTTGTTGGGGGCATAGGACAAAGTTCTACCAGCGGAACACCCATTTCCTCACTTAGGCTTCTCACACGCAAAGAGAACGACTTTCTCGCTGCGGGTCGATTATGGTAAAGGGTGGCAGCGGTAATATCGTGTATAGCTGAATAAGAAGGATGCTTTATGTTTGCGTGTACCTTTATAAAATAAGTGAAACTGCTATAGGATCGCTGTAGGTGAAGTGACCACTGATTCGACTCTACATAGAGACTCTAGATCGGACTTGTCCTGAAAGCACCGGTTGCCAGTCGGATACCCAGATGGTGAACGGGATCTAGGATTTTCAAAGCACTTGGCGTTGCGGAATGATAAATTATAGAGGCATAATCAAGGCGCGACCAAACAGTGCTTTTGTACAAGTTCAAGAGACACTTCCGATCACTAGCCCATGTTGTACGTGATAGGAGCTTTAGGAGGTTCATCGCTTTCAGACATTTCATTTTTACATGTTTACCATGGGGAATAAACGTGAGCTTAGAATCTAAAGTGGTTCCTAGGAATTTATGCTCGCTGCTCACAGAGAGTTGGTCTCCCTTGATCGTAATAATTGGTAGTGGCATTACCCCTCATTTGTTGGAGAACAGTACACAAGTACTTTTCTGGGTGTTTATTTTAAAACCATTCTCATCCGCCCATTTAGAGAATTTATTCATTTCAAGCTGCACTTGTCATTAGCAGATATACATATTGCATGGTTTGAAACTCATCTGCACATCATCAACATACACAGAATAAAACATCGCGCTTGGAATGACTGACTGCAGGGAGTTCATTTTTACAAAAAAGAGTGTGCAACTAAGCACGCCCCCTTGCGGAACACCAGTCTCTTGGGTAAATGATCTAGAGAGAGCATTTCCCACTTTTACGCGAAAGGTTCGGTTAGACAGATAACTTTTCATTGTGTTTAGCGTGTTCCCATGGATGCCCATGCGGCAAGATCGCGTAGAATCCCGAATCGCCATGTGGTATCGTACGCTTTCTCCAGGTCTAAGAATACCGAAAGTACAAACTGCCTAGGAATAAATGCATCTCTGATGTATGTCTCTATGCGAACAAGGTGGTCTATTGTCGACCTCCCCTCTCTGAAACCACACTGAAGAGGGTCTAGTATACTGTTACTTTCTAGGAAGTGGGTTAGGCGCCGGTTTAATATTTTCTCATATAGTTTGCACTGTTATGACCGGCATCAGTAGGCGACATGCTGTCGCTGAGAAGCGTGGCCGGGCAGCGTTCCCACGCCTAGAGCCCAGTTTTCTCGGAACCAGCGTCCAGAAATGACGGGGGAGCGGCGCTCTTTTAATCTTCAAACAAGTAGCTGGCTCGCCGAATGCCTATGCCCGCCAGGCATTGTCCCTGCTAGCCGGCGGATGAGACGTCACGTCGCCACGAAGCTGTAAGCCGTTCCAGAGGGGACAACAAAGACAGCGTCTTCCTTTGTAGAAACGGCGACCGCCGCCTCAAAGTGCCCTGCTAATTGAGCAGACAGATTGGCGGACCGTTTCATGTCTGCTGTCCGAAGCTTGGGACCCCTCGACCAGTGACACACACGACGAGCAAGAGCCCCTCTGGCGCCACCTTTAAGTGCAGTGATCTTGACTCGAAATTGGCTGTTCACGTGCGCCGTGCATGCTCGTACCCCTCACCTGTTGTGTGTGTATGTGATTGGTGTTCCACTGAAGAAGGAGGAGCCCGACCGGGCTTATAACGGCGCCGCAGAGTGCAGGACGTCGCTCTGGACCAAGTAAAGGTTCAACCACCACGTTCGTAGTATGTGATGGCTCTGAACCAAGTAACGGTTTAACCACCACGCTCGTGGTTTGTGAACTCTTAACCTCATGCTGTAAATATTTGTAAATAGTGCCATAAACCTGTTTGTTTTTTCGTATCCCCAACTTGTAAGCGCTCGTTTCCTCAACCCGAAGCTACACAACGCTACCACAGCACCCCGGGATCACAACAACTGGTGATCAGCGGTGGGATCACGACAGCACAAACAGCTTGTTAACGCTATTGGTCTGTAGCTGGCGGCCAAGGACGGGTCTTTGCCTTGTTTAAGTACCGGGATGACTATCGCTTCTTTCCATGACAATGGAATATATCCAGCTTTTCACATGGTATTGAATAGGGTTAGGAGCGTTTTTAGTGCTTCTGGGTGAAGATACTTGATCATTTCATACGTTATACGATCGCCACCTGGCGCCGAGTTGTTGCAGTGCGCAAGAGATGCCATAAGTTCAGCTAATGACAATGGGCAGTTGTAAGCCTCCCTGGATGGACGTTTAGATTTAAGGGGTGGCCGCTCTTCGCGTTCTTTGAATCTTAAGAACGTTTCTGTGTAGTGCGATGCACTCGAGACGTATTCAAAGTGTTCGCCTAGGCAGTCCGCCTGCTTCTCCAGGCTCTCCCCTCGGCTACTTACCAAAAATAGGGGGTGTGACTCCCGACCCATTAACTTGTTCACCCTATTCCAAACCTTCGTTTCGTCGGTGTAAGAATTTATACCGGAGATGTACCTATTCCAACTTTCTTTTTTTGCAAGGCGACGCGTTCTTCTGGCTTGGGACTTAACCTGTTTGAAATTGTTGAGGTTTTCAGCCGTTGGGTAATTTCGGAGTAGTCTCCAAGCTTTATTTTGTCTATTGCGCGCTTTCCGACAATCGTCGTTCCACCATGGGATGCGACGTTTATTGGTCATTCCGTTGGTTTGCTTGATACATTTCACTGCAGCGTCAATAATAAAACCTGTTAGGTATGCTACAGCATCGTCTATATTAAAATCAGCAATCTCATCTCCGTCTAAAAATGTAATTTCTCGAAACAGTTCCCAGTTGGCTGACTTGGTGTTCCAGCGAGGAAAGTCAGGCGAGCATGTATCTTCTTTTGTTAACTTTAACATAATCGGGAAGTGGTCACTCCCAAAAGAATTCTTGAGAACGAACCACTCCAGATATGGAATTATAGCACTCGAGACAATACTCAGGTCTATAGAAGAGTATGTGTTGTGTGTAGTGCTATAATACGTTGGTTCTTTTTTGTTTAGTAGACATGCACCTGACGAAAACAGAAAGTGTTCTATTAGGCGTCCTCGCGCATCTAAACGGGAGTCGCCCCATAGGGGATTATGTGCATTTAGATCACCAACGACTATATATGGCAGAGGAAGTTCATCAATGAAGCTTTGAAATTGTGTCTTTGAGAGTTGATAGCACGGGGGAATGTAAATAGAGGTAATTGTTAGTAGCTTCCCGAACAGCACTGCTCGGACAGCAACTGCCTCAAGAGAAGTTCGGAGGTTTAATTGCTTACAGGCAACACCTTTATCAACTATTATAGCGACACCGCCTGACGAAGCGGCAGCGTCGTCACGGTCTTTGCGGAAGATGGCATAATGCTTTAGAAAGTTTGTTCGTGTGGACTTGAGATGTGTTTCCTGAACACACAGCACCTTTGGAGTATGTTTATTAAGAAGTTCTCTAATATCATCGAGGTTATGGAGAAGTCCTCTCAAATTCCACTGTAAGATCTGTGTATCCATTTTTGATGTGTTTTGTGCTGTGTGCTCAAGGATGGAAAGTTAACTCACGGACCCTTTCCAGGGGCCATGACACGAGATTTTTCTTTTTTGGATCGGTCGACGGAGTCGCGCCGATCCTTAGGCGCTGGCTGCGCCCTCACGCTCGGTGTTGTGTCCATTGCCTCTTGCGAGGCGCTGGACACGCGCTCTTGCGAGCGCTGCATTTGTTTTGAGGGCCTCGCCTCAAAAGACGAGACCTTCGCGGCCCCCAGCCCGGAGGGTGGTGGGTCTTTCTTGGATGGCGGAGCAGCACTGGCTGCAACCGCCGAGGGGGTGGATGGCGTCCCCGCTGGCTCACTACGCGTGTGCCAGACAGGCGCCGAGGGCCGTCGTGGCGCTGCCCCCTGACGCGCCACTTCGGCAAAGCTGGTTTCTAGAAGGCAGGACACCTGCCTTCGTGCCTCCCTAAATGAAATGTTTTGTTTTACTTTAATTGTGACAATTTCCTTTTCTTTTTTCCAGCATGGGCATGACCGCGAGTACGCGGCATGCTCCCCATTACAGTTCGCACAGTGAAGAGAGTTTTCACAGGCATCTGATGTGTGTTCTTGAGCATTGCATTTCGCGCAAGTTAGGCGGCCTCGGCAGTTCTGTGAACATTGGCCGAACCGCTGGCATTTGAAACATCGGAGAGGGTTTGGTATATATGGCCTCACTTGAAGCCTGATGTATCCAGCCTCAACGGAGTCGGGCAGTACACTTGAATTGAAGGTGAGTATCAGGTGCTTAGTCTGGACTTCTTTGCCATCACGCCTCATCCTAATTCTTTTCACGTTGATGACATTCTGTTCACTGAAACCCTCCAGGAGTTCAGCCTCTGTCAGCTCTAACAGGTCATCATCTGAAACAACGCCACGGGTGGTGTTCATGGTTCGGTGTGGGGTTACTATTATTTTGGTATCTCCAAATTTCACTAGATTAGGCAGTCTCTCATATTGTTTCTGGTCGCGGAGCTCCAACAGGAGGTTACCACTTGCCATTCTCGTTGTTTTATATCCTGGGCCAAAGATTTCCGTCAAAGACTTAGATACTAGAAAAGGTGAAAGTGTTCGCACTGATTTACCGGGTGTGTCAGCGTGGATAACATGGAATCGGGGAAAAACTACTTTCTGGTTACCAAAAAACTGGAAAACTTCATCGGTGTGCACTCTTTTCTGAGGGCGATCAGGGAGTGGGGGGAAGGAACAAGCCGTATGTAAATGCTTACTTTCGGCAGCGGCGCCAGCCACCCACCATGGAGTCCTACAAGGGGACGCTGCAGGGTCTGTAAGTACAGGCCCCGCAGATGCCAGCTGTACGCCACCACTATAACCGAATATGGTGTATCCAAGGTAGGATAGCCACACAGGGTTAACCCTTGCCGCCAGGAAACACGGAAGTCAATGGAAATGAGTAGAGGACAGGAAAGATTTAAAGTGAGAGAAAAGACGAAGATGTGAGGTGGAGACAGGAAAAGGCAACTGCCGATTCCCCCCGGGCGGGTCAATCCTGGGATGCCGTCTACGTGAAGCCGGGGCCAAAGAGGTGTGTTGCCTCTGCCGGTGGGCCTTAAAGGTCCAATCACCCAGCGTCGGCTCAACCCCCAGGATCCCCTTTTCGCCGGACACGGCAAAGCCACGCGCGGCTAGGCGTGGGAGGGAGTCAAAACTCCCCCGTTAGCTCGGGTCCATGGTGTCGCTACACACCAAACGCCTACTTGCGCAGGCGCCCCTGCGGGGATCATGCAAAACTGAGACAGTTCGAGGGTGGATGAACACCGGGCCCACCCTGCTTCACCACATTGCGCCAGAGCTCCACTGATTTTGACGAATATAGGGAAGTGTTGTGCTTTAGTGCTGCATCTCATCCAATTAAATTTTTTCGCCTTGCTTATACGTGGCCTCCGTGAAGCCACTCAAATGAGATTTACAAATAAAGAAATTGACACACGTTACACATGCCGCTCAATATGGTTTTCGTGAAATGATGTCTTTGAACTTGCTCATATATATTGTAACAGCGAGCTGTGATAAGATGGTTTTATTTACAGTAAAAGCGTTCCTACGTGCGGTTCAGCGTTCTGAAGCCGAAGTGACCGGACGTCGCATCGTCATGCATGGCACGTAGAACTTCGGAGCGAAGGCTCTCGGGGACAACTAGAAGAAAACGTGCTCCAGGTCTAGAGTAGTTAGTTTTATAGAGCAACTTGTCTCGGACCGTAAAGCGACCGCTGTGTTGGGAGGCACGTGCGGCGGCAAAAAGAGGATCCAAGTTGAGATCGTTGCGTTGTTCTCTCTGGAAATCAGCCGCGTTGGGGAACGTGCTTGTAACAGCAGCAAGGCAGTCGTCAAAATTCTCAGCATCGCAGTCAGTAGTCGCAAGAGGAATCCGGGAGAGGCAGTCTGCGTCAGCGTGACGACGGCCACTCTTGTACGACACCGTAAAGTCGTATTCCTGAAGTCGCAGCGCCCAACGTGCGAGGCGGCCAGAGGGGTCACGCAAACCGACCAGCCAGCATAACGAATGGTGATCGGTAATTATCTTAAATGGCCTCCCGTAAAGATAACAACGAAACTTCTGTACAGCGAAAACAGCTGCCAG
The DNA here is from genome assembly GCF_043290135.1 of Rhipicephalus microplus. Classification (NCBI taxonomy): domain Eukaryota; kingdom Metazoa; phylum Arthropoda; class Arachnida; order Ixodida; family Ixodidae; genus Rhipicephalus; species Rhipicephalus microplus. Next base: position 49,605,751 of record NC_134710.1, on the reverse strand, counting down.
ACATTCCTGTTCCGTAACTGTGTAATTGCGTTCTGATTTGCTCAGGCAACGGCTGGCATATGCCACGACATGCTCTGCGCCATTGTGACGTTGTACAAGCACCGCGCCTACACCGATACCACTAGCGTCCGTGTGGACCTCGGTCGGGCAAGATGGATCGAAGTGACGCAACAGTGGTGCTGACGTTAGTACAAACTTAAGTTGTGAGAATGCGGCGTCACACTCTGGTGTCCAGTTGAAGGTTGCATCCTGTCGCAAGACGTTTGTCAGCGGATACACGATCTCCGCAAATCGTGGAACAAAACGACGAAAATATGAGCATAGGCCGACAAATGAGCGAAGTTCTCGTGCGGACTGCGGTGATTTAAAAGAGCTCACTGCTTCTATCTTGCGAGGATTGGGTCTGACGCCATGCTTGTCGACCAAGTGCCCCAGCACGAGAATTTGACGTTCGCCAAAGCGACATTTTTTAGAATTCAGAACCAGCCCGGCTTTTTCGATGCAGTCGAGAACAAGACTGAGACGGTTGTTATGTTCCTCAAACGTACGGCCAAAGATCACAACATCGTCAAGGTAGCACATGCATATCTCCCATTTTAGACTACGTAATGCTGTGTCCATAAATCTTTCAAAGGTGGCTGGAGCATTACAAAGGCCAAAAGGCATGACATTAAATTCAAATAAGCCATCCGGAGTTATGAAAGCAGTCTTTTCTTTGTCGTCGGGTTCCATAGGTATTTGCCAATAACCTGACCGCAAATCAAGCGTTGAAAAATAGGAAGCGGCATGCAAGTCATCTATGACGTCATCAATCCGTAAAAGGGATATACATCTTTCTTCGTCACAGTGTTTAGACGCCTATAATCTACGCAGAATCTCCAGGAACCATCCTTTTTCCTGACAAGAATTACCGGGGCTGCCCACGGGCTGGACGACTCTTGCACGACCCCTTTGTTCATCATGTCTTTTACTTGTTCGGCGATAACTTTGCGCTCAGAGGATGACACTCGGTAGGGCTTTTGGCGGATGGGGTGTGCAGAGCCAGTGTCTATTCTGTGACGAGTGCGGAACGAGGGTAACTGAAGGGGTGCATCTCTATGTTTGAAGTCGAAAGCAGCAACATGCCGGGAAAGGACCTGCACCAGCGCTTGCCGTTCCGTCGTACTCAGAGTCTTGCTGATCATAGCGAGCATTAGATCTTCATTATGGCGAATATCACAAGCAGAGGAAGAGGTGGGGAGGTCCGTAGCTATTGCTGCTATCGAGTTGCATGAGGCTTCATCAAAGAGAGCTATCTTCATCCCGCGAGGAAGCACAACCGGCGTGGCAGAACAGTTCAGCGCCCACAATGTTGCTACTCCTTTCGTCATGCACACAACAGAACAAGGCACAAGTATGTCCTTCTTCAAACAATTCTTGCGCAGAGGCCCCACTACGAGGTCAACACAAGCATCATCAACCGCTGTGGAAGAGACTTGAACGGGTGTCAGGCACCAAGATGGTGCTATCACTTCATCAATCACACTAAGTGTGTTCCTGTCTTCGCCACGGTAGTCTTCTTCGGAAAGCGACAGTGGAAACAAATTGTTTAGTGATATTTCCCCACTACCACAGTCAACGGAAGCACCGCATTGTTCCAGGAAATCGATACCAAGAATGACATCGTGCGAACAACGAGATAAAACCAGAAATTCCGATACAAATACTTTTCCAGCCAATGAAACACTGACAGCACATACACCAAGAGGATTAAGCCACTCGCCACCTACACCACGAAAGGTGATTGTATCGTCCCATGAAAACATAACTTTGCGATCTAAGCGGTTTCTGAAGGCGAGGCTCATCACAGACACAGTCGCCCCAGTGTCAACTAACGCCATCGTCGGTATTCCATCAATCAACACATTCACTTTGTTTTTGATCATAACAATAGGCAGAGGTATATCTTGAAAAGACCGTCCGGCGACCTCACCTCCATTGGCCGCGGATGCTAGTTTCCCGGCGGCGGAGAAGAACGACGCAGAGGAGACGGCGAGCGACGAGAACGTTTGGATGGTGGTGTCAAACTCCGCTCGGATGCTGGCGAATCATTGCGTCTGGTCTCGCGCGAAAAACGGTCCCTTGGAAACAAGTCCGTTGTCCGCTGGTCATTAGAAGCACCGGGTCTTGGTGGCGAAGACATGGCTGGTGTCCTTCGTGATTGGCGCCGTTGTTGGCGGCAATACCGAGCAATATGCCCGGTGAAACCACAGTTGTAGCACACGGGAGGGTCACGGTTTATACTATCTTGAATGGAACGAATCCTGGGCCGCTGCTGTCGGTGAGGAAGTTCGTTATCACGCAAAGAACGGGTTTCTGCCACTCTCTGGAATTCATTGTATTCGTCGTAAGTCACATCTTGGTAGTAGGGTTGGTACTGTCCTTGCCGCAGCGGGACGTAGTCCGGCTGAGAACCCTGAGTATAAGAATGTGGCTGTGCTCGTCGTGATCGTGCGTCATAGGCAGGGCTTCTATCGTATAGACGTGGCTGATACTGAGGTGTGGCATCAGAATCCTCAAAGCCCTCCGCCACTCGGTGCGAGGAGAATGAAGCAACGTTTCGCTCGAACTCTGGTGGCTGATAGGGAGGATGAGTGCTTGGGCGGTTTGCCACTTGCGCGTACTGGCCGTGTTCTTCACGTACGATCTGCCGGATTGTTGTTGCAAGATCAAGTGCCTGGTTGCTGTCTATGCTCGCGATGGTCGTCACATTGGGCAGCCTGCCGAACTTTGGCGTGATGCGCCTCGTCTTCAGTTGCTCAAAATTGCGGCAATGACGAATGACATCGGTGACAGATGTCAAGGTGTCTTTCGCGATGAGGAAACTGTAAACATCCTCGGCGATTCCTTTTAGAATGTGCCCGACTTTGTCTTCCTCAGACATTCCGGAGTCAATGGTCTTACATAGCTTTATGACTTCCTCAATGTAGGTCGTGCAAGTTTCACCTGGCACTTGAGCGCGTTGCATTAGCGTCTGTTCTGCTCTTTTTTATCGTTGTTGGGTCGCCGAAACGCTCTTTGATTTCAGAAACAAATCTGTCCCACGTCGTTAGCGTTTCCTCCCGATTCTCATACCACATTAATGCAGTATCGGTCAGAAAGAACACGACGTGCAAAAGCTGAAAAGCGACATCCCATTTGTTAGCGGCGCTCACCCGTTTGTAATGGATGAGCCAAGCCTCGACGTCTTCATCTGGTCTGCCGGCAAAGGGACGAGCATCTCTCAGTTGTGGAGCCGAACTGGTCGGCGCAGGAGTCGAGAGGGGTCGGTGTTCATTTGCGTTGTGGGACATGTCCAGCCCAGATGGATTCGGTGGAAGTCCAGCAATGCGACGGCTCCGTCGAAGAACTTGCGGTTCACCTTCCGTCTTCGGGTGTCGATTACCCCAGCACCTCCACCACAACTGTAACAGCGAGCTGTGATAAGATGGTTTTATTTACAGGAGGTGAACGATGGTCGTTTGCGGCAGCACACTGCGATCGTGCCAAGACTCTTCGTCTTCCTCTGCTTCTCCTCTCTACCCTTTTCTAGTCTGTTCCAATATATATATATATATATATATATATATATATATATATATATATATATATATATATATATATATATATATATATATATATATATATATATATATATATATATATATATATATATATATATATATATATATATATATATATATATATATATATATATATATATATATATATATATATATATATATATATATATATATCTGTGTGTGTTGTGTGTGTGTGTGTGATGCTAAGACGAGTAGCAGACGTGGCCTCGTCATGTTTATTCTACTGTCACTTTTTCCTTCTCTGCCTCTACAAACCATCCATTCCACCATACGTCACATGATTCCCCCTCCCCCTGAAAAAAAGCATCAGTTACAACTTACAAACAAGAAAAAGTAAACGAGCTCGAGTCGCTCAGAAGTCACAAATGTCAAAATGAAGAGGTAGTTTCACAAATTTTAAAATGCATGCGTCGTATTATTCGTCGCTAAGAATTGAGGGGAGAGTACAGCAGCCCAGTGATATCAATAAGAGATCTGGCGGGCGAGACTGGTGGTTGCGTCCTGGATAACACGAGAATGCTTCGGACGTTGAGATAGCGGAAGTCGCAGCTGGCATTCTTGTGAAAAGTGAACGATCGGTTCGAACACCTTGCAGAATCGACAGTTCTGATTTCGTAAGCGTCAAATTCGTCGTCGTGGGTGATACACAGGCAATGCAGGCAGCTTGTGTGTGCATTGTTCGAGGTTGATTGGACGCTGGCTATGTTCCTGCCGAGTACAAGGGGTGGTTTTGTGGCTTTTGGGGTTTTTTTATGGCGATGTCGCAGATGTTTTCATCGAAGGTGCAATCTTGATTATCGGTGCAGAATGTATCCACGACGACACGCTTTTTTGCAATGCTCTTTAAGCCTTAAGACTGGTTTCGATGCAGTTTTCTTTCGACGTTGACAATGTTTAAGTATACGTTGACATTGTAGTACCTTGGTTTCGTCAACTCGCTTGTGGTGTGACATTGATCGTCGTGTGCCAGCATTCTTAGCAAGTCATCCACAGGCTTCTACGACGCGAAAAAATGCAGGTGTTTCCGGCACAAAACAATGAGGGGGGTTTCGTGCACTTGAATCTTCTGTATTTATAAACCGTTCATTGTTAGTGGTTGCCTGAAGAGTACTTGTGTCATCAGAAGTCACACCTGCGCTTTTGTTTTCATTGTTTGCAGTGAGGTTGTATACTGGATTCACGTCGCTTCGATCTTGTGATTGATGAACACTAGACGTTTCTGCAGAAAACTTTCCTTCACAAGATGCTGATTGTGAATGCTTCTGTCTTTGTGGAACTGCTGAGCTGGATGCCAAGTCAGTTTGAAAAGTACGCATGCGGCATGAAGTAGTAAATGCATCTGGGTCATCAGTAGTGGATTCAATTCTTTTATGCAGCGGAGAGTTAAGCACAGGTGGTATTTCCGCGGATGAGCAACCAGGTGGAAGGTTGGGAAAATGACTGCGTGGTCTTTCCGTGAGCATGTGGCTAACTTCACCTGACGGGAACTGTAAATTCATGCTCTGTGCTCGAATGCGTGAAGGCTGATTATGACTGCGGTGACTGAGTTTGAATGCACTGAGAGTGCGTGTTCTAATCGAATCTTCATTACAGTCTTGAAACCAGGTGATCATTTCTTCTTTTATCTTTCACCAAGACTCGTCGTTCTCGAATATGTGGGGGAGGTAAAATTTAAATGGCTCACCAGTGACGTAGTCACTGAAGTTCGTAACCATTTCCCGTTCCGACCTAGATGCAGCGGTAGCGTGGAGCTCGAACAGGTCGAACCAGTCCTGTACAGGTCCATCGTCCACTGCTCCGGTGTACTTGGGGATGGGAAGGTCGGTCGATGGTTCTGCCATGATGTCAGTAACTGCTTGCGACCTCTTCTGTGGTCGATATTCAGTTGAGGCGTATTGCCGGTGGCTTCATCATGAATGATGCATGGCTGATGAGTGGCGGACAGGTCTTCATCCTGTCCACTCGCGTGACGCTAAGACGAGTAGCAGACGTGGCCTGGCTCATGCTTGGTTGGTTGGTTGGTTCCTCAACACCTTGGCGCAACCCACCTAGGGGGATAGGCCATGAATGGGACGGTGCCTTGCTTTTTAAATTAATTCACTTCTTGAAATAGAGGGTTGGATTAATTAGGCAGTATAGGTAATAATAAAAGGTGTTAAATTTCAAAAAAAAGAACCTTGAAAAAAAAAACATATAAACATACAAAAAAGAGAAAAAAAATTATACATAAATCAACTGAAGTTACCTATTTTTATTCCATTCTTTTAGATTCTCGTAAGAAATTTGTAACAGCGGTAAAAACGCTCCTGTGGCTGAATCCAGATGTGACTGCACCAAATGAAAGAATCACCGGAAGTGTCAAGTTTAAGCCCAACTTTCGTAGGGGTTCTTCTAGTAGATTTTTCCTTTGAGTTTTCAATTTTCGGCATGACAAAAAGAGGTGCTCCAAAGATTTCCTCTCATTACAATAAAGCACAAAGGCGAGTGTGCCAGACCCGACCTGTGAAGGTAAAAGTTCAATGAGGGGACTCGACAACGCAGCCTGGTAATTACTATTTCTTCCTTCCTTGAGGAACACCACTTGTTCTTCCAAGGGAACTTTAGCTGTGTGAAGTCTGATACAAACAAAAGGGATTTTTCAAAGTTATTGGCCGTTGTGCGTTTTTCAAAGCGTGCTGCTGTTATATATTCAGAAGTAGGCAAAATAGGTACAACAGGACAATCAAGGAAAGATACAGCTAGTGCATCTGCATGCTCATTCAGAGCTAAACCTCTATGGCCTGGTACCCAAACTAGTCGGACGAGTCGCACATGTGTAGGAATGAGCGAGTAGAAAGTTTCTAAGGTACGCGAAAAAGTTGGTGAGCTTAAGGCAGTACAGACCGAGAGACAGTCTGTTATAACAATCACCGCTGATAGATCTTGCGGCACTTTACGCAATGCAAGGACAATTGCCAGTAGTTCAGCTTGGTAAATAGGTGTAAAGTCGGGTAATCGAATTGCGAAAGCCCAATCTAGAGAAGATGATACGATTCCGACACCAGCCTTCTCTCCATAAACCGAAGCGTCAGTCGCTATCACAATGGATGTTTCTAGATTGGCCAAACGATCTTCCAAAATGCCATTTATATACTGATATGGTAAATTTTTTGCATTCTTGGGATATATATCGTCAAATTCTATCCTAATTGCATCTACAGTGTTGAGCACAAGTGTTTCCCAAAGGTTAACTCTTAAGGGCTCCAAAAGTCTCTGAGTAAATATTACTTGAGGACACCTTAAGTTAGGCCATTGGTGGTTGAAGAATGAGGTCTGCTGGCTAATGAACACATACTTTGCCCTCCGCTGAGGTGATGCATAGATTTTAAGGAATGTACGTACTGTTAGAATATGAAATCTTTTGATAAGAGAAGGCAGGCGGGATTCTTCGTATAGGATATTGTTGGCAACATATTTGGGTAGCCCTAGGCATAAGCGTTAAGATTCCCGTTCTAGCAGAATCAGTGGTCGAACTCTGTAGGCCGGAGCGCCAGAAAACAAAACACAGCCGAATTCTAGTATCGGTCGAATGTACATGCAATATATCATAATGAGCACGTCTCTACGCAAACCGGCACGATAATTACTGAGCCTGCGCAGCATCCCTACGGCACGTGCTCCTTTAGCGGCCATGTTTTCTATGTGGGGACTCCAGTTTAGTGTTTCGGTGTTGGTTACCCCCAAGTACCTAACTGACTCGACCTGAGGGATGGTGTCCTGTCGGTAGGTTAGTGAAATTCGCACTGGGGCATTTTGTGCGAAAACTATGATTGTACTTTTGTTTGTATTGAGGCATAGGTTGATATCCTCCAGCCACGTTTCCAGACTATTCATGTATGTCTGCAGAATCAGGTACAATGTGTGAATGTCCGCCGACGCAGCAAAAAATGCAATATCATCGGCATACACATAGACCTGTACATGTTGCTGTGTGGGAATGGAACATAGTAGAGCATTAAATAATAAGGGCGATAGTACTGACCCTTGCGGTATACCTCTCGTTTGCCTGTATACTGAAGAGTTGACACCAGATTTCGAGCAGTAAAATTCTCTATCACCTAAAAAAGCATGGATCCAGGCCACAAAGTATTGAGGCAGTCCTAAATTTTGAAGTGAATCTAGCAGTTTAACATGCTCCACGCTATCATAGGCTTTTGTGATATCTAAGGTTACCAAAGCGGAGTATTGTTTCTGATATCGAGCAAGTTGAATTCTGCTTTCGAGATCCACGTGCGCACACCAAATGGAGCAACCACGCCTGAATCCAATCTGACATGGGCTCAGTGTCAGTTTTTCTGACATCCATCGATCTATACGTCTACATAAAATTCTTTCAACTAGTTTTACTAGGTTAGATGTAAGTGAAATGGGCCTGATATTATCTAAGGTAAACCCAGCGCCTTGCTTTTTTAATAATTGAATCACTTTTGTCATTCTCCAATCAGGTGGCATCCAAGAGCTTCTAAGTGAGTGATTAACAATTTCGAGTAGGCCAAGTGGGTATATTTTATGCAGAGATTTTATCACTGATGTCGTCATGCCATCAGGACCAGGAGCCGAATGGGGTAGTGTTCTGACTACGTTTGCTAATTCTGCAGGCGTAACCTCTTCAAAATCCTCAGCCCTTTGGGGGGACTGGGCTTGGTATGAGAGAAGTATCGTAAAGCGACTTTCTAGGCCCTGAGCTATATCTTCTAGAAGGGCCTTCAGTTAAACTGGTGATGATACTACAGATTCTGTATTTCTTTGTACCGGAAGAACTTTCTTAGTTCTCAGAAAGCGAAAAAGTGCTTTTCTATTGACCGGCTTTGACAGGAACTCACATCGGTCGTTGTTAAATTTGTCCTTCGCATTAGCGATGGTTTTCTTAAAAATAGCGGCTGCATACTTATAATCACTCCAGTTCCTGGGACACTGGTTGAAGATTAATTTTTTCCATGCAGCCTTTCTTAGTCTATAAGCCCGCGAACAGTCCGCATTCCACCAAGGGTTGGTAGACGGTTTAGCGCTTTCAATGGTGAATTTGGTTTATTTAACGACTCTTTTAACATGTCGCTACTTCTGATGGCGTCTAGTTCTGCATCATTCGTTTGGTTAGATAAAGCGCCTCGTAAGGATTTCTCGAAAGTATTAAAGTTTACATGTGTTACGGCAGATCTATTCTTGGAGGTTGTTGGACATACTACCTCGAACAATATTGGCATATGGTCACTACTTGTTCCCGAATTAATCGCAGACCATGATAAGATGGAGAAGTTAGCGTTAGAAAAAGTTAGATCGAGTACCGAGGAGGACTGATTACACATAAAAGTAGGAGTTTTTGTGTTTATGCATATAAAGTTATTATTGTTCACCCAATCCCATAAACGTTTGCCATTCAGATCAGTTTTAAAACCCCAAGATATATGATGAGAATTGAAGTTACCTACTAATACAATATCTTTTTGGCAATATTGAACTGCAGTATCTAGGACGGAAGAATTTAGAACACCCGCAGGAAAATAAGCACTAATAAATGAGAGTGGGAGGGACCCAGGAATAGTAATGCTTATTGCTAAAATCTCGCTTTCTGAAGCCAATGACTGATAAATAATTTTAGCTCTATGGGCGATTTTAGATGAGATAAATATTGCCAAACCTCCACCCCGAGTTGGGCGGTCTATACGAAATGTGCGGTAATTTTTAATCCTAAAATACTTATTTTCTGCAAGCCAAGTTTCTTGTAAAGCAACAATATCAGGGGAGTAATTATCGCAAAGTTGAAGTAAGTCTGTGGCTGCTGAAAAAATGGAGCGGCATTTCCACTGTAGTACTTTTAAATTCCCTATTTTGAAGAGATACCAGCAGCACTCACTGCTTTTTCTAAGATGCTATCCTTTAAAAAAATCTTTTTTTCATGGGTTTTCCTTCTGATATCTCTTATTTCTTGATTTAGGACTAATTGAGGACCGTTGTGCCTCAGGAGAAGCACGTCGTTTCATATTTCTTGAGTCAGAGTCCATTTGCTCTAATTGTGAGACATGAGAATCGGAGTCCGAGCTCCAATCTAGGTCCTGTACAAGAGGCTTAATTATTCTACGGCCAGTGTTCGGCATGTCTGGCTTTGACTTCGAAGGGCCTGGTTCCGATGGAATATCAGTAACCTTAACTGGTGAAGGGGGCACGGTAGGTTGGTTACCTCCCTGCAATATTTGATTCAACTGAGTGCTCACTATTTGTGCCAATGACTCCGTTAGGCTCACGAATAGAGATTCCATAAGTTTCGTCATGGCCTTTTCCACCGTTGATGTTATTGAATCAGGCAACGATGACTCAAGCATCTGGTTTGCCCGTTTGGCAACGAAGGCATAGCCACGTGGGCGCTCAGAAAGAATAGATCGGGCCTCACGCCGGGAGCATTGTTGTTGTTCGATGATCTCTCGAAGTTGCAACTCACATGTCCTCATGGGGCAACTTTCATCGTCAGCCGCGTGATTTCCTCTGCATAGACAGCATCTCACCACTTGGGTTGAACATTCGTCGGGTTTATGTTGGTCAGAACATATGCGACACCTCACATCCGATCTACATCTCTTGATGGTATGCCCATACCTCCAGCATTTTTTGCACTGCAGTGGACGAGGGGATAGTGCATCAACACGATAAATTAGTGACCATGCCTTAATTTCGGTTGGTCGAGCCGTGCCGACGAATATCACAATCACTGACTCTGTGGGGATCTTTTTGTTCTCAACGTTACGCGAGCATCGAAATACAGAGACTGCTCCTGCGGCCGCAAACATTTCAAGTATTTCGGGTGGTGTAAGGCTCAAGTCCACTCCTCGAACCAGTCCCTTCACACAGGCCAAATGGGCAGGTACGAAACAGCTCACCGGATTTGGGGCAAACGTTGTGCATTTTAGAAGATCTGTGATGCAGGCCTGGTCCGGCGAGCAGCACAGGATGCCTCCACGTCCAAATTGACGCACCTCAGTAATCATTTGGTAATGATCGGAAATCTTCCGGAGTTCTTCCTGAATCAGTTTCGGGTTTTTCATGCGAATAGACTCGCCGTTGGTTGGAACCAGGGCCACAGGAACGCTCTTCAGACCACTGCGCAAAAATAGATCGATTGGCAAATCACTGTTAGGAAGGGACGCCGACCAGGCAGAATATGCCTGGCCGGGAGAGGAAAGAGACATCAGGTTAATAGGCTTAACAGCACCGCCCGATCCGGCCACTCCCCCACAGGGGGAAGCACGAAAGTGCTCTTGAAGCAGTCAGGAAGCACCGGAATGAAATCCGCTAGCTCACGGCACCACGTAGTTCCACCGAGGTCCAATGGCGACGTGTCCCGACGCGTCTGGATCGCTGTGCCGAAAGGACCAACCAGTGATCGACAAGCGCCATGTTTATTCTACTGTCACTTCTTCCTTCTCCGCTTCTACAAACCATCCATTCCACCATACGTCACACACACACACACGCACGCACACACACACACACACACACACACACACACACACACACACACACACACACACACACACACACACACACACACACACACACACACACACACACACACACACACACACACTATTCGGCGTAAGGCCTCTCTATTTAGAGAAAGCGCTGATTCCGCGTTAATTTGACGGCGCGGTGCGCGTCCAGTGCGAACGACGGTGCGTTTTGGCGTCAGCAGAATTTTGGCATCGCGCCTGAAAAGCACCACAATCACCTGAAATCTCGAGGAAACAAAGGTGGACCGGTCTACGCACCACAACAGCTCCGCGCGCGTACTGCAGCAGCATGGCCACAGCTGCGCGCGCAGCTGAAAAACCATGTATTGTTTTGCATGGGGGAGTGCAGCGCATATATATATACACACATATATATATATATATATATATATATATATATATATATATATATATATATATATATATATATATATATATATATATATATATATATATATATATATATACTGTGGCGAAGCCTTCGAACAGTGGGCCATCCTTTCCAACACTTTCTAGTGGGTAGCCCTTTTCGTAAGAAGAAGAGCAGCTCGTGCAGAGAGTCGGTCCCCGCATTGACTGTCGCCGTCGTGCATCATCGCCGAGTGCATGACCGCCAATAAACGTCTTAACAATTTGGTGGAGAGTGCTGTGCCCTTCAAACACCTTCGGTTTGCATTCGATGCCCTTGGAGCTTCGATCCCGTACCGTGTCTTCTACCATGGACCAAGACGCTGCACAGCAAACGCTTCCTCCTGCGCCGACACCATGTCCCGGTGTCCTCCGCATCCGCGACTCTCTTGTCTTCACCGGCGCGGATGGCACCGACGTCGAGGACTGGCTCGCCATGTACGAACGCGTGAGCGTCCCCAATTACTGGGACGAGGCAGGTAAACTCGGCAACCTGGTTTTCTACCTCGCGGGTGTGGCCGGCATATGGTACAACAACCACGCATCCGATTTCCCGACTTGGTCCGCTTTTAAAGCCGCCGTCGTCGACGCGTTCGGCCGTCCTTCTGTTCGTAAGCTGCAAGCCGAACAGTGGTTACATGAACGAGCACAGCAGATCGGCAAGTCCTTCACAAGTTACATCGAGGATTGACTTGTGCAAGAAAGTGCACGCGGACATGTCAAGGCTGACAGAATCACGCATGTTCTAAAAGGCATCGCCAACGATGCATTTACCATGCTCCTGGCCAAGAACCCTCGCACTGTGGCAGAGGTCATTACACTATGCCAAAGTTACGAGCAGCTGCGGTGGCAGCGCTTATGACCCATCGAATGCCATCACGTGACGCTAATATCTCGGCCTTGTCAGCAGTTCTTGACCACATAACTTTGCTCGCCAAAATCAAGTCGTTCGTGCGTAAGGAATTTGCCAGCCAGCTCTCTTTAAGTTACCAGTCGGTGTCACTGGTTCAAGTACACCAAGTCTTACGGTTCACTTCGAACCTTCAAATATGGCTGAGACCGTTGAACCAGACTCCGGTCCACAAAGTTCTTTCAAAGCTCATGCTGCGAGCTCTGATGAGACCGCGAATTTTAACGCTCGTTCAGAGCCTTCACAATCTTCTACTGCTCTTGATGTGTCACATCAGAGCACAAGTGACCAAGGTGCAGAGACACCTGATTCTACACCCAAAAGGGCCCGCCCTAAGCGGAAGCGGCAGAAGCCGCGTCGGTTCGAAGACTACGTGATCTAGAACTCTTGTTCATTACTGTTCGTGAACACTATTGTTCGTGCAAAGGTCCAACGCATCCAAATCAATATTGTATTGAAATGTGTTCATTTTTTTCGAGTACATTTTCACGACTTCCATTGTACATTTTTTCAGTGCATTTTCAGGTGTGAGTTCGGTGTGCCGTGCTCTGAATTTTCATGTGTTCTAACATACATACCTTGTATAATACGTTGCATTGCTGTGTTGGGACTGGCTCGCCAGGCAATTGTCGTCGCAAAATGCTCAACAGCCGTCAAGTGCACTTTTGCCTCCCCTCCGCCGAGACATTCAGCAGGAAATCGCGGAGGTCGTTCCTAAATACTACCAGCCGCCTCCTGTATCTGCGCCACTCAGCTACACCCAAGTTGTCGCCAGGCCACCCTCACCGATTCCTGTGGCTGGCCTCCTTAGTTACACCGAAACCATCGCCAGGCCCCAAGCCTTTAAAGAAACTGTGCCGCCTACATACGCTGACGTCATCCACGTGCCCCGAATGCCGCCCGCCATGCAGTCATATCAGCAGCCGGCTCACCCATAGCGTTCTGCGACATGGATGGGACCCGCGAACCGATGACGCACTTCTTACGATGCCCCCATCTGCTTTGCTTGTGGTTGCGTCGGTCACGTAGCACGCTATTGCAATCGTGTGCAGCAATTGACCGCAGGTCGCGTCCAACTTCCCCAGCCAATCGAGTCGCTCTTATGACCAACCGCCGCCTAAGTCACTGTCGTCCCGCCCCGCTCCGTCTATTTGCCGTTCACCATCTCCGCGACGTCGCTCACTGTCGCCGATGCGGCCACGTTCACTCGAGGGTGACCAGGAAAACTAGTTGTCGCAGTCAACGAGGGACGCTGTCGTACTGCGGAAGCCCTCAGGAAAGCCCATCGAACGTGATAGACGTGCTTGTGGATGGTGCCCTTGTAGATACTGGAGCCGCCGTATCCGTCATGGACGCAAAACTTAGCCCATTACTGCGCAAAGTGACCACGCCACTTTCCGGGCTCTCCTTCCGTACAGCCAGCGCCCAAAGCATTCACCCTACAGCGATGTGCACAGCCTGCCTCATCATTCAGGACGTGGTGTATGCCGTCGAGTTCATCCTAATTCCTTCATGCTCTCACGACTTCATCCTAGGATGGGATTTTCTCTCCCGCCACGACGCCGCCATTCATTGCGCACCAGCAGAAATAGAACTTACGATTCTCTTCTTTGATACCGGCCGACAGTTACTCGTCAGAGACGACACGCAAGTGCCTGCAAACTCGTTCGCAGTGGTGTCGGTCTACTGCGCAAGTCTTCACAACACCGCTGCACTCCTCTCGTCATCTCACCGTGTTTTCATCTGAAAAGGCTTGCTGGTTCCTTTTGCGACCATGCAAGTCACCCACGGCAGCACCACTATTTTTGTTCTGAACTCATCTCCGAACAGTGTTACGTTGGTGCGAGGGGAATGTCTCGGCAGCGTGGAACCCATCAAAAACGCACAAGTCATGCATCAACCCGATGACACGCACTGCCGAATTTCCAGTACGCTTAGTGCTGTTTCTACATCTGCTTCATCATCCGCTGATGTATTCGGTCCCTCCATTTCCGACAACCTTACGCCGGGCCAGCGTTCCCAGCTTCTGGACCTGTTGGAAGAATTCCGCTCTTTCGATGTCGTTCAACCTTCTCTCGTCCGCACATCCACCGTTACGCATCGCATCGACACAGGTGCACAACCATCACTGCGACAACGTCCATAACGCTTATCTCCCACAGAACGCCGCGTAATCAACGAACAAGTCGACGACATGCTTTGCCGCAATGTTATTCGACCCTCTAACAGCCCCTGGGCGTCTCCTGTCGTTCTCGTCGCGAAGGACGGTTCTGTGCGGTTCAGTGTGGACTACCGACGCCTCAACAAAATCACTCGTAACGACGTGTATAGCCACTGCCACGGGTAGATGAGGCGATTGACAGCCTGCAAGGAGCCGAATTCTTTTCATCCCTCGATTTGCACTCAGAGTACTGGCAAGTATCTATGGCTGAGGACGCTCGGCCGAAGACCGCTTTTGTCACCCCCAGCGGCTTGTACGAATGCAACGTCATGCCGTTCGGGCTGTGCAATGCACCCGCCACCTTTGAGCGCATGATGGATACCGTTCTGCGTGACCTAAAATGGCACACGTGCCTGTGCTACCTCGATGACGTCGTCGTTCTCACTCCGGACTTCTCCACGCATCTTCAACGCCTGCGGCATGTTTTAACGCATCTGAGTGACGCCAGTCTGCAACTGAATCTAAAGAAGTGCCGATTTGCAGCTCAGCAGCTTACAATACTCTACATCGTGTCCAAGGACGGAATTCTCCCTAATCCAGCTAAGCTTCGGGCCGTGACCGAGTTCCCTAAGCCGACATCCGTCAAGGAACTGCGCAGTTTCGTAGGACAGTGTTCCTACTTTCGGCGCTTCATTCGAAACTTCACGACTATCATATCGCCGCTGACGAAGCTCTTCGGAAGTAACGGGCCTCTCCATTCGTGGTCATCACAGTGCGACTACACTTTCACAAGGTTCCGTCGCTTGTTGACATCGCCTCCCATACTCCTCCACTACAGCCCTACGGCCCCTACAGAGGTACACACGGACGCCAGTGGTGTCCGCCTCGGCACTGTTCTTGCGCAGCGCAAACCAGGGTTCCCGGAATATGTCGTGGCGTGTGCAAGCCGTACGCTTATAAAAGCCGAGACTAATTACAGCTTCACTGAGAAAGAATGACTGGCAATCGTCTGGCCCCTTACAATGTTCCAACCTTATTTGTATGGTCGCCCATTTGATGCCGTCACCGACCATAACACACTGTGCTGGTTGACGTCATTAAAAGATCCCTCAGGCTGCCTCGCCCGGTGGGCACTTCGCCTGCAAGACTACGACATCCGCGTGCTGTACCGCAACGGAAGGCAACATGCTGACGCCGACGCCCTGTCGCGCTCTTCCTTGCCCGACGACAATGCCCCCAACTCAGCGTCTCACCTTGCCATTTCTTCCATTAGCATTCATATCGTTGCTACTGCACAGTGCAAGGATCAATGGATAGCCTCACTGATAGACTTGCTGACTGATCCATCCACTCCATCCACTCGCGCGTTGCATCGTCAAGCCCACCATTTTGCCGTTCGCGATGATCTGGAGTCTCTCTCGAGCGTCCAGTGCGAACGGACGTGTTTTCTGAGCTCTTGCGTCAGCGAGAGACGCTGCGGCGTCTATGTCGTCTTCCAATGATTGCTGCGAGAGTATTGTTTCAATCCTTCGGAATTGTACACCCTTAGACAGATGTCATCGAGAGGATTCTACCGAGCCCATTTTTGACCTGGTAGGCCCATATTTTGCCCTTTTTAAAGACTTTTCTTCGACCGGGCATCTGTCCGTGCCGACGCAACGGCATGATGCCGGAGGTGATGGTGGTGGATAGGGAAGTTATTTCCCAAAAAGACGCTAACGTGCCTGGGTGGCCAACACCACCTAGAACTGGCAGACTGCTTTAGGTAAGAATAAGCGTTCTCCCCGACAACAAGCGTCTGCTTCTTCTCAAAGTGGGGGAACGGCTGGCCATCGCACGGCCACCGCGCATGGCGTCGTTCGGCGTTTTGCAGCCGCATCGAGGCTTCCCCGATTGCCGAGGAGCCATACGAGCCTAGAAGTACAGCTCCGGGCCATACAGCGATCTGAGGAGGTGGTGGCCAAGCACGGCCTGATAGCCATTCTTCTGTGATTTTTTTACTTAAATAAAGTTCTTTCTCTCTCTCTCTCTCAACTCATAGTCCGACCGAAAGGAGGCCCGGATCTCAAGAAAGTTAGCCTGATTCCTCTAGCCCAAGCCCTGGAGACGGCAGAAAAACTGTCCCTGGAAAAAACACTGGAGGATATCGTCTGCCCGAACATAACTCAGAATATCGTTGTGGTCGCTACGCCAGCGTCCCGCAACGCGGGCGCCTACGCGGCGCTGCGACTCATCCGCCTTGGCTCGACTGAGTATCACGTTTCGGCCTACACGGACGCTCATGACGATACCTGCAAAGGTGTTATCCGAGACGTCGACGTGGACATCGATGAGCGACAGTTGGCGGCGATGATCGTCAACCAGCGCAACCCTAAAGCCATGGAGGTGCATCGCACCAAGGAAACGACTACCGTCGTCGTACTCTTTAGTGGTCTCAATGTACCCAACTATGTTATGTGTGGTTCAAGCATGCTACAGTGTACTTTGTACAGGAGACAGACTGGCGTTTGTTATGGATGTGGAGCTCTTGGCCATCGTGTCGATGTCTGCCCGACACCGACGAAGAAAGTGTGCCGTGGGTGTGCTGTCAACAATCCCGCGAACGATCACCAATGCCAGCAGACATGTGCCCTGTGCGGGGGGGGCACATCTAGTCTCCTACTTGGTAAGGCGACGAAGACGGCGTAGAAAGGCCGCCAAGAAACGCAGGCAGCACCAAGTGGGTCTGACGTCACGGGATTCCAGCGTGGTACCAACCTTGAGGATGCGCTCTCCCTCGCCAGCTGTTGAGAATAGTCGCAGCCGCTCAAGAGGACGCTCTCGCTCCAAGAGGCACGCCCACTCCAAGGGGTGCGCGCACTCCAAAAGACGCTCCCACTCTAGGCTACGCTTCCAAGAAGCTCCCAAGACATAGGCTGATCGTGCCAAGCCAAGCCCGGTGCAGCAGTCAGCACAGGTAACGCACGTGGCACTGCCAGAGCAAAAAGAAGACCCTAGAATTGCAATCTTACTTCAAGAGAATGCTGCCTTAAAAACACAGCTTCAGTAGATGAGGGTCGAGTTTGAAGCTTTCAAAAATACAGCACAGGCTGTATTTTTGCTGTCTTCGTCAGTAGAGCCGCGGCCGGCTAAGAGAAAGATAGGTACGGAAGGAGAGGTAGCGGTGGCTTCCGACTTGGACGTCTTGGGAGCAATCAAAGATTTACAAAAGGCGGTAGCACGGCAGGCGGAATGCTTTGACCTCGTAGCATGTAAAGTTGCCATGATCGAAAGCAGACTCGCTCCAGGCGGGAACTCTTGTCCCGGCGACGCCTGTTTCACTTGTTCCCTCTGCGCGCCCCGGTACGCCAATGGATTAGGCTCCCGTCGATATGGACGTGCCGCTAAGTCGGCAAACCAGTAGCAGCAGACATGGCTCCCAACGCAACTGAGTTCATCATTTGGTAGTGGAACTGTGCGGGGTTCAGGAAGCGTAAGGCCTCTCTCCAGCAGTACATTGCTTCATTGGCGGTTCAGCCGCATGTGATAGCTTTACAAGAAACCATTGACACGGCGGTTGCCTTGCCCGGCTATCGATCTATATCGTTTAGTGGGGATGGTCAACGTGGTCTGGCTGTCTTGGTTTCAAACAAATGTGCGTTTTTAGAGCACACGCTTGCGCTCGGCAACTCTACTTTGGAGGCTCAGCTGGTTTAAATTATTCCGAATAATTGGCTTAAGTGCAGCATATTCGTACTGAATGTTTATAGCAGCCCTCGAAATCACAAGCAGGCGTTCTCCTCGGTGGTCGCAAAGGCAGCTACCCTTGCAGGCAAGTCACCGCTCGTAGCTATCGGTGACTTTAATGCACCTCATCCAGCCTGGGGTTGTCCAAAGGCAACTGTTGAAGGGAAAAACTTTGTTAAAGCTATGACAGACTATTCCTTGGAGCTGGTCACGGACCCTCAGTTCCCAACCCGGTTGGGCGATTTCGTTTTAAGAGACAACACTCCGGATCTGGCCTTCATCAAAAGTGTGGGGAGAGTTCAGTGGGTTAACTTGCAGGAAAGCCTGGGAAGTGATCACTTCATCCTCGCAGTCACGCAGCAAATCCGGGCGGCTCCACCTAAAGAGTATAGGTGGACAGACTGGGACGAGTTCAGGAAGTGCCGAAAAGCTGATGAGACCGAATGTGCCACCTTAGAGGAACTCTTTTTCTCGACTCGCGGAGGATGAGCTCCTCGCCACCAAGACTGTCCAAACTGACTTACAGGTGGATACGATGGACTCGTGTCTTGCGCATTTATTAGAGACTAAAAATCACTGGTTGAGAGAGGGCACACACAAAAGCTAAATAGGAGGCTCTGCAAACGCATAGCTCTCCTCAGTAAATATATTGAAGCATATTTTTAGGAGCTTTCTGGGTAGCAGTTGAACATGGTTTGCTCAAAAGTAGATGGGCAGATGCACACCAGAGATAAATGGAACCTGTTGAAGGTACCACTCGATCAGACGAACTCCAAAAGTAATCAGAGGTTGGAAATTGACCACTTAGTTCAAGCACAGCAGAGCAGTGGAGTCACTGACACCACTTTAATGAAGGAATTGGCAGAGCGATATCTTCCGCTTGGCCCCTCCGGTGACAGGGATTACCCGGTCTACCAGGGAAGGCGCTTAAGGAAATCGACTCGCTCTTTACGAACCTTGAGATCGAAGAGGTGCTTCATGCGCTTATAGCCGCTCATCCCCTGGTCCAGACGGCGTTACAAACAGGTTGCTGGGCAATCTCGATGGAAAGTCAATCCCAAAGTTAACCGAGGAGGTCAATATCCTCTGTACAGAAGGTCGCGTACCTGAAGCCTGGCGTACAACCTCGGCAATACTCATTCCCAAGCCGGGCAAGGTACTCGCCATGGAGAACCTCCGTCCCATTTCCCTCACATCTTGCGTGGGGAAGGTGATGGAGCATGCGGTAAACAACAGAGTATATCGGCATACTGAGGATAAAGAGCTCTTTCTGTACAACATGGTAGGTTTCCGGCCAGGTCTCTACCCAGGATGTGATGCTGCTGATTAAGAGGCAAATTATCGACCGACACACCTGAGATATTCGAAGAATATTGGCCCTTGATCTCGCCAAGGCCTTCGATACGATTTCACATCAGTTTATACTGGAGGAGATAGAGCGCATGGGATTAGGTCCCAAGTTCCACGCCTATGTTCACGTCTGCCTCAGGGACCGCAAAGCCACCATAAAGATTGGCGAATTAAAATCGGAGGCCTTCACTCTGGGTGCGAGGGGCACGCCGCAGGGTGCGGTAATTTCACCCCTTTTGTTCAACATAGCCATGAAAGGCCTCTCGGAGCGCCTCTCCACTGTAGCCAATACCAACCGTGCCTTATAGGCCGACGACATTACAGTCTGGTGCATGGACGGTTCGGATGCTGAAGTGGAGGAGGCGTTTTAATCTACTTTGTCAATCACAGAATGTTTTCTGCAGGATACAGGGCTTCAGCTATCTGCCTCTAAATCCGAGTTGCTTATATATAGAACAGTTCGACCCGGAAGAAGGAACGGGTCACCGCTTGATAAGGTGCAGATTGCTATAACCACGCGGGATGGACAGTCGATTCCAAGAGTCAATTGTATTTGGGTACTAGGCTTCCTTCTTGAATCCTATGGCAGAAATTCGCAGGTTTTGGCTCGCATCACCTCCAGAACGGAGAACATGCTCAGACTAATATCGAGGGTTTCAAGCCGCAGGGAAGGGATGAGGGAGCAATCTCTTTCGGCTCTTCCATGCATTCCTCGTGAGCCACATTAATTACGTACCATCCTCGCTAAATTGGTCTAAACGCGAGGAGGATAAACTCTACACTTTAGTGCGTAAAAGCATCAAAAGGGTACTAGGCCTCCCTAAGAGCACCAGCACGTACAGGCTCATGAGTCTGGGCATGCACAACACCCTCACGGAGGTGACCAAGGCACAAACACTAGCTCAGGTCATGCGACTCTCCTCCATGAAAGCTGAGCAGCGTCTCCTACAGTCGCTGGGATATCATCATACGACACGGGAAGAACAAAAGATCTTAACACAAACAATGAAGGGCACGTACGAGATGGCACCCTTCCCGCTTAACGTTCATCCACAGTACAATGTTGGCCGGCGAAAGGCACGGGACAAGTCTCCTTGATTTCGTGGCTACGTCCACGGACACAGTAGCATTCATCGATGCGGTGCAGTATGGCCGCTACGATTGTTTTGCAGCTGTGGTCGTTGATCATCGCGGTAGCGTACTCAACTCAGCTTCCGTGGGGAAAGCGCCTGCCTCCATAGCAGAGCAGGTAGCGATAGACTTGGCGATGACGGACCCTCCGCCTCCAGAGATATTTACTGATTCCAGGGCTGCCACCCGGGCCTTTGCCTCGGGGGTAATCTCTAGAAAGGCTGCCGCTATTTTAAATTCCAGGGGTGCAGTAGGCTACCACACAATCACCTAGTTTGCGGCCCACATGGGCTCAGAGGTGCATCAGACTCTTCGCAACGCCAACGAACTTGTCCATAACCGTGCGCGAGAAATTACGTGTCACGGCGGTCTGGGCAGGTACGGAGGTGGGTTCGCAGATAACTTTAAAGATCCACTTGTCACTTTTAACGAAGTGACGTCCCATTATCAGTTGTCTAAGCGGAGGTACTCGCTTCCGCATTCTAAGCTCACTCGGCTGCAGTGGTCGGTTCTTCGGATGCTACAGGCAGGTTTATTCCCATCGTGTAGCACACTCAGCCGCTTGGCTGATGGCATATCTCCAGGATGCCCTAGTTGTGAGGCTCATAACTGCACACTCGCTCACATGCCTTGGCAGTGCCCGGCGTTACATGGCGCAAAGTTCAGCACAGAAGAAGGCCGGGAGAGGGCTCATAAAAGATCCGAACTCTCAGTCCAATACTCGGCAGTCCAGGAAGCCTGCGAACGGGCGGAGGGCCACAATCTTCCAGTCCCGGCGTGGAAGCGGCAAGCAACTGCGGCGGACCCCTCTTAAAGGGGTGTCTGACCAGTTCTCCAGGACAAAATAAAGTTCCTTTCACTCCACTTCGCGACAACCTCCTCCACCGACACAATTACAACGGTGACGGCCGCCAGTGGCTACTAGTCATACCCTGCAGTGTGCGCTCTGACATATGCGAATTCTTTCATTCTGATCCGCAATGTGCGCACTCCGGGGTATCAAAGATTTACCACCGCATTTGCCAACGGTACTTTTGGCGCAGCATGTACCGCTATGTGCGGAAATTCGTTCGCTCCTGCATAGATTGTCAGCGCCGCAAAACTTCAACGCACCTGTCGCTGGTAGATCTGTAACCTCTACCTTGCCCTGCCAGGCTGACGGCCCTGCCAACCGCTCGGCCATCGTCGCTGTAGACCACCTTACGCGATACGCCAAAACTGCCTTTCTCCCCGCGGCTACAGCGAGCGATGTGGCCTCCTTCCTGCTCCAAGGATTCATGCTGCGACACGGTCCACCCCAGGAACTACTCAGTGATCAAGGCCACATCTTCCTGTATGAATTCGTCGAAGCCATTCTCAAAGAGTGCAACGTTGTTCACCGCAAAACTGCTGCTTACCAACTGCAGACGACTGGCCTCACCGAACGCTTCAACCGTACGCTCGGCGACATGCTTTCCAAGTACGTCGCCGCCGATCACACAAATTGGGATGCCATTCTACCCTTCGTCCCCTACGCACAATACCACCCCTCAGAGCACTACTGGCTTTTCACCTTTCTTTTTATTATATGAAAGGCACCCGTCGCACACCATCGACACGATACTTTCGTACAAGCCAGATCCATCCGAGTGGGCGCGCCTAATTCTTCTACAGCCAAGTTTGCTGAAGAGTATCGAGAGCTTGCAAAGACCTTTACTGCGCATGATCAAGAGCGGCAAAAAAGTATTCGCGCTGACGCCAGCACTACTGCGCCCACGTTCCTCCCTGGAGCGCTAGTCTGGCTCTCGATCCCTACCATTGCAACTGGCATATCTTCAAAATTATTGCCCAAATACGAAGGCCCCTGCTGTGTCGTCGAACGCACTTCCCCTGTAAACTACTTGATCGAACCCATCGAACCATCTTCGGACATGCGCCGTCGAGGGCGCTACATTGTCAACGTGGAGCGCCTCAAAGCCTACCATGACCCGCTCATAGTAACCAGCTGTTAGTTCGCCAGGCGGCTCCCTTTCCATACCCGGGGTAGTTGTGGCGAAGCCTTCGAACAGTGGGTCGTCCTCTCCAGAGCTTTCTAGTGGGTCGCCTTTTTCGCAAGAAGAGCAGCTCGTGCAGAGAGTCGGTCCCCCATCATCACCGAGTGTCATATACATACATATATATATATATATATATATATATATATATATATATATATATATATATATATATATATATATATATATATATATATATATATATATATATGTGAGATATGGCACAACGGGAGCGTTGTCAACAAGGATAAATATATTTATTTCCCAACAGTTTCGGGAGGGGTCCTCCCTTCATCAGGGGATGAGTTATACTGACATGAGCTTCCAAACTTCGTTGCTGCCGCGTCCCTCTCGCCTTGAAAAATGTTTGCGAGAGTGAGAGAGAACTAGAAAAAGAAAAAAAAACAAAAAAGGGGGAGAAAAAAGACGAAAAAGGAAAAGAAAGAAAGTAAAAAAGAGGAAGAACCACTGTCAACACTGAGAACGAAGCCAACTGTCCTTCTACATCCACATACGGTTCATATCACGTGCTGTTCAGTTCTTGACGTGTGTCGGGCCACCCAAGATTGTCGCCGCGGTGCCGGGAGGGTCCGTGACGGCGTGCATAAAGAAAGGGGTTTCCCCGTAATGGGTCGGTCGGCGGGCGGCGTGTGTAAAGGAAGGAATTCCCGTTAATGGGTCGGTCGGCTATTTACCTTTAATCTTCGTCCGTTTCCCTTCAATGGTCATCAAGTGGTAGGCGAAGGTAAGCACTTTGTATGTGCATGTGGAAAAAAAAAAGAAAGGACAGTGTACACGTACGAGTCAGTCAGAAAAAAGCATGGTCTCCAGCTATCAATCTTTGTCACCAATTTTCTCCTGGCTTACTTCTCGGAGGCAGTTGAGTTTTCCGGGGTCCTAGTTGATGCCGGCTACTACTGTACGAAATTTGAAAATAAAATATGCCTCACGCTGTTCGCGCTCGCGTCTGTTTGAGAAACCGGACTGCAAAAGAATTACGCTGATATTTTCAAAACTGTGGTTTGGCAGGCACAGATGTCTAGATAAAGGTAGCTTCGGCAGTGAAGTGGCGTGGTACCGGTGATTATTGAACCGCAGCCGAAATGGCGTGTTTGTTTGGCCGATATATTCTTGTCCGCAGATGTTGCAATGTAGCATGTATATTACGTTACTGGAGTCACAATTAAGGCTTTCAGTTATGCAGACTTTGAAATCCGAGAAGTTCGCTTTGGATTCACGTGTTGTGACCATCTGTGGGCATACCTTGCATCGAGCTTTTCCGCAGGGATGGCACCCTGATTGAATTTTGGGGGTGTTTGTTTTTGCTCTGACAAGAATGTCACGTACACGGACAGTTGGTTTCGTTCTCATTGTTGACAGTGGTTCTTTCTCTTTTTTACTTTCTTTTTATATCCTAGTTTTAGCGTGACTTCCTGTATCTTATGCTCACTACCTTTGTTATAATTAATTATCATGATTGCCGATCTTTCCCTACTGAACTTCAAATTTAACCTATCTCCCTCATTACCACAGATGTCTATCAATCCCTGCAGATCTTTGTTGTTGTCGGCTATTATTACTATATATTCTGCATACATAAATGCTGGTAATGAATGTTCAACGAGTTTTCCTTGCTTGGCAAAAGAGAAGCTGAAGCCGAGTTGACTCCACTCTAATTTGGCTTCTAGTCCCTGTAGACAGCATAAATAACAAAGGTGACAAGAGACATCCCTGTCGAAGTCCACGTATCTATATATAGAGGTTTGTATACCTGTTCTTCTCATTATATAACTACCTTGTTACTTTTACAGATATCCTTTAGAAGATTAGTTATTCCACCTACAGTACGTCCAGCATTCCCCAAAAGTCTTCTTCAATCACACTATCGTAAGCTCGCTTAGCCACAGAGGCCTGCATTCTTTTTTGCTATTTGAATACACTGCCTCAATAAACAGATTGTCCCCCAACCTCCTTCGTTTATGGAACCAATTTTGTAGTTTTCCCAGAACCCCCTCATTTTCCACTCATGTCTGTAGCCTTTCCTTTACTATCTGCATCACCAGCCTGTAAACCATTGATGTCACCGTTATAAGACGGTAGTTGTTCATATCAGCTTTGGCCCCCTGTGCTCATCCTGCTTAGTTTCCACCCACTCGGGGCTTCACCATTCATTACTGCTTTGCTCGGTGCCTCTCTTAGTGTTCGCTTAGAGTTTGGTCCTAGTTTATTAGCATGATTGGGATGCCGTCAGGGCCTGTTAATGTGCTATTAGGAACCCTCATTTGCCCTTTCTCACTCTCGGTGTCCCAGTGGAGACACTGTGCTAATTGGCCCATCCTAATTCAGTATGGTGCATGCAGCACTTACATAGTGTTTAAAATTTTCTGTCATCATTGTTCTTATATATTCCATTGCCTCCTTCCTTTTTAAAAAAGCCTAATCCCTTGAACTGTAGTTATAAACTTCTGTTCCATGCTTGTATTATTACTCAGACAATTGAGATGGTTCCAAAACTTTGCAGCTGCCTTTCTATCCTTTTTGTTTACTTTTGCCATCCATAGGGCCCCCTTTCTTCTAATCTTTTCTCTGGTCAGATTGGATGCTTCCCTTCTGAACTCAAAAAGTTATCCCATTTTCTTTCGATATCACCTTCCGGTTCATCCCTCTGGTTAGCATACCTGTGTTCCCTGGAGGCTTCCAGACGTCTTACTATGACACTTTCTGGAAGAGGGCTTGAGTTGCTCTTCGGACACCGAACTTTGCTCATAAGTCCAAACGCGTATCATCTTTTTAAAGTACTTTTAGACGATACAGCACGTCGAACAGTACCCGTTCGTATAGTACAACCAACAAATTGCCCTCTTTTCATTGGGAAGCCACTCTGTGCGAGAGCCTTCACTGACCGACTCCATCGGGATTGCTTAGTTCGGTAAGGTAAACTAGTGCCTTGCTTGCTTGAAACCTCCTTAAGGGTAAAAAGGTCTACAGTATAGTGCATCAGACCGTGGCTGATACTGCAGGAACCACGCTTGACTTCATTCCTTCCAATACACTGCACACTTATTCAAAAAGCATGCTTCTGACACCAGAGAAGCTTGAATGCGTGTTATCTTATAGCCCTCCACTGAGCTGGAGCGCTAGTTCACTATTTTGGGTGGGCCTTGTGAAGTGGTGGCAATTATAGTCAATTAATGATACTAGCATTAGTTATACATTAACTATTACTATGCATCATTTTTGTTTGAGATTTTCGACTGCGCATTGTACGTTTATTTATTTTGTACCCTGCCACTCCTGCTTGGGCCACATGGGCTACATTACGTTGTAAATAAATAAAAAAAATAGCATTTCAGATTTATTGGACACAGTGAAATAGCATCAAACTGCTACAATTGTACTGACAGCTGAAATTTCAGTTATAAAAGGCATACACTGCAGTAAAACCTGACTACATCGAACTAGGATAAATCAAAGCAGCCTATTTCATGATGCTAAAGCGCATGGGCCTTTCCCTTAGTGGAAAAGTCTCGAAACATCTCCACCCTGAGGCCTTACTTCTGGTAATATTGGTTCTCCTGGTCCCTACCAAGACGGCAAAGAGCAGCACAGGAAAATGGAAGAGGTGGATTATTTCTTATATAGAACTATTTTAGAAAATGGCAACACTTTAAGGTCATTTCGTAAAAACACCTACGGGACATCATACAAAAATAGCAGGGACATTCCACACATTAAACAGCCTGAAACGCTTCAAGCAGTTGACCTTCCTTGCAAAAAAATTGGCTTTTTCTCTCCACAAAGGATGTCTTTCTGCACGCATTTGTAAGTGGAGTTCAGGCTCCCGATGAGTACACGCAACTGCATATAAACATAGTGACGTGCTGTTTGTCTCAATGATGTATCTTCTCCCGCATAATTGCTCCTGCATGCAACTTGAACTCAACTTAAGCAAGATAAACCAACAAAAATCCCCACAAACTGCTACGAAAGCGGCTATATTACTTTTTTGTGAAACAGTGCCACCAAGCCAACTTCCACACTGAGGTTTGGATCAAAAATATAATAGATATTTAAAAGCTGTATACTTATTTCTATGATATATCAAAGTGATTTGTTTTGTTTTTTAAGTTCAATATATGCAGTTTTGATTTTATTTAATTCAATATATTCTTTATTCATCGTTAATACAAAAGGACGTCCAAGAATTCCAAATCTGTCAGGAGGACCTCCTATTAGTCATTTGTCAATATTGATAAACATCAATATTGACATCCGCTAACCTCCCTGTTCTTCCTCATTTATTCCTCCTCTTCCTCCTTGATAATCATCATTTGATGGCAAAGAGCAGTTAAATAACAAAAAAAAAAGAAGTGGGCAAATAATATAGCACGGCATATAGAAAGGAAAATAATGGAAAGAACCAACTAAAAAGGTATGTGTTTACATTAAAAGTAATTTACAAACAAATGTAATACAGAACTCATCCTAAATGACAAAAATTGTAATCAATATAATTTATATAAACCTAAGGTTTAGAAGCACAGAAGTTCGGGCGAGTTTGTACTGATCTATTGTAGTATTAAAGGGACACTGAAGAGGAACATTGGCTTGGTTTAGATTGACAAACTGTACTCCAAGAAGTCTAATGCAATATGTATCGCATTGATGAGTTCATTATAAGCAGAGAAAATCAAGGTATAGGTTTTATTTTAAAACTTCGCGGCAAAATCACCGTGCGTAACCTAGGAAATTTCTAAATGTGGTTACTGTATTTTCTTGGCATTGGTTCGATAAAATTTTGTGAAACGTGTGCTAAGCCTGTGACAACCACAGATTACAATGTACTTCATTTTCATCGATTGGAAGCTACGCAGGATTTAGTAGATGCCTTCAGAATTTCTTTTGTCAAGGTGTTTGATGTGGGAATCTCGAGGTGGCGTCGCCACCCCACATTTTCTCTTAACACGTTTTCTCGCTCAGTAAGCGTTGTGTCGTGCTAAGAGTGGTAATTTTGGCATTATGAAATTGCACTATAATAATACATGAAAAATTGCTCTTTAGTGTCCCTTTAAGAGCGCGTAGACAAGTTACAAGAGAGACTGTGCTTTTATGTTTGTCACTGCAAGAGGATGTGCCGAGCACTTAATGCAGAGTATTGGTATCAGGCACGACTGTTCAAGGATTGTTTATGCGTCGAGAAACTTCTGTGAGCAACCAGGCAACAGAATGACTTTGGCATCAGACATGCCCTTTTTTGCCTTCAAACACAAAAAAGTCAGGTACGGCATAGAGTAGTGTGCTGAATTTTAGCAACCATAATATCTGGGATTCTATGTCCCAAAACCAAGATATGATTATCAGAGATGCCGTAGCATAGGGCTCCGGAACTTTTGACCATCTGGTGTTCTTTAACGTGCACTGACATCGCACAGTTCGCAGGCCTCGACCATTTCGCTTCCATCGAAATGCAGCCACTGCGGCCAGGTACGAACTCGCAACCTTTAGGTCAGCAGCCGAGCACTCTAACCATTGCTTCTTCGTGGAGGATAATTTTAGCGAATTCCTCTAGAAGAAGAATGCTTGCTTTGTCCTGGTCCCAAATTCTGTCCCGTGCCACAGTTACTGCCAGTAGAGTTGCTAATGCTGTTAAAGACAATAGCGGCCCCAGCGTGTGAAGATTCCAGGTCGGTGTGCTGCGAGAGCGCATCAACGCCTTGTCAAAGCTGGCTCGACCGTCATCCTGCGAAAAGAGCACCAGATCAGTCATCAACTTTCTTGCTACTTCTGACCTCATGGTAGTTTTGTCTGACAAAAGAGGTTTCTTTATTGTTATGTGTAGTGACACGTATCCCGAAGGAGTAACGGCCACTAACGTGGGTCCGGTCTTAGCGAGCCACAGGGCACGCGTTAACCGTCGCCGTGGCGAGAACACGATACTGCTCAAAGTCGCAACACTTTATTGTCTGTGGCAACACCAAAACGCAGTACAGCCCGTTGCAAAGGCGCGGCGCAAAAGCAAATGGGCTTACCTACGCCACAGGCATAAAAGTACAACACAGGGTGCCACGAGCACGTCTCCGTGGTAAAGGTGATCCACGGAGACACCAGGACCAAGGCCCGGTTGCTCGAGCGAGGGCAAAGGCACTCGTGTTGGCTTCGAAGGGAGACGGGTTGGCGTAGCTAGGCCACGCACTAGGACACCGTACCACCCTTCGGCCTAGCATTCGGAGGGGGGGGGGGGGGGGGGGGGGCGACATAAGGTAAGCGTTTGCCGCGGGCGCAAGGCACTCTTGGCGAAGTCCGAACCAGCCCCACAGGGAGCTGACGGAGGGAAAAGCGTGCTTACCCCCATGTCGTCCCTGGAGAGGCCTCCCAGCCCGCTCCCGACACAGCGCGCAAAAACCTCCCGGGAGACTCCACGCGCGGCGCCATAGTCAACATCCGCTACAGGGTGAGGGGGTTAAACGTCACTTTGCTCCCCCAGCGCGGCAGACAGCGGAGGAGGGGAGACATGTCGGGACATGAGAACGAAGAAATCGGCGACAAAGCCCGCGCAAAGGCAGCGGACCGGCCTCAATTCCCACATATGACAGAAGGAATGTCCTTAGAGAAGAGAACAGCAGCTATGAACAAGAACATCAAACGAGTGCCTTTGAAGCAGGCGAAAGTAAAAGCTAGTGCTGCTGACCTATTAAACAAGTTCTTGCTTCAGAAACTAGCAAGTGAAGTGAAGGTTAGCAAGGGGATACTGATGAATGTGTTTATCACTGCTAAGATGCAAAAAAAAGGAGCACTCGTCTGTGTAATCCGTCATGTTATGTGATCTTAATACCACTATAAACCTAAGGCTTTATCAAAGAACACGGTGTAGATTTAATAGAATAATAAATAACACATGCTTGCAACATGTCTTTTATAAAGAATTACAGTTGATGGGTTGAATAGTATGAATAATTACCACTAACTAAGACATGATTGCTGTGGCTTAGCATTCCCAAACCACGATATGACTATGAGGGATGCTGTAAATAGAGGTGGGCTCCGGAAATTCGGACCATCTTGGGTTCTTTAACATGCACCTAAAGCCAAGTACACAGGCTTTGGACATTTTCGCCTCTATCAAAAATGTGGTCGGGATTTGATCCTGCAACCTTTAGGCCCACTAATAAGACAAAACTGAAGAATGTATTACCAGACCAAATAGCTACTTCTAGCAGACATAGGTATAATAACACTGATCATAAGCATCCACTATAAAAAGGGATGGGGGAGGGTGGAGGGGCAGTAAACCAATGCGGGATTTCTGTGGAAGGGAATGTCTGTAATAAAATCGGGGCTGCGCATAGGACGGAAAGCGGTGCCAGCTCTCCGCAACATTTTCCTGGACGAGCTTGACAAGACAATTGAATAGAAAGCCATCTGAACTCAGGCTCTTGTATAATGTATTCAGGCACTTTGTTGAGTTGATCATTTCAGGGTTGGAAGTGGACTTCAGTGTTTTGGAGCAACTGATTGATTGATATGTGGGGTTTAACGTCCCAAAACCACCATATGATTATGAGAGACGCCGTAGTGGAGGGCTCCGGAAATTTCGACCACCTGGGGTTCTTTAACATGCACCCAAATCTGAGTACACGGGCCTACAACATTTCCGCCTCCATCGGAAATGCAGCCGCCGCAGCCGGGATTTGAACCCGCGACCTGCGGGTCAGCAGCCGAGTGCCTTAGCCACTAGACCACCGCAGTGGGGCTGTTTTGGGGCAACTACAAAAACAAGTATATAATGCTATTTTGAAGCAGCTTCGGAACAGTAAAAGGGGATTTTTAGAGCAGGTGTGGAGCCCGAAAAGGTGTGTTTTAGAGCAATGCGAGTTAGTTTTGGAGCAGCATTCTAGGGTCAAACATCATCACCAATCAAAATTATCTCTGTTAAAAAAAAATTCCAATGCTTTTCACTAAACTTTCAGTACTAATGAGCTTACCAGACTTACCACCTGAAAATTTGAGTGTGTGTATGCATGTGTGTTGGTGCAAGTGTGTGCGTGTGATACAAAACATGCCCATTTCATACTCAGCCTGAAACGAAAAAAAAAAATACATTCTATGTGGTAAAAAGATGGAACTATTTCTTTATGTGAACTTGTCTACTGCAAGGAATCTCGCTAGCCTCCGCAGAATTACACCCGATCTGTGAAACTGAGTAGAAATAATTGCGACGCACGTCACTTGGTGGAAGTTTATTTGCCATGCTAATTAAACACACTAACTACTCTGGTCATCTGTGCTCGGTCTGGAGCGAAGTGGGGTCGAGCAATCCACACAGAAAATTCGTGCACGTGGTACAGAACGCCGCCTGGCAGCAATGGCATAGGCAGCATAGGCCCCGTGCTGCATGCCATTGCTGCAAATGCACGGTTTTTCAATGAGACTGTCAGTTGTCGCTTAGTATCACACCATGGTGGAGAAGCGCACATATTATCACGGAAGGCCGATAGTGTCCGATCTGTTATTTCAATCGCTGTGTATCTTGGACCCTGTAGTAGTTTCAAACTGCTCCTAGGCATCGCCACTGCGCACTATAAAACAATTGTGTGAGAGTGCCAGTACATTTTCTGCACTCTGCAAAAAGAAAGAAAAGACTTTCTGGAGAGAAATTGGGACAACTTCTACTATGTTACTGTGTTTATGGTGGCGATAGGACATGTCAAGAGATGATGCATATTTGCACTTGTAAGTGCGCACTGCCTTTTAGTGCATGATCGTGCCACGTTTCCAGCTGGTACAAATTATCGAGGTTTCACTGTATTACTAGATAATGAAGTTATTCATGTTAGTGCCACCACTTTTGCGGGGCAAGCACAGCGATAAGAGCAATGAGGCGAGCGCTAGCAAGCCCCAAGAATAAACAGAGTTACAACACGATTGAATCCCACTGGATATGAATGCCGTCGTGTCCTTAGTGTAGCTAACACTCATTATTGCTCAGTCGACAATAATCACTGACTACATTTAAAGGTTTTCACTTCCAATCGACAAATATTGCGAGAATCGCTGTTTATCCGCAGCCTGGCGCAGCAGGTCAGATTAGCGCAAAATGACACAATCAGCACAGCACTTCCACCTCTGTCATTTCTGTAGAAAAGAGCAACTTTGATATCAATACAATAAACATTCTCAAAACCTGTTAGGACAAAGGACTTAGCCTGAAATGCACATGTGAAATGCCATTGCAAAGTATGTTACACTTTTTGGATTTAAGGTTGGGTTTCGGTGATGAACAAACCTGTTGAAATAGTGCTCTCATACACTGAAACCCTAGCAATCCTTCGGTTAACCCACTAAGATCATAAAAAATACCATTGCCTTTTCAGCCCTCAGATCTTCGATAACCAAATCATATGACCAAAGGATGGCGTAAAATGTTAAGGTACAGATGTTTAGGATAAAAAAAGAAAGTTATCAGGGGAGTGTGATATTGTTGGTCTGTGAGAAGCCTATGCAAGAATTAAATTGTACATTGAAGGGTAAGAAAATCAGGGGACCCTTAAGCTTTTGCTTTAAGAGTTGACTGCGATAGCAATATCCTGTCCCTAGTGCGTATTTAACCCTTAGTGCATGAAACCTTTTCAAAATTGCTATGCAACCATTATGAGGGCTAAAGAGATAATAATAATTGTTGGGGTTTAACATCCCAAAGCCACCATATGATCATGAGAGACGCTGCAGTGGAGGGCTAGGAAAATTTCGACCAACTTGGGTTTTGTAACATGCACCTAAATTTAAGCACACAGACCTTAAGCATTTTTGCCTCCATCGAAAATGCGGCTGCCGCGGCCGGGATTAGATATCGCTACTTACGGGTCAGCAGGACCGTAAAAGAATAGGAGCAGTAACGTGTGTGTCTTTTGTAGTAGGGTGAAACCACTAAGTCATTATGATAATCACAAGTTCTGATACCAGCTGGATATGTACGCTTATACCACTCATTATTACTGCAATATTTCATGTTGTACTGTGAAGTATGTATAGAGGATGCGTGTGTTTGTAAAGCATAAAAGTTACTTTCACCACATTTCCAAGCAAGGAAGTTTTCCCTGTATTCACAAGCAGATGGGTGGCTGTGAGATAGGACACCTGCTTGCCATGCAAGTGACCCTGGTTCGATCCCAACTCAGACCCAGGATTCTTTATTATTTATTTTATTTGCATCATTTTCAATTTTTCAGTCACGCACAAAATGATTTTTCGCTTACAACCAATGATGCCGACACCAACCTATACGCCTGAATTTCTGCGAAACGAGCTCTTTACAATGCTATCACATTAAAAACACAGCATGAGCAAAGGAAAAGGAACAAAAGCTACTATGCCATACAAGTTAAAAAAGGTGAGGTTACGGCATGGTGTGAATTTTTCAGCTAAAAGAAAAAGCAGCTGCTGTATCCCCAGTGGAGAGTAAACCCAAACAAAAAGGTTGACACTGTTAAAGGTCATGTTTCGTAAAACACACTAATGTGTTTGTGTCCTACAACATTCATGTCTTGTACAGTCTCCTCCTGACCTATGGTTGTGTGTACATTGTTTAATAAGGGAGGTGTGCGACCACGCACCTTAGGGAGAACCAAAATGCCTTGAAGGGCAATGCATTGTCGAGAATGTATGTGCACTGTAGGATTTGCTCAAAGATTATTTTATGCCACCAGACCAATTGGTGCACGAATTTTTGAGGCCTACAAAATACAACATGAAGGCTATAAGTGTGTTAGTCTGCCTTTGGACACCCTCCAGGATAAACAAATTTCCTTTTTATACAACGCACATCGCTGACAGCCAAGCATTAAGATCAGTTATCTCGTAAAACTTAGCAGGAGTGATGATCACAAGTTGTTTGTAGCATTCATTGTACAAGCATTTCAACACGTTCTGTCAATAAAATCTCAAGTTGAAAAAAAAAGGGCTTGTGTTGTGTCCACTTCTCCTCAGCTTTCTTTAAACCTCATTTTATCTGCACTATTGGATTACATTCAACCGTGTCACATTTCATGCCATGTTGTTGTGATGGTCAAGGTCCGACACTTTTCCTATACATTATTCCTAAATTATGCAGATTCAGAGTTAATTCTAAGCAGTATACAGACAGAAAAATATTGAACTCTTGCTCTACGATTAAGAGAATGTCTGCAGCTTGTAAATGTTCCCCAGAAATGCAACAACGACTTGAAGACACACTGATGCGTAATTGATGGGCGCAGAGAGATCAGGGAAGTGGAGATTAGTATTATGTTTTAGATGACTGGCGTCGTACACTTCTTTTTAGTTTATCACACAGGACTGTCTTTTGTGCCTTTGTTTTACAACACAATATTAATGTGCAATTTACAACAAGAGTTATAAATTTACAGCCTCAGTCCAAAATAGGCAAATATTCTAACGTAGTAACTAAGCAGATTCCCAAGCTGATGCATACACAAAGTCTCATGGGCACAATCATGTTGAGACAGGACTGCGGCAAGTGAATCTTCAAACGTGCAAAACAGTAGCATGAGTTTTCTGCTCCTTCAAAGAATCTTTTTTTGCACCTAGCCATGCTAAATAATAAAAAAATCCATACAATCGACAAGTAACAATTAGAAGATGTTTGCTCTAGTCAAGAATAGCCAGCATGAATTGCAAATCCACATAGCTACATACAGCTTAGCCCAGAAATATGGAAATTTAGAGCACCACGCACACATGCACAGAACTGAGAAAAAAAGGGAGGTGGGATGAGAATGAACAGGAGTGTACATACGAGTGTTTACTTCTTGATGGAGCACTTTGCTGCAAAGTTCCACAATTCATCAGCAACATCACATGGGTCCTTGCCACTTGTGATAATGTGGTACGGTATCAACTTCTCACCGTCCTTGTAAGCTGAGGGAGAGAGAAGAATAGAATTCAAAAGCTTATTATTGAGTGAACTTATCAATCACCTCAGCATATAGCAACTCACGCCATGGTGCTATAACTTATCAGGTGCAGTGCCTACTAGAGCGAAATTTCTAGTATCTTATATTGGAAAACAAAACAGCCCAAAAGACTGAGCACTAACAAAATGGGAGACACATTTTTTAAAGAAATATACTACTTTTTTAGTTCACAGGAAGTATTTCAAAAAGAAGACAAATAGGACAGAGCGCCGCAATGACTTGCCGAAAGAGGAAGCACGGAAGAACGAGGGACTTGGACGTCCCGACATTTGAACGCACTTGCGGCCAGGCCCTTGCTGGCTTCGTTCTTCCGCCTCGAGTAGGCTCGTACGCGGCTCCGGCGCCGAAAGTGGTCCTTGGCACCGACTTCGGTGGACGTGGGAAGTGCCACGCAAGTACGGCGCGCCTGGCCCCACCTGTTGGCTAAAGTAGGCAGCCGGATCGGCATTTTGGTGTGCGGTGGCAAACCGTGGATGCGAAAAAAGCTTGTGCAATTTCGTGGAACAAAAAGCGGGGGTCCCCCTTTTTTGCGGAGGAGACCGACCCGCCCGTGGTGAATCGCGACGCCACGGTAAAAACGGGAGAGGCTTGTCGATGGGACCGTGCATCCCGCGCTCCACGGAGCCGGGAGGCGGCCGCCCGAGGAAGTGTGTAGCCGTCGAGGCCCGAATCTGCGTGCACTCTTATCCAAATGGGTGTACCGCAGGCATTTTCTGGTTAGGCGGGCCAATGAGAGCGAGCACACAACGATACCTACGGGTCCGGCTAGGAGAACCGGCTTCGACGCCTCCCGAGTATTTATAGAGGGACGACCACGAAAGCACTCGCAAGTAGCGGAAGCGAAACGCCGTCCGAAACACACCGTTTGCTCGATTTGCGGCAGCCGAAAAGGCGCGGCAGAGTGCACTCCTCTATCTGGAGTGCACTCTGTCCTGTCAAGTGCACTGTCCTATCTGTCTTATTTTCCAAACATTTCCTGCGCAATAAAAAAGTATATTTCTTACAAAAATGCAATGCCAACCAGGTCAAGTAGCCACTTTTTGGGAGACACAAACAACAGCACTGAACTTACAACAAAGTTTCTTCATGAAGACCGCATACTATATACTTATTTGCATAGATCTTCACGAAAGAAAAATAAAACAATGATAAAGAATGATAAAAGAAAACAAGATTTGATATCCCCCCTTTGTGTCCCCCCTTATTTCAGTGCCGTCTTACATGCAGTGTTTTTCCCCGAGATGCACCAACACGCCCAAGCATCTTCTTCAGCTGCATTTACTTCTTGTATCCCACTCTTTGCAATGCTCAGACCCATTTCAACATCACAACATAAAAGTTATGCACTGTTTGGGAAACACTATTTATTGACATTAAGAATATTGCCAAAGAATACATTACGGTGTAATGTCATTGGAGGAAATACAAAAAAAAGTATGCCATGTAAAAGCAAGAAAGTTTCACAATGCCTGCTTGTCCAAGAGCCACATGAGCTAAAGTATGCTATTTACTGCAGTGTGCACATAATTTAGGGCTAGCCATAATGCATCAAACTCGTACTGAACTTCAAAGATCTTATTTTTGGATGAATGTGGTGCCAATCTTTATGTGTGATACACATAACCAATACAGTATCTTGCTTGGGCATCCATCGTTACATTACACCATGACCTTACACTATTACATCAGTCCAATCACAGTTGCAATTCATTCACTACAAACAATAACTAACTCATTACAGTGAAAGCTGTTATGAGATCACAACTCGCGTCACGTGTGGCGCCGTAGTTGTCCGCCGCCGCTGCTGGTGTCCGTAGCCACTATGGCACGAAGAAAAAAAAAACTTGGCAAGTAAAATACACCAAGGTCACAGCGGGGCGCGAACCCGGGTCCGCTGCGTTCCAGCCCAGTATTCTACCACTGAGCTACGCCGGTGCTTGGGACTTGTTCGCAAACTTGCCTTAGGCAAGCTTCTTGTTGTGAAAAGAACTGTGTTATATGAGTCATGAAGGCTTTTAGAACATCAACGGAACAACCGGGTGCCACACAATGCGAATAGCATAACGATTGGGTCGTCCAATACTCCGACTCATTACAAAAGTTTGTTCTTTATCACCTATAAGCTGTGGCACATACCCACTTCAGGCATAATTCCTCGTCTGCAGCCACTGCATGAA
The DNA here is from genome assembly GCF_043290135.1 of Rhipicephalus microplus. NCBI lineage: Eukaryota > Metazoa > Arthropoda > Arachnida > Ixodida > Ixodidae > Rhipicephalus > Rhipicephalus microplus. Next base: position 49,568,722 of record NC_134710.1, on the reverse strand, counting down.
CATATGGCACAGTGGCGTATCAACTCTTTCGCAAGTGGGGGGCAGACCTACCTCAGCTCGTCAGCTGTGTGTGTGTGTGTGTGTGTGTGTGTGTGTGTGTGTGTGTGTGTGTGTGTGTATGTATGTATATATATATATATATATATATATATATAAATATATCAGGAAAGAGAACTCCATTGACCTGCTCGCACTTTGATATGAATTTGCTTGCTGAAGTTCAATCACACTTTAAAAGACGAGGCCAAGGAATGGTGCCCTTAGCCCGATTTCCGTGTCCAATATACGATGCTCACCTTGCTATCACACCTCTCTCGGTCTGATTATGCTTTGGCATAACACAATAGCTTGTTTAATACATTTATCATGGATGTTAGTCGTCAAGATGGAGATGTACCAAGCGTCAACGAGGATACATATATACACGTTAAATGGCATACGTTCGACAAACCCTCATTTATCAATGTACAGTAAATATTCTATTACCTCTGTAAAGCCGCGTTTTACTACCTGGTTTTACTGCCGCTATAGCTCCAACTTTTAAGTTACCATAAGCAAGGCTGATCAGGTTTATCAGAGACTGAAAAACAGTTTTTGGCATTTCAGTGGGGAATAACTTAAACATCAAAAAGGATTCGTCACACTCATCGGCTCGCAACAGCTTCAACAGAGCAGCGGTGATGATATACCCTTTTCGAAGAAAATTACTTTCTGGAAGCTGCAAATGCTTTAACTGGTCTATTAAAAGTTTGCTCATTCCAATCCGTAACTGCATCAACAAGTCACAGCAGAATAAAAACATGAACAAGTGATGTAAAATTATGGGGCCCCTGTTCAGCGCTTACCTGCTCTGCAATATTACAGCACAAGATGTGAAAACGTCGCATAGGCGACCTGCACCACAAAGAACCTACAAGGAAAATCATCACAGCGGAAATGTTGGCAAAATTTCACCATTTGTAACATTACCTCATAACATTTTCATTCTGCTGTCAGAACACAATTGAGTTATTATTGTTGTGACGGGAAACTTTGCCTTACTTGTTTGTTTCCCCAGCGTGCAGCCAAGAGTGACTACTGTCGAAAGTGGGGGCTCAAAATAGTTTAGCGGATACCACGCTTCTCAGAAGATTGATGGAGGGTAGCATAGCGAATGGCAGCCTACTACCCTAAAAGTTTTATTATTAATCCCGTCGTGGGTACCCAGCAAGTGTGCTTGCAGGAGTTATGCAATGAGTGTTTAAAAAAAGCTTTGAAACACCGCTCTTCTGGCTTTCGATGTGACTGTACTGTACCATCCGCGCAGGCCTGGTGTTTCTTACAATTGATTTTTAGGCTGGAGATAACTGCGAATAATATGCACCTGTAAGGTGCTTTTTGAAAAAAAAAAATACATGACCATTCAATGTTTTTTGAGGCATGCAAACATGTCGTTCGTGTAAATGCTGAATATGCTGTTACGTGGGGTCAACACAAAGAGCTTAGTGCATATCTGCAGTGCTTGCTCTTACTAGGCATACACACAATAGCTAAGTGTGATCAACATTTATGAACAAAAACAAAAAACTAGGAACCTAGAGATTGATTGATACGATGAGTTTAACGTCCCAAAACCACCATATAATTATGAGAGATAACTGTTAATCTCTCTTTGCCATATCCCAACATTAAGAACTGTCACCGACTGTCCGACCAGCGCCATGGCTGCTGTTTGTGAACCCCGCGAGTGGGTCATGCACAATGCCAGTGTTCAAAATGTTTTGCTATGATAGACATGTATCTGGCAATGGGTGCGGTTTGCACGATGTCCCTTGGCTTCAGCCTTCTCTGGTTTCATTAGGTTGTGTCTTACAAAAAAATGGGCCCTTGGCCTATTCCCCTTCTTTCGTTCAAAGGCTAGCATGTGTCGAAAAGGAACAGAAACCCACTGAAGCTATAGATGTTGTTGCCTTCTGTTAAACTGTTATAGACAATGAGTAGTGGTTTGAAAGCAATGCAATCTGAATTCAAGGCTACGTTTTTGAAAGTGTATCAGCAGAGGGTGCGAGGTATAAAAAAAAGGAGGAGGTCATGACTTCGCAGCAAAATAAGCAGACTTACAGAGTACTTCTATGCCTTCAGGGAGGTTCTAAAGGAGTTAAAAAACAAGAGACTAGCCTGAAAAGAAAGTAGAACACTTTAGGGTCGTGCTTTTCCTACTAATTCTACAGCCCTGCTTCTCAGCAAGCAAGTAAGAAAGGGAGTACACAACATCCTCACAATTGCATACCTCTACTTTTTGAGAAGAATATGTCTTCTTGGGCCACTTCCACCACAATTCATTAGAGTGGTATAATGCCCTATGTGAAATCTATAATCAAAATAAACAATATTAACTGGTGTTTTACATCCCAAAGCTGCAGTACAATTATAAGACACACTGCAGTGGAGGGCTCCAAAATTTTTGGACCACCTGCTAACAAAAATAAATTACAAAAAACAAAAGATAAAAAATAGAGCATAACAGTATAAAAAATAAACACTAGTTATAAATGTGACATGGCAACTAAAACTTTACAAAGATTTCAAAGTCCAGCCTTGTCTTCATTTACTCAAAATTTATTAACGTAGTTGCACGTCAAGTTTCTATTCCTCAGCAGCATAACAGTATATGCACACTAAAGTGATTAAAATGGTTTGGAATCACACTTTATAGACAACTAAACTTTCATAAAAATGCGCATGCACAAGAGAAAAGGCATCAGAAAATGCGATGTTTTGCTGATAAATTGTTTCAGGGAAGGAAGTGTGCTCATATAAATTGAATACAGGTTTTCTACAGGCTTGAAAAACTGTAATTCACGAGTTTTTAAGGAGATTCAAGTCGCTGTCAAAGGTTTCTCAAAGGTGCAAAACAGCATCACAGGTAGCATTCTTTTGTTGTAACTATGTTGGCGAAAGATACTACAAATGGTATCATTACACTAGAAATAAAAAAAATATATATATATATATTTATATATGTGTTTACATGATGTTACTCACATGCATAAAAATTTTCAACATTAATACAGGAGCTGGGACTTCATTATTAGCTATAGGTAATGTTCTTCAGTTCTACTTTACTTTTACAATTTTTTGCAAACTGTTCGACTTCACTATGATAATAACGTTGCACAATGCTTCAACTGTTTTTTTTTTTTTTTGATGCTGAAAATATCATCACTGAATATTTTTCTGACTGCATAGAGTGATCAAGCTTATCCCCATTTCTCAGATTTGACATGAAGTAAATGACATATGAATTATACTCATGCCTGCATAAAAAATTAGCCATACGAATGTTGATTTACCATATGAAACAGGCCCCTAGCTCAGTATCAGATAGCTTTTCTAAAAAAATTCAATGGTTTTTGAAGACATAAAAAAATTCAGGAATTTCAAGGACCTGCACACAGCCTAGTTCATATGGTTTTCAAATCCTAAAATTCAAGAACTTTCAAAAAATTTAGAATTCCTGTCAAATGTTTTTCATGGATACAAAACTGCATCCAAATTAGGAACTTTTTGCTCTAACAATGTTCCACAGCAGTACGGATAGTTTTAGTGCAGCATACATAAAAAAGTTATATTTGAAATTCTAGTTTTACTAACGTACCGACATTACAACATTCACTTGAATGTAAACACTCGACAGAAGTCTGTCTGGTTGGGTGTGAAACTGGGAGATGATTTAGACTCTAACGAAAAGTTTTGAATAAACCTGACGTTTCGAAACTGACTTGGTTCCTTCCTCAGGGGTGACTGCGAAGGCTACGTAACAGCGACGTCTTAATAATGACCCTCTCTCTCTCTCGTTTTGCCATAGAGCGCAGTCCGTGTGTATCAACCGCTCTCTCAGAACCCTTCCCCCAGTGCATACACACGGACTGTGCTCCACGGCAAAACAAGAGAGAGGGGGGGGGGTCATTATCCACCCCGCGAGTGCTTTGAAGACGCCGCTGCTACGTAGCCTCTGCAGTCATACCTGAGGAAAGAACCAAGTCGGTTTTGAAACGTCGGGTTTCTTCAAAACTTTTGGTTGGAGTCTAAATCATCTCCCAACAGTCATGCAGCAGTTAGGTATTGATTAGCTAGGTAACTGTTGTGTTGTCCTGTTCGGTTTCGCTTTCTGTTTCAAGTGTCATGTGGCACCTCGTGTGGCAGTGTTATGTACTATGTGTATATATGTGTAAATAAATCAGTTGGTGACGGACTCCTGTTCTTGGCGGACGTGTTTTCTCCAGCTCAACCTTGACACAAGAGTAACATTCTTCCGTTTTCTCGTCGACTGTTTTCAGCCTTTGGCAAACTGTTGAGTTTCATTACAACAGTGATAGCGTATGATGCTTCTACCTTTTCTGTGTAGTGGTCTGCTGAAAGCATGCAAAACAGCAATTACTGCATTAAGTTTTTTTTTGACCAATTGATTTTTGAATGCGTCTTTAACAGCCAAGAGTCAGCAGGCCTCTCCTATTTTTGAATTTTGACATGTATTGAATTTGATACAAACTGGTCTCATGCCACTACAATGAACGGCACTGTGAACATCAAGTACTTAAGTACAGTAAACTATAGCTGTATGAGGTCCATTGATATTTTTTGAGCTGCTGATTACTTTCGTAGATTGAATTGAGCGTTAAGAGGTTCACTTCATGTGCCTCTCACACAAGAGAAAGAGAGGACAGAAAAGTAGTGCAAGAGTCAAAGGTGGCATTTGGTAACTATGAAGTGAATTGAAAGTGGAAGAAGGCAGACCGACATGTTGGAAAATCAAGCAAATGATAGAACAGGGCGATGAAGGAGGATGAAAGAGGAGACAACACTGAGCAACATTATGTGTAAATATGCGCCTCAGGTTTTCAATTCTGCAGAAGTCCTAGAAAGCAGAACATGAGCACTCGGACCAGCCCATTTCTTCTAAAACTGAGAGTTTGCCAGATAATTGCTTATTTACCATAAAAAGCAGGTCAAAGAGTCAATATTAGGCTTCATTGGTCACGAAATTAAAGAGTCTTGAAAATGTACTCATTACATTGCTCATTTACCATAAAAAGCAGGTCAAAGAGTCAATATTAAGCTTTATTGGTCACGAAATTAAAGGGCCTTGAAAATGTACTGATTACATTCAAGGGTTTTCATGCATTTAAAGGGTGTGTACACACTTTGTATATACGTGGCAGATCCTTAGTCAACATAACATGACTTCCATTAGCTCTGCTTTTTTATGTCAGTGTCCAATTACCTATCTGGGTCTAGTGACGTATATTCATTATGAAATTCTTTGTTCCACAATTACTGCCAGCAGCTCCTATGCTTTTTCCACAAGAAGAATTTTAAGTGCATGGCAGGGACAGCCATAGAGAAGTTGCTTGTTCTTGATACTGGTGTCGACAATGCCACTTTGCCGCTGCTTCGCGAGCTCTCACCACCAAGGTGACTTGTTGCCTGCATCGGCGTTGCCTTTCCCAGGCAAGAGCACATTCATTTAATTTTCATTCATGGCAGAAAGAGAATGTGTGGTCTGGTACCAGGGGCAGTGCCAGAATATTTCTACTGGCTGAGCACCCGTGATAAGAGAATTTCCTCGAGGGGGGGGGGGGGTAGGTTAAAATTCCAAAAGATCTCCAGCCCCCCCCCCCCCCCCCCCCTAAGAAATTCTCTTATCACGGGTGCTCCCCCAGTAGAAACATTCCAGCACTGCCTCCCCCCTGTGGCACTGTCCCTGTCTGGATTAGTGTTTATTCTTCATCATCATTCACATCATCATCAACGACAACACACAACAACCTTGACCCTGAGGTGCTTTGCCCCTAAAAGGACCACCTTCCAAAGCACAAAAATAGACTTGAAGATGCAAGAGAGATCAATGTGTAGGCCATTACATCATTCCTCTCACTCAAAGCAGTTTTGTTAGGAGGCTGCTCAGTTCCGCTTTTCTACAGGTGTTACCACATGCCCATTTGCACAAGTTTGTATTGACAGTACCTAAAGAAAGAACTCCTAGCCTCGGGCAGTGCTGAAGATCCATGTTCAGGATTTTCGACAGCAGCTTTTCTTCTTTACTGAGGGTAGAATGAACAAAAAGGGCAACTCTGTTAGAAATGCTTCGTCAGCAATGCACATATGTGAGTAGCATTCCATATAACTCGTTACAATTAAGTCCAGTGAAAGGAGCATGGCAGTTAGTAAAGAAACTGTGGCAGGAAACACTTTGTCTATGCCTACTATTACAAAGCAGAATGATTAAAAGTGACTTGAAACACAAAAATGGGATACATCAGCACTATGCTCAGTGAAGGGACACATGGAAAGTTATGTAAATAAAAGCGAAAACACAACAGGCAAAGCCACTGCAATCAGATGGCATCAAAGTGCTTGGGAGAGCTTTGCATGTATCATTTGCATGCTTTTCATGTTGTGTAATTATAAACAATAGCGTCGGGCCAGTTGGTATGAATCCATCTTGGTAGGATGTCTGCTCCAGAGAAACTGTCAAAAATATGTCACAAAACTTGTCCTGCTTCGAAAGAAAAGATAGGTTGCCAAATTAAGCATCACAATAAATATTCTGAGTGTGCACTGTCGGTTGTTTACAGATAGCCCTAGTCATGCGGTCTTGTTGATGTGGGAACGACTGAAAGATGCATAAATGAGAGGTTAAAAGAGCACCACAATAAGTGCAAAAGGCTACCGATGGTCACTTGGCGATCCACTGTAAGGAGTGCAGTTGTGTTCCGTATTTTGATAACACTTGCGTGTTATACTGGGACAGAGATTTATTAACCCGTTTGCTTGTTGAAGCAGCGGAAATGACATGTGATGATTTTGAGTGTGTTAGTGCACCCTCTATCTTGCTCTCGCGGAAAGAACTTTGTTTTTTGGATGGGGTGATAGATAATAATGGATAAGTAATACACAGGACTTGCACGTGTGCTTATTGTTCGTCTGCCTTTTATTCTTTATTATTATTCTTTTCTCTTTCACACCCTTTATAAACTCTGATGCTTGCAATAAATGTTTATTTGAAGTTAAGCACTTGTGTTGTGTGCTCTTTGTAATAGTTGCTGCGCTTCCTACCAAGAAGGTGTAATTATGTGTTTGGTATTCATACAGGTCCTTCAGTATATTTATGGTTTTTAGTTGACTTTCTGTATACCTTGAGCTCCTTCACTACATAAATATCACAGTTTTCAATATGAGCTGCAATGCCCTAACTGTGGTCATAGTGACACTCTAAAAAAAAAAGCAGAGAAGCTCTCGGATGCAAACAATGTAGACACTCAGTTTTTATCAGATGCTGTCCTTATAAAATAGCAATACATTGACACACTGAGCAGTGCAGATAAATGCTGATACAGTTAAACCCCTTTATCAAAGGCATGCTCCGGGTAGCAATTCTCTATAAGCAAGGTATCTCATATGCATTTTCTTATCACCCCGTATTTTCCTGAGGCACACTGGTGTCTCTTACACTCACTTGTCTCTTATATGAGTGTCTCTTATAAAGGGGTTTTACTTAACGATGAAAATTATTTATAAATATTGGTGCAGGCGCCCTTGGCCCTAGGGCAGCATTTTTTATTGCGTGCCACAACACTGCGTGATCTTGTAGCTGTTTTTTTTTTGTCCTGACAAAACTCTCTCCACTCCAGGCATTGCTATAAGCATGGTTCATGCATTGCAGGTCGTATTGAATCCAATAGCAAAGTACTTATAGATTCAAATGCACAAATTTAGGGATAAGTAACTTGTTTCCAGCATCTTTGGTATGCATCGTATCAATCGGTCGTTGCTTTGACTCAAATAAGAGCCAATATTACCTTTAACGACCAGATTCATACCAACAAGACGCAGTTATCTTGAATTTTAAAAACCTTTATGCCGCACAATTATTGTATGCTCTCCAGACATAAGCTAGTGCAAGCCCACTGGATTTGCTCAGCAAGCGAATTAGCACTAGTGAACGAGTGCATGGCAATGCACCATAACATACTCACTGCCTTTCCTGCAAGGATACAAGTTGCTGTAAATATGTTTCACATTAAGCCTTCATTATGTAAAAAAAATTACTAATTGACCAGCTACAATCATACTGTGCTACTGACACAGACAGCCGAGAGCAGTACCTCCTGAGCAACTGCTAGTAAACTTAATGAACACAGCATTTCCTTCAGGCCAACCTCCCTTTCTAGTGCTTTGGAGACACTTTATCCAACCTTTGAACAATAGCATGAACCATTGGATGCTCAAACAAATATTGATTGCAAATATGTACTCCGATTTAACAAAACATAACAAAAACTACATACTAGACGTTTCATCACCTATGCGGGCAGTATGCACTGGTGCCAAATCAGCGGAGGTCACCAAGTTCACTGCTAGTCTCGTATGTCTCTATACACCTCCAGTAGGGGGCTGCAGTTGTTTTTTGCATGATAAAAAGATGGGCTAGTTGGTAGTTCATATTCCTTGAGCGAAGTGGGAGAGCGGGAACACACAACTGACAGAGAAGAGCCACACAGCACGAGTGCTCATGCTGTGGGGCTCTTCTCTGTGTGTTGTGTGTACCCGCACTCCCACTTCACGATCAAAGGCATGCCCAATCGTTCAGCAGTGTTCGACGAGTTTTGTCTTGGAATACCTAGCATCAGTAGCTTTAGCAATGTCCCCTTTGCACTCCTTGAGCCTCGCTGACCGCTTCCTGCCTCTTTCGCCGATATATATGCCTGCTTCGTCAATGTATGTGTACGGGGACATGCAAAACTAGCAGTTGACTTGGAGAAATCTGCTCATTTGGTGCCAATGCATACTGAGGATGCCACCAGCATAAGTGGTGAATTGTCTATGTAGTTTTTTACAGCAAAAGCTGCTGTGAGATCAGAACTTGGGTCACGCGCGGCACCGTAGTTGTCCGCCACCGATGTCCGTAACCAGTATAAAAAAAAAGATGGTAGATAAAAAACACCAATGGATTTAAACACAATGGGATTTAAACACGAGTCCGTTGCGTCCCAGCCCAGTTTTAGATACCACTGAGCCACACCAGTACTTTGAACGCGTGTCTAAACTGGCCTTAGGCAGGCTTGATGTCTGGAAAGGAATCGCATTATTATGAGTGATAAAGTGTTTTAGAACATCAAAGGAACCGCCGGGTGTCACACAATGCTAATTGCATAACAAGCGGGTCATCTGATGCTTCAACCCATTAGAAAACTTTTTCCTGATCACCTATTAACTGTGACGCATACCCACTACAGGCACAATTTTTCATCGTCGTCAGCCACTGCATAAAAAATTGCACAAAATTCCTTTCCAAAGAATGACGAAGGATAGCATAGTGCCGTGGTTCTCAAATAGAGGTCCCCTAGAAGGTCTGCGATGCTATTTCCATGATCCGCGAAACCCTCACTTTTCTTTAAGCATGACAGTGCCACGTATTGATGAACTGTCCAAATTGAAGCGATGTGGCATGTTTATTGATGTTTTCAGTAGCAATAAAAGGCCCTTGTTTCACGCACCAGTTGTGTTAATTTACCTACACACCACCACCCCTCCCCCCCCTCCGCTGCAAGGGTCCCCCGTCACTTCCAGCCGACAAGAGGTCCTTCGGCACATCCATGGCTGAGAACCACTGGCATAGTGAATTCTGGCCAACTACACAAAAATCATGATTATTTATGGCAAAGTGGGTACCAAGCAGTTTGCTTGTAGCAGTCACCCAAAGTGTGTTTAGAAAAGGCTTCGAAAGCCCGCTCTTCTAGCTTTCGCTGTGTATGTGCTGCGCGTTCCACGCAGGCCTGGCGGTTTTTTTGTGATATTTTATTAAGTTGGAGTACACATTTGTAACCATGAACTGACCCGACTTTTGGAACATATTTGCATTCAAACAAATAACTGCTTAGAGGCCCCATCATACGTCTCTTAGCTTTTCTCCAGCTCAAGGCTCAGGTGAGAAGACTTCACTGGTCAGAACTATTTTAGAAGAGAATGTTAATGAGAACTAGCAGACAATAATGCCAGGAAAAGCATAGGGGTTGTTATTAGAAGTAATTGCAATGTAAATCGGGAAGAAAGAAAAGTGGATGAAAGGATAGCAGGATCCGAACCTGCGACCTTCGAATAATGCGTTTAAAGTTCTACCACTGAGCTATGGTGGCAGTCATCCCTCCATCCAATTTATAGGGTATATATGTGCATTTTAATGTGAGAGCTTCAATCAGCAAGTTATCTTTTCGTCCACTTTTATTTCTTCACATTTGCATTAGAATTACTTCTAATAACAATCCCTATACTTTCCCTGGTATTATTGTATGTTAGTTCTCATTAATAGTGTGTCCATAAGAAAACGAGCCCATCAATTAAAATTTTACCAGAAAATAAGTCTTACAAAGTAAAAAAAATAACTTTGTCTTATATCAGGCAACAAAGCAACATTCTCGTGAGAAAAAGACCAACTCTCCACAGTGCGACCTTTTCAGCCATGTATATATATGCCAACTTGCTTAACTCTTTCGTTACCAGGCTAATTCAAATCGATTACCAGTGATCGAGAATTTGGATAGTTAATTTTAGTATGTTGAATTTGTTTCTCGTGCACCCAGCACTTTCTACTTCATTAGTCCAGTCACTCAACTTAAAGGATCAATTAAATTTGCCCGTTTTGGCAACATAGGGATTTTCGACAAACTTCTGTGCAAATCAAGTGTGTGCATTGTTGGGAAAATGCACTTGGCTGGAGAAATTGAAAGAAGTGGGTTCCTTTCCTGATTATGCTACAGTAACATCAAAGTTCTTCAATCAAAATAATCTTTGAAAGTCAAATATCAATTCAGGGGGTACGCTTTGCAATCTGACAGTGTTAAACAGTAATAATTGCCAGAAATTTATGCCAGCTCTTGATTAGATCGCTGTTGCTAGGAGCTGGGGAAAATTTATTCTACAAAAAATATTTCTGAAGGCCCGCCACATGTATAAAGTGTGGAGGTGGCTTTCTCAGTCAATTACCAGCAGCTTCGGTTTCGCTTGTGTCGTTATATCAGACACAGGGCCGCAACTGGTGTCACTAGTCACTCCTATGGCAACGTCGTCACGCGCACATGCGTGCACACCTGCGCTACGAAAAAAATGCGCTGCTCGAAACTGTCTTGCAACCGCACCTAAATTGAATGACGACGAGATTAAAGCGCGAGAATGACAACACTTCAGCTTCAAGTTTTATGAAGACGATGTTTTGCATCAGCCTGAGACATCCATCGCCGTTCATGGATTTGTTTTGTTTACGGCCTCAAGTTGTCTTCTCTACCGCAAGTGCGTAGCTGTTGACCCTTGGGCACAATGTCATAGCTACTGTGGTTACGTGCGAGGTCCAAACATCGCTAGGGCGCAGTGTGCTGGCGCCAACTGCAGAGCATCTCCACATGACATGGAGGCCACTAGAGCACATCTTGGCCCTGACTACGGAGCAGCGTGAAACTTTTTAAAAGTGTGAGCGATATTGTTCTTTTTAATACGTTGTGCAAATACAGAAAGACATATGCTTGGATGCATATATTGGAATGCCAACCTATGCGAAGTGAGATGGCTCATGGAAAGAGGTGACGCTAGACAAAATAGCAAAGTTCATTGAACATCCGATTTGTACAGGTATTATTCACATCACGGGCATTCATCTATATTTGAACACTTGCAGGCTCTTATCAAAAAAAAAAAAAAAAATTTGAGAGAAAATTGTATGCGTTCACTTGTGTCTCACAAAAAAAATGCTTCACCGTATGACATTAGCAATGAAGCAGCACCTCGGTTCCGATTTTCTTTGTCTATGTCAAAAGAAAAATATTTACAACATTTATTATTTCTTATATTGTTCCTGAGTCATTTATCTTCAAAATGTATATTCTGAATTTTCATTTTTTCAAATATTGTTGCATATATAAAGAATTTTATTTCACTCTTTACCAGCTGGAAACAAAAAAATTACACCCTTTTAACATTTTTATTCATTGAAAACTATTTTTGTTGCTCTAAAACATACATTTTTTGGAAAGAGCCTTTCATTGCATAAAATTTGTTATGTTGTAATACGTGCTGGAGTCCTTTTTAAAATGGCAAAAACAATAGTTCCGAGACATATGAAAAATAACCACTTTCGCTCGGTAATGAAAGAGTTATATGGCAGCTAACGTGATGGCGATGGGCAATGTGCTCTGGTGCTACTCACCTTTTTGCCTCAGCCTCTGAAGCAGCCTTGTCAATATTTGAATGTGTCAAAACATCAACTGCAGTAGTGTCATCAATTTTGAGCTTCTTTAAGAGCCGAGTGTTTTTCACCATACCCTGCATGCGATCCTGGCTTGAAATTCCAGCCTTAACTATTTTGTCTTGCAGCTGGAACTTAATATTGCTGGGCTTGTGTTTCTGTGGCTTGCATGTAAGCTCTGCACATAAAAAGAAAACAAAAGCAAAAATATTCTAGTGACAAGGTGATGTAATAGTACCAGGACAGAGCAAATAATTATGTTCCACTCATCCACACCTACAGGTACGAATTGCGATCGTGCCTGATAAGCTGCTGCAATTTTCGTAAGAGTACATAGATATTTTCGACCAACAAACCCATCCAAGCACTATTCTGGTGTTAATGACATTGAAGCTGAGCCTTTGTTATACTGCACTTAAAATTAACTCATACAGAATTTATACTTCACACATTAACTTATTGCATACATTAAGCATTTGTACCATTTAAAACAACTAGCTACGATGTTCTATTAGAAAAGTTGGGGCTACAGCAACATTCCTATATTCCCAAAAAACAAAAAAATGAAAACCTCATTTTACACACCTTAAAATTTTATGTAATACATAAAAAAATAATTCAAGTGATAAACTTTAAAGTAGACCCATAACATTAAAGAGATAAAATGCTTTTCACGGTTTTGTACGAAGATAATGAGTAGAGGCCGGATTTGTAGGCACTAAAAAGCTAGTTTTAGGCACTAAAATAGACTGAAGAAACACAATTTTAGGCCCCCAAAGTCATAAATATAGACAGAAAAAATTTTAACAAAAATTCAAATTTTCAAGGAAATACGTGCGGGACCCGTGTGTACGACAGGAAAGCAAGAAATGTTTAAGTTTATGACAGTACAAAGGCATGAATGGTTCAGCATAACCATTTTTTTCCCGAAAGGATCGCTGAGCACAGTCTCTCCTTTTAGTGAGCAGCATGGTGAGCAAAGTGTCCGCCACCGAAAAAACAGGCTTATAGGTCTCAGTATTTTGGGCATGACCGAGAAGGGCAGCGCAGGAGCAAATAGCCAGACTGCGCTAATAGGTCAGGGGGGGTCTTTTAGCTTCATATTCATCAGGTCTATAATCGCAGAGGGTCAATTTCTGCTCAGTCCGTGAAAACTTAAAGGGTACCTCTCCAGGGTTCAGAATTTCGAGCAGGCAAGAGAAATACATGCACTGGGTGCTCACGGTCTGTCTCGTCAGCCAGGATTTACAAAGCCAAGTGCCCCGGAAAGCGGTGAAATTGTATCACAGGCTCTTCATATGACGGGCGTGCGTCCAACAAGGTGAAAATGACGTGCACAAAGATTGGTCCTGTGTACGTCAAAATAGTACGTGACACTGAGACAATTATTCAAGAGACGTGTCTAATTTGTGCAATCTGTTGCTTGAATAGAATAATGAAAGTTCAAAGAAATATTAAAACATACAAATGAAATCTGCACACGTTAATTCATTTTTAACTTCGTATCAAGCGAAATGCAAGATTAAGTTGCCACATTTAGTTTGCATTGGTGTTCCCGCGGCTCTCAAATCGTGCTGGTGCCAGCCCTGACAATGCTAGGTGTGTTTTTCGTACATCGTCCCTTAGAGCAGTTCTAGCAAGGCGACACTATGTGTCATGGTTAGAATACACTCTACCTGCCCTTATGACACTCCACACTTTCGTATTCGTTCTCCATCGTCTTACAGCTGCACAGAACCACCTGCTCTTTCCTACGCATGCGAGCAGACACTAAGGAGATGCCAAGCAGTCGATCCGACGCTGACGAACGCATGTGTAGATGATAATCGGCCTTCCTATTCGCTAAGGAGCCTTATAGCCTTGACAGTGCTGAAATGAACTTCCAAGATCAAATATAGGATGCACCCCATACATTTACAAAAGCTACATTTTGCTCTGTAACATGAATATCCGTCTCCAACTGAACTAAAAAAAAATTTGAGGTTAAATGGTATTCATGTAGGCACCGATTTTGTAAATAGCCATTTATAGGCAGTTGTAAGAATTTAGTCATGAACGTTAAAAATGGGCATTTATAGGCACTGAAAAAAAAAACGCTATAAAAGCCCTTCTTAAGCTCTGATGCATGCTCATATATCAAGGATGCACGATAAAAATGCAAGGAACAAAATAAGCATTTCCGTACAATCCGGTCTCTAATATTGAGTCAATGCTGCAGGTCCTTTAGCTAGTTAACAGACCGACTTAAAAAGACCAGCAACTAGGCAGAATTTGTAATTAGATCCTGGTGAAAATGAAAAGACTATTGGCAGATTTAAGCTTCTTTTTGGTAATCAGAGTAGGATTTTTATTTTTAAATCGCATTTCAGAAGTCACACACAAAAAAACAGTATGTCGCACAGCCTAGCAAAAGAGCCTTGAGGGTGGTTGACTTTCCTGTATGTAGTCTGATCTTTTCATGTGCACCAGAAAGACTGCTCAAAATTAGAATTTTTAGACTATTAGCAAGGCTAGGCGAAGATACTTTGAAATAGTATATTGCGATACGACACAAGACACTCAAGCAAAAAGTATTAAATACAGAGACAAAATACTAATGCAAATTATTGTATCCAATACTATACTTCCCAATTGTATCTTCAGATACTTCAAAACATTTTGTTGCCATACCACTTTGCTGTGATGCACCAATACAACGCAGCTGCAAACGCCTATGCACAAAAATGTGAGCTTAAAAATTTCACAATGACCAACTTTGTTTCACTTGAAAGAAATGTCAGTTAGAATTTCAAGGGTATTGTATTTCATGCTCTAAGTACATTATAGTTTCATTTCAAAACAGTTTATTGGGATTGCTTTAGCTACATAACATTACAGCTCATCATGACATTATACTGTCAGTCACTTTTGTAATTGATGGAATTTGCCGCTCTGCTTGCTGACTGACTACCGGGTTGTCATTTAACACATTCACTATGTCGTGAGCCACCGGTGGGTTACAGCCTGTGCTCGCCCTATGCGGCTGCGAAGTTACGTACTTTTATCTGCTTGTAGCTGCGATAACTGACAATTCAATGCAGAGGTATGATTTTTGTTGCATGAGGATACACAAGCCCAGGAGAATACTTGCCTGATGTTAACGGCTATAACAAACCAGTGTTCCACGACTATGATGCACGCAATAAAAATGTTTTTGTGCTATGGGTGGCACGTGACCCACCAGTAACCTACACACGAAAGCTCTCCATCTTGCATTGTAATCTGAAGTTTGAAATTGTAACTAGTATATATTGTGTATTGGATTGGACGTGAGGTGGCATGGTTCTTTCTAAGGAATTAAAAGATGGCACACTCCTTCATGGTGTTGCTTGCAAACTTTTTGCGCAGTTTTTTTAAATACGTGCCACAGGACTAAGTGTAGGAGTTTTCCGTGGTGCTCCCAACATCTCGGCGCATCTAATCGAGGCTCGTGCCTTTTGCGGGTGCAGAAAAAAACAGCACCGAGGAAAGAAACCAACTTATCACAGAAACTGACTTCATGTGTTTTCTTGTGGCAGGCACTTTGTATTTAAACATGGATTTACATGAAAAAACAGAAAATAGCTTTGCATCTCTCAAATAAATGTATCAAATGCCTGCGGCAAAAATGGCAAAACCATCTTGTTGGTTAATATTCCTACTGAAGTTTACCTTTTGTCTACCTAATAAATATTTCTGTCACAGAAACTAAATTCATGGGTTTTCTTGTGGCAAGCATTTTGCTTTTAAACATGAATTCACATGAAGGAGGTGGAAAGCAGCTTTGCATCTTTCAAATAAATGCGCCTAATGCCCACTGAAAAGATGGCAGCGCCATCTTGTTGGCACGAAAAATATACCTGCGTGTCCCCCCAGCAAGGTTGGGCAGTATTGAAGATACATGTATCTTAGATACTGTTTGGGTATCTTGTATATGCATCGCGATACGTCTCGCAACACGAGTATCTGAATTTCTGATACATTCAATGATGTATTGTTTATCTTTAGATACAACATACTGCTATCGCAACATTAGTGTGCGTAACAATAGTAGCTGACTGACTTCGCTTCTCAAGCTAGTACTGGTGCCACACTGCCACCAGAATAAAACTAATGGAAGTAGAATTTGATCTTTCTGTGACAGTACATCAGTGAGGACAGGCAATAAGGTGTGAAAACACCTTTTGTCGGAGCACAGTAAGATAACAGCACTTCTGCAGACTCAATAGAAAGCGCTTGCTCGTGTGTCTTTTGCTTCCTCGTTTTGTTTTGTTTTTTCATTTTAGTCGTGTCAGTGCCACGACACTTACCCTCAGCCACTTACCAGGGCCGCGTACCACAATCCGTGTGGCAATGATCGCACAAATACTGACGCCGCTCTCCTGTATAGTATTTCGATACAAAATCTGAAGCATGGAGCTGCTTTGAATCTTGTAACTTTCACATATCAGCATTTCACAGGATTTTGTGGATTAAGTTTGAATTGACATTGACTTATGCACAAATGAGACTTCTCACTATAACACTGCCGTTCGCAGTGCTTATTTTAATACAAGCATTTACCTATCAGATGAAATCTTGGTGTATCATATAATTTTATTCCTGCTATTTCTATTCAAAAGAAGTACTTGAAGTCATGTTACAGTTAGCCCAAGTGCTTTCCTAGTTGTCCTTCTCTTGCATCCCTGCATTACTTAGGGTTTCAAGCTTTTTTTTTTTTTTGTCTGGTGACTGCAATCTATCTTTCCTAAAATGCAGCCTAAATAAGCTGTTTTACTTTTGCTTTTAGCTTACTGCTTTGTTTCTGCTACTCTTTACACACTCACATTCATTTGAGTTACTCTTCTGTCAAGGTGATTTGGAAAAGAAATGTCATTATGTGGGCATGCATTAAGTTTAAAGTACCAAACATTATAATTACTGCTTGCTAATATGGTGAAATTGAGTTTGTATTATAATAGAAATAAGTAGGAGGCACTTCCATAGGCATTGAACTTTGCTCTTGTCTAACCATAACAATTAATATTCAAATTGACAATGCTTCATGCTTATCTCTTTCGTTATCGTGCCTATTCAAATCGATCACCAGTGATAGACACTTTAAATAATCAATTTTGACATGTTAAATTTGTTTCCCGTGCATCCAGCACTTTCGAGTGGTTAGTCCAACCACTCTACTTTCAGAATCAATTTGAATTTGCCCATTTTGCCTACATGGTGATTTTTTATAGACTTTTATGCGAACTAATATACATGTGTGATTGGGAAAATGCACTTGACTGTTCAACTTGACAGAAGTTCATGCCCCCCGCCTCGTGAATATCCTACAGTAATACCGAAGTTTTGTAATGAAAAGAAAGTTTACAAGCCAAATATCGAATGAAAGTGCCAGCTTCGTCATTTAACACTGTTGAGCCTCATAATTGCCAGAAATTTATGCCAGCTATTTAATAGAAAGCTGTTGCTAGGAGTCACTGAAAATTTATTCGACAAAAAATATTTGCGAAGGTCCGCCGCATGTTTAAAGTGTCGAGGTGGCCTTCTCTGTCAGTTTTCAGCAGCTTTAGTTTTTCTTGTATCATTATATCAGACACAGGGTCGCAACTAGTGTCACTATTCGTTCTTATGGCGTTGTTGTCACGCGAGCATGGGAGCGCACCAGCGCTGCAAAACACACACACCCCTTGAAACTGTCTTGGAACGCCACCTGAACTGAATAAGGACAAGCGTTGAGTTTGAGGATGACGGCATCTCAGCCTCAAGTTTTATTGCGATGAGGTTTTGCATCAGCCTGAGACATCCACAGCCATTCATGGATTTGGTTTGTTTACAGCCTCAAGTTGTCTCCTCCGCAGCAAGTGCGTAGCTGCTAATCTTTGTGCACAATGTTACTTTGGTTATGTGCGAGGTCCACACGTTGCTGGGGTGGGATGTGCTGGAGCCAGCTGCAGAGCTTCTCCTAACAGCAAGAAAGTCACCGGAGCACAGCTTAGCCATGATTACGCAGCAGAGCAAAACATTTTAGCACTGCTCGCGATATTGATTTTTCAAAATACGATGTGCAAAATGCTAAGAAATATGCTTCAACGCATATATAGAAACGCCAACCTATGTGGAGTGAGGTGGCTCATGAAAAGAGGCTGCACCGCATGCACGCGGAGTGCACGCACATAAAGCAAACCACAAAGAACCAACACAAATCAATGCTGTGCTCACCCCCCCACCCCCCCCTGTTTAAAGCACATGTTTTGTGTACGACTTCATGGTCACCACACAGGGAAGAATTCTGATTATAAATCTTTCATGGAATTTTTTGTATTGCCGTTCTGCGACTAGACACTTGACCAGTGAGCTTTCAATTGTGCTAATAGAGATACCATAACACTGGTGATTAGCCCCTTGGGTTTCTGTTTAAAGACTCTAATTTACTGTAACATTTTAAACATGTGCATCAATACAGACTGCAGTGCATTACTATGCCACGCTTTCAGTAGCCTCTGCTTTAAGCCGTGGCAGTTTTGGCACATCACTCGTGCAATTCCCATGTCATTGCACATATGCCATTGGTGTAATGGGTAATTTCATCAACATAATTGTGAAAAAAATGGTGCCTTTGGTTGAGTAGAAACTGTGTAACACAATTTTCACAGGACCGCAAAATAGGACATCTTAAAATGTAAAAACCAGTTGCGTTTGTTGAAAATAATTATTCCGAGTCTGAAAGGGCTAAATAATAGTGCAATATATTTGATGTATGTTGACTAAACATGCACACGAATTGAACAACTGTTCAAGGGACTCATTTCTCATACACTCCCTCTCCTCTCCCCCCATTCTTTAATAAGGCACAGTGCTCCTCTAACTGCCAAATGGTAGCTTCTATTCTTCGCTCCTGTTTGTCATTGATAAAATTGATTGATTGTAGAACATTTCCTTTTTTTTTTTCACTTCTTGGTGTCATGTAGCATGCGATCATCATGAGCTGGCAGGGGACCAATAATCCCTCGCATACAGCCTAAAGGCACTAAGTCTGCCAGAACGAGACCCTCTCTATGAATGAAGGAAAGGGGTGTAAATGTAGGGGCTCATTTCTTTGCTAGACACGATATTCGTGAGAATTGGCAGTCAATGACGCCAATGAAAGTACAGGAATGTTATTAGTAGTAATTGTAATGTAAATGTAAAGAAAGAAAAGTGGAGGAAAAGATAACCTCCCACCAGCAGGGACGGAAGCTGCGACCTTCGAATAATGCATCCGATAGTCTACCAACTGAGATATAGCGGTGGTCCTCTCCCCACCCACTTTATAGCGTATATATGTGCATTTCACCATAGGAATGTCAGCAATGCCACAAGCCATTACTGTGAGTGTGCAACACTTTTTTTTCTTGCCTATAGGCATCACGTAGCAAGTGGTCTTATGAACAACAATATTAATGTGAACTAACACATTAATATTGCCAAGAGAAGTATAGGGGACGTTATTAGATGTAATTGTAATAGAAATGTAAAGAAACAAAAGTGCAGAAAAAAAAGATAACTTGCCACCGTCAGGATCCGAACCTGCGACCTTCGAATAACACATTCGATGCTCTACCATCGAGCTACGTTTGCAGTCATCCCTCCGTCCACTTTATTGGGTATATATGTGCATTCAAACATGGGAGCATCAGTCAGCACCACCTCTATATATCTATAATGTAGATGGAGGGATGGCCGCCACTATAGCTTAGTGGTAGAGCATCGGATGCGGTATTCGAAGGTCGCAGGTTCGGAATCTGCCGGCGGCAAGTTATCTTTTTGTTCATTTTTTTTCTTCACAATTCTATTATAATTGCACATAATAATATCCCATATACTTCTCTTAGCATCATTGTCTGTTAGTTCTCAGCCATATTGCATCCAAAAAAAAAAAAACAAGCCTTTCAATTTACACTTCTTTTCTTATCATGAGCTGACCAATAATCCCTCACATACTACTTGGAGGCATAAAGTCCGCCAGAACAAGACTCTCACTATGAATGAAGAAAAGACACTTTTTTCTTCATTCATAATGAAGGTCTCATTCTGGCAGACCTGATGCAAGAGTCAGCTGCCATCTCGTAATAAGAACACATGTTACATGGCACCAACAGGCTAAAAACTGGCCATAATGGCTACTGGCATTGCTGACTGACACTTCCACATTTAAGTGCACACGTATACCCTACTAAGAAGATCTAGGAATGACCACTGCCGTAGCACAGTTGGTAGAGCATCACACACGTTATTCAAAGGTCAGAGGTTTGGACCCTGCCAGCTGTCCACTTTTTTTTTCTCCAGATTTCCATTAGCTACAACTAATAACATCCACTATACTTTCCTTGGAATAATTGTCTGCTAGTTCTCACTAATATTGTGTTTCACAGTATTCAGAAAGACTCAAGTGGCTGTCAAACTTCCTTTTTCTACATATGGGTGTCGAAAGAAAGCATTGAGTGATATGTGGGGTTTAACTTCTCAAAACCACCATATCATTATGAAACACACCGTAGCGGAGGGCTCCGGAAATTTTGACCACCTGGGGTTCTTTAACGTGCACCCAAATCTGAGCACACGGGCCTACAGCATTTTCGTCTCCATCGAAAATGCAGCCACCACAGCCGAAATTCGATTATACAACCTGCGGGTAAGCAGCCGAGTACCTTTACTAAATCACCGCAGCGGGACATCAAAAGAAAGCATGTAGTAATGCTTTCATGTGTTCACACTAGCTGTTACTGCTTTTTGCTTTCAAAGGGCAGAATGACACACAACTGTTTGATTATTAATGTAAATATTTTAGAACCCCAAGGTATCACAATGGCGACAAGAAATTAGCACGCTGGCGGGCTCTGAATCACTTATGACCACCTGGAGGTTGTCATCGCGTGCCCAAGGCTTGGTGTGTAAGTATTATACAACCAACTTAGAATGCACTAACTAAAACTGTAAAATTAAGCTGTGACCTCCAAACTAATTTTTAGTGGATGATCATTGTCTTCCTATTCTTATTTTCTGCATCAATCTTTATGAAAACCAACAAACAATGAAGCCAATGGAGGTATATGTAACCTTAATATCACTGTTTCAAGTGTATTGCAATAATTGTGATACAGATGCAAGTAAAGTGGACAAAAAGACAACTTGCCGCTGACAGAGACCGAATCTCCAATCTTCTGCCAGAGGCAACTTAACTTTTCAACCACTTTACTTTTTTCACATCAATATCACAATTATTGGAATACACTTCAACCAATATAATCCACATTCCATATACGTCTCTTGGCTTCATTATCTGCTGGTTTTCTAAGGTTATGTGAAACAAAAAAAAAATGAGTCCATGAAAATTCCCTTACTTCATTCATTCCCTGCATAAATGATACAAAATGTAGCCCAGTTGAGTGTAGCAACTCATGAATACTGTATGAAACCTTCACTCCTGTCGCATTGTCTATTTTACACAATGCACAATTTACTTTGCAGTTCAATATCAACCTTTTCAGAACAGGTAGAGAAAGGTCAACTTAAAAAGAAACTTACTCCTCGGGATAAGCACTTGATCGTTCAACACCACCAAGTAAGTGAAAAAGCGATTACTTCTGCTCATGCTTCGCAACTCAGCACTTTCAAGGCAGTGCATGCATTAATTACCGCGGACACTCCTAAGTGTGGTTTGTTTCTAATATTCTGCCAAGACTCTTTTTTTGTGTGTGTGCACTTGGCTATACCAATTTCAATTGCTTTGCATTTTTACTACAGAGCTAAAAAAGTCCACCACCTACATTTCAATTCTTCGACTGCTAGAGTGTCTCCTTAAATCACCCACCTTGGATCAAAACTGTGAACATAGGCAGTTTACATATTAATAATGAAACTCAAAAACGTCACCATGAAGTTTTTTTTTTTTTTCAATGAAATCGCCCCAACATTCCAGAAGCAGCAAGCAGTGGCTATCGACTTGTTATGAAGGCAGGTTCGGGAGTTGGTGATTCATAATACTTGAAATACGAGCGCGTTAAACAGAGACGTAGGCTCGTCCTTAATTGTCCTCCAAAGTTCCTGTTTAAATTACGCGCTCGCTTTTCGAGGTACAAAGGAGTCACCAATAAAGAGCATTATTGTATAGCGAAGAAAAGCAATAAGATGAGCGACAGATACTGCTGTAATCGCGACATGGCTGTAATCGACACACGTAACTAACCTTAGGCAGACACCAGTGGGATGTGGAACTATTTTTTCATGACCCGGGATTTCGGGGACAAGCCTTCAGGAAGTGGCGGAAGAAATAACCATGCTTTTGAAACTGATGAAGCGCAAAAAAACATGGGAGAAAAATCACAGCATATCGAAGAGATGAATAATGACTAGTGGGGCGAAGCACGCACGGACAGACAGACGGACTGACAGACGCTTCGCACTACTCATCATCATTCACTCCGGTTGAATGCTCTGACACCGTTTTTATTGACATGCAATGCAATTTTATGACCTTGAAAACTGGTTACTACGACAACACGGGTAACACGATTGTCACACGGGTGCTTCAGCGTAAACAAAACTCACCGTCATACAAACTCCTCCAGGATTCATTGTAGAGTTTTACGCATTCTTCGAGCTCGGCACAAGCTTTCATCGCGCTTGTTTCCATCGCTGCAATGACATCCATGGTAGAACACCCTGAATAAGGACCACGACCAGTATAAGTTGACTCGTTCACAGAACACCTACTGACTCGCTCGTTAAGTTCAAAAGTTCAAATGAGGCACCACAACAAATGGATGGATGAATGCATGGATGAATGGATATGACTGTACCCTTTAACACGGGCAGTGGCTCACGCCATCTAGCCGTAATGCTTAGTGAACTAAAAATTAGATCATTCTTTTTGTTTCTTTAAATAGTGAAGTTAAAAACTGGTACTTTGCAGTGAAAAGTTTAGTTTTCACTCGTGCCTTGACTTTAGCCGCCAATAGATAAACTCCTTTTAGTTATTTCAACCCGCTTAAAGTCTATTTTGCCCTCCCTGTCACTAAACTCCAGTGCTTTTAAAAACTCTGCGCCATCATCCTGAACTATAAGGTAAAGCCGTTTACAGAACATTATCAAGTGTTCGGCTGTTTCCTCCCCTCTCCACACTGCATACCGTGTCTACCCCTTCGTATTTGGACCGATTTGTCTTGGTTCGCAACACTCGTCGTCCTGGCCTCAAACAGTAGAGAACTACCCCGAGTATTATCATAGATCCTTTCCTTGGCAATTTCCTGCTTAAACGTTCGGTAGATCGCAAGTGCGGACTTCTTAATCATGCAAATTCTTATCTCGCTTTCACTACAAACACTTCAAATTGCGTGGCCCAAGAACAAGTGAAAGCCCAAAGTCTCGCGAGCCGCAATTTCAAGAGTGGATGAGCGAAGCGCAGCAGCTCCCATCAAAAACGAGTCACGCAGAGCTAGGCAAGTTTACAATATATATAATATTAATATATTGCTGCGGCCTACGCCACCAAAGTAGCAGCGCCCCCCCCCCCCCCTCCCCCGCCACCACGCAGCCTGCGACCTTTGAATAACGCGTTCGATGCTCCACCACTGAGCTACCACGGCGGCTATCCCCCCACCCACTTCAATGGGTATACATGTGAATTTAACGTGGGAGTGGTGGTGGTGGTAGTGGTTAGAAGATGAGAAAAGGCACCTAATTTCTGCAACCCGGTCGGGAGCACGGCGCAGTGCCTGCGGGGAAGGGAAAAGGGAGAAAAGTGGAAAGAAGAGGAAAGATTAATTGAGCAGTGGAACGGTCGTCGTCAACAGAAGCAGCAGTCCAGAAGCAAGGGTAGGGGTGGCAAGGGCCCCATCCTCAGCGGTAGGCCACGATTCCCGTCTCATCCAGGAACTCCACCAGGCTCCGGAGCGCTGGTAGATGGGGACGAGATGGGAACAGTAGGTGGGCGTGTCAGTCGGCGCCACCAGTAGCCATGTCGGCGAGTGTGGCACACTCTTTATGAGCCTGTTTGACGTCACGTTGCACGTTGTTATGACCGTCATCGTTATTGAAGTGTTTCGGCCTTTACGAAATGCACGAAAATATTTTGACGCATTCCAAGCAAGGATGTGCCGTCAAAACGGGTTGGTTTCCTGTAAGCAAAACGCTAACAAGGGGTCCAGGACCGGTTCGCGCAAAGAAAACGCACGAGCCAAGAAAGGCGATTGTGAGCTCGACGCTATGCAAGGCTTTCTAGGCAGACAAGAAGCAGCTGGGCCATTCTCGAGGTCAGCGAGGATCTGGAAATATCAGAACCAGCATGGTATTTGCAGTTCGGGCTGAAAGCTAAAACCAAAGTGGTTGTGGCTGCATCTTGCGAGGAGGAGCGGAGCCCCAGATATTCGCGGCTAAGCCGCAGCTTCTAGCAAACAACGAGTAATGGAATGTGGGGTTGAAGGAAAGGAAAAGGCACTATCTGCTGCGGGAATTCGCCTCGACGACGAGGGATGAGTCGACCACTCCTTCTTTCTTCTTTCTCCATAGGATCGGCGGAATGGAGTGGCATGTTTTGACGATATGCTGGCGGACCACTACATTGTCCTACCCGAACGCAGTGAGGCAAGTTTGACACGTGTACCGGGAGCCGGTTTTTTGAACCTCACCCAACTGCCAGAAGAGTCTTGGAAACCAAGGTCATCTAAGATCATCGGACGTGCGCGAAATCTTGGTGACGTGTGCGAAACGTCGGTGCAGTGCGTTTGTGACCACATTTGGGCATCGTGTAGACTGTGCCCTCTCCACATGCATTCTGTGGTGTCTTTCCCCTCCTTTGTGGGTGGAGCACCTAGACCATGGAGCGCCGTATTGGCCGAAGCCTCGGACAATGGGCCCAGGGTTGGCAACACGGTGCTATATAAGCGGAAGACTTTTGTATATTTGAAGCTACACAGTTCAACAGTTCTCCTGTACAGTTCTGATCTCTTGATCACCTCTTTTCGAATTCTCAGCTACTAACCATGTAAATAAATTGTTGTCGTTTTTACGAGCGCCTCATCTGACTTGTTCGACGATGGGTTCTAGGATGGGGGCCCGCTACCAAACTGAGACCCACGGGACCCAGAGTCGCAACAACGTGCACTTATTACGGGCTGGCCGCTGACCAATAGTCCCTCGTATACAATCTAAAGGCACCAAGTCCGCCAGTACGAGACCCTCGTTAATAAGAAAAGAAGTGTACATTTAAGGGCTCCTTTTTTGGTGTTTGACACAATATTAATGAGATCTAACAGACAATAATACCAAGGAAAATATAGGGGAAGTTATTAGACTGAATTGTAATGTAAATATCAAGAAAGAAAAGTGGGTGAAAAGATAACTTGCCGTGGGCAAGAACTGAACCTGGAACCTTCGAATAACGCATATATATATATATATATATATATATATATATATATATATATATATATATATATATATATATATATATATATATATATATATATACACATATATATTGTAATGATGTATCTCACCTTTGCAGCATGCCAGTATTGTTGTGTTGTGGTTTTCATGCTGCTCTGTGCACAACAGAGATGAGTTTTTGCCCTTTGCAATTGCCTATGCCATTATTAAATGTTCTTGCCTGTTTTTAGGCTTCTTCTTACAGTTGCACAAAGCCAGATCTGTTGTTTAACATATTTATAATATTGCTAATGTGTTTCTATGGTGACCGGCTTTCAGTGAGCTAAACTTGCTTTATGTGTCCAACTACGTGTACTACCACTAACAAGGTAGGGTCACCCTTTTATTTTTTGTTAATGGTGCAAATAATCTGCTTTTGTGCCATTCTTAGTAGGCTTCCTAAATATAGTGCAGAAGTTGATGCTGCCAGCCCTCACTGTCCAGAGCCACATTACTTACTGCTCTTCACCTTTTGTCAAAGAACATAATTTTGCACATTATATTCTGGAGTTTCACTTTAAAAACTATAATGAATTATGTGCCATAATGTGCCATAATAAAGGGCTTTATATTAACTTTTACCCCCCTGGGTAACGCGATATGATTTACAACGAAAGTACGTGGGCATAATGGCACTATGCCTTTGCTATAATGGAGTCACTTGACTGCTAACCTGAAGATCATGGGTGCGATCCTTGCAGTCAGAGGCTGTCCCATTCAGATGGAGGTAATATGCTAAAGGCCCATGTGCGATATCTGTGCAGGTTAAACACCACCAGTGGTAAAAATCGCCAGAGCCCTCCACTGTGGCAACCTTATAATTATATCATGGAATATGGTTAATATTATTATAGTTGTTTTTATGTCTCCATCAAAATGTGACTCTATCAGCTCTGATTTAATCCCGCCATCTCATGCTCAGTATCAGATCGCCTTAACTGTCTGAGCCAGTGCACCATGTGAGAATACATCGTTGTGTAGAGAACTTCACTTTCTCAATGCGTGGGAGTGACAGCAAACGGATTTTTTTAGTCAGTTACTTTCAATAATTTTTGCTTTCTGTGACAGTTTTCCTGTGAATCGTATGTATGTAGTGGGAAAATAACGTTTAATAGAGGCGTTTGCTTTCTTTGCATTTGCTTGAATGAGACCTCCTAATTTGACAGGTCGACTCCACGGAAACATTAAGACGTTGGGGTGCAAGTTGAAGACGTGGAATGGGCCCGACCCTACTGAAATGACATACGCTAGGGGTGTGTCATGTACTGTTTTGTTATATCACAGCTTTGTCTCTCATTAGTAGTTTCTGCCATACTTGTCGATACATATTTCTGCAATATTTAATTCCACTTTTCCACTTTACACGTACTTAAACATGCCTATTAATGTATGCAACATCTAGCCACAGTGCACAATGTGTGTGTTTTGTTCTTAAATAAATAAGTGTGTATGCAATACACTTGGCTCAGTGTTTTTGTAGCACAAGCGTACGTTTAGCATTATATGTTGCCATCTGTCAAATTTCATTGAATGAAACTGTTGCGATTTCAGAAGTTCAAATCATGCATAAGTTTTTCTATGCTTTGAGGGGCTAATTTGATTAGTTCTTTTCAAAAATGCACTTATGTAAAAAATTTGTGTGCTTTAGTCTAATGTCAGTAATTTTAGTGCATGTCTAGAAGGACTAATTAAATTAGTATCTGAAAGCACAGGAAAACTTATTCATGCTTAGAAGTTCTGATATTGCAACTTCAGTGATTTAAAAAAAATCTTTAGAAGACTGCTTTTAAAAAACACACCCTGAATAAAGGCATCCCTTAATCTCCCTGTCATGTACGCAGTGTTTTATTCAGGGCTTGTTTGAGACTTGCAAGGGATAACCCGAGGTTTGGAAAAGTGCGGCCCAATCGACCTGCAAGTGATGTCCGCCAGTGTTGTTTTGCAAATATAGTGGATATCAAATATCCGGTCAGGGGTGTCCTGTGGACATCCCTAGC
This sequence comes from Rhipicephalus microplus, assembly GCF_043290135.1. Lineage (NCBI taxonomy): Eukaryota > Metazoa > Arthropoda > Arachnida > Ixodida > Ixodidae > Rhipicephalus > Rhipicephalus microplus. The sequence goes on along the minus strand of NC_134710.1, from coordinate 49,540,969 downwards.
ATGTCGTTGTCACTGGAGGCTGGAGGCATTTCAAAGTTTCAGCACCTCACCTGATTTTGCTTGGCCTCTGTGATTGGCAGGCACATGGATCACAATGGCAGTGCAAAGCGACGATGTCGTGTCTTGACGCGATCATGAGACCAACATGATGACCTTGCACACTCTGGTGATTCGTGATGTCACGATGACGTCCTACAGTGATGCCATCACGCGTTGGTTTTTTCAGCACTCTTGTTGACGCCACTGTCATGGGATGCTGAAGCCACCGAGGGTAAATTTTTGTTTTTCAGCTTAAATGCCTCACCAAACGTGAAACTTAATTCACCGTTCGCACCCCGCGTTGGCGGCGTCGAGTAATCCAAAAATCATCACGTGATGATGACAACATATATGACTTCGAACATCACCAAAAATTGCGACGTCATTAAAACATCACGTGGATTGACGTGATCACATCATCGCATGACATTCGAGCTCGGTCAAAGGTGGTCTGATCATGGAGGCAACGCAATACCAGTTTTTCACTGCCTCCACTTTTGGAGGCAGTAGAAAACCTCATTAGGTGTAGCAAGTTTGCTAAGGGTGGTGTTAATAGTGGTGGCACTTACCCTCAAGCCACACCAGAACTTGTCGACACCCAAGCTACACCAGTGCTCTCTCCCTCTCCGTGGCCATGATGCAAGACTGGTTTGCACTCGCGGCAAAATCCTGCTGACAGTCGTATACTCGCGAGGTATATGATCAGTAGATCGACTGAGAAGTAAAAGAAGGTAGCCTTTGCCATCGAATTGTTTTAGGTGTATGGTTAGGGGACCATGCGAGTTTTTAATGAGGTATGTAAGGCTCTCGCCTTAATAAATTTGCATAGGTTATTACACGTTATGCTTCAGGTGTGAAATTCCAGCCCCATAATCACAGTGAGTGAGGACACAGACATCTTAATAAAGGTCAAACTCAGCTGCATCATCACGAAAATTGAAGTGCTCAACTAGTACCAAGCAATGCACCAAACGTCCGGTGACTTTCGCGTATTTATCACAATTCAAGAACAAAGCAAGTGTGTCCACTGTTTTTCTTTTTCTTGGGCATGTTGAGTGATGATTACGGTTATTTGGGCTGAACAACACAGTCTAGCTTGCGCGAATGAAAGTCAGAGTGGTCAGACGTTGCCATTTATTCACACCAGCCACACCTTACACCGGTCAAAACAATTCACGGCGCGCGATGAAAGCAGGCGAGTTGTCGTCTGTTTTTCCGCCTTCGAAGGTGATTTCGAAGAATAGAAAACACTGAGGATTTAAATGATGAACCTATTGAGAAAAGCAGAAAGGAAGGTTCAGGAGAATCAAGATCGTACAGAAATATTAATTACTGCTAGACAGCCAGATCAGAGCCATTACGGACATGTTAACGAAAAAAAGTTGTCGAATAGATGGGGCAGTTTCTGAAGCCGGAAACAGCAAAATCAGTGTTTGTGAAAACCACCGAGTATAAACGAAAAGTAGTGCTTGACACATCATCAACGTATTCCTTGGCCGACAAGAATAGCGCAAGACAGTGAGGGAGCAATCAAGTGCTAATCATGAAGCTGGCAAGGGCCGCAGGCAAGTTTGGTGGCACAAGTTGATTGATTGATATGTGGGGTTCAAAGTCCCAAAACCACCATATGATTATGAGAGATGCCGTAGTGGAGGGCTCCGGAAATTTCGACCACCTGGGTTTTTTCAACGTGCACCCAAATATGAGCACATGGTCCTATAGCGTTTTCACCTGCATCGAAAATGCAGCCGCCACTGCCGGGATTCAATCTCGCGACCTCCAGGTCAGCAGCCAAGTACCTTAGCCACTAGACCACCGCGGCGGGGCAATGGCAACAAGTTGAAGTGGCAGAGATCTTGGCGTCAATCTGAGCCAACAAGAACCAAAAGTTTACGTACCTGACGTCATAACTAACCAGGATTTATTTATTTACAGAGTACCTACATCGCCATATAGGCATTGCATAGGGGGTTAACAAAAGCAATCAGACCGAAAGAATTCGTAGCAATACATAAACACATACAAAATACCACCATCGCAATTTCACAGCTAAGAAAAAAATAAATTATTTGTTATAATAACTAAGTCATCAGTTAAGCTGTTCCACTCTCTTATTGTTTTTAGAAAGAATGAGTAGAAAAAAGTGTGTGACCTGCATTTGAAGGTAGATATCTTTTTGCTATTGCCACAGCGAGTGGATGTGTAGGGGGGTTGAACAAGGTAGCTGTGGTGATTGATTCCTGTGTTAGAGTGGTATATCTGGTGCAAAAGTTTTAAGCCGTAGTTTCTGTCTACGTACACGTAGCAGATCCCTTCCCAAAGTGGCCTTCATTTGTGAAATGCTTGCATAGGGGCTATAATTATTTGAAACAAACCTTGTCACTTGGTTCTGAAGTTTTCCTTTTTAATTTATAAGATAGCCTTGGTGGGGGTCCCATACTACATATGTATAATCAAGTATAGAATTGACCTGCAAAAGATATAAAGTTTTCTTTATTTCGTGCGTCGCCTGTTTGGAATTCCTGCAAATAAAGTAAAACATCCTACTAGCTTTCGCTATAACCGTGTCAATGTATTTGCTCCATGTAAACGATTCAGTAAAATGAACACTGAGATACTTATAATTGCAGTGTGTGTTAATAAGTACGCCATAGATGTTATATTGATAATATGATTTGGATATTTTCCTTGAGAAGCTCACGCTGCAACACTTTTTAATATTTAAGTTCATTTTTCATTTTTTACACCAGTCCGCTATGTGATCTAGGTCAGTTTGCAAAATGAGAGTATCAGATTCAGTCGTGATTTCTTTGTATATGACCCAGTCGTCAGCAAATAATTTTATAGGTGATGTAATGTTTTCAACTATGTTGTTTATGTAGATTAGGAACAGTAACGGTCCTAAAACTCTCCCTTGGGGAACGCCCGAAGTTACTGCTATGAACGAAGATTTGACATTATTTAAGACAATGAACTGGGTTCTTCCATTCAAATAATTACGTATCTATGTTTGAACATTTTTATTTATGCCCAGTGAAGCAAGCCTTACGTCCAAGAGCTTATGAGACACAGTGTCGAATGCTTTTTGGAAATCTATAAAAACCGTGTCTACACGACTATTGTTATCAATGGCTTTGGATACGAAATGCTGAAATTCTATTAGTTGTGTGTTACAGAAATAACCTTTTCGGAAATTGTGCTGGGAGGCAGTAAGGAAAGCGTCTGAATCAAGCAATTAGTATTAAACATTAGTATGTAAATTGTGTTCAAATATTTTACAACACACCAACGTTAATGAGATGGGTCTGTAATTTTCTCTAAGTTTTCTGACTACAGATTTAGCTGTCTTCCAATCTTGGGGAATAAGACCAGTTTCAAGGGAGAGTTCATAAATGATACCTAAATATGGAGCAATAATGTCACGACACTCTTTGAGAATTACTGGGGACAGTATATCAAGTCCAATGGATTTTGTTGCATCTAAGTGGCATAATAATGAATTGATGCCACTAACATCTATTTCAATGTCTGGCATCATGTTGCTCAGGGCAATAATGAGGCAGCTATCATGGAGGGATTGCAATTTTCAGACGACTACGAGGAAGCTATGCATTTGCTCAAGCAGTGATATGGAAAAGACAAAGTGCTTGTTTAAATGCATATGAAAGAGCTAATTATTCTTAATAAATTAGCAAGCTGCAACGACTATGAAGCTTTAGGAAGGTTGTCAGAAAATGTGCAAGTGCGCACAAGTGGACTGAAGTACTTAGGCTTGAAGAGCGTGTACAACGCATCAGTGTTCCTGCTAATACTAAAAAGGTCATTGCCAGAGAACATGCACATAGCATTCCAGTAAAAACAAAGAGAGGTAAAAACAACGGAAAGTCAAAATGTTCCCTAACTTCAAGAAGATATTCTGAAGTTTTTCATGAAATACTTGAAGTGGAATGCAGAGAAGTATTCCCAAAAGAAAAGAAAGCAACAGTGGAACCGAGAGTTATCGACTGAAAAGAATCTTAAGGAAACCTGTAAAATAAATCCGGACTGTTATGTTTTGCACGCTTAGATCGCGCCAGAGATATTTGCAATTTAGTAACTAACGAGCGCGGAATGGCTATGTCGAAGACGTTTTCGTGTACGTACAGGTGGAATGTAAGGCCACAACCTTTTTTTAACCTGTTAGCACATCTGTGAACGACGCAAGAAGCAACCATTGTAAACCATATGTCTTTACATGTCGACAAGGTGAAACAAGAACGGACGAAATCAGCAGCTTGCGATGGCGCTGAGCCCGCTTTTTGCCACAGGCAAGATGGCGGCAGCTGGCTTCACTCGCACAGCGCCCCTTCCACTCCAGCAAGTTTTATGAGTGTCATGCCGTGTGCACTATGCCGTGTGACACTCCTTGAGTGTCACACGGCATAGAGTTTCCCACAATACTTACTAGAGGGAACTTTGGCGCTAGTGCCTATGGGAGTTGCAACACACGGCGCTTCAGCGAGCATAGAAATGATGGGTAGTACACACATTTGTCTAATTTTTATACTTCTGGCCTGCTTCTGGCCCCGTGTGTGTTCAAGTGGCTTGAAGCTGTGTTTTCACGAAAACATAAATTAGCAAATGTTCACCGTTTGCGCTTCACAACCTTATTCTTTTAAGCTTACTATTTTGAATCAAGTCCTCAAGTTCAAAAGGGTTTGTTTTTTCTTTCAAAACAAAACCGTAACCAGTAATAAACGAAGGCGCAAATACGATTCGCCGCCCGCAATACCCATGGTCGCTGCACGATCGCAGCGCCAGAGTGCCCTCTAGTTATTTTTGAGAAACTCTATGTCACATGGCAATGAAAAGGTTGTAACAGTTGGCGCGAGAGAGCTCAGCTGGCGCTGTTTGATTTTCGAAAAAGTATTCTAATTTCATCTCTATTATTTTTTCTGTAAATCCTCGTTCTGGGGTTTTTACAAGAAAACACTATTAAGACGGTGAGAGGCTAACAAACCATATATATATATTTTCAAATAAAAAACAAATATGCTAAATGTAGCGATGCTGCTAGTGACGCTGGCCACATTGCGATTTTAAATGTTTGTTGCCTGCAAAAGTTCTTGTGCTTTCTTGCCTCGTGAGCGCACATTTTGTGTTCTTCAGCCATGAGTGACACAGCGACGACCACAACCGCACGCATGGACGAAATATTTTTTAATGGCGCCGGCCGGCCCGACTCGCGAGGCACCACGTGCGAGGCACGGAGTGTAGAGCATCGGTGTTGAGAGTAAGTGAACTCTGGCGGGCGTAAATATATGTAAACAAACACGCGTTGTGAATGAGTATTACAACGAAAGAACGTTTAAGATTGCCAAAATGTATTATTCTTTTACTGCGGCCACTTAGTGCTCGAAATTTTTCTCTGACCTCTAGACTGCTGGGGACGAGAATACCTCGTTTCGCTGCGAAGGGAGACCAACTAGCCCAAGCTGCCACACTTCTACGTAAACAGAGCGTTTCGCAAAGGACGTTCAACGATCTCCCTTCGCAGCGAAACGAGGTATTCTCGTCCCCAGCAGACACGAGCGCTCGTGTCTTTCGTGTCCTTCTTGTCTCTGTGTCGGCGTTTTGTTCTCGCGCTATAACTATCGGCTCCGTTTACCTTCGTTTGGGTAGGGGTGGCCGTGTGACACGGACCGCATCTTCGTTGTCGTAAGGACGAGGGAGTTAAACGGTCTTCGCAGGTGCCCGTGTGACAGGGGTATTACTCGCGAAAATATTACTCATCTGCACTCACTCACGCTCGCGGCTCGATCCGAGTCTGAGCGAGTCGACTCGTGAGTGAGTTCGCCAACCTATGCATGTAACTACTGCATCCCGTATTTTGCAACATAAAAGTGTAAAACTTAATGTTACGCTATACAGCATGTGAAGAGTTGGTATTCCATAATGACAAAGAATGATGCAATACACTGGTATGAGAAAGAAACTCGAGTTACTAATTCTTTTCCAGAGTTGTACTGCTTGCATATGCCTTGCTTATTGCTATTGTTTATATTTATTGTTTTAGACAGTTGCAAGGAGTGACAGAACCTTTTGTAGCCTTCTAGTATAACCTGCAAAGTATGAAGAGAAGCACTTAGCACTTGCCACATTCTTGCTATGGCTGCGATTAAACACACAGACAACTAAGTGAAGACAAACATATATTTCTCAAAGCCACCAACTGCACTGCAATAAAGCATTTTTCAATCCTTTCAAAACAGCTGAAGCACTCATACAGAAGTTTAGTTTTATTTTACAGTTGACTATTGAAGTCGGAGGTTGCAAACCTATGCACACATTCAACAATCATGGCAACAGCTTTGACAAAATATTCTCTCAATGACTGGCTTTATAAGCAGACACTGACGTATCTAACTTTGTGTAATGTTTATAACAAATAGGCAGTGGAACATCACTTGTGCTGCAGTAGAATAGGAAGACCCCGTCAGGCAGAAAGAGCTCACCACATTTGTACTATGTATAATGTATCACAGGGAACTGACATGGACAACAATTCAACACCTACCTACCTACCTAGTACCTCAGGCTTACAAAAGACCATACAGAGTTATAAAAAAAACAAAAGCTAGCCTCCAACATCCTAAAAAAACATATTCAACACCACTTGCAAAACAGGACTGATGCACCAAAAAGTGTGCGCTAAAGAAAAATCACAGGGACAGGCAAAAGCAGAACAAAATGGCCTCAAAAATGAGCAAAAGAAAGTGCTAAACATGATGGCTTGAAAAAATTTTCAGATGTATAGATGCAATGTGTAAATACATCCTAATATTCTACAGAACATAAAGAAACAAATGGAAATGCCCTAAAGCACCAGAGGGAAATACATTTCTTAATGCAATGTGTATAAAGATTACTTATAAACAAAAAATATTTTAGGATTTTCTTCACCTGCAAAAGGCGCAGGAAATTATATACAAAATGATAGAAATTGCTAATGAATCCCTTAAAGAAAATAAAGAAGAAAGTGCTGGTTCTTTATATAAATGCCTCTTTGATGCCAGCAAATATACTCGAGCAAACGACACAAAAGAATTACTTTCTACAAATGTAAACCACTGCTTAAGCTGGCAATCCAAGTAAGAATGAAAATGTAAAGGTACATGCAGCTCTATAGCATCAACCCATGAAGAAAAATTTTATTAACCTCCAAGCAAGACAGTTGCATCATGCTGTAAGGGCACACAAAAGGCCAATAAAGCACTGGGTTGAAGCAGTAGCTGCACTACTGCAGACCTGAATGAGAGTGGAGCATTCTTTTTGCCCTTGAATTGTATGAACAAAAGTCTCACGGGTTTGTCAACACTCGGGTGTTGCATCAAATCTCTGGAAGAATGCTCAAAAACTAAAAGTCAGAGCAAGAGAGAGTATAACACTATGTTGAAAGATGGCTAGCCCACACTTAGTGTGAGAACACTTCCCACCGATGTTTTAAACCCCTACTCTCCAGGTTTACTCTGAGGGGTGCACCTGGCAGCTCTGTGAGACATCTTCGAGACTGGCTTCACTGCCGCTGCTTACACCGGAAGTGTCAGTTGAATCGCAACGGTTCAATGCGCGTCGAGCAGCAGCCTTCTTTTTGTTTGCTGCCTTCTTTTGGTTTCTGCGACGGCGTGCTAAAACACTTGAATTGGCCCTGCAAAAGATCCACAAGGAGGGCATTGTAAGCTAACTTGACAGCAACATTTCAATGCGACAAATCATAGGAAACCAATTCTTTGCTGCATTTTTTTTGTTTCTGTGACAACGGGCAAGAACACTTGAATCGGCCCTGCAAAAGAGCCACAAAGATGGTACGGTAAGCTAACTTGGCAGCAACATATCAATGCAACATATCAATGCAACAAATGTAAGGAAACCAATGCATGATGTCCTCCATAACTGACAGAAATCGACACGATTCAAGTGGAAGTTCTTTATTGTTTCTTTCTAGATGCAAATGAGCTTGTCTTTCTCACGAAAATAAGTACATCTCAAGAGTGCCGTCGCAAAGGCACTGTCACATGCTGGTCAGAAGAAGCTCGAGAAGGCTTCGACAAATATTTACACAGCCTGCATTCTCTTGCCTAGCAATCAATACATCCACACATAAATGTCAGCTCAATATATTTCTTTTCTGTAATGTACATACAAGCAGTCCATATAGCTTGGGGTCCCAACTAAGCAAAGGGAAAAATCACCGAATTCTGAAACAATTCTTGACTTGTAGCTCAGCGAGCACAGCACTACCCCTCAAAAGAGAATAAAAAGTAACGAAGAAAAAAATTAATTGGCCCCGTATCTGCATGTTTCACTGCAAATGTCGTCGAAAGACAATAGTATTGCTTGTGAAGAGAGTGATCAAAACGTTTATTTGATGTTCTTTGCGAGTAAATCAGTGAATTGTATTCTGGAAGCGCTGCGTTAGAGAGTCTCGATCAGTGCAGCGAAGGCGAATGACACATCGAGGCACATTGGACACGAGCGCCATCTGGCAGTTACCTTCAAAAATGAAAAAAGCCGTGCACGCCCACGGAGAAAGATGCGTGCCTGTCCTGGAGGCTATAAGGTGTAGAACGCAAAGCGACGGGCAGGTGCCACCACCGTGTCGTCTTAGCGAAGGGTTGGAAACACTTGCCTTTTTGAGTATCGCGTTCGTGATAAACGCTACAGTCCTTATAATTATGTGTGCCTTTTCAAGTGTAAAGCCACATATAGAAAATATCGTCGTGTTGTTATGGTGCCTCAGATATGCACAATAATTGCTTTTGAATTCACAATTCCACAAGTATGAACGCTGAAACTTGAGCGATATTGGTGGGCGCTGCGGATGGGTTTGGCCGTTTGATGTATCATTGGGTGCTGTTTAGAATGTCATTAGGGCAAACAGACAGACAAATGTACAGACAGAAAGATAGACGGCGTCGAAAGTCCCCAAGAAAGACGATAGTCTTTAAAAAAAAAATAGACCACGCTTCTACGGAATGGCTGTCATGTGTCAATGAAGCACAGTGACCACAACTAATCAGGAATGGCACTAACAACAACTTTAGTGTGAGTGGAGCAACATTTTACAAAACGAACTAATGAGAAGATGCAAGTTCAACTCCCACTTGTGGCCAGTTTCAGATGCGAAGCAGCTCTGACTAGTTTGTGTAATGCTGTCTCTTCGTACCGATGCGCCGCAGCTGTTGGCACTGTGCCAAGTAGGTCATGCCACTGCTGTAACGCTCCCTTCACAGTGCGCACTGATGTCACTTTCTCCCTCGCCTGGCGCGTGCTCACCGCGGTGCCAGCAGCTGCCACTTCGTCCATTCGCCCGCAACACCTGCTGCGACCGCCACTCGCTACACCGCCGATTCGTCGCTTCATGTGCAATAAACCTGACGTGCCCCGACCGTACGCATTGAAATATATCTGCACATGTCACCCACAAGACCTCAATAGCCCTCGCTTCAAACGAATCTTTCAGCACTCACTTTAGCGCTGTTAAACGCGTGTCGCCACACATGTGCAACGTTGCTGCTTCGCATCCCATCAGGGTTCCCTTCGGGGAGATGGTTCAAGTTTTTTTCTCTTCATACCTCTATTTGCTTTCTTCACGACTACTTTATTTTAAATAAGCTTCATGCTAAACAATTTTTCCTCTGTAATGAGCTTTATGCTAAGCCATTCCTCCTCAGTATTCCCAGATTCTCACTGCGGTTGTGTTCATCAGGCATGGAGCACCTTAGTGTTCTTTCGTCTAATATTATAACTACAGAATTCAACTTTAGAGATCTCTCCAGCATACATTCGACACAAAGGGAGTTAGATGAAGCACCACAGTTTAAAAAAATATGTGCAAGATGCAGAACACAGCCCCTACAATAACGACTTTATGTGGCTTTTGCATAACTTGAAATAATACAAACAAAAGTAAAGAGCAGGCACAAATCCCATGTGAATATATCAATTAGGTTCAAAGAACTCTACATAACATGTCGCAAAGAAAACCAGTAGATTACAAATCCAATCTCATTAAATACTAAGGATTTATTAAGTGAAAAAAAAAACTTGACAGCCCTTTGACTTCTAAAACCTCTGGACCGGGATACATAACAGATGCTAACCCTTTGAGGAGTTTGTTTTTGATAACGTAAAAATATTCAACAAGGTAATTAGAAATCGAATCACTTCAACTGCTGAACTGACAGCCTAGGAAATAGAATTAATGGCAAGAAAACAAAATGTAGATTAGAGGGACAAAGAATTAGACAGCAGGAACATTCGAAATTAAGCCCAATGAATATGGTGGAATTTATCTGGGGAACTTTTGTATCTACCGCGGTTTTGCATCACTGAGATTTCACTATATGTTTAGATAAACGCCTCTTAAATTCATCTACAATAAAATGGGGTAAGTTCGCAAAAAGCCTGGAGTGGATTGAGCTGCTTTGTTGTCAATGCGGCCAGGTCACACATAAAAATTTCAATTTCCGGGAGATTTCCACGACAGCCGTACAAACGGAAGAAAAGGTTGAAATCCGAAAGACCTGGCAGGTATGCTATAGTATGGGGAATATTTTTGTGGAGAACTAAACACCTTGTTTGCGGCAGCACACAGACTCATTACGTGATGGAAGCCATGTTTACATTAGAAAACAAGCGTGCTGAAAAGGAGGTGCTGCCAACGAAATTAAAAGAAAAGAAATGCCTGCTTGCAATGTGAACAATAGTTGTGTTCTACCAACGATTTCCCACAACTGTTTCAGTCTCATGGTGAATAAAGCAGCATGTATTTCAGCAAGGCACAGATGAAAATTATCAGCAAACTAAAGTACTATCTTTTGACACGGGAGCCGGCATGTGCTTCGGTTTTGTAGCTTTTGCAATGCTGTCGAGAAAAGTTGCCACCGAATGTATCGCATTACTTACTTGCTTTTCCGTACTCCGCTCAACATTTTTAGAGAAAGAGAGAGAGAGAGAGAGAGTAAACAGAGTAAAAGCTTATAATGAGTATTTAAGCTGAGAAGAGGTTTTTAAGGCAAAGCTCCTTATGGCGCAACTCGTGCGTCCCCGTTGTGGGTAGCCTCCCCTCGTTAATTCTTGAACCGGCCATAGAGGGTGGTGCTTGTACTATATGCTGAAAAATGCAAATGGTACGACACTAGAGGGTGTTACTTGTATAAAAGAAAGCTTGATGTCACACGTAAGAAAGAAGAGAGAGACGACTGCGCGACTATGATCGCGTGTTATTCGGTGGTGCCGTACGCTAGGGGGCGCTCTATAGTACAATAAAGGCGCCGTTTTTGGTGTGCCCGGGCATTCAGAGGCTCGGCGACGGAGGATGGACAAGGCTGCTGAGCGGCAGGCGTGCATAGCAGCAGCGGCTTGCATTCGAAGAAGGGACCCCGACGAGCGGGCACACGAGGCAGAAGCGCGTTGCGAGGACCCTACAGTGTGACAACGGGAGGCCGAAGCAAGGCGGAAGTGGCATTCAGACCCAGCTTCGCCCCACTCTCCATCATTCACCCGGTGGATATGCTGTAATTTTTAAAAAATTTATTTATTTATATTTTAATATTTATTTTTATCTAAGTTCCTCTGTACTATCGTCACTATTGGACAGTCATGAAGAAAGGATGAAAGGAAAGTTGCACATTCGAGTGAAAAAAAAAAAACTCCCCCGCTGCATTATAGAGGCTCTAGTTACTACATCTCGCTTTGTGTTTGAGAACCAATGCTGAAAAATAAAAAAAACTTGCCAACACATTCTACTTTGCCTTGATAAGTATCAATCACCTTGGCCATGCATTTTAGAGGAACAGAGTTATTTCTTTTTCCATCGACCCCACATATCTCCAGAAATCTATGAAATCTTTGAGCAATTTTAAACAATGATTCAAACCGGTCTTCCAGCGACGAGACGAAAACTTCGGTGAATCAATCAGCAGCTATGTCGCAGCCCTCACAAGTTTGACAGTGGACTGCAACTTTGGTGTACCAGCGGCTACACCTGCGACACTGATTTCGTCACGGGAAGTCAAGCAACCGTTTTACAACGGAACCCAACAATGCTACCACAAGGTGTAAAGCTGAGAGAGATTCGTGTGCAGCATCTGCGATAAACATCTCCAACAAATGCCTCTTTGCTGAAAAGCAGCTGACCTTCCAACGCACTTTAGATGTAGCCCTATCAGCGGAGTGCATCAAGGCAGCAGCAGGGAATCAGAGCTGCAACGAAGTCAGGAGAGGTCAATAAGGCCGTTCCCGATAAGCAAGATGAGAAACCACCTCTCCAAAGCTGTTGCTTCAGATGTGACAGCCGGCACAACCCTTCATGGAGCACATTCAAAACAGCAGAGTGCCATTTTTTCTCAAAAGTGGGTCATATCAGAGACGCCTGCATTAAACCTAAGAAGTAGTAAAAGAAAGCAAGTGAACACACCAAGCAACAGAGGCACAGTGTTAACGCACTTCCTCTGTATGGCGAAGCTGAAAGCAGCGATTCCTGTTACGAGCTGCATGCAGTAAGTGGGCACACACAGTGCCCCAAGTTCCTGGTAGACATAGAAGTGGAACGAAAATCCCTGCAATTTAAAGTAGACGCAGATGCCGCACGCTCCCTGATAAGACAGGAGACCTAAAGCATGGCCACAGAACACCCCTCAACTTTCACGGGAGCCACACGACTTGCGCACTTGGTCGGGGGAAGAACTGCATGTCCTGTGAACCGATCCATGTCGGGTAAAGTTTAAGGCAGATGATTGCGTGGTACTGTTGCTGGCGATGAAAAGAGCTGGATACAACCGCTTGGGACGAGACTGGCTTGCTCCTCTCCATATCCCAGTTCACGGAATCAACCAGGTGGAACATCTAACCGATGAGATCAAGGAAGTCATCTTATGGCACCCAGACATGTTCAGAGAGTATACTGATGGCTACACAGGCCCCATAATTCACCTTGAATTGAAAAAAAGACACCAACACAAAATTTTTTAAGGCTCGCCCTGTGCCTCTTGCCCTGTAGGGGCCGACGAAAGATGAGCTTGACTGCCTGCATCGTCAGGACATCCTCTCACCGATAAAGCATTCCAAATGGGTGATACCGCTGGTTCTCTTTCCGAAGAAAGATGGACCATTATGTGAGTGTGGTAACTACAGGAGCACTGTTAATGCAGCGGCAAAGAAGGCCTCATACCCTCTTCCAACTACAGCAGAGATGTTTGCGAATACGCGTGGTGAAACACTTGTCTCGACATTCGATTTGTACCAAGCATACCAGCACTTGAAAGTTGATGATGAAACAGCAGCACTCCTCACGGTGAACACCACCAAGGGACAGTTTTAATGTGAATCAGCTTTCATTCCGAGTATCCGTCGCACCTGCCATCCTCCAAGGAATAATGAAATTAAGACTGGCCGGCATTTCCTGGGTGAGTGTCTACATTGACGATATGATTATCAGCTGTAAAGGAGCTTGTCAGCATAAACGCTGTCTAGAGCAGGTTTCAACGAGGCTAAGTGAGAGAGGCCTACATCTAAGGCAAGACAAATGCCACTTTGGCATCAGGTCAGTTGAGTTTTTGGGACACTGAATAAATGCCAAAGGGGTGCACGCCCCCAAGAACCAAATTGAGGCCTTAGTTTGGGCACAAAAACCAACTCACAAAACATCTCTTTGAGCATTTCTTCGGCTAATCTCCTTCTACAACCCCTTTCTAGAGAACAGGGCACATGTCGCAGCGAAACTGTACAAGCTGCTGGAAAAAAATGCGTGCTGGAAGTGGGAAGCGCACAACAAAACCGCCCTCGAGGAGCTCAAACACATGGTCCACACTTCCACAGTGCTTGTGCATTACGATGAAACCAAACCTCTTATTTTTTATTTAATTTTATTTAATACATACTGCAGACCTTTAGGTCCAAGCAGGTGGGCAGTTACATGAGGACATAGTCGAAACATCAAGTGGCATAGCGATTGTTTGGGGTGAGTGTTGCATACACATATCTTGTCTGTAGACGCGTCACCATATGGCATGGGGGAGTGCTGGCTCAGGAACACGCTCTTGACCGAGAGACACCCGTAGCATTTGCTTTACGAACATTGGCAAGTGTGGAAAAGAACTATTCTCAGCTTGACAAAGACGGGTTGGCCATTGTATACGGTGTCAGCCACTTTCACAAGTACATTGCTAGACAACAAATAACTGTAATGACAGACCATCAACCACTTACTGGTATCATGGGTTGTTAAAAAAAAACTGCATACAGGCTGCATACATTTGCATACAAGCTGGTGTGGTTTTTACTTAAGCAGGACATCACGGTATAAACTGCAATGGGCAAAACACCAGCCACTCTAACGTTCGGGAGCGACGGTCACTGCGTTCACACAACTTCAGCCCCAGCCGTGCGAGAAAACACAGTCGAACACCAGGGAGTATAACTACCCGAAGGAAATTTCCGCAGGGCAAGCCGTATTCATCTGAAATTCTGGGGGCAGCCCTGCATGGATGGAGGGAACAATAATAGAGAGGCTTGGGCCCAGGTTTTGGATGATTAAATGTGAAACGGGAACGTTTCAAAGGCACCTTTACCATATAAAACCCGGTGTCGACAAAAGTCAGGCAAAAGACCACATGTCAAGCGGGCACGAAGAGCAATGCCAAACAACTCGGCAAGCCACCGTGCCGGCGCCATACATGCTTGATCCACCAGCAGACTTCTTTGTGTCGTCTTGCTTCAGCCTAACAGAAGAGCCAGGGCCACAAGAACCGGTGACCCAGCTGGACACGACAATGGCATCACGTATGCAACAGCGTCATCAACCCCCAGGTCGCTATGGCGAGTATAGTTAAGAGAGAAGGAATGTGATGTTCTACAAGCGAAGCACTGCCATTACCGGCAAATAGGCGTAGTGCCACTCCAAGAGTTCCAAACGCCAGCTTTTGGTCACTCCGCCGGGCGGCCGGAGCGAAAGGAATATTGGGCTAATGTTTTCATGCTGTTTCCCTTCAAGAAGGACACAATTTAAGGATTGCACACTCTGCAAACAGGCGCCGTTTTGCAAAAATAAAGCAGTTTTTAGTAAACAGCCTACAGGGTGTGGCTCATCCTTCAGAACACCACTTAAACAGTGAATATAACACCTTCGAAGATTGAAGACTTATCTTTGCAGAAAGATGATGATTAAACATTTGAATAACCTAGCTGTGCCTGCCATTGAGTAGCCTCTTTCCAATAAGATAGATCTTCAACGTCCTGTCAACGTGTCTGATGCTGCAAATCGATGTATACATATACAATAACATGCTGATATGAAGATACCCTACCATATATATATGGTGCTTCTGTGAGAAAATTGTGCCAGAACAGCCATAGAATTAATTTAGACTGTTGTGGCACAGTACAAAATGAAACTATGCAAATTCATTTTTTGGCTCTACATATTCAAAGGCAAAGTATTCAGCGCATATTCATTTTCAAAAAAAGTAAGTGGGCCTCCGAAGATGTCAATACACTTGAAACATAAAGGTAAGCTGGTGCAGGATCTTTAAAAGTGACGTCACATACACCTTTCATTCTTGTCTGGCTTACCCTTTCCCACGACACAAGTTTTTTTTTTAGACACTTCTCTAGAATCATAACTGATTACTACAACTAGTTACTGCCAGGAATGTATTCTTTTAAAAATGAGGAAATGAAAGAGGTATACCTGTATACAATGTTGGTGACGTGGTTATTGAAGCTAACCGTTTTTTTAGGTTGGACGCTTTCAAGGGAGCTGGCTGGAAGCGAAGTGTCTGAATCAAGGGATAAGGATGACAAAAATTCATCACTTGACTCTGAGATGGTACGTCTCCAGTCGGTGCCATTTTTCAGAATGCCTCGCCTAGACACCTGGGGTATCTACAAAAATTGTGAAAAATCTCAGTTAGCAGCAATATAAATTTTGATACACTATTATTGCCTGCTCAAACTCTGACAATATTACGCAAACTATGACATATAGGCCTCATGTAAGACTGGTAAAGTTCTCTTGCAAGATGCATTGCAGAGTGCAGTCACACACTACAACTCAAAACAAAGGCAAGTCAAATTTCTTGAATTATTAAAACACTATGCAGGAAACATGAGAGCTTGCATTGTCACATTTCTTTCCTTACAAATACTGCTACTGGTATTTATAAATAATGGTCAACTGCCAGAGCGATGACACACTAGGCTTTTGATGCATTGAAAAAGTGCTACTTTACGCAAGACATGTTTAGCAGCATTCCATCGCTGACAAAAAGCATTTCATGGCCATTTTTGCTCCTCAAATCAAAACTCAGTAAATTTTCTTCCTATGTAAAGCAAAAAACTGTTATTAAGTGGAACAAGAGTACAGCCTTTGCACACCCCTTCCCCTGTTCAGAGTGTAGAAACATGCGGCCAATGACTTGTGGTTGGTTATATGTGCTGACAACCCTTCTACAACAGTTGAAGCAATGCACCATCAGCTGCTTCAGCTGGAACTGCAACTTTGAGCTCGAACAAAGCAAGGGCAGAACATAATAATGCAATAGTTGACACACAGTGCTTGTTTCAACCTATGCGAACAAGCACTTAACAGCACGTACTCAGCATGTCACAAATGATAAAAGAAAGCTGCTTCGCCTTTTTTTAACATTGTGAATGTGTCAGAAATTGGAGGATGCTTGAGCTTTGCCTTCAAGAGTAGATTGTGATGGTGTAATTGGGCCTTGTGTGCATCACCTTCAGAACTGCTTACCTGCTTTGGTTCTCAGTGCAGGCCTCAATCATGCCGAAAGGAAATGAACAACTGTGCGTGTAACACTGGCCGTTTTAAAGAATCATTGAATGTGCATTGCCAGCACAGTTGTTAAATGCCCACTGCACTATAATTATTCCTTTTGTGAATCACTGCATAGTGGGCCCGTCGCTGATTCAGAGATGTGACTATCTCTTTTTATAGCCACATCTCTGAATCAGCGACGGGCCCACTATGCGTCCATAGGGCAAAATCCGTGCGGCTGTTCACTTTGTTGATGGTTCTGTTGCTCATAACGAATAAATATGTCTGAGTGCTTCGTAATGGGTGGGCCTTTAAAACACCCACTCACAATTAACATATTTTGATGCTTGGTGCAATTATATGCTTCTGCCATGCAATATAGGGCACGTTAAGAATACACCTTCCACTAAATAACACTCTTACAGTGTTTTTACCCGGTGCAGTTTCAAGAAACAGCGTGCCTATGTAGTAAAACACCTGCTTACCACGCAAGCAGGTGTTCCTGCTTTAGGTGGCCTGTGTTCGAACCTCAGTCGGACCCGAAAACTTTTTTCATTTGTTTCATTTGCATTGTTCTCGATTTTTCACTGGCAACTGACAACGCCCATGCCAACATAGACGCTGGAATTTCTGTCAAAATAGCTCTTGAATGCTACTGCATTCAAAATGACCGTTAAAATGCACTACTGTGGTCGAACATAATCGCACGGTCGTGCACATATACAAAAAGTGCTTCCCTTTCAACTTTTATGCCAAACATCAGTTATGCATTGTGCTTATGAACTCTCAAATACAGATGTGGCTGCTTCCCCTGAAAGTGGTCCACTCTCTAGATGCTTAAACTGCGCAAGAAGACATGAAAGCTTTGCTTTCAGCTGTTATAAATTGTACACACACCCACACACACAACTCTATAACTTCATATCTTCAATTATTGTCATGGGAACATCCTGCTTCCTCGAAAATATTTGCATCACATGACCAGCTCCGTTTGACTCTATCGAAAGTAAATGCGCTCTGGTGTTCGTACCAGTTAAATGCAAGCTCTTGCGATCGTCTTGAATACAGCGTCAACAAAAAGACAAACAATCAATGATAGACAGATATTGCTCGTATCCATTTTAAAAGACTAGGTGTGCAAACACAAAAAAGGAGAGAAGTCAAGACACCACAAATGTCGGCGTTTCTGAAACCTTCCCTTATTTTTTTGCTTGTGTTTGTGCATTGAGTCTTAACATGAATATGTACCAACTAGCTCAGCTCAATGATATTCTATAGCTTGTATGTCTCTGAAATATTTGAACCTTGTCTTTATGTGCTGCTTTAGGTAATCATAATTAATCAATTGGGGCAAATGAATGCCCTTGCAAAGTATATTACACACAATTTTTGACATGGCACAATAAAAAACAATAGCATGTCTTTGTGTTTGCAGGAAGTTCATATGAGAGGGCTTCAAGTTTGTCGCTATGCCCTTTGTCTAAAGTACACTACAAGAGTGAAAGCAGCAGTATTTGTTAATATGGTGAACACTACGACAAGAAAAAAAAATTTAGTGCTCTATATGAAAGCCTTCCTAATGCCAAATTTTGATTGGGTGGGTTAAATGTCAAACCGGTAAATATCACTAGCCAAATACAAAAATACACAATCTTTATCAAAACAACATTATGATGAACTTTCCTTTTGGTGACAATGAAAGATCTATTACCATATTTACTAGCATAATCCTCACACGTTTTTGGCGGAAAATCGATGCAAAGTTGGGAGGTGCGAGAATCACACGAGGAAAACTTTCTGCGAAAATGTACAGAGCGAAAAAGAAAACGAAGTGGCCGCAAATCGGGATTATCACGCCAACAACTAACTGCAAGCTTCGAGAAGTACTCATTAAAACTTACCTCAACAATAAAACCACAGGTTCGATACAAGGCAAAATTTATTTGAGGCACGAAAGGTGCAAGTAAATAGTCAAGAATTAGAAGACCGTATGCAAAGCTCGTGGGCATTGCTGGTGTAGCGTTACGTTCATCACTCAACAGTAGCCCGCAAAAGGTTAGGGTACGACGTCAATATTAGGCTGATGGACATTTAACACAGAATCATCTGCAGTTGCCTTCTGATGAAATAAAGTTATCCATCCCAGTCTTAGGCACACGGAAAACCGAACACATCTTGGTGGCTTTCACCTGCCGTCACCAATAGCGAACACAAAACTCGTCGACTTCGATGGGCCTACCAGTGGCCCTGTTGCCATTGTTTAGTAGATGATCAATCACTTTCAACTTGAAAGCAGCCGTGTAGCTTTGGTATCACCTCATAGCGTAACAAAATTACGGACCCAATGTACAAAACACGCTGCAATGCGCACTTGCCACTTTGGCTTGGCTTGAATCTCCGTGCAATATAATAGAACGCTAGATGCTTAAGAGATGGCGCATCTCAGATGGAGTGCACTATCATTATCAGTTACTGGATCGAGCAGACGACATTATTGCAGCAATTTTCGGGAATGCGATAATTACTCGCGGAAAAAAAGAAATCGTATTTTTATTGGCCGATGTGGGGGTTGCAAGATTTATGCGAGTGTGAGGATTACGCCAGTAAATACGGTAAAATGCAAATATCAGCTTAGATGGTCCCTCTGTTTTTTCGCCATCTATCAACACATTTGAAACTTCCACAAGCAAAAAAGAAGGTCACTGCTTTGCAAATCTTTCTACGGGTAAAACATTACACTTGCACTCTAGCATCCTTTGGAAGAAAAATGCAAGGAGAACATTACTGGGCCTTTGTATTGTCAAACAATCTCACCTTTGCAGCTATAAAAAGGGCAGCAATATTGGACAAGGGGCAGTCAGTTACCTTGTTCTCAAGTGTAGGGTGGTGCAAAGTAAATTTTTAAGTAAGCCCATGTGCACACACACACACACATAAGATCAGCAGCATAAATAAATAACATGTGTAATGTGATTAGTTTATATCTAATATAGTTGGGAAATAAAACCTAGCTGAAAGTGAAGTGGTCAAATGCATAACCTCATCTGGACACTCCCTTTTTTATGCTGCAAGACTTTATTCATAAGCGAACTACAGAAGACAGCCATTATGCAACAGATGGATGAAACTTTCTTGTTACTATAATAAAGCCTCACGTGGCTGCCAACTTGCAAAATTTTGCGAAAAGTCCATTAACCTAAAAATCAAGGAAGTATCAACAAGCCTTGGCTTGTTATGCCTTTTTGCATCTTTTACTATCCTGCAAGGTTCAGATCGCACATCGGATAAGCACAAATATGATACACATACAATTTCACAAAGAAATGTCTTTTGAAAAGCTGTCAGAGATAGTCTCACTAAAACTCTGAGCTAAAGGTTTACCAAATTTGACACCAATAAGACCTTTCTGGAAAAGGCCCCCATACATTTAGTAATAACCAAATGCAAATATCAAAAGCAACATCTAAATCAGATTAGAAATGAAAACACACAAGGTAGATCTCTTAATTTCAATAAAAAGCATGAGAATGCCTAATATTTACACAAAAAGCTTGCACTCCTTTTTGCATGATGTAGTTTCATTTTTCTTCACTTTTTAATGGAGCATTGACATCAAATTTACTCGTGTCAAGATTTCTGCGTCAACGAGTAGCTATCGACCCCCTAGTAGCGATTCACGAACTAAAACGCATCCGTGTGACGAATGAGTATCTGTAATATTGATTAATATATTTGCTATCGAACGCGGTTCAAAATGGGCGGAAAGCCCGCCAAATTGTAGTGCTGGCAGCGCTACCTCGCGACCACGTCGAGGCCGCTGCACAGCTGATGCCACTTTTACAAAAAATGTGACGTCACGCCGGCGTTTCGTCTGCTAGGAGCGCACGTACAGTCAGTCCAGCTGTGTCTTTGAAGGCGTAGACATGCCTCTGTCGCCAACATCGTCGTCCTTGCCGTCGTCGCGGTCAACATCGGCAAGTGATGATGATAGCAACCTGGAATTGGGTATCCCCGCGGTTCCCGACTATCCTTGCTTGACAAACTCCGCGTTAAATGCAATGTATTTACCAGTCCCGGCCATACTGTCAGAGCTCAGGAACACCAACTACGCACCTTATGTCGCGGACGTTTGGCGAGTGAATCGCTGCTTTCAGCTGCAGCAGGGCACACGGTAGGAATAGACCTGGCCTCGAGAAGAGGCCTCCGACTGCCAGGGAAACCCAACCCGTTCACCAACACAGGAGTTACCCTGTAGCAGTTCGCCGCAAAGTGAAGGAAGCAAATGCGGCTACTCTTCCCAGGCGTCCAGTCCCTCTTCCAACCACGCGAACGAAGTTAACCCACTCGCTGCGTTGAGGTTCATGGTTTGGAAAGGCATAAAACGCCACGCACTTCCCGCTTTTTCTGCGCCTCGATGTGCAGGTTCCGCGCCCCGACATTTTTGCACGTATTGTCACTCTGAATGATCGTACTCACACACAGTGAAGCACAACGCAAATCCTTTGATGCAAAACTATGATTCGCACACACGCTTCAATATAGCAAGGAGAGCCACTACAAGGAGAGCCAGGTGAGAGCATGGCTGGGAGTCGGCTCTAAACACACTCAGAGATCGTCAACGTCATCGTTACTAGCGTATCGCGACTCGGGATGGTATTTGTGGAATGTATCACACCAAACACGTAGCACTACTGTCGATGTCGCAGGGCAGTCTATTTTTCGTTTTTTTCTCCTTAGCTTTTCTTCACTATTTGACGTCGAAACAACATAACTTGACGCAATGGACGCCATTCAAATTTGGCCAAGATGACCTATTCATACCAAGTGATTGAATGATGGGCACATTTAGATCTTAAAATTTGATGTCAGTGCTCCTTCAAAGTGGGGGCACAACATAGGTGGATGCCAGAGTAAACAAATATTACTTTTCAAGTGCTAGCCCAAAGGATTTTTTTTTACTTCCCTGCCTCCTTTTGCTTAATAAGTTCTGGTATACACTATAGTGTTAACAAATTACCCACCACACGAAGTGGACACTAAGTTCAACGGCCTAGCATAAAACCTAAAAAAGTTCGGCTGTACACGTGCATTCAGACGGTGCTGGACACAATAACACTTGTGCACTTAAGTTGGAGTGTCTGTCACTGGACCCTATACAGTGAAAACTACTCCAGAGCTCTCTACTATGGCATCCCTTATGACACAATGCACAATTTCAAAGTATTAAGCTCGAAAATTTGATTTTTTTTTGTTATCCTAAAAGCATGATATAACCCCACTAAAAAATTAGTAACAGCACAAACCTGGTATGCAGAAGACTCGGAGAGGGATCGTTGCTGGCGGGCTGAAAAATGATTCATACATAAGTTAATGCAGAAGGATTGTAGATAACTCCATGTTGTCAAAAACATACGGGACAAGCAGCGAAAGGCGGGCTAGTTGGTACATTACTGAAAAGTGGAAAAATAAAGCGTGAGCATAGGACATAAGAATGTGACAAGAGGACAGGCGCTGACTACCAGCTAGAAATTTTATTGAAGAAACCAACTATATATAAATACAGGAAAGCATGAAAGGTTAGGTTACGATTTGAATCATGTGGGTGATGTCATATAGCAGATATCATTATCTAAATGCTTCATTGCTTGTAGTTTTTCTTGTCTCAATCCGATCAGGTGATGGAAATCTACACATAGCTCGCCCTTTAGGAAAATAGCAGAGGCCTCAATTATGTCTTTTGCACACCTTTGTCGATAGCGTCTTAGGAGAGTAACTTCAAACAGGCTAGGGGTGCACCCATGTCTAGCACAATGTATGGCACGATTTCTTTAAAGGGCCATAGAGAGAGAGAGAGAGAGAAATTTAACATTTATTAGTACTTCTTATTAGTCACTAAAGTGAATGGAACCTTTCATCCAGAGCTCCACTGGCTATAGCGGCTCACCAGGCCTGTAAACCTTGTGGTGAGAAAATTGCAATGAAGTGGAATATGCGCACTTTTGCTATGTGAACTTGCTTTCGCAAGAATATTGCAAATTCATGCTATAATAAAATAATTACAGAGGTTAGAACATTAGTTTCAGCTGGTTTCAAATTTTGACGCAGCCTCATCACCCTTCTCTGTCATAAAGAGGGGCAGGCATAGCCCGCTGTTATAACTCCACCCACTTCTGCAACATGACATGACGTTAGCGATACGTCATCGGTGCGCAGCCAACGACCAAACAAGCCCCCCCCCCCCCCCCCCCCCCCTGAGCAGGCGTCGTAGCAGCGGGAAAAGAAAGCGCAGTGCGAGGAGCACTCTTCCTCTAGCGGTAATGAGTTGCCTCTTTATCTCGGAGGTTTTCGTTCTATCAATACTGCTTCTCCAGGAAGTCCCAGGCTCTACAAAATGGCAAAGCAGCACAGGAAAATTAAAATGCAAACTGTGCGGCCGAACTTGCATCACCGCAGGGCCAATGTGCCGTTTCGTAGGACAAAGGACCAATCGACGAGCTCAGTGGTACGTAAAGTTGCCCATAGGCAAGCTTGCGTCGCTGCACGTGCAAAGGGGATAGGTCAGGCGTCGGAATTTCCCCGTCGGCAACTGCTACGCTATAGTTTTACTTATTGTGCTCGAACAGTGTCCGCATGACCTCATTCTGGGCATAGGCTTTCTTGCCCAGAACACAGCCCAGATTGACTGCTCTGATGGAGTTGTACAGCTTGACCTCCTCTTCCTTGCTGACGCCGCAACTTCTGCACCACACCGTTTATGTTCCATGGACTTCGCTTGTCTGTCCCCACAGGTTGCGACAGCTGTTATCCTGATGCCCTCTCCTCCCGTCCAAGACAGCAACTATGTCAAGTTGCCGCTCGCCGACATGACTATGACACGAAATATTGCCCTGCCAAGTGCAATAGTCTGAATACAAGAGAATCTAGCTTGCACACCAGTCATTAATTTTGGATTTTCTACGCCCATGCTTCCCCAGGGCATCGCAATGACAAATCTCTACCCTTTGGAAGAGTATAAGATTTCCTGTTTGGTTACTGCATCTCTATCCGATACCAGCACACCTCTGTCGCTTCATCTTCGTCGACTGCGAACGACATTTCTAAGATGATTGTCCCCGACCTCCTTGAGGAACACACAACAGCTTTTCGTCACCTCCTGTCATCTTATCAGGATGTCTTTGACTTGAAAGACCGGCCTCTGTGACAGACGCCTGTTGTCACCGATTGCACCAACACCGGTGGCGCAAGTCACATTCATAGGAGGCCATAACGTGTCTCCGCTGCAAAAAGGACCATCATACAGAAAGAGGCAGACAAGATGATGAACAAGCACATCGTTGAACCATCGAGTAGCCCGTAGGCATCCCGAGTGGTCTAGGCAAAAAAAAAAAAGGGGGGGGGGGGGGGACAACAACTTACCATCACCTGAACTGGATAACCAAAAAGATGTGCATCTAATGCCCTGCATAGATGACGCCCTTGACTGCCTTTACAGATCGAACCATTTTTCTACAATTGATCTCTATTCAGGCTATTGGCAGATCAGTGTTGCAGAGATGGACTGTGAAAAAACCGCCTTCGTAACACCGAATGGCTTATACCAATTCAAAGTCATGCCTTTTGGACTGTGCAATGTGCCAGCTACATTCGAGCGCATGATAGACTCCCTCTTGCGAGGCTTAAATGGTCAATGGTCAATGTGTTTCTGTTACCTAGACAATGTGATCGTGTTTTCAGCGATTTTTGAAAGCCATTTGCAGTGCCTCAGAACTATCCTCTCAGTGTTTCGCTCTGCTGGCCTTCAGCTGAATTCCTCTAAGTGCCACTTCGATTACCGCGAAGTTACCGTGCTCGGACATCTCGTAAACACCGCAGGAATCCAACCTGACTAAAAATAAATAAATTTCGCACTGCGCAACATTTTTCGATGCCTTCATCGACAAGAATGTCGCAGTTTTATGGGTTTATGCTCATACTTCTGTTGCTTTGTAAAGAAAGCCAACATCGCTCGTCCTCTGATCGACCTTCTTAAGAAGGATACCTCTTTCTTCTGGACATCTCATCAAGAGCGAGCATTCTCTTCCCTTATTGAGCGGCTTACAAGGTCACCGATTCTCTGACACTACGACTCTTCCGCACCCACTAAAGTACGCACTGACATGAGTGGTCATAGTATCAGCGCTGTTCTCGCTCAGCATCAACAGGGTCACAACCGTGTCATCGCCTATGAGAGTTGCCTTCTCTCCACTCCCGAACGCACTCACTCGATAACTGAGCCGGAATGCTTTGCGCTCGTTTGGACTATCGCAAACTTTCGACCGTACTTGTTTGCTCGTCCTTTCCGCGTCGTCATTTGATCACCACGTCCTTTCTTGGTTGTCCTCTTTGAAAGACCCAACTGGATGACTAGTGCGTTGGGCATTGGGTCTACAACAGTATGACTTAACAATAGTGCATAAATCTGGGCGCATGCACAACAATGCTGACTGCCTTTTTTGCAATCCTCTGGATCAACCGGACAACACTAATAGTAACATGGACATCTGTACTCTATCCATATCTGGCTTTCTCCACGTAGGCAGCGAGCAACGACAAGACCCTGTTCTCCACAAATTAAGCCCTAACCGCATGTACGCGATTTCCTAGCGACAGCGACAAATTTGCTCCGTTGCGCCGTCGCGTCACAATTGCTCCAACCGCATGTCGGCGACAAAGTGCCATTGTTGATTGAATGAAAACTATTGCATGAATACCAGTAAATTGCGAATAGAAGTTAAAAAGTTGGTCGATGACAACATGCCAAATTTATTACTGCCTTGTGTGACATAAGGAAGGCACAAAAGCATTTTACGACCTTCTTTTCATGCAATATTTGCTTTAACCACGACAGGCTGCCCAGAAGCGTACGCTACGACAGCTACGGCACACTTCGCAAGATGATTTCGCATTGTAGCAAGCGATCATATTGTCACAAGCTACCATCAGGACATCAAAACAAACCTATAACAAGATTTAAGACAAAATACGGCCGCTCTCTCACTCTCCGCGTGAGACGTGAATGTAAAAAAGATAGTCGATACCTTGCATTCCTTGAAGTAGACGCGGATAACAAGCATCGAGAGCAAATTTCAACCGAAGCAATGATCAGAGGCGCAGCCATATTGCAGGAACGCGCCACACTGGCTTCCGGGCGACAAGCGATCTTTTCTAGTTTTCTAGAAACGCGCGACGCGACTAGCGGCGGCGAAGGATAGGCCTCCGCGACAACAAATCCTGTCGCTCGTCGCTGTCGTTTGATGCTGTCGCAAGGAAATTGCATGCATGTGGTTAGGGCTTTATGGACCACCTAAGCTGCATGCCCACCGACCCTTCTTTCTATATGTTCACATAGCTTGACGGAATTTTATATCGCCGCTATGTTCAGTCCTACGGTACCGTGCTCTTACTAGTCGGTTCCAAGCACCTGCGACTGGCCATGCTCCAAGAATGTCACAACGCTCCTACTGCTGGACAAATGGGCATCACTCGGACTTACGATTGCGTAAAGCACCGCTTCTTCCGCCTACTTTGCCTCCTGCTGGTTTGCTTCAGCCAACTGAAGTCCCAAAAGAACCATTCTCCCGTGAGGGCCTCGACCTACTTGACCCATTCCCTGTTTCTACCAAAGGTAACAAGTGGATTGCTGTCGCGACAGATAATGCAACAAGATACGCCATCGCACGAGCGATACCAACTAGCTGTGCTACAGATGTTGCAGACTTTATACTCCAATACGTTATCCTGCCCCACCGCGCCCCTCGACCGTTACTAACAGATCGTGGCCGTTACTTTTTGTCGAAGGTTGTTGATGACTTGCTCCGCTCCTGTGCCACTGAACACAAGATCGCTATTGCGTACCACCCTCAAATGAACTGGTTCCCCAAGTGACTGAATTGCACTCTAACTGACATATTGTCATGTACATTTCTGACGATCACCATGACTGCGACGTCGCTTTATCATACATAATTTTTGCTTAGAATGCAGCCCGCCAAGAAACCGCCGTATTACCGCCATTTTCCCATTTGTACCGCTGCGACCCTGCTTTATTTATTTATTTATTCATAATACCCTTTGGCCTCGAAGAGCATTGAGTAGGGGGGGGGGTTACAGAAAATTCACCATAAATAAAGCATAAAGATTAAGGAAACTGCATCAAAGAATAAAATGAAGAAAAATTATACAATGGAAGAGAAAAGAACAAGCGCTATAATACATTGTAGTAAAACATCTTTATACAAAAATACTGCTGACATCATTCAACATGTTGCTACCATCTGGTGTCAAATTCTCAATGACCGATTACACCCACGATGCAATCACTTTGGCCGCTCATGCCCGAGAAATTGCTCGTCAACGCGTCACAACATCGCAAGCTTCTCAAAAGCAACGCTACGATCGCCAGCACCGAGACACACAAGTTCCTTCTGGTTCTCTTGTCCTCTTTTGGACGCCCTCACACTGTGTCGGCTTGGCTGAAAAAGTCCTCTGTTGCTACTCTGGTCCGTAAAAGATCTTACGCCAATTGTCTGACGCCACGTACGAGATCACACCAGGCAACAGGTCTTTGCTACCTCACCTCAATAGCGACGTTGTTTATGCGACCGGGCTTAAGCAGTACATACCCGCCTTAACTGATGTGCCATGATTTGCACAGGAATGGAGCTATGCCCACCGGGAGGGTAATGTTGCGGTAAAGAGAATGGGAAAGCTTGCTCAGATTGGAGAAAGATGCGGGGCTTATCGCTGCATTGGCAACTTCTGCAATTGCTGTCAACACACAAACTCTGCACTCGTGCGCCTGTTTTCTTCCCACAACAATATCACTTACACTGCCAGATGTAGACTTGATGAAAAGTCCCCTAGCTCTTTTTCTCAACTGTGAGTCAACCTTTTTCTCATACAAGTACCATGACGCTTCCTGTTCCCACCTTCTGTCTTTCTTGTTCCTCATTGTCTCTTCAAAAGTTTCAACTCCGAATTTTATTCTCTTTTCAAAATGCCAATATTCAAAGTAACTGCCCAATTCAGCCCCACTGCACGTTTGCATGTGGTACAGCAAAGTGCAGTATGTACATTTTCCTTGTTACACTGTGCCATTTTTAGGCGTAAGGTAAAATGTGGGGTAGAAAAAAAATGTCGAGGGTAATGTAGAGTAATTGAGACCATGATGCAGGGCATGTTCAAAAATTGGTTGGCAACAGTGGGATGCACCCTGTGTACACACAGTGGCTAAATAGGAAAGTGTGATGAGCGGCAAGCGGCGCCTACGAAGCACAGTGAAGCCTCTGTGAAGGAGCTACGTGGGTGCGCGCGCAGTCGTTTATACGTTGTTTGCACATTTCTAACAGTTTCATCCGGCACGTTCATCCTTGTTTCTTTTTGTGAGGTGGCACTCTGACACCAATGCTTCTGTGTGCACTCTCATGGCGCGAAAATAAAGTCATTGCTTCATCTCGGGGTGCACTACAGGCTACAAGCCAGCTAAAAAGAAGCATGCGTTGTTCAGCATTCCAAAGGACAAATCTTTGTTTGCGCAGTGACGGAGAGCGATGCCGCGCACCGACAAGCAGCTTCAAGAAAACTCGGCTGTGTGCGAGCTGCACTTCGACAAGAGGTACATCGCCCGGCAGTTCGAGCACACTGTGAACGACGAAATCGTCCGCATTGAAAGGGTTAGGCCCATAGGCGTGGGCAGGATTCCTGTTCAGAAAGGGTAGGAGCGAAGGTTTATTGCAGTGCCCCCCTTCTAGGTGATTGAGGGGGCGACTGCCCCCCTCGTGTGGACGCCTATGGGTAGGCCTTTCAGAGAAGCCCTTCGCATTGGTAAACACCCTTGAAATCACTTTTTCAAAGTGGTTTAGCTACAACAAGACTCACAGTTACAGCTTGGAAGAGCTTGTTTCTTGCTTGCAAAAAAAAAGATGTCACACTGGGCTGTGCACAACATGGTCCAAGCCTCACCAATCAAGTGATCAAGTTTTTTCTGCTCACTCATTTGCGTTTTCACACAGAGGCACTCCAAAAGGAGCGAGCATCTTTCCTTGAAAAGAGGAAGTACCTGAAGCTCAGACGCATCACCTAGTCAAGGGAAACGATGTTCTGTGGTGCGCTTGTGAACTATATGAAACTTTTTTCTTGTGAATAAAAAAAAGCGCGGCCAAATATTAAGAATGCATTGTTGTAAACTGGCAGTGAGTCACTACTCGTAAATGCATTGTACAACCAGTGTGCAGAAAATAAAATAGTTTCATCTAGATACCGCTCGCTATTCTCATCACAGATTTTGATTATTCGTTAGCAGAAGTAGCTATAGCGAGCCATGCTAATTATGAATGATGGGGCTTTATTTACAGATTAGTGCTTGAGGAAACGATTGTTTGCTGTGGAAGGTGCTGCAAGCAATGGCTCACCACTGAGTTCATCGTTACACTTTTCTACCACTTCACATCGATAAAAATGTTTCAGGGCCGTCACGCGCTCACCCTGTCAATATTTCGGTTCAGTCGCGCACTCGCGCAGGCATCCTGTAATTCCACAAGCTAGCATAATTGCTCGGTGGCCATTTGAGATGATCCATGAGCAACAAAATGTATTTTAAACGTTTCACATCGCCCACACGCGTGGTTGATTCCCATCTTTTTGCAGCGCATCACCGCCTTGGGTGACGTGCAAATGTGTGCTAGCGCCACCTGGCAGTTTCCTCCCAAGGCATTATGCACTAGCTGGCGCGTTCATCACACTTTCCTATTCTAGCCACTGTAACACCAAGAGTGGAATAAAGCATTCTTCATGGTATACAAGGCAATGCCTTTTTTTACAGCCTTCGAGAGTGTGGCACTGAAGGACAAGAACCTATTTTTTGACGAGGATGAACATCCCTAACAAATATGGTCAGGTTGAAAGTGCAAGACAAGATCAAGAAACCTTATACTGTTATTTGAGAACAATTCATTTATAAGCATGAAATAATTAAGAGTGAGCTCAAAGACCCCGGTGACACTTTGAGCTTTCCCCTGATAATGCCCTAATGTAGATGTAAAAGAAATAGAAAATGATCCAGTATGTGGGCAATTATTTGGATTATGTGGAGAATGTTTGCATCATGTTCATACTGTTTTTTCCACTCTTCAGTCAAAATGATTAACCTCTGGTAAACAACAACAAAAACAACAACAACAAAGTGATTGTAGTGAATAAGTGCAAAATTTGTTTAAGCTTCTCACTTACCGACAGGTTGGGCCTTTGACACCAAATTGGCCTTGTCTTTCACTTTGTTGTTCTCAGATGATTCAATTGAGTTGCACTTTGAGAACTCAGTCTGCCGGGACAGCTGTATCAGAAATGAAATGGCAAAGTGGCAATTAGGCAACATAGTAACACTTCTCATTCAGATTACTACAGCGTCATCATGAGAATAGATCTGTATATGTCTGGAAAGCCACATTGACATTGTTATTTTTCACCTAATGAATATATTTCTGAAAAAACGAACATTACACTGCTTTTGATACAAATCACTAAAATACATAAAAAAGTAAAAACCAGAAAAAAGTTTATTAGAAATTGTACACACCCAAAATTACACACAGCTTTCTGTAGGTCGTCACCAACATTAGCCTATGTTTTTAGGTTAACCACAGGACTAAAACTTCTGCTAATGATCTCCAATTTATCTTATCTTGTATGAGCTGGCTCTATTTTTTATATTCTAGCAAACTCGCTTAATTTTATAAGGCCAACTGTGAACCTTAAAAGGCATTGGCAAAACCCATGCAACTATGACAGACTGAGCTGGACTTAATAAAAATTGGCCACACGCTAAGCTTACAAAAGTTGTAGAATGAATGTTCATATATAAAAATAACGCTGGCTATGCACTATGGCATACAACAGCTTTTTGCTATAGTTTGTGTAAAGCCAACTAACAAAGCAAAGGCACAAGCACATTGCCAAGCTCAGAGTAGGTCAGCACAAAATTCATGCAAAATTTCAAAGCTCATTTTACATTACACATCAATTTTATATGCCTTAGTGGGACAAAATAAAGCCAGGGCAACTGTGCATCCATCAATAGGATGGAGTTAGCAGAAAGACATGAAACATGAGCTTGGATAATTAGGTAATGTTTTTCTTTATATTTTATACAACATTTTTCGTAAGAAATGTTACCAATGTACTGCAGCCCTCAAAACACATTGAATTCTTCAAGGAGTAGCAAGAGATATCAAAATCCTATCTTGCATGCTTTCTGCTTCTGTTGTTTTAGCCAGTCCACAAAAAAGTTAAGCACCACAAGTGTTAATTGTTAATATAATTCCTGTCACTATTTCATATCTTTGTCCCTCAACTATATGCTGTTTCTCTGCAATGCCTTGCCTAAGGGATAAAATTGGTCATACACCAAGCACAACACTTGATCTCCGACATATTACTTCAATGGTCACAAGAGAAGGGGTAAAGTTATATATTTATTTAATGTGATAAAAATGTGATAAAAATGTGATAAAAAATGATACAAAGACTAACTCAAAGCTCACACTTCGCAAGTTTGTCCCTTTGGGGGGAACCAACCCATAAATTGGTTCGTTTTCTGAAAATTTGAACCCTAGCAAGTAGCTGGGTTCGGAATCTTGTAAATGAAATGGGTAATAATGTTTACATATGGTAACCAAATATACAGGCTGTCGCACACATAAGGGGCAACTCGTTGTACATTATAATACACTCTTTGTTTTATACTATGTGGAACAGCCTGTACATGCTTGAATAATCATGCCCTAAATGGCACACAAACTTTGTGCTGCAATTTCTAAATATATTCATGGTGCTTGACACCATGACTGCAGTGCATAAACTTATGTGCCCAGTACACAAGAAATAATTTTCAAGGAAGATTGAAACAAAAGAAACACATGTACTTCACCAAACACCACCTTAAGAAAACATGATCATAAAAACACTTAGTGCCATGGTTCACCCATGCTCCAAAATTAGCCTTGCTCATTAAAAAAAAACAGTCTTATAAAATATCACCTCTTTTACACAGTGAAATTAACACGCAAAAACTTCCATTTTTGTGAAAGCTTGCCACTTACACCTATGCAATGCAAGCCACCACTTTTTTGTTCTTTCAATGGTCAAGTTGACCACTGTTCTGTTTATCTATAGCAGGATTGGCACCAAGACATGAAACTTTAACCAGTTCGTACTTTTTCCAATCCCAATTAACTTCTCGATCAACACAATGGGAATATTTTTTAGGGAGAGGGGGGGTATTACCAAACACAAGAGTGGTGCAGGGGCATTCGGGGCGGGTGTACCAATCCTTGCTTCAAAAGCGTCCCTGCTCTGATTGTAGTAACTGAACTACGTAAGGCGCTCGTGGCACATGCTGCACATGACTATTTAGTTCGATCTGCAAGAACCACAGTTCAGAAACTGGCGGCTCTTGCTTTATACTTGACAAATGAATTGGAGCCAGACAAACAATAGCAAACACTTCTCCTCAATGCCCACATTGCCAAGAAGTATGCGGAGCAGATTTACACCATCTCATTTGGTTTGCTCTGCTTTCTCGCGAGGAAGAACACACATCCAACATCTACCAAGCAAATACATAAGAAGCTTAGGCGTTGCGCTACAACGTAATGATGAAGCACAAAAAGCACTTGCGACCTATCCTAGTATAAGTGGCCTGTTTCGGGTCGTGTAGAAGAGGTCAACCATCCCGAGCGAGAGCGACTCCATGAAACTTCTACTGAAAACAGATGAACACGAAGTTAAATGGTAAACACGAAGTTTTAATATACTTACGCTATACACATCCAACCATCCTCACCTATTCCCAAACTGCGGCCTAGAGCTGCTTCTTTGAAATAAAGGTTCAATTTATTCATCCTAATTATAGAGCACCATTGTGACTATGTGTTTACTAGAGCTAAACGAAATATTGTTTTTGTGTCATTTAAATCGCAGTACATTAGAAAGCTGATCACCTTACCGGCTCGAGTCTAAGCAAGGAGCTTGTCGACAGCAACGACAGCAACATACTGATTAGGCAAAAGCAACACGTTCGGTGGCCCGCATATTTTGTCAGTCAGAAACGAAACAAAAACCGTAACTAAAATAAAAATAATCTCACCCTTTCCGTCAGAGAGGTTCGCACGGCCTCCGGAGGTTCCAGTTCCAATTCTTGGAGACTATCGAAGTCTGTGCCAACATAAAACGTCTTCCAGGAACCAAATGCGGACTTGTCTTTGTAGAGAAAAAGGAATAATGCCTTCTGGAGGTTGACCACTTTAAATGCGTCACCCAGGGAATTGTTTGCAAACGGAGTTGCCATGGCCACGGTGTTCACTTCTTCGGGTGAGTGGTAGCTGGAGAACACTATTTGAAAAGCCGATTTACAAGCACAAAACGAGCCAGACACAGTAGAGGGATCAGTGGCCACGGTGTAGAACAAAAGCATGAGCATGCCGTCTGACTGTCGCACAAGGAGCCGAGGCAGAGCGCTCGGGGTAGCCGCTCTTTTCTTGACGGCGCAGTCGTGGCGATGCGACGGTTTAATGCAAAGCCGCGATGCTCGCAAAATCATAGGCTCAGCGCACCAATGCTCCATGGCAGCTCCAAAGGATAAATTAGCATAAAGTCGGGGCAACGTGACGACAACCCACCCTTCGAGGCGGCTTAAGTTCGACGAGCCTTTTACAGGAATTGTGCATAGAGAAGAACGGTTCCTTTGACTACGAGTGAATGAAGTACCGCGATAAATGGAATACACGCCCGTAAGGGAATCAGCACACGGGAACCTTTTTTCTACATCCAAGGAGCCACGCGCCTCGTGGACTTCCGTGAGGCGGAAAACACTACCAGATATGAATAGGCGGCCGTCAAGTTGCAAACGCAACTGACTAACACAGTGAATATCCTCACTTCTGGTATCGTCCTCACTCCGTTCGGTGCCGTGAATTGGACGTCTGATGAAAAAACATTTGCTCCAGGGAAACATCGTAATGGCGGGCGTCCCGGCAGTAAGATCTGGGAGCACGAGCCGACCGCCGCAGTCCGTGGTAGTAATCGCATAAGAGCTTGGCCCATTAGCGGCGTTAGGAATAACTCGTGTTGGTGCGCTCATCACATCAGTCATATTGACAGTGCTTTTGATGCTAGTTACGTTTCTTCTATACGACGACGGTTCGATGCAATGCTCGCAAACACGCTTGGTTGCCGCTTGTTTACGTATCTTGTTTTCTCTGCCGCGCTTCTTATTTTTTTTATGCAAGGTTTCTGAGGAACGACGAGAGAGGCCACCACCGAACAGCCAGCGTAAGGCAGGGGTGTTTTGCTTGCATCACTATGATCTAGATGCTGGCAAAAAAGCTGTGGTAATTATAAAGTTTTTCCTAGGACACTGCAGGTAGAATGCATGGTTTCATTGACAAATGTCAATCACGAATGAAGCACGCGCATAGCATGGGCCGCCTTTGGTGCGTGTCGTCTGCTGCTAAAACTGGCCTACCAATTCCGGCACCACGAAAGCGCGCGGAGCACTGTGGGAAAAGTGAGACACCGATCGAGCCGGCTTGGCTGTTCGGTCGCCTGTGCTGCGCGTTGGCGCCGTGGGATTGGTCGGACCGGCGCACGGCCTGACGCATCTTCATGTATCAACCCACGAAATGCGAAAGGATTATCGCAGTGTGTAGTTGCCGAGCCGATATGCACCGTATGACGCGGTTGAGCAGCATGCGTACAATCGCGCGCCGATACCGTCAAGAAGTACTGCTAAAACATGCTGCAACAGCGAATTCATGTTCTTTATTCAACCACGGCTTGCAATGAACTAGACACATCGAATTGACAGGAATGTAGTTTTCCGCTTCAGACGCAGACAGCTGTCTTGCCTAGACTTGTGCGCCGAGGCGGTTTCGACCGACGGCGTCGTCGTCGGCGCACGCCGGACAAAATGATCGGCGGCGGCGCACGGCCACTTTTCGTCGTCGGCGGCGGTGTGAAAACCAAAACTACATT
Source organism: Rhipicephalus microplus (assembly GCF_043290135.1). Taxonomy (NCBI): domain Eukaryota; kingdom Metazoa; phylum Arthropoda; class Arachnida; order Ixodida; family Ixodidae; genus Rhipicephalus; species Rhipicephalus microplus. Next base: position 49,506,051 of record NC_134710.1, on the reverse strand, counting down.
TTCATAAAAAAAAAAGCTACTTTACTGTGTCATTATCTGCTTATTTAGCTGAAATTCAGGATTTTTAAGAGTAATGCCTGAGAGAACAGCAAGGAGATGTAAGAGGACAGGCAAACGTTCTGTGTTTTATTTTTCAGCATACATATTGAGTAAATGTTCTGTCAGCACACCCCATTTGTTCACATAGCTAACACTGTATCACAACAAAATTTATTTCTTTTTACTCTCCTTTATATCTGCTAAGTATTACTCCTTTTTAACTTGCACTTTGTATTGTTTTTTACTTCCAAGTAGCTGGTAATCGTTTAATTATTATCTAATGTACCACTTGCCTCTATAACGCCTTCCGGCCTTGAGGCTACTATTAAATGAATAATGCAGTAGCCTCCTTTCAATGGGTAAGTAGGGGCAAGTGGAGCTCGCAGGCTTCGTGCGTAATGCACTGCTTTTTTTGAGTAACAGACAGATGGGCAATTTATGTAGGTCACAATGGCATTAGTGATTCATGAAATGCACGAAAAAGGCGCTGATTCAGACACTGACAGATTTACAATATATTTCTTCGCAAATTTCTCCCGACATAATTGCCATTCAGGAAACCTGGCTTGGTAACGGTGAAAAATTTTACATGAAAAATTATCGATTAATACGGCTGGATCGGCCGAGTAGAGCTGGTGGTCTGGTTTTCTTAATATCAACTAAATTTAGTCACAGAGCCAAGATATCGTATCAGTGTATGGATACGAATTACGAAATTCTGGTGTTAGACATAACACTACCAGACTGCTCGCCTTTCTCTTTTGCAAATGTATACTTTCCTGCAGGAGTTCAAGACACGAGATGCCTCGATATTATGGTAGCTTCATGCAGAAAAGAAATAGTACTGTGTGGTGATTTCAATTCTCACCATGTTTCTTGGGGCTTCAAATCTGATGTATGCGAAAGACGTTTGTGGGAATGGACGCTGGATAATAACTTTTCCGGCTTGAACTCACACGTTGCTACATTTGTAAAAGGTAACTCTAAATCGACTATTGATTTAACATTTTCCAGCCCCACTTTAAGCATATCCTCGTGGAATATATTAGATTGGGCTACAAACAGCGACCACCTTCCCATTACGTTTGAAATTAAGTTCCCGAGGTTTAGTTTGGCAGGGAAAGTTGGCTCATTCGTAAATTATGCTAAATTACAAACAGACTTAAAATCTACGTTAACTTTTCGCGAGGAAATGCAGGAAGACCTTAGGGCTATGAGTCTATCTGCGGTGTTGAAACGATCACTAAAAAAAACTCAACGTTTACTGTAAACTCGAACACAGCGGGATCTTTTAGCCCGTGGTGGAATCTAGAATGTGTCAGGGGGTATAGAAAGCGAAAAGCAGCTTGGAAAAAGCTGTTAATTAACCAATGCCCCAAAAATTGGTGTGATTATAAATTCATGGCCGCCGATTTTAAGCGTCTAGTGCGCAAAGCAAAAAAAAAAGACTGTGATACGAATAAATTTAATTATCTGTCTAAGTCTAAAAATAAGAAAATGCTTTTCAGGTTTTTACGTGCGGGAAAAACGATTCCACAGACAGAAAGCAGTCATTCCACTATTATGTCTCCTCGCGAACTCTCTGAATTCTTGGAAAATATTGCTAAAGGCTTGCAAACCAGGTTTACGACAATTATGCCAAAGTCCATCGTGAAATTAAGGGTGGATTGTGATTTCCAGGAGGTATCTTTAGCGGAACTGGCGGATGTGATGAAGGGCTTACCGTCCGCTGCTCCCGGACCTGATGGGGTGACCTCTACAATGATTAAAGTGTTATACGAAATATCGCCACATGAAATCCGTAATATAGTTAATTATTCACTGAAAAATTCTTGGATTCCGGCCGATTGGAAGCTTTCCAAAATAATTCCGATACTTAAGAAACAGGGAATGGAGTTTACTCTGGATAACATAAGGCCTATTTTATTGACATCTAACCTGGTCAAGCTTGTAGAGTCTTAAATGCCCGTATAATAAACTACATCAATGAACATACAATACTAAACCCCAGACAAATTGGCTTTAGATCGGGATACTCTATTTGGTGTGCACATGTGGATTTGGAAAGTCGCATACAGCTGGCTCGGCATCGCCACGAATACTGTGCACTAGTCACTCTAGACTTAGCTAAAGCGTACGACAAAGTGGAATATCCTATCCTAATCCAGCAGATGCAAGACCATCGCTTTCCAAAATATATAACAGCATGGATTACAGAGTTTGTGAAAGACAGAGAATTTTATTGCTTCTTGGATGGAGGCTCTTCTAAAAAATATAGGCAGACACGAGGTGTACCTCAGGGCTCAGTATTATCCCCGGTGTTATTCAACATATTACTAAGTTCCATTCCAACTCATCAGGATATCCAAATTTTACGTATATGCAGATGATATTGCTTTCCTTGCAACAAACAGTGATCTGCACTCATTGTATCAGAAATTACAGAATTACATGAACATGCTAGAAGGATGGCTTGACAATATTCATATGTCATTGAACGTCAAAAAAAGCGCGCTTCTGCCATTCTCTTTTAAGGATCGTGTCAACATTTCCCTCATGTATCGTACCGAGCTCATTCCCCAGGTCGATTTCCTGAAATACCTAGGCATCGTATATAATAGAACGCTAAATTGGAAAACCCATATAGACGAGGTTGGCTGTAAAGCGTCACGTGCCTTGGGGTGGTTACGCAAATTGGGAAACAGAAAAATAGGATTGCGTAGGAGTTCATTGATAATGATTTACAAGATGTATGTATGACCTATTATGGAATTCGGGTGTGTATTATTTTCAGGCAGCGCGGCTTACAAGATGAGATAATTAATATTATTAGAAAGAGAAGCTTTGCGCCTGTGTCTTGGACTCCCAAAATTTGTGGCAAATAATGTTTTGTATGTGGAAGCGCGCCTTCCACCTTTGTTAACTCGGTTTAGAATACTTACAGTCCAAACTTTCTTAAAAATATACAATTCGCCTCTGCGACAAGCTTCATACGTTTTTATTCAAGAACCAACCGCATTCTTTGGAACACAATGGCCTAGACTACACTCCCCTCAGATTAGGTTCGTCCAAGCGTTGCTAGAGCCTCTCAATGTAAATATTTATCAGATTTGCATAACGAAGACACCTAATTCAAAACTTAAAATTAAATTTGATGATATTTTCCCCTCTAATGCAAAACAACTGCCCCTTCAATATTTAAATATTCGGTTAAAAGATTACTTGACTCATCTGTCCATAAACAACATTATTGCGACGGATGCATCCGTATTGAACGAAAAGGCTGGAATAGGCATCTTCTGTACTTCTCTCGACTGGTCTTTCTCAATTCGATTACCAGATTACACGCCTATATTTATCGCTGAATTACTTGCTATAATTCTAGCGCTTCGTAAACTTCCTGCAAGCGAATCAGAAGCGGTCATACTTACCGATTCTCTCTCAGTATGCACTGCACTATCAACAGCAAAAAATTTGACTATAATGAGTATGATTAGCAGTTTATTACCAAAAAATTTGAAAAAATTTCACTTGCTATGGATACCCGGCCACTGCGGAATTTATCCAAATGAGATGGCAGACTCGTTAGCCAAAGCATCTTTAAGCGGACCAATCTTACCTATTTTACCTGATTTCGCCTACGTAACAGCACTATGATATAGAAAGGCTTGTTTGCACAAAGAAATAGAAAAAAAAATATCATTGGATAAAGTCAGAGACTTTGTACATCTAAGATATTGCTGGAACAAACAGTGGTGTGTATCTCGGCAGTTAGAAACTACAATCACCAGCATCTGAATTACTACCTACATAAAGCTGGACTAACAGCATCTCCGTTGTGTCTCTTTTGCAAGGAATCGGAATCAATAGATCATTTCTTTTTATACTGTAAACGTTATGCTTATCAAAAAAAAAAGATTCCTGGTCGAACCAATTGAGAAGCTAGGTTTAAAAATAAACGTGGAACTAATTTTATCCTTCGGAGGGATTACATTTGGTTATAGCCACAGGGAGGTTTTCTCTGCTGTGTGCGAGTAAATAAGGGCAACAAAGAGATTACCCTGTTAGCCTATTGTTATTATATACGGCTACGAGACTACCTGAATGCCTGACTGAACACACTTTATGATCCTGCCGCCCGGTTCTTGGCCGATCCCCCTTTGTGGGCGAGCGCCAGCAAACTGAAGGTACATCATCATCATCATCACTGCTCAGCGACTTATGATGCAATTGCTACAACGAATACAAGAGGAGCGAAATGAATATAAGACATGTGCTTTTTCTTTGCTTCCTATTTCAAAGACTACATTCTTGAGACACGCAAGCGGGTGTGTGTGTGTGTTTGGCGGGAGGGGGGGCAGTGTTAGAGTCTCGTTTATTTATGAGACCGTTTTTTATATTTATACCAGCCAATACTCCCTCCCCCTTTCTTTCCTTTAAAAGCAGTAACCACCTCATGTCTGATATTCCTTATTTCACCCTCTTTTCTTCCTGTTATTTGTCTTAAATTACAAGTACCTTGAGTTGAAGCAATGCCTAGTACTGAAACAAAATTTTGAAGCGAGATAACCTGTCAAATAAATTTGTGTAGATACACATATCTACCAAATGTATAAACAAATATTGTAGCCCAGAACGTATTTAAAATTAATTTTGAATTGCGTGTGGTCATACGGCATACTAAATATGCCTTCGTCATTTGGGTAAACAAACAACCACCCCCCACGTCACGGGTTTTGTGTTGGCTGCCACTCTCTCCTGGCGAACCATTTCAACGAAAAGAGGGGGGGGGGAGTGATTTTAAATGAAAAGAAGAGAAAAACGAGCCCCGTAACTGTCCCTCAAGGGGAGGACACCTCAACAGTAGCTCATGAGGGGTGGGGGGAAAAGAATGGATTAAAAGGTAAAGAGATAGAGAGAGGCGAAGGAGAGAGCGAGGCGCAAGGACAGCGAACGACGGAAGTGAGGAGAAGATAAGAAAGATGGAGATGGTCACGGGAGTCCGAGGACATGGCACCACTGGCGAGCGTTCTTGTCGGCGACAAGAGATGGCGTAGGGCTAATCCAGTCGGCCAGAGACATACGCTGTCGTCGTCGTCGGGGACTGGCGTCAGGAGGTGGCGTAGGACTAACCCAATCGGCCAGAGCTGCACTGTCGTCGAAGATCGCGAGGGCACAACCGGTCGGCACGGAATCCAGCGAGCAAGTCACGGGAAGAGGGCAGACTTGTACGGAAATACAAAGGCTGGTGTTCGCGCTTCAGCAGCTTTTTTGAAGGGGTCACGCATATTTACAACGCCGGAGAGGAAATTGCAGCAGCGCCCACAAAGCCTTCGTTGAAGACTTTTCGGGACTCGCTCGCTTGATTCCGTGCCGACCAGTTGTGCCCTCACGATCTCCGACGACAGTGCAGCTCTGGCCGACTGGGTTGGTCCTATGCCACCTCCTGACGCCGGTCCCCGACGATGACGACAGCGTAACAGGCTGACTGGATTAGCCCTACGCCATCTCCTGTTGCCGACAAGAGCTCTCGCCAGTGGTACCCCGTCCTCGGACTCCTGCGACCGCGTTCATCTTTCCCATCTTCTCTTTACTTCCGTCGCTCCCTGTCCCCGCGCCTCTCCCTCTCTATATATACCTTTTAATCCTATCCTTTTAATCTCTCCTTACGCCCATCCCTTCTGAGCTACTGTTTAGGTGTCGCACCAGAAACAGACAGTTACGGGGCTCACTTTTCTCTTCGTTTCTTTTTAATAACCACATTAAAAAATACTTTTTGATATGGTGATTCACGTGCATGCGGTTTTGTGCGTCCATCTAGCCAGTTAGCTTTGCACGAAAAGCTAGGATTCCTTTCCTTCATGCGAAAACCCCTCTGGGTTTGCCTCACTCGGCGCTCTGTGGAACCTAGACTTCAACAATTAACATCGCGCGCTCAAGCAAGCGAGCTTTCCGGCCCTGCATGGATTGAAAAAAAAAAAAAAACTACATTTTTTTTGTATAAGTGCTTCTGTGCTCATAGGGACAAAAAAAGGAGGGGGGGGGGTGGCTATTTATGACGCGCACTAGTCTTATCCCCTATCACTGTGTGTTGGGGACGGCGGAGGTGGGAGAGGGATAGGGCGTAATGTACGACTCGAAAATGCGATGGTAGTAAATTAAATGGTTGCCGCGCCGCAAACACTTTAGCAACGCTTCATTGCGCAAAAGATGCTCTCTTTACATCTTGCTGTGCGATCTCCATGCCTTCTCATCACCCCCCCCCCCCTCCTAAATTTAGTTTTGTGCTTGGCAGCTGTGGGTGAGGTGAGTTACTGCAAGCTTCCACTGAAAAGCAACCATACACGTACAAAAATGTTCTAGATCACATTTCTCGGGGAAGAATAAAGATGAAAACATGAAAAACATAAAAACGCCAATCAAAATAACCAACCATCCAATCACCACTCGTCACCACAGCGGCGGAAGAAAGAAAATAATTCATGACCTCGGCACCAATGGTTATTTACAAAGATGTTTATTCGCAGAGCCCTCTGTAAGAAAAAAGAAGGGAGAAATGTGACACCAATTGCGCCGCAACAACGCCACGTGTCGATCCTCTACATCGTGGGCGCCAGTGAAGTTAAAAAGGCAGGAATCGACGTTGCCAAATGCCTTCCAACACCATCGCCAGTTTCTTCCGCTGGTCCAAAGGCCTTGCATCTGCGGGAAGAGCGCAGGGCATCGTGAGCAGGATCGCGTGCGCCCGCTAAACCAAGAACTTCCAATAAAAAATGCGGCTGCACAGGAATGACTTCCGTCAAATGAACAGTGAAAGGAGCGCAGAGGCAGAACACTGCAAGCGGGTTGGCCACCATACCAGTCCCGACGGCGTGGTGATCCTCTAAACAGAAAGAAGCCTTCACCGGCGGCTCCCCTTTGAATCTTGGCACAGTCAGCAGACAGTGGGAGACAACAACGGCACCACCAGGGACCCTGCCCTCCCACTACTTCCAGGGCTTGCGACGAATCGCGGCAAACATCTCGGGTCTTCTCACCCCTGAATAAAAATGCTGATCAAGATTCAAAACATCGGGTTTCTTAATATAAATATTGGCTGGAGTTTTCCGTTCTTCTTTTCCATTTTTATGCTATCCTAACCAACCAGACTTATGCCGAATGTTCATTTTTGAAAGAATACAGATATCTGTGTTGCACGCCCGAAACCTGGAAAGTAGAGCTCGTTGGTGCGTTTTGTAGCCTCCCCGCATTCCCAGGGGCGTACAAATAACGAAAAAGCTCAGGTATAAGTAACTTGAGCCTGAGAAATGTCCGTGTCGTCAAGCCTTTCGCAGAATGGACTGGGCGAACACAATGACGGGTGAAGGTGATGGTGGTAGTGGTTAGAAGAGGAAGAAGACACCTAATTTTTGCAGACCGGTAGGGAGCACGGTGCAGTGCATATATGGCCAAAAGAGCAGTGTGTTGCTGCCCCCTTCCTCCTTGAAATCCACTCGGAACGCTTTCAACGTGTCACATGACAGCAAATGATATAAAAGTTGATAGCCTGTGTTGTCTGTATACATTTTGATCAGAATTTGAAATTCGTCGAGATGGTGCATTGCTATTGGAAATGTTTTAGCGCAAAGCAATGCATCGACAGATCATTCACAAAAGCCCGTCCTGTCTCTCTCGTTCTTGTGAATATTTCGTTTTGCGCTTCGTAATTTCAGAATGGCCACATTTATCCATGCAAAAATGGAAGCGGCATTTGAGGACAAGCAGTTCAATGCAGGAGATAGCGAAGGGGCGCTCATTGCTCGCGAATCGTGCTGCTCTGTCGCCTTGGAAGCCGCATGATTTATGAAGGTGGAATACAGTGTCCATTCTCCGTTGATTTGGTACGTAACTGTCGATCACGCTCAATGTTTTCACGATGTCGCGTAATAAAATTCCCGTGAATTGCACATGTTCTAATTGATAGATATGTGGGGTTTAACGTCCCAAAACCACCATATGATTATGAGAGACGCCGTAGTGGAGGGCTCCGGAAATTTCGACCACCTGGGGTTCTTTAACGTGCACCCAAATCTGAGCACACGGGCCTACACATTGCACATGTTCTAGAACATGCTGCACAACCCACTTTACACTATAGATACACAATAATTGAGATATAGACAATTATTCAGTTTTTCCTCTCGTTATTATCGCAATCCGATATGCGTTCCTCTCTCCTCTGGAAGAAGACCATACGAGCTTTGTAGTATGCATGAACATAAATTCTTCAACCTATTTAGTCATAGTCGGCGAAGGGTGTACTCTATAAACGCACTACCTATGAGCACTAAAGTTGAAGCCAGTGCGATCCATAAAATCTTTGTTACATCACCAAAAATTACAGGCTTTTTAGGGGAAACTCCTAACGTCTTGTTGGAAATTCTAGCTTTAAATTGTGAAACCACGCCGTCACGACTGGCATTAGCTCGGTGGCCAAATACACTGCAAACAATTTTACAAATAAGTGTGCACCCTGGAAGTAGGCAGTATACATTAGGTTCTTAGTCATGTTAGCATTTTATTGTTGATGTCTAATTGCAGTAGTCCATTTTATGGCACATCTAAATCCGTGCGTTTAAGTTAAGGTTATCATTTTTATTCTAAGATATGAGCCAGTGGTTTTTATCAAAGACCTTCACTAAAACGAGCTCTAAGGGTGTGGAGAATGGGACATATTTACAATTTCAAAAATCAATTATGTTGCTTTACGACCCGGAACATTCACGATTACAAGGCACGCCATAAAATAAGACAATAAATATTTGTAACCGTAGGTCAGCCAAATAAGAATACATCCTCATTAATTATAAGTTTTTTGTTTCGCATAAGACTCACAAGGACTCACACTAACCAAAATTTTGCAAACCTCAAGAAAGAAAAGCGGGTGAAAAGATAACTTGCCGTGGGCAGGAAACGAACCTACGACATGCGAATAACGCGTTCGATGCTCTACCACTGGGCTACCACGGAACTTTCCCCCCAGCCACATTATGAGGTATATATTTGAATTTTAAACGTGGGAGTGTCAGTCAGCGCCACTAGTAGAACATGGTGGTGAATGTGCACACTCTTTAAGAGCCTGTTTGGCGTCACGTAGCACTTGAACTCATTACTAACAGGCAGTTGACCAATGGCCCTTCGTGTACAACATCAAGGCACAAAGTCTGCCAGTACGAGACGCTCGTTAATGAATAAGGGAAAGAAGTGTATACATAAGGGCTCGTTTTCCCCCGTTCCGACACAATATTATTCAGATCTAAAAGACAATAATACCAAGGAAAGTATAAGGGAAGTTATTAGACTGAATTGTTATGTACACGTCAAGAAAGGCAAGTGGGTGAAGAGATAACTTGCCATGTAGAGGAAACGAACCTGCTACCCTCGAAGAACGCGTTCAATGCTCTACCACTGAGCTACTGCAGAGCATTCCCCCAAGCCACTTTTTTGGGTATATATGTGAATTTCAAACGTGGGAATGGCAGTCAGCGTCACCAGTAGCCAAGGCGGCGATTGTGGCACACACACTATGAGACTCTTTGGCGTCACTTAAAACGTGAACTTATTTCAAGCTTGCAGCTGACCAATAGTCTCTCATATACAACGTAAAGGCACCAAGTCTACCAGTACGAGACCCTCATTAATAAATAAGGGAAAGAATTGTATACTTAAGGGCTCGCTTTCCGTGCTTAGACACAACATTATTGAGATCTAAATGAAAAAAAAAATGCCAAGGAAAGTATAGGGGAAGTTATTAGACCGAATTGTAATGTAAACATAGACAAACAAAGGTAGGAGGAAAGATAACTTTCCATGGGCAGGAAACGAACCTGCGACCTTCGAATAATGCGTCCCAAGCTCTACCACTGAGTCACCACGGAGCTATCTCCCAAGCCACTTTAATGGGTATGATCTGTGATTGGACAGTACCGTCGTCACGTGTTCCCTGATCTAGTGATCTGGGGAGAATATACCCTTTATAATGAGCCGCCCAGCTCATTTGAAGGAGCGCCATGTAGAGGAACGCCAGATTCGAAAGATCCCCATGTAAGAAAGAGCTCGTCATGTACGAGAGCTCACCTTGTATATAATGTAAATAAACCCTCTCCAAGTCCCTCTTCCTCCTGCCTCGACAACTTCATCCCGGACCTCCGGTGCCTGCAAACCCCGGTCGCAACAGCACTCAACTTGACGCGATAAAAAAAAGCATTTCCTCTTTTGAAAAACTGAGCGCATTCCAATCTACCTGATAATGTTCATCGATAAGGAAACCCTTTCTTATTACCACTCAATATTCGCACACTTGAGATATATACTCAGTTTTCATGTTAGATTTCCGGTTCGCTGCCGCACTGTGTCTCAACAGATGCTGCCTCTGCGGTAGTTGCCCTAGAAAGCACTTGCCTTCCAGTTTTTCGGGCATCAAAGATCTCGAGGAGACATAAGTGCTATTTTTATACTTTGAAAACAAAAAGAAGATATTTAGTTAGTAAAAATTATAAAGCAACAAATTATAGGTCTAGGCGGCAAGGGCACCTATTGTACTAAAGAAAAAAAAAACATAAATTAGTAGAAACTCCTTAATTGAAAGAATAAGTTTATATGAACCAGTAACACTTGACAGCAATGAACTAAAACTTACTATCGAAATACACTTAATTATATTGCGTGATAATTTGAACGTACAAGACAATTGGGTAATAGAAATAAAAAGAGAAGAAACGACTCCAAAATTCAAGGTTAACAACGAAGCAACACCGCCTACATAACGACAGAATTGCACTAGGCGCGTTGCTTATAAATTTACCATCCTTGTAATCAGCCAAGCCATTTTAAAAATACGGCCTTATTGCCAGATTCGAGGCTCTGACTTACTAATGGTGGAAATTGGAAAAGGTGTGCGTAGATGAAAACGTGCTCTATTTTCGAAAAAAAAATGTAATTGTATTTCCATCACATTCCTACAAGCGAAAAAAAGTACAATCGCATTACACTCCATTGTAGCGAAAATGCGGAATGATTCTGGAGTCATTCCAATTCCGGAGTGAACATTCCGCAACACAGCTTGCTAGCATTATAGCCCTGGCTGCATGGTGCTACGTAGACCAACTTCCCTGTATGGCACCTAAGTATACAAGTAACGTTATTCTGACGTGCCGCCTGTATTACCGGAGTACATACGCAACGTTTATAAAATTTAGATGGCCAGTATAGTTACCACCATTAACGTGACAGAAACTTTACGCCAGCATGAGGAGGGGCGAATTGCATCAGGGTTTAGGCTTGTCTCTCCGGTGTCCGCTGTCCTGGCTTGCATGCGGTGGTAACGCATGATGGCACTAAAATTCTGGACAGGCAGTGCCATATCTGGTATATATCGGGGATGTATATCGCGTGTTTTCCCTTCCCGTCAGCGCGCTGCCGCTCGCTTACACCCTCGTGCAGAGCGCGTGTGATGCGTTTGAGCCATCTCACAATGTACCGCCTGCAGTGCAGCTTCAAAGAGATCTCTGAGCTGGACAAGTACTTCCGGAAATAGATTATATCAGCAGGAGTAAAGCTCTTTAGTCACGTTTATGATTTGAAGCAGGCTATAAAAGACGAGGTCGCCTCAGCCACTCAGAAATGAATTTCTCAGGTCCATGAGAATACCGTGTACGACGTATGCCTCGAGGTAATTAATCTCATTTTGTCGACACGAGGCTACGCACTTTATCTATGTGCTGCGTTGACGTTTATGAAAATTATGCAATTGTGGTTTTGATGTAGTATCTAGCAGTAGCAGCCGTGTACTGTCATGTGCAAACACTTGCGGTTTTCTACAAATAAACAGAAACTAAACATATATGAACATGGCAATAAATGACCGAGAAGCTTTGGAGTCATGTCTTCCGTGCCGCGGAAGCATTACTCGCTGACCTCGCCGCGAGGCCAGCAAGCTGAGCTTTGAGCACTGTCATTCAAGTTGAAGTGCTCGCCTCGATTTTGCTGTCGAGTCATGCTTCCTCTATCTTTTACGAACGCGGCTTAGTGTTCGGCTGCCCGGCACAACTTTCCGGGGAACCGATACATCTTGCCCGTGGAGAGCATCCCTTGATGTTGTCTGCATTCTTGTGGCAGCCCACGAAACAACAAGACTTCGGACCTCGCCGACGCTTCCATGGGCTCGCTTCTTCCATTGCGGAAAGTCAACGTCACGCCGCGAGCGTTATAGCGCGCGAAACAGACGGCATGGTGCCGAAGTCCTCCGCACGACGAAGGTAAATGAGACGTCCAAACATGATAATCATGAGATGCGTGCCATGTAAAACATAACTACATGCTACGCTCACAGTGTACTCACCGTCGTTTTGCTAGCTTCACATTTACCATATTTGTGGTGACCTAACGTCAATGGATGACAAAGGTATATGATACTTCCAAACATGATAATCATGATATAGAAGTCATGTACGGCACAATTTACGCTTGTCTCTAACGTTGTGCTGATTTTATAGTGACATATCAACCTTTCTCATTCCTGCTTCGCGTATCATCGATTCCCAGTGTACGTGGGATCTCCCAATTTTTTCTTTCTTCGAGTAATTGTGATCGCGGCCACCTAATGGCAGTAATTAGCACGAAATGGCCAAATTTAACGGCTTTAAATGGAATCGTATGTGCTGCGTGCCGCAGTTTACAAAGAGAGCATCGACAAGAGTCCGCCTCCACGCCTTCCCAAGAGATGCATCAACAACAATATCAACAACAACAAAAAAAGAATGAATGGTGAAGTTGAGATTCCGCAAGTCGCTCACGTCACCGATGCCAAAGTACAGCGCGCACTTTTTCAGCACCTAATACTTTTGCAGCAACGTAGAGAAAAACATGATATATCTGATTTGTGTGCATGCCTTCATTTATTTTTCTGAGGTCAATTGAAGCGTTCATTAAAAATGAAGCGAAGCTTGCGACATCGCGTTGCACAAACATTGCTGTGGTCTTTATATAACATTTCTTAAGGTTTTGCTTGAGTCAAGCCCCAGTTTATGGTCGCTGTTACATCTCGCCTCATCAGAATCCTGCACACGTAATTCCACCACTTGAACGTGCTCGAGCTGCACACTGGTTGTCAGCGTGATGGAAACTAGCAACTTAGGCCATGCTGTATGCTTTAGGAAGACGTAACGGTTAGTGAAAGATGCACTCGAGGTCCTGTGTTGAGGAAAGTAATCAGTGTTTTAAAGCTATTCCTGGCAGGAAGATTCGTTGGTGAAGCTGGAATGTGTGTTTTGATATGCAGAACCGCAAATACGGAAGCCAGCAAGGAAGCGACTGAAACCATCAGCTATGCATTCTCCATGTTTACCTCTGTGGCCTCACGACAAGGAGAACCTGTCAAGGACGCAAGCCGGTGCCGAACGTACCACCCGTGTATCAGTGAGGCGCTCTCAAGGTTTTTATTATTTGAAAATGTGTGCAGATTATTCCGGCATTACTGTGTAATATTTAGTTCATCTTGTGGCACGTGCCCAATAAAGATTTTTTTTCAAAATTTTTTGGCTGCAAGTATAGCATAAAACTTACCGAACAGTTAAAAGCTTCACATGCAAATCCACCATGCATGTCTGAGGCGTGGTGGTGGAGAAAGTCCAGGATTTGTACTCGAAAAAATGCAGCACCTCTCTAATTTGGGTCGAAACGAGCTGATTTATTGCCTGAGCTCCTATATTGGCACAGTTTCACAGCACGCAGCAATCAACAAATAATAATATTACAGAAGGGTTTTTGTAATGATTATTGCAGATGCCCTTGAGCTTGCCTGTTTCGAGCAGTCGCTGTAAGCACATCGCGACGATGTGCTTGGCCCTGAAAACCAAAGTGGCACAACAGAAAGCCCTAGCACTGAATTCTTGACCGGACTTTTGCTATTGAACGACAAACAGCTGCACCAGCGAATATAAATTAATGCTAGTATTGTGGCCCATAGTTTTTTTATCTTTTTTTTCTGCAAAAATGCGTAAAAATATTGGCTTTGTGATAACTTAGCGAAATGTTACATCAGTAAAAAGACGCCCAAACCTGAGGTCGTGAAAGGACGTAGGAAATAATACAACACTATTAGGGGCGAAGCTCCTTAACCAGTGGGTCGTGCTTTCGCGATGTATCTAGTAGTAGTATTCTCGGCGAACGCTTTTCTTGGCACTGAAGGCAAATCTATGGAGGCGGAGCTTCTGCAAATGTAGCACTACGCGAAGTAGTTCGTTTTGACACGCGTCTCGTAACGCTGTGCAAAGTGACAGTGGCGCATCATCAGCGTTTCATGTAGACGCCGACGCCGCTTTGAGGTAAACGTAAAAAGGCGGGACTTTCTCATGTGTTCAAAAACGCCAAGTCCCAAGGAAAAAATCAAAGGAATTATGACTACCTTATTGGTGTGACCTGCGTCGTGTCTCAAATAGTGCCACGTAGGAAATAAAAGAGAAATGTTTATGTTTCACGATGAAAAAACGAGCGCTATTGTGAAACAACGCTCACTGGTGGTAGGATTCACGCAACTCGGCACTGTAGCCTTCGCTCCAATTCCAAGAAAAGCTGTCACCGAGTGTAGTAGTAGCTAGTCACCTCTCGTTTATCCTTGGTTGGGGGAACTTGTATATGATGAATGATAGTTATATACTCATGGATACTGATTGATACTGATATGATAGATACTAATTGATACTGATTGATACTGATATGATACTTGTATATGATGAACGGACGATGTGCCGACGCATGCACGGACGGATTGACTGACGCACAGATTGACGAACTCACAACGGTCACACGGACGGACGGACGGACTAATGGACGCTTCGCCCCACTCATCTTCATTCACTCCGTAGATATGCTGGGATTTTTCTGGAGTTTACGTGTTAATCCACGCAATGATCGTGAGGCACGCCGTTAGTGGAAAGCAAGGTGCACTTACACCACGCAGTGCAGGGCCTCTAGCATTCCACCTCTATCGTAAAGCAACCCCTGTGACCGGGGTAGAACAGGCAACGTTCTGGTCAGAGCAGAGCATCGTAACCACCACACTACCACGATACACACGTACGGAGCATTGAAGAACAATAAGATTATATTGTGTCATTCAACGTTGGTGCACGAAAGGCACGCTTGCGGTCCGGCACGATTAGCGAGAAAAAGAAAACAGACGAAAAGCAAGCTAACGTTCTTTTATGGAACCTTCCCCGTCATTTGTGAGTTAGACCTTATATGGATTCAGGCCGACATGAGACGTCTGCAGGTGTAGTCCTTGCACAACGACAAGTGATGCGCTGCAGGCCTTCACGTCACAACAAAGTATATGCATGACATTCAGAACAAGGCATCGTATTAGAGCTTCTGAAACGTCTAGTTGCAAAAAACTCCGACTGCAAAAAAAAAAAAAAAAATGGTTGAGCCACTGTTTTTCACAGAGGGGAAAAAAACTGAAGTGCAGGTCGCAAATCTGCTCAGTGGCTCCGATACCGAGTCTCTGTGGGCGCCATATTGAACCACCCTATGCTCCCCCTTTAGGCGATGAAACCCGCGAATACCTTCTGATGTCGGTATACCTTACGCCCATTGATTAATTTCGACAGCCACTAGCTCTACTTAGTCGGTTGCATTTGAGGCCTTCGTGGTTTGTCGGCTCTTGATAACAATTTTTGTCTCCTGAGATAATTTGCCAGTGATCTGTCTAGTGAGTGTACCTTCGACTTTCATTGCAAGTTCTTTGATGATACTAGTACGATTATCGTTCATTGTGACAACGCTAACGTCGGTTATCTCTTTGAGTGCCTCAAATTTATTCTGAAGCGAAACTTTGCACGAATTCCTCTACTTTCTCTCTCACCGCAAGTTCATTGACTTGTTGCATATCAGTTTTTGTCTTGTCTTTTTTAAATCTAGATGAATAAAAGCACTTATTGTTCCATGGTCTCTGCACCTGATTTTTACAACTTCTTCTACGTCCTGTACAATGCCTGGGTGTGCACACAGAGTTAAGAATATTTTATTTTTAGTTTCGCCATCAGGACTTCGCCACGTACACTTAAGGTTGGCCCGTTTTCTGAAGAAAGTATACAAGATCCGTAAATTATTACGATCTGTGTGCTCTACTAATATCTCCTCTCTGGAATGTCCAGAACCAATGCCATACTTCCCCACTGCATGGTCTCCGGCCTGTTTCTTGCCTACTTTGGCATTAAAGTCGCCCATCAAAATAGTATACTGTGCCTTCACTTTATTACCCCATGATTCTACGTCTTCATAGAAACATTAAACAAAATGATCATCACGGCTATAGATGTAGGCGCGTAGGCCTGTACCACCTTCATCTTGTACCTTTTGTAAAACTTAAATATAATACTTGTCACCCTCTCACTGATACTATAGCATTCTTTTATGTTGCCAGCAATCTTCTTGTGTATAAGAAACCCCATTCCTAGTTGGTTTCTTGCAACTAATCCACGGTAGCAAAGGACGTCCCCATTCTTCAGCACTGCATAAGCCTCACATGTCTTCCTAACTTCACTGAGCCCTGATACATTTCATTTACATTCTCTAACTCATCAAATAGCACAGCTATACTAGCCTTACTTGATAGCGTTTTAGCGTTGAAGGTAGCCAAGTTCAGATTCCAATAGCGGCCTCTCCGCACCCAGAGATTCTTAGCACCCTTTGCTGCGTAGCAGGTCTGGCAACCACCTTGGAGAGTTGCTTCGCAGCCGCTGGCGAGTGTAGGCAAATGGGCAATTGCTGTATCCATAGGAGGTTGCGGCCAGGTACCGCACCAGGGTGGCAAATCCTGCTCTGGTGAAGGAGTGCATTACCGGAAGCTGGTTGTCAGTGAGGCCGCAATCTAGACCTCTTCTTTTTAACAATTTTTTAATCACGGGTTTTCAGTAAATATACGATTGGGAATGGTCCGGTATCTCCATTTGAACCGAATTTTGCCATGACATGCTAGGCTTCTTCGCTATCTCTAAGAAGGGTCTTCGGTTGCACTTGCTTAGCACTGTAGAATACCACCTGACTGCCTCTTAGCTCTAAACTTCACCTGACTCGTAGATTTTTTGGCCTTCTCTTCTTAACTGTTTTAAATCACATTTTTTTCTTCAAAAAAAGAAAGAAAAACACCCGGAGCTGTTTCGAACGTCTGAACTTGCGTGCGTATGCCAATTTAGGGCCCTGGATGATCCTCTTTTTGACGCGTTTATTCTCTCGTAACTCTTTCAAGTCTCACTGAAATTTGACATTGTTCGTTTGAAGGTGTCCGCAATGTCAGAGTTTTGCTGATTTTCAATAGCCGCAGTCCTACTTTGACGTTTCTTGTCACATGTTTTGTGAACTAGTAGGCTACGTCTATGCGATTTTTACTTTAAGCGTACACGTCGCGGGCTGTTGGAGTGGATGAAAATTAAACGCGAATAAATTCACACTGCTAAAGAATAAAAAGGCGCTGCCTTCAAGGCTTATCCTGTTTTGTTGCTGTTTTGGAGTCGAAAATAAAACTCTGGTAAATAGATATAAAAGTAGACAGTGGCACTCAGTCGGGAGTCAGGTATACGTTTTAGTAATTCCATCTATGGTTAGCCTAGTAACGTAAAATAGTGGATGAAAATGTAAGGAGTGAATTATTTATAGTTAGGCGGCCGAAGAGGTGGCGATTGATCTTGCATTAGTCGCAGCACCGGAAGCTGCGGTCGTGATCAGCGACTCGCAAGCCGCCATCCGTGGCTTCGCGCTTGGTCGCATCTCGTGTCTGGCGGCCCGGATACTACAATCAAGTTACGGCAACAAGGACGGTGGCGAGTTTCGAGGAGCGATGGCCTCGGTGTCGTCGTCCTCGTATCTCAAAACTGACAATGCGAATGTCTTTTTTCTGTGGACCCCGGCTCACACCAGCTTCCCGCTCGCAGGTAACCAGGTGGCCCACACTGCAACTCGAGATCTCACCCCCGAGCCACGGCCGATTCGGTGGCTGCCTTCACCTACGAGAGCGGGGTGATGGCACAATTCACACAACAGCAACTGGAATGATCGTGGGGGGATCGCTTGACCACATTAAACGACATTACACAACATTACAGACTAAACAGACGCAAATACCCACCACCACACAACAAATTGGACAAAAACAGGCCGTAACTCTGAGATTATTACAAACAAATACGTACCCCAGCCCGGTTGTCCTACGCCTGTGTTGTCCTCACCTATATCCGACGGACGCGTGTAAAGCGTGCGGGTAAAGCGCCACACTGAAGCACATGCTTGGGGAGTGTGCTGAAAAAGTTAACGTCCCTGCCACCGCTCCCTTCGCGACGCATGTTAGGCCGGGACGAGATCCGAGGCCAAGTGCTGCTGCCACCACCACGCGAGAAAGCAGGGGGACACCATAGCAGGGGCCGGCCTCCACCGCTGCTGCGGTCACTGTTGCCGATCGGCGGCGTCAGCTGCGCTGCCGCTGGAAGGCCGCCCTCAAAAGCGACAAGCTGGCCGACCAGCTTTGGGCCGTCCAGAAAGCTGAAGATGCCGCCCGTGTGCAAGGACTTCGAGCGGTCACCTGAGGCACCGCCATCATAAACAACAGAGAGTGGGAAGGGATAGGGGTTAATCCCCTCTTTCCCCACCTCACCCGTCAAAACTGCCAGACTTTAAATAAAGTCTATCCATTCATTATAGAAAGCGAGGAATGAGAAGCTTCGCACGAAAGTAAGGACGTGTTTGCATCACTCAGCAAAATGCGTCAGCTTGAATCTGGTGTACTGGATGCGGCAATGTGCCGTCTGACGCCCCAGAGGTGGCTTTTTTTTGTCGATGACAGCAAGCAGTGCCGGAGCACACCGTACTACTTTGCCGCTGCCCGATAGCGCCCTCTGAAGTAATTTGTGAAAATCTGATATACAAAGCCTCCGAGATTGGTACTTGTAGTTGCCGTGCTGGTCGCAAAACGTATACAAATGAGTAGAAAAATTTACCAAGAAGTAAAGCGGTATGTCTTTGAAAGTTATTTTTTTTAACAGCGCGACTGCTTACTCTCCTGACTCATGCAGAAGTGGTGGTCATGGAACTCGCACGCTGGTAACCTTATCCTTCAGGGCCAGCTCGTTTGTTTTGTCACATGGCTTCAACTTAGTGTGATAGCTAGGCAGGGGTACATACGGGCGTTTCCTGCCCACGGCTGGTTATGTTTTCATCCACTTTTCTTTCTTCTTATTTACATTCCATTTGTCCTAATAACTTCCCCTGTACATTCGTTGGCATAACTGTCTGTTAGACCTCATTAATATTGTGTTAAAAACGGAAAAACGAGCCCTTAGGTATACACTTCTTATATATATATATATATATATATATATATATATATATATATATATATATATATATATATATATATATATATATATATATATATATATATATATATATATATATATATGTGAATGTTAAATGTAGGAGTGACAGTCAGCGCCACCAGTAGCCATGGCGGCGAATGTGGCACACTCTTTATGACCCTGTTTGGCGTCACGTAGCACCTTAACACATTACTGGCTGGGAGTTGACCAATCGTTTCTGGTATACAACCTAAAGGCACCAAGTCTGCCAGTACGACACTCTCGTTAATGAGTAAGGAAAACAAGTGTATACTTAAGGGTTCATTCTTCGTGTTTTGACACAATATTATTGAGATCTAATAGACAATAATGTTAAGGTAAATAGAGGGGAACTTATTATACCGAATTGTGATGTAAACGTCAAAAAAGAAAAGTGGGAGAAGAGATAACTTACCATGGGTAGGAAACGAACCCGCTACCCTCGAATAACGTGTTCGGTGCGGTGCTTCAAGACTGAGGTACCACGGAGCTAATGACGCGGGCACTTTATTGGGCATATATGTGTATTTTAAACGTGGGAGTAACAGTCAGCACCACCAGTAGCCATGGTGGCAAGTGTTGCACAACCTATAGTACCCTTATGTATATATATATATATATATATATAAATATATATATATATATATATATATATATATATATATATATATATATATATATATATATATATACCTAAGGGCTCGTTTTTCCGTGTTTTGACACAATATTAATGAGATCTAACAGACAGCAATGCCAAGGAATGTACAGGAGAGGTTATTAGAACCAATGGAATGTAAATAAGAAGAAAGAAAACTGGATGAAAAAATAACCAGCCGTGAACAGGAATCGAACCTACGACCTTCGAATAACGCGTTCGATGCTCTAACCCCTGAGCTATCCACTTCTTTGGGTTTATATGTGAATTTAGAAGTAGGAGTGACAGTCGGCGCCATCTATAAGCCAAGCGACGAGTGTGAACCACTCTTTTATGAGCATGTTTGGCGTCACGTAGCACGTGAACTTATTACGAGCGGGCAGCTGACAAATACTCCCTCGTATACAACCTAATGACACCAAGTCTGCCAGTACGAGGGTCTCGTACTGGCAGACTATATATATATATATATATATATATATATATATATATATATATATATATATATATATATATATATATATATATATATATATATATATATATATATATATATATATATATATATATATATATATATATATATATATATATATATAGATGAAATAGATGATCAGAGTTTCTTCCGGCTACCGTAATAAAAGTTATAAACTTCGAGAATAGTGCAGTATAGGAAACAAAACAATAAAATATTTATTTAATCCTAACAGTTTCGGCTGGTGGACCAGCCTTCTTCGGAGGATCTAAGTCCTCCGAAGAAATGGTACGGGAACTTGTACCATTTCACTTAGATCCTCCGAAGAAGGCTGGTCCCCCAGCCGAAACTGTTAGCATTAAATAAATAAATATTTTATTGTTTTGTTTCCTATACTGTTCGTTCGCCTTCACTGGGAATCCAGCCATTTCCCCTGAGGATCAGCGATTATCTTGCCTACGTGCTACGTGCCCGGTCCATGTCCATTTCTTCTTGATTTTAGCTATGACGTCCTTAACCTCGGTGTTTTTCAATAGTTTGTAAACAACTGACAGTAAGCTGATCAGCCTACAACTTTTGATGTCCTTGATGTCTCTTTTCTTATAGATTAAGATGATGTTGGCGTTCTTTTGCTTCTGGTACCCTTCCCGTCAAGAACGCTTCGTAAATGAGGTGGTCGATTTTTCTGACACAATTTCTTAGCCATCATTCAGATGTCTGTTTTTACCTTATCCTCACCAGCGACTTTGTTTCTTTGGATCCATTCTAGTGCTTTCCTTACTTCCCCTGTCGTTTCTGGTATATTGTCGAATTCAACTGGGATATATTCTTGCTTTTTACGATATCACCCTGGTTGTTTCATTTTCTGTACAGCTTTCTGTAGAACTCCTCTGCCACCTCGACTATCCTATCCGTGTTGGTTAGGACATTAACTTCCGTGTTTTTTAACACGTACATCAGATGTTTGCATATGCCCAAGTTTTCTTTTGCAGATTTCAGGCTTCTGCTGCTCTTTACAGCCTGCTCGATTCTCTCTATGTTGTACCTCAACGTCGGCTACCTTACGCTTATTGATTAACTTCGAAAGCCTCACTATCTCTATTTTGTCGGTCGCATTTGAGGTTTGAATGGTTTGTCGTCTCTTAAATAAATATTTTGTCTCCGCAGATAGTTTGCCAGTGTTCTGCCTAGTGATCGTACCTTCCATTGCACATTGTTTGATGATACTAGTAATATTATCGTTCATTCTATCCACGCTAACGTCGGTTACCTCGTTTAGAGCAGCGAATCTATTCTGAAGCGAAAATCTGAAATCCCGTGCTTTCCCTCTCACTACTAGCTGATTAATTCGCTTCTAGCGTGTCAGTTTATGTATTTACTTTTTTAAATCTATAGGTGAGATTGCGGACACTTTGAAGCCAACAATGTCAAAATTTAGCGAAACACAAAGAAGTAAGGAGAGAATAAACGGGTGAGAGGGAGGGTCATTCAGAGCACTAAGCCTGCCTAAGCTCGCAGGTTCTGAAATTTAAAGCTGTGCCAAGTTTTTCTATCGATAGCAATATATATGGACACTATCGGCTGTTTTTTTGCCGCCGGCGTCAGCGTCACCGTGATTCACCGTATATGTATTCGCATCTATATATATGAAAAAGGGGCGACTTGGGGATGAATTGCTATTCATAATTACCCAATTAGACATGGACAGCAGAATGGTATCGTAAAAAACCTCGGAAGAGAACAGCTTTTGGAGATAGGTAATAGTGCACTTGAAGTTGTAAAGGACTACGTCTACTTAAGACAAGTAATAACTGTGGAGCCAGACCACGAGATTGAAGTAACTAGATGAATAATAATGAGGTGGATCACATTCGGCGAGCGCCCTCAAATTATGACTGGTAGATTGCCACTATATCTCAAGAGGAAGGTTTATAACAGCTGCATCTTGCTGGTACTTACCTACGGAGCAGAAACCTGGAGGCTTACAAAAAGAGTTCAGATCAAATTGAGGAACGACACAGCGAGCGATGGCAAGGAAAATGATAGGTGTAAGTTTAAGAGACAAGAAGAGAGCAGAGTGGATCAGGGAACAATACGAGGTTGAGGATATCATAGTTGAAACAAGAAAAAGAAATTGACATGGGCTGGGCATGTAGCGCGTGGGCAAAATAACTACTGGTCATTAAAGATAACTAATTCCCAGAAAAGGCAAGATTGGTAGGGGAAGACGGAAAGTTAGGTGGGCAGATGAGATTGCGAAGTTTGTGGGTATAAAGTGGCAGCAGCATGCACAGGACCGAGTTGACTGGCGGGACTTGGGAGAGGCCTTTGTCCTGTAGTGGATGTGGTCTGGCTGATGATGATGCTGATGATGAATTCACATTTGGTGCGGCAGCAGTGCTCTGAAAGTATCAAGCTCCTTATCATTCTTCGAGTGACGTTCTAATTTCTTCCTGTCACATTGCTTCACCCTATCAGCGAAAGTGTGACTTTTTATAGGTTAAGACCCCTAAATCAGCCGTACATTCGGCCGTTATGTGGTAACAATAACGTTCACACAATCCGTTATAAAAAGACGTTTTTTCATCGTTTCCTTCAGTTATTGACATCGGAAAAACTGATGTAGTTCCTTGTGCATACGTTTAAAATGTCTGGAAAGCGAAAGTCATTTAATTTTTTTCTTCTAATTCGATCATGTGGATGCAACCAACCTCCAAAGAATTTCGCACCTAGTGGGATTTTGCACGGTCTCAGTGATCGGAGAGATTGCAGGATTTCTGCACGTCACGTGCTGCCAAGTTCCTCTCAGGCATGACCAAATGACGATTTGATGTGATGACGTCATCATTTATCACCCCATTGTGATGTCCCAGTTGCGTCACTACGATGTCATTATGGCATCTGCTATTTTCGCGAGCGGTGACCTCACGATGTCATCATGAGGTGACATCGATATATCATGAATTTTCGTATCACTCGCGTTGACCCTGATGGCCACTTTTCGTGACCATCAGGGTCGACGCAATAGCTAATCAGCTAATGTAAGCCGCTATTCAGACACGCGAAATCAACAGCCAGAACAGACCAGTCGCTCCTATCATACACTTAACAGAGCATTCTGTACTGCGTTTTGAAAGCCGAAAAATATTTGTATGAAACTTTTCCTTCGCTGCTGCGCTCTAAATCACGTAAGTTTTGGAGCATCATTAGCGGAACTAAAATGCGAGATATCCAATTAATCCAGTGTGATGGTCCAGTCGCTCCTAGCCAGTGATGCAACGTTCTAAGTAATATCTTTGCTGCACGATTTCATAACAGCATCCCCAGTCTGTTTTCACATTCAATAAGCGCCTATTTCTTGCCAATGGTCCCCATTTTCAATGATGCAGTTGGTTTTGAAAGACTTGTAGCAAACTTGAAAGTGTCATCATAGAATGATCCACATTGCATTTCGTCAAAAATGTTGAAGTGTACCCAAGTCTATTCTTCTTTATTATTGTCAAAAATTTTTAAGTCATTACAGACTTCCCCGTGGCCATCTGACTGGAAGGTTGGCAAGGTGGTCCCTGTGGACAAATCTGGTGATGTACATTCCCCCAATAACTACCAGCCCATATCATTGACATTCATACCAGTAAAAATGTTAGAAAACGTCATACACTCACACCCCATTGAATATCTTGAATCACACTCTTTCTTTAGTATTTTTCAGCATGGCTTCCGAAAAACAGTTTCATGTGAAACACAGTTGCTGTGTTTCACTAATGACTTGTAAATTAACGCAGATCTTGAGTTTGATACTGACTGCATATTCTTAGATTTTGCGAGAGCATTCGACTCCGTTTCACATGAACTACTGATTTTCAAACTTACTCAGCTGAACATCGACCTCGAAGTACTTGCATTGATCAAATAATTCCCCTCTTACCGCAGCCAGTATGTGGCAGCTAATCATTTTGTTCACCTAATTCCGCAGTAACATCTATAGTGTACCGCAAGGGTCCATTTATGCCTGTTGCTTTCCTTCGTTTACATTAATGATTTACATTATTGTGTTTCTTACTCTGCTGTCCTTCTATTCGCAGACGACTGTGTCCTCTACGAGAAAATAACCAGTCATGTGGATCATCTTTAACTTCGACGTGACCTAGTTAGCGTATTCGCATGGTGCAACACATGGTTCATGACAATATATCGAAATGTAAGAGCGCGCAAGTTTCCCGTTGCACTATCACCCACTGTCTGCGTACTTATTCTCTCATTACCGTTCCATTACCATCTGTGGACACTTATGAATATCTTGGTGTTCACATGTCTTCTAATCGTTCCTGGAATAAACACACGGAATATGTGATTAAGAATGCTAACCACGTGATTGGTTATCTGCGCCATAACTTTTCCTCAGCTCCATCGTGACTCAAATTAGCATTGTATAAAACATTGGTCAGATGCAAATTGGAGTATGAATGTGCCATAATGGGACCCAACTCATGCCATTATCATTAAATCTCTCGAAGCCACTCAGACGCGCAGCACGTTTCGTCTTAGTGAATTATTCACTTCATTCCAGTCTCACATCCACGAAGAGCACCCTAAACTTGCCTGATCTTTCATTGCTCCGCAAATTGTCTCGTCTTACCCTTTTTCATAAAATCCATGATTATAAAAGCCATTTGAAGGACGCCCTCTTTCATCCACCTCGACTAATATCACCAAGGACCGACCATCGCTTCAAGGTGGGCTTACCCTCCTGTCGCACGACACCGTGTGACGATTCATTTGTGCCAAGGACAAGCACCGCCTGGACCCACCTTCCCGCCTCCATCACCTGTCTAGCGGACCTAAAGGACTTGAAGCTCGCCGGACATGATGCCCTTTAAATTGTCTTTTTCCCGTTTTTTGTTTCTTTCTCTTTTTATTTAAACGGCACTTGCGATTGTTTGCACCACTTTTTTCGGTAGTGCCTTCGGGCCTTGAAACTACCTTTAAATAAATAAATAAATATATATATATATATATATATATATATATATATATATATATATATATATATATATATATATATATATATATATATATATATATATATATATATATATATATATATATATATATATAAGTGTATACTTAAGGGCTCGTTTTTCGTGTTTTTACACAGTATGATTGAGATCTAACAGACAATAATGCCAAGGAAGGTATAGGGGAAGTTATTAGGCCAATTGTAATGTAAATCAGAAGAAAGAAAAGTGGGTGAAAAGATAACTTGGCGTGGGCAGGATCCGAACCTGCGACCTTCGAATAACGCGTTCGATGCTCTACCACTGAGCTACCACGACAGCTAACCCCCCAGCCACTTTATTGGGTATCTATGTCAATTTAAACGTGAGAGTGTCGGTCAGTGCCACTATTAGCCATGGCGGCGAGTGTGGCACAATCTTTATGAGCCTGTTTGGCGTCACGTAGCACGTGAACTTATTACTAACTGGCAGCTGATCAGTAGTCCCCCGTATACAACCTAAAGACACCAAGTCTGCCAGTATGAGACCCTCGTTAATGAATAAGGAAAGCAAGTGTATACTTAAGGGCTCGTTTTTAGTGTTTTTACACAGTATTATTGAGATCTAATATAAATAAATAAATAACAATATATATATATATATATATATATATATATATATATATATATATATATATATATATATGTATATATATATATTTTGCAATAAAAAGAACACCTGGTACTACACAAACTATTTATTTAGGACAAACCTGTGACTGTAACTCAAAACTAAATGGTCAGCCAAAATGTCTCTTGCTCGCTGTCTCAATTTCGTCGGTCTCTTCCTCTTCCCCTGGAGTCTCGTGCCGGTCCCGTGGCGTAGCATCGTGGCGCGTGCAGGACGGCGTTTCATGGCGCGGCTTTCCTGCTATTTGTGTGGTGGCTTTTAGAACGCAAATCGTTGCAAGCGTCTTCTGCGAATATCGAACAAGGGCATTAGTCCCCCTCCTAGCACGCATCGCCCCGGTGCGTACAGCCGGCTGACAGTTTATAAACAATAGGACTTGTCCTTGTTTTAGACGACGTGAGTCAGTTCGCTTGTTCAGTTCCTGTCGTAGCACGGTTTCATCTGTACTACATGTACAACTTCCGGGACATTCTTGCGTCATGTTTTGCATACTTGACCTTCAGGGATCACTTTGTAGTTTAATGGGCCCAGCGGACGAAGAACCCTGTAAGGTCTAAAATAACGCCGCATAAGCTTTTCTGACAAGTCACGTGCACGTACAGGCGTCTAGACCACACTTGGTCTCCAGGGGAGTACTGAACGTCCCTTCGTCTTAGATTGTAACGGTGCGCGACGACGTCCTGCTGTTGAATGATGCGGTTCCGTGCTAGTTGTCGCGCCTCTTCTGCCCTTTCTACACATTCGCTTTTGTCAGGGTCCCCTTCATTCGTGCTGTTGACAGGCAGCATCGCGTCTAGTGTCGTTATTACTGTCCGACCATAAACAAGTTGAAAAGGCGTGAAGTGGGTTTTCTCTTGAACTGCAATATTGCATGCAAGTGTAGCATACAGTAATATGGTGTCCCAAGTCCGACGCTCGACGTCCACATACATCGCGATCATGTCAGCAAGCGTCCTATTCAGCCTTTCAGTAAACCCGTTAGTTTGCGGATGGTACGCTGTAGTTCTTCTGTGGTCGGTGTGCGTTAGTTTCATGACAGACTGTACTAGCCTGGCAGTGAACGCAGTTCTTTTGTCAGTTATAAGGACTTTAGCTGCGCCATGTCGCAGCATTATCTGGGTCACAAAAAACTAAGCCACTTCATTTGCCGTTCCTATTGTGAGAGATGCCATCTCGGCATGCAGGGTCATGTAGTCAGTCGCTACAACTATCTAGCGCTTCCCGAACAATGGCATAGAAAATGGTCCTAGCAAATCCATTCCAACCTGCTCAAATGGGACTTTCGGTGGCTCTATCGGTTTCAAAAAACCTGCTGGCTTTAGGGGTGGTACTTTGCGTCTTTGGCATTCTCGGCATGATTTTACTTAGTGATGCCCTGTATCCATCAATTTTGGCCAGTAATATCTCTGGCGGATTCTCGCCAAAGTCCTACTAATGCCCAAGTGACCTGCTGATGGGTCAGCATAGCACGCTTCTAAAATTTCCGCTCGCAGTGACGATGGTATCAGAAGCAGGAATGTTTCACTGGTGTGTTCGAAGTTTTTCTTGTAGAGAACGTTGTTGCGGAGAACGTAGGAACGTAGTACACGGGCGAAAACTCATGGTACTTGACTTGCTGCCCCTTTAAGTATTGAATGAGCAGAAGTAACTTTGGGTCCGTCCGCTGATTATGAGCCATCTGTGACACATTCACAGCTCCAAGAAATGCGGAATCTTCTTCATGCTCAGGAGATGATGTCTGGACTGGGGCTCGTGACAAGTAATCTGCGTCATTGTGCTTGTGGACAGACTTGTAGGCTACGGTGATGTCATATTCCTGTAGACGCAGGCACCATCTAGCAAGTCTTCCAGATGGATCCTTGAGGTTTGCAAGCTAACACAACGAATGATGGTCGCTGATGGCTCGGAATAGTGTACCGTATAAACATGGATGGAACTTACTGATGGTCCATATAACTGCGAGACATCCCTTTTCTGTGGCTGAATAATTATTCTCAGTTTTCAACAGATTGAGGCTTGCGTAAGAAATAACTTTTTCTTCTCCGTTCTGCCACTGAACAAGAATAGCACCGAGGCCAACGTTGCTGGCGTCCGTATAAATGACTGTTTTGGCATCTTCACCAAAATGACCGAGTATGTTAGGTGACTGCAAATGCCGTCGTAACTCAGAGAAGACGTTTTCTTGCTCTTGGTGCCAGATGAATGGTACACCTTCCTTCGTAAGCCGTGTCAGTGGTTCCGCAATCTTGGAGAAGTTTTCAACAAAGAGCCTATAATAAGCAGAGCCTTTTTGTCTCTTGGCCTTGGGAAATTTTCGACCGCAGTGATCTTATCCGGGTCTGGGCGGACACCGTGAGAACTGACAATGTGCCCGAGGAACCGAAGCTTACGGAATCCAAAGTGGCACTTTCCGGCTTTGATTGTAAGTGCAGCCGTGCGAATAGCGTCAAGTACTGCTCTCAATCTCTGTACGTGCTGCTCGAACGTAGTAGAAAAAATTACTACGTCATCAAGATAGACAGGGCATGACTGCCATTTGAGGCCGGAGAGCACAGTGTCCATCATTCTCTTGAAGGTAGCGAGAGCAGAACACAAACCAAATGGGAGTACTTTGAACTCGTAGAGTCCGTCGGGTGTCGCAAACGCCGTCTTCTCACGATCTAGTTCAACTTCTATTTGCCAGTACCCGCTCTTCAGTTCCAACGATGAAAAAAAAGTGAGCATCGCACAGTTTATCTAACGTATCGTCGACTCGTGGGAGTGGGTACACGTCGCGCTTCGTGACGAAGTTGTGTTCTGTAGTCAACGCAGAACCGCATGGTGTTGTCCTTTTTCTTTACAAGTACTACCAGTGATGCTCATGGGCTTTTGGAGGGCTCTATGACATCGTCGTCGAGCATCTCCTGTGCTTGATTCTTTATCGCCTCCTTTTCTTTCGGAGCTACTCGGTATGGATGCTGCCATACTGGTGTAACATGTCCTTCGATTACAATGCGGTGTTTTGCTACGGGAGTACGTCGGACTTTCGATGAAGAGGAAAAACACTCTGCGAATTTCTTTATCAACTCCACAAGCTGGTCTTTTTGCACAGATATATATATATATATATATATATATTTGTATAGGAAAGAAGACGCACGTACGAAGTGATTTTATTGACGTTTCGGCCGTGGGTCCGGCCTTCATCAGAATACAGTTTGTGGCACGAGTGCAAGCGTCTGGATCACGACCCCACTGAACAATTTAAATCTCTTGTCCAGAGCACTTTGCTAGAGCTTCTGGAAAACAAAAAAGGTGCCTGACAATGCGATTCATTCTCTTATTCCCTTAAGTCCTGTTCCTGGTTGTTTTTACCTTTTGCCTAAAATACACAAGATAAACAACCCCGGCCGTCCCATTATTTCAGGTATAGGTACTGTCACAGAAAAATTGTCCAGCTATGTCGATTCTCTGATCAGTTGTATCCCAGCATCACTTCCGTCTTACGTAAGGGACACTACCGACTTTGTTTCTGGTATAATTGATCTGATTGTTCCTCAAGGTTTCTTTTTGGTCACGCTAGACGTAGCGTCTTTATACACCAACATTCCGCATGTAGACGGAATAGCGGCAGTCGCCAGGTCCTATGAAGCAGCATCACCGGGTAAATTCATCGACAGCAACACATTAGCAGTATTGCTCAGGCTCATTTTAGAGCTAAATAACTTTCAATTTGAAGGGACACACTATGTCCAAGTTAGCGGCACGGCAATGGGTACGCGTATTGGACCCAACTATGCCAATATATTCATGGGCCATCTTGAAAGTGAATTTTTGCAAACCCGCGCGCTGAAACCTTTTTATTATAAACGTTACATTGATGACATCTTCCTTATTTGGCCGCATGGTGAACAGGAGTTGCTTTCCTTCATATCTGACTTTAATGATGCCCATCCATCAATATCATTTTCTCATACCTATTCCACATCAACGCTTAGTTTTCTTGATGTAAGCATTTCGATTGTAAATGATAAGCTATCCACTGCTCTATACAGGAAGCCTACAGATCGGCAATAGTATTTGCACTTTGACAGTAGCCACGTGAAACATTGCAAAACTAACATCCCTTACAGTCAGGCCTTACGCTTTAAAAGAATCTGCTCAGAGCAATGAGAGTTTCACAAAAATTGCAGAACACTAAAGGATGCTCTAGTCAAACAAAAATATCCGCCTCAATTAATTGATGACGCAATAAAACGTGCCGACATGCATAATCGTAGAACGCTGTTGTGCGCTGCTAAAAACTCAACTCCCTCACCACAGACAAACTTAGTCCTTACCCATTGTGCGTCAGTTCCGCGTGTTTCGAATGTGCTGATGTCACACCTGTCCCGTTTATTAGGGAGGCAATCGCCGGGCTAATTCCAAGAGCCGAAGTATCGGCCCCCCGAACCGCACCACGAAAGCGTGGACAATTTAGAAGTGGTCCTTATTGGTGCGCCAGCGGACGCCGGCTGTGGCCCAAAGAACAAGACAGAGCCGAGAGTTGATAAACAAACAAAATTATATTCTCATTAACGGCAAATCAAAAACAATACACACGTATGCACACTCCACAATAGTTACATATAATACGTCACCAATCAGACAATGTACTACACAGTACAATCAACCACACTTGAAACAACGGACACAGACAACAATACGCACTACAATGCAGTCGCATGCATTGAACAACCAAGACACTTAAAGACTAAAGAGATATAAAACCTATTCAGTCCAAAGTCCATGGAACAAAAGTCTGAATGATACTCTTCCGAGAATCACTCACTCAAAGTCCAGCGTTGTTGTCGTTCCGCAGCTCTCGAAGTTCTCTTCCAGGAAACCTCCCCGGAGTTTCTCTTCCAGGAAAACTCCCGTCTTCAATAGGCCACTCTCCAAGCTTCAACTTCTTCGCCGGAAATCCGTCGGCTTCACACACGCAGCTGTTGCCCGCGTCTTCGCTCGATAGCGGTAAACCCACGCTCTTGCCTGTAGCTCGAGCCGTCCCTACGGACCAAAAACTTCGCCGACTACACGGCGGACTCTCTACGCACTCTGGCGCTCACTTCCGTCTCCTCCTGTTCCGTCACTACGGGCAGAACCTTCGCCGACTCCACGGCGGAATTCCTACGCGCTCTGGCGTTAACTTCCGTCACCTCCTGTTCTGTCGTCTCGGCCGCTCGATTAAATACCTTCCGCGCCACCTTCCAGAAATTTCTGGTCATTTCGTCGGCGCGATACGCGGCGAAAGCTGGGAAGAGGGCGAGACAGTTGGAATGCCCTCTCCGGCCGGTGAGTCAACTCGGTATGGCCCCGCCCACTTCTTTCTGGAAAAATCGCGGGCTTGCTGGGCCGCCGATGTGGGGTGAGGAGGTTCGTCTGCGGAGCCGTGCTTCTGCGGGAAGAGCGCGCGCCCGGGAGCCCTCGATGTTTGCTTTCTTTTTTTTTTCTCTTTTTACCTCGCGGCGTTTCTGCCGCCCGTTGTCGCAAGGA
Source organism: Rhipicephalus microplus (assembly GCF_043290135.1). Classification (NCBI taxonomy): domain Eukaryota; kingdom Metazoa; phylum Arthropoda; class Arachnida; order Ixodida; family Ixodidae; genus Rhipicephalus; species Rhipicephalus microplus. The sequence goes on along the minus strand of NC_134710.1, from coordinate 49,474,257 downwards.
TTTGGCGGCGCGCTCTTTTTTAGCGCTCGTTCTGTGACACTGCCCCCCACTTTAAGAATATTATCTCATAATATTCAAAACCACACAAACGAGCGCGAACAGTCACCACGCATTCTCACAGACTGTAACACAATCCGTCGCTCGTGACACGTCACATTCACAATATATCACGCAATACAATTGTACATTGTAATTCAATTAAACAACACGTGAAAACACAACCACAAGCACATGAGTACAACACTCCACCACACATTCCCAATAATACAAATGTACAAAGTTCTCTCAGTACAACAAAGGTACAATACTATACATCACATCACAGCACAACACTTCGACACTTGTGACACAGGATAACACAACGTTAACACAACATATGGCACTCAACACTGCCAAACACATTCTGATTCGACCTCAGCACTTATCCTGAATACTTCGAACAGCGCTTGCGCCCCTTTTTGCGGTGCTCGCTCGATCTCTTCTTGTGCTTCCACGTTCTTTTCCGGCGAGCCCTTTCCAACGACGATATCTGAGGCGTCGTCTCAGCCATCGTTGTCTCTTCCGACACCGTTAACGCGTCATTACATTCGTCGGGTCCTGTCTGTTTATTTACCCGCTTGATCATGCCTCTACATTTTGCCCGGCTGGCCAACTCCGTCTCCTTTACACTGTCGGTCGGTTGAGGTCGTGCCGACGTAAGTCCGGTTGCTCGGCCCGTGAACTTATTCGACGCGATCGTCTTCTCCTTCGCTGTCTCTTGCGCCGCGGCTTGGCCTTGGGCTCTAGTGAGATCCGTCACGGGCTGCTCCTTCACTGTGTCTCGCGGCCGCTGTGTTGGCGAGGGCTCTAACTTCGGGTCTTCTCCCAAACATGCTGGATCACTTGGCCCTCGCGCCCTGTCGATGTTTCCGATGACAAGGTCATACAGGGGGGTCGTCATGCATAGCGCAGTAACCTTCCCGCTGAAGTACGGGGTTTCAACCTCAATTTCTGCTTCGGGAAGCATCCGGACCGTACGGTCAATTAGGCAAACCGGTTTCGTTCTGCCTGTCAACTCTCTTTCCCGTACCAAATTTCTCCTCACGATAACCGTGGAGCTACCGGTGTCTCTTAGAACCGTAATCTTCTTGCCTGCAATCTTTCCAGGAAGCGTTGGCATTCCCTTCGTAACACCGGTTGGCTGTTTTGACATTACAGCCCCCACAATAGGAATTTTCTCCCCATTCTTCAACTCTACGAATCCATCAGTGACGGCATTATTATCAGATTTCGGTGCCGCTTGCACACAAGATACCTGGTGAGTTTGACTCACTCCGTTCCGACAAGCGTCTGCTTTGTGCCCAGTCTGACCACACTTAGAACATTTTACTACCGTAGGGCTCGTAAAGATCGTTCGACAGTTTTTCGCGCGATGACCCACTCGGTTACACAGAAAACATCGCTGAATGCTCTCTGGTGCACGCTTCTTTTCTTCGGGAGCCAATTTCTTCGAATCATCGGGACACTCCTTCTTGACCTTGGCCAAATTAGTTCCACCTTGCGCTTCCAAGAATTGATCAGCCAATTCAAGCATTCCTTCGAGTGATTCAGCCTTCCTCTCTTTCAAGTACAGCGACAGGCTTGGGTGGCAACTAGTAAGAAATTGTTCTCTAATTAGGAGCTCTCTAAGTTCATTGTACTCCTGCGCAGTCCCTGAAAGTTCAATCCATCTGTCGAAATAATGGCAAAGTCGGGCGGCATACTGCGTAGCCGTCTCACCATCAGCTGGCTTTCCTGTCCGAAATCTGTCCCGGAATCCTTCCACAGTGAATCTAAATTGCTTCAACAAAGCAGCTTTCACCTTTGCATAGTTGGCTGCATCGGTCGGCGTCAGCCTACCGTACACACTGAGCGCTTCACCACTCAAGCAAGTACTCAAAGCAGTTGCCCATTGATGTTCCGGCCAATTCTGGCTCTTCGCAATCGTCTCAAATCTGTGGAGGTACGCGTCTAGGTCGTCCTTCCTTTCATCAAACGCTACGAGCAGCTTGCTTGGGTTCAAGCGGAAGCCGTGATCTTCCCGTTCGCTGCTTTCAACTCTAGCTTGGACGGGAGTTTCGTTTCGCTGTTGCAAACGGAGCCGCTCGAGTTCAATTTCGTGCTGCCGCTGCCGTTCCCTTTCAGCCATCTCCGCTTCTCTTTCTTCTTTCAGCTGGCGCTCCCTCGCTTCTCTTTCTACTCTCGCCCTTTCGGCTGCCAACTTCTCTCTCTCCAGCTCCAACTTCGATTGCTGCTCTCTTTCTTCCTTCAGCTGTCGCTCTTTTGCCTCTCTTTCTTCTTTCAGCTGTCGCTCCTTTGCTTCTCTTTCTTCTCTCGCCCTTTCAGCGGCCAGCCTTTCTCTCTCCAACTCAGCTGCCTTTTCTTCCTTGGCCCTCTCTTTTTCTTCTTTTTCCTTCTGGGTGACCCACTTCCGTAGTTCGGCGCCAGAAAGACCCATCTTTTCACCAAGAGCAACTAACTTTTCGAGATCCATTGTGTCTCGCAACTCGCAACTAAAACCTTGCCGCGTGCAAAAAGTATCTGCCTAAATCAGTCTATCGGAACACTCCCCTGCACTCGTTAACGAGAACACGGAACAACACACAAAATCGTTCCGATAGCACTATCAACAACTCGAGGCTCTTTCTCACTACTTTGGACACACTGTGCACCAAAAGGTCCTGTTTCGCGGACGCCAGATTAATTGTCACACCTGTCCCGTTTATTAGGGAGGCAATCGCCGGGCTAATTCCAAGAGCCGAAGTATCGGCCCCCCGAACCGCACCACGAAAGCGTGGACAATTTAGAAGTGGTCCTTATTGGTGCGCCAGCGGACGCCGGCTGTGGCCCAAAGAACAAGACAGAGCCGAGAGTTGATAAACAAACAAAATTATATTCTCATTAACGGCAAATCAAAAACAATACACACGTATGCACACTCCACAATAGTTACATATAATACGTCACCAATCAGACAATGTACTACACAGTACAATCAACCACACTTGAAACAACGGACACAGACAACAATACGCACTACAATGCAGTCGCATGCATTGAACAACCAAGACACTTAAAGACTAAAGAGATATATAACCTATTCAGTCCAAAGTCCATGGAACAAAAGTCTGAATGATACTCTTCCGAGAATCACTCACTCAAAGTCCAGCGTTGTTGTCGTTCCGCAGCTCTCGAAGTTCTCTTCCAGGAAACCTCCCCGGGGTTTCTCTTCCAGGAAAACTCCCGTCTTCAATAGGCCACTCTCCAAGCTTCAACTTCTTCGCCGGAAATCCGTCGGCTTCACACACGCAGCTGTTGCCCACGTCTTCGCTCGACAGCGGTAAACCCACGCTCTTGCCTGTAGCTCGAGCCGTCCCTACGGACCAAAAACTTCGCCGACTACACGGCGGACTCTCTACGCACTCTGGCGCTCACTTCCGTCTCCTCCTGTTCCGTCACTACGGGCAGAACCTTCGCCGACTCCACGGCGGAATTCCTACGCGCTCTGGCGTTAACTTCCGTCACCTCCTGTTCTGTCGTCTCGGCCGCTCGATTAAATACCTTCCGCGCCACCTTCCAGAAATTTCTGGTCATTTCGTCGGCGCGATACGCGGCGAAAGCTGGGAAGAGGGCGAGACAGTTGGAATGCCCTCTCCGGCCGGTGAGTCAACTCGGTATGGCCCCGCCCACTTCTTTCTGGAAAAATCGCGGGCTTGCTGGGCCGCCGATGTGGGGTGAGGAGGTTCGTCTGCGGAGCCGTGCTTCTGCGGGGAGAGCGCGCGCCCGGGAGCCCTCGATGTTTGCTTTCTTTTTTTTTTCTCTTTTTACCTCGCGGCGTTTCTGCCGCCCGTTGTCGCAAGGATTTGGCGGCGCGCTCTTTTTTAGCGCTCGTTCTGTGACAGCTGAGAAAGCACCACAATATTCTAATGCAAAGTGAACGCTTAAGAAACATTTTCACCCAACCACCTAAAGCAGTGTATCGCAAAGCTAAAACTATTCGAGACATATTCTCATCGTCATCATCGTCGAAAGCAGACAGTCCTGACACGATCGGGTGCCATCCTTGCCAAAAACCGCGATGCAAAGTATGCCCTTACATGCGCACATGCCAACAGGTCACCAGTATTGGTTCCAACTTTTTCTTAAAAATCAAAGGCAATCTTGACTGCGATTCTAAGAACGTGATATACATGATAGAATGTGCGCTATGTGAAATACAGTACATTGGTCAAACAGAAGGGCCTTTTAGACTGCGTTTTAACAACCATAAATCTCATGCTAACACCTTGCCCCACTTGCCCATTTCAAGACACGTGCACCTCCCTGGCCACTCTTTTGAAAATCTACAGGTCACATTACTAGAATCTGGTTTCCGCACAAATCATGATAGAGAAGCCCGTGAATCATTCCTCATCTATAAGTTCAACGCCGTCGCATCTGGTCTGAATGAAAACGTAGGAAAACTTAGTTGCCTATCTGCGTAACCTGTATCACCCTGTCCATCTTTTTTCAACCTCGCTCAGCAAGTCGCACTACATTGTCTGTATCGGTTGATTACGTAGCAGCTTTGTAACGTCTGTCACAGAACGAGCGCTAAACAAGAGCGCGCCGCCAAATCCTTGCGACAACGGGCGGCAGAAACGCCGCGAGGTAAAAAGAAAAAAAAAAGAAAGCAAACATCCAGGGCTCCCGGGCGCGCGCTCTCCCCGCAGAAGCACGGCTTCGCAGACGATCCTCCTCACCCCACATCTGCGGCCCAGCAAGACCGCGATTTCTCTCGAACGAACGGGGCGGGGTCAGACCGAGCTGAGTCATCCGACGCGGAGGGCAGACAAACCGTCTCGCCTCTCCCCAGCCTTCGCTGCGTATCGCGCCGACGAAATGACGAGAAAGATCTGGAAAGTCGCGCGCAAGGTATTTAACCGAGCAGCCGAGACGAGAAATCAGGAGGAGACGGAAAGTTAGCGCCGGAGCGCGTAGGGATTCCGCCGTGGAGTCGGCGAAGGTTCTGCCCGTAGTGACAGAACAGGAGGAGACGGAAGTGAGCGCCAGAGTGCGTAGAGAGTCCGCCGTGTAGTCGGCGAAGTTTTCGGTCCGTAGGGACGGCTCGAGCTACAGGCAAGAGCGTGGGTTTACCGCTATCGAGCGAAGACGCGGGCAACAGCTGCGTGTGTGAAGCCGACGTTTTCCGGCGAAGAAGTTGAAGTTTGAAGAGTGGCCAATTGAAGACGGGAGTTTTCCTGGAAGAGAAACTCCGGCGAGGTTTCCTGGAAGAGAGGCTTCGAGAGCTGCGGAACGACAACAACGCTGGACTTTGAGTGAGTGATTCTCGGAAGAGTATCATTCAGACTTTTGTTCCAAGGACTTTGGACTGAATAGGCTTTATATCTCTTTAGTCTTTAAGTGTCTTGGTTGTTCAATGCATGCGACTGCATTGTAGTGCGTATTGTTGTCTGTGTCCGTTGTTTCAAGTGTGGTTGATTGTGCTGTGTAGTACGTCGTTTGTTTGGTGACGTATTGTATGTAACTATTGTGGAGTGTGCATTTTTGAGTATTATTTTCGATCTGCCATTATTGAGAATATAATTTTGTTTGTTTATCAACTCTCGGCTCTGTCTTGTTCTTTGGGCCACAGCCGGCGTCCGCTGGCGCACCAATAAGGACCACTTCTAAATTGTCCACGCTTTCGTGGTGCGGTTCGGGGGGCCGATACTTCGGCTCTTGGAACTAGCCCGGCGATCGCCTCCCTAATAAACGGGACAGGTGTGACAACGTCTTTGTCATATTTATTAGTATTTTATAGTTTTTTCCCTTGATTTCACTGGTCGGACTACTCTTCATGTTATGTGCTTTATCTTTTATTTGTAAACAACGTGCTCACCACGTGCTCGCGCATGGAAGCAATATCTTTTTACTCGTAGATTAGGTGCCCTTCATATTGTGTGACTTGCATATATATATAAATATATATATATATATATATATATATATATATATATATATATATATATATATATATATATATATATATATATATATATATATATATATATATATATATATATATATATATGTATATATATATATATATATGTATATATATATATATGCCTATATATCGCCTTTGATGCCGGTTTTCATATTAGTATACTGAGGGGGCGCGTGGAAGAAGAGGAGAACGAGGTTGGCACGAGCGGTGATGATCGGCCAGATACCTGGACTCTCGCATTCATCATCTCCTGTAAATAAAGGCATCGTACCGTAACAAGATTGATGGAAGGTGCGGGGTACAGCGGAGCGATCCAAGGCGAACGATCACGGAAGCGCTACCTCAAGAACTACGCCGAAGCCGCCGACTGCCTGGTCGACCACCGCTCTCTATGGATCCGATTGCTGACGGCGACACCACGCATCTTCGTCTTTCGCTGCGTGGCCCCGACACATGGTACCACGAAGATTCTCTGGGAGGGTCGGAGAAGACGTCGACGAATGGCTGAAACACTTCAACCGTGTGAGTAAATACAACTGTTGGGATGCGGCCTCCCGGTTGTCCAACGCCGGACTGTTTCTTCAAGGGACGGCGTTGGTGTGGTTTGAAAACCACGAAGAAACAATAACGACCTGTGAAGCGTTTGAGAAAGAAATAGCGAGCTGCTTCGGGGACCCATTGATGAAGAAAAAGAGCGCTGAGCAAACTTTGATGCAGCGTGCTGAAGTCCCCGGTGAAACATGCACAATGTACATTGAAGAGATTCTGAAATTGTGCAAGTCTGTAGACCCACGCATGAAAGAAGATGACAAGGTAGGGCATCTTCTCAAAGGGATTGCTGAGGATGTCTACGATTTCCTCATCGGTAAGGACACCTTGGCGTCTGTAGCGGACGTAATACAACACTGCCGCACGTTTGAGACCCTGAAGGCTAGGCGCATCACTCCTAAATTTGGTAGACTTGCCAACGTCACCACCGTTGCAAGTATCGACGTCCCTCCAACATCCTCCTGTGATCTTGCCTCAATGATCAGGCGAATCGTACGCGAAGAACTTGGACGACGTGATGCTGTCAACCCGCCGAGAGCACCTGCTATCAACACCTCCCCGCCATACGACGCAATGTGTGCTCCCGTTGATGCCACGCTATGTGATGCACCCCAATCAAGAGCACCAGAGCCTTCAACTGACAACTTACATCATCGCCGTGGTTTCCAGAACGCCTCCCGCCAACCACCTTTAATGGTGTCTTCGTGGGACGATCATGGGCACATGGCGCCTCGTGGAAGGTTTGGCGACGTGCGTGAGGCCCCTGTGTGCTATAACTGCGGTTTCTATGGACATCTGGCTCGATTCTGCGGTCAAAGGCGTCGTCCCCTGCAGCGCTACTACGAGGGATCATCAGCTTCTTCTCGACAAAACCGCTGGCGCGGTGGTATGCGTTCAATGCGGGACGCGTACGTTGGGGACGGCTTCCAGCAAACGACCCACAGTGATACACATGTAGGACGCAATTTCCACCAGAATTTACGCAACGACTCGCCTTCCTCCGTGCGAAGCTTGACGCCCCCCACAACACGCCGGTTCCGTTCCCCATCTCCTGGTCGACGCGTCACCTCCCCGCCTCCGGGAAACCGGGTGGTGTGGCCAATAGAGGTGAGGTCGCCGAACATTTGTCACTACATCCGCCTATGCCTCCACTCGTTTTTATGACGCAAAATAGGGTCCCCGTGCTTATTGATGGACTTCCTTTGATAGATACTGGAGCAGCTGTTTCAGTGATGAGTCTTAACTTCAAATTGCGGCTAGGACATAAAGTGATGTTTCGCTGGGAAAGTTGTGCATCATTTCGTGCAGTGAGTGGGGAGACAAATTGCCCGATCGGTGTGTGTGTTGTTAGTGTCACTTTGGGTGACAAGGTCTTCGAGGCTGAATTCGTCGTCCTGACCAGCTCCACCCATGGCATCATCTTGGGCATCGATTTTCTACGCGAGTGCAGGGCTACTGTAGATTGCGGTGCAGGCGAGATTATGCTATCGGCATTTACTGACAATCCTAGGTGCTGTCAAGGATCTATCACCGTCATTGAGGATGTTGTCTTGCCGCCCAACTCGATGAAGACCGTACGCGTTGACGACTCTGCCTCGGACGCCGGAAAGTTTGGTGTTCTTGTGGAGCCCATTCCTCTCAATTGCGCCAAAAAATGTGCTCGTTCCACATTGTGTTCTGTCGATCAGGGATAGGCGATCGGCTTTATGGGTGTCGAACTATTCAAATGAACCTGTTTTCATTTTCATTTCATTTTATTATACTGTCAGCCCCATTTGGGCTATAACAGGGGTGGAAAAAACCAATATACATACAAAAAATAGGTACTCTCTATACAAATTTTATTATACATAACAATGAATGACAAGAAATAGCCAAAGTACTCTGCTCATGAGGACATAGAATTGTAGTGTTCCTACTTAAAATAACGGAACAGCATTAAAGCTTCAGTATGGAACTGGCGTCCATCTTAATCTGCTTTATTTTTCACTTCATCCTCCTCTTCTCTCCTGCCCCGGCCCTCGCGCTTCTTCATCTTCTGTCCAAAGGCTCATACCGCTTCACCCTTCCCGCTTTCTTTTAATTACCCCTCCTGGGGTAATACTTGAAGACATTCCCAATTGAAGCACATTCAACAGATCCACGTTCACCAGTGTACCAGACAGTCTTCAAAATTCCGTTCTGGGTGGCTGTCTTGGTCACAGAGTAAGGCCCATAAAATTTGGCACTGGAATCTCTTATTCCTTTTCTCACTAGTACGAGGTCGGTGACTTGAATGTCTGGCATGTCTGCTCGATGCCTCTTGTCGAAATTCTTTTTCATTCGTTTTCGGTACCTCTCCTCCTGTGATTTTTGTTGCCTCTCCTCGACAATCTTGAGGTTTTCCAAGAGTCCCAACTCACGGTCTGCCTGCAGAATAGGGGTCTCTCCTGTAGAAGCGTACTGTGGACTGCACCCCAAGCCACTTGTGTAGGATCGGTTATGATGTTTTACGGCTGCTTCTAAAGAACATTTCCATCCCCCAGGAAAACTATCGTACATCTTGATGTATTGTTTCACGTCCCGTATGGCACGTTCTGCAAGCCCATTCGCCGCAGGATGGTATGGCGCACAGAACTTGATCGATACATTGTGATCTCGAGCCCATCTTACTAGCTTTTCACTCTTGAACGCGGGGCCGTTATCGCATACGATTGTCCGCGTAGTTCTAAACATGTCCCTTTCGAGAAGGGTTATGACGCTATTTGCATCTTCTTTTCCTGCTCGTGCCGCGACCATCCTGGTGCATTCATCTATGGCCAGCAGAAAAGCTTGCGTTTTTCTGACTCCTTCCCGTTTCTTGTTAAGTTCGGCGAAATCCAGGTGAACTACTTCAAAAGGCACGTTCGAGTGGCAAGGTAGTATCATGGTGTCCGTAGGCTGTTTATACTTGACTTTGTGTACTTGACACACATGGCATGAACGAACGTACTGACTAACGTCTTTCTTCATGTGAGGCCACGTAAACCTCTTGACCAACTTGTTGTAGGTACGCCAAAAGCCGTCGTGTCCTCCAGATTCTGGGCTATCGTGGTACAAGTAAAGCACTTTGGAAACAAGAGTTGGTGGGACTTGATACCGACCTTCCGTAAAAACCAGTTGTTCTGAGCCTTCCCACAGCTTCACTTCATTGATTTCTTCAGATTTTTCTGTGTTGTTTTGTACCATCAATCTTGATAGAGCATCTGCATCGGTTAAAAGCGGTCCTGGTCGGTGCGAGATGGTAAAGTCAAATTGCTGCAAGTAATTCACCCATCTGGCGATACGCCCTTTAGTTTGGGTCATATTCAAGAGATGAGTGAGTGCCTGGTGATCGGTGAACAAAGTGAACTTCGTACCTTCCAGGTACGTGCGGAAGTAGTCAACGGCCTTCAGAACCGCCAGTGCTTCTTTTTCCGTAGTAGTGTAGTTTGTTTCAGACGGCTTGAAAGTGTAACTGTAGTAACCGACTACGTGTCGCTTTTCTCGGCCAGATGCTTCAATACATTTTTGATACAACACTGCACCAGTCCCATAATGTGAGGCGTCAGTGTTCAATTCAAAGGGTAAAGTGAAATCTGGTATACGCAGAACGGGGTCAGAAGAAATTCTGTGCACCAAGTCACGGTAGACTCTCTCACATTCGTCACTCCATTCAAAGGGAACTTCTTTCTGCGTTAAGCGCGTGAGGCATCTAGTTTTGACAGCAAAGTCCTTTATGAAAGATCGGAAATGTCCTGCCAATCCCAAAAACACACGCAGTGAATGGACGTCATATGGTTTCTTCAACTGGGAGATCTTCTCGACGGACTCTTGTTTTGTGCTTTTGGTGTTCCCATCGAAGACTCTTCCAAGAAACACCACTTTTTGTTGAAAGAATACACTCTTCTTAAAATTAACCTTGAGATGTGCCAAGCTCAAGGCGTTTAACACCTGAGACAGATGGTCCTGATGCTCAGCCTCTGTTTTGGAGAAGACTATAATGTCGTCTATGTACACATTACAAAAAACACCAAGGAATGGCTTTAGGACGTCGTTCATGATCTTCTGGAACCACGCTGGCGAGTTTTTCCAACCGAAAGGGAGCCGGTTGTATTCGTAGAGATCGAATGGCGTGATAAAAGCGGTGTACATTTTTGTTTCTTCGGTTAGTGGGATCTGCCAGAAACCTTTGCATAAATCGATGCGGGAAAAATGTCGGCAACCCCCGGTCTCATCTATAATTGTGTCGATCTTCGGCATAGGAAATGGTATGAGTTCTGTCTGACGATTGAGAACCCTGTAGTCGGTGCATAATCTGAAGGTTCCGTCTTCTTTCGGTGCGATCGTTATGGGAGAAGCGAAGGGTGATACCGAAGGTCGTATGATATCAGCATCTAGCATCTCCTGCAACTCTTTCTTGAGCCACATCTTTCGCTCCCTTGACATATTGTAAGGTGCTTTCCGGATGACGGTCTTGTCAGCGAGTTCGAAAGGAACCTTGTGGGACTTCATCGCCTGAGGATAGCTTCCTATGCATACAAGTTCAGGGTAGGTCGTTGCGATATCCTCCGCGCACTTGACAACTCGTAGATTATCTTGTCTACCCTGATTTGTCTCGTTCCTTGCTACTCCTTCTACTAGAACCACATCGTCCCAGTACACGTTGATCTTTAGTTTCTTTATATCTGGTCTTGATAGCAAAAAGTCGTACGTTACCCCCTCTATCACCAACACTTCGCTCTCTATTTGCTGACCCTGGAACTCGATGTTTACCAAGGCCCACTGATCATGCAACGTTACTTTTCCATCATAGCCTTGTACTCGTAGAATTCTTCCACTATGCAAGCGATTTGCATCCACCAGCTTGGCATTTATAATGGACACAGAAGCACCGCTGTCTACCAGAGCCATCATATGTTTGTTTCCTACTTTGACGGGAATGTGAAGTAGGCTAGAGCAACTTAAATAAACAGTCTCATTTGGAGTCATCGGGTGGGACTGATCACCCTCGTTTATTAGTTTTTTTTTTGTCGAATACTCCTGAGCTTCAGTGTCGATATTATTCACTCGACCTCTTGGAACACGCCAGGGCAAGTTATCTGTGCGAGTTGCGAGGTGGCTCGGTTCTCGCTGAGCGCGGCTTGACCAGTCCGATTTACTCCGACTGAAACAGCTGCTTGACTCGGCGGTTATGCTTGTTTCCGAAGCTGATGGTATGTTCTGAAGACACGCGAGGAGGTCATCTAGAGTCTTTGGTGACAGTATTTGCACTTGCTTCAACACGTTAGTGTGCAATCCATGCATTATTAAGGCAACTACGGCCGTAGATGGAAGCAAAGGCTCCGCCAGCTTTAAAAGACGGCGTTTCTCAAAGAAGTACTCGACAAGGCAGCTTTGCTCAGACTTGAAATTAAGCGCCGTGTTCCATCTTTCTACTGGATTGCTTCGGAATGCAGTCAAAAACTTTTTCCTCCACTGGCTCCAAGAGTCGTCACTGTCTTCCAGAATGCATGTTTCATACCACTTTCGCGCAACACCTCTCAAGTAAACGCGCATGTTGGTGATTTTAGCCTCATCAGAGAGCCACTTGTTTTTTCCAGCGGCATATTCGTAGAAATCAAGCCAACTTTCTGGATTTGAAGACACACCGTCGAAAGCATCAGGTTCTACGAAATTAGGTGTCGGTCTCTCAGCATTCAGAGAGCTTATAAGAGATGTCATTATTTGGTTTTGTTGAATCATCTGTTCCTGTTGCAGCTGAAAAGCTTTCAAAACGAGGCTCACCTCTTCCGTCGAAGATCGTGATCCTGAGTGTTTTCGACGCGCTGGTTCAAGAACTAGGTCGTTGAAGGTCGCCACACGCAAGTTCACTTTCACAGCACCTTTCCGTCGTAGTTCAGTAGTGTCTACGGCTGCCTTTTCCACAACCAGGTTTACGAGTTCTTCCGAGCTGAGCTCACGAGGTAGGTCTACCGCTGCTTCGTCTTGAACTTGGTACTTCGAAAAGATGATCTCCTCGGAGGTCTCGTCTATGAAGAACGTCACCCACATGATGGCTTCGATGGCCGGCTGCGCCAAAATAATGTAGTGTTCCTACTTAAAATAACGGAACAGCATTAAAGCTTCAGTATGGAACTGGCGTCCATCTTAATCTGCTTTATTTTTCACTTCATCCTCCTCTTCTCTCCTGCCCCGGCCCTCGCGCTTCTTCATCTTCTGTCCAAAGGCTCATACCGCTTCAAGAATAAGCAAAATATAAACTATACATCTTTATACACGAAATCCTTTAGGCCCTTCAAGAAAGAAGGTACACATTCCGATAAGACAGTGGAATTCGGCAGCCTGTTCCACTCACTGATCGCCCGCGGAAAGAAACTGAACTTAAAACAATCGTTGTGTGATCTGGGAACCTGTTATGCTACCCTGCGGAATGCGACTCGCCCGCTTCGAACAAAATGCGACCAGTTTTATTGCATCTTTAAGTGACGAGAGAGTAGATCCTATTCGTGCAACGTACCATACAAAAGCCAACTTTCTGAGTATGGTAAACAAGTCGCTATCATCAGAAAAACGTCAAGCTTTGGTCGAAGTCCTTGTGCAGCACGCTACCATATTTGACTTTGCGCAGAAAGAAGAACAAATAAGTGTACCCGAGTCGCGTACTCGCCATGGGATTGACACATGATCCGCTCACCCTATCCGGCAGAAACCATACCGTGTCTCATCTGCGGAGCGCAAGGTCATTACTCAACAGGTAGAAGAGATGTTAAAAAAAAGGGTCATCCAAGAGTCGTGTAGCCCTTGGGCTGCCCCTGTGATTCTTGTCCGAAAGAAGGATGGTACATGGCGATTCTGCGTGGATTACAGACGGCTGAACTCTGTTACTAAAAAGGATGTCTGTCCGCTTCCCAGGATTGATGATGTCATCGATTGTTTACATTTGGCATCGTACTTCTCCTCCGTGGATTTGAGATCTGGTTATTGGCTAATCCCCATGCACCCGAATGACGAAGAGAAAACGGCCTTCATAACCCCAGATGGTCTATTTGAATTCAATGTAATGCCGTTTGGCCTATGCAATGCTCCAGCCACGTTTGAGCGCTTCATGGACTCTGTGTTACGTGGACTAAAGTGGGAAGTTTGTCTTTGCTACCTGGATGACATTATAATTTTTGGCCGTACATTCGATGAACACAAACATCATCTAGACATTGTTCTCACCTTCCTTGAGAGAGCTAAGCTCACCCTGAACTCTAAGAAGTGTCACTTTGGCAGCCGTGAGACTCTCGTTCTCGGTCACCTGGTGGACAAGCATGGCGTTTGACCCGATCCCCAGAAAGTCGCAGCAGTCAGCAGCTTCAAACAACCTCAGTCGGTACGAGAGTTGCAAAGCTTTTTGGGCCTATGCTTGTACTTCCGTCGCTTCGTGCCCAGGTTCGCCGACCTCGCTTACCCTTTGACGTCTCTACTCAACAAGAACGCACGTTTCCGGTGGTCAGCGGAATGCGAGTCGTCTTTTTCGCAACTCAAGTTTGTTCTTACGTCAGGGCCCGTACTTCGCCACTATGACCCATCTGCTACCACAAACGTTCATACCGACGCCAGTGGTGTAGGTATTGGCGCGTCTTGGTCCAACGCCATGGAGCTGCTGAACACGTCGTTGCCTATGCCAGTCGCTGTTTAAGTAAACAGGATCGAAACTATACTGTCACAGAGCAGGAATGTCTCGCGGTCATATTCGCCGTGCACAAGTTTCGCCCTTATATCTATGGACGCCGATTCTCGATTGTCACGGACCACCATTCTTTATGTTGGCTCACTGGACTACGGGACCCATCTGGTCGTCTTGCTCGTTGGGCGTTACGATTGCAAGAACACGACTTTGAAGTCTGTTACAAGAGCGGTCGTCGTCATGCCGACGCCGATTGCCTTTCACGACTTCCCCTTCCGACAACCGAGTGTGACGCTGACAACTTTGATGAATATTTGGCAGTAGTGGATACTCTGTTTCCTGACCTAACAACTTTTCGAGCAGAGCAACGCAATGACAACAGTCTCGCTTATTTTTTTATTTCCGGAACGAACGGTCAACGTGGTTTCGCCGTAAAGGATGGCGTTCTTTACAAAAAGAATTATTCCGGCGCAGGCCCTCGCCTACTTCTAGTTGTGCCTATAAGTCTTCGACAACACGTACTTCGAGCAATGCACGACGACCCAACGTCTGGCCATATGGGTTTTTCTAGGACATTTTATCGCACGCAAGAACGCTTCTTCTGGGCGAAGATGCGTAAACGTGTGACTGCATACGTTGCGAGCAGTGAGCAATGTCAACGCCACAAGCGTCCTACAACTCCGCCAGCCGGACTACTGCATCCCATCACACCCCCAAGTTCACCATTTGACGTCGTAGGTGTCGACCTGCTCGGCCCTTTTCCGCGATCAACGAACGGCAACCGATGGATTGTTGTGGGCGTTGACCACCTCACACGTTATGCCGAAACTGCGGCGATTCCTGCGGCAATGGCCACTCAAGTTTCACAGTTCATGCTGTCACACGTTATATTACGCCATGGATCCCCCGTGTCATCATCAGTGATCGCGGCAATTTGTTGATGGCGGCAATTTGTTGCCGATGTAGTTGAAGGCCTCCTTCGTCTTGCTTCGTGTCATTTTCGTCACACTACCCCGTATCACCCGCAGGCTAATGGTTGGACGGAACGAACAAATAGAACTCTCGTCAACATGATTTCCATGTATGTTGATTCTGGACACAAAACATGGGACGCGATTTTGCCATTTATAACTTTCGCCTACAACACTGCACAGTACGAAACAACGAGATACAGTCCATTTTATCTGCTCTACGCACGCCAACCCCGCACAGCTCTTGACACTATCCTTCCTTTTTCCGAGACTGATCAACCTGCTCTCGCCCAAACCATTTGCCGCGCAGAAGAGGCCCGGCGCATCGCCTGTCTTCGAACTTTCGTTTCACAGAAACGCTCCAAGAACCGTTACGACAGAAGTCACCGGCACGTATGGTTTGAGAAAGGTGATTTGGTGTGGCTTTGGACGCCGCTTCGCAAGCGCGGCCTCTGCCAAAAGTTTCTGGCCAACTACACCGGCCCGTTTGTTGTCCTGGAACGTCTCAGCGATGTCACGTACGTGATATCTCAGCTGTTGTCAACTGGCAGCCGCTCAAGCAAGACCAACGTCGTTCATGTTGCCCGTCTAAAACGCTATTATAATCGCAACAAAGCCTAACTCGCCCGGTGGGCATCGTCTGCAAAGGGGGCATTGCTACGATACTGAGGGGGCGCGTGGAAGAAGAGGAGAACGAGGTTGGCACGAGCGGTGATCGGCCAGATCCCTGGACTCTCGCATTCATCATCTCCTGTAAATAAAGGCATCGTACCGTAACAATATATATATATATATATATATATATATATATATATATATATATATATATATATATATGTGTGTGTGTGTGTGTGTGTGTGTGTGTGTGTTTAGGTGGGGGGAACCACGCAACACACCAGGGGTTCTTATTATGGACGCACCAAGAAAGCGTTCGTTGAAAGCGCACCCAAAAGAGAGACACGTGCGAACGTCGATGTACGAGCTTTCATTTTCTCGGTATTCCTGATGGTCCATGCCGTCAATGCTGACGTGGCATACAAGAGCTCTAAAGCCCCAGCGGGTCAGTGGCGCCCGCCTGTGGTCAGACATTATCTAGGGCCTTTAAAAGGTTATCTCTTATCAGTCCCGAGTACGACTATTGCCACGTATCCACACTGTGGTCACACATGTGCGGCAGCATGGCAAAAAACAACCGGCATTTGTAAAATATAATCCTGCAGTTTTTAGTGTCGACACGTCAGCGTATGGTTATAAAAGATACATATTAGGTATGGTACGAGCGATGTGCACGATGTATATATCTTAATTTGCTGAATGCCGTCTGTGCTCTTTCGCACAATCTTTACATATCGGAGCCTCATTGCGCTCGTTTGCAGAATATCTGTGGTTTAACGTCCCAAAACCACGATATGATTATGGGAGACACCAAAGTGGAGTTCTTCGGAAATTTGAACAATCTGGGCCACGTTCTTCAATGTGTATTGACATCGAACAGTACACGGGCTTTTGGCAATTCGCCTCCATCGAAGTTTGACCGCTGCGACCGGGATCGAACCTACGGCCAAGTTGAGCATAGAGCGGCTCTAGTCGAGCGCCATCCCCATTGCTTCACTGCGGTGGACACACTCTTCAGCCGTTTCGGGTAACGTTGATTCCCAATGAAACTACGTTATTCATGTATTGTAATGGCCACCTGTGACGAAAAAAAAATCAGCGAACAGGGGTTGCCTGCTCGAGCCAGATAGCGAGTTGATGGGCTCGATCACCCTACAGGATGGGCAAAATAGGCTCGATGAAACAACCTTTGCTCATGGGCAGCGCTCATGAAACAACCTTCGCTCATGGGCGTGATCCATCATTGCCACACGTTTGAGACCTTGAAGCTACACCGTATCATGCCAAAGTTCGGCAGGTTGGCGAATGTTGCGACGGTTGCAAGCATTGAGGACAGCTGCAGTATTCATTGGGACCTTGCTACAACTGTGAGGCAAATCGTCCGTGAGGAACTCGAGCGACACAACAAATCACTGAACGCTGTGAAGGCCGAACAGTTCGGTTGCATTTTTAATCAACCTCACGAAGCTGCAACGGTGGTTTCTTCGCTGTCAGCCATGCCAGGCGTTGCAGACAGTCAAACTGATCCCCTACAACAGCACCACCATACATTTCCTGACGACGTGACGCATGACCAACGTGCTTATCGGGGTACGACGACGAATCGGCACTTGGAAGATTGCATCTACTACTCGCATCGCCAAAGGGCGGCTTATCCCGTAGTCTAATACGTCGGTCGCCCTTCACCTGTTTGCTACAGCTGTGGTGCGATAGGACACATCTCTCGCTTTTGTCGCCGTCGCCGCCAGACGAGGTATGGCCCACCACCGACTTGGCCTAACTTTGAAGGCGTCCGCAACAAATATCTTGTCACGGAATTTTTGGTATTACCGCGGTGCACTCATGATGTGATTCTTGGGATCGACTTTCTTCAGGATTGTGGTGGTTCTGTTAATAGTGGCACAGGCGAAATTACGGTGAATAACGCGCTTTTGTCTACGCTTGCTGAGACATCTTTACCGGAGAAAAACTGTTTCGTCGTGTCGAATGATTTTCTTTTAGCGCCATGGTATTTATGACGTGTTCCTGTTAATCTTGCTGTTGCCGACCTTTCATCGTTTGACGCGCAAATTCAACCACTTGCGACGGGTTGCGTGAAGAAAAGCGTACTTGCGCCTCGTTCTCTCGTGACAGTTGTGAACGGAGCATCAAGCTTATGGGCTTTCAATTGTTCTTCGGTGACTGTTGTTCTTCCACCAGATGTGAAGCTTGCCGAGTTCGCGAAATCGCGTACGGCACTATCACCGTTTTAAGCAAAGAGCAGCAGTCTGAAACAAGCGAACCCAAGAGAAGCAGTTCTGAAGAAGAGATCTTAAGAATGACCAGCAAGTCGCTACCCTCACATGAACGCCACGCTCTTTCACGTGTCCTTATGACACATCTTTCGGTGTTCGATTTCATACAAGGTGACACGGAGACTTCACTACCGCGTTCTCGTGCTCATCACAGAATTGACGCCAGATGTACGCACCCCGTTCGTCAAAAAACCTTATCGCGTGTCGTCGACAGAGAGGGCAGTGATAGCTGAACAGGTCACCGATGTGTTTCGGGAAGGTGTTGTCCAAGAGTCATCTAGTCCGTGGGCAGCGCCTGTGATCTTAGTAAGAAAGAAGGATGGATCGTGGCGCTATTGCGTTGACTATAGAAAAATAAATACCGTCACCAAAAAAGATGTGTATCCGTTTCCTAGAATTGTTGACGTTATTGATAGCTTGCATTCCGCTGCCTACTTTTCGTCACTGGATTTGCGATTAGGGTATCGGCAAATACCCATGCACCCAAATGACAAAGAGAAAACGGCCTTTGTGACACCTGACGGCCTTTATGAATTTAATGTAATGCCGTACGGTCTTTGTAATGCACCGGCAATATTCGAACGATTTATGGACAAAATACTTCGAGGACCTAAATGGAAAATTCATTTGAGATACCTAGATGATGTGGTGATTTTTGGCAGCACACTGAACGAGCATAACAGACGTCTCAGTCTTGTTTTAGATTGCATACAAAAGGCCGGCTTGATCCTAAACTCTAAGAAATGTCGTTTTGGTGAAACGGAGACGTTAGTACTTAGACATATCGTTGACAAAAATGGAGTAACGCCAGACCCACGAAAAATTGAGGCCGTCAGCTCTTTTGAACCACCAAAATTGGTGCGAGAATTGAGGAGCTTCTTGGACCTATGTTCATATTTTCGTCGTTTCGTTGCGAGATTCGCTGACGTGGTGCATCTTCTAACATGTCTTCTTCAAAAGGACGTCCTTTTCAACTGGACTTCAGCTTGCGACGATACGTTCCGCCAGCTAAAGTTTCTACTAACGTCGGGTCCCATACTGCGTCACTTCGATGCGTCCTTGCCTACGGAAGTGCATGCTGATGCTAGTGGCATCGGCATCAGTGCTGTACTTGTGCAGCGTCATCAAGGAGCTGAGCACGTAGTGGCTTATGCCAGTCGCTCTTTCAACAAAGCTGAACGCAACTATACCGTAACAGAACAAGAATGCTTGGCGGCTGTTTTTGCGGTACACAAATTTCGACCTTATATCTATGGACGTCCGTTCACTATCGTTACCGAACGTCACGCTTTATGCTGGCTGGTGAATCTTCGTGACCCGAATGGTCGACTGGCACGTTGGGCTCTTCGACTTCAGGAGTACGACTTCGTCATCTCGTTCAAGTCTGGTCGCCGCCACGCAGATGCCGACTGTCTCCCCCGCCTTCCCCTGAAGACGACTGAATGTCAAGAAGACGGTTTTGACGACTGTTTTGCCTCCATTTTCCCCACATTCCCAGACTTAAGTACTTTAAAGAAAGAACAAGAAGCTGATATTAGCTTGGAGCCATTACTTGCCGTGGCATCACGTCCTCTAGCCAACGGCCGCTTTTGTGTACATGACGGCCTTCTATACAAGACAAATTATTCGGCTAAAGGCGCAAGCTTCCTTCTAGTCGTACCACAGAGCCTACAATTTGACACACTGAAGGCCATGCATGACGATGCGACAGCTGGTCATTTGGGGTTCGTCAGAACTTTGAATAGGACACAAGGGCGCTTTTACTGGTTCAGAATGCGGGACACATTCAAGCACTATGTCGCAAGTTGCGAACAATGCCACTGCTACAAGCGGCCTACGACTCCTCCGCCAGGTCTTCTCCATCCGCTGCCACCTCCTGATCTACCATTTGATCAAGTTGGTATCAAATTTTCGGGTCCATTTCCACTGTCGTCTAACAACAATCGATGGGTGATAGTGTGCGTTGACCATCTGACTCGTTACGCGGAAACTGCAGCGATACCATCCTCGACAGCAGTGTGCGTAGCCACGTTTTTGCTTAGATTCATCATTCTTCGGCATGCCCCTCCCAGAGTGATCATTATATATCGTGGTCGGCAGTTCGTTGCGGACGCCATCAAAGAACTGGTTCGTCTGTGCAATTCGCAGTTCCACCATTCATCCCCGTATCACCCTCAGACGAATGGGCTGGTAGAACGTACGAACAGAACTCTGACGAAAATGTTGGCCATGTACGTATCGTCTGACCACAAGGATTGGGACGACGTTCTCCCCTTCATTACTTAGGCGTATAACACGGCCAAACATGAGACAACAAATTGCCGTCCCTTTTACCTTCTTTACGCACGTTCACCGGTAAGCTGCATCGATACTATTCTACCATTTGACTTCCATAGCGACTAATTTGTTTTCACGACACTCTGCCTAGCCGAAGAGGCCCGGCGTATTGCTCGTCTTCGTACTGCGGCTTCGCAACAGCGATCAAAGGAAAGCTATGACAGCCGCCATCAGTCTGTATTATACTGCAAAGGAGACTTTGTGTGGTTGTGGACGTGACAACGTAAACGAGGCCTATGCGAAAAGTTTTTACCTCAGTACCCATTCGTCCTTGTTGATCGCTTGAGCGATTTTACATACGTGGTAGCACGGCTGACATCAGCTGGCCGTCGGTCAAACCGGACCCAGCTGATACATGTCACCCGCCTTAAACGGTACCACCCTCAACATGCAGAATGATTCATACTCGCCCAGCGGGATTCGTCTGGGAGCCGGGAAATGCAACGGGTATGAGCCGAGAGAGGAGAAGAGGAGAAAGACGTGAACTGGTGCAGATACCAACGCCATTAACTACTGAACCATCAACTTTGCCCAGCTAATAAACACGCTTCGACTTTAACCATAACAATATTTATAAGTATGCACTTAGTGGTTGAACGGCGCACTAGGGGCTGGATTTCGCTATCGCATTCAACTGTTGAAGGCGAAGCTTAAGGGTCTCCCATTTTTTTTACATGATGACGGAAGGTCCTGCAACATGAGGATGGAAGCTCGTTTGGAGTGTCTTCACGCTACAAATCATAGTGTCTTCATCTGCGGCCGTAAAATGAAAAGGTCAAGCGTAGTCTGCCCCAACGCAGGAATAAGGGAAGAAACCCGCCCGGTTCGCATGGTGGCGTGAGAGAGGGCCACACAATACAGCCCCGCACAGCACAGCACAATTAGAGTGAACTAAAATATAACCTTCCAGAGCACTGTAGGGCAATGACATCGCCGAGGGGGCTCGCATTTCTCTAAACCAGCCATGTAGTCAGGTGCAGTGGTAATGCAGCTGACGGCTTGCTCCCAGGTGGGCCAAAGCTCGGAGTTCAGAAAACGCTCATGAAGAAGGTTAGAAAGCCGTCGGCTAATTGTTCGGTGCGCCTCGTAACACGTAGCTAGCGGCTTTACTGCCGAGAGCCCCTTCTTGGCCATGGAACCATCAAACTCGGTCGGGAGTACCCGAAAGGGTTAAATGATATGCGCCGATAGCCCTGAAGGGTTCAAAGCACTAGCGCTGCTCCAAGTCCACTTGGGGGACCCTGAACAAAACAGGGCATACTTTGCCCGTAGCACTCTGATTGTCCAAATGGCGCTAAGTCATGAAGGTGGATCATAACACTGTGCAGAGGCGATGTACATTCTTATCAATGTCAACGCTTCGTTTGTCTCCTGTCTGCCTCTTAACGCAACCGTCAGTACCTTTCCAATCAAATAATGGAGGGGGGGGGGAAAGCTAGCGTTTATTTATGTATATTCACCACAATTTTCATAAAACACAAGATGGTATCAATATGACAGTGGCTGGAACCATTTGGCTTGGCTAAAGGCCCAGGTTCTAAACAAGCCAGTGTAAGCAAGACGCTCGAGTGACGTAGTAGGATACAAATTAATGTTTAGCTCGTTTAAGTTGCAGTTCTTTTGCTATTAAAATGAAAATTTATACAGTGGTTCAAACAGCCGGTATACGAAATACAGTACCAAATAAATAAAATTAGGCTACGTAACAAGTGCATCAATATAACTAGCGTTAACTAGATCACAATATGTATTCGAAAGTGTCCTTTCAGATAATCAAAGATAACTAAGTAATGTTGATATCTATTCAAAGTTTCCTAATGACGCGCTAGATTACAAAAACAAAGTTAAAACCTTGTTCTTGAGCCTGCTGGTGTTGTTGAATGTTGGAAATAGGAAAATAATAAGAAACGCAATAGCAAAAAATAACGAAAATAAAAAAGATATCTCTGTAACTTCATCACATGTAGGCGTGTAAGTCCTTCTGACCAGCTTTCACAAAAGCAGAGTTCGGATGAAAAGTTATCGAAACCCGCTTCGTCTATGAACATCTACGCTTCCGAGCAAACGCTGTTTGCTGTGCTTGTGTCCACCTGTGGGTGACAAATGCACAGGAATGCTGGCGGAATATTTTTACGGGAGGCTTGGTGGGCCAACTCCTGGCTACACCGCGGCACGTGCATATTGCTTGGTCCATATCCGCCCTCGCTCACGGTTGTGCTATCCCAGTAGAGCGATGCGAATTCTCTGCTGTAGTGGTCTGTGAGGAGAAGGCGCCTCGAACAGAGGATCTCGCATCCGAGACGCGAATCGCTGGGTCACAAGAGCCGACTGAACTGCAAACTGTGGACTCCTTTTAGCTCTACTATCAGTGAGAGCCATTTAATTCTTATCGTGTATCTTTGCGTTGTATTTAAAGAGCCCGATTATCACAGACTGCAGAACATAGTCTGTTATCAGAAATTTTCTATAATTCGACACTTTATTTTGGTACCGTATCCCTCGGGTAGATTGGGGGGTAGGTGAGCAGGGGCGTAGCCAGAAATTTTTTTGTGGGGAGGGGGGAGGGGGTTACACCAGCTTGACTGGGGTCGGGCACATGCATCAGTTTTCCTTTGTGACGCGACAAACAGCGGTAGTTTGAGCAGGTTGCGTACATGAATATTAAAATCTTGAGACTCCCCCTCTCCCCTTGCGTGTACTTGTGAAGAGAGTAAGTAAAAGTAAATTAATCGCTGTAAAATACAGTGAATGACAGGTACAAGGGCCATTTGTAGCAACAGCCTCTCTTCGCACCATTGAATGGGCTTGTCTTTGAAAACGCATCATTGCAACGACCCGCTTGATCATAGAATACATTAGTAACCGTTAATATCTGTTAGGCGCAGATGGCGTAGTCCTCGTCGGGGCGAAGTGAGTTTCACAAGTCAAGGACGGCTTCACTCACAGTGTGTAATGAAAGTGACTGCATGCCTACGGGAATCATTTTTATTGTCAGCTCTACATGTCAAGCAGCCCTGACGCAGTGACAGCTTTTAGTCAACATTTTTTTACTTTACTGCGCGCATACACGCATGCTTGCGATACGCAATAAGCATTTTTGTAGCTTATGATGCACGTTTGCAACACGATTTCGCTCGAGTTATTATTCGGGCCGACTTTCTTGCAACATTAGTTGACTGTGACTTTTGATAGCAATGAAGTACTCCAATCCCAGAGGTTTTATCATGCAATCTGCGATAACAAGGTAATCATTGTTGAGAAATGCTCCCTTGGTCTCATGCACCTGGAACCAGAATATATACCTATTTACATAGAAATAGCCTGTTCGCTGCGTATACGCGCTAGAAAACCTAAATACGCGCAAAAACACGTAATGCTTTCACTCCTTTATTTTTCGTAGCTTTCATCGCTCTGCTCCCTGAAAAGATAGCGTTGCGGTAAGGTGTTTTCCGTATTTTGCAAGCGCGCTCCCATCATTTCCATTTACGTGAACGAATTCAAAACTGTACAGAATAATTCACCACGTGGCATCAATATGTCATGTGTAGACTGTTCTAATTAGTACATGCAGTCATGTTTACATGCAGCACTTACGCCGCCGCGAACAGGAGCAGCCTCGTACTACACAAAAAATCTCCAGTGACCGCTTCACTAGTGGTGAAAAAATGAACTCCGGTATTGTTCAGAGCATAGTGCACTATAATCAATTTCCCAGAACACGTGAACTCCAACGGGAACTACCAGCATATGCAACACGAGTTTACTTATGCTGTACACTGCACCATGTATGCCTGGTGGTTGTCTGTTTCGAGAATTCTGATTCGAGTCACTGGAATTTCACTTCTGGCATCAGCTCCTTCGCGTTCATTCACGTTTGTGGTCTGGGACCACAACGAAACTTAAACTATATACCATACTTCCATAGGGGCGCAATCACGAACGCGAGACGTTTCGCGCGCAGAGTAAGATACTGGGCGAGTGTGACCTTAGCGGCACCTGCAGAGAAGCGGACGAAATTAATACATTTCGAATCTTTCCACGAGGGAAGAAATGAGTGCTAGTGCTTAAGGTTGTACTTTGCCAGCCGACATGTATCGTCGGTAAAGTTTTCGATCCTTGTATTGAGTGTCACTACCCAAACTGAGCTGAGCGCATTGCTCCCTGTAGCAATTCGAAGTCACCCCCTTGAAAAACGCTTGCTACACGTATTGCTGGGTAGTTCGTCTCTGTGTCAATCAGCGTACTTTTACGAGACTCGATGGCACCACGGAAATGCCGTAAGGTAACTCTTGATGATTATTTCACGAAAGGCGATGATGCTCCGAGTGCACACTCAACAACTGGCGAAAACGCTACAGCAACTGAACGAAAGGTCCCCAGCTGTAGTTTTGCATCTGCCTGAATACGACTCGTGTGCCAAAAGGACTCCTGAAAACCAATCAGAGCATGATGTATGAACGCAAATCGTAATTCCTGACAACGACATTCGTCCTTTCGTGTTTAACAGGCGAAGATGCCAGGAGTTGCAGCACGACAAGATTACACGGTATTTGCTAATGACGACATGGAAACCGGGTGCTAACTACAGCTTTCCCTCAGTAAGCACAAACTGAAGTTCCAGCCTCACTGGAAAGAAATATGTTTCCTGGATGCTGGTGCATGCCAAATATCAGGCGGGAGCTAGGCGTGTGTGCTTTTTGAAAAAAAAAAAAAAGCTCTGGCGAAGGGACTCGCCAAAGTCTTGGTGCAAAGCTTGGTACTCTCTCTACTCACACGTTGGAAGAACGTGCTCGAAACGTTCAGAAGCCTCAATGAGTGTGACTACCACAAGAGTGCTGCTATATACGTGCGAGATTTTCTAGATGCACACAAAGGCGAGTCAATCGCTGAAAAGATGGAGTCATCAGCGCAAGGACAAAATCAATTAAACAGGAAAAGCTGATCTCCATTATATACATTTGTCATCTTCTGTGGGCAACATGTGATTATGAGAGATGGTCATGAGAACAACAATATGATTATGAGAGACGCCGTAATGGGATGCTTCGGAAATTTTGCCGTTTTGGGTCTTTAACGTGCACCTAAATCAAAGTGCACGGGCCTCGAGCATTTTAGGCTACATCCAAAATACGACAGGCATTCGATTCTGCGACCAGCGGGTCAGCAATGGAGCACCATAACCACCGGACCATCATTGGCGGGTAGTAAAGAAGACGGGTTGAATAATGTCGCTATGCACTACTTTTCGTCCAGCCGCAAGGGCGCAAGTTAAACTGATTGAGATATATTTCTGAAATCACTTTCACACGGTGGCCGAGTAATTTCGTTCTCTCCCGTTGCCTACTCCTTGCTTTTCGGTGGCACCTTTCACTTGGAGACGTGGTTCGCGGATACGAAAGGTGTGAACGGCAATGCAACAACCCAAGTTTGCATGTAACAATACTCGTAAATTTTGAGTAACTTATGTGGCATATGACACGTATACTGCGCAAGACTCTTCGTGTCAATATAAAAAAGATAATCAACAGTATTCTGCTGTGTCATTTGTCTTTTCGCCGCGTACGAGAGACACTGCTTGCACAGAGTTTGTTTCATTTCTTATTGAAAGATATGGTCACTGTGTATATTGTTCTTAATTTTACATGATAACATGTCCACCCTCGTTTCTTCATTCTGTGCATTTCTTGTTGTGCGTTATGTCGCTATTTGCAGAAATCGCTTGGTGTGTTCTTCTAGTCATGTCAATGTGAAGAGACGAACAGATATGAAGTGAATCAATATACGTATTTTTATTTCTTCGTATATTTTTTCAGCTTTATGTTCCTTATTCTTGCGCTGTTTACCTCGCTGCAGAACAATAAAACTTTTGCTTACTAGAACTGCCCCCACTACAATTCTCATTATGCTGATTTAGCTTTATGACCATCATGTTTTTATTTAGCAGCTTTATATTTACATAATGAGTGTTTTATTAGGCCTTTGTAAGGCTGTGATTTGTCTGCACGTTTGCCTGTTTTGCACCTTCTCAATAGACAACTCTTCGAAGTGCCTTTAGCAGTTAAGGCATAGTAAATGTATGTAGCAATATATTGCACACTCGCATACAAGCAAAGTTTAATAGATAAACCAAATATTCTGTCACGCACGCGCGCGCGTGTGTGTGTGTGTTTAGTTGTTTGCATAACGTGCGAATATTCAATACAAATGTTATCCTTTGGCTTGAGTGTTTCTCAGCACACGTTCCAAAAATTACACTGTAATATGCTTGAACATTGTTTATCAGACCTAAGAAGTGTGTCTGGCTTTTACCATTAAAACGAACTTCTGCCTAGTGAAAATTGTCGTAGTGATCGACTCTAGCGAGACCTGTTTTGGTGAGTACAAGTACGACCACCGCTGCAGCATTAATCCCGTAGCCGAGCTAACTTAAAACACTTAATTGTGGCCGAAATTTCTGCCAAAAATCTCGCAGAGTTTCAAAGCCTTGACAAACACCCCGACACGTTTGTCCCATTCTTTCGTATGCAGACGTGATTCACTGTAAAAGTGCCCAGGAATTTGATTGTGATAGTAGCACCGCTTAGTTTCTAAATAATGTCAGCGTGAAGCGAAGGAAAAAAAAAGGTGGGTAAGTGGCAGGAGGCGGGGGGTAGCGCGAGAAATTTAGGGGGGGGGGGGGGGTTCAAGCCCTTCATTGGCTACGTCACTGCTGGCGAGAATAAGAAGCGGCTCCAGCTCACTCGTGCACCCCCCCCCCCCCCCCCCCCTATTTGCGGCACCACCCCTGTTCACTCATATATACTCGCACTCAGAAAGTTCATATAGGTGCGAGTGAGCACTTATGGGTCAGTGTACTGAGCTATCCATGGCTGTTTGCCCCATTTCAGCCTGGTTTTTAGAAAATCGCACAACACTGCCACATTGATGGGTAAATTCACCTTCTTCGCTTACATAAAAATATAAGTTCATCAGTAAAAAATATGCTACGTTTGCGCCCACAGAGATACAGTTGCTGTGATTTTTCAACAATTGAAGGACCCTACATAAACCCATTGGCTAAGTAATTGTGAAATTCCAAAAGATATATTTGCCTTAATTAGTATTAGCCAGGAGTGAGTCAGACTGTCAACAAGGCTTCCATTCTGGGTGTTGATACGTGTTATTACATTTTTTTGCGCTTGTGGTCAGCGTCTTCGTCTTTTTATTCCTGCATCATAAAGCTTAAAGGGTGCCTCGAGTATAGCGCTTTGTTTCTGAAGGTTCCAACTTCGGTGTACGAGTGCTACGCCAAATGCGGCTTTCTTGCTCGTAAGAATGAGTGGGTAAACGCCACCGCAGAAAGCCATTTTGTCTGTGTATCGCTCTTTCGCGTCAGCGTCCTATTTCATGGCGTATAGCCGAGCGCTCATTGCCAACGGCTGCAGCAGCTTGATAACCAGTAAATTTAACATCTTTAGAGCCAAAAAAAAATTAAAAAGAGAAATTAGCAGCAAACACAGCTTGTAGGCATTGGATGGACAAGGATTCAGGAAGGCGCCAGTCGGAATCTCCATGGTCGGAACCGATCCCATGCAAAATGGTGGTCACATGGTTGCCAGCATGGCCAGCGTACTTCCCGCTATCGCTTCCGCCAATTTAAGGTCATGTGAATACTCATAACCATGATTTTTATAGTCATTTGCACATCTCCGGTATAAGAGGTCAATTTTATTTCATTACTTGCTTACCCAATCATACGAAACAAGATGTGGCATTGTTCCCAATACCACTTTTGCGTGTGTCGTAATAGTGAAAGCTGTTGAAAAGAAGGGTGCCTTTCATAAAGATACAGAAACACACATAACTCATACTTATCAGAGGTGCTCTTGCAGAACTGTGAAAGACTCGCAATGCGTCGGCAACACTTGCGCAAGACAAAATGAACAAAATGAAGTAATATGCCTGATCGCAATGCCCACCAAATTTTTTTGGCTGGCGTAACAGATTTTATTAAAGCTTTGATTATGACGACGGGGCCATTGCCGGGGCCTGGTCACTGGGCCTTGAACTTTTGTGCAACTACCTTGGACATTAGGCGTCCATTGGACTTTCGGTTGTGTGGTAGCTCGAAGATTACAACAGGGTCCTGGTGTTTTTTATCCCTTCTAGACGCTTCCACATTCCGCACGTCTCTGTCATCTTCTGAATAATTCAAAGAGACAAAAAACTTCCAGTTAGAATTTCAGTAAGCCCACAAAACAAAGTAATGTAATTTCTGACCCGGATGTGTTGGGTTTTCTTAGTACAGGATTGCTTTTATCATGAAATATCTGAACACACGTCGACCTGACACAAGTTACATGGTACTTAAGAAATGTGTCCACTATTATTAAAAAATACAGAAAAGACTCGAGGTATATTTGTGCTACCTACGCCTTTTCCTCTACAGTGGCTGAAAGCATCTTCAGATGCGTACAAACACTGATTGTGGCAGCAATTACAGAAGTTAACACAATTACCTTTTTTTACCAGAGAAAAGAAGCAGGCGAGTGGGTGAATTTAAGTCCTTCTAAGTCCGTCGTCACTTTGAAATTTCTGAAAGGCGCCCACTGGTAATCACCGCGAAGCGATGAAATATGACTAATTTAGCAGGTGAAACTGAAATCAATGCAGGAAACAGCGCATCTATACCATTCACTTCGAAAGCACCCTCAGGGACGACACTTTCCCTCGTATCGGAGGAGAAGGGTAAGCGAGCGTCAATAAATGGTTCTGAGGCAGGAAATCGCTGTCCCGCAACGAAGTATGTAGATTGACATAAAATAACAGATAGGAAAACAGTGTCGTCACTGAGGGTGTTTTCGAAGCGAAGGGTAGATAGACTGTTGGATGCGTCGGTTTCTATTTCGCCAGCTAAATTAGCCAGATTTCATCGCTCCGCGGTGATTAGGCGTGCCTTTCAGAAATATCGGAGTGGCTATGGATTATTCGCTGAAAGAACTCGTATTGACCTATTTGACTCAACCGCCTATTTCCATTGCTTAACGAAGTGAATTGTGTTATTTTTATCATTACTGTTGTAATAATGTTTGTAATCATCTGAAGATGCTTTGTAGCTGCCACAGTAAAGTGAATGCCGCAGGTAGCACGCACATACCTCTTTTCTGTAATTTTTCAATAGTAATGGACACACACACACACACACACACACACACACACACACACACACACGCACACACACACACACACACACACACACACACACACACACACACACACACACACACACACACACACACGCACACACACACACACACACACACACACGCACACACACACACACACACAGAGAGAGGGAGAGAAAAAGCGAGAGAGAGAGACGTGTTTGTCTCTCTCTCTCTACCCCACCGCGGTGGTCTAGTGGCTAAGGTACTCGGCTGCTGACCCGCAGGTCGCGGGATTGAATCTCGGCTGTGACGGCTGCATTTGCAATAGAGGCGGTAATGCTGTAGGCCCGTGTGGTCAGATTTGGGTGCACGTAAAGAACGCCAGGTGGTCGAAATTTCCGGAAACTTCCACTACGGCGTCTCTCATGAATATATGGTGGTTTTGGGACGTTAGAGCCCACATATCAATCTCTCTCTCTTTCTGTGTGTGTGTGTGTGTGTGTGTGTGTGTGTGTAATCACTCATGAATCTTCGGGTTAACGTCTTGTATGAGCCCACTGTCAACACCCATGGTTTTTACTTCTAAAGATAAATATGGCGACTTCCTTACTAGATATTTCTCTTGTCACATATGTGAGACAGACTGGGTTCGGTACGAGAATAAAACGCACGCAGACACCCTATACGTAAGTGTAGGTCGATCTACGAAGTGTTATGCCCTGATAATATCGATGATTTATTTTGTGCACTCATAATGTATGTGCAAAATCAACGCGAGCATAGAGAACGACAACACTGTAAAAACGAGGCATCATTTTGACGACCATCTCTTCATCTATTTTGACAAGGGGTCAACGTCAAATGCAAAAAATGGGGGCTCCGCTGTCATTTAGCGAGTGAAGAGAAGCAGAGACGAGAGATGAAGAGAGATGGGAGCATTTGGTGCGATTTGGTTGGCTACCATACGTCATGTGACACCTCTCTCTCGCCCTCTTGAGGTTACCCCTCCACGAGAGAGTGGAAAGGAGACTGCCGCTGCTGCGCCAAAGAGAGAGAGAGAGAGTGAGTGACAGCCGAGGGAGCCGGTGCATTCCAACCTGCCACACATGACAACAGTTCCTGTCATCACGGAACTGCAGGGCGTCTCCAAGCGCCACTCTCCCACCTGCGCACTGCGGCAGACGGTGGCCGCCCAGCTGAAAGAACGACATGCCAACCACCTGCATGTCTATGTGGATGGCTCTGTGAACCCTGTGAGGGGCTCCTCCACAGCAGCCTGTACCGTCCCCGCCCTGCTGAAAGAGAGGACCTGTCAGATGCCACCACATGCCAGCTCCACCGCTGCTGTATTTGCGGGGCTCCACCTAGCAGTTGACGTTCTACTGGAGGACCTCCTGAGGAGTCCTGTGGTCATCTTCTGCGACTCCAAGTCGGCGCTGCTGTCTGTGCAATGCCCGGAGAAGGCTGCCATGGGAAGCGTCCTCCTGGCAACAAGGCCGACAGCTATCCAGGCAGGCTGCCAGGTCTCTTTACACTGGCTACCGGCACACGTGGGCATTCCTGGGAATGAGGAGGCTGACACCATGGCTAAGGGCGCCCATCACACAAACCCTTCCCTCAACACAGCCGTCATGACGGGTGTCTTCTCCAGACACCTACTGCGACTACACCTCCGGGCCTGCCATCCAGACGCAAGGGTGGCTCAGGGGTAGCTAATTCCACCACTACCAGAGCGAGGCCTCACGAGGCA
Organism: Rhipicephalus microplus; assembly: GCF_043290135.1. Lineage (NCBI taxonomy): Eukaryota > Metazoa > Arthropoda > Arachnida > Ixodida > Ixodidae > Rhipicephalus > Rhipicephalus microplus. The sequence goes on along the minus strand of NC_134710.1, from coordinate 49,442,916 downwards.
GCAACGTGGCCTCTTCCTGCGACTACGCATAGGATGCTATAAGGCAGCAGCTCGCTGGCACCGACTCGAGCTTGCAGCTATGGCGGACTGTTCCACCTGCGGTGAGGTCGGGACCTTGGAAGACCTGCTGCTGTGCGCCCAACACACACCCAGCAGCGAAGCTCACTCCTACTAGCATACCGCACTCTCGGCTTACCGACACGCAACCAGGACGACATGCTTTTCCCGGCAATCTGCCAGGGACCAGCCTTCAAAAGCATCCAGTCATACTTGGATTCCACGGAGCTAGCATGCAAGCTGTAGGGCCACTTGATGTCCTCTGCAGCCCTACACTTCCAGGTCTTACGACTTCAACTGTCCTACCAACAACCCCTATCCGCTTTCTGCTCTGCCAGCTTTGGCCGTGTTATGCCTGCGAGTCCAGAGCGAACGTCCGTGCCTCTGAAAAAGGCAATCTGTGTCAAGGCCGCCTGACGCGATCAACAACTCAACGGCGTCATCGCGCCTCGGCGCCTTTCTGGCGTGCACGTGCAGTGAGTCACCTCAGCAAGTGAGCCCGTCGAGTAAACAACCGGCGTCTTCCTGTCTGGCGGCTGACGCAATGCCTAACGACGTCACTCGTCCTTGGGTGCAGACACCTGCAGCGCAGCCTCTCCAGATTCGATGAGAAAGAAGGACGCGGCCCAGCGGCGACCTCATTGGAGGATTCTGACCTCGCGACCAGCGGCGCTTCTGGTTGGACATTTGGGTTGGACCCGGGGCATATAAAAGAAGCCCTGCGGCGCGTTGAGAGAGACCCCCTTGGACAGCAGACCCATTTGAGAGTAGAGCTATGTGTTAGAGAGAATAGCTCGGCTCTTCGCGTCTCTGTCGGCCCCAGTGCCGAATTTGTAACGCCTCTGTATATATGCTGTACATAAACCTTGTTTAACTCACCGTCGTCTCGTCCGCTCGTCTATCAGCTCTGCGCAGAAGCAGTCGCGAGCTGAGAAACCTACGCTACCAAACGGCTGGTGACCTTCCCTGCGGAGTTCGAAGCAGTGACGCCTTCGGGACCGTGTTGGCGTCGCCGTCTTTCGAAACAGTGGTTGCAGCGGTGAGATTTCGAGGCGCCCTTCGTAACGTCGTCGGAAGTCGGCGTCGCAACAGTGGTTGGCAGCTACGGGATCGGCCGGCGTCAGCGACATCGATGCGGTGAGTGCCTGATGTTTTCCCCTCAGTTCACCAGACTACTCTAGCTCAGGTTATAGTAGTTTAGAGAAGGGCTGGGTGAAGCATTGAAGTGAGCTTTGATCGTTTCAAGCAAAGTCGAAGTGCTTTGAAACCAAAGTTAATGCGGAGGGGGTAAACACGGGAGTGTGAAAAATTGCTTGCGCGTCTTGCTAGTTGACTTATAGTGGGTACGGCAAGTAAATTGTTAACAGAGGCAAACAGCAAGAGGCTAGTGTGAACGATGTAGAACCTTAAAGTGAAGGAACTCATCGAAATTTGTGAGGAACTCGGCATTACTTTGGGCCGTGCGAAACGAAAGCAAGCAATCCTTGAGATCATGAGGGATGAAAGAGTGTCGGCTGAGGAAGTCGATGAGGCCTGGGAGGATATCAAAGCACGCCGCGAGGAGGCTGAAAGGCGAGAAGCTCGCGAACGTGAAGAAGCTGAAAGGCGAGAAGCTCGCGAACGTGAAGAAGCTGAAAGGCAAGAAGTTCGTGAAGAAGCTGAAAGGCGAGAACGCCGCGAGAAAGCCGAGAGACAGGAGCACCTCGAGTTGAAACGAATAGAATTGGCAATACTACGGTGTTCGCAGGCGCCTAGCGTAGCTTCTTCGTCAGTTCAGGTCAGCGGTTATAGAATTCGGGACCAACTGCCACCGTTCGTAGTAGGCGAGGACATGGCCCTCACGCGATCGCAAGCGCGGAAGCTTTCGCGGGAGCTTGATCTTGTTCTATGTGAAGAAACAAGTTCAAAAGCAGCAAATCTGTGTGACCTTGGCGGCGAGTCGACGGAACCTCAAACACGAAATTCTCTGTGTGCGTCGTTTGAGCGGTCACTCGAGCGGCCCGTCGCCGAAGCGACCGGCGCGGTATGCGTAGGGGGAGACGACATGGCGCCATTGAATCAGAGTGAGAGGACTGCAACGCTCTCGCCTGTAGCGGAAAGTTGCAGTGAGCTGTCGAGGGTTGATCTAGAAACGCTCATTCAAGAGCAGCGTGAGGACCTCTTGATTAAAGCGCCAGTGGAAAGCCACATGAAAACTTCACAAATGTTGTCGAAGGAGTACTACGACAAATCGGCGAAAAAGCGTGCTTTTGAAGTACGAGGTCAGGTAAAGCTGCTGCGGCCGTCCAAAAGAACAAGCTTGAGATTCATTGGGAAGGGCCCGCCAAAGTAATATCTAAGCTTTCCGATACGAATTATGAAGTGAAATTAGGAAGGTGGCCGAACAAAATTTACCACATTAACTTGAGGAAACCATACGTTCAACGTCAAGCAGTCGTAAATTTACTTTTAAATGCTTCAAAGGAAGAGGGAGCAGAAATTTGGAGTTCCAGTGATGTAATCGAAAGGGGATTGGAGGTAATCTTGGATCACTTGAACCTAGCGCCTAGGTTAAGTGAAGTCCAGAGGGAGGACCCGAGAATGATAGTTTCCGAGATTGGAGACGTGTGTTCGGACCGTCCCGGAAACACGACTGTGATCGAACACGATATCAAGCTAACTTGTGAGGAGCCAATCCCTAGCAAGCCGTGTCGTTGTTCCACCGTACAACGTCGCAAGTATGAGCAGCTCTTGGTACCGCATAGGTATCGTCGCCTAAAAGTGGCTGGTTACTGAGGTGGAGCGCGATACTCCAACAGCTCAACTTGACGTTCGCTAAAGAAAAAAAGGAAAGCTAAACGCTAATACAGGTGCATTGAGCAGTGCCTTATAGCTAGTATCTTCTCAACCTTTCGGTTTCTCGCTGGCGATTCGGGGCAAAATTTTGGCCTCATCACGACCTTTGCTGAGCGCTCTCGTTCAGAGTTATCTCAACGAGCCAACTTTATGTTCTATTCTAATTCTTCAAGTCATTGTACGTGGGAAAAAATTGAGTTGTCATTTTAAGAGTCTTGTGTCACACATGTGCCTCTTGATGTAGAGGGAACGAAATTCCGATAGACACGTAGCTAGGTATACGTTGTACTATACTTTGTCTGGTGTTCTGTCGGGTGACCGAAGGCACTTGCTTGTGTCGTGTGTTGTCTGTTGTCTAACCGTTCTTGGCAAGTTGCAGAACCAACGACAAGTACTGAAACTAAATATCGTCAGACGAGCGAAGCTGGTCGACAAGCCAGTGGATCTGGGATTCGTCCTCAAGAATGGGATGTGTTCCCTGAACACAGTCTGGAGCTGCATTCTCCCCATGGCCCTGGAGGCGAACTTGGAGGGACCTGGCGAACGAGCGCGCCTGACATACGAGCCACGTGGAAGCAGCTCGTCTTTTTGGCGCATTGTCTGGCGGCGGGGGTGCTGTTATGCCTGCAAGTCTACAGCGAACGTCTGTGCCTCTGAAAAAGGTAATCTGTGTCAAGGCCGCCTGACGCGATCAACAACTCAACGGCGTCATCGCGCCTCAGCGCCTTTCTGGCGTGCACGTGCAGTGAGTCACCTCAGCTAGCGAGCCCGTCGAGTAAACAACCGGCGTCTTCCTGTCTGGCGGCTGACGCAGTGCCTAGCGACGTCACTCGTCCTTGGGTGCAGCCACCTGCAGCGCAGCCTCTCCAGATTCGATGAGAAAGAAGGACGCGGCCCAGCGGCGACCTCATTGGAGGATTCTGACCTCGCGACCAGCGGCGCTTCTGGTTGGACATTTGGGTTGGACCCGGGGCATATAAAAAAGCCCTGCGGCGCGTCGAGAGAGACCCCCTTGGACAGCAGACCCATTTGAGAGTATAGCTATGTGTTAGAGAGAAGAGCTCGGCTCTTCGCGTCTCTGTCAACCCCAGTGCCGAATTTGTAACGCCTCTGTATATATGCTGTACATAAACCTTGTTTAACTCACCGTCGTCTCGTCCGCTCGTCTATCAGCTCTGCGCAGAAGCAGTCGCGAGCTGCGAAACCTACGCTACCAAACGGCTGGTGACCTTCCCTGCGGAGTTCGAAGCAGTGACGCCTTCGGGACCGTGTTGGCGTCGCCGTCTTTCGAAACAGTGGTTGCAGCGGTGAGATTTCGAGGCGCCCTTCGTAACGTCGTCGGAGGTGCGCTTCGCAACAGCCATCACGTTCCTCCAACCCTTCTCCTCCTATCTACTTCTAGGCTCTTCCCCCCCCCCCCCCCTCAAGGTGCTGAGCTGTTTTTTGGCGAGTTGAGCTTTCAACTGGGACCTTCGCATGTTTTTTCTCTCCTCCCATGCGTTGATTTTTGATGTCCGCTTCACACATTCGGGCGCACACACCTTCTAAGGGCTACCCCCAGTCATGGGCCTGCCCTACCGGTACTTCGCTACCGGGCTCGGGGCCAACAAAAACCCGAAGTCTGACATCCACCAAAAGCAGCAGAAGCTCCAGGATGCTTATCCTACACCGACGCTTCGCGACACACGGCCATGGCCCTCGGCCGCAACTGCGCAAAGCTCGCCTTCGGGTGCGCGAGAAGAGCGCTCCATCAAAGAGGCGCCAACTCGAGCGGAACACCCGGAGATGGATGAATCATCCGCCTTTAGTTCCTCATGAGAACATCAGACACCTTTGTCGTCGTTCTCACACAGCCAGGAAACAACATGGGAGGACACTGGCACTCCCTCTTCCAATTCAACACTCCCATTTGTTTTACAGCAGAAACGGACGCCGACGCACAATCGGAGCCCGTGACGCAGCCCCCGGCTCCTCCTGCAGCAGTGGGAGAGCGAGGTGGCACCATTCTATACCGCCCAGTTGGCAAGAAGTTCAACTACCTCGGTACGCCCCGCGAAGCCATTGGGGCATTCCTGTCCGGCTTCTCGGCCACTAGGCGCGTGCACGTCAATTTTCTGCGATACGAGGTCGCAGTGGATATCCATCCCCTCGCGGTTCCCGCGTCTCTGCTCCATGACAGCCGGATCTGCAAAATACACGTGAGGGGGAAACTCATCGTGGAAAACAGCTGCGTGGGCACCGTGTACGGCGTCGACGCAGCCCTCGACATGGACGACATCCGGGCCAACCTCGACTCAGCTGTCCCGGTCATCTCTTGCATCCGACTAGGCAGGTGCCTCACGCTTACATTTCAGGGCACCACGATACCGCTGTTGGTGGTTCTCTTCAAACTTGAGAGGCCGGTCCGCCCTTGACAGCCACGGCCCCTTCAGTGTGCCCGCTGCGGTCTCTTCGGCCACGCCACGGCAGCACCAACGCTGCCTCCACTGCGGAGGCAGCCACCCGAAAGCACCGTGCCTTGGAGAGCGCCCTCACTGCATTACCTGCAGCGGCACACAACCGGCTAACGAGCACGCTGCTCATCTTCGCAAATTAAGCGCAAGACCGCCAATGTCATTTCCTCTCCTGATGGACCATGACGCACCACCAAGCGCTGGAGAAGGCCAGGACCACTGTCAACAACATCGACAAGTGAGGCAGCACGGCAATGGTCCAGGGCCGCTCTTTTTGGGACGCTGTCGCCGGTGCTGAACGATCGGTGTTGCGTCCGCTCCACAGAACACTGACTCGGCTCCTCAACCTCCTGCGAGTACCAGGACCCCATCACGCCCTCCTCTGGATAACGTAGCCCCTGTGGTCGACCCGAAGGATGCGGTGATTAATGCACTTGTGGCGGCAATCCGCGCTGTGATTGTATTCGTGTAGCCGGATTCTCCTGTTCGTGGACTGTGTGGTGTTGCTCTCGCTGCTCATAAGGCCATCGTCCCGGTGAATTAAGGCGACTGGATCGCATCATCGAATCTATGGGGACTGTCATCTGTGTATTCGACTGAACGCTCTTTTTCCCTTCTTTCAGTTGAACTGAACTGTTTTTTTTTCTGGCTTGGGCTACGTGCCCAGGTGAGTGTTGTGACCACTCCGCAGCTGGATTACATCATTGAGGCGAACAGGACTCTGATCTGTGAGTTCAACTGAACAGTTTTTTTTCTAGTTGAATTCAAATGTTTTCTTTCTTTTTCCTTTTCCGTGCTTAGGCCACGTGCTCATGCGAGTGTTTCGCGCACTCCCGTAATTTCATGCTCTTCTTGGCCTCATCATTCTCTTTTTCGGTGGATATATTCCCCCGGCCTTCCCGGTGGCTTTTCTAGTGCTTCTCGTGGTGGTTCGGGTGCGCGCTATGTGAGGCGGAGTGAATTTGATAATAGCCTTCTCTTACCTTTCATCTTCTGCCCCTTTAATTGACATTCCCCCATCACCTGCACGGCGCTGTGGAGGCGCCCTCCACTGAGAGATGCAGTAACGACACCGTTCTCATTTCTTTTTTTCCCTTTAATTAAGAACCTCTATACGCAGTGATTTCTCTCATCAGTACGAGTCCGAGCATTCGCGAGCCGCAAACCACCCGCAAGGGCCGCCGTTGTACCAAGAGCAATCACGCGCGTGTGCTAACTTTGAATTATTAAAAAAAAAGAGGCTGCCAATAGAACGAGCAGATATCACTTTGTAAAAATTGACAATATGGAGTTAAATGTAGCGTTATCTACATGTGCAAGCGTTTAAAACACAGTAGGGTCACGAGGTGCATCAAGTGCTTGCTCGTTTGTATGCAAGTTACTGCATGCAACTGTATAATAGACATGATTGACTGACTTATAATAGCGTCCATCGTCTCTGGTTCATAGGCCAAGTCTGAAGGGTCAACAGACACCTTTTGGTCGTAGACAGGTCAACTTCAAGCATATTTGATTATGGATGCCACTGAAACTTTTACACTGCCAAGCGAGGTACGTACTCAATATCTCACAATTTTTTGTTTTGTCTACTTGTTTTAACATTTCTGGTTACAAGTGCATTTCATTTGTAAAGACAGGCCAGATCCTCTGTAATGTCTTCTAAACTAATACGTCGATATTGATGTCCAGGCCAACTCTCCCCATGCACTCAAGCCACAGTTGCTTGGCCTCATTGTGAAAAAAGCTTTCATGCAAGTCGAAACGTTGTCTTTTTTTATCTTTTCTTTGGTCGTGTATTCCCTCCCTTTACACAGGGTGGAGGCTTGTAATATGAACTGCATTATCAGCTGCTCGTGTTAAACAATGCAAGGCGGCCCTTAGAAGTTTGGTTATAATGTGTGATTAGATAGGTATGTCTGATTATTGCATTTTGTCTCCCGAGTCTAACTAATTTTTCGCTTGTGAATCCCCAACATGCAAACGAAGAGAGTCTGGAGAGGGTGCCAGCAATACCTCATTTTGCTGTCATAGGTGTGTATGTTATGTAGACATTTTTTTGCTCAAGACATGACTTCTGCAGATATCTTGTTGTTATGCGAAAGTTCTTCAAAAGATAGAGATGGAAAATTCGAGATCCTGGAGTGTCACTGGAGCAAACGTTTTGACAACTACGCTTGTCAAAAGGCCTCATCTAGCGACAATGCATAATCATGAATTTACCAACTGAAATATTGTGTTTCTATGGCTTGACTTCATCCGCAAACTGTATTATATGCAGATGGTGATAGGGATATTAGGCAGTCCTGACCTGCTCCACTAATGTATCGCAAGTAGTATGCACTTCAGATTTAAGAATGAGGCTACCTCAAAATGCAAAGGTTCAGTGTTTTTTCATTTATATGAATAATTAGGTTCACCAGCCACTCTCGGCCTAAGACTCAGCTAGACAGATTTCTGTCGAATACGCCCACCTTTAAATTGTGCCATTTAACGCACGAGCGACTTGTCTCATAACATTGTGCCTATGCCAGCAAACTTGCATTACAGTTCGGCATTCCTACTTCCTTTCTTAATGAAGATGTCTTTTTCAAAAAGCATACGATAGTTTGTAGTTTTATAGTTTGTTGCTGCTCAACTTTGTTTTCTTTTTATTTCTCGTGCAATATCTGTTTGTAAAGCTATTTCCACTAACAGGTGTTATGTATTTATCTAAGGTTAACACCTTGGTCATTCTAAGCTAAGCGTCCAAACAATTTCGGTGGCCATGTCAAATGTATTGGGTCATTTCATATTAAGCATACCCGGTCAATTTTCGACCATCTCCGATCATGCTTAAAAAACTGTACAGGTATATGTGAATGTTAAAAGTAGTTATTGGGCCATTATATTTTGCAAAATAATTTTGTGGTGCCTAGATGGCACTTCAAATTTTGATTGATTGATAGTGGGGTTTAACGTTCCAAAACCACCATATGATTATGAGAGATGCCGTAGTGAAGGGCTCCGGAAATTTCGACCAACTGGGGTTCTTTAACGTGCACCCACATCTGAGCACACGGGCCTACAACATTTCCGCCTCCGTCGGAAATGCAGCCGCCGCAGCCAGGATTTGATCCCGCGACTTGCGGGTCAGCAGCCGAGTACCTTAGCCATTAGACCACCACGGCGGGGCACGTCAAACTTTGGGCACCCAAGCAAAACTGTGTCACAGTAAGTAATTACTATAGTATTGCTGGTTCGATCAATTATAATGAAACAGCATTTTCCTTAATGCCAAGGGGCTACTCTTTAAATATTTTGATAGGTTACTCATGTTAGTTTTATCTTTATATTTTGCCCAGGTGAAAAGTTGCAATGTGCTGCATGTTTAGCATGTTTTCATAAAAAGCACACTTCTTTCTCACAACACTGTAATATATTACTGGTTCTTGTTTTATATGTTCCAATATTTTTAGCATATGACAAAAACCATTACATTTTCTGCCCAAGATTTCTGTTTGGTGTCCTTTAATTTTATATAAAGTTTCTGTCTCAAAAAGACAGTGCAGTTGACACATTTCTGGCCTTTCACTTGTGAAGCCCAAGTATGTGATTGGCACAGTTTATGAAGCATGATTTTATTTTGTCATTATATTTTTGTTCCCAGGTACAAGGGGCAGATCAACCCGACTAAAAGCTGTGGTAAAGGCAGAGTCAGCAAAGTGGCTAAAAGAGTGCTCAGCCTTCTAAAAATACTTTGAATAACAAATATGCAAGTATTCACAAAAGCTTTCGTTGCATACTTTATGATGTGCTACCCATGTCGAACGACAGTGGCATGGAGACATACACCAAGCTACACTTCAATATGGCACAGAATACATACACTTGTTTTCGTGTGCAATTACGGACAATGCATTAAGAGCGTGCTATCAGCTTGCAAAGAAAATGTTACATTGGTGGTCTTATGATAGTTTTAATTGACAAAGAGATGTTAAATGGCACTAAAATTGGCAACGTGCTGTCATTTTGATGGTCAAAGGTTGTCAATCGCACAATTCAGCTGTGTATGGAGTTCACAAAAAAAAAACTCAATATGATGAAAGAATACTATCATTTGCAAATGACGACCTTTAGTTATTTTGATGTAAATGTTATCATTTTGACGGTTTGCTTCTATTTTTATGAAAATGACCGGAAACAATAAAAATGATGAAGTTGTGCCGTCATTTGAAAATGACACCCTGTCGTTATTTTGACGGCCATAGGCTTGAAAATAGAGCTGTCGGGATATTCACTGTCCTTTTGACAAAGTTTTTTTTTGCAGTGAATGTTTGATAACAGTGAAAGTGGAATAATTTAAAAGACGAAAAACAAACAGCAACTGCCTTAATGAAGAAGGATTCTTTTAGAGCAGCGTCATTATTCTTTCAGAACTGCGTTATTGCTGGGGCATGTAATTAGAGTTAATGCCAAAACCCGTGGGCTGGACTCACTCTCATCCGTTGGTGGTGCGGCTGCTAGTGCGCTCTCAGTAGCGATCGACAGTAACACGGCTAGCACTAGCCCGCTCTTAGTCCAGGTCTTCACTATGCCTACCATACTGTCTTGCATGTGGGATGCTCTGCGACTGAGGCGTCTTTCTTTTCAGCCACGTGGAAGTTCACAAAGCAGGAAAGCCTGTGGAAGCAAGCTGAGCGCAGCTGCTCTATCTTGGCTGTATTGTCCTCGGGGGTGAATAAAGAGCGCAAGCATACGACACCCTTCAAGCGAATGCGTGCCTCTCATTTCATCACGCTCGTGTGGGGTAGCTTGCAGTACTGCGGCCCTAGAACGGCAAGCTTTAAGTTGCGAGCTTAGGCGGGGGCGGGGGGTGACACAAACTTGGATTAGCAATGACGGGAATTTATGGCTATGTAGGTCTGAGGCCATGGCGGTATTACAGGAGAGCTGTTATGCCCGCCGTTTATTCGCAATTTGTCAACATCATGCCGGTGTGACCACGTCAAGCCAAGTTAAGCATAGATTTCCATAGTTAAGCTAGTAATATTCAAGCTTAATTAAGCCTAGTTGAACATGGTAATACAAAGCAGCTCACTGTAAATAAATGAATTACTCAAAACCTGATTAAGCCTAATGAAGATGACTTGGATTCCGATATGCCGAATCATGTCGAGCTCGGCAAGACAAGACGAGCTAAACTAATGAAGGCTGAGCCGCGATATCACTAATTAAAATAATTAGATAATCAAGTCTAAGTTGACTTGACATTGAAACCAAGCCTAGCACATGTTCATTAGGCAATTAGACTGATTGCCTAATTTAGCTAGTTGTTTTATAATTAAGAATATTTTGACGTGGGATGAAATCCGGGACTAAGCTCCGAACTCACAATTCGGCCAAATAAGGTAAATAACATAATAATACTAATACAGATAGATAACCTAATTGTTACTTTGTTGCCAAGTGATTATTTACCAAATTTGACCGATAATTAATCAAAATACCCATTCTTCGCAATGTGATCAATTGAACTCTTCATCCATAGGCGTGTGAATGAACGTGTTCTAGTCAAGCCAGATACAGCTAAGAGCCGACCAAGCTCTCCTTTGCTCCAGACTACAACTCATAGCTCAGCCACTGATAATGATTTGAGCTCGTTCACTGATGGGCGCAGGATACATCAGTATAGGGCAACGAAAATGCTGCCAAGAGGTTAATTAGGTGTGATTTATGAATGGTCCACCATTAGTCTTTCCTGAGCAATCGGCCAAACAGGACAATGTGTTTATGCACCCTCGAGAACATTGAGATATATTAAATATTGCGCGCTCATTTTGCATCGCTTTGGAAGTCGTAAATAATTTAATGCCATAGTAAAGCGTTGCTCTAAAGTGTAGTCCTTTCACTTACGAACCTCGACAAGACCAGCATAGAGGAATATATCAAGGTGGGGTTATGGGGTGTGTCGTCTCTAGGCCACCACGACTATACGAGAGATGCCGTAAGGGAGGGTGCCAAATACCCGGGGTTTTTCAACGAGCAATGGCTGATTGATTGATTTATTGATTTGATTGATATGTGGGGTTTAACGTCTCAAAACCACCATATGATTATGAGAGACGCCGTAGTGGAGGGCTCCGGAAATTTCGACCACCTGGGGTTCTTTAACGTGCACCCAAATCTGAGCACACGGGCCTACAACATTTCCGCCTCCATCGGAAATGCAGCCGCCGCAGCCGAGATTAGAACCCGCGCCCTGCGGGTCAGCAGCCGAGTACCTTAGCCACTAGACCACCACGGCGGGGCAAACGAGCAATGGCGTCACGAAGTACAAGGGTCATTGCAATTGATGCCCTTTACACCCTCCATGGCATCGTTATCCTCCAGTTTTCGTTGAAGTTTTGTCTAACAAAGAAACGAGCCCCCCCCCCCCCCCCCCCCAAAGACCTCCTGCTTTCATACGGGTCCTTACATGTAGCATTTTGCCTCCATCTCAATACGGCCGGGATCGCACCCGCGTCTTTCGGGTCCGCAGCCGAGCACCGCAACCATTGGCCACTATTATCAGAGGAACAATAGCGCCACTCCGCGTCAGCAATCCTTGTTGCCACGTGACAGCGAACTACAACAGCACGCGTGCCATAGATGTTAATTGCTTAGCCATTCATGACATGTGCAATATACTTATAATCGCTTCGTGTATACTCCGTTTCATTCGTCAGGTGCGACGCTGGGGAAACTAGCGAGACTTCTTGTAGTCGATACGTTCGGAACAAGAAGTAGTTCGATGTTCTTACCACCAAAAGTCCATTTTTTTCGTTATTGGAGCGAGAAGCAATTAAAGATATTATGTGCTCTACAAACAAAAATGCCGTAGAACGTCTGTTATTATGTGGCTGTATATCTTAGATTCCCCGTGACGTCACACACAGGCTCTCTATTGTGGGTACGTCACAATGGTGGCCACCTGGACGTTCAGTGTCAGTGCAGGATAGGACACCACAGGGTCTTCGGGCACTCACGTTCTTTTGTGCTTACCCGTTTTCTTTTGTTCGCAGTGGCGCCAAATGGTATCACAAAAAAAAAACGCTAAGGTGCACCGGCAGTAATCGGATGTCGTACAAGCGATCATGAAACACGCGGAGTTATACGTTTTGCTGGCCGAAATTTTTGCATAGCTTCTACAACGCTGCACCTGATGTATGAAACGCAGTATAGTAAATATACGAATTACGAGTTGGCGCTTGTGCTGTAGAGCACCTCTCATCTCTCGTTTCTGCGGAGTTATATTGTTTATTTTACGATGCCTTGTACGTCTGCTGAGCTTCATCGTTAAGGATGAAACATTGAGTGCGAGGCCCACCACAGGAGTTGTGAGCGCTGCAATCGATGTGACGTGCAGGGTTAGATCACGTGACCTTGCTATGCGATGCTCAAGGGAAGCTAATGGTTGAACGCGCTGCGATTTCTGAATTGCCCTCTTTGAACAGCATTTTTTTGTTCTTCACGTGAGCCGACCTCTAAACTATTCAAACAGTACTCATTAAAAGAAATTGCAGTCTAACTCATAGGTGGCATGGTGATTTACTGCTCCGTTCCACAGTGCTCAACGTACGTACGCGCAGGAGCCAGGCGTGAGCTTCCACTTCACCCCCCCCCCCCCACCAAAAAAAAAAAAAAACTGCGGAATGCATGACTTGTAAATCTTTGAATGGGTAAAAAACCGAGCTCCTACGCATGTGCGTGCAGCAAGCATTTCAGCGAAGATGACTTTGTGTACGGAGTCAGAGCGCGAATGTTCGGTGGGTAGTAGACGATGTGATACGATCGTTTGGGTACAGTGTTCAACGACTGATGCGCATTGTTAGGACTGGATGGCAGACAGTGTCTTTTACGCCGCTGGTGAGTAGTAGCTGTTATTAACGATTGGTGGAATACAGTCAATATGTATCGCACTCGCACTTTTTTTGCGATGCAAAAATGCTAGCTTGGAGACCCCAGCGCTTGCCCGCGGCGCAAGAAGTGTGTTTCAATCACTTTACGTGCGCTGTATGTTGGTCTTAAACCATTAACATATTTCTTCCACGTCAGGCTGGAAAAAGCGTTGCCTTCAACCTGGAGCCGTACCGTTGAAGAATTTACCGGTACGCCCTTTGGATCGTACGCGCATTGAGCGTCGCCGAATCCAGAAACATCAGAGTGGTTAGTAAAGTTTTAATTTTTAATTAGTGAGCTACATTGTGTCATGCTTGTCAAGCAATTTACTTATGCTGAAAGTCTATACGTGTACACCACCTCGATGCTCCGAATGACTACTTTTTATGTGTGTGGTTCTGTTTCGGTGTTTCGGCCTGTTTACTGATGCGCGGCCAACAATAAGTAAGAATGGCAGATTTAGAGAAATATATTCCCTTCATTTGTTAAATCAACAGTTTCAAATACGAAACCGAAATAATGATTTTCCATTAGTAGTCAAGCTGAAATGTGAAAAAGTGTGAAGTTTGATGCCTACATCAGCTTTTGGTTTGTAAGTATCGCTTGGTATGTTCTTTGGTAAGAATGCTTACAATGGAATATCAGGACACTTTTAAGCAGTTTGTTTAGACAAGCAACGTTTGCACGTTCATAAGCCATCGAGGTGCATGCTATCACAATCATGAGTGTTTGTGTTTACGTTATTCGCGCCCTAGTCAAGTACATTTCAACACAGGAGCAGAATTAAGTTACCATAGATCAAAGCACCTTTTCTCGAGTGCTGTCTCATCTTGAAAAATGGATGGCTTGTCTCACAGGTCCAGAAAATTATTGTGTGAATGTAACTGGTCAATTGAAAGCTGCAGTGGAGTGGAAGAGCTTCATTTGTGTACAGTCATTGTCACGATGCTTAAAAAAGAGAGAATGCGAGCCAGTTGGTCTCTATTCATACTTAAAAACAATGCGAAGTAGACACAGACAACAATACACACCCGTGTCTACTTTGTGATGCTTTCAACTGTGGGCATATCACGGCTTCGAAGTCTACACATCTACAAAGCTACCTTGCTTCCTCGCATTGAGGGCCATGAAATTAGTTCATATTGCTCCAAAAAGCCAGCCAGCTTTTCATGCAATGCAACCCATGACCAGGATATCTTCGACAGACTAGGTACCACAGGGTAAGAGCACACCTGCCTTCACTGACCACCAAGATGCGAGCAAAGAATACAAGATGTGAGCAAGGAAAACATCCTAGGAGGTTAGCTATCAGGCGGCATTTGTAATGCGGCTTGGTACAAGTTTGGCAAAAAAGTTGGGCAAATTTTTCTTTCTGTTGCAGTGCATGTGCCATTGGTGACGCTACATCCGACTCCTAAGCTCCCTGAAGATACTCAAGGGGCCCTGGCACAATCGCCTGAACGCGAGACTCAGCAGCACGTTGGCACGTCTGCCTCTTGTGACCACCAAAACGTCAACAGTGAAGACGGCTTTTAAGGTTAGTTTGATAGTCTTATTGCCTGGCTCATGTTTCATTTTTCACATAACAAAGGTTTAACTATCTTTTGCTTCAGATGTTCCAGCTGCAGCACTTGCCTTCACTAGAGGAAGGGGCGATCAAGTTAACACCCTTGTCCCTGAGAGAGATAAACCACTCAGCATAGCGCATTTAAATACACAAAAAGACCTTAATGTAATCACTGGTCTTCTATGCTACCAGCTATTTTATAATATTTGCGATCTGTACACTGACAGCCGCATGATTATGCAAGCAAAAATCTTTTGCTTATCTTATGAAGATGCAGTTCTTATGACTATGTTGAAGCTTCACCACAATCTTCCATTTTCATTAGTTGGGGTGCTTTTTGGCATTCACTGAATCACAGCAGCAGATGTATTTAAATCAACAGTAGTAACCCTAGCGAAAATACTGCAAGCCGTGGTATTTTGGCCAAGCAAAGAGGCAGTTGTCGACAACCTCACCATTCACTTTAAAGGAGCACTGACATCAAATTTACTAATGCTAAGATTTTTGCGTCAGCGAGTAGTTATAGACCCCGTAGCACCGATTCGTGACCTAAAACACAACTGAGGGATGAATAACTATCACTTTTATTTATTTATTTATTTGTTTATTTATTATATCACTGGTATCTAGCCATATTCAAAACGGCCGGCAATGCCACCATTTTTAGCGCTGGCAGCACCAGCAGTGGCGCTACCTCGCGGTCACCTCCAGATCACGCCACAGCTAACCACTTCTTCACAGAAAGAGTGACGTCAGGCTCAGCTACTCCGTAAACATTTCGTCTGCTAGGCGGACACATTCGGTCATGCTTTGTCACCTGCATTGCTGTCATCGCCGTACAAAGTGTCGACTCGGGTTCAATACGATAGTCTGGAGTTTGGAAATCCTGCGACGTCGCGATTAATTTTTGCTTCGAAAGACCTTCTGCAGAACAGTGATTCCGAATCGGACGCAGGCCGTTCCATGCAGCACTGCAGAGGTGCCCGAGAATGCACGCTTCAGACATATTCGCTCGTGGGTCTCAGTTAGCTATATCGGCGTGTTTTGGCGTGCAAAGCATTAAGGTATACGCAGACGGGTCAATGCAATGTAGCTATCGTGAATGAGCATCAGCGGAAAAATAGAACAAGTTTCCTGCTTGCCACGTTCTTTTTTGCGCCTCCAGATGGCCGCACCTATCCAGCCTTTTGTGGTTAACATGGTAGTTAAGTTTTCTTTCTCGTTCGTTGATCTCCTTGATATGGATTGAAGTCCCGTCAAGGGGATGATCGGCGTCGATGAAGCAGGGGGCAGGTTGGAGGTAATGAAAACTTGAAGGTATATTACAGCGAAATATTTACAGTCATATGTACATCTTGCCGAAGCACACTCATGATAACACAGACATCAACAGCGTCTTACTCTTTTACTTAACTTTTCTTAAGTTAGAGCCTAGAACACTGTTACTACATACAACGTACTTAGTCTCACTGTTCGACCACCAAGTGGTTACGGCCCAGACAAAAGTTGCATCGTACGGAGTCGTACTGATCTATCAGTTAAGTGATTGCAGCCTCGACTGAAGAGAAACGGATTCCCTCCAGTCTTAAGCATCTTGCGGTAACAAAGAAAAAGGGGAGGGGGCCACTGGTGGTCCGCCTCAACATTCTCTCATCCAATCTGTTTCCACTCAGATTAAGTCACTCCCTACTGGGCTGACCTTACTCTCGACAGCAGCGCTTCTACAGTTTAAACAGGCGTTTTGGTACTCTTTCCCATCATGTCTCTCTCTCTCCACCTCCCACGCGCTCAGGAATTCTAACGCTCGGGAGATATCGGCATTGTAGACCCGGTACATTCATGCCCTTTTCCCACACCTAGCGAGCCGAGACGAACCTCCAAAGCCGGAAATTGAATGATTGCGCGCAGAACGTAATTGCCCCCGCAGGTAGCAATCGGCCTTTGACTTTCTCCGCTTTCCTTGTGTTCGGGTCGTGCATCGCTGCGACTTTGAGCCGATCGCCAGGGCAAAGCGTGTCGCCTACTTCCACTGAGCTCGCGCCCGGCTGCGGAGGCAGGACGGGGTCGCTTAATCCGATTGTGCGTTTGCCCCCGGCAGTGGCGACTTGTCTCTAAACCACAAACATTCCAAGCCGGTTAGCAGAGCGGGTTCGTTTCACATTGTGTGTTTGTCTCCAGCAGCGGGGGAGATGGACGTAGTTTGCATTCCAGAGGATAAGTGGTGTACAGTTAAACGGGCATACCGAGAGAGAGTCGAGAAAGAAGCTTTGTATAACGTAGCTTCCCGCGCTGTGGTCCCATGCTCAAAGGAAGCAATTTGCGACCTTGCCGAGAGAGATCCGAGAAAGAAGCTTTGAATAACGTAGCTTCTGGTGCTGTCCCATCCGCACGATCAACTTATGAGCGGCAAAACACAACACGTCCCCCCTAAAGAGTATACTGGGCTGTCTTACGCTCAGTGATACAATAAAGCACTGCCGCGATTAAGTCACTGGATTTTCCGACCACACAACAGTTGTACACAAGCATCAAACACAATTGCAAGTCAACACTACAGGAGAATACACTAAACGAAAACAAATACATGCTAAACAATCAAGTTCAGCATTGCTGCTTCAAGCAGTGAGATCACTAGTGTCTGTTTCTTGAATTGTCAATCACACAGTCCACAATATACAGCAGCACGTGGGCAGGAACATTCACGTCCCCCCCAGTTGGCATGGCACTGTTATTCTGATGGCTTCCATGAACTATTCTGAAGCCTAGATAACGCATCCGCATTACCGTTGCATACTCCCTTCCGATGTTGTACCGACACATGATATCGCTGTAAAGCCAGCGCCCATCTTGTTAATTTCGCCCCGTGCGGAGTCGAAGTTGCAAGGTACGACAGCGGATTGTGGTCGGAAACGACGTTTACTATGGCACCGAAAAGCCAGTAGTCAAACTTCTTTAAGGCCCATATTATTGCGAACGCTTCCCTCTCAATTGTCGACCAACGCATCTGGGTCGGTGAGAAGCGGTGGCTTGCAAAGGCAATAGGCTTCTCTTCTCCCTCGGCTGACATTTGTGCCAAACATGCTCCCGCCGCAGTAGCTGATGCGTCTGTGAAAAGCCAGTAGGGCTGAGATGGCTCAGGGGTGTTTAGCGCCACGGCCTCGCACAAAGATCGTTTGAGAGTCTCAAATGCCGCCTGAGCTTCCTCCGGCCAGGGTATCTTATTAGGTACCGCTTTCTTTGTTAACAGCGTGAGCGGGCTCGTCACCTCTGTATATCCTCGGACGTACTCTCGATAGTAGCCGCAAAGTCCTAACAGGCTGCGTAGTTCCTTTTTGGTGCGCGGTGGTACCAAGTTCTTAACTGCTGCTATCTTTTCTGGGTCTGGTGCGTGTGTCCCTGAACCGACAATATGCCCCAGGTAATGTATGTGGGATTGCGCAATCTGACACTTCTCCGGGCTGGCTTTCAGTCCCGCCTTCTCTAAGACCTTAAGAATAATGTCGAGATGCCTTAAGTGCTTCTCCCAAGTGCTAGAAAAAATAGCAATGCCATCTAGGTATGCCGTGGCATACACTTGATGTTGCGACAAGAGTTTGTTCACCATTCTTTGAAAGGTTGCCGCGGAATTTTTCAGCCCGAAAGCCATCACTTTCCATGCGTACTGACCTTCAAGCGTTACAAATGCGGTGAATTTCTGACTCTTTTCTTCCATCGGTACCTGCCAGTACCCGCGCCTAAGGTCCACTACCATAATGAACTGCGCTCTGCCTACTCGGAAAACCAATTCCTGAGGATTCATCATCGGGAACGCATCCGCTTTGGTGACGGCATTTAGCGCTCTGTAGTCCACACACATGCGGATAGTCCCATCTTTCTTTCCGACACATACTACCGGGTGTGCAAACTCACTCTCCGTGGGGTAGACCAACTTCCAAGTCAAAAGTTCGTCAACTTGCCGGCTGACTTCTTTCTCTAATAGTTCCGGCACCCGATACGGAAACGCCTTTTTTGGCTGGTGACCCGGTTCTATTTCTATTTTATGTTCATCTACCTTTGCTATACCCGGAGTGCCGTCAAAGAGGGTGCAATGTCTTTGGAACACCGCCTGTATTTCCGCCTGCGCATCAGCATCAAGGTGAGCAACCTTCTCGCTCGGTACCACTAGCTCTTCCCGCTTCACAGTGGTTGGCTGTGGGGCATATTCCACCTCCCCAAAATCATGGTCCTCATCGAAGACGACCCCAATATGACTGACTCTTGCATAGTAAGGTCGAATGTTGTTGGCGTGGACATTTTTCCCCTTTCCCTCAGATGTTTCAACGCGGTAAGAATGCTCGCGCTCACGTCCAACCACTGTGAATGGGCCTAGCCATTTAGGTGACATTTTACCGCTCCGATCATTGTCGAAAACAACTTGGTCGCCAACGTTAAAAGCTTTGAGCCTGCTGCTGCAATTATAAGCACTGGCGTAACTCTCCTGATGAGTTGCACCAGTTAGCTCAGCTATATTAGCGGCCGTCTCGAGCTGCTCCTTAAGTTGTTGTAAATACTTAGCGGGGTTTTCTCTCAATGTTGCGGGCACCGGCATTTCTCCCGTCCAAGTCTTCTGCAGTATTAGAAGCGGTCCCGTGGGATTCCTTCCATACAATAGACGGAACGGAGCTACTCCGGTTACCTCATGGGGGACTTCCCAATAGGCCCATAAAACCATTGGGATCAATTTGTGCCAATTCTTGGAGTCTCTTTGAATGACATGATACAACATGTTTTTGAGTACTCGGTTCCACCTCTCTACCACTCCATTACTCTCTGGGTGTTCTGGGGTTGAAAATCTTGGCATGCAACCTAATTTTTCCAGCATCGTTTGCGTGAGCTGCGATTTGAAATTAGTGCCCTGATCGGAGCAGATCATCTCCGGAACGCCTGTGCGACTGAATATCTCAATCAGTGCATCACAAGTCGCCTTAGCTGTCAAAGAGCGCAGTGGGATCACCTCTGGCCACCTCGTGCAAAGATCCACTAAGCACAGCGCGTACTTATGCCCTCTCGCTGACGGTGTGTCTAGGGGTCCGATCACATCTACATTGACAATTTGGAAAGGGTGCTCGGGTCTAGTGAGCGGAGTTATAGGCACTTTATCCGTGCGACGCTTGTCTGAACGAATTTGACATTCATGGCACGAACGACAATGCTCTAATATCTCCTTCGCCATACCCGGCCAAAAAAAATTATACCTAATGCGAGCTCTTGTTTTCTTTGACCCTAGGTGCCCCCCGCATAGTGACTCGTGTGTTAAGTGCATCACCTCAGTGCGCTTATCTTTGGGGACAACTAGCTGACTCACTCGAGTGCCTGCTATTGAGTCGCAGTGGTATAATAGTCCGTCCGAAATGAACATGCCGGATTTCCCACTACGCGCATCTTCCCAACATTTCTTTAGCGTAGTGTCGCCCAACTGCACATTGCGGAACTCTACTCTTTGGCCTAATGACGCCTCCCTTTCTTCATCAGTTTGCGCCTCTTCCCCGGAATCATCTTTCTCCTCCAAGGTAAGATTGCAGGCAACTACCTTTTGTTTCTCTACTGCTTGTTCCGCCTTGTGAGCAGGCTCGGCCGGTGCTCGACAGGATGCCAGAGGGCTGCTGGCTTTCAACAAAAGTTTCCAATCGTCCTTGGTCAACAAACAATCTGTGCCCTCGACAAGCTCATCAGTTAACGCGCAGAGTAGGTCGACGTTCTGAGGCTCCGTAACCTCTCGCGGGCTATTTAATTTGACCGGTAACGTAGCTAGCCTTGCCTCGATAGTTTTACCGAAAGCGGACACCAATCTTACCGTGCCAGACGGCTCTACAACACTTCGCGGAAGCTGACTCTCCCGGATGACGGTTATCTCACTCCCCGTATCTAAAATCGCATCTGCGGATATGCCTGCGCATGATACAGGAATTAACTGCAGTTTATCTGTGCCTTCACCCTCGTGTTTCAGAGACTTCACCTTTGCGCTAAGTACTCCAGTAGGTATTTCAGTATCCGTCTCGTGGGATAACGTTACCTTTTGAACCTTCCGCTTTGGCTCGGTAGCCTTCTTGGGGTTGTTCTCCTTATCACTAGCCTTCGGGCACTCTTTAGCGAAATGGCCTGAGCCGTGACATAAGTGGCATTTCAGAGCCCCTTTCTCAACTCGTGTCGCCGGCTTCTGCCCCATTTCTACAGTTGGTTGCTTTGAAGCACGCCCTTTCCCTTTCGCTTGCTCGAAAGTTTGGAGCACTTTCGCGATCTCAGTTGGCCTAAGCCATCCCTCGCCTTCCCTTAATCTCACATACTCAAGACCCTCCGTACTAAGGCCCGATTTTATGCGGTCAGCAACCATGAGTTCTGCCATCACTTCTACCGTGTCGGCTTCTCTCACTTGGAGGTAGTAGGAGAAATAAGTTTTCACGCGGGACGCGAACTGCGCCCACGTCTCTTCCTTACGCTTTACTGCTCTTTCGAACCTCTGCAGGTACTCTGCCGGAGAAAGCTTCAGTTCCGTCAGCACTGCTGCTTTAACTGACTCATAATCTGCACTCTCTTCAGGGTTGAGGTTACGCAGTAGGTAACGGACTCGCTCAGTTAGCTCTGGCATAACCAAATGCACGCGGCTCTCGTGTGGTACCTGGTAAGTAGCAAAAAAAGTTTTTCTACTTCCTCAAACCATAATGGGACATCCGCGTCACTCGGCAGGCGGAACCCTTTTAGCACTTTTGCACATTGCTGAACAGAATCGAAACCCCGGCGCCTCTGATCAGCCGTCTCCGACCCAGAGTTGAACAACGTGCCATTGAGACGTTCCGCGTTCATTCTAGCCTGCAATAAATTTTCGTACTGAATCTGAAGATTGAGTTTTTGGATTTCAAGCTCGAGCGTTCTCGCATCGCTTGATTTCGGCAAAACCTGAGATGCCTGCTGCATCGATTCTTGCCTCTGAGTAAGCACTGTCGCCTCATTTGACTGATCAGAATTTTGAATACCATCATTGGATGGTTCTCGACTCCGATTCACATCTGCCGCTCTCGTACCCTCATCTTCATTAGACTCCATTGTTTTAGCACCCCCGCGTGTTCTCACCATGTGCTCTACACATAAACTGCCATGCCAACTAGAGAAGAACGCAAGAAATCCTGCTCACCCTTTGCTGTATGCACTGTCGTTCCCGGATCTCCTCCACGGTGCCGGAGTTGGCTGCTGTGGGAGCGTCTCGACTTTGCCGCTGGTGGCTGTTGGATGCCTTGGCCCTCGGTCTTCTCAGCGCTGGTCCAGTGTATGGTGCTGCAGAGCTCGCCGATCCCTATCGACTGCGCCAGTTGAGTTTTCTTTCTCGTTCGTTGATCTCCTTGATATGGATTGAAGTCCCGTCAAGGGGATGATCGGCGTCGATGAAGCAGGGCAGGTTGGAGGTAATGAAAACTTGAAGGTATATTACAGCGAAATATTTACAGTCATATGTACATCTTGCCGAAGCACACTCATGATAACACAGACATCAACAGCGTCTTACTCTTCTACTTAACTTTTCTTAAGTTAGAGCCTAGAACACTGTTACTACATACAACGTACTTAGTCTCACTGTTCGACCACCAAGTGGTTACGGCCCAGACAAAAGTTGCATCGTACGGAGTCGTACTGATCTATCAGTTAAGTGATTGCAGCCTCGACTGAAGAGAAACGGATTCCCTCCAGTCTTAAGCATCTTGCGGTAACAAAGAAAAAGGGGAGGGGGCCACTGCTGGTCCGCCTCAACATTCTCTCATCCAATCTGTTTCCACTCAGATTAAGTCACTCCCTACTGGGCTGACCTTACTCTCGACAGCAGCGCTTCTACAGTTTAAACAGGCGTTTTGGTACTATTTCCCATCATGTCTCTCTCTCTCCACCTCCCACGCGCTCAGGAATTCTAACGCTCGGGAGATATCGGCATTGTAGACCCGGTACATTCATGCCCTTTTCCCACACCCAGCGAGCCGAGACGAACCTCCAAAGCCGGAAATTGAATGATTGCGCGCAGAACGTAATTGCCCCCGCAGGTAGCAATCGGCCTTTGACTTTCTCCGCTTTCCTTGTGTTCGGGTCGTGCATCGCTGCGACTTTGAGCCGATCGCCAGGGCAAAGCGTGTCGCCTACTTCCACTGAGCTCGCGCCCGGCTGCGGAGGCAGGACGGGGTCGCTTAATCCCATTGTGCGTTTGCCCCCGGCAGCGGCGACTTGTCTCTAAACCACAAACATTCCAAGCCGGTTAGCAGAGCGGGTTCGTTTCACATTGTGTGTTTGTCTCCAGCAGCGGGGGAGATGGACGTAGTTTGCATTCCAGAGGATAAGTGGTGTACAGTTAAACGGGCATACCAAGAGAGAGTCGAGAAAGAAGCTTTGTATAACGTAGCTTCCCGCGCTGTGGTCCCATGCTCAAAGGAAGCAATTTGCGACCTTGCCGAGAGAGATCCGAGAAAGAAGCTTTGAATAACGTAGCTTCTGGTGCTGTCCCATCCGCACGATCAACTTATGAGCGGCAAAACACAACTAACAGTGAGAATAAGTACGTTGTATGTAGTAACAGTGTTCTAGGCTCTAACTTAAGAAAAGTTAAGTAGAAGAGTAAGACGCTGTTGATGTCTGTGTTATCATGAGTGTGCTTCGGCAAGATGTACATATGACTGTAAATATTTCGCTGTAATATACCTTCAAGTTTTCATTACCTCCAACCTGCCCCCTGCTTCATCGACGCCGATCATCTCCTTGACGGGGCTTCAATCCATATCAAGGAGATCAACAAACGAGAAAGAAAACTTAACTAACGTAGCTTCTGGTGCTGTCCCATCCGCACGATCAACTTATGAGCGGCAAAACACAACAATGGTATTACCACTTTTACGTGGATGCAAAGTCTACAGAAGAAATAAAATTCAACGATACCTGCGTGTTACTTGTTAGCGATGATATCTGACTATACGCTGTTCCATTTTTGATAGGTTAGGGTTTTGTTGATGTGAAACACATACGTACTATGAAAAGACACCCTCATTGCGCTTTTGCCGTGCTTTGAAATAGACGACTGCAACTCACAACGATTCCCCGACATGCTACCGTCAAGCAAACGTTTAATCGTGCTCTTTTCTTTCGCCTTTCTTTTAAAGGTGGTTTTTATCTTCATAATTTCACAAAATAATTCAAACCGGTGCTATGAATATCGGACGCGACGAGCGAGTTCGTTTCTGAGATACGGCGCCAGTCAGCGCCACGATAAGAACACTCAGATCTTACATGTCATCGCTGCTAGGGCATCGTCACTCAGGATGGTATTTGTATAACGTATCACACCGAACACGTAGCACTAGTGCCGTAGCCGCAGGGCAGTCTATTTTCCGTTTTTTCTCCTTAGCTTTTCTACGCTGTTTGACCTCGAATTAAAATTACTTCCACAGGACGGATGCCGTTCAAATTTGACCAAGCAGATCTAGGCATACCAAGCGATCGAATGATGGGCACATCTCGATCTTGAAATTTGATGTCAGTGCTCTTTTGAAAAATACACAAATGTACGCACAGTTTTGGACTGCATTCCACTGCTAAAACCGAAGGACTCAGAATCCCAACTACTAACCTACAGCTGGTACAAAGGAACATACACATCTAAGGATTTAGTCTGAAACACCTGGAGGCCGTATTAGCGTTTTTAGCAAGTCATATGGTGGAAGAGCGTAACATTCCTTTATAACAAAGAAAAGTAAAATTCTTGAAAAGTTTTCGCCTTCTATTGATAGCATAGTGGTCGAAAAGGGCTTTCCGATTGATTATCTTTGCCTTCAGCACCACGTAACCATGGTTCGCCCGCCATTTTTACGCAAAATGAAACAGCTTACACAGCGTGAAGCTCAAGAAAATCAGAGCATTGCAGTGGTCCAGGTTCATGTGGAGCATGCCATTCAGCGCATGAAAGTTTTAAAAGTTCTGTCAGGAAACCTCGGCACTGAGCTTTTCCGTTATATTGATGATATTTTAACCGTTATTGCTGAAATCATGAATTTAGCAAAGCCTGTTTTCAGTGCCGAAAAGTTTTCGTTTCAGTGAAATCACCTTGTGGCGTGGCTTGCCTAAAAATGTCATTACATCTTTGTTAGTGTTTGGGTGCGACTTCACTCAGAGAACTCAGTAGTGCGGTAACGTGTAATAAGTGCACTCAAAACTGTTTGCGTTGCGTCTAAGCCATGCATAGTATGCTTTAGAAAAGCTATAGCTGTGGTTTATTTTTTTCTGTTTCACTTTCTGTGGCTAGATTTAGTTTGCATTTTTAGTGCTCTTTTTCACGAATATACTTCAGCTGTAACTTTGAAGGTCTGGTGTGCATATATTTTTCTTTATGCTTGATATGTACATGTATTTTCCCTTCACAACTTGTTGTTTTTTAGATATATACCTGCACTCATTTTACTGTTTGCTGATTTGTGTTTTCTTGGGCTCAGATGCCGTTACTCATAAAACTTGCTTTCCGCTGTTTTCGGATGTGAAAAAGCTGTCATTATTGCAATATGTTATTCTTGTGACTAGCAAAAAGTTTTATCACAATTCATATAACTCTGTCACCTATTGGGCGCGAGGACATACTGTGACGCCATCATGCGGAGGCATCCCTGTGACGTACACGGTTAGATTGCTCCACCGCCCTCTCGTGCGCAGCCCGCTTTGACGTCTCCTTTTATTAATATTGTTGTACCTCACTGAACTAGATTATGAAAGTACTGCTGCAGCTTCTTCCCTGACTGTACGAAGTGCTAAATAACTGTCCCGGTAAAGCGTTACGCTTCTCACGATGCCCGACTTCCGGCGTCAGTGAAAAAAAAAAAAAACACGGCGGCTGAGCGTGCCGCCTCTGTAAAATGTGACGACTCATTTCGTGTCGAATTGAAGCATCAAATGGGCATTAACGGTAAAGAAAGTTATCTTTACCGCAAGAAATGCGTGCAACCACGCCACTTCATTCATTGTAAGTTTGCATTTAAAGACGGGCTGCTCTTGACATGACATGCATGCGCAAATTACACTTATGTTTAGCGCACATAACTCTACGAAGCGCAGCGCAAGCGGATTCCCCGATTTGCGGGAAGCAACGCATCATTATTACAGCCGCAACATTTCTGTCATGATCGCGGGCAAACGTGAGAATTATGCAAACGCGTGCCTTACGCAGGGTTGTAACTTTTCTCTGAGGCATGATCTTAGTATATATTGCGCAAAATTTCTATGGTGCTCATACTTTGCACATAGGATCACCATCTAGCCACACATGGGTGAAAACTATGAATAATTGGTTCAATTCTAGAGTTTATACAAAGGGGTAAAACGTGATTTAAAATATGTGATCAGCCAGCCGTATCATTTTACGCCTTCGAGCATGCTGCGAGGTCTTATGTACCGTGATCTAAACAGCAATTTCATGTTTCGGTAAAAAGAACAGTGTCCATTTTTTTTGCAGTTTCATTCATAAGCTCTGTGATATTTCACGGCAGCTCTTTGAACACGAATCAGTTCTCGAAGCTGACCACGTTTTCACTTGTAGATCAAAACAACATTAAGAGGAAGTGACAATGGCTGTGGGCCCATTCTACAAACGTAATCTATAAGCAAGGAACTCTGTGAGATGGAGTCGTGGATGGCACGCTCGTTGACAGAAATCTTTTTCGTAGGAGGCACCAGCTTGATTACAACTGTGGGCCGGGCACGCAGGTGTGGGCGACCATTAATTCGTGCACTGCATGCCATGGGAAAATTTAGGAGGGGAAGTACGGGCTTGGTGTGCCACCCCCTGGTTACGCCACTGGTGGATGGAAACCTGTGTGGCCGGGTACACACATGGGGACGGATGCCCGGGCAGAAGGATGGTGGTGGCGCAGACTGCTGTAAAAGTGACTGTGGCGACAAAATAAGCTTTATCAAAGATTAGAGCGGCGCATGTATGATGTAAGAAAGAAGGTTTCATCGAACACGCTGGCCGAACATGCAGAAGCAACTGGCCACGAAATAGACCAGAATAGGGTAAAAATAACGAAAACGAAAGAAACTGGGCTTCCGGGCTATACCTTGACTCTCTGATAATTCAGAGTCCCGTTTTAAAATATACATAATCCACCATTTTGCACATTCATTTTTCACTGTGAGCGAGGCTCCCGTGCCCAAACGGAAACGCTCTGCTTTTATGTGATCATTCATCGACTGCGCTCATTTTAACCCATGGGCTCGAAATACCAACCACCACAACAAAGAAAGAGAAAGGCGACAGTGGCACTGCCAGCGGCCGCGTACGTAAAGCACTGTGGCGTGCCGCTGGTCATGTTTACTGCAACTATCCATATTGTGTAGTCTGCAGAAGTCCGCACAAATGAAATCAGAGCAATACAACGACACTGAAAAATGAAAACAAAATGAAGTCGTCGTTAAAAACAATGCATCCAACCACCATCTTTCCTTTGCCAGAGCGAGGTGAGATCATGTGATCCAACCCTTTACGTCACAGCGGTCGCAGCACTCGCGCCTCAGGTGGTGGGCGTCGCGACCAATGTGGCATTGCGTTTATTGTCTAATAATACTCATTTCTGAAGTTCGACCTTCCAAATCAAGATGTCGTCAGGAGGCACGTTGTAGGGGAGGGCCCTGGAAATCTTGCATGTTGTTATGCCTGCGAGTCCGCAGCAAACGTCCGTGCCTCGGAAAAAGGAAATCTGTGTCAAGGCCAGCACGCGGGCCCGCCTGACGCGAACAGCTCAACGGTTGACGCCGGCGCCTTTCTGGCGCGCACGTGCAGTGAGTCACCTCAGCCCGCGAGCCCGTCGAGTAAACAACCGGCGTCTTCCTGTCTGGGCGTCTGACGCAATGCCTGGCGACGTCACTCGTCCTTGGGTGCAGCCACCTGCAGCGCAGCCTCTCCAGATTCGATGAGAAAGAACGACGCGGCCCGGTGGCGACCCCCCCATTGGAGGAGTCTGACCTCACGACCAGCGGCACTTCTGGTTGGACTTTTGGGTTGGACCCGGTGCATATAAAAGAAGCCCTGCGGCGCGTCGCGAGCAGCAGACCTGTTGGAGAGCAGACATGTGTGTCGCAGTTGAGCTGTGTGATAGAGAGTTGAGCTATGTGTTAGCAGACCCATTTGAGAGCAGACCTATGTGTTAGAGAGAAGAGCTCGGCTCTTCGCGTCTCTGTCGGCCCCAGTGTCGAATTTGTAACGCCTCTATATATATGCTGTGCATAAACCTTGTTTAACTCACCGTCGTCTAGTCCGCTCGTCTATCAGCTCTGCGCAGAAGCAGTCGCGAGCTGAGAAACCTACGCTACCAAACGGCTGGTGACCTTCCCGGCGGAGTTCGAAGCAGTGGCGCCTTCGGGACAGTGTTGGCGTCGCCGTCTTTCGAAACAGTGGTTGCAGCGGTGAGATTTCGAAGCGCTCTTTGTAACGTCGTCGGAGGCGCGCTTCGCAACAATGTTCAGAATTCTGCAAAGTGCACTGATGTACATGGGAGGTATCGGTAATTTTCTCTGTGTATGTACTATGCATACACCCACGAACATGCCTAAAAGATTCCTCCCTTGCTGAGGCTGCCTAAAAGATTAAAATAAAATATATATAAATAAATATCAGAAATCAATATCAATAAATATCATAAATCTGCCCTTGCTGAGGCAGATTTCTGGTTATGCCGCTTTTAACATGTAGTTAGAATGTAAGTACGCAATCCACCAGCATTTTGTCTCCGCAGAAATGCCGCTGCCCTGTCCGGGATCATGCATTGGTTCTGTTTCTGTCACTGCCGTAACATGTTTCTTTGTGTAATAATTCACCATGTGTAATCTTGCTTCCTTACCCTCAGTGGTCACATTCCGAAGATGTCATAAAAAGTATTTATTTAGTTGGACAGGCACACAACCTAGCTCTGTAGTGCCCAAATACAGCATCCTTCACACTGGAGTGCCAGGAAATTTAGTGACAATAAGGTGCATCTATTTTAGTTACTCTCACATGCACATGTTATCCTAGTAGAGTAGAGCAGCCTGGCTGAGCATCGTGTCCCACAAGCAAATTAATACCAAAATGTCATAAAAGTGCCACCAATATTTGTTGCCTTTCATTATTTGGCATTTATTTCTCATTCAGTTACATTATTTGATTATGTACAGTGTGTTTAAATGTATAGTGCACTTAAGAGACACTTGCGTCCTTTTTTTTTCACCACGAATGTTTAGCGATGCATTGTGTAAAAGTGTCACTACTTGTTTTGACATAGAGAAAGTTTGCCACTGCAAATGGTATTTTTTATGAAATGGTCAATGTAAAACACTACTTGAATTTTTCTGACCTCGTGTAAGTCGGCTCTTCAATTGGGTCAGTTGCTTTTGCAGTCACACTGTAACCCATTTACTTCTGCTTAAGGCCTGAAAGTTCAAGCCAGCAATATTCAATAATATTACTAAAATTTCATTCCAAAACTGAACATTCTTCATTGCATTGTTTCTCTAGTTTGTATTGTGAACCATCGTGTGATATGCATCTTGTAATGTTTTACTGTGCTACTTGTAGCCAAACATAAGATTTGAATAAGTACGCGGAAGAAGAACACAAGAATGGCAAAAACCATCACCAAACTGAAGAGAAAATAAAAAATGTTCAGTGTCTTGGAACACCAAAAAGTCACTCCCGAGAACTTTTGCAAGCATAATATGAATGTAAACTTGGCAAAAATACTTGCTGGTTTTCTTGAGGTACACATTTTCATTCTTAAGCACATCTATTTTTGCCTGAATTTTTGAAGGCTAATTGAACACTTTACCTCTGAAATCCTCGGCGGACAGCAAACGCAAGTTGCTAGCCGATCTGGAGATGCGCCATTGCAGGAGTGCTCCTTCGAAATCAGGAGGCCCGTGTCTTTTACAAAGAGATTTGAATGCGACCAAATGGCAGCATACACCCCTTTTGCTGTCTTTTCCTAGAAAAATCCTCCTTGACATTGCAGAAGTCTGAACGTTCTGCTCTTTCATTATAGACTTCAAAAGAGGCCGCTCATCTTGAGGCCCCATTTTTGTCCTTAACTTGTGCACCCTCGTGTGAATAGAATACGCGATGGAGGCTGTCGCCATCTTTTTATACAGCATTCAGAGCGTTGAATATGCTTGTTTTGTTGTTACGGAAGTGATTTTTTCAATGTTTGAGTCGTTAAATATATGCTCAAGATAACTGTACAGCTCTTCGACTGAGCTGGCTCCAGCTTCCTGTGTTTGAGCTACTGCTTCAGTGAGTGTTGGTGGTCGTTGCTCTTCCACAATCTCATTAATCTTCTCTTGAGTAGTTTCTGCAGATACTGGAGGCCTGCTTGTTTCCTCTGACTTATCTTGCCCCGAAGCTACGGGAGACAATCTTGATGCACCAGCATTGTTTCCTGCAAACAAAAAGAGTCACCATGACATCTTTGAGAACGTTTCTTGTTCGAAAAATGTCAAATAAATAAAATGAAATGTTTACCCTTATTTTTTATCTCATTTCTTATTCACTATACACACATTATAATTAAGCAAAAGCCTTGGAAAAAAGTGGTTGCTTAAAGCGTGGGTAATTCGAATGATGACGCAATATACTTCGTCAACACCACAAACATTTAAGAGCTTCATCGTATGCATCCTTACTGCCTTCCCTGTGACGCAGTGCTGATCACACATGAGACAATCCATGAAGCAGCCTCTCCAGGATGCTTCGTAGGGAATGGTGACTTCTTTCTATTGCTGAAAAAAAGATATGCTTAGCTTCAGTTTACAAGGATATTGCTTTAAAATTACGTGTTGTTTCTGAGGCTTTTATGTGGCATGATGTTAATACATGTCAGGTTTATTGGTTACAGTTTACATGTAGTGTGATGAAATAAATGGCAGACTAATATTCATTCTATTCTTTTTTTAATAAGTGATAACAGCTGATTAGTGATTAATCGAATGCGAACTGCAGCTATTACAACTTTCTTACCCAACACTGCGGTTGTGGTCCTTCCTTTCTAGGCAACAATTCATGATTAAATAAGTCACCTCTTTAGAGCTGGGCGATTCTGCAATGAACCTTGGTTTGTACTTTTTTCTTGCATTTGTCACTTGTTCTTTACCCCGCATTGCTGAGGCATATCAGTTGAAGAAAGAACTTCAAACGTTTCTGCGGCATGAATGTGCAGCAGTAGTGCTATCACTTGTGCTGTCTATGTGGAGATAATAAAGAAAACACTACTAGACTAAACAAGTTACTACGAATATTGTTCTGAACGAATGCGAAGGCTTCAATGACCCTTGATTGAAAACATTTCACTGGTGCTAGTTTACCCTTACCCTGCTTCGCAAGAGCATGATGCTGCTGTAACTAGTCTTTCTTTCATTGTTATTTCCAGCTTATGGGGTCCCTTGTTTAGGGTTGATGCCTAAAGAATTAGCCCAGCCAGTTTCACTTCTTTTTTAGGTAGTTGTACACTACAAGCGACAACATGGCCAGCCTCAAACACTGACTCACCTTCTTGAAGCAGACGTGAAGTGCCGTATTGCTTGTAAATAAAGCTGTAAATTCTCGACACTGGCACTTTCCCTGAAACAAGAAATGAACCCGTTTATAATTAGACGTTGGTAAACCACACCTTGCAGCATGTTAGTGCATTGAAATGCACGAGGTATCACAGCCGGCTGGCACACAGTACACTTGCTGTCACAAACGAGCCTTTTTAGGACCATTTTTCGACCATCGCGATTGGCCACTTATTGTCGAGAATTTTCATCTCCATGTGGCTCGTTGGTAATAGAAAACGCACCGTTTGACAACCGAAGAAGTTTCGAGCAACAGAAGCAAGAGATAAATGTAAAGACTGAAGGACCGATAAACTTCTGCTCGCGTAAAATGTTACCTGGCTTCAACTCCGAATGAAGCGTGCACGTGAGTGTACGTGGCTTTCGCGTGTTTGCATCCATTATTATGAAAATATTTTAGCTGCACGCTGCTGCAAGCATGTTGGCCTGCTCTCTACAAAACGGAGAAATCGCATGTGGCATACTTTGTTAAGTAACACGATTGTAAAACACGATCGTAACATGAACGTAAATTTGCGCTTGCCATTTTTTTTGTCGCATCAACCACGGCAGATACACACCGACAGTGAATGAAGTTTCACGCTAAACTTGTTTCTTGCAGCAAGAATGTTTATTGGCCACGAGCACACGCTGGCACGCGCATATTTAATGCTTAGTTTTGATATGGTAAAAAAAAAGTTGTTTACCTTTTAAAACAGCCGCGTGCTCGGTCTCCGTGGATTTCACGAGGGTAGCCATAGCAGATGACGTCGTGATCCAGGGTGTATAGTCCAGCTTATTATTTTGAGAAGAAGTCGCTTTGCATCGTATAAAGTCGGTGGAGAAGCCCAAGCACTTTTCTAGCAATTTTTGTCGAAGTGCAGTTGTGTAAGAATTGAGAAAAAAAAAAGACACAAAAGCAGCTTGCGGGCAGCTGCATGCTGAGCGCAGAGTGACCTGGCGGAGAAATCTAACCCAGTACGTCACATGGACGCCTCCGCATGACGGTGCCGCGGTATGTTATCGCGCCGAATATCCACTCAAAGTAAAAAAGAAAAAAAATGGGAGGGGGGAAAACTTCTCACCGAAAACTGCAAACACGTGCAGCACGAGGGTTGGCATATATAAAGTGGAAAGTTGCAGAAGAAATTGGGCAACCACGAGTTCAATACTTAGCACACACCGGAAAAAACAGGACACACGGCCATTTTCGAAGCAAACACACATGGCCGGGAATGAGTTGTACACGCAACCTCTTGCCGAATAAAGCACCACTGCGCAAGGTACCGCCAGGCCTTCACGAAGGGCTTCATTCAAGAAAATGCCGTAACATTACAGCATTCGTTGAGAGCTCACTCCAACCGTAAAATCTTATCTGTCCAACTGGTATACTTTAGTTGCACAAAGTGAGGTGTCCTTTTTGTATAATGATATGCCATCGAATAATTCTGCCTGCATAACAAATCACAGAAAGTAGACATGCACCCGACAAATAATTATTCAGTTTGTGAATGGTCACATATGCCCATAAGTTCGCGAGACACTCCACAACTCGCGCCTGTTTCTGCACAGGTGGCAGATAAACGCTCACGAGGGCTTGATGTATCACGTATTCGCGCTAAATATGAGGACAAAGCTGTGCATTTTGAGGCAGAGAACAAGCGAGCGCCCAGAAAAAACAGGTGTTTGTGGTGGTTTCCTCACTTGTGACCGCGAGGACCAGAACTTCCCGCCACTGCGTCACACGGCATATAACACAGGTGGGGAAGCGGCCGTTGGACAACACGCTTCTTCTGGCGCTCCACACACGAGACACTTTCACGCGTAGCATCACTTGCGCGTTTTGCTCGACATCTGCATATTATAACGTTTCTTTGGGATCGCTCATCTTAAATATTTTTCACTGCATTTGTTTTTGAGAAACGCTAAACTTGGGAGCCCCTAAGATTATGTTGAGATTTACGTTAGCCGAATATGTTTGCCAACATGATTTTCTTGATAAATATTCATGAATGAGGAACACTATAATCGATGTGCTTAAAAAAGTTGAGTTATGGGGTTTACGTGCCAGCATAACAAAATGACAATGAAGCATGCTGATGCCGTAAAAGTTTGTTAATTAAAACTCGAAATGCACTATAGAACTGTTAAAATTAAGCTGAGTATAAATTAGCAGGCGGGCACTAGAAAGAACGGACATCACGCCACGCTGCGGGGACAGAATCCAAAGCAGTCAAGGGACAGTAGGATTGGGCATGTTGGTATAATATGATAAAAAGTGCTTACCAGCGCAAACCACAGGGCAGGAGGAGACAGGAGAAGAGACGAGACAGAGCACTGCACTGCCAACAATTTATCACTTGCAAAGGTATTCGATTTTATACAGTTACCAGTCGCAATAGTCATGCTCGAAACACAATGACAATAAAAATAATGCATGACTGAGTACGGGGAACAACATTTATTAAAAAAAAACCAGCAATTACGTTTCAATGCAATGAAAAAATCTATCGTGTGAGAAGCATTTTCGCGAGTCCGCGAATGGCACGCCCTCGTTTTCAGAGGCGAAACAAACAGAAAGCGTGTCTCGTTTGTAGGAAATATCATTACAAAACAGTCGTAAAAATCAGCATGAGGTGCTTCAGTAACACCTTCAAATTACAGCTCCTGCTTTCGCCGTGCACGGCTTTAACACCTACACGTTTTATTGCATTAGGACATAGTGCGGTCAAGCTGAGGACCCAAGGAGGTTGGGTTCCTTGCGAGTAAATCACGTTAGAGCGAAAGTCGAGAGAAGTGCAAGCATTTGAACACGTGCAGGATCAGCGCAAATGAACGTGGTGCACAAATACACCACACTGATAGCGATACCAAGGTCTGAGATTGAAATTACCTACAAAAAATAACAGATATGCGCGCATGGGCCAAAATAAGCTACCTGACATCGCCGTGAAACTTGCAGAAATTGATGGCTTTGCAGTACAGCAGTTCAGACAGCAACTGCAGCGAATAAACACAGAAAGAAAACAAAACGCAGATGACCACGCCAACCATCCGATGAAAACTAACTTCGCATATGCGTGTCGGCTCCCCTCGTCGAACAGCAGCAAGGCATATTTCCGCTTCGTCACCGTCACAGATAAGAGAATCTATAGTAGAACTCGGATGGTACCGCGATCGCTAAACAAATTTAGTGCTCAGAAGTACTAGCACAACACGGAATTCAAATGCTACCCTTCAATTTTAGAGAAAAGAGCACTTTTTTGCAAAAGTACTCTTTTCACTATTAAAATTCACTATTAGCAAGGTTATGTACGTTTTTCCAAAAGGACTTGTTTTTGGGCAAGTTGGTGTTCTTTCTACTCTTCTGCTCTTCCTGTTTGAAGAAATGTTTTTTGTGCCTCAGCCATCTGAGCCATAACGTGCAGTATTCCGCGTGTGTCTTACAACTTGTTTTATTATATTTTGGTTAAAGTGATTTGAAACATATCTGCACTCGCAGTAGATGCTTGAGATTTTTACACTGGTGATACCAATGTATTTTATGCAGCTGACTAGCGCATTTTTGTTGGGAAACAAGCATTTCTTCACATGAGACATACGTCTCCTCTTTTTGTAAATAATTTATCATATTTAAACGCAACGACAACGAACTATGATTTAATTCGCTCACGGAATATATGACCACTCGGTCAACGAACTGAAACGCGGTTACTTTAGCTGTAATACAATAGTTCTGCTGACTCGTCGTGGTAGCGTAAATCTGGCCGCAAAAGAGGACGCAGATTCAATTCTTGGACACAGTTACACCACTGTAATATTCATCCTAATCATGCCGTGCAATTTGAAACACGAAACTCCGTATTAAGTGAACCTTTTCGACCACTCTTTCTCTCTCTCGCCTAGATAATGTCTTTTTCTTCCGTATATGAGTTTAGGCAGCTAGGCTTATGTTGGTTACAGTGAAGCTTATGCAAGTGCTGTTTTTTTATGAGTATAGAAAACCTTGTGTGCTTTTCCCGTGTAGTCTCGAGCCTCAAGGCACTCTTCATCTGCTGATGCCAACTCCCTTACTGTAGAACCTTTGCCGCAGATACGGAGAGTGAAATAACAATGTTGATTATATGTGGGGTTTAACGTCCCAAAACCACCATATGATTATGAGAGATGCTGCAGTGGAGGGCTGCGGAAATTTCGACCACCTGGGGTTCTTTAACGTGCGCCCAAATGTGAGCACACGGGCCTACAGCATTTTCGCCTCCATCAAAAAGGCAGGCGCCGCAGCCGGAATTCGACCCCACTACCTGTGGGCCAGCAGCCGAGTACTGTTGCGACCGGGGTTTGCGGCACTGAAGATCCAGGATCATGATGTCGAGGCAGGAGGAGGTTGAACTTCATAGAACGGGTTTATTTACATTATTTACATGGCACGAACTCTATGGCCTGAAGTTATATTTTGAAAAAGGCTGTATATTGAACGAGCTCCATGAACCAGACTAAGCAGCCCGCGAGGGCTGATTAAATACAGTCTCATCTCCCCAGATCCCTAGATCGGGGAATAGGTTCATACGGCACTGTCCAATAACATGTCCCGCCGAACACACGAGTATCAACATGCCGGCACCACCCCAACATACACATACACAAATACACAAACCGAACACGTGTATGGTCCCGGCGATACTGCCTCCTCCGGCGAATCTTGCTTGAGCGGGGTGAAACGAGTCTGTCATCTCGCCGCTTAGGCCGGCCACCCATGCTTTGTCGAACGGTGATCGCGGTCTAGGCACCTCCGAGGGGCCATACCTGGACATCTGGTCCTGATTTGAGCGTCGGCAGCTCATCAGTCTGAGACTCACGGCGGGATGGTCCGACGTCCATATTCGGCGGAAGCTGGCATTGTGGCTTTTACTGGGGCACGAAGACGCCACGTGTCACATCTCTGCGCGGACACGAAGGACAGCGGTGCTTCATAGAGTAACTTCAGCCACGCAGCGCCCAGTGCATGAAAACAGCAGGGCGTCTCGGCGCTGCTCTTTATCTCCACAAAATGAGGCGGCTGCCTTTCTTCCGTTCGTTCTGGCGGCTGCGGCAAAAGGGTGGCCCGCCATACGCAACAGTACTGAGTAGCCGAGTTGCCGGGTCAGCAGTCGAGACGCGCTTGGCTAAAAACAAGTCACTTACGATTAAAGCAATACATGGCCCGGTACATATGGCCTTCTTTTGAAAATTGGGCTTCCCGTTCTATTAGATAAAAGTAGATTTAAAATAAAAACTGAAAGTTCTGAAGAGTGACTAGACGATTCACCAGCACTGTTCTAAAATGTTATGCTACCAAGCCTGTCAATGTATTGTATCGGGCCATCTATTGCTCCAATTTTAAGTGACTTCTTTTTAGCCAAATTCGAGAGAACCGTTTCCGGTGACCTTAGTGACAACCGAATAATGCGCATTTTTAGATTTGTTGACGATTTCCTGATTCTTCTTGACTGTGATCCCGTGTCTTGTGCTTTAGATATTCTCAACTTCATCAAGGATATGGAGCGACTTTTGTGCTCTCTGGGACGATGAGAACCTGGCGTGCGATCAGAGCACGATCAGAACTGTACGTGCAATCAGAGCACGGGAGATGGCATCTTGTACGTACGAAGTGGTAGACGGAAGGTCATGCGCAAGCAGGGTATCGAAAGGTAGTAAGGGATCACGGCCAAAGAGAAGATAAAATGGTGAGTAACCGGCAGTTTCATGGCAGGACGAGTTGTAGGTGAAGGTTACGAACAGAACGGCAGTGTCCCGGTTGGTGTGGTCGTCAGAAACAGACATAGCAAGCATATCCGTCAGTGTGCAGTTAAGGCGCTCAGTAAGTCCGTTGGTCTGAGGATGGTAAGAAGTCGTAAAGTTGTGCCGCGCAGCACAGGATCTAAGGAGGTCGTCAACCACATAAGAACGGAAGCAGCGGCCACGGTCCGTGAGTAGGTGAGAAGGAGTGCCATGCTGAAGGATGTTCTCATAGAGTAGGAAATCTGCGACGTCAGTTGCGCAGCTGGTCGGTAGTGCTCGAGTAATTGCATATTGAATGGCATAATCCGTAGCTACTGCTATCCATTTGTTTCCCGTTGCTGATGTTGGGAAGGGACCTAACAAATCCAAACCCACACGATGAAACGGCTCGGCTGGGACTTCAATAGGTTGAAGGTGACCGGCAGGGAGAGACGTAGGCTTCTTCCGACGCTGGCACAGGTCACACGCTGCGACGTAGCGGCGAACGGAACGATAAAGGCCCTTGCAGGATACCCGTTGGCGCACGCGATCATAGGTTCTAGAGACACCTAAATGGCTGGCAGTTGGGGCGTTGTGAAGTTCTTGCAAGATGTCCTTGCGCAGTTGACGTGGGACGATGAGCAAAAGTTCCGCGCCATCGGGCTGTAAGTTAAGGCGCTACAAAACGTTGTCTTGAAGAAAAAATAGGCTCAGTGAAGGGCCTTTATGGCCGGATCGAAGACGGTCAATCATCGATAGCAACGATAGATCTCGGCGTTGTTCGTCGGCTATTTGCAGAAAATCTGTTATGGCTAGGATGTTGGCATCAGCTTCTAACTCAGAGGAGTCAGGTGGATCAACAGGGTGTCGAGATAAGCAGTCGGCACTGCTGGGAAGCTTGCCAGACTTGTACACTACAGAGAACGTGTACTCCTGCAATCGCAATGCCCATCGCCCGAGTCTTCCTGTAGGATCCTTAAGGGTTGACAGCCAGCAGAGTGTATGGTGTTCTGTGATGACTGCAAACGTGGGTCCATATAGGTACGGTCGAAATTTTGTGATAGCCCAGATGAGAGCCAGGCACTCTGGCTCAGTAATTGAATACTTCCTTTCCGACTGAGAAAGTAGGCGGCTGGCGTACGCTATGACACGGTTTGTGCCGTTCTGCATTTGTGCGAGTATTGCTCCTATGCCATGGCCACTTGCGTCGGTGCGTAGCTTCGTTCGAGTGGCTGGGTCAAAATGGGCCAACATAGGTGATATGTGCGCAGAAATCAACGACGCAAAGGAATGTTCTTGGTCTTCACGCCAGGAAAAAGCCACGTTCTTTTTGAGGAGATCCGTGAGGGGCCAAGCAATTTCCGCGAAGTTGCTGACAAAACGGCGGAAATACGAACAGAGTCCCAAAGAGCTGCGGACTTCTTGCGTGGAACTTGGGACGCGAAACTCGCGCACCGCGCGGACTTTATTAGGGTCTGGTCGTACACCAGCAGCGTCAACAAGGTGGCGAAGTAGCTTTATCTGACGGTGCCCAAAGTTGCACTTAGACGCGTTAAGCTGGAGGCCAGCACACTGAAAAACGTCAAGGATGGCCGACAGACATGGAAGATGGCTTTCGAAGGTTGGCGAGAAAGCGATGACATCATCTAGATAGCACAGGCACGTCGACCATTTAAAACCGCGGAGAGAGTCCATCATGCGTTCAAAAGTTTCTGGCACATTGCACAACCCAAAAGGCATGACTTTAAATTGAGAAAGCCCGTCGGGTGTTATGAATGCCGTCTTCTCGCGGTCGCGGTCATCGACTGAAATTCGCCAATATCCCGATCGTAGGTCCAGGGAAGAGAAATACTTGGCACCATAAAGGCAGTCAAGCGCATCATCAATTCGAGGTAGAGAATAGACATATTTCTTGAATATTCGATTGAGATGGCGATAGTCGACGCAGAACCTCCAGGTGTTGTTTTTCTTTTTAACAAGCACAACAGGTTGATGCCCAAGGAATTGTTGAAGACTCTATGACGTCTTTGTCGAGCATTTTCTCTACCTCCTTCTGGAGTATTTGGCGCTCTGAATGAGACACAGTGTAAGGACGCTTATGAAGGGGACTGGCGCCGCCAGTGTCGATACGGTGGGCTGCGACGCTCGTGCGGCCCAAGAAACGGTCGTCCATATAAAAAATGTCGAGGTAAGAAAATAGAAGACCACGCAGCGCTTCAACTTAGGACGGTGACAGGTCGTTTGATATTGTTTTGTCTATGAAAGCTCTATTCTGTGCGGCTGCAACAGGTTCGGCTACGGTCTTGATGTCCGGAGTGAGAGATGAAATTATACATTGCTCCAGAGCGGAGAGTTCTGCTGAGGCAATACCTTGAGGAATGACCTGGGTCGACACGGAGAAGTTGAAGACAAGGAGAAGCGTCTTGTCGCTAATCTTCACTATAATAGGAGGAAGTATGATGTTCTGGGAAAAGGTCAGGTCAATGAGTGGGGCTGCCAAGTAGTCGCCATCAGGAACAGGTGGGAACAGCGACATAGAAAGGTACACAGCGGACTGAGGCGGTAATCTTAGGCACTCCATGGACCGTAGCCGTGTGCGAGCTGCAGGAGGCACATCAGAGTACAAAGGAAACTCTAGCTGTAAAGTGCTGGTTGAACAATCACTAAGGGCTGAATGCGCGGTCAAGAAAATAATGCCGAGAACCACGTCGTGTGGGCAAACATCTAGAACAGCGAAGAGGACTGAAGTGTGAAGGCCGGCAACAGTGACGCGGGCAGTGCACATACCAAGAACTGATGTTCGGCTGCTGTCGGCTACTGGCACAGTCGAAGACATGGCAGGAGTAAAAACTTTTTTCAGGCGGGATCGAAGACGTGAACTCATAACAGATATGGGGGCACCAGTGTCTATTAGAGCTGTAACGTTCAGGCTATTGATAATAACACCAAGTAAATTTCTTCTGGAATTAGTGGTCGGTAGAAGTTTTCGGTCCGAGTTGTCAATGCAGCGCCACCTCCAGGAGCTGCATCTGTTAGTTTCCCGAGAACTGCCCAGAATACGCCGGTGACGGGAAGCGACAGCGTTGATAGCAGCGAGGCTGGCGTCCCTGAGGCGACGGCGAGCGGCTGGACAGGGTTCCCTGGGCGATGACATCGGCGTAGGATGGTTCGGAGCGTTGCGTAGAACGGCTAGATGGCAGGTCCTGAAGGCGGTCATCGGAAAAACGAGGTGGTGAATACTGCCCACGATTCTGTCGGTGGTCACCTAAAAAACGTTGCCGAAAAGGCCATCTGTTGCGGCAGTGGCGGGAAATGTGGCCAACGCGATGGCAAGAGAAGCATATCGGTCGATCATCTTGTGTGCGCCACTCAGATGGATTTCGGTAGCGTGATGAGAATCACGGGACTGACGTGGCAGCAGCAAAAAGTGGGGCGGCGTGGTAGTGAACGTTAGGATTTATGGGCTGTGGTGTGTGGCTGGAGTTTTGGGGAACTAAGACACCCATGTTGGCAAACTCTTGTCACACAACAGCCTGAATAAGAGATATTGGGGCTGAGTTGTCAGGCACAGGGGGTTGATAAGCGGAAAAAGCCATGGCTTCTTGCTCCTGGCGGACAATTCTTGTGATGTTTGGAGGATTCACGAATGGACGTGGCGCCACAGGATCCTCGCAGGAAGAAGTTGCAGCGGTGTTCGGGAGTCGGGAAAAACGTTGCGTAATTTTCCTGCTTTTGGCTCGTTCGAACCACCGACATTCACTGACAATTGAGTCAATGGTGGTACAGTTCTTGCATATCAGAATGTTGACAGCATCGTCGGCTATGCCTTTCAAGACATTGCTGATCTTGTCTAGTTCGGTCATGTTTTGTTCGGCCTTCCGACACAATGCGAGCACGCGTATACGTCTTGGATATAGGTGACGTACGACTATGTGAAAGATTGAACTCGTGAAGCGAGTTCTGCCTGGCTGCCATTTATCGAGCAACTGACCGGCCGAACAAGTCACGGAGCTTCTGCTTGCACACGTCCAAACTCGTCAGGTCTTCCTCGTGCGTCTCGTACCAGGCGCGTGCAGTACCTCGAAGGTAAAAGATGATGTTGGCCAGCATAAGCGTCTCATTCCACCATTATTGCTTGCTGACGCGCTCGTATAAGGCGAGCCACTCGTCAACGTCAGTTGTGTTGGTGCCACAAAATGTTCCTGGATCGAGAAGATGGGAAGGGATCACAGGTGACAGAGCAGGCGTGGACTGAACGGACGGCGCACTGCCTTCAGGCATCGTGGCTGGACGAAGCTGACGTCCGCTACGGAGATTCAAAGTCGGAATGTTACCCAGCACTTCCAC
This sequence comes from Rhipicephalus microplus, assembly GCF_043290135.1. Lineage (NCBI taxonomy): Eukaryota > Metazoa > Arthropoda > Arachnida > Ixodida > Ixodidae > Rhipicephalus > Rhipicephalus microplus. The sequence goes on along the minus strand of NC_134710.1, from coordinate 49,401,372 downwards.
CAAAAATATGTAACGGGGAGTATTTAATAAGTGAACGACGGGTGGGCTAACACTGCACACAGTATGCAAGGATGCAGGACAAGAGGGCAGTACCTTTTTATACCCGTGACAATATATATATATATATATATATATATATATATATATATATATATATATATATATATATATATATATATATATATATATATATATATATATATATATATATATATATATATATATAAATTGTTAAGGCGTTTATTAGCCGGCAACGAGCGAGAATATGCAATGGCGACAGTCACAGCAAAGCACGGGCTCTCAGCGCGAGCGGCGTCCTTGTTGGGTAGCCCCACTAGAAGGTACTCAAGAGTTCGACCCATTTCATAGTTCGGAGGCTTCGCTACAATTACCCCGGGGTCGAAGAGGGAGCCGCCTGGCGACCTAACAGCTTGTTATTTATTATTAGCGGGTCATAATAAGCCTTCAGGCGCTCCACGTTGACGATGTCTCGCCCACGGCGGCGCATGTCCGAAGATTGTTCAACGGGTTCGATCAGATAGTTGACGGGTGAGGTGCGCTCGATGACACGGTAGGGGCCTTCGTATTTGGGACGTAGTTTGGAAGAGAGGCCAGCGGCAGAGGTCGGGATCGAGAGCCATACAAGCGCACCAGGAAGGAACATGGGCTCAGAAGTGGTGGAGCCATCACGGATACTCTTCTGCCGCTCTTGCTCTTGCGTCGTAAAAGTCTTGGCAAGCTCGCGACACTCTTCAGCAAGCCTGGCTGTCTCGGAAATAGGTGTACACTCAGATGGATCCGGCGTGTACGGGAGTATCGTGTCCATGGTGTGCGACGGGTGCCTTCCGTACAGCAAGTAGAAAGGTGAAAAACCAGTCGTGCTCTGAGGGGCGGTGTTGTAGGCGTAGGTGACGAAGGGCAGTATATTATCCCAATTAGTGTGGTTGGCAGCGACGTACATAGAAAGCATGTCGCCGAGGGTGCGGTTAAAGCGTTCGGTGAGGCCATTCGTCTGTGGGTGGTAAGCAGTAGTTTTGCGTTGGACAGAATGGCACTCCGTCAGAATGGCTTCGACGACTTCCGACAAGAAGACACGGCCTCAATCGCTGAGAAGCTCTTGGGGTGGTCCGTGGCGCAGTATAAATCGATGCAGCAGGAAGGACGCAACATCGCGCGCAGCAGCCGCAGGGAGAGCGGCGGTTTCGGCGTATCGCGTTAAATGGTCAACGGCAACGATGGCCCAGCGGTTACCAGCCGACGTCAGAGGAAGTGGTCCATACAAATCGATACCTACGCGCCCAAAGGGACGGTCAGGGCAAGGTAACGGTTGTAGACTGGCGTGCGACATGTGGGCTGACGGTTTACGGCGTTGGCAAGTGAGGCAAGAGCGAACGAACTGCTGCACATAGCGGTACATCCCGTGCCAGAAGTAGCGTTGTCGAATGCGATGGTAGGTGTTGAATACTCCAGAGTGCGCGCATTGCGGATCAGAATGGAATGATTCACATATCTCTGACCGCAGACTGCGGGGTATCACGAGTAACCACTGCCGGCCGTCGGCGTCGTAATTGCGTCGGTGTAGGAGGCCGTCACGAATGGCGAAATGGCGAGCTTGACGACGCAATGCACGCGTGGATGGCGTTGCGGATGGATCAGAGAGCATGTCGATGAGCGGGCCGATCCAATTATCCTTTCGCTGTTCGGTAGCGATGATGTCAACATCAATGGCAGAAACAGCAGCCGAGGATACTGAGCAGAGCACATCACCTTCAGGCAGAGGGGAGCGCGAGAGGGCGTCGGCGTCAGCATGCTGGCGTCCGTTGCGGTACAGCACGCGGATATCGTAGTCTTGTAAGCGAAGAGCCCAACGGGCGAGACGGCCTGAGGGATCCTTCAATGATGAAAGCCAGCATAGTGCATGATGGTCGGTGACGACATCCAATGGGCGACCATACAAATAAGGTCGAAACTTTGTAAGAGCCCAGACGATCGCCAGGCACTCTTTCTCCGTGACGGTGTAGTTTTTCTCGGCTCTCGTGAGCGTACGGCTTGCATATGCTACGACATATTCAGGGAATCCGGGTTTTCGCTGCGCCAGGACAGAGCCGAGGCCTACTCCGCTGGCGTCCGTGTGCACCTCCGTTGGGGCTGTAGGGTCGTAGTGGCGTAGAATGGGAGGCGACGTCAACAAATGGCGGAGCTTCGCGAACGCGTCGTCGCACTCGGATGACCACGAATTGAAGGGCCCGTTGCTTCGAAGGAGCTTCGTCAGCGGTGATATGATCGTGGCGAAATTTCGTATGAAGCGTCGGAAGTATGAGCACAGGCCAACGAAACTACGCAGTTCTTTGACAGATGCAGGTTTGGGGAATTCGGCCACGGCCTGAAGCTTGGCAGGATCAGGAAGAATGCCGTCTTTGGACACGACGTACCCCAGTATGGTGAGTTGCCGTGCTGCAAAGCGGCACTTTTTCAGATTTAGTTGTAAGCCGGCATTGCTCACACGTGCGAAAACTTCTTTCAGACGTTGGAGATGCGTGGAGAAATCCGGAGCAAAGACAATGACATCGTCGAGGTAACACAAGCACGTGTACCATTTCAAGTTGCGCAGAACGGTGTCCATCATGCGCTCAAAGGTCGCAGGTGCATTACATAGACCAAACGGCATGACGTTAAACTCGTACAAGCCGTCTGGCGTGACGAAGGCGGTCTTTGGTCGAGCGTCGTCAGCCATGGGTACTTGCCAGTACCCCGAGCGCAGATCGAGAGAAGAAAAAAAATCGGCTCCATGAAGGCTGTCAATCGCGTCATCGATGCGTGGCAGTGGATAAACATCCTTGCGAGTGATCTTATTGAGCCGTCTGTAGTCCACACAGAACCGCACAGAACCGTCTTTCTTCGCAACTAGAACAACAGGAGACGCCCATGGACTGTCGGAGGGCCGAATAACGTCGCGTCGGAGCATATCGTCAACCTGATCAATAATTACTCGACGTTCAGCAGGCGACACGCGATATGGACGTTGCCGTAAAGGTGGATGGGCACCAGTGTCGATGCGATGCGTAACAACGGACGTGCGACCGAGAGAACTTCGCCCGACATCGAAAGAAGAACGATATTCTTGTAACAGGTCCAGAAGTTGGGAACGCTGTACGGCCGTAAGGTTGTCAGCGATGGAGGGGCCAAATACATCAGCAGACGACGAATCAGAAGTGGAAACAGCATTGATGGTACACGACCTGGGAGCGCGCGTGTCATCGGGTACGTCCAGAACTTGTGCGTCGTCGACTGGTTCCACTCTGCCGAGACATTCCCCTCGAAGCAAGGTAACAGCGTACGGGAACGGGTTGGTTACAAAAATAGCAGTGTTGCCCTGGTTGACCTGCACGGTCGCGAAAGGTACTAGCAACCCTTTCCTGCTGCAAGCGCGGTCAGATGGCGAAACAAGTCCAATGGTGTCGGAGAGACCAGCGCAGTAGACAGACACAGCCATCGTCGAGTTTGGAGGCACTGTTGTATCGTCTCTCGTTAGAATCTTGCTCAGTGTCGGGGGACTGTCTTCTGGCGTCAAATGCGAGAAGGGTGAGAGCTCAATTTCGGCGGTGGCACAATGGATGACGGCGTCATGGCGGGAGAGAAAGTCCCATCCCAGGATGACGTCATGAGAGCATGCCTGAATGACGATGAACTGGGCGACATACAGAACGTCCTGGATGACAACGCGAGCTGTGCACCCTGCTGTAGGATGAATCCGGTGCAAACTCGCAGTACGGAGGGATAACCCAGAAAGTGGCGTCGTCACTTTTCGAAGTAAGCGGCAGAGTTTTTCGTCCATAACTGATACGGCAGCTCCAGTGTCAATAAGAGCCGATGCACAAACACCGTCCACAAGCACGTCAATGACATTCGAGGGGCTGCTCTGAGGGCTTTCACATTGCGATAGCGTCGCAGTCCTTGCCTCAGGGACTGCGACGACTAGTTTTCCCGCTCATGAGCTGCCGCACTTGGCCGCATGGGAGACAGGGAACGGCGTCGTGGAGACGGTGATCTTCGAGATGGACCTGGGCGAGATCGAGGTGGCATAGACGGTGGTTCTTCGCGATAAAGACGGCTGAGTTGGCCAGCAACAGGTGAAGAAATTGGAGCCGGCTGTACGCGATGGCAATAACGGGCCACGTGACCGGCGTAACCGCAGGCAAAGCAGATGGGCCGGTTGTCGGGTGTGCGCCATCTGTTCACCGGGGTAGGTCTCACCCATGTCGCAAGGGCTGATGGACGGAACGGTGGCTGCATGGTGGACTGAAGCTGAGGATGAGGGGTTACGTCAACATACGTAGCGGGCATACCCGCTGCAACGGACGGAGGTCGTGCAGCAGCTTCAGCGTAGGTCAGAGGGGCGGGTGCTTGAACGACTTGGGGTGGCCTGGCGACCACTTGCGCGTAACTCAGGGACGCAGGAGCCGGAGGCTGTTGGGGGTGGTAAGCAGGCGTTACCTCCACTATTTCCTGTTCAATCGCTCGGGGGATGGGAGGGAGAAGGGTAGTAGCCGATTGTTGAACAGCAGGTTGGTGGGAAAAGGGCAGGAGGGAGAACTGACGCGCGATTCCCTCACGGATAAAGGACTTCAGTTCTGCCATGAACGCCACTTGGTCACAACTAGCCTCCAAGCCAGCAAGCGTTGCAGCTCGTGGTGGGGAGCGTCGGGTCATCGAACGCTGCCGGCGGAGCTCCTCGTAGCTCTGGCACAGTGTGATGACCTCTGCCACCGTGCCGGGGTTTTTGGCGAGCAGCATCGTGAAGGCATCATCGTCGATGCCTTTCATGATGTTTCGGATCTTGTCAGACTCGGACATGGTGTGATTGGATTTGTTACATAGGTCCAGGACATCTTCAATATAGCTGGTGAATGACTCACCAGCCTCTTGAGCGCGTTCACGCAAGCGCTGCTTGGCTTGCAGCTTGCGAACAGCAGGGCGGCCGAAGACGTTGACGATTGCGGTCTTGAAATCGAACCAGGTGGCAAAATCGGACGCGTGGTTCTTGTACCACAAACTGGCGACACCGGCAAGGTAAAACACCAAGTTTGTCAGCTTGCCGTCCTCATCTCATTTGTTGGGGACGCTCACGCGGTCGTAAATGGCGAGCCAGTCCTCCACGTCAGTGCCATCAGCGCCAGTGAAGATGGGTGGATCGCGGATTCTGGGGACACCGGGACAAGGGGGTGGCATTGGAGGAGGCGTTTGCTGAGAAGCGTCTTGGTACACAGTAGATGGCAGGGTACGTGATCGTAGCTCCAAAGGCATAGACAGGGATCGCAGCACTCTCTACCAAATTGTTAAGGCGTTTATTAGCCGGCAACGAGCGAGAATATGCAATGGCGACAGTCACAGCAAAGCACGGGCTCTCAGCGCGAGCGGCGTCCTTGTTGGGTAGCCCCACTAGAAGGTACTCAAGAGTTCGACCCATTTCATAGTTCGGAGGCTTCGCTACAATATATATATATATATATATATATATATATATATATATATATATTGTGAGCCCAGTTACCGACTCTTCTTTATCAATTGGACAAGTCGTCATCATTTGTATAGTTTCCTCATCTGCCAGCCAGCTCGAGCTTGTCTCGATAAAGCTCTTCCTCGTAAGTGGTGGAGGTGCTTCTTAATCCTCAAGTCCTCTCGCACGTTACCACGGGATCTCCGCTTGGGTCGTCGTCTACTACCACCTACCATGGCAGTGCAAGACAATCCTGGTCCATTCAATACCCCCAGCCCAGACCAGCCTCCACCGTGGACCCTGGCCATCCACAGCCACCAGCGTGATCGGCCAGTATTCTCGGGTCTCAAAGGGGATGACGTTGAAGATTGACTACACACATCGAACTCATCAGCGAGTTAAACAGGTGGGATACTTTTTACAAGTTACGTACGGTCCTTTTCTACCTAACTGATGCTGCCAAAACCTGGTTTTGGAACCACCTCCAAGATCTTCCCGACTGGGACATGTTTCCATGGCAGCTCCGTCAGATTTTCGGTTCCCCCAGTGTTCGCGCTGAAGCAGCAACGAAGAAGCTTGCTGAACGTATACTGCTGGCGGGTGAATCATACACCTCGAACATTGAGGATGTTTTTGCCTTGTGCAAGCGTGTGAATTCAGCTATGCCTCAAAGCGACCAAATACGCCATAATATCAAAGGCATAAATACCGTCGCATTCAACGCCCTTGCGTCGCAGAACCCTAAAATGACTCAAGATGTCATCACCATTTGCCAAAGACTAGAAGAATTTCCGTCTCTTCGTCTTTGCCATGATGCCTCGGACATTCGTCTTCCTGCAGCCCTCGACATCCGTGCCCTGGTGCGCGACATCGTTCGTGAGGAGCTTCATGGGCGCTGCTCTTCCTGCGCCCCACCATCTACTTTAGCCTCAGCTCCAACCAACTTGCCGGACATGATTAGGCAAGAAATTGCATCTGCGTCACATCCACCTTGTTCCACCGAATCAAGACCTCGTCAGGTACCAACGTACGCAGAAGTAGCGGCACTCTCAGCTCCCACCACTATCCCAGCGGCTACACCAGGTGGCCTTGTACCTGTGGCATCAGTGTCACCACCGATGCGTCCACAGCCGTATTACGCCATGCCGCGTCCTAAACGCCCAATCTGATATTATTGAGGCTATAAGGGTCATATATCTCGCTTTTGCCGAAGGCGCCAACGGGACGAGCACCGTTGCTACGCTCCAGAGGAACGCGGATGCTTCAGTCCACTCACGAACTACCAGCGCACGCCTTACGGGTATTCTTTTCAGCGTTCGCCCTCTCCACCATACAGTAGTGGCCTGCCTGTGAACTCCCGTGAGTCTCGCCGCCACTCACCATCTCTCAATCGCCGTTCCGTGTCGCCTCTGCGACCCGCCTCCAATGTTCTGAATGCCCACTCGGAAAACTCCCCAATGCAGTTTAGGAGGGGAAACTGCATCCACCGGACAGCCAGCAATTCCTCCAGACAGACCATCGAACTTGTAACAGTGTTATTAGAAGGTATATGCGTCGAAGCTCTAGAGAATACAGGCGCTGCTATTTCCATTATTCGCTCTGACCTTTGCTCGCGTCTCCACAACATAAAACACCTTCGGACCCGTCTCTCCGTGCTGCGACGAACGCCATTTGTCGACCACTCGCCCAGTGTACAGTTAGTGTTTTCATAGACGTTATTCTTTATCATATTGCTGTTGCAGTTCTCCGTGAGAGCACCCACGAACTCATTTTGGGGTGGGATTTTCTGTCGTCTGCACGCGCTTCTATATCTTGTCGTCAGCGCCTTATCCACCTCAATCCCAGCGACTTTTCTGTATCGGAACCCGAAGAGCGCATTCGTCTCGTCACCACTTTAGATTCTGTTCTTTGGCCATCCCGAGAAGAAGTAATTAGCGTTGATTGCATCAAAATTGTGGATGGTGACGTGCTCCTACTACCCTATGGCCACACGGTACATCGAGGCATTCTGATCATTCCAGGCCTTGTTCGTTTTTTTGAAGGGTCTGCTTTTATTACTGCGTTAAATCAGACCCCCGAACCTTTATTGTTGCCCCGTGGATCAACAACAGTCACATGCGCTATTGACCCGCATTCCGTTGCAATTGTTGCCCCGTCGCGGTGGTCTAGTGGCTAAGGTACTCGGCTGCTGACCCGCAGGTCGCGGGTTCGATTCCCGGCTGCGGCGGCTGCATTTCATACTTCGCTTACAAGAGCACAACTTTGGTGTCGTCTACTGGTCTGGTAAGAAGCACCAAGATGCTGATGCTCTCTCGCTGTCCTCTACGCAACCGTAATAGCCCACCATCACCAATTTCCACCGCCGCATTACCCATCGCAGGTCTCAGTTGGCTAAGGTCCGGCCGCCCTTCTACTTTTGTGTCGCATCAACGCGTTGACCCTTACAGCCGCTCCATAACAGCACGCTTAGAAGGCACATCCACTCCTCCGAACGCCCGACTTCGCCGACAACTGAAACAATTCAAGCTTCACGATGGTGTTTTACATCGCTATATTTACCACGTTGAAAGAAACAAATGGGTCCCCGTAATACCACGTTGTCTACAGCGTCAGGTTCTTGAGACATTCCACGATGATCCTGCTGTTGGGCATCTCGGCTATCACAAAACGTACGACAAAATACGCAGTCGGTTCACTTGGCCTGGCCTCTCATCCGCCATTGCCAAATCTGTTTCTTCGTGTGCCTTATGTCAACGGCGGGAACGACCCACTTCTGCTCCTTCTGGCTTTCTCCAACCTCTTCTTTGTCCCGTTTTGCCATGCGAAGTTGTCGGAAATACACTTGTACGGCCCCCTTCCCGTGACCGCCAATGGAAATTGTTGGATTGTAACGGCTGTTGACCACCTCACTCGTTACGCGGACACAGCCTCACTGCACGCTGCTACAGCCACTGAAGTAGCCGATTTTTTTCTGCGTATTATATTTTTATGCCATGGAGCTCCACGTGTTCTGCTCAGCGACCACGGCAAGGTCTTTCTTTCCTCTATTGTTGCTGAGGTTCTACGCGCCGCCAACACCATCCACAAGAAAACTTCTACTTATCATCCCCAAAGAAATGGCTTGACGGAACGCTTTTATCGTACCCTCTCGGACATGATTGCTATGAACGTCAACCCTGACCACACGAACTGGGACGCCATTTTGTTATTCGTAACGTTCGCCTACAATACGGCTACGCAACGCATCACCAGCTTTTCTCCCTATTTTCTGGTCCATGGCCGTTCTCCAAGTGTCACTCTGGACGTCTCCTTCCTTTCGGCTCGTGTTACCTCAGCAGGCCTTTTATCCGCACAATTTTGGTCTCGCCTTGAGCACTGCCGTCATCTGGCCCGAATCAACACCGACATCTCTCAGGAAGCTCGCAAGTCTCGCTACGACTCAACTCTACGTGCTCTTACCTTTTCCCCAGGAGACGAAGTTCTTCTGTGGACTCCCGCGTGTGTGCCCGGCTTATGTGAAAAATTCCTCAGTCGTTTTACAGGACCTTATATGGTGATTGAACAAACGTCCCCCGTTAATTACCGTATCTTACCACTTAACGCTCCCTCATACCACCGTTGCCGTGGGACTGAAATTGGGCACATTTCTCGACTGAAACTGTATACCCGACGCAATTCCTAATATTATCTCTCGCGCGGCCAGGAGGCCGCTTCCAGCGTGACGGGGAAATAGTGTGTGCGCAGTCACCGAATCTTCTTTATCATTTGGACATGTCATCATCATTTGTATAGTTTCCTCAATATATATATATATATATATATATATATATATATATATACATAGGGAGAGAGAGAAACAGAGAACTTCAAGGACACACTCGCAGTTGCATACAAATTTGCATACACACAGCTGACACGACTCGCTTTCTTGGATACCACAAAGTTTTTAGCCCGATTTCTGCGTCCAAAATACGACGCTCACCTTGCTATCACGACTCTTTTTCCAATTATGCTTTGGCAGTTAACATCGAGATACCACAATGGTTTGTTTAATATATTTACCATGGATGTTAGTTGTCGGTATGGAGATGTACCAAGCGTCAACGAAGATACACCCACGTTGAACGGGGCTTTAGTTTCCAAACACTAAGACATACATTCGGCACACCCTCCTCTATCAATGAACAGTAAACATTTTGTTACCCCTGTAAAGGCGCGTTTTACTTTTTTGTCATAGGCCGATGTTCATGACGAAGGGCTCAACCATGTTTTCTCAACTAGTGATTGCTGTTAAACATTTTTTACAAGTATTACACTTTCTTGCATATATTCAGGCTTGTGTGTATATTTTATTTTAGTGTGAACAGTATTTTTAGAGCGTGCAACCAATAATATTATTGCTATTGTTATATTACTGTAAATAACTTATTTTCACCTTGTCAGCCTTTTCATTTAAAAATGTATAATTTAAATTGTTAGGGGCATACTACATTGTTTACACTCATTGTATTTATATTGACATTTATAAGGGGCCCCCAGGCAGCTGCACAAATACGCCAATATAAACGGGCTAAGCAAATTTTTTTCTTTGCAAGAACAAAATTTGTGTGAATATAACGTTAAACTACCCTCGTTGCTCCATTTCTAAATGGTTGTTAGCTGTATATGGTTGGTGTAAACATTCTTTGTGATGCACACAGCACCAGCTTGTTACGCGAGGCAAAAATCGAAGCAAAAATGATCCATCACGTAATGACCACTTATGAACGACCACGTGAAGAATAAAAGGATAATCTGTTTTCGATACGACTGTTTGTTTGCCATTGGTTCTTCAGTATTTAAAATTTTCTGCGGGACAATATCACCTCCTTGTTCAATGACGTCATAAAGTTGGAGAGAATATCTCCTTCTAAATGTAATTCAAGTAGGTTAGCCGCCAATCACATAAGCAGCGACTATTTATTGCAGGTGGCGAGATGGATTATGAGTATAATAAAATATTTATGCTTGCAGCATAACACTGTTTAGTAGTTTGTGTGCGTATACATTTCTGTGAGCTCACACTTTCTGAGAGAAAGAGAAATAGAAAGAAATAAGCAGCAATGCACGATTGTGCTTCTTTGCTGTCCAAGATGTATTTTAACTAAGCCTCAGTTATGCTAAAAACCATGGTCTCTCACCTTCTCCCTTGTCCGGTGGGTCAAGTTGTGGGGCAAGCTTACAAGCTGAGCTTCCTAGTGAGCCCGAGTGCACTGCTTTATTCATGGCCACTTTGCAAGTTGCCGCTGTTGCTCAAAGTTACAATAAGCAAGGCTGATGAGGTTTATCAGAGAATAATGTGGAAGCAATTTTTGGCATTTCAGTATGGAAAAACCTAAACATCAGAAACGATTCGCCACTCTCATCAGCTCGCAACAGCTTCGACAGAGCAGCGGTGAAGATATATCTGTTTCGAAGAAAATCATTTTCTGGAAGCAGCAAGTGCTTTTACCGGTTTTAAAAAAGTTTGCTCGTTCCCACTTGTACCTGCATAAACAAGTCACAGCAGAATAAAAGCATGAACATAGGACGTAATCTTATATGGCCCCTGTTCAGCACTTGCCTGTTCTGCATTACTACAGCACAAGACGCGAAAGCGTCGCATAGGCGACCCGCACCGCAAAAAGCCTGCAAGAAAAATTATCACAGCGAAAATATGGGCGAAATTTCACTCTGTTGTAACATTTTCTCGTAACATTTTCATTCTTTCGTCAGAACATAACTGAGTGATTACTGTTGCGACGGAACGCTTCGCCTTACTTGGTGGTTTCCCCAGCGTGCAGCCAAGAGGGACCATTGTCTAAAAAAAAGGGGGGGGGGGGGCAGCGCCCCCAACGTTTTTCAGTGAGGGGGCGGGGGAGCTAGCGCTCTCTCTTGCCTCTGCGGCTAAAACGCCCATGTTGACAGCTCACCTGGTCTTCGTCCTACCATACAATACCCACTAATATCGAGTGCGTATTTAGTTCCGCCAAGATTTGCCCCTGATAACAGCGTCAAATTTCGTGAAACCATCAAAATTTTTTCTTTTTTCAGTTAGAAGGGCCAGGGTAGGGGCTAGTTGTTTGTACATGGTCGGCACTTACTACACGCTAGAATTGAACACTAAAAGACAAACACACACACGGCTGCCGTTATGAAAACTTGTTTTCATAGCGTCCGCGGTATACCACCCGCGGCTCGAGCGCATGCAAGGTGTTAATATTTTACGTGCCAAAGCCATCATGTCATTAGAAGGCACGCCGAGATTAGAGACTGCAGATTGATTCAGGCCACCTGAGTTTTTTTAACGTGCACTTAAATATCTTTTGAAGTGTAAGGCGTCACGACAACGGACAGAGGGCCCACACACACCGAGCGTCACTTCTGTTTACATGGAGCATCATACCACCCTACACGTGAATAATGCAGCACCAGTGCGCCCTGTATTTTATTTTTGCGCCAAAATCTGAGCGCATTGTTACTGCGTTTCGCTCCCTTGGAAACGCAGCTGACGTATGCGGGAAATGAACTCATGACTTCGATCGTAGCATCGCTACAGCTCAGCATGCTAACTTATCGGTGAGTGTTACTTGCAAGACCTGTACGTTCAAACGCTCAGTGCGAACCCACCACATAAAGCAGTTTACATTGAGCGGCGACGAGTGGTTAACAGCCGTCAGCTGCAGGGCTCACACTACGGTGTTTTAACAGTGGTGTATTAAACTAGTGAGCTCCGCCGTTTTCACACTACCAATGGTTGTCTCGGAAAGCGAGAACATAATCGAGCAATGTACAGCGGTTGCCTATTTGCTGTAGTTTCAGTATACAAACGAGCTTTCATTTAGTATGAGCCCGGCCATCGCGTCTCTTTCAGGGAATAGTGTGTAGTGCTGTGCACGACTAAAATAATTCAAAGTAACGAGACCGTGCAGTGCCGGCTAACTGCCATACTTCACTCTTGACGCCTTTTTCTTCTCTCACTGCTTGAATTGGCGACAGTAGCCGCCGTATTCTAGAACATCCCTTTACTCAACGCTTCACCTTCACTTGAGAAAGCCGATGGGAGCGCCGTCTCTAGGCACGGCAAGTCGCTGCATATCAGCGATTATATGCTGCGATTCTTGAGCAGCGCAGCATCATTTTCGGCCGAGCAGCGGCGCAGTGCTCAACTCTGTCAAATGAAGGGTGAAAATGGAGTCGAGGAGCATTTCTGAATACGGGAGTAGAACTTAATGGGCAGTTTTCAGGTCTTTGTCATGTTTAAACTTCTGCAGCAGCTAACAATGCAGCAGTACAGAGTGCCTGCTTTTCAGGAAGGTGAAGGAGCGGCGACTATAGCGTGCAAAATGCGAGATTAGCACCCAAAGGAACACGTGCACCGTGCGCGCAATGGGAAAACCCAGCAAGCGTGGCCTATCCTAGTGACCAGTGTTTTGCCCTCTTTCCGCTAGTGCTGCTATCGGGGCTGAGCAAACTTGAGCCTGGCTTCCTTATGGGGAAGCATCACTGCAACGCTTCTAGATGCGATGCGCCATGATGTGGTGGTGGCGTTGCTTCGAGCCACGCAAAAAGAGCACGAAGGAATGAATTTAAGAGCATACAATATTTTAGTGGGCAACACGTCTATCGCATCTTTGAGGAAAGCACTCGGAAGCACGTGTGGCGCAAGCAGCGCAACCCTTTATGAAGCGTCGCATCGTGACCATTCCCTAAACTAAGGCGGACCGACCATTCCGGTTGATACGCGCGCGTTCACACTGACATTGAAATAAAGGTGGCATTGGCGTGACCATCACTCTGCAAATGCACGAACATGGTGTTACTATCATGCGCGTCGCTTCTACCGCCCTACTGTTTAAAAGTAGGAACTTAGCAGCAGTGTCAGAAAGCCAAAAAAAAAAAAAACTAAATGCGCATGCTCAATATTCTCTTCAAATAGAGCCATCAACCCGCCCACTCCACACAGTGTTACTGCACGCGAACACTTGCCATGTCTGTCCGTCTTATTCTCAAAGGACTGCTGTTCATTATGAACGTTATCTACTGGCTTATAGGTGGTGTAACTGCACTTACGGGCGGCTACCTCCTAACAGTCAAAGTACGAATTTTGCGCCGTTACGTGGACCTGACCTTCGACCCTGCTGTCTTCTTCATAGTCGTTGGCTGCCTGGTTTTCATCATAGCTGCACTCGGATGCGTAGGAGCTCTGCGCGAGAACAAGAACTTCCTGTGTCTCTACGGATTCTCGCTGTCCGCCATCGCTGTCGCGGTCGTCCTCGTGGCCGTGCTCGCCTTCGTGTGGTCCACCTCGACGCCGCCAAATAGATCAGGTGTCGAGAATATCTTGAGGCGAGCCGTCGTAATCTACAGGGATGATCCTGACATGGAACACCTCATCAACACGCTCCAGGCTTCGCTTCGGTGCTGCGGTATCTCCTCCCGGGGCTATCTGGACTGGCACCACAACGCGTACTTCCACTGCTCTCGGTGGAACCCGAGCCGGGAGCGCTGTGGCGTGCCTTATTCTTGCTGCAGGGAGCAGAGACGCCTGCCCAATGTGATGTGCGGCTATGGCGTGACGGACACAACTAAACGGACGTTGCATTCAGTGGAGCCTGTGATATACACGGAGGGCTGCCTGAAAGCAGTGATCGCCTTGGCGAGAGAAAGCTCGGTGCTGGTCAGTGCGTTGTCAGCTGTGACAGTCGGATCACTGGCGGTAGGCATCGCGGGTTCTTGGCTTCTGATGAAGTCGATAACAAGCGAGAGAAAGGTGGCGATGAGAGAACGAACCACTTCTGCTGCAACGTCACAGCCAGAGTCGAGCGTCTGAAGGTCTTCATTGTTGAGAGTATCTGCCGAGATGCAGAGATGGTGGTTTAGCTTTCAATGTAAAGATAATTTTAGTGTGTTTTATTCATGCGTTCTTTTATTTGTAGTGTATCAATAAACTTCTTAAAATTGGTCTTTCCTTTTCTTGGGAAATTTCTGAGCTTGTTCTGTATTTACTAGTGATTTTAAGTGCGAAGCATTCCTTGGCAAGGCAAACTGCTATTTTGAGCATCTATATCTACATATATCTGTATCTAGCCGCATATATACGTTTGCGCAGTAGGGTATGGAGATAGCATATGAACACGACTGTCTAGCAGTCACATGATTAGTTTGAACATCTTGACGTGCACTTGATAAAACCATTGTTCTGTTCTCACGTATGGCAGATGCCCGTATACCACGGGCGGCAGTATGCACGTATGCGTCACAAGTTTTTTACGTTCTCCACATAACCAGTGATGTCGCGGACATACATTGCTTATTTAAACGTCAAAGAGCAAAGAAATCGATGCATCAGTCACGTTGACCCAAAAACTGCAAAAAATTGAAATCGGTATGGCAATAGAAATCGAGCCAAGGCATTGTGTGTCAGTCAAGTATTTCAGAACAGGGCCGCGCCATGCCTTGAAACTGCTTTAGACCAAGTCCGCACGCAAGCGTTATGTGTGTTGATTGATTTATATGTAGGGTTTAACATCCTTAAATCGCCATATGATTATTAGGGACGCGGTAGTGGAGGGCTCCGGAAATTTAGACCACCTGGGGTTCTTTAGCGTACGCCCAAATCTGAGCACACGTGCCTACAAAATTCCCGACTCCATCGTAAATGCAGCCGCCACAGCCGAGATTAATCCCGCGACCTGCGGGTCAGCAGCCGAGTACTTTAGCCACTAGACCACCACCGCGGGGCAAGAGTTATGTGTGTGCAACTTCAATTGTGATAGCAGTGCTAGCTATCTGTTTTTTTTTCTGAAAAAGTAATGAGCTATGCTTATGCGCTCCACTGCTATGATACGGGCGTGCTGTCGGATTAATGTCAATTTCGGACCCAGTGTTGCCTCCTCTGTTATATAACAGTCCAATGAACGCTACACATTTTATTTATAATATACGGCAGACCACGATTCTGTGTTTGTAGGAAGGGCACTGATTTTAAATACAGAACAAGAAGTGAAATACAAAATATGAATACATTTAGTCCAAACAATATACAAAAACCTCAGACATAATGCAGAAAGAACCCTAATATGTTAACAAGAAATTCTACATCACACCAATATATAATTACGACAATATGAAGATAATAGGAATCAGACACAATGAGTACAAAAAATACGGTGATACAAAGAATAAGACAGGGGTAATGAGCTACTGTAGGAAGGTTCATTCCTAGAGTTTCATTCTGACACAATGTTCTCGGAAAGAAAGAACATTTGTGAGCATCTGTCCTTGCAAAATGAGGGGCTAAAGCATGTGTGTCATCATCACAGATACGCCTCGTGAACAGGGGAGACACATATAACACATGGTCTATGAATAATTCAAAATTAATTATAGCTTGTAGAAAGTTTAGGCGCAGCATCTGGCGGCGTATTTCCAGCAGCCGTATGTCAATTTCTGTCATGAGCAGTGTGGGAGAATTGGTGTGCTCAAACTTAGAGTAAATAAACAGAACACCTTTTCTCCGAATTATATATAATATTTTAATGTTGTGTCTAGTGCATCCCAATAATGCAAGCGTACTCTAACTTAGCGACAAATAGAGTTGCAACAAATAGAGTTGCTACGTGTCCACTACGTCGAAAACCTTGATTTCTGAAAGTGAATATCAACTATGATATTGTTACTACGCCTGTGGAACGCAATATGGGTGCTTTGCTAATTTTGCAGCTTACGAAGGAAAATTGTGGCTTCACTTTTTTATGCCTGGGAAGTTTTAAACTTTAAAGTGTTTACCGAAATAAATCCTCTCATCTTGGTACAGTGACAAAATTTATTAAGCATGTAGGTTAGCCTATATAGTAGCAATAATTCATTCTTAAGTAAGAAATACTGAAACTATATACTAGAACTTAATATTCATAACCCTAAAGCACAAAAATTTAGTCTGAACCCGCGTGTGGGGTGGACCAATATGAATATTGCGAAATATTAACTTAAATATATGGACGAACAACGTCAAACTGATTCTGCGAAATACGTTACAGTATTCCTGCAGGGTGTAAAACACGTTCTCGCTGGTCACCAGTGGTATAAGCTGCACTCATTGCAGAGTAGAACTTTCTGCTATTGTTTCACCGCCCAGGTTTCGTGTAGTTGCGCGAAATCAAGCCGCTTTGCTTTGTTTATGGCCCTAAGCGAAATATTTTGGGCAGCAGCTCTTCTACTTAGGCCGGCTTCATTGATTCACCGCCTCACAGTAGACATTGAAGCCCTCAGCAGCAGGCTCTGTCTGAGTTCTTGAAGTGACACGCGGGGGCCATTCACAGCAGCCACAACAATCAACAAGTCATCATCCGTTGTGGCTCTTGGTGAACGTCCGTAAGGCACATCCTTGACTCGACCTTCTTTTTGTAAGCCTGTCGAATCCTGTTGACCACTTGGACAGGTCTTCCTGTCAGCTCTCCTATGCTTTTTGGGTGTATTTTTCACAACAAAGTTCAATAATGTTAAGTCGCTCTTTCTTGGGTATACGGGGCATGGTTAACCAGACAAGCAACACAGTGCTTCTCTTTCTGGAAAGAAAAAAAAATCAAAGTGTTCAGCAGACAAGCTCCTGTTTTTTTCAGCTTATTCTGGATGCACCCGGCTGCGGCGGCTGCATTTCCGATGGAGGCGGAAATGTTGTAGGCCCGTGTGCTCAGATTTGAGTGCACGTCAAAGAACCCCAGGTGGTAGAAATTACCGGAACCCTCCACTACGGCGTCACTCATAATCATATGGTGGTTTTGGGACGTTAAACCCCACATATCAATCATTATTTTGGATGCACGCCCCCATCGTCCATGAAAGGGACATGCTGCGGCAGAACACATCATTGACACCATGTATTTTCTGCCGTCTAGAATGAGTGCTAACATCGCTACCGCTGCGTTCATAAACTTTGAAGCGTCACGAGTGCATTTTGGTGCCGGCAGCAAGTCATTTCTGTTGTTATAAAATATTGTCAAGAATAAGCACGTTCAAGCGGTTGTTCTAACATAAATCATTTATGAATTCCTTCCTATTCGTTTTCTTGGGTTAAACCCGCTCAGCTGCTCTGCAGTCACCACTGAGCGCTTTGTTTTATTTAAAGTCAAATAAAGACCACGCATGGTGCATGCTCATTATTGTGTCTTTCTCATCCAAGCTTACTGCGGCATGCACGCACTGAAAAAAACATTTGTGAACGCACACAGCACAACAATGTTTCGAGAGAGCAAACAAGGTACCCTGTCAAATACTGTATTTAGTGTGACATTATCACGAATAACAGCTGAGAATTTGGCGTTGCACGACGTGTAGTGCATCCAAGCAATCAAAGTTGGGCAAGTTGGTACGGCAACATCTGGACATCCCACACAAAAGAAATGACAAACGAAGGCGCATGCGCCAGACCACCTTATTCCATTCTTGAAATGACAATTTAACTGAAAAGATACTTGAATTATTATCCAACAGATTGACGGAAAATGCACTTACACACTCAGCTCCTGCTTTGCGGATCAAAAAAGCTTCATATATTTCACGTGTCCTCTTGTACTTATATCTTGCCATTACTTGGCATTCATCAAACTTCGGAGTGCACCTACAGTCCGCACAGTGACTTGCCAAGTGGATGTCTACTGATCCGCGCATCAGATTTGCGTGCTCCTTAAGGCAATCGTTCAGTGCCCCGTCTGACCGATGTAGTATCGACCACATGATAAATAAATCAGATACCCAATGCCTATAATACATTCTTGAAACATCTTTGCCTGCTTCGTATTCCACCCGACACTAAAAGATCCGTCTTAGTTAACTCTTTTACAAAAAGAGCTCAGCTTGTTTTTTGCCGTGAAGGCAACCTTTACCCCAGTTTTTTCAACGATTCTTTTTAAGCAGTGAGAAACTTTGTGCACATAAGGAATAGCAGACACTTTCGGATTTGGCTCGTCCTGAGATGCGTGCCGTGCTTTCTTGCCCCGCTTCAATGCATTCAGAAGTGATTCTGTTATGCAAGAAAGCAGGTGATCGGAATAGCCTGCTCTCTTAAATCTGTTAACTTGGTTGCCAAAATTGCTCAGAACCTGGTGATTACAAAACCTTGACAATGATTCCTTCATACACGTTTTGGCGATTCCTCGCTTAACAAGCTTGGAGTGCGCTGAACTAAAGTGTAACAGGGCTTTCTTGGAGCGAGGAGTGTATTGCCAGCACACGTGTTCTGGCAGAAACATAAGCTCCAGGTCTAAAAATCTAAGTCTGTTATTGTCAGAGAACTCAGTCGTCAGCTGCAATCGTCGGCGTGCTGCCTTGTGTCGCACTGTTGTGCACTTGAGCGGAATACCTTAGCGGTATGTGTCTCATCAAGATTCGCTTGTATGCGTTTGTCATAACGAGCCAATAAAATGTCACTGAGGACTGGAGCTAAACATTACGCAATACACACGCCCTGTCTTTCAATGTACCATTTGTCTTTTCAGGTGACGAACGTCGACTGCAAAGAAAAGTTGAGAAGTTCAAGGAAGCTTTCTACGTCAGTTCCACAAGGTGTACAAAAACATTCTCATCATAGCGCTGGATTCACTCTTTCACCTCCTCGCACAGAATGTCCTGAGGTAGGGAATAAAATAAGTCCTTAACGTCCACGGAAAAAGCACAAGCACTTCTGGGAACACCTATCACGTAGAAAGTCTGAGATGTGCTGGGGTTTTCTTAGGATGAAGAGATCTTCAATGGTGATGGCTGTAATATGCATTAGTAAATACCTTCCAACAAGTTTTTGCCAAGAGTCACACTCCGATATCATGACTCAAAAAAGACACTGTTTCTTTGTGGATCTTGGCCATGAAGAACACAGAAAGGCTTGTACCTTTACTCGTCCTCACCGACAGGGCCAGTCTAGTGAACCCCGCTATTTCGCACGGCTTCTCAGCTTCTCGTTTTACTTTTAAAAAAACACAAGTGGCTTTCTGGCTGACCATTGCAGGCGTCGTGGCTACTATCCCGACTTTCGCAGCACACAGTTTTTAAAGATAGCGAGGGATAAATGAGAGCGTGGGATTGTAGGGGCTTTTTTCATTAAAGACGCAGGTAATAAATGCGTGAGCAGGCCTTCCATATCTTTGTCTGACGCAAAAATTATGTATCTTAGAGGTTTTGTTTGATTGTCGATTCTTACCTTTTGTGTTCGTGTTCCGTCTTAGACAAGTGTTTCTCACTCATCACGCATGCGTGAGTTTCTTAAGATGTTTTTATTGTTCGTATGGTTTCAAGTTTCTTATTTTCTTTCACTGGTTGAAACCAACCTTGTTATCTTGCGTTTATACTCGTCACAATCACGTGTCTTTCTTTTTATTTTGTGGCACATATATATGCGCAGGTTACGGCCTTGAAGGATCAGTTGTTAGTCAGCGCTTTGTCTCTCTGTCTTTTTTTCCTCGTGTCGTTGTGCTGCCCTTTTCAAAATGAGTAAAGTGTTTCATTCGACTGTTTTTGAGATGCATGAAGTAGACTTTATTTCATACAGTGGTATAGTGTAAATGTTTTTTTTTGAACTTAAAAGCAGCAAAATAATGTGGCCCAGTTGATATCTTATTTACGTTTCTGAAGAGATGCATCAAAGTTATTGGTCGGTTTCTTTTTATACTGTTTCGAGCTTCCTTGTTCTCGTCTAAAGTGCCTAAAAGCTAGAGGACGGCTCGATTGGTGCCTGTTTTAAAGAGAGGAATCGTTTACCGGTATTAAACCATCGGCCAATATCATTAAACTCGTCTTGCTGCAAACTACTTGAGCATAATATTGCCTACTAAATCACAGAGTTTTTGTAAATAAATTCAATTTTAGCAGATCGCCAGCAAAGCTTCAGAAAAGGCTATTGGACTACACCCCAACTGTTAACTGTAGACCATTCATTTGTGAAACGTTTAGATAACAATAGTGAAGTGGGCGCTCTTTTTTTAGATTTGAGGAAGGCATTCGACCACGTGGTTCATTATAAACCTATTCAGCAACTGAGAGACTACAATCTTTTAAGCATTTTAATCTCTTGAATAGCAGCGTATCTTTCAGATCGTGTACAGTTTCTTGCCATTGAAGGTATCACTTCGAGCTGTCTCCCAGTAACAACTGGTGTACCCCAGGGCAGCGTCCTCTAGGAGCTGTTGTTTTTACTTTATATAAATGGCATTGTCACCTTCGTTATGCCAGGTGCACAGTAAGATTGTTTGCGGATGATTTCGTTTCATTCCGGGAAATATCTACAGTGCATGACCAGACAGACCTTTGATGTATAAAACAGCTTGAAGAACATACACTCTTGGTGTGTCAGGCCAGGCATGGTTTCAAACAAGGACAATATTCATATAACATGCAAGAAAATTCCACTAAATTACACCTACACACTGGCCACTTCACCCCTTAGAAAGGTTGAAAATTTCAAATACTTAGACGTAACAGTCACGAACAATTTATCGTGCAACACACACATTAGCAATGTTTGTTCCTGCGCCTTCAGTAAACTTTGCTTCCTAAAACACAAACTTCGAAATTCACCTACCAGCATCTCAGTTATATGTTATTAATCCGACCCAAGTTAGAGTACGCTTGCATTATTGGGATGCACTAGACACAACATTAAAATATTATATATAATTCGGAGAAAAGGTGTTCTGTTTATTTACTCTAAGTTTGAGCACACCAATTCTCCCACACTGCTCATGACAGAAATTGACATACGGCTGCTGGAAATACGCCGCCAGATGCTGCGCCTAAACTTTCTACAAGCTATAATTAATTTTGAATTATTCATAGACCATGTGTTATATGTGTCTCCCCTGTTCACGAGGCGTATCTGTGATGATGACACACATGCTTTAGCCCCTCATTTTGCAAGGACAGATGCTCACAAATGTTCTTTCTTTCCGAGAACATTGTGTCAGAATGAAACTCTAGGAATGAACCTTCCTACAGTAGCTCATTACCCCTGTCTTATTCTTTGTATCACCGTATTTTTTGTACTCATTGTGTCTGATTCCTATTATCTTCATATTGTCGTAATTATATATTGGTGTGATGTAGAATTTCTTGTTAACATATTAGGGTTCTTTCTGCATTATGTCTGAGGTTTTTGTATATTGTTTGGACTAAATGTATTCATATTTTGTATTTCACTTCTTGTTCTGTATTTAAAATCAGTGCCCTTCCTACAAACACAGAATCGTGGTCTGCCGTATATTATAAATAAAATGTGTAGCGTTCATTGGACTGTTATATAACAGAGGAGGCAACACTGGGTCCGAAATTGACATTAATCCGACAGCACGCCCGTATCATAGCAGTGGAGCGCATAAGCATAGCTCATTACTTTTTCAGAAAAAAAAACAGATAGCTAGCACTGCTATCACAATTGAAGTTGCACACACATAACTCTTGCCCCGCGGTGGTGGTCTAGTGGCTAAAGTACTCGGCTGCTGACCCGCAGGTCGCGGGATTAATCTCGGCTGTGGCGGCTGCATTTACGATGGAGTCGGGAATTTTGTAGGCACGTGTGCTCAGATTTGGGCGTACGCTAAAGAACCCCAGGTGGTCTAAATTTCCGGAGCCCTCCACTACCGCGTCCCTAATAATCATATGGCGATTTAAGGATGTTAAACCCTACATATAAATCAATCAACACACATAACGCTTGCGTGCGGACTTGGTCTAAAGCAGTTTCAAGGCATGGCGCGGCCCTGTTCTGAAATACTTGACTGACACACAATGCCTTGGCTCGATTTCTATTGCCATACCGATTTCAATTTTTTGCAGTTTTTGGGTCAACGTGACTGATGCATCGATTTCTTTGCTCTTTGACGTTTAAATAAGCAATGTATGTCCGCGACATCACTGGTTATGTGGAGAACGTAAAAAACTTGTGACGCATACGTGCATACTGCCGCCCGTGGTATACGGGCATCTGCCATACGTGAGAACAGAACAATGGTTTTATCAAGTGCACGTCAAGATGTTCAAACTAATCATGTGACTGCTAGACAGTCGTGTTCATATGCTATCTCCATACCCTACTGCGCAAACGTATATATGCGGCTAGATACAGATATATGTAGATATAGATGCTCAAAATAGCAGTTTGCCTTGCCAAGGAATGCTTCGCACTTAAAATCACTAGTAAATACAGAACAAGCTCAGAAATTTCCCAAGAAAAGGAAAGACCAATTTTAAGAAGTTTATTGATACACTACAAATAAAAGAACGCATGAATAAAACACACTAAAATTATCTTTACATTGAAAGCTAAACCACCATCTCTGCATCTCGGCAGATACTCTCAACAATGAAGACCTTCAGACGCTCGACTCTGGCTGTGACGTTGCAGCAGAAGTGGTTCGTTCTCTCATCGCCACCTTTCTCTCGCTTGTTATCGACTTCATCAGAAGCCAAGAACCCGCGATGCCTACCGCCAGTGATCCGACTGTCACAGCTGACAACGCACTGACCAGCACCGAGCTTTCTCTCGCCAAGGCGATCACTGCTTTCAGGCAGCCCTCCGTGTATATCACAGGCTCCACTGAATGCAACGTCCGTTTAGTTGTGTCCGTCACGCCATAGCCGCACATCACATTGGGCAGGCGTCTCTGCTCCCTGCAGCAAGAATAAGGCACGCCACAGCGCTCCCGGCTCGGGTTCCACCGAGAGCAGTGGAAGTACGCGTTGTGGTGCCAGTCCAGATAGCCCCGGGAGGAGATACCGCAGCACCGAAGCGAAGCCTGGAGCGTGTTGATGAGGTGTTCCATGTCAGGATCATCCCTGTAGATTACGACGGCTCGCCTCAAGATATTCTCGACACCTGATCTATTTGGCGGCGTCGAGGTGGACCACACGAAGGCGAGCACGGCCACGAGGACGACCGCGACAGCGATGGCGGACAGCGAGAATCCGTAGAGACACAGGAAGTTCTTGTTCTCGCGCAGAGCTCCTACGCATCCGAGTGCAGCTATGATGAAAACCAGGCAGCCAACGACTATGAAGAAGACAGCAGGGTCGAAGGTCAGGTCCACGTAACGGCGCAAAATTCGTACTTTGACTGTTAGGAGGTAGCCGCCCGTAAGTGCAGTTACACCACCTATAAGCCAGTAGATAACGTTCATAATGAACAGCAGTCCTTTGAGAATAAGACGGACAGACATGGCAAGTGTTCGCGTGCAGTAACACTGTGTGGAGTGGGCGGGTTGATGGCTCTATTTGAAGAGAATATTGAGCATGCGCATTTAGTTTTTTTTTTGGCTTTCTGACACTGCTGCTAAGTTCCTACTTTTAAACAGTAGGGCGGTAGAAGCGACGCGCATGATAGTAACACCATGTTCGTGCATTTGCAGAGTGATGGTCACGCCAATGCCACCTTTATTTCAATGTCAGTGTGAACGCGCGCGTATCAACCGGAATGGTCGGTCCGCCTTAGTTTAGGGAATGGTCACGATGCGACGCTTCATAAAGGGTTGCGCTGCTTGCGCCACACGTGCTTCCGAGTGCTTTCCTCAAAGATGCGATAGACGTGTTGCCCACTAAAATATTGTATGCTCTTAAATTCATTCCTTCGTGCTCTTTTTGCGTGGCTCGAAGCAACGCCACCACCACATCATGGCGCATCGCATCTAGAAGCGTTGCAGTGATGCTTCCCCATAAGGAAGCCAGGCTCAAGTTTGCTCAGCCCCGATAGCAGCACTAGCGGAAAGAGGGCAAAACACTGGTCACTAGGATAGGCCACGCTTGCTGGGTTTTCCCATTGCGCGCACGGTGCACGTGTTCCTTTGGGTGCTAATCTCGCATTTTGCACGCTATAGTCGCCGCTCCTTCACCTTCCTGAAAAGCAGGCACTCTGTACTGCTGCATTGTTAGCTGCTGCAGAAGTTTAAACATGACAAAGACCTGAAAACTGCCCATTAAGTTCTACTCCCGTATTCAGAAATGCTCCTCGACTCCATTTTCACCCTTCATTTGACAGAGTTGAGCACTGCGCCGCTGCTCGGCCGAAAATGATGCTGCGCTGCTCAAGAATCGCAGCATATAATCGCTGATATGCAGCGACTTGCCGTGCCTAGAGACGGCGCTCCCATCGGCTTTCTCAAGTGAAGGTGAAGCGTTGAGCAAAGGGATGTTCTAGAATACGGCGGCTACTGTCGCCAATTCAAGCAGTGAGAGAAGAAAAAGGCGTCAAGAGTGAAGTATGGCAGTTAGCCGGCACTGCACGGTCTCGTTACTTTGAATTATTTTAGTCGTGCACAGCACTACACACTATTCCCTGAAAGAGACGCGATGGCCGGGCTCATACTAAATGAAAGCTCGTTTGTATACTGAAACTACAGCAAATAGGCAACCGCTGTGCATTGCTCGATTATGTTCTAGCTTTCCGAGACAACCATTGGTAGTGTGAAAACGGCGGAGCTCACTAGTTTAATACACCACTGTTAAAACACCGTAGTGTGAGCCCTGCAGCTGACGGCTGTTAACCACTCGTCGCCGCTCAGTGTAAACTGCTTTATGTGGTGGGTTCGCACTGAGCGTTTAAACGTACAGGTCTTGCAAGTAACACTCACCGATAAGTTAGCATGCTGAGCTGTAGCGATGCTACGATCGAAGTCATGAGTTCATTTCCCGCATACGTCAGCTGCGTTTCCAAGGGAGCGAAACGCAGTAACAATGCGCTCAGATTTTGGCGCAAAAATAAAATACAGGGCGCACTGGTGCTGCATTATTCACGTGTAGGGTGGTATGATGCTCCATGTAAACAGAAGTGACGCTCGGTGTGTGTGGGCCCTCTGTCCGTTGTCGTCACGCCTAACACTTCAAAAAAAAATTTAAGTGCACGTTAAAAAAACTCAGGTGGCCTGAATCAATCTGCAGTCTCTAATCACGGCGTGCCTTCTAATGACATGATGGCTTTGGCACGTAAAATATTAACACCTTGCATGCGCTCGAGCCGCGGGTGGTATACCGCGGACGCTATGAAAACAAGTTTTCATAACGGCAGCCATGTGTGTGTGTGTGTCTTTTAGTGTTCAATTCAAGCGTGTTGTAATTGCCGACCGTGTACAAACAACTATCCCTTACTGTGGCCCTTCTAACTGAAAAAAGAAAAAATTTTGATGGTTTCACGAAATTTGACGCTGTTATCAGGGGCAAATCTTGGCGGAACTAAATACGTACTCGATATTAGTGGGTATTGTATGGTAGGACGAAGACCAGGTGAGCTGTCAACATGGGCGTTTTAGCCGCAGAGGCAAGAGAGAGCGCTAGCTCCCCCGCCCCCTCACTGAAAAACGTTGGGGGCGCTGCCCCCCCCCCCCCCTTTTTTAGACAATGGTCCCTCTTGGCTGCACGCTGGGGAAACCACCAAGTAAGGCGAAGTGTTCCGTCGCAACAGTAATCACTCAGTTATGTTCTGACGAAAGAATGAAAATGTTACGAGAAAATGTTACAACAGAGTGAAATTTCGCCCATATTTTCGCTGTAATAATTTTTCTTGCAGGCTTTTTGCGGTGCGGGTCGCCTATGCGACGCTTTCGCGTCTTGTGCTGTAGTAATGCAGAACAGGCAAGTGCTGAACAGGGGCCACATAAGATTACGTCCTATGTTCATGCTTTTATTCTGCTGTGACTTGTTTATGCAGGTACAAGTGGGAACGAGCAAACTTTTTTAAAACCGGTAAAAGCACTTGCTACTTCCAGAAAATGATTTTCTTCGAAACGGATATATCTTCACCGCTGCTCTGTCGAAGCTGTTGCGAGCTGATGAGAGTGGCGAATCGTTTCTGATGTTTAGGTTTTTCCATACTGAAATGCCAAAAATTGCTTCCACTTTATTCTCTGATAAACCTGATCAGCCTTGCTTATTGTAACTTTGAGCAACAGCGGCAACTTGCAAAGTGGCCATGAATAAAGCAGTGCACTCGGGCTCACTAGGAAGCTCAGCTTGTAAGCTTGCCCCACAACTTGACCCACCGGACAAGGGAGAAGGTGAGAGACCGTGGTTTTTAGCATAACTGAGGCTTAGTTAAAATACATCTTGGACAGCAAAGAAGCACAATCGTGCAGTGCTGCTTATTTCTTTCTATTTCTCTTTCAGAAAGTGTGAGCTCACAGAAATGTATACGCACACAAACTACTAAACACTGTTATGCTGCAAGCATAAATATTTTATTATACTCATAATCCATCTCGCCACCTGCAATAAATAGTCGCTGCTTATGTGATTGGCGGCTAACCTACTTGAATTACATTTAGAAGGAGATATTCTCTCCAACTTTATGACGTCATTGAACAAGGAGGTGATATTGTCCCGCAGAAAATTTTAAATACTGAAGAACCAATGGCAAACAAACAGTCGTATCGAAAACAGATTATCCTTTTATTCTTCACGTGGTCGTTCATAAGTGGTCATTACGTGATGGATCATTTTTGCTTCGATTTTTGCCTCGCGTAACAAGCTGGTGCTGTGTGCATCACAAAGAATGTTTACACCACCCATATACAGCTAACAACCATTTAGAAATGGAGCAACCAGGGTAGTTTAACGTTATATTCACACAAATTTTGTTCTTGCAAAGAAAAAAATTTGCTTAGCCCGTTTATATTGGAGTATTTGTGCAGCTGCCTGGGGGCCCCTTATAAATGTCAATATAAATACAATGAGTGTAAACAATGTAGTATGCCCCTAACAATTTAAATTATACATTTTTAAATGAAAAGGCTGACAAGGTGAAAATAAGTTATTTACAGTAATATAACAATAGCAATAATATTATTGGTTGCACGCTCTAAAAATAATTTTCACACTAAAATAAAATATACACACAAGCCTGAATATATGCAAGAAAGTGTAATACTTGTAAAAAATGTTTAACAGCAATCACTAGTTGAGAAAACATGGTTGAGCCCTTCTTCATGAACATCGGCCTATGACAAGAAAGTAAAACGCGCCTTTACAGGGGTAACAAAATGTTTACTGTTCATTGATAGAGAAGGGTGTGCCGAATGTATGTCTTAGTGTTTGGAAACTAAAGCCCCGTTCAACGTGGGTGTATCTTCGTTGACGCTTGGTACATCTCCATACCGACAACTAACATCCATGGTAAATATATTAAACAAACCATTGTGGTATCTCGATGTTAACTGCCAAAGCATAATTGGAAAAAGAGTCGTGATGGCAAGGTGAGCGTCATATTTTGGACGCAGAAATTGGGCTAAAAACTTTGTGGTATTCAAGAAAGAGAGTCGTGTCAGCTGTGTGTATGCAAATTTGTATGCAACTGCGAGTGTGTCCTTGAAGTTCTCTGTTTCTCTCTCTCTCTCTCTCTATGTATATATATATATATATATATATATATATATATATATATATGTATATATATATATTGAGGAAACTATACAAATGATGATGACATGTCCAATTTATAAAGAAGATTCGGTGACTGCGCACACACTAATTCCCCGTCACGCTGGAAGCGGCCTCCTGGCCGCGCGAGAGATAATATTAGGAATTGCGTCGGGTATACAGTTTCAGTCGAGAAATGTGCCCAATTTCTGTCCCACGGCAACGGTGGTATGAGGGAGCGTTAAGTGGTAAGATATGGTAATTAACGGGGGACGTTCGTTCAATCACCATATAAGGTCCTGTAAAACGACTGAGGAATTTTTCACATAAGCCGGGCACACACGCGGGAGTCCACAGAAGAACTTCGTCTCCTGGGGAAAAGGTGAGAGCACGTAGAGTTGAGTCGTAGCGAGACTTGCGAGCTTCCTGAGAGATGTCGGTGTTGATTCGGGCCAGATGACGGCAGTGCTCAAGGCGAGACAAAAATTGTGCGGATAAAAGGCCTGCTGAGGTAACACGAGCCGGAAGGAAGGAGACGCCCAGAGTGACACTTGGAGAACGGCCATGGACCAGAAAATAGGGAGAAAAGCTGGTGATGCGTTGCGTAGCCGTATTGTAGGCGAACGTTACGAATAACAAAATGGCGTCCCAGTTCGTGTGGTCAGGGTTGACGTTCATGGCAATCATGTCCGAGAGGGTACGATAAAAGCGTTCCGTCAAGCCATTTCTTTGGGGATGATAAGTAGAAGTTTTTTTGTGGATGGTGTTGGCGGCGCGTAGAACCTCAGCAACAATAGAGGAAAGAAAGACCTTGCCGCGGTCGCTGAGCAGAACACGTGGAGCTCCATGGCATAAAAATATAATACGCAGAAAAAAATCGGCTACTTCAGTGGCTGTAGCAGCGCGCAGTGAGGCTGTGTCCGCGTAACGAGTGAGGTGGTCAACAGCCGTTACAATCCAACAATTTCCATTGGCGGTCACGGGAAGGGGGCCGTACAAGTGTATTTCCGACAACTTCGCATGGCAAAACGGGACAAAGAAGAGGTTGGAGAAAGCCAGAAGGAGCAGAAGTGGGTCGTTCCCGCCGTTGACATAAGGCACACGAAGAAACAGATTTGGCAATGGCGGATGAGTGGCCAGGCCAGGTGAACCGACTGCGTATTTTGTCGTACGTTTTGTGATAGCCGAGATGCCCAACAGCAGGATCATCGTGGAATGTCTCAAGAACCTGACGCTGTAGACAACGTGGTATTACGGGGACCCATTTGTTTCTTTCAACGTGGTAAATATAGCGATGTAAAACACCATCGTGAAGCTTGAATTGTTTCAGTTGTCGGCGAAGTCGGGCGTTCGGAGGAGTGGATGTGCCTTCTAAGCGTGCTGTTATGGAGTGGCTGTAAGGGTCAACGCGTTGATGCGACACAAAAGTAGAAGGGCGGCCGGACCTTAGCCAACTGAGACCTGCGATGGGTAATGCGGCGGTGGAAATTGGTGATGGTGGGCTATTACGGTTGCGTAGAGGACAGCGAGAGAGCATCAGCATCTTGGTGCTTTTTACCAGACCAGTAGACGACACCAAAGTTGTGCTCTTGTAAGCGAAGTACCCAGCGGCCAAGACGGCCCGATAAGTCCTTTAGCGACAAAAGCCAGCACAATGCGTTGTGGTCGGTGACGACTGTGAAGTGGCGGCCGTGGAGGTATGGACAAAATTTTTGTACTGCCCATACAACAGCAAGGCACTCTTGTTCGGTTATCGTGTAATTTTTCTCGGCAGCCGTCAAAGCACGACTGGCGTAAGCGATGACAGGTTCGCGTGTGCTGTTGCCACGCTGCAGTAGAACGGCACCGAGACCATGACCACTGGCGTCAGTGTGAAGAATGGTGGGTGCACCTGGATCGAAGTGACATAATACCGGGTCGGATGTCAGGGCTTGCTTCAACGCCAGGAAAGCCTTTTCACAGTCTTCGGACCAGACGAATGCCGTGTTACTTGCGAGCAGTTGATGGAGCGGAGAGGCAAGCCTTGCGAAATCGCGTATGAAGCGCCGAAAGTAGGATGCCAAGTTAAAAAAACTGCGCAGGTCTTCTTGGCGCAATGGACGGGGAAACTCGAGGACGGCGGCAAGCTTTTCAGAATCCGGTCAAATATCGTCTTTGCTGACTAAGTTCTCTAGAAACTTGATCGTCTTGCTTGCGAAGGTGCATTTTTTCGTATTGAGCTGTAAAGCAGCTTTTGCAAGGCAGCCTAGGACTTCTTCGAGACATTGCAGATGTTGCGAAAAAGTAGACGAAAACACTATGATGTCGTCCAGGTAGCATAAGCAGGTTTTTCACTTCAGGTCACGCAGTACGCTATCGATCATACGTTCGAAAGTAGCAGGCGCGTTACAAAGTCCGAAAGGCATTACGTTAAATTCATATAGCCCATCTGGGGTGGTAAAAGCCGTCTTCTCTTTGTCAGATTCGGACACAGGTATTTGCCAGTAGCCCGATCGCAGGTCAAGGCTGGAAAAATACTTTGCGCCATGCAACGAATCTAGTGCGTCAACGATTCTTGAGAGAGGGTAAACATCTTTGCCCGTTATTTTGTTCAGTGCCGGGTAATCAACGCAAAAACGTACTGTTCCGTCTTTCTTTTGCACCAAAACAACTGGCGAAGACCATGGACTCGAGGAAGGACTTATAATATTCCGTTGAAGCATGTCTGAGACGTTTTCCTCGATTATCTTCCTTTCTGCAAGAGACACGCGGTATGGGCGCCGGTGAATTATTCGGGAACCGTCAGTATGAATTCAGTGAGTCGCTGAAGTTGTAATACCAAGGAGAGCAGAATGAACGTCAAACAAAGAGATACGTCTGTTCAATAAATTCAGAAATTCTTGACTCTGGGCTGCTGTCAGATCAGACCTTATCGTCACCGATATAGGAGTGGGAGAGCTGAGTGGCGGCGTGCTTGGCTCTGGTAGGTCTTCTTGACTTGGAAGGGCAACAATTGCAACGGATTGATTGATTGCTTTGTGGGGTTTAACGTCCCAAAACCACCATATGATTATGAGAGACGCCGTAGTGGAGGGCTCCGGAAATTTCGACCACCTGGGGTTCTTTAACGTGCGCCCAAATCTGAGCACACGGGCCTACAACATTTCCGCCTCTATCAGAAATGCAGCCGCCGCAGCCGGGAATCGAACCCGCGACCTGCGGGTCAGCAGCCGAGTACCTTAGCCACTAGACCATCGCGACGGGGCAACAATTGCAACGGAATGCGGGTCAATAGCGCATGTGACTGTTGTTGATCCACGGGGCAACAATAAAGGTTCGGGGGTCTGATTTAACGCAGTAATAAAAGCAGACCCTTCAAAAAAACGAACAAGGCCTGGAATGATCAGAATGCCTCGATGTACCGTGTGGCCATAAGGTAGTAGGAGCACGTCACCATCCACAATTTTGATGCAATCAACGCTAATTACTTCTTCTCGGGATGGCCAAAGAACAGAATCTAAAGTGGTGACGAGACGAATGCGCTCTTCGGGTTCCGATACAGAAAAGTCGCTGGGATTGAGGTGGATAAGGCGCTGACGACAAGATATAGAAGCGCGTGCAGACGACAGAAAATCCCACCCCAAAATGAGTTCGTGGGTGCTCTCACGGAGAACTGCAACAGCAATATGATAAAGAATAACGTCTATGAAAACACTAACTGTACACTGGGCGAGTGGTCGACAAATGGCGTTCGTCGCAGCACGGAGAGACGGGTCCGAATAAGGTGTTTTACGTTGTAGAGACGCGAGCAAAGGTCAGAGCGAATAATGGAAATAGCAGCGCCTGTATTCTCTAGAGCTTCGACGCATATACCTTCTAATAACACTGTTACAAGTTCGATGGTCTGTCTGGAGGAATTGCTGGCTGTCCGGTGGATGCAGTTTCCCCTCCTAAACTGCATTGGAGAGTTTTCCGAGTGGGCATTCAAAACATTGGAGGCGGGTCGCAGAGGCGACACGGAACGGCGATTGAGAGATGGTGAGTGGCGGCGAGACTCACGGGAGTTCACAGGCAGGCCACTACTGTATGGTGGAGAGGGCGAACGCTGAAAAGAATACCGGTAAGGCGTGCGCTGGTAGTTCGTGAGTGGACTGAAGCATCCGCGTTCCTCTGGAGCGTAGCAACGGTGCTCGTCCCGTTGGCGCCTTCGGCAAAAGCGAGATATATGACCCTTATAGCCTCAATAATATCAGATTGGGCGTTTAGGACGCGGCATGGCGTAATACGGCTGTGGACGCATCGGTGGTGACACTGATGCCACAGGTACAAGGCCACCTGGTGTAGCCGCTGGGATAGTGGTGGGAGCTGAGAGTGCCGCTACTTCTGCGTACGTTGGTACCTGACGAGGTCCGGATTCGGCGGAACAAGGTGGATGTGACGCAGATGCAATTTCTTGCCTAATGATGTCCGGCAAGTTGGTTGGAGCTGAGGCTAAAGTAGATGGTGGGGCGCAGGAAGAGCAGCGCCCATGAAGCTCCTCACGAACGATGTCGCGCACCAGGGCATGGATGTCGAGGGCTGCAGGAAGACGAATGTCCGAGGCATCATGGCAAAGACGAAGAGACGGAAGTTCTTCTAGTCTCTGGCAAATGGTGATGACATCTTGAGTCATTTTAGGGTTCTGCGACGCAAGGGCGTTGAATGCGACGGTATCTATGCCTTTGATATTATGGCGTATTTGGTCGCTTTGAGGCATAGCTGAATTCACACGCTTGCACAAGGCAAAAACATCCTCAATGTTCGAGGTGTATGATTCACCCGCCAGCAGTATACGTTCAGCAAGCTTCTTCGTTGCTGCTTCAGCGCGACACTGGGGGAACCAAAATCTGACGGAGCTGCCATGGAAACATGTCCCAGTCGGGAAGATCTTGGAGGTGGTTCCAAAACCAGGTTTTGGCAGCATCAGTTAGGTAGAAAAGGACCGTACGTAACTTGTAAAAAGTATCCCACCTGTTTAACTCGCTGATGAGGTCGATGTGTGTAGTCATTCTTCAACGTCATCCCCTTTGAGACCCGAGAATACTGGCCGATCACGCTGGTGGCTGTGGATGGCCAGGGTCCACGGTGGAGGCTGGTCTGGGCTGGGGGTATTGAATGGACCAGGATTGTCTTGCACTGCCATGGTAGGTGGTAGTAGACGACGACCCGAGCGGAGATCCCGTGGTAACGTGCGAGAGGACTTGAGGATTAAGAAGCACCTCCACCACTTATGAGGAAGAGCTTTATCGAGACAAGCTCGAGCTGGCTGGCACACACTGATGATGACATCGACAGATGAGGAAACTATACAAATGATGACGACTTGTCCAATTGATAAAGAAGAGTCGGTAACTGGGCTCACAATATATATATATATATATATATATTATATATATATATATATATATATATTTATATATATATATATATATATATATATATATATATATATATATATATATATATATATATATATATATATATATATATATATATATATATATATATATATATATATATATATATATATATATATATATATATTGTAGCGAAGCCTCCGAACTATGAAATGGGTCGAACTCTTGAGTACCTTCTAGTGGGGCTACCCAACAAGGACGCCGCTCGCGCTGAGAGCCCGTGCTTTGCTGTGACTGTCGCCATTGCATATTCTCGCTCGTTGCCGGCTAATAAACGCCTTAACAATTTGGTGGAGAGTGCTGCGATCCCTGTCTATGCCTTTGGAGCTACGATCACGTACCCTGCCATCTACTATGTACCAAGACGCTTCTCAGCAAACGCCTCCTCCAATGCCACCCCCTTGTCCCGGTGTCCCCAGAATCCGCGATCCACCCATCTTCACTGGCGCTGATGGCACTGACGTGGAGGACTGGCTCGCCATTTACGACCGCGTGAGCGTCCCCAACAAATGGGACGAGGACGGCAAGCTGACAAACTTGGTGTTTTACCTTGCCGGTGCCGCCAGTTTGTGGTACAAGAACCACGCGTCCGATTTTGCCACCTGGTCCGATTTCAAGACCGCAATCGTCAACGTCTTCGGCCGCCCTGCTGTTCGCAAGCTGCAAGCCGAGCAGCGCTTGCGTGAACGTGCTGGTGAGTCATTCACCAGCTATATTGAAGATGTCGTGGACCTATGTAACAAATCCAATCACACCATGTCCGAGTCTGACAAGATCCGAAACATCATGAAAGGCATCGACGATGATGCCTTCACGATGCTGCTCGCCAAAAACCCCGGCACGGTGGCAGAGGTCATCACACTGTGCCCGAGCTACGAGGAGCTCCGCCGGCAGCGTTCGATGACCCGACGCTCCCCACCACGAGCTGCAACGCTTGCTGGCTTGGAGGCCAGTTGTGACCAAGTGGCGTTCATGGCAGAACTGAAGTCCTTTATCCGTGAGTAAATCGCACGTCAGTTCTCCCTCCTGCCCTTTTCCCACCAACCTGCTGTTCAACAATCGGCTACTACCCTTCTCCCTCCCATCCGCCGAGCGATTGAACAGGAAATAGTGGAGGTAATGCCTGCTTACCACCCCCAACAGCCTCCGGCTCCTGCGTCCCTGAGTTACGCGCAAGTGGTCGCCAGGCCACCCCAAGTCGTTCAAGCACCCGCCCCTCTGACCTACGCTGAAGCTGCTGCACGACCTCCGTCCGTTGCAGCGGGTATGCCCGCTACGTATGTTGACGTAACCCCTCAGCCTCAGCTTCAGTCCACCATGCAGCCACCGTTCCGTCCATCAGCCCTTGCGACATGGGTGAGACCTACCCCGGTGAACAGATGGCGCACACCCGACAACCGGCCCATCTGCTTTGCCTGCGGTTACGCCGGTCACGTGGCCCGTTATTGCCATCGCGTACAGCCGGCTCCAATTTCTTCACCTGTTGCTGGCCAACTCAGCCGTCCTTATCGCGAAGAACCGCCGTCTATGCCACCTCGATCTCGCCCAGGTCCATCTCGAAGATCACCGTCTCCACGACGCCGTTCCCTGTCTCCCATGCGGCCAAGTGCGGCAGCTCATGAGCGGGAAAACTAGTCGTCGCAGTCCCTGAGGCAAGGACTGCGACGCTATCGCAATGTGAAAGCCCTCAGAGCAGCCCCTCGAATGTCATTGACGTGCTTGTGGACGGTGTTTGTGCATCGGCTCTTATTGACACTGGAGCTGCCGTATCAGTTATGGACGAAAAACTCTGCCGCTTACTTCGAAAAGTGTCGACGCCACTTTCTGGGTTATCCCTCCGTACTACGAGTTTGCACCGGATTCATCCTACAGCAGGGTGCACAGCTCGCGTTGTCATCCAGGACGTTCTGTATGTCGCCCAGTTCATCGTCATTCAGGCATGCTCTCATGACGTCATCCTGGGATGGGACTTCCTCTCCCGCCATGACGCCGTCATCCATTGTGCCGCCGCCGAAATTGAGCTCTCACCCTTCTCGCATTTGACGCCAGAAGACAGTCCCCCGACGCTGAGCAAGATTCTAACGAGAGACGATACAACAGTGCCTCCAAACTCGACGATGGCTGTGTCTGTCTACTGCGCTGGTCTCTCCGACACCATTGGACATGTTTCGCCATCTGACCGCGCTTGCAGCAGGAAAGGGTTGCTAGTACCTTTCGCGACCGTGCAGGTCAACCAGGGCAACACTGCTATTTTTGTAACCAACCCGTTCCCGTACGCTGTTACCTTGCTTCGAGGGGAATGTCTCGGCAGAGTGGAACCAGTCGACGACGCACAAGTTCTGGACGTACCCGATGACACGCGCGATCCCAGGTCGTGTACCATCAATGCTGTTTCCACTTCTGATTCGTCGTCTGCTGATGTATTTGGCCCCTCCATCGCTGACAACCTTACGGCCGTACAGCGTTCCCAACTTGTGGACCTGTTAGAAGAATATCGTTCTTCTTTCGATGTCGGGCGAAGTTCTCTCGGTCGCACGTCCGTTGTTACGCATCGCATCGACACTGGTGCCCATCCACCTTTACGGCAACGTCCATATCGCGTGTCGCCTGCTGAACGTCGAGTAATTAATGATCAGGTTGACGATATGCTCCGACGCGACGTTATTCGGCCCTCCAACAGTCCATGGGCGTCTCCTGTTGTTCTTGTTGCGAAGAAAGACGGTTCTGTGCGGTTCTGTGTGGACTACAGACGGCTCAATAAGATCACTCGCAAGGATGTTTATCCACTGCCACGCATCGATGACGCGATTGACAGCCTTCATGGAGCCGATTTTTTTTCTTCTCTCAATCTGCGCTCGGGGTACTGGCAAGTACCCATGGCTGACGACGCTCGACCAAAGACCGCCTTCGTCACGCCAGACGGCTTGTACGAGTTTAACGTCATGCCGTTTGGTCTATGTAATGCACCTGCGACCTTTGAGCGCATGATGGACACCGTTCTGCGCAACTTGAAATGGTACACGTGCTTGTGTTACCTCGACGATGTCATTGTCTTTGCTCCGGATTTCTCCACGCATCTCCAACGTCTGAAAGAAGTTTTCGCACGTGTGAGCAATGCCGGCTTACAACTAAATCTGAAAAAGTGCCGCTTTGCAGCACGGCAACTCACCATACTGGGGTACGTCGTGTCCAAAGACGGCATTCTTCCTGATCCTGCCAAGCTTCAGGCCGGGGCCGAATTCCCCAAACCTGCATCTGTCAAAGAACTGTGTAGTTTCGTGGGCCTGTGCTCATACTTCCGACGCTTCATACGAAATTTCGCCACGATCTTATCACCGCTGACGAAGCTCCTTCGAAGCAACGGGCCCTTCAATTCGTGGTCATCCGAGTGCGACGACGCGTTCGCGAAGCTCCGCCATTTGTTGACGTCGCCTCCCATTCTACGCCACTACGACCCTACAGCCCCAACGGAGGTGCACACGGACGCCAGCGGAGTAGGCCTCGGCGCTGTCCTGGCGCAGCGAAAACCCGAATTCCCTGAATATGTCGTAGCATATGCAAGCCGTACGCTCACGAGAGCCGAGAAAAACTACACCGTCACGGAGAAAGAGTGCCTGGCGATCGTCTGGGCTCTTACAAAGTTTCGACCTTATTTGTATGGTCGCCCATTCGATGTCGTCACCGACCATCATGCACTATGCTGGCTTTCATCATTGAAGGATCCCTCAGGCCGTCTCGCCCGTTGGGCTCTTCGCTTACAAGACTACGATATCCGCGTGCTGTACCGCAACGGACGCCAGCATGCTGACGCCGACGCCCTCTCGCGCTCCCCTCTGCCTGAAGGTGATGTGCTCTGCTCAGTATCCTCGGCTGCTGTTTCTGCCATTGATGTTGACATCATCGCTACCGAACAGCGAAAGGATAATTGGATCGGCCCGCTCATCGACATGCTCTCTAATCCATCCGCATCGTCATCCACGCGTGCATTGCGTCGTCAAGCCCGCCATTTCGCCATTCGTGACGGCCTCCTACACCGACGCAATTACGACGCCGACGGCCGGCAGTGGTTACTCGTGATACCCCGCAGTCTGCGGTCAGAGATATGTGAATCATTCCATTCTGATTCGCAATGCGCGCACTCTGGGGTATTCAACACCTACCATCGCATTCGACAACGCTACTTCTGGCGCGGGATGTACCGCTATGTGCAGCAGTTCGTTCGCTCTTGCCTCACTTGCCAACGCCGTAAACCGTCAGCCCACATGTCGCACGCCAGTCTACAACCGTTACCTTGCCCTGACCGTCCCTTTGGGCGCGTAGGTATCGATTTGTATGGACCACTTCCTCTGACGTCGGCTGGTAACCGCTGGGTCATCGTTGCCGTTGACCATTTAACGCGATACGCCGAAACCGCCGCTCTCCCTGCGGCTGCTGCGCGCGATGTTGCGTCCTTCCTGCTGCATCGATTTATACTGCGCTACGGACCACCCCAAGAGCTTCTCAGCGATCGAGGCCGTGTCTTCTTGTCGGAAGTCGTCGAAGCCATTCTGACGGAGTGCCATTCTGTCCACCGCAAAACTACTACTTACCACCCACAGACGAATGGCCTCACCGAACGCTTTGACCGCACCGTCGGCGACATGCTTTCTATGTACGTCGCTGCCAACCACACTAATTGGGATAATATACTGTCCTTCGTCACCTACGCCTACAACACCGCCCCTCAGAGCACGACTGGTTTTTCACCTTTCTACTTGCTGTACGGAAGGCACCCGTCGCACACCATGGACACGATACTCCCGTACACGCCGGATCCATCTGAGTGTACACCTATTTCCGAGACAGCCAGGCTTGCTGAAGAGTGTCGCGAGCTTGCCAAGACTTTTACGACGCAAGAGCAAGAGCGGCAGAAGAGTATCCGTGATGGCTCCACCACTTCTGAGCCCATGTTCCTTCCTGGTGCGCTTGTATGGCTCTCGATCCCGACCTCTGCCGCTGGCCTCTCTTCCAAACTACGTCCCAAATACGAAGGCCCCTACCGTGTCATCGAGCGCACCTCACCCGTCAACTATCTGATCGAACCCGTTGAACAATCTTCGGACATGCGCCGCCCTGGGCGAGACATCGTCAACGTGGAGCGCCTGAAGGCTTATTATGACCCGCTAATAATAACAAGCTGTTAGGTCGCCAGGCGGCTCCCTCTTCGACCCCGGGGTAATTGTAGCGAAGCCTCCGAACTATGAAATGGGTCGAACTCTTGAGTACCTTCTAGTGGGGCTACCAAACAAGGACGCCGCTCGCGCTGAGAGCCCGTGCTTTGCTGTGACTGTCGCCATTGCATATTCTCGCTCGTTGCCGGCTAATAAACGCCTTAAGAATTTATATATATATATATATATATATATATATATATATATATATATATATATATATATATATATATATATATATATATATTAGTGAAAAAAGTGTACACTTAAGGGCTCGTTTTTCTGTGTTTTACACAGTATTAATGAGATCTAACAGACAATAATGCCAAGGAAAGTATAGGGGAATGCATTAGACCGAATTGTAATGTAAATATGACGAAAAGTGGGTAAAAAGATAACTTGCCATGGGCAGGATCTGAACCTGCGACCTTCGAATGACGTGTTCAATGCTCTACCACTGAGCTACCACGACAGCTATTCCCCCAGCCACTTTATTGGGTTTATATGTGAAATAAACGTGGGAGTGTCAGTCCGCGCCACCAGTAGCCATGGCGGTGAGTGTAGCACACTCTTTTGAGCCTATTTGGCGTCACAATAGCTGTCGTGGTAGCTCAGTGGTATAGCATCGAACGCGTCATTCGAAGGTCGCAGGTTCGGATACTGCCCACGGCAAGTTATCTTTTCACCCACTTTTCTTCATATTTACATTACAATTCGGTCTAATATATTTCCCTATACTTTCCTTGGCATTATTGTCTGTTAGATCTCATATCTATATGAATATATATATATATATATATATATATATATATATATATATATATATATATATATATATATATATATATATATATATATATATATATATATATATATTGTCACGGGTATAAAAAGGTACTGCCCTCTTGTCCTGCATCCTTGCATACTGTGTGCAGTGTTAGCCCACCCGTCGTTCACTTATTAAATACTCCCCGTTACATATTTTGGTGGAAGTGCTGGGTAACATTCCGACTTTGAATCTCCGTAGCGGACGTCAGCTTCGTCCAGCTACGATGCCTGAAGGCAGTGCGCCGTCCGTTCAGTCCACGCCTGCTCTGTCACCTGTGATCCCTTCCCATCTTCTCGATCCAGGAACATTTTGTGGCACCAACACAACTGACGTTGACGAGTGGCTCGCCTTATACGAGCGCGTCAGCAAGCAATAATGGTGGAATGAGACGCTTATGCTGGCCAACATCATCTTTTACCTTCGAGGTACTGCACGCGCCTGGTACGAGACGCACGAGGAAGACCTGACGAGTTTGGACGTGTGCAAGCAGAAGCTCCGTGACTTGTTCGGCCGGTCAGTTGCTCGACAAATGGCAGCCAGGCAGAACTCGCTTCACGAGTTCAATCTTTCACATAGTCGTACGTCACCTATATCCAAGACGTATACGCGTGCTCGCATTGTGTCGGAAGGCCGAACAAAACATGACCGAACTAGACAAGATCAGCAATGTCTTGAAAGGCATAGCCGACGATGCTGTCAACATTCTGATATGCAAGAACTGTACCACCATTGACTCAATTGTCAGTGAATGTCGGTGGTTCGAACGAGCCAAAAGCAGGAAAATCACGCAACGTTTTTCCCGACTCCCGAACACCGCTGCAACTTCTTCCTGCGAGGATCCTGTGGCGCCACGTCCATTCGTGAATCCTCCAAACATCACAAGAATTGTCCGCCAGGAGCAAGAAGCCATGGCTTTTTCCGCTTATCAACCACCTGTGCCTGACAACTCAGCCCCAATATCTCTTAT
The DNA here is from genome assembly GCF_043290135.1 of Rhipicephalus microplus. NCBI lineage: Eukaryota > Metazoa > Arthropoda > Arachnida > Ixodida > Ixodidae > Rhipicephalus > Rhipicephalus microplus. The sequence goes on along the minus strand of NC_134710.1, from coordinate 49,361,027 downwards.
TCAGGCTGTTGTGTGACAAGAGTTTACCAACATGGGTGTCTTAGTTCCCCAATACTCCAGCCACACACCACAGCCCATAAATCCTAACATTCACTACCACGCCGCCCCACTTTTTGCTGCTGCCACGTCAGTCCCGTGATTCTCATCACGCTACCGAAATCCATCTGAGTGGCGCACACAAGATGATCGACCGATATGCTTCTCTTGCCATCGCGTTGGCCACATTTCCCGCCACTGCCGCAACAGATGGCCTTTTCGGCAACGTTTTTTAGGTGACCACCGACAGAATCGTGGGCAGTATTCACCACCTCGCTTTTCCGATAACCGCCTTCAGGACCTGCCATCTAGCCGTTCTACGCAACGCTCCGAACCATCCTACGCCGATGTCATCGCCCAGGGAACCCGGTCCAGCCGCTCGCCGTCGCCTCAGGGACGCCAGCCTCGCTGCTATCAACGCTGTCGCTTCCCGTCACCGGCGTATTCTGGGCAGTTCTCGGGAAACTAACAGATGCAGCTCCTGGAGGTGGCGCTGCATTGACAACTCGGACCGAGAACTTCTACCGACCACTAATTCCAGAAGAAATTTACTTGGTGTTATTATCAATAGCCTGAACGTTACAGCTCTAATAGACACTGGTGCCCCCATATCTGTTATGAGTTCACGTCTTCGATCCCACCTGAAAAAAGTTTTTACTCCTGCCATGTCTTCGACTGTGCCAGTAGCCGACAGCAGCCGAACATCAGTTCTTGGTATGTCCACTGCCCGCGTCACTGTTGCCGGCCTTCACACTTCAGTCCTCTTCGCTGTTCTAGATGTTTGCCCACACGACGTGGTTCTCGGCATTAACTTCTTGACCGCGCATTCAGCCCTTAGTGATTGTTCAACCAGCACTTTACAGCTAGAGTTTCCTTTGTACTCTGATGTGCCTCCTGCAGCTCGCACACGGCTACGGTCCATGGAGTGCCTACGATTACCGCCTCAGTCCGCTGTGTACCTTTCTATGTCGCTGTTCCCACCTGTTCTTGATGGCGACTACTTGGCAGCCCCACTCATTGACCTGACCTTTTCCCAGAACATCATACTTCCTCCTATTATAGTGAAGATTAGCGACAAGACGCTTCTCCTTGTCTTCAACTTCTCCGTGTCGACCCAGGTCATTCCTCAAGGTATTGCCTCAGCAGAACTCTCCGCTCTGGAGCAATGTATAATTTCATCTCTCACTCCGGACATCAAGACCGTAGCCGAACCTGTTGCAGCCGCACAGAATAGAGCTTTCATAGACAAAACAATATCAAACGACCTGTCGCCGTCCTAAGTTGAAGCGCTGCGTGGTCTTCTATTTTCTTACCTCGACATTTTTTATATGGACGACCGTTTCTTGGGCCGCACGAGCGTCGTAGCCCACCGTATCGACACTGGCGGCGCCAGTCCCCTTCATAAGCGTCCTTACACTATGTCTCATTCAAAGCGCCAAATACTCCAGAAGGAGGTAGAGAAAATGCTCGACAAAGACGTCATAGAGTCTTCAACAATTCCTTGGGCATCAACCTGTTGTGCTTGTTAAAAAGAAGGACCACACCTGGAGGTTCTGCGTCGACTATCGCCATCTCAATCGAATATTCAAGAAATATGTCTATTTTCTACCTCGAATTGATGATGCGCTTGACTGCCTTTATGGTGCCGAGTATTTCTCTTCCCTGGACCTACGATCGGGATATTGGCGAATTTCAGTCGATGACCGCGACCGCGAGAAGACGGCATTCATAACACCCGACGGGCTTTCTCAATTTAAAGTCATGCCTTTTGGGTTGTGCAATGTGCCAGAAACTTTTGAACGCATGATGGAATCTCTCCGCGGTTTTAAATGGTCGACGTGCCTGTGCTATCTAGATGATGTCATCGCTTTCTCGCCAACCTTCGAAAGCCATCTTCCACGTCTGTCGGCCATCCTTGACGTTTTTCACTGTGCTGGCCTCCAGCTTAACGCGTCTAAGTGCACCTTTGGGCACCGTCAGATAAAGCTACTTCGCCATCTTGTTGACGCTGCTGGTGTACGACCAGACCCTAATAAAGTCCGCGCGGTGCGCGAGTTTCGCGTCCCAAGTTTCACGCAAGAAGTCCGCAGCTCTTTGGGACTCTGTTCATATTTCCGCCGTTTTGTCAGCAACTTCGCGGAAATTGCTTGGCCCCTCACGGATCTCCTCAAAAAGAACGTGGCTTTTTCCTGGCGTGAAGACCAAGAACATTCCTTTGCGTCGTTGATTTCTGCGCACACATCACCTATGTTGGCCCATTTTGACCCAGCCACTCGAACGAAGCTACGCACCGACGCAAGTGGCCATGGCGTAGGAGCAATACTCGCAGAAATGCAGAACGGCACAAACCGTGTCATAGCGTACGCCAGCCGCCTACTTTCTCAGTCGGAAAGGAAGTATTCAATTACTGAGCCAGAGTGCCTGGCTCTCATCTGGGCTATCGCAAAATTTCGACCGTACCTATATGGACCCACGTTTGCAGTCACCACAGAACACCATACACTCTGCTGGCTGTCAACCCTTAAGGATCCTACAGGAAGACTCGAGCGATGGGCATTGCGATTGCAGGAGTACACGTTCTCTGTAGTGTACAAGTCTGGCAAGCTTCCCAGCGGTGCCGACTGCTTATCTCGACACCCTGTTAATCCACCTGACTCCTCTGAGTTAGAAGCTGATGCCAACATCCTAGCCATAACAGATTTTCTGCAAATAGCCGACGAACAACGCCGAGATCTATCGTTGCTATCGATGATTGACCGTCTTCGATCCGGCCATAAAGGCCCTTCACTGAGCCTATTTTTTCTTCAAGACAACGTTTTGTAGCGCCTTAACTTACAGCCCGATGGCGCGGCACTTTTGCTCATCGTCCCACGTCAACTGCGCAAGGACATCTTGCAAGAACTTCACAACGCCCCAACTGCCAGCCATTTAGGTGTCTCTAGAACCTATGATCGCGTGCGCCAACGGGTATCCTGGAAGGGCCTTTATCGTTCCGTTCGCCGCTACGTCGCAGCGTGTCACCTGTGCCAGCATCGGAAGAAGCCTACGTCTCTCCCTGCCGGTCACTTTCAACCTATTGAAGTCCCAGCCGAGCCGTTTCATCGTGTGGGTTTGGATTTGTTAGGTCCCTTCCCAACATCAGCAACGGGAAACAAATGGATAGCAGTAGCTACGGATTATGCCATTCAATATGCAATTACTCGAGCACTACCGACCAGCTGCGCAACTGACGTCGCAGATTTCCTACTCTATGAGAACATCCTTCAGCATGGCACTCCTTCTCACCTACTCACGGACCGTGGCCGCTGCTTCCGTTCTTATGTGGTTGACGACCTCCTTAGATCCTGTGCTGCGCGGCACAACTTTACGACTTCTTACCATCCTCAGACCAACGGACTTACTGAGCGCCTCAACTGCACACTGACGGATATGCTTGCTATGTCTGTTTCTGACGACCACCAATCGGGACACTGCCCTTCTGTTCGTAACCTTCACCTACAACTCGTCCTGCCATGAAACTGCCGGTTACTCACCATTTTATCTTCTCTTTGGCCGTGATCCCTTACTACCTTTCGATACCCTGCTTGCGCATGACCTTCCGTCTACCACTTCGTACGTACAAGATGACATCTCCCGTGCTCTGATTGCACGTACAGTTCTGATCGTGCTCTGATCGCACGCCAGGTTCTCATCGTCCCAGAAAGCACAAAAGTCGCTCCATGATAGCCGACGTATGGATGTCGATATTTCTCCGGGCTCTCTTGTGCTACTGTGGCTGTCATTCGTCGCGTCGGCCTGTGCGAGAAACTTTTATCGCAATACCTTGGGCCTTACCGAGTTCTGCGCCAAGTCTCACCTGTCACCTATGAAATTTTTTCTACTACAAACCCCACTGTTACATCCAGAAGTGACATTGTGCATATGTCTCTCCTGAAGCCCTATCCCAGTGAACCGTCCGTCTAATAACAGCCGGCTCCGGGACGGTGCTTTGCCGCCCGGGGTAATGTCATGGGTATAGAAAGGTACCTCAGGCATGGCTACAGAAATGACACAGAAAGAATTAAGACGACGATGTTGTTGTGGGGCTGTGTCTGAACTGTCCTCTTGCCCTGCATCCTTGCATACTGTGTGATATATATATATATATATATATATATATATATATATATATATATATATATATATACATATATAGGGGAAAGAACATATATTTAGGACTCGTGTTTCCTTATTCTGACACAATGATAATCAGATCTAACAGACCTTATTGCCAAGGAAAATATAGGGAAAGTAATTACACCAAATATAATGTAATTGTGAAGAAAGAAAAGTGGCTGAAAAGATTACTTGCCGTGGGCAGGAACCAAACCTGCGACCTTTGAATAACGCGTTCGATGTCCTACCACTGAGCAACCACGGTGGCTATCCTCCCAGCCACTTTATTTGTATATAAATGAATTCAAACGTGGGAATGTCAGTCAGCAACATCTGTAGCCATGGCGGCGACTATGGCACACTTTTCATGTGCCTGTAAGGCGTCACGTAGTACGTGAACTTATTACGAGCTGGTAGCTGAACCATAGCCCCACGTATACAACTTAAGGCGACAAGTCTGCCAGTGCGAGACCCTCGTTAATGAATAGGGGAAACAAGTACATATTTAATGGCTCGTTTTCTTTTGTTTTGACACAATAATATTGAGATCTAACTGACAATAATGCCAAGGAAAGTATGGGGGAAGATATTAGACCAAATTGTAGTGTAAATGTGAAGAAAGCAAAGTGGCTGAAAAGATAACTTGCCTTGGGCAGGAACCGAACATGCAACCTTCGAGTAACGCGTTCGATGCTCTACCACTGAGCTACCATGGCGGCTATCCTCCCGGTCACTTTACTATAGGTACATAAGTGAATTTATTCATGGGAGTGTCAGCAAGTGCCATCTGTAGCCATGGTGGCGAGTACGGCACACTTTTTATGAGTATGTATGGCGTCACGTAGCAATTACGAGCTGGTAGCTGACCAATCGTTTCTCGTATGCAACCTAAGGCGCGAAGTCTGCCTATACGAGACCCTGGTTAATGAATAAGACAAAGAAGTATATACTTAATGGCTCGTTTTACCATGTTTTGACACAATGATAATGAGATCTAATAGGCAATAAGCCAAGGAAGTTATTAAACCAAAGAAAGAAAAGTGGCTGAAAAGATCTCTTGCCGTTGGCAGGAACCAAACCTGCGACCTTCAAATAATGCTTTAGGTGCTTTACCACTGACCTACCACAGTGGCTATCTTCGCAGCCACTATATTAGAAATATAGGTGAATTTAAACGTTGAAGTGTCAGTCAGCGCCATCTGTTTATAATACAATTAGACCGAATTGTAATATAAACGTCAATAAAGAAAAGCGGGTAAAAAGATAACTTGCCGTGGTAAGGAAACGAGCCTGCCACTTTCGAATAACGCATTCGATGCTCTAATACTGAGGTATCACGGAGCTAACGCCTCAGGCACTTTGTTGGGTATATATGTGTATTTTAAACGTGGGAGTAACAGTCAGCACCACCAGTAGCCAAGGCGGCGAGAGGCACACTCTTTATGACCCTGTTTGGCGTCACGTAGCACCTGAACTCATTACTGGCTGGCAGCTGACCAATGGTCTCTCGTATACAACCTAAAGGCGCCAAGTCTGCCAGTACAAGACCCTCGTTATTGAATAAGAGAAAGAAGTGTATAATTAAGGGTTCGCTTTCGTGTTTTGACACAATATTTTTGAGATCTAACAGACAATAATGTGAAGAAGAGTAGAGGGGAAGTTATTAGACCGAATCGTAACGTATATGTGAAGAAAGATAAGTGGGTGAAAAGATAACTTGCCATTGGGAAGGAAACGAACCTGCGATGATCGAATAACGTGTTCGATGCTCTACCACGGAGCTACCATGGAGATATCCCTCCAGCCACTTTATTGGGTATATATGTGAATTTTAAACATGGGAGTGTCAGTCACCCCCACATGTATGCATAGCGGCGAGTGTGGCACAATCATTATGACCCTGTTTGGCGTGACGCAGCACCTGAACTTATACTAGCTGGCAGCTGACCAATATAGTTTCTCGTATACAACGTAAAGGCACAAAGTCTGCCAGTACGAGACCCTCGTTAATGAATAAGGGAGAGAAGTGTATACTTAAGGGCTTGTTTTCGCGTGTTTTGACACCATATTATTAAGATCTAACCGACACTAATGCCAAAATGTATATTGGAATTTATTAGACCGAACTCTAATTTAAACGTCAAGAAAGATAAGTCGGTGAAGACAACCTTGCCATGGGTAGGAAACGAAACTACGACCATTGAATAACGCATTCGATGCTCTACCAAAGAGCTACCACGGAGCTATCCCCCTAGCCACTTTATTGGGCATAATTGTGAATTTCAACGCGGGAGTGTCAGTCAGTGCCACCATTAGCCATGGCGGTGAGTGTGGCACAGTCTCTATGACCCTGTTTGGCGTCATGGAGCACCTGAACTTATTACTAGCTGACAGCTGATCGATCGTCCTTCTTATACAACCTAAACGCACTAAGTCATTCAGTACGAGACCCTCGTAGTAATAAGAAAAAGAAGTGTATACTTAAGGGTTCGCTTTCCATGCAATCTCATTGATATCTAACAGACAATAATACCAAGAATAGAATAGGAAAAGTTATTAGACCGAATTGTAATGTAAACGTCAATAAATATAAGTGGGTTAAAAGATGACTTGCCATTACCAGGAAACGAACCCACCACCTTCGAATAACGCGTTCGATGCTCTACTACGGAGCTACCATGGAGCGATTCCCCAGCCACTTTATTGGGTATATATGTGAATTTTAAACGTGGGAGTAACAGTCAGCGCCCCCAGAAGCCATGTCGGCGAGTGTGGCACAATCTTGATGACCCTGTTTGACGTCACGCAGCACCTGAAATTATTACTAGCTGGGACCTGACCGTTTGTCCCCCGTATACAACCTAAAGGCACCAAGTCTGCCAGTACGACAGCCTCGGTAATGAGTAAGAGAAAGGAGTGTATACTTAAGGGCTAGTTTTCCCGTTGTGATGAGTGAAGAAAACGACAACGACGAAAGTGCGGGGCAAGGCGCGTGTAATGTGCGCGTGAGTGTCAGCGAATCAGCTGATGACCTGTGGTGGCCCATGGAGGTGGCGTGCCACGATTGGGCCACGGGCGACCATCACGTGGCAGTGGGCTTTGTGGCTGGGGACGAGCCGAAGCAGCGGAAGACGGGAGACAGCGGGCCGAAGCGTCGGACGCAGGCGAGCCAGGTTCTGGCCAGGGAACGCGGCCGTCCACGCTGCTGCCGTACAACCACCGGCTGGGGCGGCATTGCCGGCACGAGTGCTGCATCTCGGGGCGCGGCCTGGCCTGCTGTTCTCTTCCTTGCCGAGGGCATCGCGGATCTCGGCGAGGCGTCTCCACGGTCAGCCGTTCGACACAGCGATGAACGTGGCCTGGCTAATGGTCACGGATGCGTCGAGCATCGCGTCTCGGCGCACGCTCTTCGCTGGACGGGCTGGCCATGCCCCGCATGGAGCATCGCGTCTCCGATGCGGGTTGACTGCTCCGTGGCCGCACCCATGCCATCAAGCGCCGGTGTCACGAGAGCGTCGCACTTCGGCAAGGGACGAGCGAGATGTTCTGCCGGGCGAGACGCGGGAGTGCGCACAGAGGAGCACGGAGCCGGGTGAGGATTCAGGGTGGCCGAGGATTCAGATGCCAGGGGAGAGACTGGCTGAATCTAGGATCGCCGAGTGGTGCCGACCGACGCGCCAGACTCGGACGTGGGCCACGAGCTCATGAGCTGCAGGGTGCACCCGAGGGTACCTGGCGGTGCCCTGGCCAAGAAGAAGGAACGTGTGGAAAAGAGAGCTCGAGAGTTGAGGCCACGAAGGCAGAGGAAGCGGTGCGCCGCTCGAGAGGACGAGTTCCTGGCAGCGTTCCTGAGCCGGACGTGAGACCCGTATGTGTCGGCCAGGTCGAGCTCCGGTGTGTCTGTTCAAGGTCCAAGGCCGAGACCTGCCGAACGGCTCCTGTCTGGGTGCAGTGGCCGGGAGCAGGTTCGTGGGCGAGGCCTACCGGGTGTGGTCCTCGTGAGCCGTGGCCTGATCCGGCACCTCCGGAGTTGCGACCCTGACTGCTGGGTTGGCCGCGACGTCCGACTCAACAGCGCTGCACACGGTAGCGTATCCGTGCGCCGTCAGCCGTTCCACCCATGCCATGAAATAAAAAAAGTTTATGTTAATCCTTTCTCGTCCGCTATCAACAAACATAGTGACGAACGTCCTTTAACCATCACGACACCCGTGTTTTGACACAATATTAATGAGGCATAACAGACAGTAACGCAGATAAATCTATAGGGGATGTTATTTAACCGATTTGTAATGTAAACGCCAATGAAGAAAAGTGGGAGAAAACATAACTTGCGATGGGAAGGAAACGAACCTGCGACGATAGAATAACGTGTTCGATGCTCTACCACAGAGCTACCATGGAGATATCCCTCCAGAAACTTTACTGGGTATATATGTGAATTTTAAACATCGGGGTGTCAGTCTGTGCCACCAGTAGCCATGGCGGCGATTGTGGCACACTCTGTAAGAGCCTGTTTGGCGTCATGTGACACGTGAACCTAATACTAGCTAGCAGCGGACCAATAGTTTCACGTATACAACCTTAAGGCGCCAATTCTGCCTGTACTTACCCTCATTTATTATAATGGAAAGAAAGATATAGTTAAGGGCTCCTTTTTCGGTGTTTTGACGCAATTATAGTGAGATCTAACGGACAATATTGCCAAGAAAATTATAGTGGATGTAATTAAATAAATCATCAAGTAAATGTGAAGAAAGAAAAGTGGCTGAAAATATAACTTGCCGTGGTCAGGAGATGAACCTTCGAATAACGCGTTCGATGGTCTACCACTGAGCTACCACGGCGGCTATCCTCGCAGCCACATTATTAGGTATATAAGTGAATTTGAACGTGGCAGTGTCAGTAAGCGCTATCTGTAGCCATGGCGGTGAGTGTGGCACACTCCTTATGAGCCTGCATGGTGTCGCGTAGAACGTGAACTTATTATGAACTGGTAGCTAACAAATAGTCCCTCGTAAACAACCTAAGGCGCCAAGTCTGCCAGTATGACACCCTCGTTAATGAATAGGGGAAAGAAATACATATTTAGGGCTCGTTTTTGTGTGTTTTGACACAATAATAATGAGGTGTAACAGACAATAAGGCCAAGGCATATATAGGAGAAGATATTAGACCAAATTGTAATGTAAATGTGAAGAAATAAAAGTGGCTGAAAAGATAACTTGCCATGGTCAGGAACCGAACCTACGGCCTTACAGTAACGCGTTCGATGCTCTACCACTGAGCTACCATGGCGGCTATCCTACAAGCCACTTTATTAGATATATAGGTGAATTTAAACGTGGGAGTGTCAGTCATTGCCCTCTGTAGCCACGGCGGCGAGTGTGTCACACTCTTTATGCCCCGCCACGGTGGTCTAGTGGCTAAGGTACTCGGCTGCTGACCCGCAGGTCGCGGGTTCAAATCCCGGCTGTGGCGGCTGCATTTCCGATGGAGGCGGAAATGTTGTAGGCCCGTGTACTCAGATTTGGGTGCACGTTAAAGAACCCCAGGTGGTCAAAATTTTCGGAGCCCTCCACTACGGCGTCTCTCATAATCATATGGTGGTTTTGGGACGTTAAACCCCACAAATCAATCAACACTCTTTATGAGCCTGTATGGCGTCACGTAGGACGTGAACTTATTACGCACTCGTAGCTCATCAATAGTCCTTCGTATGCAATCTAAGGCACCAAGTTTGCCTATAGGAGACCCTCGTTAATGAATAAGCGAAAGAAGTATAAACTTGAGGGCTCGTTTTTCCGTGTTTTTGACACAATATTAATGAGATCTTACAGACAATATTACCAAGGAAAATATGGGGGAAGTTGTTGAACCGATTTGTATTGTAAACGGCAAGAAATAATTGCGGGTAAAAAGATAACTTGTCATGGGCAAGAAACAAACCTGCGACCTTCGAATAACATGTTAGATGCTCCACCACTGAGCTACCACGGCAGCTATCCTCCTGGCCACTTTACTAGGTACATAAGTTAATTTGAACGTGGGATGTCAGTAAATGCCATATGTAGCCATGGCGTCGAGTATGGCACACTCTTTATGAGTATGTATTGCGTCACGTAACACGTGAACTCATTACGAGCTGGTAGCTCACCAATCGTCGTTCGTATACAACCTAAGGCGCGAAGTCTGCCAATAGGAGACCCTCGTTAATAAATAAGACAAAGGAGGATATACTTAAGGGCTCGTTTTCCGTGTTTTGACCCAATAACAATGAGCCTTAACGGACAATGTTACCAAGGAAAGTATAGGGGAAGTTATTAGACCAAATTGTAATGTAGATGTGCAGAAAGTGGCTGAAAAGATAACTTGCCGCGGGCAGGAACCGAGCCTGCGACCTTCAAATAACATGTTAGATTGTCTGTCACTGAGCTACCACGGCGGCTATCCCCCCAGCCACTTTATTAGGTATATAGGTGAATTTAAACGTTCGAGTGTAAGTCAGCGCCATCTGCAGCGATGGCGGCGAGTGTGGCACACTTTTTATGAACCTGCATGGCGTCACGTAGCACCTGAACTTATTACGAGGTGGTAGCTGACCAATACTGCCTCGTATACAACCTAAGGCGCCAAGTCCTCCAGTATGATACCCTCGTTAATGAATAAGGGAAAAAAGTATGTACTTAAGGGCTGGTTTTTGCTTGTTTTGACACAATAATAATGATTACTAACAGACAATAATGCAAGGGAAAGTATAGGGGAAGTCATTAGACCAAATCTGAATGTCAACGTCAAGAAAGATAAGCGGGTGAAAAAATAACATGCCGTGGGCAGGAACCGAACCTGCGACCTTTCCTTGGCATTATTGTCTATTACACCTCAATAATAATGTGTCAAAACACGGAAAAACGAGCCCTTAATTATATACTTTTTTACCTTATTCATTAACGAGGGTCTCGTACTTCTGCACTTGGCACCGTATGTTGTATACGAGGGACTATTTTTAAGCTACCACCTTGTAATAAATTTACGGGCTACGCGACGCCATACAGGCTCATAAAAAGTGTGCCACACTCACCGCCATGGCTACAGATGGCGCTGACTGACACTCCCCCGTTTAAGTTCACTTATGTACCTAGTAAAGTGGCCGGGAGGATAGCCGCCATGGTAGCTCCGTGGTAGCGCAATGAACGCGTTATTCGAGGGTCGCAGGTTGGTTCTTTCCCACGGAAAGTTGTCTTTTCAGCCACTTTTCTTTGTTCACATTTGAATTACAATTTGGTCTAATAACTTCCCCTATACTCTCCGTTTGGCATTATTGGCCGCTAGATCTCATATACAGCCCCGCCGCGGTGGTCTAGTGGCTAAGGTACTCGGCTGCTGACCCGCAGGGCGCGGGTTCGAATCCCGGCGGCGGCGACTGCATTTCCGATGGAGGCGGAAATGTTGTAGGCCCGTGTGCTCAGATTTGGGTGCACGTTAAAGAACCCCAGGTGGTCTAAATTTCCGGAGCCCTCCACTACGGCGTCTCTCATAATCATATAGTGGTTTTGGGACGTTAAACCCCACATATCAATCAGATCTCATATACACACACACACACACACGTATATATATATATATATATATATATATATATATATATATATATATATATATATATATATATATATATATATATATATATATATATATATATATATATATATACTGTTACTGGGATTACGGACACGCAGAAAAGAGAAGGGAGAGTATTTCTAATATTTCTAGGTAAGTGTGAGACCCCCGGGCCGCCAGCATCTCGCGCAGTGTATCCTCTTCTTCTTTATCGATTTGCCAACGACGGCGAAGCCATGCCCACTGCCTCGTAACATCACCCCTCGCGGACGAGGCCCCTCACGGCGCCGCTTAGTTAATCAGGACTGGCATTATAGGCGAAAATGTGATGTGTGCATTAAAAAACAAAGGAAGGCTATGTCATAATCAATATGGATAGAATAGTTGAAGTGGCGGAGAAGGTCCACCGAGAGCTTCACAGAAGTCAAAACAAGCAGGATAATATCATGAGCAACAATAATAGTTCATAGGAACTTTGCATCTTACCACTAACGACTGGGTAAGTAAGGAAACGCCTATAGTGAATGCAAAGAGGCAAAACCGCTGGAAAGAAACGAACCTCCTGAATTATGCCAGAGAAATTGTGTTAGAAAAACCGGCAACCTAATATACGAAATGTCTCTTGACAGGGAGGCTACAAGAATTCCGAAAGAAGGCCAACATCAGCATTTTAACTGAAAAGAAAGGAGGCGTCAAGACTAATGACAGCGCACGTGCAATATGTGAGACACAGGACAAGGGAAGGGACGAAGAGGAGTGCCTACTTCTAACAAAATTTTATTTTCAAGAGCGTACATATATATGCTCACGAAATTCTATAAAACAGACAAAACAGGTTAGAAACCCCCAATATCCGTGCGTGAATATTTTACAATCTCAGGAAGGACAATTCTTTTCACAAAGACTGAGTGAGAGCGTGCTGACGCAGTTCCGCCCTAATCTACGAATCCTGCCTGCTTGGATAATCTCCCTTGTCATTCTAAATTTTGTTTTTTACCAACAATCACGGTAACATGAAAAACAGGTTTGTAGCCACGCACGCTACAATGCAGTGCCAAAAAACTATCCCGATTTTTTCTGACGTTACAAGCGTGTTCACGGAGCTTGTAATTATTACAGCGGCCAGTTTGCCCTATGTAGTGCTTGTCACATGAAAGAGGTATCTGATAGATTACATTTTCTACGCACGTGACAAACATTGTTTTGTGCCTTTTGGAATAACCTGCTTTTGCGTGTGAAACAACATCTATACACCAGTACGATAGCTTTTTCGAGGCAGAAAAAACCACCTTTACATTGGCCCGCCCCCCAACTTTTTTGCAAGTTGTGGGAGATTCCATGTAAATATTGAACTACGGCAAGCTTCTAATGCCTTACTGGCTCAGATAAAGGGAAAGCTTTGCTCCAATCACTGAGGCTTCTTGACCAGATTTTCCGCTACAGAAATCTGTATGTGAGATGGGTAGCCAGTGTTCAGAAGTCGTTCTGTGTGCTCTTCAAAACTAGCTGTCATTAGATGTGGGCAAGATTTTTCGTAAAACGCTACTAAAGCACAAGTCTACAATTCCTCGTTTTGCGAGTTTAGTGCGGGTAGAGTGGTACGGAAGCAGGGGTTTGTTGCTCCTTGGCTTGTACGTCCAACAAGTGTGTCTATCTGTAATATCAGAGCTAGATCTAAAAACCTGAGAGTGTTATTGACAGGCAACTTATGAGTACAACATTGAGTTTGAACCAATCCTTGATGAAGTTGAGAATATCTAAAGCACAAGACACGGGATCACCGTCGAGAAGAATGAGGAAATCGTCAACAAATCTAAAAATGCGCATTATTCGGTTGTCACTAAGGTCACCGGAAACGGTTCTATCGAATTTGGCTAAAAAGAAGTCACTTAAAATTGGAGCAATAGATGGCCTGATACAATACATTGACAGGCTTGGTAGCATAACATTTTAGAACAGTGCTGGTGAATCGTCTAGTCACTCTTCAGAACTTTCAGTTTTTATTTTAAATCTACTTTTATCTAATAGAACGGGAAGCCCAATTTTCAAAAGAAGGCCATATGTATCGGGCCATGTATTGCTTTAATCGTAAGTGACTTGTTTTTAGCCAAGCGCGTCTCGACTGCTGACCCGGCAACTCGGCTACTCAGTACTGTTGCGTATGGCGGGCCACCCTTTTGCCGCGGCCGCCAGAACGAACGGAAGAAAGGCAGCCGCCTCATTTTGTGGAGATAAAGAGCAGCGCCGAGAAGCCCTGCTGTTTTCATGCACTGGGCGCTGCGTGGCTGAAGTTACTCTATGAAGCACCGCTGTCCTTCGTGTCCGCGCAGAGATGTGACACGTGGCGTCTTCGTGCCCCAGTAAAAGCCACAATGCCAGCTTCCGCCGAATATGGACGTCGGACCATCCCGCCGTGAGTCTCTGACTGATGAGCTGCCGACGCTCAAATCAGGACCAGATGTCCAGGTATGGCCCCTCGGAGGTGCCTAGACCGCGATCACCGTTCGACAAAGCATGGGTGGCCGGCCTAAGCGGCGAGATGACAGACTCGTTTCACCCCGCTCAAGCAAGATTCGCCGGAGGAGGCAGTATCGCCGGACCATACACGTGTTCGGTTTGTGTATTTGTGTATGTGTATGTTGGGGTGGTGCCGGCATGTTGATACTCGTGTGTTCGGCGGGACATGTTATTGGACAGTGCCGTATGAACCTATTCCCCGATCTAGGGATCTGGGGAGATGAGACTGTATTTAATCAGCCCTCGCGGGCTGCTTAGTCTGGTTCATGGAGCTCGTTCAATATACAGCCTTTTTCAAAATATAACTTCAGGCCTTCAGTGTGTGTGTGTGTGTGCGCGCGCGCGTGTGTGTGTTTGTGTGTGTGCGCGCGCGCGCGTGTGTGTGTGTGTGTGTGTGTGTGTGTGTTGTCTTTTCTGAACAGCGAAGCTTTTTTGTAAGTTATTCAAAATAGAGTTTCACTAACATTTAAAGATCCTGTATATTTTGTTCTACTAAACCCCTTATTGAATTCTTGATTTGATACAAACTGTTAAGTCTCGGAACACTATACGCCATATCCCACACTTAATTTCTATTGTCGACCATGTAAGGAAGTAATCGCACCGAAAGAATGCACATCAGTGCCTTAATTGTATACGATTCGCACGATGTGCATTTGTGGAAGATGCGTTATGTAAGTTTGTCCTGTATGCATTCCACGACATTTGCATTTGTTTGTGTAAAGTTCCAGAAGTAACATAGATAAGCATTTCAATCTGCCAACTCTACTGATTTTTAACGCTGCATAGCGACGGTCTCACGCTGATATCGCAACGTCGGGCTCTTGAATCACTTAAGAGAGGCATTTCTAATGCCTATGTAAGGAGCAAGTTATGTTTTCTTTTGCTTGAAGCGGGATTTTCTTGTTCCATAAAGACGGTGTTTCTGACCACCGGATATTGTTTAAAATGAAGCCGACAGAAGATAATGCTTGGAGTGTTTTTTTTTGTTATTGCTTGGCGGCTGCTAGTGGTGTATATGTATTGGTGGACCAGCGCAAAATGACAAATTGCGCAGGTTGGAAAGTGACAGTTCATTTGTGTAATTAGCTAACTATAGAACAATCGACAGCGAAAGCACAACATGACCTTGCTAGCTGCCCTGTAAATATATACCAAGCGCACTGCCGATACGGAGTGGTACTCAGACACGAAATATGTGTCGTTGGGTGCAATGGGGAAACAGTAAAGTGTTAATTATTCAACGCTTGTCTCTTATTTTTAGAGGACTGCCTGTACTGAAGAGCGCATTCCTTAATTATATTGGGGCTAGCAAGCTCATTTTTGGTTTTCACACTAAAGCGTTTTATATAGTTTGCACACATGCAAGATCAAAATAAAGTCAACTTTTTTATTATCCAAATAAAGCCGAGCATCAATATACACCCTCAAAACAGGCGCCAAGCCTATAAAGCCAAAGAAATGTGTTCTTTCAGCTTTCGTTTTGTCTGAGTTATAACGGTCAGAAAAGCATTTCAAGGAGCATGGAAACGCCACATTGAGTACAAACCACACTCTAATAATCTAAGCGTGAGAAAGGTCACCATTCATGGATAGCAAGTGTGGTTTGCTTAGCTTGAAAGCAGACCGTGCTTAGACTAAGCTTGAAAAAAATCCCTCCCACTCAAACTTGCTCTAGCGTCAATTTTTGTATTATTGGGATAGCGTTTATATGCACATTCTGGGCTAGATTTTGCCGGCGGGGTCGGTATTGCCGTCACTCGTATACATATACATATACATATATATATATATATATATATATATATATATATATATATATATATATATATATATATATATATATATATATATATATATATATATATATATATATATATATATATATATATATATATATATATATATGAAGGTATAGAATATGGCACAACGGGAGCGTTGTCAACAAGGATAAATCTATTTATTTCCCAAGAGTTTCGGGAGGGGTCCTCTCTTCATCAGGGGATGAGTTATACTGACATGAACTCCCACTATATATATATATATATATATATATATATATATATATATATATATATATATATATATATATATATATATATATATATATATATATATATATATTTGGGAGTTTCAGGTGTTAGCCACTGAACCAAGAAAAGGCTTGTTCATAATAATTTGAACGGTAAGCCAATTACATCTACCACTGACCGCTGTTGACGGAAATCTCGGGGGGGAACTATTGTGTTTTCAGCATTACCAGCAAGATGGCGCAGTAAGACGTGTCACCACATCGTCACGTCTCCGCGGCACGCGCCGTCATTTCTCACGCGTACTGTGCCCAGCGGAGAAGAGGGGCAACTCTCGCTCTTACGTCCCTATCTCGTGGTGGGGAGAATGGTACATCTTGGCTGGCATCGGGCTTTAAGTGGAATGATTCTGTTGTAGTTACAGGGTGCACAAAGTTCACTGCATTTATTGCAGTTTTTGTTTAGCCAAATTCGATAGAACCGTTTCCGGTGACCTTAGTGACAACCGAATAATGCGCATTTTTAGATTTGTTGACGATTTCCTCATTCTTCTCGACGGTGATCCCGTGTCTTGTGCTTTAGATATTCTCAACTTCATCAAGGATTGGTTCAAACTCAATGTTGTACTCATAAGTTGCCTAAAGGCGCGGGCTTTTCAGACACAGCGAAGTAACTACTGGGACGCCTATTAACTTGCATCTGTAATTGTGAGTACGTTCCGTGCGTCATTTGTGTGTGATAGACGCGTGCAAGTTTCGATCTGCGTTTTATTCAGCACGTGACGTTCAAATGTGTTGCTATTACGTTGGTTGCTTCGTTTTTGCGGCAAAGCTTTGTCTTTTTTTAGAATGTACGCTACTGCTATGCGATATTATGTTTCTTAACATGACTCACCACTCAACTTGATGCGTGCGTTACCGAAGATCGAAACTGTTTCGGTCTTATTCTGAAGCACTTTAAAGCATGGACAAGGCTAAGATTTGGCTTTAACGCCAAATGTCTTAGTTTGATTCTGCCTAAAAGATTGATTTTAAATGGAAAGCGTTTCTTGGCGAACTAGGGGAACTTCGTCTCTTTTGATATATCTGGTTACCTACGTCTGGACACTATCGAGGTCGTCTCCTTGACTTGACGCATATCAAGATTTGCATGCATAACTCTGACGCATACACTGTATTTTTGGCATCATAATCAGCGAGTGATTACGCTTTCTCTACTGTATAAAACTGCTTTATACAGGGTGATGAGCACATGAAGAAAACCAACTGGCAACTAAATAAAAATATGTGGGAATGATCTTCCTTGTATTTTTGGTCATCAAAACAAATATGCCCTCGTGGGTGAACTAACGTGAGTAACAAAACGCGTAGAGGAGTTATCTAAATATAACAACCACCCAGGTAACGCAGAGCGTTCAGTCAACATTGTTTGAATGCAACGAATGTGAGGCAACGCTAGACGGTAAAATATGACTATGCACCGATGTTTATATTAATACGTTGCCATAACACACTGTTTTTAATGTTGCAGCAACATTCAAATAATGACGTTGTCCTAACGTGTTGTTTTTGACGAGGACATATCATTCAAGTTATAACGTTGCCCTAACGTGATGGTATAAAGTGGTAACAACAATCAAATATTCACATTGCATAAACGTTGTATATAGACATCAAACGCATGTTTAACAGCGAACGTAGAGTCAACATGGTGAACATAGTCGCTGAAACATCCAATAATACACATAGCAACGTTTTCAACTTCGTGTACTCATTTGCTTAATGGCTGACAGCGGCTAGTTAGTCTGGTTGAGTAAGAAATAGAAGCATGAACAATACAGACAGCAGTTGAGTCTATGTTTTCACACACTAATCCTTCTATGATTCTGGGGCCGAATTCACAAAGCTTTCTCTTTGGCTACGCATTTTCTTAGCCGAAAATTCTCTTATCTGGAGGGATTACTATAGCGCGGGTATGAGAATTTAACTTATTCGGCACTTAAGAGGGCAAGGAGGACACACGATAGCCGATGAAACGACAAGGAAAGAAAGAAGTGTGTGCCGATAATATCAAGGAGCACGCAAAGCGTCTAGCATCGAGAGTATACGATGATAGCCAATGATTTGCTGCATCTAAGTTTCAGCTCCGCGAGCGTCTGCTACAGCGCTTACGGGATGCCGCGTACGTTGTAATAGGCGTTTTGGCGGGCTGTGCAAAGCCAAGCACTCGCCTTTCATCAATGACTGTAGCTAAAAACGAAATTGCTCGATGGCCTTAAGTCATAGAGCAATCCATGCACTACCTCGCACCACGACGCTAATATCCCTATCACTTTGCTTATATTATATTTGCTATTCATCTTTTGTTCACTCATGCTAAATTTGATTCAGTTATGATTTATTAGGCAAGTATGTTAGCTAATTTGGTGCAATTTTATTATGTTTCTTTCATATACACTGTGACATTAGTGTATATGAGGCTCGGGTACAGAAAATTCATACATAATTGCAACGTTGCCTGAAGTCTTCAATAGCTTTTTGGATGCGGACATACAGTATACACACAACAGATCCACTAGTTGTCAACAACTATTTTTACATCCAGTGTTAGCGAAATCCCTGGTTCATTAATTTTGTTCGCCGCACAAATATTAGGTAAGAATTTTATTCAAGCCGTGTGTTGTGGGTGAAGACAATTTCGGAATGCCATTGATAAATAGTGAGTATTTAGGTTTTCAAATTATTAAGTAGTTTCCCTGCATTAATTTCCATGCTTTGCATAGTGGCAAAAACCTATACTTGATACACAAATTATGTGCAAAAGAATAATATACCAATGCTTTTTTTGCATTTAAATTTTTATCCCTTTTTGCTATTGAGCCCTTTTAAAAATGGGCTCAAATAAGGTCTACTTCTCCGCTGAAAACTTGTTGCTAGGTGCCGAAGTCCTTGAAAGAAGAATATCGAATAGCAGTTGAGGCAATAAATTGAATTCCATGAAGGTTCACAGGTGTTGAAACAACACAGAAAAAATATATAATAATAGCATAATCAAATTGCAACAAAGTTGAGAACGTCAAGCTGGAGGTAGCGGCAAAACAGGCGTTACTGCAAAAATAATTTACCAACTCTCCTACCACTACCCCACTTGGTACAATTATTTCAAGATGCCTGTAAGCTCAATACTGTGCCTACACTATTTATTTGAAAAAAAAAAGAGCCATGAGAAAGCCAATCAAAGCCCTTGCAGTGTTCAACTCGCAGCTGAATGCCTCTTTAATCACGTGATACTACCTTGAGCCCCGCGCACATCAACAATAATACAGTGACGGAAGAAACATTCTGCAGTATAGCTTGGAAAGATTTTCACCGAGCTTCCTGATGCTAGTGCTCACCTCTATTTGGACGAGCGGTGCTCAAAATTTTTATTGCGTACTTTATCCTCACAGAGTATCATGGGCTAACTTATACACAAATCCTGCTGTGTTTTCAGTTTCCTTACCACTGCTGCACGCATGAAAAAGCAGTCACAATGACACATGATTGCCACAGCTTGATGTAATTGAAAATAAACATCAGTAGGCACATTAAAACTAGTGCATGCGTTACGACAGAAGGGAAGAGCCATAGGTCGAGTGATATTTGGCTATGAGTCTGCATCTCCTTTCTGAAAGGTGCCAGAATTCTGAGCCATATATATTTCTTTGCAGCAATTCAATTGCTGCAAACCAAACTTGAACTTGCGAAAAATATATTGTTTATGGTTAATTTCAATCAGATGAATATTATTAAACGAACGCATTCTGAGTGATAGCACGCAGCAGCAACTTAAGTAAGTTTGCTCTGCATGAAAGAACTTTCTGGCCGAATGCTACACGCCGTCGCTCAAAAAACCAAGCGTTAGCACCACCAAATAAAAGCACACCAAAGCAATGCGAGGTTTCTGATGATCTCAAGTGGGGTTACGATAACCCCACGGTGGGCTTGGCAACAAAACTGCACATTTGCGTGACACACTTTTTGCATATGGTCATTCCTAATTTTCCTTCCCTTCGACCGAAGCTATTAGGAGCACGCGCTTGAAACACACACTCCGCATTCACAATTGACAAATAGGTGCCTAGCCAGAATTTTTTTCTTGAGGGGGGGGGGGGAGGCAGCCTCCTAACTTGGCAATTTTCTGCTCTCTAAGCCTATACCACCGAAAATTGAGAGGAGAGCGGGGAGCACGCGCCCGGTGTGCCACCCCCTGGTGCTACGCTCCTGATGAGAAATGAAACGAAAACACCAGAGGGCGAGAACACCACGTACGCATCCGTCGAAAATGTTCGCATTTGTTATGAGCCCGGAAAATGATGCATCCGCCACTGCTTTCGCGAATTACTTCGAGTTTGCCTGCTTTCTTAGCGCTATGTTCCGTATTGAATTCGAGTTTTCACACAAGATACTGTAAAGAGGCAGCCAGAATTTTTTCAATCTTTGTTCGCGGAGATATACGCCAGCAGAAACGGCACGAGCGAACGCATCGGTAGCGGCAGCACCGGAATCAGCCGGCTGTGCACAAAAAACGACACGTTGGGGCATGCCGACTCGCTGCTGCTGCGCCATCTACTTCCAGTGTTCTCGGTAATCGTAATCCTAAACCAGGCACTCGATGAACGCGTCTTCGTTGAGGCCGTCAACCTTCGTCGAGCTGCACGAGTATTTTGCAATTAGATCCGATGCGACCCACCGCCGCTCTTTTGCCGCCATGTTCCATCTGCGGCCGGTTATTCACATCGCGTGGTTTTGAGCTAGCCAGCCGTGAATAAAAAAAAGGATCCGTTTTCGCGTAATGTGAAAGACGGACCGATTTTACCGTTTCGGCCTCAAGCGTGGTTTTCCGGCGGCTCAAGGCTGGTGCACACCGGCGACTAGCAGTGGTCGCGCAACCGTTCGCGACTGGCGACCAAAAAGCGACTGATGTTCACACCGGCAGAGGCTGCATGCGAGCGACCGGAAGTCGTAACACCAGAGAGTCACGCCCGGATCTCGTTATCAGCAAGAACTCTGGAGACCAGCGCCGATCAGCTAACGCCGCCAGGTGAGTGAGTTGAGCAAACCGAGCGCGCCGCATTCATTGTTTTCGTTCGTTTTCGCACAGCGTTCCCAACTGCGTTAAGTTCGATACAAGCGAAGAACAAGACATTGTCATGGTGCTGGTGCGCTGTGCCAAGGTGTTAGCGCTGGTATCACAGATGCCTCCAAAGAAAAAAAAGCCGGTAGTGGGTGTGAATGTCCTTTCGATCGCGGGAGTTGGCCGGCCATGCAAGCCGCCTGCCTCCCGAGCTACGCTGAGACGACGAGGAGTGTTCCCGAGATTCGTACGTATTCAATAACGGTCTTTTAATTTGAATTAACTTGCCAAAGCCTACAATGCAGCACAAACGCGTCTCGAACGCAGTGTCTTAAGTCGTTGCCAAGGCATGAAGCACAAACTCGTTCCAAATGCGCTGCACTGAAGTCGGTGACAAGTCAAGTTCCAGACAAAAAAAAAAAAAAAAAACGTTTCTGAATACAGGGAAAAGATAGTGCACAATTTATTTTCGCCCTGGCGCGGTGGTTTAGTGGCTAAGGTACTCGGCTGCTTACCCGCAGGTCGCGGGTTTGAATCCCGGCTGCGGCGGCTGCATTTCCGATGGAGGTGGAAATGTTGTAGGCCCGTGTGCTCAGATTTGGGTGGACATGAAAGAACCCCAGGTGGTCAAATTTTCGGAGCCCTCCACTATGGCGTCTCTCATAATCATATGGTGGTTTTGGGAAGTTAAACCTCACATATCAACAATTTATTTTCTGTTTACTTTGACGGTGTTTAGCTTCTCGCGAATGCCGCCATGTAAATTCGACACTTTGCTCGAGATGCTGCGCCCCGCCATCTCCAAGCCAGCTATTGCGTGGTGGCCATGGTGCTATAGACCCAGAAGAACGCACTCGTTTGTATCTGGTGGCAGGAAGCCAGCGCAACGAAAAACAAAATTGAGCATCACAGATTGGTTCCAGAAGCTTTGTGACTGCCGTCGTGGGACTGAAAAGTCGGCCAGGAAGCTACTTGCCAAAGCAGTCGCTTTGCGACCGCTGCTAGTCGCTTGTGCGCACCATCCTTCAGGAGGCGAAGCAAGTGAATTGCCGGTGGGTTTTGCCGCTTTTGCTCCAGAGAGAACTTATGTCAAATTTGAAGCCAGCGCGAGCTTTCTAACAACTGTTTGGGTTGCAGTAGCGCACACACATACAAACAAATAACGTACAAAGTTCATTCGGATTTACCTACCAGGTGTCCTCCGATTGAAATTTAAACAACACCGGCGACTTCATCCCGGCCACCACTGGCTGCGTCGACGAACAAAAGGTAGTACAGAAGTGACGCACTTTCCCGCGCTCCGAAGTACAGAAGATGGCACAGTCCTGAGCCCTTTCTCCCACGCGCGTGCTTGTCGTTCTTCATACGGCGGATCGTAAGACGCGGTTTATGAACTTTTGAAGAGCGTTGGCGCGGCGCGGGCTCTTTCAAACTTGCCTAGTGAAATAGCATTTGCGACGTTGATGCTGAGGTTTAGAAGGATCCTTCTAGCTTGTTTGTTCTTGTCCAAATGGGCGTATTTGCATACAACCTTCTCACTCACGGAAGTTTTTTTTCAATTTTTTTTCAGTCACTCCCGTTTCAGATGGGCTTAGCTTGTATATTTTGCGATATTTGATGATCATACTAAAAGAGCAGTTTGAGCGGTCTTTTTTGAGCATTTTTTTTTCAATGCAGTTCCTCTGTGTGAAGAACGTATGGTGCGAAGCTAGAGAGGCCCAGTCTGGTGACTTATGGTAGTGTTTTTTATCTCCTGCACTACGGCAACCCTGTGTTGTCAAAAAAATAGTGTCAAACAAATAAATAAATAAAAACATAGAGTGGAGCTGTTTAAAGGAATCAGGGCCCGGATTCACAAAACTCACTTACGAAAACATTTTTGCGCAAGAGAAATTTTGTTGCGTAAGTCGATTCACGAAACGAAAAAACGTCGTAAGAGGCCATAGTTGTCAAATCGGCCGCTGCAAATAAAGCGCGCTGTGACTGCCCGGGAACATGTCAGCGATGGTGATGCAGTTGCTATATTTGCTTACGTCACCGAAAAGTGCTCGTAAGTGGATTCACGAAGCGAAATTGTGCGTAAAAACAGCATGGCTGAGAGAAAATATCAAGAGTGGTCCGGACCACTCTTAGGAACAATGTAGCTACTTAGAACCTGCTGCCGCGGCGGTATACTTTGGTGCCCTGGCTGGTTTTGGTTATTTCACGCCCTTAAGGGCTGCTTGATGACTGCTGGTGCGTTTTTATTTCTTTCGGCGCTTTGAGCTTCGCGTGTTGTTTCCCTTGTACGCAGTGGATGGTGTTGACAACCACCATCGTCCAATAAATTCGAAGTCGCAGTAATTGAAGAATTCTATTGGGCGTCAATGGCATAAAACTACGCATGTAAAGATTTGTGGTTGGATGAAAACCAATGTGATACGTGAATGGTCGGTGCATTCGAACGCGACATGACATAGGATCAACCTTATTTGTTATGTTGTTGTGTTGCGCCCCATCTCATCCAATTAAAAGTGCGACTCGAGATCCTTGCCTCATTGGTGGAAATTACCACCAAAGAGGTTGATGGGAGCACATTCTTTGCACGCTATTGGAAATAAAAATGAGAGGAAGTTTTCAGTGAGTGGTTTCTAAAGTTTGTGCTCTAGTGTACTTTCATTGGCTCTAACAGTCCAATGGTTGTGATCTCTGAAATACAGCTGTCGATACACTTTGGGACTATCTGGAACAAAGCGTACTTCGTAAACCAAAGCGTATTAGGGGTGCGCGTGATTACGCATGGAACTACAAACAAATCATGCATCTTCACCTTCACTGTTCAGACACCGATATGGACCGTGATATTATGGCAAGCAATCGGAATGAAATGACCCTAGTAACTTTGTATGACACCGAAAATATGCAAACCCTCACGATTCTGGAGCAAACCTTGGCTGAATTCATCCCTGTGTCAATTAGCAGCCATTTAACTTGGCGCACGAACATCATTCAAAGGTAGAGCGAACCACTGACATGTATTTTGTGTGACGCAGCTACCACTTCACCTGAGAATAATAGCTTTGCGAAGGCGAATGTCCTATCGCATGCTCTGATCGAAGCAGACGACAAACGCGAGCAGACGACGGCTTGGCCTACGGGCACAGCTTGTGATTGGTTGTGAAGCAATACCCTCTACATCAGCTGAATCCATGACGTTGCAAAACACTTCTTTCATCTGGCACACCTGTCGTGTTCGTCATATCACCCCTCTCGCACATAAGAGCAAATTTTTTCACGCCGTCAAAATAGTTCAAGTACTTTCTAAGAGCTCTCTTATCGTCTTATGTGCTGCGCAGTTGTCGAAAACAACATGGCGTCTTAAACAGCGTATCGGTCGGTGCGACTTTCAGCAAACGCTTCTCGCACGAGTTACTTCAGCGTTTGACCGGATATGTTGTGATTACAGCAGCTCTTTCTGTGCGTGTAAGCAGTGCGGAAAGCTGTGGCAGTGCAATGGTGTTCGGTGAAGCGCAGTGAAGCCTGTGCGTCGGTGTGGTTATCAAGCGGGGATCGGCATCGATGTATTGACGGCAACTAGCACTCTGGAAGCCTGCAATGTGTGTTTGTGTGCCGGTAACAGTTTGACTGTTACCGGCACACAAACACACATTCGCTTGACTTTCCAGTCTCTCAGTTGGTAGCTGTGCGACATTTCGGATTGACAGCGTTTTGACACGTTACTTGAGTGAGCCCAAGTACGTACGGAAACGCATGAACTACGCGCTCGGTTCTTGCTTCGCCACCAGTTAGCCCGTACGCTTCTATTTACTTGAGAGCAATGTACTGTTCGGGAGTGAAACGATGTTCGTTGTGAACAGTGGTGCTGTGTTGACGTTCCAAGACTTGTGAACAAGCTGTGCTCGTGTGACCGAAAATTGAAAGACAGCGTTGATAACTGTTTTGCCCTGCGAAGTTGTGGTGGGGCAGCTTGGCGCTTTTGTTTGTTAAGTCGTCACTTCTCCTTTTTGTGATAACCATAGTCCTAGCGCTGTGATGTGATCAACCAAAACTGCGAGATGCTACATTCAGTTGTAAATTGTGTTACTTTGGAAGCGCGCCTAGACAGTTCTTCGGTAACAACTTGAGAGTTCTATGTGGCAGCGAGAGCCCGTGAACGTCAAGCTTCCCTCCGGCCCCCAGACCTAGCGCTGTGATGTGATCAACCAAAGCTGCTAGATGCTACATTCTGTTGTGGATCGTGTTACTTTGGAAGCGCGCCTAGACTGTTCTTCAGTAACAACTTGAGAGTTCTATGTGGCAGCGAGAGCCCGTGAACGTCAACCTTCCCTCCGACCCCCAGAAAAAGCAAAGATTTCACCGGTGCCTTGCTTTGGATGAAGTTGTAGGCCAATATCGCCTAACTACAGGTTTACGAGTTCGTCTGGCCATCGTTTCGCACGGCACTAGAGCCTTTACAACAGCCGGTCATGGCCAGTTCTTACACTTTATCAATGGACGTGCACGCCTGGCCAGCCCTTTATTGCTGTCATTGGCAGCTTCCAGTCTGCAGATGCCCTTTGCCTGTTGGCCGTACTTGGTTCCTCATGACACCGACGGCTACTAAATGCTGCCATCGGTGAGTTCACCTTGCAGAACTAAATTTCACCGGTACTATAATTCACGCAGTTCTATAACGTGTGCAAGTTTTTAAGCCCATCAGATGTAAAGTTTCTCCATGGTAAGTTGAAGCATGAAAAATTTACTACTACTGTTATATACATACATATATTATCGAGCAAATACATAAAAAAGTTTTTTTGTGATTTGATACAAGTGAGCTCTTGTTTGATTATGAGGTTGGGCCTGTCGATTGACCACGTTTTATAGTTGGAAAGTTAATGTGAATTTATTTTTCAGGAGCCAGGTTGCACTTAAAAAATTTATGTTATTTTTGAAAATTAGTTCTATAGACGATTACCACTGTGGTAGTACTATACTTCAGTAGGACATATATATTGCGGTACGTAAATTTTACATGAGGCTTCAGTTTATTTCAAAGTGATTATAGCAGATTTTGGTCACTTTAACGAAAAGATAGCTTCCTCAAATAAGTATTAGAAGTGAGTGCTTTTAATGATTGTTTTTAAATATCTCGTTTTTGGCTCTTCACAGATCGCAGAGATTGGTTTGTTAAGGTCCTGTGATGCATCGGTTGCACATTCTGGCACATCAATCCTCATCATTACTTGGAGCACCTGTACAAATATAGGAAGGACACGTTCTCCCTAACTGTGCAAGCCTATGTCACTGCTGGGACTGTTATTATTCAGCGGATGTGGCGTGGAAGCATGCATGGCAGCCTCATCTGGAAGGACTGCGATCTGCTTGGGAGCTTCGAGGGCACAAAACTGCCTAACGGCTGGCTGCAAGGTTAGTTTTTCTTTAATACATACGTATACGTGAACACCACTTACTGTGCACAAATTGAAAACCCAAGCATGGTTGCTTTCAGTGGATACCTGTAATATTCTTACACATAATTATTATTCAACATTTATAGAACTAAATTACAAGATAATTGAGAATGTTGAAAGCTGAAAGCCTGCAGCTCTAAATGAAACTCCATTAATCTGAGACACAAAAGCTTGTGCTTTGAAACGAGCACAAATACTTTGATTTCTTATTGAGCTCTCGAGGTTGTGACTGAACTCTCGAGCTTGAGCTCTCGAGCTTGTGGAAAGAGCAAGTGGGTGAAAATTGCCTGGCCGTTCACAACTTGCAAGGAGAAAGACCTATTGAAGAAGCCTCAGATGACATAGGGCCAGTAACTGCATCTTTTACCTAATGTAGCTTTTTCTCTCTCAGTGCTGTTGCTTGTGTTTCAGCCGAACATGTTCACCACGATTGCATAGTGATATATATTTTTCTACAAATTGTACCTGGCCTAAGTATGCATTGTTGATCACTAAAGGTGACGTTCAGTGTGTTTCAAAGCCATGGCTTCTCATTTCTCTGTCTGTGACTAGCCTATTTCAGCAGCAGAGCGATGCAGCTAGCACACATGCAATCCAAGTCATGGAGCGCTCCTTTGGTGTTCTGTGCAGGACGCAGCATATCCATCCGGCAAGACACTGGTATCAACAATAATGGTGAGTGTTGGTGGCACCTGTAGGAGCCCGTTGTGTTTGTTGCGTATGATTATTTCCCCTGATGAAGTGCATTTCTGAAAGGTTTTCTTCGTTTAGAATAATAGATGTCAGCAACAAGCACTCATAATCCACAAGTTCTTTGTGTCTTCTAGACTGCCCATTTGCTCCTATATGCGGTATGGTGAGCTGGCTATGTTAGACAGCCTTAAAGTTGTCAACATTGGCTGTTGTGTTGTAATGCAGTCTAACTTGTGTTTCTTAGTGAACTTATTTGTGGTCTACTTCTCGCACCTAGTGTAAAGTCGAAATAGAAGAAACTCTATTGGCTTTTTATGCCTGTCAGAAGTTTAATGGCTTCATCTATAACATTGTAGTTTTGCTCTTGTACCATATTAAATATATTTTCAGTCTTCACTGTTTGTGTGTGTGTGTGTTGAGGCTTGTCATTGGCTTCTGAAAATACAATATCTGTAAATATAAGCACATAATTGACAACTATACACTCTTGCATGTAGCATGGTTGTAACAATGATCTGTATTTTTCCAAGTTCCAGCAGTAACAAGGGGTTCGGTGCTCCATGGTCATGTACAGTGTATCAAGAACAGAGCACAGAAGACCAACAAGTATAAAGGGACTGCCAGTGACTGTTCTCCTGCTCAAAGTTTACAACAGAAGAAAGAGCACATTGTGGTGTCAGGAGCAGCTGCTGCTTAACTTCTTTGCAGTGCATTATTCAGCAGTTCATTTGCTTGCATTTGAAATTATTTAAATATTGCATGGAAGATACCAAACTATGACACTAATTTAAAGGCTGCTATAGTGTTAGTGGGCAAATATTTTTGAGCTGAACTTTTTAACATGTGTGTTAAGTGCCTGCGTGCCTCTACATTTACATGCCAGAAATCACAGCATCCATGGTCGCCAATGGTAACTAACTGTGTTTGCATTCTTTGTAGTACAAGAAGTAAAGCCATGAATGCAGTAATCATGTACTTAGTCGATGTAATCCTTCAGTGTACACTCATTTGTATAGCACCAATGATGCCATGAGTGTATAAGCTTTGGGAACTGAATCTATGTGGATTATTTTATTTGGAAGGAAGAGGATCATCACTACTTCTAGTATACCTTAACAGTAGATTTTAGTGCTTTGGTATTATCTCACTGCCTGTCCGTCCTTCAACAGTCTACTTATCTACTGTGTAAGTGTAACTTTTTATATGTATACGTTGCTCTGATAGGTTTGTTCATAATGTAATTCAAGTGACTTATCATCTATGCAGCTCTACTCAGACTACAAATAAAGGTATTTATTTTTATATGTAGCTATAGCATGCATTCACTTGTGTTTTTCTAGGTGCCTGTACAATTGTTTAGCCCTACAAAAGTGCTGGTATATTCTAATATTGAATCTGGCATCTTAAAATAGTTTGTTAGTGGAAGTAAGAATGTGTTTACAACCAATATTACTATCCTCAGATGAACTGTGAAAACTCTGTGGAAATTTATTTACATTTTTTGAACTTTGTGAAGGCAAATGTTGTTATGTTCTTTTATTGTGGTCCTTGTTTCATGCAAATGACACATAATTACTTTGCAGTGGCATAGTATTAGTTGTTATTTTACACATCAGTGCTGAGCAACATCGCAGTTGAGGCCAGCAGCAAGACATACATGCAGTGCACTGGAGCATCACCTCACATAGTGTACAGTCTTTGCCCACCAGTAAACTCAATATTTTTCAAGCAGACTAATAGACAGCTGTATGGGAACTGTGTTGATGTGCAAACTTTGAAGTCTTCTTGAGGAGTGTTTTTCATCATTTTTGTCCAAGTGAAGTAGCTACCCAAGGCCACAACTGGTGGGAATGTGGTGGTTTGTTCTCTCCAAAAGCACTCCTACCAGCTGCCTCAATGTTAGCATGGGGTGAATTCAAAAACTGGAAAAATAATTGGTCTTTGTTTTCTTGGCCGAAAGAGTCACTTCCACCGTTGAGCCAACACGACGCGCCAGAATAGAAACTTTTAGCTAAATAAAGTTGATTCTACTTTTGAGAAGTGTTTTGGGGAAACGAAATGGCACCTATAGCTGTCAATATAAACACTGTTTGCACCAAGGAGCTTAGTAGCTTATAATTGTATTATTCATGTATTGTCTAGAATTTACTCGCGTGGGGCCAACTTTCAGCCCAAGTGTTCTATCGTGCTTTGTTAGTGGGTTGTGAATGAGCCAAGCTGTGTAAATAGAGTGATATTGCAGACATGTACAGAATATTGATGCACAGCCCTTTTCTTTAGCATGACATTGTCAAGGGCTTTATTCTTGTGTTTTTTATAAAAACTGCTTGTCACTGTTTTTTATAAAAACTGCTTGTCACTGCTTGTCACCATCAAGCTTTTGCGAGATGGTTCGAGAAACACCGTGTTCAGACATAACAGTGCTGGTGGATTTTTCTCGTAAGTTACTTTCTGTAGTATTTTCAAAATGAGTGTAGTAGAATTGTTGTTTTAAAGCCATTAATTTTAATATTTACACCTGAGTGTATGTATGTATGCATGGGTGTACATATGTATATGTGTGTGTGCATATATGTATGTATATATGTATTTTTAAATGAGAATCCGTTTATCATTGGTGAGTAAGTTTGGTAATGATTCGGCTGAATTTGTTTCTAGATATTTCTTTTTTGAGCCATTATACATTTCAATTTGTTTTGTACTGCAAAAAAATAAATGTAACCTTACGCCGAATATGTGTGTTCGAAGAAGTTGTTTCATTTAGTAACCTACAGTCATGGGCAAGAAATTGGGTAAAATGAAACGAAAATGCGAAGATTAGTTTAGAGCACAGCTACTCTACATGGCATATCTTGTACACATTGCGTTGGTTAAATATCTCGATTTCAACCTTTCAATTTTAATCAGAATAAGCAAGCTATCACCCGTGGTTGTATATGTGTGTGATATTTATGCATACTGTAATACCGGTTCGCAATTACAATTAAGGTGACAAACCTAGTCAAGCTGAATACACGAATTTTGTCCATGCACCTTTCATCTGCACTAGAACTGTTGATAATAAAAAATAAACTTCAGTTTAGAAATTTATTCTAGTAACCAAAAGCAGGGTATCTCTTTATCACACAAATAAAATTGTCATTGTTCTGTTCCATTCTGGACAATAGGGGACCCTCTCAGCAGAACTCGATTAACTGGTATAGTTCATTTTAACCATTGACAGTGACATTACACTGAAGCGTGCAGCATGACAAATAGCGGGAGAGAAGACACAAACTAATCACTCTGTTTGCGTCAGCTCTAACTGTACGTGCTCTTTGATCTTGCTGCATCTGATGATGCCCACCAAATTAGCACGAAAGCACGTCCCTACAAAGGCAGTCAACTTGGCTGCAAGTAGTTAGCTCACTGCATGTGTAGATTTTCTTCAAAACACTGTGAAGACTGATTGCTGGTCGAATATTCAAACACGTGAAAAGTAATATACGAGGTATGATATTGGTATTTCAGCCCTGGACACTTTGCGATAAGAGAGGATGGAGGAGAAAATTATGAACCCTGAATTGTTTAATTTTTGAAGGAGCACAGTACAGCGCTTTTGGGTCAAAAGGGGAGTGAAAGAAGCAATTGCGAAAGCCTACTTCTCAAAAAACTAGTACCCGCCACCACGCATAATGTCAGGCCGGGCAACCTCTTGAAAAAAAAAGTGCTCAGTGATTCTGCCAATCGAACCAAGTACCTCCTAGATTGTAGTTGAGCGCTGTAACCGCTCGACCACTGCAGCAATGCTTGCATTCGCCCTATTGCTGATATATCGTCCTTCCTTCGAATGAAGCCAAATGCAAAAACGTCCGGTGAAACTTTGTCAAAAATAGAAAAAATAGAATGCGTTTGCCCAAGGTTACTAGAAGATAGCAACCGCCACGTGTGACTGTATAACCGTGCGCTATTTATTCTTGTAAATTACTGTCGTGACGTTGGGATAGCCGGCTCTAACGTAGGCTACCTTCTCATAGTTTGCCAAATATAAATAAAAAAATAAAAATACATATCGGCCTGTGACAACGCTAATCCACTATTATGAGTTCACTGTCACTAGTGTCACTTTCACTAGATGAATGCTCAGTTTGCTTCCATTATCGTTATCTAGGAAAGTTTTGGCTCATTAACTCAACTCTCCTAATTAGCATTGATTCTCACATCTAAGGACAGTCACACTTCATCTCGCTTTCTGAGTGGCTGTCACTCCCATATAACGCGTACTTTACTTTTTTATGCTCTCCGAGCATCTGACGCTGCTTTGCGGAGACTTTCCCTGACGTCTGCTGGGCCAGAAAATTGTCTTTATTATCTATCAATTTCAAACTTTTGCGAAGCCGAAACGAGAGTCTCTCTCTCTTTCTCTTTTCATCCTTTTCGCACGTGTGATAACGTCTCTCGACCTCAAGACTCGTATACACGTCCCTTGCTTTGTTTGCGCACTCAAACAACGCTGGACGAAATATTTGCACCACGTTTTGTGAAAAGCATTAGCACTGAGACACCTCCCAATGAGTCTCCCTCATTTTACGTAGACATATACCTAAGCGTAAGCGTATGCACGTTCTCGCATTCCGGCTGTATAGAAATGCTGCGGTGCATGGAACCAGCGAAATTGCGCTCACAATTTCATTTGATTACTGCTGTTATCTATTTCCGCACAATTCGTCTGCAAACACCAAAGTCGCTCATGTGTCTTGTAATAAGAATATTGTAACAAAGGCTACCTTTGACTATAGGTACAAAACACCCTTATGTTCACCACAATACCGTGCTAGATTGCAAAGAAATAGTTAAGTAGCAGCGCAGTTTCAATGAAATGTAAGGTAACTGGTCGCGTTAAGTAAGGGAAGACATTCGAGGCACATTTTCAAACATTGCATGCATCGATTCATGTGTGGTTTCATTTATGTGGTGCACCTGGAGTGTTGTTTACTTGTACTTGGCGAGGTAGTGCATGGATTGCTCTATGACTTAAGGCCATCGAGCAATTTCGTTTTTAGCTACAGTCATTGATGAAAGGCGAGTGCTTGGCTTTGCACAGCCCGCCAAAACGCCTATTACAACGTACGCGGCATCCCGTAAGCGCTGTAGCAGACGCTCGCGGAGCTGAAACTTAGATGCAGCAAATCATTGGCTATCATCGTATACTCTCGATGCTAGACGCTTTGCGTGCTCCTTGATATTATCGGCACACACTTCTTTCTTTCCTTGTCGTTTCATCGGCTATCGTGTGTCCTCCTTGCCCTCTTAAGTGCCGAATAAGTTAAATTCATACCCGCGCTATAGTAATCCCTCCAGATAAGAGAATTTTCGGCTAAGAAAATGCGTAGCCAAAGAGAAAGCTTTGTGAATTCGGCCCCAGAATCATAGAAGGATTAGTGTGTGAAAACATAGACTCAACTGCTGTCTGTATTGTTCATGCTTCTATTTCTTACTCAACCAGACTAACTAGCCGCTGTCAGCCATTAAGCAAATGAGTACACGAAGTTGAAAACGTTGCTATGTGTATTATTGGATGTTTCAGCGACTATGTTCTCCATGTTGACTCTACGTTCGCTGTTAAACATGCGTTTGATGTCTATATACAACGTTTATGCAATGTGAATATTTGATTGTTGTTACCACTTTATACCATCACGTTAGGGCAACGTTATAACTTGAATGATATGTCCTCGTCAAAAACAACACGTTAGGACAACGTCATTATTTGAATGTTGCTGCAACATTAAAAACAGTGTGTTATGGCAACGTATTAATATAAACATCGGTGCATAGTCATATTTTACCGTCTAGCGTTGTCTCACATTCGTTGCATTCAAACAATGTTGACTGAACGCTCTGCGTTACCTGGGTGGTTGTTATATTTAGATAACTCCTCTACGCGTTTTGTTACTCACGTTAGTTCACCCACGAGGGCATATTTGTTTTGATGACCAAAAATACAAGGAAGATCATTCCCACATATTTTTATTTAGTTGCCAGTTGGTTTTCTTCATGTGCTCATCACCCTGTATAAAGCAGTTTTATACAGTAGAGAAAGCGTAATCACTCGCTGATTATGATGCCAAAAATACAGTGTATGCGTCAGAGTTATGCATGCAAATCTTGATATGCGTCAAGTCAAGGAGACGACCTCGATAGTGTCCAGACGTAGGTAACCAGATATATCAAAAGAGACGAAGTTCCCTTAGTTCGCCAAGAAACGCTTTCCATTTAAAATCAATCTTTTAGGCAGAATCAAACTAAGACATTTGGTGTTACAGCCAAATCTTAGCCTTGTCCATGCTTTAAAGTGCTTCAGAATAAGACCGAAACAGTTTCGATCTTCGGTAACGCACGCATCAAGTTGAGTGGTGAGTCATGTTAAGAAACATAATATCGCATAGCAGTAGCGTACATTCTAAAAAAAGACAAAGCTTTGCCGCAAAAACGAAGCAACCAACGTAATAGCAACACATTTGAACGTCACGTGCTGAATAAAACGCAGATCGAAACTTGCACGCGTCTATCACACACAAATGACGCACGGAACGTACTCACAATTACAGATGCAAGTTAATAGGCGTCCCAGTAGTTACTTCGCTGTGTCTGAAAAGCCCGCGCCTTTTGCAAACAAAAACTGCAATAAATGCAGTGAACTTTGTGCACCCTGTAACTACAACAGAATCATTCCACTTAAAGCCCGATGCCAGCCAAGATGTACCATTCTCCCCACCACGAGATAGGGACGTAAGAGCGAGAGTTGCCCCTCTTCTCCGCTGGGCACAGTACGCGTGAGAAATGACGGCGCGTGCCGCGGAGACGTGACGATGTGGTGACACGTCTTACTGCGCCATCTTGCTGGTAATGCTGAAAACACAATAGTTCCCCCCCGAGATTTCCGTCAACAGCGGTCAGTGGTAGATGTAATTGGCTTACCGTTCAAATTATTATGAACAAGCCTTTTCTTGGTTCAGTGGCTAACACCTGAAACTCCCAAATATATATATATATATATATATATATATATATATATATATATATATATATATATATATATATATATATATATATATAGTGGGAGTTCATGTCAGTATAACTCATCCCCTGATGAAGAGAGGACCCCTCCCGAAACTCTTGGGAAATAAATAGATTTATCCTTGTTGACAACGCTCCCGTTGTGCCATATTCTATACCTTCATATATATATATATATATATATATATATATAGACATATATATATATATATATATATATATATATATATATATATATATATATATATATATATATATATATATATATATATATATATATATATATATATATATATATATATATATATATATATATATATATTGACACACCTCGATGGGCGCATGAAGAGGAAGAGGTGGAAGCGGTCTGACTCACGAGCAGCTCGGTCGCCGGTTTTCTGGCTCTGAGCTGTACCGATCTCAACCATTTCCTGTAAATAAACGCGTTCCTTCGTCACAGTTGTGGTGGAGGTGCGGGGTAAGCCAGCTACTGTCAAGCGAGACCGGAGAGCAGCCGTCTACTAACGACGGAACCGCAAGAGCACGAGCTTCGCCGCAGCCGTCGACTAGCGGGCTTGCCACCACTACCTCAAGATATGAACTTGGACGGAGACATCCAGCAGCCGGTCGCGAGGGCGCCGTCTTTCCACTACCGAGAGCCACGCACATTTACAGGAAAACCTGGCGATGACGTTGAAGAATGGCTCAGCCACTATCAACGGGTGAGCCGAGCCAATGGCTGGAATGCGGCCAGCCAGTTGTCCCACGTGGGTCTATTTCTCGATGGCAGTGCTTTAGTGTGGTTCGAGAATCACGAAGACACCTTGACAACATGGGACCAGTTTATGGAGGAGATCAAGAAGTGCTTTGGCGACCCTGCGACGAAGAAGAAACGTGCAGAGCAAATGTTGTCGCAGAGAGCTCAAGCTTGTGGTGAGACATGCAGAACCTACATTGAGGAGGTACTGAAACTGTGCAAATGTGTGGACACCAACATGACGGAAGAGGACAAGGTGGGCCACATTCTCAAAGGAATTGCGGAAGACGTCTACCACTTCCTTATCGGCAAGGAGAGTCTTGAGTCTGTGGCCGATGTGATTGGGCACTGCCGAACGTTTGAGGCCCTGAAGACTCGCCGCATCACTACGAAGTTCGGACGCCTTGCCAATGTTACGACCGTCGCCACTGTCGATGTGTGCCAAGACTCCGTGCCTACCGACCTTTCGTCAACGATTCGCCTCATTGTACGTGAGGAACTTCGTCGTCACCTTTACGCGCCCTTGAACGCCCGAGAACCACCGTGCGATACACCGTCCACAAGTATCAATGCTACGAGTTTCGAGGAGCGCAGCTATTCCAACCGCGGCCCTCAGCTAAGGGCTCCACCACCGGCGTCTTCTTATGTAGAGCCGCCTTATGCTCCCCACAGTCGTTACGGCTACAACAGCCATCCACCTCCTTTTGCGTCTCAGTGGGAACAGAGCGCCGCGTACCCTCAACATCCAGCGACGTTCCCTATGCCCCGTGAACGGCCCGTCTGCTACCAGTGCGGTGTTCGGGGACATATCGCCCGATTTTGCCCAATGCGACGTAATCCACGTTCGACATTCCCTCAGAGATCCGCGACGTTTGCACAACGAAGCCAACGGCCTGACTACACCTACTGGCCCCCCAACCCAACTGACGAGCGGCACGCCTACCAGCCGATCAACCGGAGTGATTCGCCCGGATCTGTGCGCAGCTTAACGCCGCCCACCACCCGTCCACCTCGGTCACCATCTCCACGGCGCCGGTCACGAATGTCGTCTCCGCCACCGGGAAACTAGCCAGCGCGGCCGACGGAGGTGAGGTCGCTGGACGTACCGATTTTCATCAAAGAATGCCTCCACCAGTTTCTATGCTTCAGAATAAGGTTCAGGTACTTGTTGACGACGTTCCCACGATGGCATTGATAGACACTGGCGCAAGTGTTTCCGTGATGAGTTTAGTTTTTAAGCAACGACTAGGCCGTAAGGTTATGTTTCACTGGGACAAACCTGCCACATTTCGGGCAGTGAGCGGCGCATTCTTGCGTCCTGTCGGCGTCTGCACTGCGTCTGTTAGTGTTGCCGGTAAAACGTTCAAGGCGGAATTCACAGTACTGGCTCAATCAACGCATGACGTTATACTTGGCATAGACTTTTTGCGAGAGTGTCGTGCGACCGTGGATTGTGGAGCAGGTGAGGTTCTGTTGTCTACTCTCGCCCAGCAGCCTGATTGTGAGAAAGGTAACCTCACTGTAGCTAAAGATGTACTTCTGCCAGCGTGGTCCACGGCCAGCGTACAAGTGACCACTTCGGAAACCAACTCGAGTTTGAATTCACGTGACATAGTGATTGAGCCGTTGCCTGTAGCTTGTCTCAAGAAAAACATCTTTGTACCACGATGCATTGTATCTCTCGCAGACGAGACGGCTCAATTATGGGTGATAAACAGCTCACCCGAGTCGGTTGTACTACCGGCTGGTATGCGCCTTGCCCTGTTCGAAAAGCAGAGCAGCACCTGCATTGGAGCTTTAAGCGATCTTGAAAGGGCGGGTCCGGAAACTTCTGGTATGGAAGCTGAATTTTCAAAAATGGTTAGCAAGTCCATTTCCTCACAGAAGCGCAAAGACCTGGTTGCACTGCTGGCGAGACATGCTAAAGTATTTGATTTTGCACGGAAGGTGCCTAGGGCTCAGATACCGACCACGCGCGCTCGTCACAAGATCGATACTGGCTCTGCTCATCCTCTCCGACAAAAGCCCTATCGCGTGTCCGTGTCCGAACGCAAAGTTATTGCTGAACAAGTTGGCGAGATGCTAGCCACTGGTGTAATTCAAGAATCGTCAAGTCCGTGGGCTGCGCCTGTTATTTTGGTAAAGAAAAAAGACGGGTCCTGGAGGTTCTGTGTTGATTATCGGCGTCTCAATTCTATAACCAAGAAGGACGTGTACCCCCTCCCCCGCATTGATGACGTAATTGACTGCCTTCATTCAGCTTCCTACTTTTCTTCGGTAGACTTGCGATCCGGGTATTGGCAGATTCCCATGGATCCAGTTGATAAAGAGAAGACGGCTTTTGTAACGCCAGACGGTCTATTTGAATTTAATGTTATGCCGTTCGGCTTGTGTAATGCTCCGGCAACATTTGAACGCTATATGGATACCGTCTTGAGAGGCCTTAAATGGGAAATTTGTTTATGTTACCTGGACGATGTGGTTATTTTTGGACGAACTTTTGAAGAACATAATCATCGCCTTGACGTTGTTCTAACATGTTTGGAGAAAGCCGCCTTGACACTGAACTCAAAAAAATGTCGTTTCGGTGAACGGCAAACACTGGTTTTAGGACACCTTGTGGACAAAGCTGGTGTTAGACCGGACCCGCAGAAAGTGGACGCCGTCAGCAAGTTTAAGCAGCCACAGTCTATCCGCGAGCTATGAAGCTTTCTGGGCCTATGCTCTTATTTTCGCCGCTTTGTACCTAATTTTGCTGAAAAGGCCCAGCCACTGACTGACTTGCTGCGCAAGGACGTCCCTTTCCACTGGACACCAAATTGTGAGTCAGCGTTTAAGCAACTAAAGTTCGCTCTCACTTCCGGGCCAATACTATGCCACTTCGATCCCTCTGCTTCCACGGAAATCCACACCGATGCCAGTGGAGTTGGTCTCGGCGCGGTGCTTATTCAACGACACAACAATGCTGAACACGTCGTCGCCTATGCAAGCCGGTCCCTGAGCAAGGCAGAGCGTAATTATACGGTTACCGAATTGGAGTGCCTCGCCGTCGTTTTCGCCGTACACAAGTTTCGCCCCTACATCTACGGTCGTCGTTTCTCAGTTATCACAGATCATCACTCTCTTTGCTGGTTGGTGAGCCTACGTGATCCATCTGGTCGACTTGCGCGATGGGCCATACGGTTACAAGAATTTGACTTCACGGTCCGCTACAAGAGCGGTAATCGCCACGCAGACGCTGACTGCCTGTCACGGCTTCCTCTACCAACGACCGAGTGTGAAGCTGATAATTTTGACGATTTTATCACAGCTATTGACTCTCATTTTCCTGACATCGCGGCTTTCCGGACAGCACAGCACGAGGATCATTGCTTAGATCACCTGTTTGCCTCCGCGAATGACCCGGCCAGTTCAAGCTCTTTTATAGTCCATGACGCCGTCCTTTACAAGAAGAATTATTCTGGCCAAGGCGCCCGTCTGCTTCTGGTAGTTCCACGCACTCTACGTCCCCAAATTTTTCGGTTCTGCCATGACAACGCAACCAGTGGGCACATGGGCTTCGCCAGAACGTTTCATCGCATCCAGCAAAGGTTTTACTGGCCCAAGATGCGACGCGACACAGAAAAATACGTAGCGGGTTGCGAACAATGTCATCAACGTCACAAGCGTCCCACGACTACATCACCCGGACTTCTCCATCCCGTACCACCTCCTAGCTCTCCCTTCGAGATTGTTGGTGTCGACCTTCTAGGTCCGTTTCCGCGTTCAGCCAGTGCCAATCGATGGGTCATCGTGTGCGTCGACCACCTGACGCGCTACGCAGAAACTGCGGCTATACCTACTGCAACAGCCTTTCACGTGTCGCAGTTTATGCTTCGGCATATCATTCTCCGTCATGGCCCTCCACGAGTCGTCATTAGCGACCGGGGACGTCAGTTCGTCGCTGACGTCGTTGAAGAGATCCTACGCCTGTCTGCCAGCCAATTCCGCCACGCAACCCCGTATCACCCCCAGACGAATGGCCTCGTAGAGCGGACCAACAGGACGCTAACGAACATGTTGTCAATTTATGTTGATGCCAAGCACAAAAACTGGGACGAAGTACTGCCCTATATCACATACGCCTACAACACCGCGAAACACGAGACAACAGGGTACGCGCCCTTTTTCCTGCTCTACGCCCGCTCCCCCCGCAGTTGCCTCGACACCATTCTGCCTTTTACGTTAGATGTGGAAACATCGGTTGCCGAGTCACTATGCCGCGCTGAAGAAGCCCGTCGCGTCGCACGCCTTCGAACCATTGCATCTCAACAGCGCTCCAAGACCCGGTACGACGCCCACCATCACTCCGTTGCCTACACAAAGGGTGACCTGGTGTGGTTGTGGACACCTGTCCGCAAACGTGGTTTATGCCAAAAGTTTCTGGCCCACTACTCCGGACCATTTGTAGTCATTGACCGTCTCAGCGACGTCACATACGTCATCTCCGGCGTCACAAGCAATGGTCGGCGCTCTAGCAAGACACAGCTGACACACGTCGCGCGCCTCAAGCCATATCACCACCAACCTTCCTATTGACTCGCCCAGTGGGCATCGTCTGCGAACGGGGGAAATGACACACCTCGATGGGCGCATGAAGAGGAAGAGGTGGAAGCGGTCTGACTCACGAGCAGCTCGGTCGCCGGTTTTCTGGCTCTGAGCTGTACCGATCTCAACCATTTCCTGTAAATAAACGCGTTCCTTCGTCACAATATATATATATATATATACGAGTGACGGCAATACCGACCCCGCCGGCAAAATCTAGCCCAGAATGTGCATATAAACGCTATCCCAATAATACAAAAATTGACGCTAGAGCAAGTTTGAGTGGGAGGGATTTTTTTCAAGCTTAGTCTAAGCACGGTCTGCTTTCAAGCTAAGCAAACCACACTTGCTATCCATGAATGGTGACCTTTCTCACGCTTAGATTATTAGAGTGTGGTTTGTACTCAATGTGGCGTTTCCATGCTCCTTGAAATGCTTTTCTGACCGTTATAACTCAGACAAAACGAAAGCTGAAAGAACACATTTCTTTGGCTTTATAGGCTTGGCGCCTGTTTTGAGGGTGTATATTGATGCTCGGCTTTATTTGGATAATAAAAAAGTTGACTTTTATTTTGATCTTGCATGTGTGCAAACTATATAAAACGCTTTAGTGTGAAAACCAAAAATGAGCTTGCTAGCCCCAATATAATTAAGGAATGCGCTCTTCAGTACAGGCAGTCCTCTAAAAATAAGAGACAAGCGTTGAATAATTAACACTTTACTGTTTCCCCATTGCACCCAACGACACATATTTCGCGTCTGAGTACCACTCCGTATCGGCAGTGCGCTTGGTATATATTTACAGGGCAGCTAGCAAGGTCATGTTGTGCTTTCGCTGTCGATTGTTCTACGGTTAGCTAATTACACAAATGAACTGTCACTTTCCAACCTGCGCAATTTGTCATTTTGCGCTGGTCCACCAATACATATACACCACTAGCAGCCGCCAAGCAATAACAAAAAAAAACACTCCAAGCATTATCTTCTGTCGGCTTCATTTTAAACAATATCCGGTGGTCAGAAACACCGTCTTTATGGAACAAGAAAATCCCGCTTCAAGCAAAAGAAAACATAACTTGCTCCTTACATAGGCATTAGAAATGCCTCTCTTAAGTGATTCAAGAGCCCGACGTTGCGATATCAGCGTGAGACCGTCGCTATGCAGCGTTAAAAATCAGTAGAGTTGGCAGATTGAAATGCTTATCTATGTTACTTCTGGAACTTTACACAAACAAATGCAAATGTCGTGGAAGGCATACAGGACAAACTTACATAACGCATCTTCCACAAATGCACATCGTGCGAATCGTATACAATTAAGGCACTGAGGTGCATTCTTTCGGTGCGATTACTTCCTTACATGGTCGACAATAGAAATTAAGTGTGGGATATGGCGTATAGTGTTCCGAGACTTAACAGTTTGTATCAAATCAAGAATTCAATAAGGGGTTTAGTAGAACAAAATATACAGGATCTTTAAATGTTAGTGAAACTCTATTTTGAATAACTTACATAAAAGCTTCGCTGTTCAGAAAAGACAACACACACACACACACACACACACACACACGCGCGCGCGCACACACACAAACACACACGCGCGCGCGCGCGCACACACACACACACACACACACACACACACACACACACACACACACACACACACACACACACACACACACACACACACACACACACACACACACACACACACACACACACACACACACACACACACACACACAGGAACAATAAAATAGGGGCTAACGATGAAGTTTTCGTGGCCGCCTATGTAATTTTGTTGCCAATATTTATCGACAGCTTTAACGAAGCCGAGCATCTGCCAAAAGCAGCCAGATACGCAATGTCTTTTACACAGTGCACACACAAACAAAGCATCAATGTGTTTTTTTTTCAGTGACGTGCCTGGTTTCAGCTTCAGTATTGCACCGGACTCTTTGCTACATGTCAGCTCCTCTACGTTAGCGCGCACAATGTACGCGGGCCAAAGGTATGACTGGTTCAACCTAGCAAAAATAGAAAATTGGCAGACCCCGCGTACAGTGGGAATTGATGCAAAGCACGAACAAAAAGCTGGATATGCCACTTTAAAATCAGCACAGCGTTATGAGGACGATGGGTGTATTACACAGTAAACAGAAGTACAAATGTTATGCGCTCTCACAGATCTGGAAAAAAATGCAAGTATGTTGTTTAGTGTCTCGTAACGACGGCACCACTAACGTTTGTAATACCACCATCAGCAGTGGTGTGCATATAAATAATGCCACAGATGACTACCTTGTCGTGCTTATCATGATTGCGCTTGGCATTTCTGTTCGTCATCCATTCACATCCCGTAATATCAAACTTCCTAAATATTAAGCTAGCGAAACGACCATGAGTACACCATGGGCGTGGCATGTAGTCGTGTTTTTACATGACATGCATGTCATGATTTCAACGTGAGGGCTTGTTCCTTACGTTCACCACTCATACCATACTAATTTTGCGATACGTCATGTCAACGAACCGCCGTAAGAGCTGCAACAGCATGACATGTAAATCATAATATTCATGGTATGACTAGTCACTGATGCTCCTCATAGAGACAATTATGTCATACCAATTTCGGTATAGATCCCTTTATTGAAACGGCCAGGAGCGATAAATGTTGTAGACAGACAGACACACAG
The DNA here is from genome assembly GCF_043290135.1 of Rhipicephalus microplus. Lineage (NCBI taxonomy): Eukaryota > Metazoa > Arthropoda > Arachnida > Ixodida > Ixodidae > Rhipicephalus > Rhipicephalus microplus. The sequence continues at coordinate 49,318,309 of NC_134710.1, read as the reverse complement.
ACAGATAGATAGATAGATAGATAGATAGATAGATAGATAGATAGATATATATATAGACAGATAGATAGATAGATAGATAGATAAACAGACAGACAGACAGACAGATAGATAGTAAGATAGATAGATAGATAGATAGATAGATAGATAGATAGATAGATAGATAGATAGATAGATAGATAGATAGATAGATAGATACCTTAACTCGCTGAAGTTCTCAAAGAAATGTTAGCATTTAGAACTCGCCACTTTCTCTTGTAACGCCTGTCTCAAAGTAAAAAAATGTAGTATAGGCAACCACCTCCCGACTGTTATGCGTGAATACCAAGAAATGTGTGGTATCTGGCGAAATTTTTGGCCCCATAAAAGTTGATAAAGAATGTCATTTGCAGCAAAACTATCAACAATGGGTGGGTGACAAACTCCGCGACAAGTATTCCATCTTAACAATCAATTTGGACCACCCTCTACGCAATACCATTCATTATTGCGCACGAGAGTGCACAATACCTTGTTACTTTGTACAAGACTGAATTTATCAGTTCTCACGGCTATAGTTCCACAATATCATTGAGTGCTGTTACTATAATGTATTAGTGTAATATATTGCGATCACTTTGAGATACGAATATTTATAAAGTTAGAAAAAGCAACAAACACAGTCTTGGTGATGGCCTATTCTGCGTGAACAAAAGACGAAGAAGACGACGGAGGCGCGAGGCCAGGCAGCGCGCTCTCGAATGTGCCTGCGGTGCTAATCAAGAACGAGCGCTCTCTGCCGCAAAGAAGCCACGCTGCAACTGTAGACCTTCACAGCAGCCATTACTTTCTTTACAAGACTCCGCCTGTATGCAGCTCGAACACCTCAAGACACGGTGTAGTGCAGCCGGGGAACAAGACGGCGCTTGCGACCGAAGACTCATCTGGTCGAGCAGGTCCGATGGCACCACGAGGCGTGGAAGGCCGAGGCTACGTCATCTGCCGTGTCGTGGTCAGCCCACAGCGAACCGCGTCTCCGAGGAGTTCTGCAGAGAAACAGGCGAGGAGCCAATGCAATGTCGATCGCCACGCAAGAAATCCTAGTGCGGCAGGTAAGCCTCGTTATCCGTTTAATTACCGAGAATTATACCCGACGTGGTGTTGCAGCAATAACAGAACGCAAAGCTTACCCGAAGGTCACTGGTTGGGTACTGGTTGTGGCGTTTCCATTTTCATCCAGGTGAAATAGTGCGAAACCACGTACTCTGTGTTTCAGAGTCGAAGATGGCATAACTTGGGTGCTTTCCAGTACGGCGTGCCGTGTAATCATATCGTGGTTTTACACATTAACCATGGACTATATAATTTATGTTAACGTAATTTGCTCAAAAATTACGCGAGTTTGCCAACTTGTGGAAGCGCTGAGCCTGGAGGAAGAAATGTGCGCTGCAATGTTTGAGTAGCACATAATGTTCATGATTTCTTAACACTTCCACATTGTCCGACAGTCCAAGCTTTCGCACGTGTGTTCGTTTGCTCAGTGTTCATTTCAATCGCTTTGCACTTGTAGTGGTGTTTCTAGGTCACTAATAAATATATACCTTCCTGACATTATATATGCAGGAACTCGTGGAAGAAGATGGACATTTTTCTGCCGGCTCCTTGCCGAACATTGTTCTGCCTCGCGCGCAAGCGCGTGGGACCCGAAGCAGCCGTGAGGTGGCGGAGGAAGAGGACCGTCGAAAGAACTCTCGGGTCACCTCCTTCGCCGGGCAGGGTCTCCGAGTTTTTTTCAATTTCCTTTCGCAGCCCACCGGGCGTCCTTTCGAGGGGCTTCGCAAGCCCTGTCGCTAGTGTGCCGCTAACCAGGGGCACTACTTTGTTTTTTTATTTGTATTTATATGTATATTCATCTTGGTTTATGACTATTTTTCACTGTTCTCAATAAAGCGTTTTTAAGAGGCATATCAACTTCATATAGTTTTTTCGCGTATTTTGCACCTCTTAAGTTCGATGTCCGTGAGGTAGCTGCACGACAGTATATAATCGCGCGACCTGTAGTCATTTTGTTCAGTCATGTGCCCGGGCTAAAGAAACTAAAGTGTGCATTGTGTAGGCACGGCCACGTCACCCCACTAATCACTTCGTCGTGATCGGAAACCTCGCTTTTTCGATCTCCTACAATATCCTTTTTCGCTGACAACGAACAACGCTATATAACGTGGATGCTAACGTCGGAATTTCTGCGAAACGTGTTCTTTCATTCTGTCGCGGTAAAATTACGCAGCTTGCAATAGCGTCGTGAATCTTTAACGAAGATCAGAGGGGGGAGGCCTTCCTTATATCGTCGCTCCTCTGTTTCTGTATCTGTTGTATTTCTTTGTCTTTTTCTCGTTCTTTTTATCTTTATTCCTGTTTCTGCATTTCTGTTCTTCTATTACGCTTCCTGTTTTTTTTTCGTCGTTCTCTCACTAAGCCTATTTCTTTCACTGATAGTTTATTTTTATCTCCCCCCCCTTTTTATGTGATTTCTCTCTTTTTCTCTCTTTAATTCCTTCTCTGTGTAGTTTTTCTCTTCCCCGCCCGAGCTGTTCCATCTTAAGCTAGTCAAACGCCGCATCAGAAGAGCGCGTGTCCGTCGCACATGTACGGGAAGCGAAGAAGAGGATGAAGAAGACGAAAAGAGCAGTTTCCGGTCGAGTCATTGCGTTGCACGAGCGTGGTGCAGCTTTGGCAGCGGCTTAGTTGGTTGGCCTAGTTGGCACATACCATTTAATGCGAAGACTTAAGTGCGAACTACGACGGAGCTCGAAGAGACAAGACAGTGCTTGTACTTGTCTCATCACTTTTCGCGGTTCCTTCTCGTTTGCGGTAAAATCTGCATTGTCAAAGAAGTTTTAAGCTGTGTTCACATGACGTTCCTTTTATATATATTTTAATGGTAGGTAGTTGTAGCACTATATGGCATTCCGTAGCGTTATTGGTGACGTCACTTAGTGCTGCATTGAATCATTGTCAAAATACCCCTGCTAATAATCGGCTGGGAACATGAGCAGCTTAAGTCATGCTTAAAAAAAAGGAGTTGTGAATATTTGTAATACACAATGATGTGAGCTCAAGGTAGGCACGTCTCTCCAATGAAAAATGTCCGCTTGCTTGATGGGCATGCTGCTGAAGATGAATATAAATATAATTTGTAATGTGAGAGCCTTTATTAGAGCACTGACATCAATTTTCAAGATCGAGATGTGCCCATCGTTCGATCACTTGGTATGCATAGGTTTTCTTGGACAAATTTGAATGGCGTCCGTTGCGTCAAAGTTATGTTATTTCGACGTCAAACAGCGTGGAAAAACTACGAAGAAAAACAAAAAAAAAGACTGCCGTGCGACATCAACACTAGTGCTACGTGTTCGGTGTGATACATTTTACAAATACCATCCTGAGTGACCATATGCATATAACGATGACGTTGACGATCTCTAAGTGTGTTTGGAGCCCACTCCCAGCCATGGTCCCACTAGTTAGTGGCTCTTCTTGCTGTGTTGAAGCGTCCGTGCGATTCATCGTGTTGCATCGACGGATTTGGGTTGTGCTCCACTGCGTGCGAGTACGATCATTGAGAGCGACAATACGTGCCAAAATATCGGGGAACCACTGCGTAGTGAGAACCTGCACGTCGAGGCGCGGAAAGGCGGAAAGTGCGTGGCGTTTCATGCCTTCACCAGTCACGAACCTCAACGCAGCTAGTTGGTTGACTTCGTACGCGCCGTGCCTATGGACAAAGGGACAGGACGCCTGTGAACAACAGCCACATTTTCTGTCTTCACTTTGCGGCGAGCTACTACAGGGTAAATCTTGTGTTGGCGAACCAGTTTGGTTTCACTGGCATTACGAGGCCTCTTCTCGAGGCTGGCGCTATTCCTACCATGTGCCCTGCTGAAGCTGAAAGCAGCGATTCACTCGCCAAACGTCCGCGACATGAGGTGCGTAGTTGGTGTCCCTGAGCTTCGAAAGCACTGCCGGGACTGATAAATACATTGCATTTAATGCGGAGCTTGTCAAGGAAGGATCGTCGGGAATGGCGGCAATACCGAATTCCAGGTCACTATCATCATCACTTGCCAATGTTAACCGCGTCGACGGCAAGGAACACGATGTTGGCGACTCAGGCATGTCTACGCCTTCAGAGACACAGCTGGACTGACTGTATGTGCGCTCCTAGCAGACGAAACGCCGGCGTGACGTCACATTTTTGTGGAAGCGGCATCAGCTGTGCCGCGGCTTGACGTGGTGGTGAGGTAGCACTGCCAACACTAGAATTTGGTGTGCTTTCCTGCCATTTTGAACCGCGTTTGATCGCGAATATAATAATAAATATTACACACACTCATTCGTCACACAGATGTGTGATTAGTCGTGATTCGCTACTAAGGGGTCAAGCTGCTCATTGACTAAAAAATCTTGACACGAGTAAATTTGATGTCAGGGCTTCTTTAAAACATTCTTCCGTTGCTCAGTTGGCAGGTTTCGACGCCAGGCGTGATTCTCGGCTTCAGTATCGCATGCAATATATGATGGGTTGAGGAGACTGCTTCCACTCTATGACATTCATATATGTTTGTTTGTTGTTTTTTCACACAAGATTCAACAAATGTCAAGGCTGCATGGTAGCACACCTGTTTGCCACGCGGACACCATAGGTTCGATTCTCCCTCAAACCCAAAAAATTCAATTATTCTTTTATTATGATCTCGCTTTTTCGATGGCGCACATGATAATTTTTCGCTGACAACCAACAGCTCCAACGTTCACGCTAACTTCGGAAGCGAAAAAGATAACGAATAAGACCAACAGAGCAATCGCCGGCAGAGTCATTGCGTGGTACGCACGTGGTGTAGCTATGGCAGCGGCCAGGCGACAGGAGATGCCATATGATGTAGAAGCCAATCAAGGTGATGACATAAACAACAGCACCGCTGTTTATAAAAGTCACTGGTGCCAAAACAGTTGATACAGTGCTTTATCTGTGGCACAATTATCAACAGAGCATGGGGAGCTCCCGGCGAAACGACTTTTTTTCCTTGTCTTATTTCTCCTCACCTTGCACACTGTAATAGCCAAGATATGTACTGCGCACGAATTCATGACAATATAATGTTCTTTTTTTACTTTTCTTTTCCAAATCTCATGCTGGTCCGTTCGCAAATCTCTAATGACACAATATAATTCAGTTTTACGGTATAACAAATTTATGCACTATGCCATCTTCACCTTCATATAATGCGATTCGTAAATTTGAAAAAAAATAGAAAATTTCCTCAGTGACGACCAGGGCTTCGTGAGGCAAAGAGGACCAAATACACGGATCATTTGAGGCACCTAGCACCTCAAGTGACACGGCTAATTGATCTTTTTTTTTTCGTCTCAAGTCTTCTCTTCAGAGCTTCACAAGCCGCTCATTTCTTGGTCAATCTCCTGAACTGAGTAAGATGGTCAAGGCTCAAGCAAGAAGTGAGGCGCGAGACTACGCTACGCCCATTTGAATGCATCTTGGCAGCGAATCAAGAAACGCGTCATCAGCACTCACGGCCATGACGAAGCCAGGCTGCAACAGGAGTGCAAACCTGCCATTCTATCTGTTACATGAACTAGCCTCTTCGGAGTAGGAACGGTTGCGGCGAAGGTGGAGTGTACCGTATGGCGAGTAGGAAGTAGGATCAGGCCGATGACGCAGTGGGAGACGCCAGTGAGACGTCTCACGCAAAGAAATCTTGTGGAGCAGGTCAGCCCTCTTGTCGATTTTATTCAAGGGTACCTCGTTTGCAATGGTGGTGCACTGGTAAAGCGCTCTCGGCTGGCGGTCACATTTCGGTGGAGAGAAAATGCCAGAGAATGGTGTATTGCGCGACATCAGAGCATGCTAAACACCAGAATAACTCTAGCGGTTTCCTAAGCGTTGCCGGAAAGAAGTGTATGCTTGAGGGCTCGCTTTTCTTGTTGGACGCAATATCAATGAGATCTAATAGACGATAATGCAAGGAAAGCATAGGGGAAGTTATTAGACATAATCTTAATGTAAGTGCGAAGAAAGAAAAGTGGATGAAAAGATAACTTGAAGTGGACAGGAACCGAACTGCTGCTGCTGGAGCTGACTTAACCCCCCCCCCCCCCGTTTAATTTCATATGTACCAAACAAAGTGGCTGAGGGGATAGGTGCCCTGGTAGCTCAGTTGTTAGAGCATCGAAAGCGTTTTCCGAAGGTCCCAGGTTTGGTTCCTGCCCACGGCAAGTTCTCTTTTCGTCCACTTTTCTTTGTTCACATTCACATTACAATTTTTGATATAATGCCTTCCTCTATACTTTCGTTGCATTATTGTCTCCTACACACACAGAATATACATATATATAAATGTATATATATATATATATATATATACATATATATATATATATATATATATATATATATATATATATATATATATATATATATATATATATATATATATATATATATATATATATATATATATATATATATATATATATATATATATATATATATATATATATATATATATATATAAGCGTGTGACGAGCTCAGCTCTTCATCGTAGTCGTCTTTCAGGTGCTCCTACTAGATGCTTTCTCTCTATCTTTTCCCCACTACATTTGCCCCGTTGGTGAAGAGGAGCCATCCTGGCGACTCACTGCTACGCAAGCACAAGGGGATCATAGTAAGGTTTTACGTGGCTAATGTGGACTGTCTGACGACCACGGCATCGTCTGTCATTGGCAGGTGTCACTGGTTCGACGACGTAGTTGACCGGGGACGCGCATTGAACGATGCGGTACAAACTATTGTACTTGAGTGCAAACTTTCGGGAGAGGCCGGAGGACTGGAATAGAACCGAAAGCCATACAAATGAGCCTACAGGGAAGCTGTGAGCAGGCTTGTCTTGGTCAAGTTGTTCTTTTTGGAGACCTAGTTCGACGGACGTAAATGAACGCACTAATTGGTGGCACTCTTCGGCACACTGAACAGGTTCGGAGGCGGGGCGGTATTCTGAAGCATCTGGGCGGTAAGTAAGTATCGTGTCAAGCGTAGAAGAGGGCTCACGTCCGTACATTAGAAAAAAAGGTGAAAACGCTGTAGTTTCTTGCGTGGCCGTATTATACGGATACGTCACGAAAGGGAGCACCAAGTCCCATTTAGAACGGTCGGAGGATATCTACATTGAAAGCATATCACCGAGCGTGCGGTTAAAGCGCTCTGTCAAACCGTTTGTCTGTGGGTGATAGCTTGTAGTGGTGCGATGAATAATAATTCACTCACTGAGAAGCTCCTGATAGACTCGCGATAGAAACGCACGCCCACGGTCGCTAAGAAGCTCACGTGGGGCGCCATGGCGAAGGACAAAGCTACGCAAGATGAACATGGCGACATCACGAGCAGCAGCGGCTGGCAAAGCGGCGGTTTCAGCGTAACGGGTTAGGTGGTCAACGGCCACAATAATCCAGCGATTTTCCGCAGGAGTACAAGGTAGTGGGTCGTAGAAGTCGATGTCGATTCTACCAAACGGCCGAGCTCGACACGGCAATGGTTGTAATTCGCCAGAGGCATGACAAGTTGTTCTCCGTCACTGACACTCAGTGCAGGAGCGTATGTACTTGCGAACGTACGAGTACATTCCACGCCAGAAAAATTGCTGACGAAGCCGGTCGTATGTTTTCAAAACGCCAGTGTGCGCGTTTTGAGAGTCTGCGTGGAAGTACGCGCACATGTTGGAGCGCAAATGGCGAAGTATAACAAGAAGCCATTTCCTACCATCCGGCTGATAGTGGCGACGGTAGCACATGGCATCCCGTATTGTATAACGGAGAATTTGCCGACGTTGTGCACGAGGTATACGGTGTCGTGGTGTCACCGAAGACGAGGAGAGAACGTCGATGAGCGAGGCTATCCAAGGGTCCTTGCGTGTTTCCGAAGGCATGTCAGTGGTATCGATGCTGCCGATGGTAGCTTCAGCAAAGAAAACAGGTTCAACGGCTGAAGGAAGGGGCGAACGAGAAAGAGCATCTCCGTCGGTGTGCTTGCGGCCTGAGCGGTAAATGACGTGAATATCAAATTCCTGTAAACGTAGCGCCCAACGTCCAAGCCGGCCCGAAGGATCCTTCAATGAAGTGAGCCAACAGAGTGAATGGTGATCTGTAACTACCTCAAATGCGCGTCCAATTAAGTAAGGACGAAATTTTCGTAATCCCCAAACAATGGCCAAACATTCCTTTTCGGAAACCGAGTAATTGTGCTCTACCTTGGTTAGGGTGCGACTGGCATACGCAAGTAAATACTCCGAGAATTCAGGCTTGCATTGAGCAAGGACAGCGCTAAATCCTATGCCACTGACATCCGTGTGCACCTCGGTTGGAGCAGTAGGGTCGAAGTGGCGTATAGTAGGTGGTGAAGTAAGTAGATGGCGTAATGTTGCAAAAGCATCATCGCATGCTGGCCACCAATCAGAGAGGTGTCTATCGCCAGAGATCAGCTGTGTCAGTGGTGTGATTATCGAAGCAAAGTTCTTCACAAAGCGGCGAAATTACGAGCAGAGTTCGACAAAGCTGCGAAGCGCTTTCACGGTCGTAGGCTTCGGGAACTCAGTGACAGCACGAAGTTTTTCTGGGTCTGGGAGAACGACCTGTTTTAAAACAACGTGGCCAAATATTGTGAGCTTCCGAGCTCCAAAATGGCACATCTTGATGTTTAGTTGAAGGCCTGCGCTCGTGAGGCAGCTCAAGCCTTCGCTGAGACGATGGAGGTGGCTGTCGAAATCAGGGAAGAAAACAACGACATCATCCAAGTAGCATAGGCATGTCTTCCATTTTAGCCCACGCAAGACGCTATCCATCATCCTTTCGAATGTGGCTGGCGCATTGCAAAGGCCGAAGGGCATTACATTAAATTCGTATAGCTCATCGGGCGTCACAAAAGCAGTTTTTGGACTATTTTATGGTGGCATGGGGACCTGCCAATAATCGGACCATAGGTCTAGCGTTGAGAAGAATTCAGCGCCTTGCAAGCAGTCCAGGGCATAATCGATGCGCGGCAAAGGGTATACGTCTTTAATCGTGACTTTGTTTAAACAGCGGTAATCGACGCAAAAGCGAATCGAGCCGTCTTTTTTTCCTCACAAGTACCACAGGTGAAGACCAGGGACTGCTGGACGGCCTAATTACGCCACGTTGAATTATGTCGGCCACTTGCTCGGTGATCACACGAAACTCAACAGAAGATACACGGTAGGGACGCTGTCGCAGAGGCGCTTGGGAGCCGGTGTTCATGTGATGGACAATGGTGTGTGCTTGGCCTAAGGACGTCTGCTGGCAATCGAATGAGCCGCGAAACTGGTGAAGAGGTTTTGAAGCTTTTTGCGGTGTGGTTCTTCAAGTTCGCCATCAATTGAAGGGCAAAACAAATTATTGTTTTCGTGGACAGTTGAATGGGAAGATGGCGTCAATGAATTAAGCTGCAAATCACTTTCACCGTCAAAGTTGAAGATGGAGGAAACGTCTAAGTCTTGGAATGTTCCAATACATTCTCCGCGACGCAAGGTTGTGAGAGACGGCAAGGGATTTGTGACAAATTGGTAGCGGCCGCCGAAACATCTAGAACTGCAAACTTTAGAATGTTTGGGAAGGCGTAAACAACACTTCAGACTTAGACACATCGGCACAAGATACGGAAACAAAGGCAGCGCTAGTCGGTGGTATGTCGATGTCGTCAGCGACAAACAGCCTGATCAACAGAAATTCCGGAGACGAAGCACACAACGCAGAGAAGGCCACTTCAGCACGAGAACAACCGATAACCGCATGATTACGAGACATAAAATCCCCTCCAAAGATCATATCATGAGAACACGCCTGTAGCACAAGAAATTCAACGGTATACAAAACATCTTGGATGAGAACGCGGGCGGCACAGGCAGCTGATGGTCGAATATGGTGAGCACTGGCAGTACGGAGGGACAACCTCTTTGGCGTCGTGGTAACCTTCCGAAGCAGGCGGCAAAGTTTTAAATCAATTACTGAAACGGCAGCACCAGTGTTCACAAGCGCAAGGGTATGGTAACCATCCACAAAAACGTCGATTGGGTTTGTCGGAGAAATGAGAGGACTTGATTCTTTCGACGACGACGCAGTTTGTGCCTCCGGAACTGCGGCATCTAGTTTTCCGCCTCTGAAGGTCAGGGTCGACGGCGCATAGGCGACAGGGAGCGACGTCGGGGAGATGGAGATCGGTGACTGTCTGAGGAAGGGTGGTCAGGTGAAGAGGATCCTTGTTGACGTGCCATGTTGTTAAAGCGCCGAGAGTCGTGCGACGATCTTTGCATGGTGTCGCTCTGAACGAGAGGGCGGTAGCGGCACAAGTTAGCCACAGGTCCTGCGGAAACGCAAGAATAGCAAATTGGGCGGTTGTCTGCGGTGCCCCACGGATTCGGAAACGCTGCAAACGGCCGACTGAACGGGACTGGTGATGACCGAACAGGGATCGGTGAGGTAGCATCAGTGGGCTGTCGAGGTGCTCTGGCTGCAACGACTTGCGCATACGTCAAGGGTGCGGCCTCCAGAGGTGGTGAACGAGCGAAAGGCAAAGCGTCAGCTACCTCATTTTGTATGACGTGTCTTATGGCCGTGGCCAGGTGATCTTGGGCCAAAGGATGCGTTTGTGCTGGCTCGGGCGCGCTCGATAAAATGGAGAGCTGCCAAGCGAACTCCTACCGCACGAACTTCTTTACGCGAGCCAACATATCGTTCTGGTCTCCGAGAGTCAAGGCCGCGATTGAATCACGTTGTTCCAGAGAGCACCGTGTTTGGGCGCGTTGCTTGCGCAATTCGTCAAAACTCTGGCACAAGCTGACGAGTTCGGCAATGGTTGGTGGGTCCTTGGCTAACAACATTTGAAGTGCGTCCTCGCATATGCCCTTGAGTATTTGTTTGATTATGTCGGCTTCGAGCATCATTGGGTTTACCCACTTGCACAAGTCAACAACGCCTTCAATGTAGCTGGTAAAGGTCTCCCCTGGCTGTTGAGCGCGCTCACAAAGTCGTCGTTCTGCGCGGAGTTTTTGCACTGCAGGGCGTTCGAAGACTTGGGAAAAGGAGGCCTTGAATGAATCCCAGCTGGCAATGTCGGCTTCGTGATTGCGCAACCAGAGACTAGCGACGCCGGACAAGTAAAAGCTTACATAGGTCAGCTTAGCCGCATCGTCCCACTTGTTCGCTGCGCTCACCTTGTGGTAAGTAGCCAGCCTTTCCTACACGTCTTGGCCGTCAGTGTCGCTGAAGATCGGTGGGTGATCAAGCAAAAGAAAACATAACTTGCTCCTTACATAAGCATTAGAAATGCCTCTCTTAAGTGATTCAAGAGCCCGACGTTGCGATATCGGCATGAGACCGTCGCTATGCAGCGTTAAAAATGAGTAGAGTTGGCAGATTGAAATGGTTATCTATGTTACTTCTGGAACTTTACACTCACAAATGCAAATGTCATATAAGGCATACAGGACAAACCTACATAACGCATCTTCCACAAATGCACATCGCGCGAATCGTATACAATTAAGGCACTGATGTGCATTCTTTCGGTGCGATTACTTCCTTACATGGTCGACAATTGAAATTAAGTGGGGGATATTGCGTATAGTGTTCCGAGACTTAACAGTTTGTATCAAATCAAGAATTCAATAAGGGGTTTAGTAGAACAAAATATACAGGATCTTTAAATGTTAGTGAAACTCTATTTCGAATAACTTACAAAAAAGCTTCGCTGTTCAGAAAAGACAAAACACACACACACACACACACACACGCACACGCACACGCAAACGCACACACACACACACACACACACACACACACACACACACACACACACACACACACACACACACACACACACACACACACACACACACACACACACACACACACACACACACACACACACACACACACAGGAACAATAAAATAGGGGCTAACGATAAAGTTTTCGTGGCCGCCTATGTAATTTTGTTGCCAATATTTATCGACAGCTTCAACGATTCAGGTAAAAATTGCGCTGAAATAGAAAGGACACCACAAAGAAGGAACACTTAAACAGATCGAGCGCAAATCTGTTCAACGAAGCCGTGCGTCTGCCAAAAGCAGCCAGGTACGCAATGTCCTTTACACAGTGCACACACAAACAAAGCACCAATGTGTTTTTTTTCAGTGACGTGCCTGGTTTCAGCTTCAGTATTGCACTGGACTCTTTGCTACATGTCAGCTCCTCTACGTCAGCGCGCACAATGTACGCGGGCCGAATGTATGTACTGATTCAACCTAGCAAAAATAGACAATTGGCAGACCCCACGTACAGTGGGAATCGATGCAAAGCACGAACGAGAAAGCTGGATATGCCACTTTAAAATCAGCACAGCGTTATGAGGACGACGGGTGTATTAAACAGTAAACAGAACTACAAATGTTATGCGCTCTCACAAATCTGGAAAAAAATGCAAGTATGTTGTTTAGTGTCACGTAACGACGGCACCACTAACGTTTGTAATACCACCACCAGCAGTGGTGTGCATATAAATAATGCCACAGATGACTACCTTGTCGTGCTTATCATGATTGCGCTTGGCATTTCTGTTCGTCATCCATTCACATCCCGTAATATCAAACTTCCTAAATATTAAGCTAGCGAAACGACCATGAGTACACCATGGGCGTGGCATGTAGTCGTTTTTTACATGACATGCATGTCATGATTTCAACGTGAGGGCTTGTTCCTTACGTTCACCACTCATACCATACTAATTTTGCGATACGTCATGTCAACGAAATTGCCGTAAAAGCTGCAACAGCATGACATGTAAATTATAATATTCATGGTATGACTAGTCACTGATGCTCCTCATACAGTCAATTATGTCATACCAATTTCGGTATAGATCCCATTATCGAAACGGCCAGGAGCGATAAATGTCGTAGACAGACAGACACACAGACAGATAGTTAGATAGATATATAGATAGATAGATAGATAGATAGATATACAGACAGACAGACAGACAGACAGATAGATAGATAGATAGATAGATAGATTGATTGATAGATAGATTGATAGATAGATAGATAAATAGATAGATAGATAGATACCTTAACTCGCTGAAGTTCTCAAAGAAATGTTAGCATTTAGAACTCGCCACTTCCTCTTGTAACGCCTGTCTTAAAGCCAAAAAATGTAGCCTAGGCAACCACCTCCCGACTGTTATGCGTAAATACCAAGAAATGTGTGGTATCTGGCGAAATTTTTGGCCACATAAAAAGTTGATAAAGAATGTCATTTGCAGCAAAAGTATCAACAATGGGTGGGTGACAAACTCCGGGACAAGTATTCTATCTTTACAATCAATTCGGACCACCCTCTACGCAATACCATTCAATATTGCGCACGAGAGTGCACAATACCTTGTTACTTTGTACAAGACTGAATTTATCAGTTCTCACGGCTATAGTTCCACAATATCATTTAGTGCTGTTATTATAATATATTAGTGTAATATATTGCAATCACTGTGTGATACAAATATTTATAAAGTTAGAAAAAGCAACAAACACAGTCTTGGTGATGGCCTATTCTGCGTGAACAAAAGACGAAGAAGACGACGGAGGCGCGAGGCCAGGCTGCGCGCTCTCGAATTTGCCTGCGGTGCTAATCAAGAAGGAGCGCTGTCTGCCGCACAGAAGCCACGCTGCAACTGTAGACCTTCACAGCAGCCATTACTTTCTTTACAAGACTCCGCCTGTATGCAGCTCGAACACCTCAAGACACGGTGTAGTGCAGCATGGGGAACAAGACGGCGCTTGCGACCGAAGACTCATCTGGTCGAGCAGGTCCGATGGCACCACGAGGCGTGGAAGGCCGAGGCTACGTCATCTGCCGTGTCGTGGTCAGCCCACAGCGAACCGCGTCTCCGAGGAGTTCTGCAGAGAAACATGCGAGGAGCCAATGCAATGTCGATCCACACGCAAAAAATCCTAGTGCGGCAGGTAAGCCTCGTTATCCGTTTAATTACCGAGAATTTTACCCGACGTGGTGTTGCAGCAATAACAGAACGCAAAGCTTACCCGAAGGTCACTGGTTGGGTACTGGTTGTGGCGTTTCTATTTTCATCCAGGTGAAATAGTGCGAAACCGCGTACTCTGTGTTTCAGAGTCGAAGATGGCATGACTTGGGTGCTTTCCAGTACGGCGTGCCTTGTAATCATATCGTGGTTTTACACAATAACCACGGACATTATAATTTGTGTTAACGTAATTTGCTCAAAAATACACGAGTTTGCCAACTTGTGGAAGCGCTGAGCCTGGAGGAAGAAATCGTGCGCTGCAATGTTTGAGTAGCACATAATGTTGAAGATTTCTTAACACATCCACATTGTCCCACAGTCCACGCTTTCGCACGTGTGTTCGTTTGCTCAGTGTTCATTTCAATCGCTTTACACTTGTAGTGGTGTTGCTAGGTCACTAACAAATATATAGCTTCCTGACATTATATATGCAAAAACTCGTGGAAGAGCATGGAAATTTTTCTGCCGGCTCCTTGCCGAACATTGTTCTGCCTCGTGGACGAGCGCGTGGGACCCGAAGCAGCCGTGAGGCGGCGGAGGAAGAGGACCGTCGAAAGAACTCTCGGGTCACCTCCTTCTCCGTGCGGGGTCTCAGAGTTCTTTTCAATTTCCTTTCGCAGCCCACCGGGCGTCCTTTCGAGAAGCTTCGCAAGCCCTGTCGCTAGTGTGCCGTTAACCAGGGGCACTACTTTGTTTTTTGATTTGTATTTATATGTATATTCATCCTTGTTTATGAATATTTTTCACTATTCTCAATAAAGCGTTTCTAAGCGGCATATCAACTCTATATAGTTTTTTCGCGTATTGTGCACCTCTTAAGTTCGATGTCCGTGAGGTAGCTGCACGACAGTATATAAACGCGCGACCTATAGTCATTTTGTTCAGTCATGTGCCCGGGCTAAAGAAACTAAATTGTGCATTGTGTAGGCACGGCCACGTCACCCCACTAATCACTTCTGCGAGATCGGAAACCTCGCTTTTTCGATCTCGTACAATATCCTTTTTCGCTGACAACGAACAATGCTATATAACGTCGATGCTAACGTCGTAATTTCTGCGAAACGCGTTCTTTCATTCTGTCGCGGCAAAATGACGCAGCTTGCAATAGCGTCGTGAATCTTTAACGAAGATCAGAGGGGGGAGGCCTTCCTTATATCGTCGCTCCTCTGTTTCCGTATCTGTTGTATTTCTTTGTCTTTTTCTCGTTCTTTTTATCTTTATTTCTGCTTCTGCATTTCTGTTCTTCTATTTCACTTCCTGTTTTTTTTTGTCGTTCTCTCACTAAGCCTATTTCTTTCACTGATTTTTTATTTTTTATCCCCCCCCCCCCTTTTTGTGATTTCTCTCTTTTTCTCTCTTTAATTCTTTCTCTGTGTAGTTTTTCTCTTCCCCGCCCGAGCTGTTCCATCTTAAGCTAGTCAAGCGCCGCATCAGAAGAGCGTGTGTCCGTCGCACATGTACGGGAAGCGAAAAAGAGGATGAAGAAGACGAAAAGAGCAGTTTCCGGTCGAGTCATTGCGTTGCACGAGCGTGGTTCAGCTATGGCAGCGGCATAGTTGGTTGGCCTAGTTGGCACATACCATTTAATGCGAAGACTTTAGGCTGAACTACGACGGAGCTCGAAGAGACAAGACAGTGCTTGTACTTGTCTCATCACTTTTCGCGGTCCCTTCTCGTTTGCGGTAAAATCTGCATTGTCAAAGAAGTTTTAAGCAGTGTTCACAAGACGTTCCTTCTATATACATTTTAATGGTAGGTAGTTGTAGCACTATATGGCATTCCGTAGCGTTATTGGTGACGTGACTTAGTGCTGCATTGAATCATTGTCAAAATACCCCTGCTAATAATCGGCTCGGAACACGAGCAGCTTAAGCCATGATTACAAGAAAAAACGAGTTGTGAATATTTGTAATATACAATGATGTCATCTGAATATAGGCACGTCTCTCCGATGAAAAATGTCCGCTTGCTTGATGGGCATGCTGCTGAAGATGAATATAAATATAATTTGTAATGGGAGAGCCTTTATTAGAGCACTGACATCAATTTTCAAGATCGAGATGTGCCCATCGTTCGATCACTTGGTATGCATAGGTCTTCTTGGACAAATTTGAATGGCGTCCGTTGCGTCAAAGTTATGTTATTTCGACGTCAAACAGCGTGGAAAACCTACGAAGAAAAACAAAAAAAAGACTGCCGTGCGACATCAACACTAGTGCTACGTGTTCGGTGTGATACATTTCACAAATACCATCCTGAGTGACCATACGCCAATAACGATGACGTTGACGATCTCTGAGTGTGTTTGGAGCCCACTCCCAGCCATGGTCCCACTAGTTAGTGGCTCTTCTTGCTGTGTTGAAGCATCCGTGCGATTCATCGTGTTGCATCGACGGATTTGGGTTGTGCTCCACTGCGTGCGAGTACGATCATTGAGAGCGACAATACGTGCCAAAATGTCGGGGAACCACTGCGTAGTGAGAACCTGCACGTCGAGGCGCGAAAAGGCGGAAAGTGCGTGGCGTTTCATGCCTTTCCCAGTCACGAACCTCAACGCAGCCAGTTGGTTGACCTCGTACGCGCCGCGCCTATGGACAGAGGGACAGGACGCCTGTGAACAACAGCCACATTTTCTGTCTTCACTTTGCGGCGAGCTACTAAAGGGTAAATCTTGTGTTGGCGAACCAGTTTGGTTTCACTGGCAGTACGAGGCCTCTTCTCGAGGCTGGGGCTATTCCTACCATGTGCCCTGCTGCAGCTGAAAGCAGCGATTCACTCGCCAAACGTCCGCGACATGAGGTGCGTAGTTGGTGTCCTTGAGCTTCGAAAGCACTGCCGGGACTGATAAATACATTGCGTTTAATGCGGAGCTTGTCAAGCAAGGATCGTCGGGAATGGCAGCGATACCCAATTCCAGGTCACTATCATCATCACTTGCCAATGTTAACCGCGTCGACGGCAAGTAAGACGATGTTGGCGACTCAGGCATGTCTACGCCTTCAGAGACACAGCTGGACTGACTGTATGTGTGCTCCTAGCAGACGAAACGCCGGCGTGACGTCACATTTTTGTGGAAGCGGCATCAGCTGTGCAGCGGCTTGAACGTGGTGGTGAGGTAGCACTGCCAACACTAGAATTTGGTGTGCTTTCCTGCCATTTTGAACCGTGTTTGATCGCGAATATAATAATAAATATTACACACACTCATTCGTCACACAGATGTGTTATTAGTCGCGATTCGCTACTAAGGGGTCAAGCTGCTCATTGACTCAAAAATCTTGACACGAGTAAATTTGATGTCAGTGCTTCTTTGAAACATTCTTCCGTTGCTCAGTTGGCAGGTTTCGACGCCAGGCGTGATTCTCGGCTTCAGTATCGCATGCAATATATGATGGGTTGAGGAGACTGCTTCCACTCTATGACATTCATATATGTTTGTTTGTTGTTTTTTCACACAAGATTCAACAAATGTCAAGGCTGCATGGTAGCACACCTGTTTGCGACGCGGACACCATGGGTTCGATTCTCCCTTAAACTTAAAAAATTCAATTAATTCTTTTATTATGATCTCGCTTTTTCGATGGCGCACATGATAAATTTTCGCTGACAACCAACAGCTCCAACGTTCACGCTAACTTCGGAATTCTTGCGAAACGAGTTGTTCAATGCTATCACGTTAAAATGACGCAGCTTGAAACAGTGACGCAAAGCAGGAACCAACAGCGGAGTGGGGAGGCCTTTCTGGTACTTCTTTATTTTTCTCTTTCTCGCTGTTTTACTTTCTCCTTTTTGTCACCATACCTTCTCTATTTTTTTCTTTCTCTTTATCAATTTCTCTTTCTAGTCCTTTCTATTTTTTTCTATATTGGTATATATCTTCCGCTGTTTTCGCTTCCTGTTTTTTTTCTTCGTCGTTCTCTCTCTGTCTATTCATTTTTCTGATTTTGTGTTCCTAAATATTCTTTTTCTCAGTTTGTATCTCTTTCTCTTTTTCATTCTATCTTTCCCTGTAGTGGTGCTCTCCCCCGCCCAAGTTATTCCACCCCATGCCGGCCAATCGGCGCATTCGAAGAGCGCGCATTCGTCGCACAAGTACAGGAAGCGAAAAAGAGGACGAATAAGACCAACAGAGCAATCGCCGGCAGAGTCATTGCGTGGTACGCACGTGGTGTAGCTATGGCAGCGGCCAGGCGACAGGAGATGCCATATGATGTAGAAGCCAATCAAGGTGATGACATAAACAACAGCACCGCTGTTTATAAAAGTCACTGGTGCCAAAACAGTTGATACAGTGCTTTATCTGTGGCACAATTATCAACAGAGCATGGGGAGCTCCCGGCGAAACGACTTTTTTTCCTTGTCTTATTTCTCCTCACCTTGCACACTGTAATAGCCAAGATATGTACTGCGCACGAATTCATGACAATATAATGTTCTTTTTTTACTTTTCTTTTCCAAATCTCATGCTGGTCCGTTCGCAAATCTCTAATGACACAATATAATTCAGTTTTACGGTATAACAAATTTATGCACTATGCCATCTTCACCTTCATATAATGCGATTCGTAAATTTGAAAAAAAAATAGAAAATTTCCTCAGTGACGACCAGGGCTTCGTGAGGCAAAGAGGACCAAATACACGGATCATTTGAGGCACCTAGCACCTCAAGTGACACGGCTAATTGATCTTTTTTTTTTCGTCTCAAGTCTTCTCTTCAGAGCTTCACAAGCCGCTCATTTCTTGGTCAATCTCCTGAACTGAGTAAGATGGTCAAGGCTCAAGCAAGAAGTGAGGCGCGAGACTACGCTACGCCCATTTGAATGCATCTTGGCAGCGAATCAAGAAACGCGTCATCAGCACTCACGGCCATGACGAAGCCAGGCTGCAACAGGAGTGCAAACCTGCCATTCTATCTGTTACATGAACTAGCCTCTTCGGAGTAGGAACGGTTGCGGCGAAGGTGGAGTGTACCGTATGGCGAGTAGGAAGTAGGATCAGGCCGATGACGCAGTGGGAGACGCCAGTGAGACGTCTCACGCAAAGAAATCTTGTGGAGCAGGTCAGCCCTCTTGTCGATTTTATTCAAGGGTACCTCGTTTGCAATGGTGGTGCACTGGTAAAGCGCTCTCGGCTGGCGGTCACATTTCGGTGGAGAGAAAATGCCAGAGAATGGTGTATTGCGCGACATCAGAGCATGCTAAAAACCAGAATAACTCTTGCGGTTTCCTAAGCGTTGCCGGAAAGAAGTGTATACTTGAGGGCTCGCTTTTCTTGTTGGACATAATATCAATGAGATCTAACAGACGATAATGCAAGGAAAGCATAGGGGAAGTGATTAGACATAATCTCAATGTAAGTGCGAAGAAAGAAAAGTGGATGAAAAGATAACTTGAAGTGGACAGGAACCGAACTGCTGCTGCTAGCGCTGACTTAACCCCCCCCCCCCCCCGTTTAATTTCATATGTACCAAACAAAGTGGCTGAGGGGATAGGTGCCCTGGTAGCTCAGTTGTTAGAGCATCGAAAGCGTTTTCCGAAGGTCCCAGGTTTGGTTCCTGCCCACGGCAAGTTCTCTTTTCATCCACCTTTTTTTGTTCACATTCACATTACAATTGTTGATATAATGCCTTCCCCTACACTTTCGTTGCATTATTGTCTCCTACACACACAGAATATACATATATATAAATGTATATATATATATATATATATATATATATATATATATATATATATATATATATATATATATATATATATATATATATATATATACATATATATATATAAGCGTGTGACGAGCTCAGCTCTTCATCGTAGTCGTCTTTCAGGTGCTCCTACTAGAATCTTTCTCTCTATCTTTTCCCCACTACATTTGCCCCGTTGGTGAAGAGGAGCCATCCTGGCGACTCACTGCTACGCAAGCACAAGGGGATCATAGTAAGGTTTTACGTGGCTAATGTGGACTGTCTGACGACCACGGCATCGTCTGTCATTGGCAGGTGTCACTGGTTCGACGACGTAGTTGACCGGTGACGCGCATTGAACGATGCGATACGAACTATTGTACTTGAGTGCAAACTTTCGGGAGAGGCCGGAGGACTGGAATGGAACCGAAAGCCATACAAATGAGCCTACGGGGAAGCTGTGAGCAGGCTTGTCTTGGTCAAGTTGTTCTTTTTGGAGATCTAGTTCGACGGACGTAAATGAACGCACTAATTGGCGGCACTCTTCGGCACACTGAACAGGTTCGGAGGCGGGGCGGTATTCTGAAGCATCTGGGCGGTAAGTAAGTATCGTGTCAAGCGTAGAAGAGGGCTCACGTCCGTACATTAGAAAAAAAGGTGAAAACGCTGTAGTTTCTTGCGTGGCCGTATTATACGGATACGTCACGAAAGGGAGCACCAAGTCCCATTTAGAACGGTCGGAGGATATCTACATTGAAAGCATATCACCGAGCGTGCGGTTAAAGCGCTCTGTCAAACCGTTTGTCTGTGGGTGATAGCTTGTAGTGGTGCGATGAATAATAATTCACTCACTGAGAAGCTCCTGATAGACTCGCGATAGAAACGCACGCCCACGGTCGCTAAGAAGCTCACGTGGGGCGCCATGGCGAAGGACAAAGCTACGCAAGATGAACATGGCGACATCACGAGCAGCAGCGGCTGGCAAAGCGGCGGTTTCAGCGTAACGGGTTAGGTGGTCAACGGCCACAATAATCCAGCGATTTTCCGCAGGAGTACAAGGTAGTGGGTCGTAGAAGTCGATGTCGATTCTACCGAACGGCCGAGCTCGATACGGCAATGGTTGTAATTCGCCAGAGGCATGACAAGTTGTTCTCCGTCACTGACACTCAGTGCAGGAGCGTATGTACTTGCGAACGTACGAGTACATTCCACGCCAGAAAAATTGCTGACGAAGCCGGTCGTATGTTTTCAAAACGCCAGTGTGCGCGTTTTGAGAGTCTGCGTGGAAGTACGCGCACATGTTGGAGCGCAAATGGCGAAGTATAACAAGAAGCCATTTCCTACCATCCGGCTGATAGTGGCGACGGTAGCACATGGCATCCCGTATTGTATAACGAGGAATTTGCCGACGTTGTGCACGAGGTATACGGTGTCGTGGTGTCACCGAAGACGAGGAGAGAACGTCGATGAGCGAGGCTATCCAAGGGTCCTTGCGTTGTTCCGAAGGCATGTCAGTGGTATCGATGCTGCCGATGGTAGCTGCAGCAAAGAAAACAGGTTCAACGGCTGCAGGAAGGGGCGAACGAGAAAGACCATCTCCGTCGGTGTGCTTGCGGACTGAGCGGTAAATGACGTGAATATCAAATTCCTGTAAACGTAGCGCCCAACGTCCAAGCCGGCCCGAAGGATCCTTCAATGAAGTGAGCCAACAGAGTGAATGGTGATCTGTAACTACCTCAAATGCGCGTCCATTTAAGTAAGGACGAAATTTTCGTAATCCCCAAACAATGGCCAAACATTCCTTTTCGGAAACCGAGTAATTGTGCTCTGCCTTGGTTAGGGTGCGACTGGCATACGCAAGTAAATACTCCGAGAATCCAGGCTTGCATTGAGCAAGGACAGCGCTAAGTCCTATGCCACTGGCATCCGTGTGCACCTCGGTTGGAGCAGTAGGGTCGAAGTGGCGTATAGTAGGTGGTGAAGTAAGTAGATGGCGTAATGTTGCAAAAGCATCATCGCATGCTGGCCACCAATCAGAGAGGTGTCTATCGCCAGAGATCAGCTGTGTCAGTGGTGTGATTATCGAAGCAAAGTTCTTCACAAAGCGGCGAAAGTACGAGCACAGTCCGACAAAGCTGCGAAGCGCTTTCACGGTCGTAGGCTTCGGGAACTCAGTGAAAGCACGAAGTTTTTCTGGGTCTGAGAGAACGACCTGTTTTAAAACAACGTGGCCAAGTATTGTGAGCTTCCGAGCTCCAAAATGGCACATCTTGATGTTTAGTTGAAGGCCTGCGCTCGTGAGGCAGCTCAAGCCTTCGCTGAGACGATGGAGGTGGCTGTCGAAATCAGGGAAGAAAACAACGACATCATCCAAGTAGCATAGGCATGTCTTCCATTTTAGCCCACGCAAGACGCTATCCATCATCCTTTCGAATGTGGCTGGCGCATTGCAAAGGCCGAAGGGCATTACATTAAATTCGTATAGCTCATCGGGCGTCACAAAAGCAGTTTTTGGACTATTTTATGGTGGCATGGGGACCTGCCAATAATCGGACCATAGGTCTAGTGTTGAGAAGAATTCAGCGCCTTGCAAGCAGTCCAGGGCATAATCGATGCGCGGCAAAGGGTATACGTCTTTAATCGTGACTTTGTTTAAACAGCGGTAATCGACGCAAAAGCGAATCGAGCCGTCTTTTTTTCCTCACAAGTACCACAGGTGAAGACCAGGGACTGCTGGACGGCCTAATTACGCCACGTTGAATTATGTCGGCCACTTGCTCGGTGATCACACGACACTCAACAGAAGATACACGGTAGGGACGCTGTCGCAGAGGCGCTTGGAGCCGGTGTTCATGTGATGGACAATGGTGTGTGCTCGGCCTAAGGACGTCTGCTGGCAATCGAATGAGCCGCGAAACTGGTGAAGAGGTTTTGAAGCTTTTCGCGGTGTGGTTCTTCAAGTTCGCCATCAATTGAAGGGCCAAACAAATTATTGTTTTCGTGGACAGTTGAATGGGAAGATGGCGTCAATGAATTAAGCTGCAAATCACTTTCACCGTCAAAGTTGAAGATGGAGGAAACGTCTAAGTCTTGGAATGTTCCAATACATTCTCCGCGACGCAAGGTTGTGAGAGACGGCAAGGGATTTGTGACAAATTGGTAGCGGCCGCCGAAACATCTAGAACTGCAAACTTTGGAATGTTTGGGAAGGCGTAAACAACACTTCAGACTTAGACACATCGGCACAAGATACGGAAACAAAGGCAGCGCTAGTCGGTGGTATGTCGATGTCGTCAGCGACAAACAGCCTGATCAACAGAAATTCCGGAGACGAAGCACACAAAGCAGAGAAGGCCACTTCAGCACGAGAACAACCGATAACCGCATGATTACGAGACATAAAATCCCCTCCAAAGATCATATCATGAGAACACGCCTGTAGCACAAGAAATTCAACGGTATACAAAACATCTTGGATGAGAACGCGGGCGGCACAGGCAGCTGATGGTCGAATATGGTGAGCACTGGCAGTACGGAGGGACAACCTCTTTGGCGTCGTGGTAACCTTCCGAAGCAGGCGGCAAAGTTTTAAATCAATTACTGAAACGGCAGCACCAGTGTTCACAAGCGCAAGGGTATGGTAACCATCCACAAAAACGTCGATTGGGTTTGTCGGAGAAATGCGAGGACTTGATTCTTTCGACCACGACGCAGTTTGTGCCTCCGGAACTGCGGCATCTAGTTTTCCGCCTCTGAAGGGCAGGGTCGACGGCGCATAGGCGACAGGGAGTGACGTCGGGGAGATGGAGATCGGTGACTGTCTGAGGAAGGGTGGTCAGGTGAAGAGGATCCTTGTTGACGTGCCATATTGTTAAAGCGCTGAGAGTCGTGCGACGATCTTTGCATGGTGTCGCTCTGAACGAGAGGGCGGTGGCGGCACAAGTGAGCCACATGTCCTGCGTAACCGCAAGAATAGCAAATTGGGCGGTTGTCTGCGGTGCGCCACGGATTCGGAAACGCTGCAAACGGCCGACATAACGGGACTGGTGATGACCGAACAGGGATCGGTGAGGTAGCATAAGTGGGCTGTCGAGGTGCTCTGGCTGCAACGACTTGCGCATACGTCAAGGGTGCGGCCTCCAGAGGTGGTGAACGAGTGAAAGGCAAAGCGTCAGCTACCTCATTTTGTATGACGTGCCTTATGGCCGGGGCCAGGTGATCTGGGGCCAAAGGATGCGTTTGTGCTGGATCGGGCGCGCTCGATAAAATGGAGAGCTGCCGAGCGAACTCCTCCCGCACGAACTTCTTTATGCGAGCCAACATACCGTTCTGGTCTCCGAGATTCAAGGCCGCGATCGAATCACGTTGTTCCAGAGAGCACCGTGTTTGGGCGCGTTGCTTGCACAATTCGTCAAAATTCTGGCACAAGCTGACGAGTTCGGCAATGGTTGGTGGGTCCTTGGCTAACAACATTTGAAGTGCGTCATCGCATATGCCCTTGAGTATTTGTTTGATTGTGTCGGCTTCGAGCATCACTGAGTTTACCCACTTGCACAAGTCAACAACGCCTTCAATGTAGCTGGTAAAAGGTCTCTCCTGGCTGTTGAGCGCGCTCACAAAGTCGTTGTTCTGCGCGGAGTTTTCGCACTGCAGGGTGGTCGAAGACTTGCGAAAAGGAGGCCTTGAATGAATCCCAGCTGGCAATGTCGGCTTCGTGATTGCGCAACCAGAGACTAGCGACGCCGGACAAGTAAAAGCTTACATAGGTCAGCTTAGCTGCATCGCCCCACTTGTTCGCTGCGCTCACCTTGTGGTAAGTAGCCAGCCACTCCTTAACGTCAGTGCCGCTGAAGACCGGTGGGTGACGCAGTGGCCACACGCCGGGACATTTAGAGGTGGGAACGTGCGAGGTACCTTGGGTATAGGGTTCTTCAGGCATTGCTGGCACTGCATGTAAGGTGCGACTTCGTAGTTCCAGCTTCGAAGACTACCCAACACTTCCACCAAATTATAAGGGGGTTTATTGAATAAAACCAACTGCCTGGTTCAAGAGGCGTTAGTCACTGTCACGAGCTCAGCTCTTCGTCGCAGTCGTCTTTCAGGTGCTCCAACTAGATACTGTCTCTCTTCCTCTTCCCCACTACAATATACATACATATATATATATATATATATATATATATATATATATATATATATATATATATATATATATATATATATATATATATATATATATATATCGTGTCTTTGATACACGAAGATTTTAGCCCGATTTCTGCGTCTAAAATGCGATGCTCACCTTGCTATCACGTCTGTTTCTCCATATATGCTTTGGAGCTTAACATCGAGATACCTCAATGGTTTGTCTAATAAATTTACCATGGATGTCAGTCGTTGGTATGGAGATATACGATGTGTCAACGAAGCTACACCCACGTTGAACGGGGCTTTAGCTTCCAAACACTAAGACATGCATTTGGCAAACCCTCCTCCATCAATGAACAGTAAACATTTTGTTACCCCTGTAAAGGCGCGTTTTACTTTTTTGTCGTAGGCCGATTTCTATGACGGAGGGCTCAACCTTGTTTTCTCAACGAGTGATTGCTATTAAACATTTTTTACAAGTATTACACTGTCTTGCATATATTCAGGCTTGCATGTATATTTTATTTTAGTGTGAACAGTATTTTTGGAGCGTGCAGCGAATAATATTATTGCTATTGTTATATTACTGTTATTAACGTATTTTCACCTTGTCAGCCTTTTCATTTAAAAATGTATAATTTGTAGGCATACTACATTGTTTACACTTATTGCAATTATATTGACATTCTAAGGGGCCCCAAGGCAGCTGCACAAATACGCCAATATAAACGGGCTAAACAATTTTTTTTGCTTTGCAAGAACAAAATTTGGGTGAATATAACGTTAAACTACCCTCGTTGCTCCATTTCTAAATGGTTGTTAGCTGTATATGGTTGGTGTAAACATTCTTTGTGATGTACACAGCACCAGCTTGTTACGCGAGGCAAAAATCGAAGCAAAAATGATCCATCACGTAATGACCACTTATGAACGACCACGTTAAAATTAAAAGGATAATATATTTCCAATATGGCATTTTGTTTCCATTGGTTTTCCGGTATTTAAAATTTACTGTGTGAGATAAAATCACCTCCTTGTTCAATGACGCCATGAAGTTGGAGAGAATATCTCCTTCTAAATGTAATTCAAGTAGGTTAGCCGCCAATCACATAAGCAGCGACTATTTATTGCAGGTGGCGAGATAGATTATGAGTATAATAAAATATTTATGCTTGCAGCATAACACTGTTTAGTAGTTTGTGTGCGTATACATTTCTGTGAGCTCACACTTTCTGAAAGAGAAATAGAAAGAAATAAGCAGCACTGCACGATTGTGCTTCTTTGCTCTCCAAGATGTATTTTAACTAAGCCTCAGTTATGCTAAAAACCACGGTCTCTCACCTTCTCCCTTGTCCGGTGGGTCAAGTTGTGGGGCAAGCTTACAAGCTGAGCTTCCTAGTGAGCCCGAGTGCACTGCTTTATTCATGGCCACTTTGCAAGTTGCCGCTGTTGCTCAAAGTTACAATAAGCAAGGCTGATCAGGTTTATCAGAGAATAAAGTGGAAGCAATTTTTGGCATTTCAGTATGGAAAAACCTAAACATCAGAAACGATTCGCCACTCTCATCAGCTCGCAACAGCTTCGACAGAGCAGCGGTGAAGATATATCCGTTTCGAAGAAAATCATTTTCTGGAAGTAGCAAGTGCTTTTACCGGTTTTAAAAAAGTTTGCTCGTTCCCACTTGTACCTGCATAAACAAGTCACAGCAGAATAAAAGCATGAACATAGGACGTAATCTTATGTGGCCCCTGTTCAGCACTTGCCTGTTCTGCATTACTACAGCACAAGACGCGAAAGCGTCGCATAGGCGACCCGCACCGCAAAAAGCCTGCAAGAAAAATTATTACAGCGAAAATATGGGCGAAATTTCACTCTGTTGTAACATTTTCTCGTAACATTTTCATTCTTTCGTCAGAACATAACTGAGTGATTACTGTTGCGACGGAACACTTCGCCTTACTTGGTGGTTTCCCCAGCGTGCAGCCAAGAGGGACCATTGTCTAAAAAAGGGGGGGGGGCAGCGCCCCCAACGTTTTTCAGTGAGGGGGCGGGGGAGCTAGCGCTCTCTCTTGCCTCTGCGGCTAAAACGCCCATGTTGACAGCTCACCTGGTCTTCGTCCTACCATACAATACCCACTAATATCGAGTACGTATTTAGTTCCGCCAAGATTTGCCCCTGATAACAGCGTCAAATTTCGTGAAACCATCAAAATTTTTTCTTTTTTCAGTTAGAAGGGCCACAGTAAGGGATAGTTGTTTGTACACGGTCGGCAATTACAACACGCTTGAATTGAACACTAAAAGACACACACACACACACATGGCTGCCGTTATGAAAACTTGTTTTTATAGCGGCCACGGCATACCGCCCGTGGCTCGAGCGCATGCAAGGTGTTATTATTTTACGTGCCAAAGCCATCATGTCATTAGAAGGCACGCCGTGATTAGAGACTGCAGATTGATTCCGGCCACCTGAGGTTTTTTTAACGTGCACTTAAATTTTTTTTTGAAGTGTTAGGCGTGACGACAACGGACAGAGGGCCCACACACACCGAACGTCACTTCTGTTTACATGGAGCGTCATACCACCCTACACGTGAATAATGCAGCACCAGTGCGCCCTGTCTTTTATTTTTGCGCCAAAATCTGAGCGCATCGTTACTGCATTTCGCTCCCGTGGAAACGCAGCTGGCGTATGCGGGAAATGAACTCATGACTTCGATCGTAGCATCGCTACAGCTCAGCATGCTAACTTATCGGTGAGTGTTGCTTGCAAGACCTGTACGTTCAAACGCTCAGTGCGAACCCACCACATAAAGCAGTTCAGACTGAGCGGCGACGAGTGGTTAACAGCCGTCAGGTGCAGGGCTCACACTACGGTGTTTTAACAGTGGTGTATTAAGCTAGCGAGTTCCGCCGTTTTCACACTATCAATGATTGTCTCGAAAAGCTAGAACATAATCGAGCAATGTACAGCGGTTGCCTATTTGCTGTTGTTTCAGTATTCAAACGAGCTTTCTTTTACTATAAGCCCGGCCATCGCGCCTCTTTCAGGGAATAGTGTGTAGTACTGTGCACGACTAAAATAATTCAAAGTAACGAGACCACGCAGTGCCGGCTAACTGCCATACTTCACTCTTGATGCCTTTTGCTTCTCTCACTACTTGAATTGGCGACAGTAGCCGCCGTATTCTAGAACATCCCTTCACTCAACACTTCACCTTCACTTGAGAAAGCCGATGGGAGCGCCGTCTCTAGGCACGGCAAGTCGCTGCATATCAGCGATTATATGCTGCGATTCTTGAGCAGCGCAGCATCATTTTCAGCCGAGCAGCGGCGCAGTGCTCAACTCTGTCAAATGAAGGATGAAAATGGAGTTGAGGAGCATTTTCGAATATGGGAGCAGAATTTATGGGCAGTTTTCAGGTCTTTGTCATGTTTAAACCTCTGCAGCAGCTAACAATGCAGCAGTACAGCGTGCCTGCTTTTCAGGAAGATGAAGGAGCGGCGCCTATAGCGTGCAAAATGCGAGATAAGCGCCCAAAGGAACACGTTCACCGTGCGCGCAATGGGAAAACCCAGCAAGCGCGGCCCATCCTAGCGACCGGTGTTTTGCCCTCTTTTCACTAGGGCTGCTAACGGGGCTGAGCAAACTTGAGCCTGGCTTCCTTATGGGGAAGCATCACTGCAATGCTTCTAGATGCGATGCGCCATGATGTGGTGGCGGCGTTGCTTCGAGCCACGCAAAAGGAGCACAAAGGAATGAATTTGACAGACTACGATAATTTAGTGCGCAACACATCTATCGCATCTTTGAGGAAAGCACTCGGAAGCACGTGTGGCGCAAGCAGCGCGACCCTTTATGAAGCGTCGCATCGTGACCATTCCCTGAACTAAGGCGGACCGACCATTCCGGTTGATAAGCGCGCGTTCACACTGACATTGAAATAAAGGTGGCGTTGGCGTGACCATCACTCTGCAAATGCACGAACATGGTGTCACTATCATGCGCGTCGCTTCTACCGCCCTACTGTTTAAAAGTAGGAACTTAGCAGCAGTGTCAGAAAGGAAAAAAAACTAAATGCGCATGCTCAATATTCTCTTCAAATAGAGCCATCAACCCGCCCGCTCCACACAGTGTTACTGCACACGAACACTCGCCATGTCTGCCCGTCTTATTCTCAAAGGATTGCTGTTCATAATGAACTTTATCTACTGGCTTATAGGTGGTGTAACCACACTTACGGGCGGCTACCTCCTAACTGTCAAAGTACGAATTTTGCGCCGTTACGTGGACCTGACCTTCGACCCTGCTGTCCTCTTCATAGTCGTTGGCTGCCTGGTCTTCATCATAGCTGCACTCGGATGCGTAGGAGCTCTGCGCGAGAACAAGAACTTCCTGTGTCTCTACGGATTCTCGCTGTCCGCCATCGCTGTCGCGGTCGTCCTCGTGGCCGTGCTCGCCTTCGTGTGGTCCACCTCGACGCCGCCAAATAGATCAGGTGTCGAGAATATCTTGAGGCGAGCCGTCGTAATCTACAGGGATGATCCTGACATAGAACACCTCATCAACACGCTCCAAGCATCGCTTCGGTGCTGTGGTATCTCCTCCAGGGGCTATCTGGACTGGCACCACAACGCGTACTTCCACTGCTCTCGGTGGAACCCGAGCCGGGAGCGCTGTGGCGTGCCCTATTCTTGCTGCAGGGAGCAGAGACGCCTGCCAAATGTGATGTGCGGCTATGGCGTCACGGACACAACTAAACGGACGTTGCATTCAGTGGAGCCTGTGATATACACGGAGGGCTGCCTGAAAGCAGTGATCGCCTTGGCGAGAGAAAGCTCGGTGCTGGTCAGTGCGTTGTCAGCTGTGACAGTCGGATCACTGGCGGTAGGCATCGCGGGTTCTTGGCTTCTGATGAAGTCGATAACAAGCGAGAGAAAGGTGGCGATGAGGGAACGAATCGCTTCTGCTGCAACGTCACGGCCAGAGTCGAGCGTCTGAAGGTCTTCATTGTTGAGAGTATCAGCTGAGATGCAGAGATTGTGGTTTAGCTTTCAATGTAAATATAATTTTAGCGTTTTATTCATGCGCTCTTTTATTTGTAGTGTACCAATAAACTTCCTAAAATCGGTCTTTCCTTTTCTTGGAAATTTCTGAGCTTGTTCTATATGTACTAGTGATTTTAAGTGCGAAGCATTCCTTGGCAAGGCAAACTGCTATTTTGAGCATCTATATCTACATATATCTGTATATAGCCGCATATATACGTTTGCGTAGTAGGGTATTGAGATAGCGTATGAACATGACTGTCTGGCAGTCACATGATTAGTGTGAACATCTTGACATGCACTTGATAAAACCATTTTTCTGTTCTCACGTATGGCAGATGCCCGTATACCGCGGGCGGTGGTATGCACGTATGCGTCACAAGTTGTTTTACGTTCTGCACATAACCAGTGATGGCGGGAACAGACATTGCAGATTTAAACGTCGGAGAGCAAAGAAATCGCTGCATCAGTCACGTTGACGCAAAAACTGCAAAGAATTGAAATCGGTATGGCAATAGAAATCGAGCCAAGGCATTGTGTGTCAGTCAAGTATTCCAGAACAGGGCCGCGCCATGCCTTGAAACTGCTTTAGACCAAGTCCGCACGCAAGAGTTATAAGTGTTGATTGATTTATATGTGGGGTTTAACGTAAAAAAAGAGCGTGCACTTCACTATTATTATCTAAACGTTTCGCAAATAAATGGTCTACAGTTAACAGTTGGGTTGTAGTCCAATAGCCTTTTCGGAAGCCGTGCTGGCAATCTGCTAAAATTGAATTTATTTATAAAAACTCTGTGATTTAGTTGGCAATAATAGGCTCAAGTAGCTTGAAGCAAGACGAATTTAATGATATTGGCCGATGGTTTTTACCGGTAAACGATTTCCCTTTTTAAAACAGGCATCAATCGAGCCGTCCTCTAGCCTTTAGGCACTTTAGACGATAACAAGGAAGCTAGAAACAGTATAAAAAGAAATCGATCATAAAAAGAAATCGATCAATTACTTCCGCGCATCTCTTCAGAAACGTATATAACATATCATCTGGGCCACATTATTTTGCTGTTTTGAAGTTCAAAAAAGCATTGACACTATAACATTGTATGAAAGAAAGTCTACTTCATGCACCTAAAAAACAGCCGAATGAAACACCTTAGTCATATTGGAAAGGGCAGCACAACGACACGAAGAAAAAAGACAGAGAGACAAAGCGCTGACTAACAATTGATCTTTTAAGGCCGTAACCTGTGCATATATATGTTCCACAAAATAAAAACAGACACGTGATTGTGACGAGTATAAAAACAAGATAACAAGGTTGGTTTCAACCAGTGAAAGAAAATAAGAAACCTAAAACCATACGAACAATAAAAACATCTTAAGAAACTCACGCATGCGTGTTGAGTGAGAAACACTTGTCTATGTCGGAACACGAACACAAAACATAAGAATCGACAATCAAACAAAACCTCTAAGATACATAATTTTTGCGTCAGACAAAGATATGGAGGGCGTGCTCACGCATTTATCACCTGTGTCTTTAATGAAAAAAGCCCCTACAATCCTACGCTCTCATTTATCCCTCGCTATCTTTAAAAACTGTGTGCGGCGAAAATCGGAATAGTAGCCGCGACGCCTGCAATGATCAGCCTGAAAACCACTAGTGTTTTTTTAAGTAAAACGAAAAGCCGAGAAGCAGTGCGAAATAGCGGGGTTCACTAGACTGGCCCTGTCAGTGAGGACGAGTAAAGGTACAAGCCTTTCTGTGTTCTTCATGGCCAAAATCCACAAAAAAACAGTGTGCTTTTTGGGTCATGATATCGGAGTGTGACTCTTGGAAAAATTTTGTTGGAAGGTATTTACAAATGCATATTACGGCCCTGACCATTGAAGATCCGTTCATCGTAAGAAAACCTCCGCATATCTCAGACTTTCTAAGTGATAGGTGTTTCCAGAAGTGCTTGGGCTTTTTCGGTGGACGTTAAGGACTTATTTTATTCCCTGCCTCAGGACATTCTGTGCGAGGAGGTGAAAGAGTGCATCCAGCGCTATGATGAGAATGTTTTTGTACACTTTGTGGAACTGGCGTAGAATAGAAAGCTTACTTGAACTGCTCAACTTTTCTTTGCAGTCGACATTCGTCACGAGAAAAGACAAATGGTACATTGAAAGACAGGGCGTGTGTATTGCGTAATGTTTAGCTCCAGTCCTCAGTGACATTTTATTAGCTCGTTATGACAAACGCATTCAAGAAATCTTGATGAGACACATACCGCTAAGGTATTTCGCTCAAGTGCAGAACAGTGTGGCACAAGGCAGCACGCCGACGATTGCAGCTGACGACCAAGTTCCCTAACAATAACAGACTTAGATTTTTAGACCTGGAGCTTATGTTTCTGCCAGAACACGTGTGCTGGCAATACACTCCTCGCTCCAAGAAAGCCCTGTTACACTTTAGTTCAGCGCACTCCAAGCTTGTTAAGCGAGGAATCGCCAAAACGTGTATGAAGGAATCATTGTCAAGGTTTTGTAATCACCAGGTTCTGAGCAATTTTGGCAACCAAGTTAACAGATTTAAGAGAGCAGGCTATCCCGATCACCTGCTTTCTTGCATAACAGAATCACTTCTGAATGCATTGAAGCGGGGCAAGAAAGCACGGCACGCATCTCAGGACGAGCCAAATCCGAAAGTGTCTGCTATTCCTTATGTGCACAAAGTTTCTCACTGCTTAAAAAGAATCGTTGAAAAAACTGCGGTAAAGGTTGCGTTCACGGCAAAAAACAAGCTGAGCTCTCTTTGTAAAAGAGTTAACTAAGAGGGATCTTTTAGTGTCGGGTGCAATACGAAGCAGGCAAAGATGTTTCTAGAATGTATTATAGGCGTTGGGTATCTGATTTATTTATCATGTGGTCGATACTACATCGGTCAGACGGGGCACTGAACGATTGCCTTAACGAGCACGCAAATCTGATGCGCGGATCAGTAGACATCCACTTGGCAAGTCACTGTGCGGACTGTAGGTGCACTTCGAAGTTTGGTGAATGCCAAGTAATGGCAAGATATAAGTACAAGAGGACACGTGAAATATATGAAGCTTTTTGGATCCACAAAGCAGGAGCTGAGTGTTTAAGTGCACCGTCTGTCAATTTGTTGGATAATGAATCAAGTATCTCTTCAGTTAAGTTGTCATTTCAAGATAGGAATAAGGTGGTCTGGCGCATGCGCCTTTGTTTGTCATTTCTTCTGTGAGTGATGTCCAGATGTTCCCGTACCAACTTGCCCAACTTTGATTGCTTGGATGCACTACAGGTCGTGCAACGCCTAATTCCTCAGCTGTTATTTGTGATAATGTCGAACTAAAACAGTATTTGACAGCATACCTTGTTTGCTCTCTCGAAACATTGCTGTGCTGTGTGCGTTCACAAATGTTTTTTTTTCAGTCCGGGCGCACCGCAGTAAGCTTGGATGAGGAAGACAAAATAATGAGCATGGACCGTGCGTGGTCTTTATTTGACTTTAAATAAAACAAAGTGTTCAGGGGTGACTGCAAAGCAGCTGAGCGGGCTTAACCCAAGAAAACGAATAGGAAGGAATTCATAAATGATTTAGGTTAGAACAACCGCTTAAACGTGCTTATTCTTGACAATATTTTATTACAACAGAAATGACTTGCTGCCGGCACTGAAATGCACTCGTCACGCTTCAAAGTTTATGAACGCAGCGGTAGCGATGATAGCACTCTTTCTAGACGGCAGGAAATACATGGTGTCAACGATGTTTTCTGCCGCAGCATGTCCCATTCGTGGACGATGGGGGCGTGCATCCAGAATAAACTGGAAAAAACTGGGGCTTGTCTGCAGAACACATTTGTTTTTTTTCTGTCTAGAAAGAGAAGCACTGTGTTGCTTGTCTGGTTAACCATGTCCCGTATACCCAAGAAAGAGCGACTCAACATTATTGAACTGTGTTGTGAAAAATACACCCAAACAGCATAGGAGAGCTGACAGGAATAGCCGTCCATGTGGTCAACAGGATTCGACAGGCTTACAAAAAGAAGGTCGAGTCAAGGATGTGGCTCGCGGACCTTCGCCAAGAGCCACAACGGATGATGATTTGTTGATTGTTGCGGCTGCTGTGAATGGCCCCCGCGCGTCGCTTCAAGAACTCAGACAGAGCCTGCTGCTGAGGGCTTCAATATCTACTGCGAATCAGTGAATCAATGAAGCCGGCCTAAGTAGTAGAGCTGCAGCCCTAAATATTTCACTTAGGGCCATAAACAAAGCAAAGCGGCTTGATTTCGCGCAACTACACGAAACCTGGGCGGTGAAACAACAGCAGAAAGTTCTACTCTGCAATGAGTGCAGCTTATACCACTTGTGACCAGCGAGAACACGTTTTACACCCTGCAGGAATACGGTAACGTATTTCGCAGAATCAGTTTGACGTTGTTCGTCCTTATAATTAAATAAATATTTCGTAACATTTATATTGGGCCACCCCACACGCGAGTTCAGACTATATTTTTGTGCTTTAGGGTTATGAATATTAAGTTTTAGTATATAGTTTCAGTATTTCTTACTTAAGAATGAATCATTGCTACTATATGGGCTAACCTACTTGCTTAATAAATTTCGCACTGTACGAAGATGAGAGGATTTATTTCGGTAAACATTTTAAAGTTTAAAGCTTCCCAGGCATTAAAAAGTGAAGCCACAATTTTCCTTTGTAAGCCGCAAAATCAGCAAAGCACCCATATTGCGTTCCACACGCGTAGTAACAATATCATAGTTGATATTCATTTTCAGAAGTTAAGGTTTTCGACGTAGTGGACAAGTATCAACTGTATTGGTAGCTGTCAAAACAGAGTTTGTAACAGGCTCTAGAAAGGGCATTCCTCGAGCTTTCACTAACTGTGCTAGTATTTCGCACAGGCCTGTTTTTTATAGAAAATATCACTCCCTAATGTAAAATGTCAAACGTTTATATATGCTACTTCAGCGGGCGCACTGGTATGAGCGCGTGGGGCTGCATTAGCAAAGATGATGTGGGCCCACTCATCTGCCTTCACGGCAAGTACCCCGTTGAGAGCTACGGCACGAATATAGACGACGTACTGATTCCGTACGTTCTTGATGGTCCGTTCGTGGAAGGCGGCGACACCTTTCAACTCGACATGTCACCAATCCACACTGCTCGTGTAGGGAAATAACTTCTTAAAGAGCATGGTGTCACTGTCATGGAATGGCCACCGGTATTCCCAGATCTGAATATATTCGAAAATGTCTGGGGCTTCATGAAAATGACGCTCGCACGCCATCCTCTACACGGGCTGTCCGAGAATCAGTTGTGGTCTGTCATCGTCAGTGAGTGAGACGTCCTCTGAGTGAATACATCGCTCGTCGAGTCACTGTACGCCTCACTGTCATCAATAATGAGTGCAGTCATCACTGCCGCTGGTGTCATGAGAAGGTACTAAGTGGGATGCGTCACTGGCGCCGCACTTACCGGTTAGCAAGTCTTGTGGTAATAAAATGTCGTCGAAAAGAGACACGGTTCATCCTTGTCCTCGCCTAAAACAATCCTGAATTTGTTTCTGTTTCTTTTATTATGTTATGCCAGCGCATCAGCACGACTCTTGTTGTTGAGTTTTTATTTTATTTTAAAGTAAAAAAGATAACGCACTTTGAGCGCTAATTGTCTTGTCTTCCTCGTCCCAGCGTACTGCAGTGTACACACGATGAAGAAATATTCATGAACTCACACAGTTCCACGGCATGTCGAGAGAAAAAACAAGGTATTCTGTAAAATTCTGCTTGTAGCACATAAATTATTACAAATAAAGGCTGAAGGTTGGGCCTTGCAACACGCATCATTGCAACACGCATCATAAGGTGTGCAAATACATAAAGACGTAACACAACGTTTTATGTCGATTATCGGCTCAGTTCTCGAAAAACCAATGATATCCGCGCACTCGCCAACAATGCGGAAAGCAAGAGCGGTCGTAGCAGACGACGCGGTTGAAAAGTACCCTCCTCAGTCAGCTGCACACGCGCGAGCAGGTGATGGCGCATGGTTGCGGCGCTGGCCGCATCACGATACCACGCACTCCGAGATTTCGTCCAAGTGTGAAACATCGTGTACATTACACTCATGCTCATTCGCCCTTTCATTAAAATACCTCTCATTTGGCCAATGTACTTAAGTGCACAAGTTAATCAAAACTGATAACCACATTAGAAATGCACTCCGTGAACCTGTTCCTGTGTTTTGTTTTTGTGCATCCAGGGTGTTTAGCTCTGTTTGTCATGCCACATAACCTTGAGAGCTTGCTCGGCGCGGCCAGTTAAACTTGAACATCATGCTTTGATGCAAGTCTCTTCCAATTATGCGAAATTTTGGGAGCGTATGGGATAGCGTGCCCATGCTTCAATTTTTTACCAAGCTTTTCTTTTGTTTGATCGTGTTTTATGTTCTTTAATATGGTCTCACAAACTGCAGAAATTTATTCACGAGGATATCTCGCCTGCTTCATTCTGGTAACTGGCTGGTGCTTTGAAGCTATACGAAATAGCATGTACACATGACTTATTCAGGGCTGAGTGCGAACAATTCATTGTATTTCTTCACTTAACAAGCTTTGAATAGGCATTGTCAGGTAATGAAGGTTTCTTAGATCCAGGTTTGTACTTCCAATAGATATCATTATCCGCAAAAAGCAGGCAGGTGTTAATAAACTGTAACGTTCGGTTTTAAGATCTTTCATGCGTAAATTTAGGGCCTTGACTTTCGCTCCTAAATACATGCAAAACATCATCAAAGACAATGTCAAAGTTTATAAAATCATTAAAAATTACTGGAAATTCATGAACATATCAAATATCTTGACAACTTGGGGTACTTGCAGTTTATCTTGAATAGGGCAATCAACAACCGACAAAAAAAGATCACACAAAATTCGAGCCACAGGCGAACCGATACATATGCTCTTTCTTTTACCATAGAGCTTATCATCATAATTACCAGCTGTAAATGTCAAATAGAATTCCAACGCTCTGACAAAGTCATCAGCAGAAACACCTGCTCCACCTCAGATCTGAAGTTCACCACATTCCTGAACCCTATCTCGAAAAGCTTGTAGTAGTCCGTGTGGCACAAACTAATACAGTTCTTCGATATCAGCAGAAAAGAAAGAACCAGAATTCAATTCTCGTAAGTGCAGCAAAGAGTCCTCAGACTTGCTGACAACGAAGGGAATATTCTTCGCCATACCTGAAGGTCTCTTTTCAGGTACCGGCTGACGTGGCGTTGAAAGGTAGCGTTTTCAAAATTAATGGCAGAAAATGGGATATGAGGTTTGTGACTTTTCACTGTAGAAAAGACTTCAAGGAAGCCTTATTCTGCTTTGTTTGTGCTTGCATTCAGGTTCTGTAGGTGTAATTTCTCTAGTATTGTAAGTCCACGGCGTTTCCTCTTCGAAGCATCAAAGGGAACCTCCTTGAAGTTCTTCACCATTGCCAAATAGGATTTTTCTCGAAACAGGATGTTCAGTAGGACGGCGAAGCTTCCTTTTTTTGTCTGTTTCCAGTAGTGCTAACTGCACTTCTTTCCAACTCCTTGAAATCTTCTACTTGAAATCTTCTAGAAAACGTGAAGCGTGCCAAGCACTCAACACTTTCGGATATAAATATTTTCTTCCCATTTTCACCGCTATGATTTGACACTTGATGAACCATAGAGAGAAGGTCCAGGCGTTTAAAATGAGGCTCATAACTGAATTTTGACCATTTTTCTAGAACTTGCTTAACGTCTTCGGGAACCATAACATTGCCAAGCACAACAACGTTACCTTGCTTAACGCAGGAGGCCTTGCGCTCAGAATTGAGGTTCACGAGAGCACGACACCACAGGAACTCAGCAGACACAGCCTTTTGTTTTTTGAGAGCATCCAGGCGATGCGATGTTTTGAGAGGAAGGGCACATGTTAGCACAATTACATGTAACCAGTCCTGAATCATTCTCACCTATTACCGATTTTCATTTCAGAATCTTGAAAAGACGCTTGCAATGGCTCCAGGAAGGCTGAAAAACGCCGAACAGACCTTCCTCTTTTTTAAAAACCTGCTCCTACTTTGTGCAGTAGGACACAAATCCGGATTGACATATAGTTTGAGTGATGAGGTTGGCACATAAATTGGCAGGATCCGAGCGAAAATGACTTGAAAGGGCCAATTGTATAAGAAATCTGCTCGATAAGTACTTAGGTTTAGGCTAGCTGGAATATAGTACTCATTTTCAAAGGGGAAGCGCAATTACACGAGGAAAAAAAGACAGAGAGACAAAGAGCACTCACTAACAACTGATATTTGATTGCCGTTACATGTGCATATACATGTGCACATACATATGCATATACATGGAGACACGTGATTGTGATGAGTATAAAGGCAAGACAATAATGACTGGTTTCGATCAGTGAAAGAAAATAATAAACTTTAAACGATAGAAACAACAAAACATTTTAAGGAACTCACCCATGCGTGATGGGTGAGGAATACTAGTCTATGACGAAACATGAACACAAAGGAAAGGATAGACAATCAAACAAAACCTCTCAGATAGATAATTTTAGCGTCAGACAAAAATATGGAGGGTCCACTCACGCATTTGTCACAAGCTTGATGATGTCATCTGCTTATCCCATAAGTTCACAATATTTCGCATAACTTGAAGAGACTTGCATCAAAGCATTACGTACAAGTTGTACTGTCCACGCCTTGCAAGCTCTCGAGGTTATGTGGCATGACGAACAGAGTTAAACGCCCTGGCAGCATAACTAAACATATGAACAGGTTCACTGAGTGCATTTCCAATGTGGTGTATCAGTTTCTATTAAGTTGTGCATTTGTGTACATTGCCAAACTGGCAGGTGTTCCAGTTAAAGGGTGAAGGAACATGAGTATTATGTACGTAAAATGACTAGTGCTTTTCTGACTGAACTTTGCAGGCGTTGCGGCTGCTCTGCTGACTTTCGCAGCACACAGCTTTAAGATGGCGAAGCATAAATTAGAGCGTGAGATTGACGACGCTTTCTCCATTCACGAAGCAGGTGACAAATGCGTGAGCGGACCTTTTATATTACAAGGCCAGCTTTTTCAATGCAGCTGAGCTCGAGGTTTAGGCGAGTGTTGTGCTTCTCAAACTTACGTCCGAAAATTACGACATCATTAAGGTAACACGTGCATATATGCCACTTTAAACGACGCGATATAGAGTCCATAAATCTTTCGAATGTCGCAGGAGCATTACATAATCCCAATGGCATAACGTTGAACTCGTAAAGTCCGTCGGTCGTAACGAATGCCGTCTTTTCTTTGTCAGCTTTGTGCATCGGAATTTGCCAGTAACCTGATCTCAGGTCGACAGATGAAAAGTAGGACGCGGAATGCAGACAGTCTAGAGCGTCATCGATGCGTGGCAGTGGATAGACGTCTTTCTTGGTAACGGAATTTAGTCGGCGGTAGTCAACGCAAAATCTCCACGTACCATCCTCCTTCCTCACTAGAATGACGGGAGAAGCCCACGGACTTGCCGATTCCTGTATTATTCCCTTTTCCAGCATTTTTTGGACTTGCTCGTTGATGATCTTCTGCTCCAATGGTGCCACTCGGTAAGGTTTCTGCCTAATGGGATGCGCCGACTCAGTGTGGATCTGATGACGAATCCGGGACGCTGGGATTAAGGGCCTTTGGCTGTATTTAGAAAAATCTAACACGTTCTAGTGCTTAGATAGAACGCCGAGCAGTGTATGGCGTTCGCTTTGGTCAAATGACTTGCTGACCATTTGTAGCAATTGGGCATCTTCTGAACCTTCTAAGCCTAGATGTTCATTTTGGTTGGTAGCATCAACAAGCGCAACCAGCGTCGTACATGACTCGGGTCTAAATACTGCAAGTTTCATGCCGCCTTGCAGAATTGCAGGCTCCATGGAACTGTTCATTGTCCACACACCTGCCCGTCCATCAACGACTGACACTATACAATGGGGAATGAGAATGTTCTTTTTTTAGGCATGCCAAGGAAATCAGTTCGAGCGTGGCGTCAAACGTGCCACAGTTGTTACTGGAACATGTCACGGGAACACACACAGCAGAAAATGCAGGAACGACTGTATCCCCGGAGACAAAAAAGATGCATTCCTCCGCACAGGAATTTTCCAAGAGCGCCGTTGGGAAAGTACCATGTATAGAAAGATGCCCACTTCTGCAGTCTA
This sequence comes from Rhipicephalus microplus, assembly GCF_043290135.1. Lineage (NCBI taxonomy): Eukaryota > Metazoa > Arthropoda > Arachnida > Ixodida > Ixodidae > Rhipicephalus > Rhipicephalus microplus. Next base: position 49,277,999 of record NC_134710.1, on the reverse strand, counting down.
CAGTTGCCCCACACTCACACAAGAAGTGAATACCCAAGATAACGTCATGTGTAGACCGCGGAATAACCGAAAACTCTGTGCAAAACACCTTGCCACACAGCGAGACGTCCACAGTACAATATCCCACTGGACACAACGCGTTACCACTTACACCACGAAATGTCACCCCACGGTTCAGGCAAAACATCAGTTTTGGTCCAAGCAGGTTCTTAAAATTTACACTCATCACCGAGATTGTAGCGCCTGTATCCACAAGTGCCATAGTAGCCACTCCATCGACAACTACATGAACTTTGTTCTTCAACATAAACGCTGGCGGGGGTATATCTGTAGGTAGCACCTGTGATCTCGCGGCCTCACCCCCACTGGCCGCACCGACTAGTTTTCCGGCGGCGGTGTACGTGCGCGTCGCCGTGGCGACGGCGATCGTGGAGCACGGGGAGCTGGTGGTGGCGTCAAACTTCAATCAGAGGCCGGCGAGGGGTAGCGTGACCCGGTAGGTGCGCGTGGTTTCCGTGACGTGGAGAGCGGATGGTCGAAAGGTGGGCGAGACCTGTGCCAAGACTGTCGCTGATATGGGCGGTGGCCACAAAAACGTACAATATGACCCGGGACGCCACAGTTGTAGCATACCGGAATTGGTCGAGGGGCACGTGGCTGCTCAGAGTAACGACTCCTCTCGGAAGGCATGGGATAGTGGTGCCGCCCTTCAGGGGCACTGTAGGCAGGCGATGTTGGGTAAACAGGCGGGCGAAAACTTCGTTCGTTGTTGGGAGTTGGTTGACGGGGGAATCCAGCCTGCCGTGTGCCTTGATATTCATAAGCGTCTGCTGCGTTGATCGATGGTTGCCATGGTGGAATAGAAACAGGAGTCCGCACACGTTTTGGTTCGTTTACGTACACATCCTGAAAATTGCTGGGGTGATGATAGGTCTGCTGACATCGAAGCGGCTCTTCTCTGACAATCTGCCTTATGGTCAAAGCAAGGTCGTTAGGCGGCACTGTTTCAACACTAGCCACAGAGGGGACGTTAGACAGGCGGCCAAATTTTGGAGAAATTCGTCTCATCTTCAGGGATTCAAAGGTACGACAGTGCTTCATCACGTCGGACACGGAGTTCAAGCAGTCTTTCCCAATTAAGAAATTGTACACGTCTTCGGCTATACCCTTGAGAACGTGTTCCACCTGGTGTTCTTCCGACATACTCCCATTCACGATCTTGCACAGCTTCAATATTTCTTCAATGTATGTCGTACATGTTTCTCCCGGAAGCTGTGCCCTCTGAGACAATGTCTGCTCCGTGCGTTTCTTCTTTGCGTCTGAATCACCGGAGCACTTCTGCACTTCTTCAACAAAACGTTCCCAAGTCGTGAACATGCCCTCGCGTTTCTCGTACCACATGAGAGCGGTGTCAGTTAACGAGAATACAACATGATTGAGCTGTTCGTTTGAGTCCCATCTCTTGCTTCTGCTCACCCGCTTGTAGTTCTTAAGCCACACGTCGACGTCTTCTCCTGATGTCCCGCCGAAGTTTGGTGGCACTCTTTAGTACGGCACGGAACCCATCGGAGTTGGCCTCGAAGCGTTTTATGGCTGCTCTTGGGCCATTACGATCGGCGAAGGTGGAAGTCTGGCGAGGCGGCGGCTGCGACGAAGTCCTGGTAGTGAAGCTCCCGTTTTTGGGTTCGTCCTACCCAGCACCTCCACCAAATTGTTACACAAGGCAAGGTAACTTAATGAGGGTTTTTAATGGGCGCTGACTCCGCGATCACAGTATAATGATGATGATCTCCACCGCCATGGCTCGTACCCACTCAGAGAGATTGCAGTGAAGGCAACGTCGTCTTCATTCTCTACCCGCCCTTCCCTTGTTTTTCCTGGTAGTTATACTTCTTATCAATATTTTTGTCTGATGCTAAAAATATGTATCTTAAATGTTTTGTTTGAATGTCAATCCTTATTCTTTATGTTTATGTTTTGTCATAGACTAGTGTTTCTCACTGATCACGTATGCGTGTGTTGCTTAAAATGTTTTTACCGTTGTTTTTTTGTTTTCAGTTTGTTATTTTCTTTCACTGATTGAAACAAGACTTGTTATCTTGTCTTTATACTCGTCACAATCACGGGTCTTCCTTTTTTTTGGTGGCACATCTATAGGCACAGGTGATGGCAATATAAGATCAGTTCTTAGCCAGCGATCTTCGTCCCTCTGTCTGTTTTTTCTTGTGTCGTTGCACTGCCCTTTTCAAAATGAGTACTGTGAACCAGCTAGCTTAGGCCAAACTACTTCTCGAAACAAGTTACCTACATCTGAGTGGAAAAAAAACGTGGTGGAAGTAATTGCTGAATGGTCGAGGAATTTTTTTGAAGTCTTTTACAGTAGTTTCCTCAACTAATATTTCTTTGACAGGTCCCTTGTTTTCGCTCAAGTACCCCTAAAACGTTTCCAGTGCATTTTTCATGAAGCCAAGAAGTAGTGTTTTGAAGTAGTAGTCTTTTAAAATGTAGACAGCTGATGATAGCTTGCTTCTTATTTCACTGATAAGTGGCAGCGGGGCTTGCTTCTGTTTGCTCCTTTTAATTTGGTGTTTTACCTGTAGTATATAACTGGTCATCCTCGGCGTTTGTTTGTGAATTTTTTTGTTAGGCACTTAACATTTACACAGTGATGACACATTTTTAAGAACACTTCCCAGAGCGTGAATACGTCGTTCCAATATGCTTGCATCATCGACTATAGCATAATGTTTAAGCAATGTGTCCTAGTGTGTTTACTTATAAGACGCTTAAATATATTCAAGGTAAGAGTAACAAGCTTGTGATCGGAGATACCTCTCCTAACTGTAACAACACATTCCGAAAAGTACCGCTTTAGAAATAGCAGGTAAAGAACACTACTCGAACACTGCTGATGGGTTCAATAACCGTTTCAATTAACTTATGTTCTAGCATAACTTCAAAGATAATATAAGTATTTTTGTGAGTCTTAGAGCTAACCTGAAGACATTCCCAGTCAATACTAGGCAGATTCAAACCCCTCTAAGGAAAATTTTCTAATGTTGAAAAGGAGACTTGTCTTTTTTTAGCCGGATTATGTAATCGAGTGCTGCGTCTGGTGGTCTGTAACACGTGAATAATACAAACTAATGCCCCCAGCATGACAAGTCAATGCATAAGCACCCGATGTCAGAGTTTTCATAAATAACTGTAGCTTCTATTGGTTACTTTGTTAGGGCAGCAATACCTACGCCCCTGCGTTCTCTATCTCTACGGAATATTTTGTAGTATGGTGGAAATACTAGGTCATCTGTAACTTGATTATGTAACCATGTCTCTGTAATGATAGTAAAAAGATGGTCATGTAGAAGCAACTGAATTGCAAGTGTATCTGCCTTATTGATAATGCTGCGGGTGCTTATGCTAGCGATACGCAACTGTGTCATTTTTCGTAGTGAACGTGCATGTGCAAAACTATTTGCACAATCTGTGCAAGAAAAAAATATATTTACGGCTTTGAACTTTGCTAGCTTGCCTACCTATGTCTGCACATGTGCATGACTTCTTGTTACGGGGTGGTTCCCTCTTCCGGCCTTGTTTTTAAATAGGCAGTTTATCATTTTTTTCTTCATACCAGACATAATCAACGCCGTTGAAGTACATCTTGTCGAAGGAAGAGGTAACCTCTTCGTGTTATTTCAATTCAATCCTGAGGCTCATTAGGCCATCTTTTGGGAAAACTGTCACCTTCTTTATTATGACTGAACCGCTTGCGAGAAGATTGACTCACTCGATTTTTGTGGCGCACATACCAGTTTATAATGCGCAGTGATGACAGCGTGGGACGCCCACAAGCTGTGCCGCTCAGGTGCTTCAGCACTGATAATTCTTCGGATGCTGTCTGATGCATACAATGTGCCCTGCATATGCACTGAATAACTGCCCGGCTGAATTTGTTAGCAGGTACCGTTAGCTAGGCATACATATTAACAACGACCTCTCTTGAAAGCAGCAAATACAATACATAACATTAAAAGCTCACCGCTCATTAGCATATTTGAAAACACACATTTTCGCTTGCACATGTCCAATTAAACTACTGCTTTCTATAACGTACACCCATCCCAAACTGGTATACTTCTTATTCACCTGGGATTCTCATCAAGCCACATTAATTAACAATTACTAAATCATTACTAAATCACACTGTTGATTTCATTATTGATAACCATCATCGCGCTGCTAGTGGTAAAATAATGAAGAGTAAAGAGTACGCTGAGTATCCCATTACTATCTGATCGTAGAAAAGAATCACGCATTTCATCATTGCATAACTATATTTCAACGATGTTTCCTTCGCTCCCTTTATATTCGCTTGCTACCGTACAATTCAGCTAGCCATGACCACATGCATAAGGTCAACGTACCTCGTCACAACACCTTTGTAGATTCACACTCATTTCTTCCTAAGACCTAAACAGATTGAAATATTCTACATGCATCATAAGCAACCATCAGCCACTTCCCTAGTTTTAAGAGTGCACTAAAAACTTGCTATCGTAAATTGTTATAACTAATCTAACTATAATCGACTGTTGACTGTATTCTTTCTCTTTCAAGTTCAGTTGTCATTAGTTAGGTGTACTTCTTGCATGCAGCATTTACCATTATATTTATCTTCATGGTAATGTGCTTACATATTCCTGTATTTTGCTGTTCAACTCTATTTCCGCCCCTCCCCTCTACAATGCACTAATGTACCCTGAGAGTCTCAGAAATGAATGAACTATACAATCATCATCATCATCATAATCAATTCGGTCGGGCCCTTGCTTCTGCCACTTTATACCCGCAAACTTTCTAATATCATCTGCCTACCTAACTTTGTGTCTCCCCATCACCGGCTTGCCTTCTCTTGAAAACCAGTCAGTTAAGCAGCGTTTACCCTGCTTACGCGCTACGTTCCCGGCCTTGTTCATTTCTTCTTTTTGATTTCAACTATATTGTCACGGGGTCGTGACGTGGCCGTAGACAGGAAACTTCTTGTTGGGATTGAACTGTTTATTTGGGCGAACCTGTGCCTGGTGAACGGAAAGTCCAATTACAGCAGCAGTCTCGCACAGATTGCAGTCTCGACTGATAGCGGCGAACGGAGCGTCGGCCTTCGATCAACAACTGACAAGCGGCGAAGCGCGTCGGCATTTATACTCTTGCCGTCGAATGTTCCAGCGTTATCGCTGGCGGTGGCGTAGGTTCCAGAACAATCTGTACCGTTCGCACAGTGGGCGTGATCTTATCGAAATGATCTACTACAGTCCGGAACCTTCTCGAAAGCTGCAGGCGCGGTTCGCGCTGAGAATCGTGTGATGTTTTGGGACGATAACAGAAACTTGGGAAATGGAACGTGGCATTGCCCCCCTCTGAAAAAAGGCATCGTCCCGATGCTTTAACTAAATAAGAAAGTACAATAATAATGCAAGAAAGTACAATGAATAAATTACGATACAACAATAATACAAAAAAACAGTGTTTCAGTTTGTTAACGCGCATGAAACGGCTTGAGGCGCGCGACATGGACGACTTCAGGTCGCGATCGGCGTCGTTGAGAGTTCGTGGTGCCGTCGGGGACAACCTCGTAATCAAGTGGGCCGAGACGTCGAACCACCCTGTACGGTCCGAAGTACCGTCGCAGAAGCTTTTCACTTAGTTCACGTCGGCGTATCGGCGTCCACACCCAAACACGTTCACCGGGCTGGTATTTCACGAAGCGTCGTCGAAGGTTGTAACGGTGGCTGTCGGTCATCTGTTGGTTCTTGATACGGAGACGCGCAAGTTGTCGGGCTTCTTCGGCGCGTTGAAGGTACTCGCTCACATCGAGGTTTTCTTCGTCGGTGACGTTGGGTAACATGGCATCGAGCGTCGTTGCCGGGTTCCTTCCGTAGACCAATTTGTATGGAGATATCTGCGTCGTCTCCTGCACCGCCGTGTTGTATGCGAAGGTCACATACGGAAGAATGGCGTCCCACGTCTTGTGTTCGACATCGACGTGTATTGACAGCATGTCGGCGATCGTCTTGTTAAGCCGCTCGGTGAGGCCGTTGGTCTGTGGGTGGTACGCTGTCGTCTGGCGGTGGTTTGTTTGGGTGTATGCCAAGATCGCTTGAGTTAAGTCGGCAGTGAATGCGTTCCTCTGTCGGTGATAAGGACCTCCGGGGCGCCGTGACGTAGGACGATATGTTCGACGAAGAACTTAGCTACCTCGGATGCACTGCCTTTTGGCAGGGCTTTTGTCTCGGCGTAGCGGGTGAGGTAGTCGGTAGATACCACGATCCAATTGTTTCCGAAAGCCGACGTCGAGAACGGCCCCAGTAGGTCCATACCAATCTGCTGGAAAGGTCGGCAAGGTGGATCAATTGGCTGCAGAAGTCCCGCTGGCCTTGTCGGCGGTGTCTTGCGTCGCTGACAGTTTCGGCAAGTCCTCACATAACGAGTGACGTCGGTGGTAAGACGTGGCCAGTAGTACCTTTCTTGTATCCTCGCGAGCGTGCGAGAAACACCGAGGTGCCCTGCAGTCGGATCGTCTGCAGGGCCTGCAGGAGTTCTGGTCGCAGAGCTGAAGGCACCACAAGGAGGTGCTTAGCTCAAAGCGGTGAAAAGTTTTTCTTTTGTAGAAGACCGTTTCGTAGAAAGAACGACGCAAGTGCGCGCTTGAATACCTTCGGGATTTCGGTGGTCCTGCCTTCGAGGTATTCTATTAGGGCCTTAAGTTCCGGGTCGGCCCGCTGTCGTTCAGCGAAGTCGTCGGTAGTTATCGTTCCCAAGAAGTAGTCGTCCTCCGGGTCATCGGGTAGCGGTTGGTCGACAGGCGCACGAGAGAGACAGTCGGCGTCGGAGTGTTTTTTGCCGGACTTGTAAATGACAGTAATGTCATATTCTTGAAGTCTCAGGCTCCATCGTGCGAGGCGACCTGAAGGGTCCTTCAAGGTGGCTAGCCAACACAAGGCGTGGTGGTCGCTCACAACTTTGAAGGGCCTGCCGTAGAGCTAGGGGCGAAATTTCGATGTAGCCCAGATGATGGCGAGGCACTCCTTTTCTGTTGTGGAATAATTTGCTTCTGCTTTGGATAGCGATCGGCTGGCGTAACTAATAACCCGTTCAAGTCCGTCAGCCTTCTGCAAAAGAACGGCGCCAAGACCTACGCTGCTTGCGTCACTATGTATTTCTGTCTCGGCGAATTCGTCGAAATGGGCAAGTAACGAAGGCGTCTGGAGATGATGTTTAAGCTCCTGGAAAGCGTGTTCCTGTGGCATTTCCCACTTGAACTCCACGTCGGCCTTGGTAAGGTTAGTGAGAGGATCGGCGATGCGGGCGAAGTTTTTCACGAACCGCCCATAATAGGCGCACAGGCCCAGAAATCGGCGCACGGCTTTCTTGTCAGTGGGCGGCGGGAAGTCGGCGATGGCGGCTGTTTTCCGTGGATCGGGACGAACTCCAGACTTGCTGATAACGTGCCCCAGAAACAAGAGCTCCTCATACGCAAATCGGCACTTTTCTTGCTTCAGTGCGAGTCCGGAAGTCTTGATGGCTTGAAGTACAGCTTCAAGGCGCCGAAGATGCTCGTCGAAACTTGAGGAAAACACGACGACGTCGTCCAAGTACACAAGGCAAGTCTGCCACTTCAATCCTGCCAGTACTGTATCCATAACGCGTTGAAAAGTTGCAGGCGCTGAGCAAAGGCCGAATGGCATCACCTTAAACTCGAAGAGGCCGTCTGGTGTTATAAACGCCGTCTTCTCTCGGTCTCTTTCGTCGACTTCGATTTGCCAATAGCCAGTCTTGAGGTCCATTGACGAAAAGTACTTGGCGTTATGGAGCCGATCAAGTGCGTCGTCTATTCGTGGGAGAGGATACACGTCCTTTCTTGTGATTTTGTTCAGGCGGCGATAATCGACGCAGAAACGTAGGGTCCCATCTTTTTTCTTCACTAACACCACGGGGGATGCCCATGGACTCTTGGACGGCTGGATAATGTCATCCCGCAGCATTTCATCAACTTGTCTCTTCATGGCCTCACGTTCTCGCGTCGAAATCCTGTACAGACTCTGACGGAGTGGTCTGGCATTTTCTTCGGTTATGATGCGTTGTTTCGTGATTGGGGTCTGCCGAATTTTCGATGACGACGAAGAGCAATCTTCGTATTGCAGGAGCAGGGCGTTGAGCTGTTTTAGCTTATCGTTCGTAAGTCTGGGATTGACGTCGAAAGCAATGGGAGGGGCTTGGTTCCTCTGAGCAGGTTCCGCAGAATCGGCGAGGGCGAAAGCACTGGTGGCTTCGACAATTTCTTCGATGTATGCGACCGTTGTTCCTTTGTCCACGTGTTTGTACTCATTGCTGAAATTCGCGAGCATAACCGTTGCTTTGCCTCCCCGCAGCTCTGCAATTCCTCTTGCGACGCAAATATTTCGGGTGACCAACAGATGCTGACTGCCTTCAACGACGCCTTCCAAATCAGGTGATTTAGGAGCGCCGACTGAAATAATGACGCTTGAGCGAGGCGGAATGGTGACTTGTTCTTCCAGCACATTCAAGGCATGGTGTCCTGACGGCGTGCGCGGCGGTAGTGCTTCTTCCGTGGATAACGTTATCGACTTTGTTTTCAGGTTGATGGCAGCACCATGGAGGCATAAGGAGTCCATGCCAAGGATGACATCTCTCGAGCAACGCTGTAGGACTACGAAGTGGTTAGGATAAATACGGCCGTTAATGGTGACCTGCTGTGCAGATTCCTGCAGGCGTTACGAGATGACCTCCGGCTGGGCGGATTTCAGGGCCTTTCCAAGCTGTTCTAACTTTCTTTAACTTCGCGGCGAACGACCCACTGATAACAGAATAGTCGGCTCAAGTATCGACGAGAGCGGTCACACTGTGGCCGTCGATAAGAACGTCGAGGTCGCTAGTTCGCCGTCTCGCATTACAGTTAGGGCGTGGCGTCGGGTCACGGCTGCGTCGGCTTGTTCCGCTTCTTCCATGTTGCGTCGTCAGGCCACCTTCGGTAAGTGAGCTTTCGCCGTCAGGGCTTTGCTTGGTTGGCGTTGTGTTCGAAAAGCTCCGTCGCGGCGTCGTCGTCGTCGGAGGATCTTCGGTAGTTCGTCGCACAGCAACCGCACCTCCACCGGTTGCTGCCCTTAGTTTCCCGGATACGGGCTAGGAGACCGGCCCCGCGTTGGGCCAGAGTACTGCCGGTGGTGCGGTGACGTGCGGCGGCTTGGCGACGGCGAACGTGAAGGGCTTCGTGGTGTCCACCGAGTTCCTGTCAGGTAGTCGGCGATGTCACGTGGTTGTTTTCCTGGCTGTGGACGCGGTGCATTGATGGCGAAGCCACGCAGTCCCATCTGTCGGTACTGGCAACGGCGGTATGTGTGTCCGGCCTCGCCGCAGTGGTAGCAGAGTGGGCGATGGTCAGGGGTGCGCCAGACGTCAGTCTTCCTCGGTGCACTGCGCTGGGCCGCTGGCGAACGGTATGACGTCGGTGGGGGTGGTGGCGGCGGTGGCGTCTGTCGACGGAACTGCGATCGGGCGGTGTTCTGGCGTGGACGGGGAGGAGCGTTGTGGCGCAGTGCAGTGGCGTAGCTCATAGCTACCTGCTCGGGCAGCGGTGCGTGGGGAATTCGAAGCGATTGCCGAACTTCTTCTCGCACAATGTCGGCGATTGAATCCACTTGAGGCTGCGCCGAAGGCAACAGCTTGCGCAGCTCTTTCCGCACGATCGCTCGGATCGTTTCACGCAGGTCTTCGGAGTCACTGGCTTGAGCAGCAGCGCAATCTGGAGTCAGGCGGCATTTATACTGTCTGGTGCGCATGTCCAGGGTCTTTTCGATAGTGGTCGCTTCGGTTACAAATTCTTGGACGGTTTTCGGTGGGTTTCTCATCAGTCCCGCGAAAAGCTCCTGTTTGACCCCTCGCATGAGGAAACGAACTTTTTTCTCCTCAGGCATGTCTGGGTCAGCGTGATGGAATAGTCGGGTCATTTCTTCACTGAAAATGGCGACATTTTCATTTGGTAGCTGAACCCGGGTCTCTAATAAAGCAGCGGCCCTCTCTTTGCGAGCGACGCTCGCGAACGTTTGCAAGAATGCGCCGCAGAAAACATCCCACGTTCGGAGCGTGGACTCCCGATTTTCGAGCCAGGTCCTTGCGGTGTCTTCCAAATAGAAAAACACACGACGCAGCTTTTCGTCATGGTCCCAGTGGTTGAGGGCGGCCACGCGGTCGTATGTTTCTAGCCAGGACTCCGGGTCTTCAAATGATGACCCGTGGAAAATTGGTGGTTCCCTGGGTTGATGCATGACCATCGTGGGCTGGGACGCTGCGGTTGTCATTGTCGCTGCAGTCGCGGTCATGGCCTTGGTCTTCCGCGCCTTGTCTTGTAGAAGCCCGTACTCCGGAGGTAGCCCTTGCTGTCGGCGGCTTGTTCGCTGCTCCTGGTTGGCGTCGGTGTCTTCTCCGCGACGTGGGCTGGGTTCAAGGCTTGACGGGGGCGTCCGGTACATGAACGAAGCAGCACCTCCACCAGATGTCACGGGGTCGTGACGTGGCCGAAGACAGGAAACTTCTTGTTGGGATTGAACTGTTTATTTGGGCGAACCTGTGCCCGGTGAACGGAAAGTCCAATTACAGCAGCAGTCTTGCATGGATTGCAGCCTCGGACTGATAGCGGCGAACGGAGCGTCGGCCTTCGATCAACAACTGACAAGCGGCGAAGCGCGTCGGCATTTATACTCTTGCCGTCGAATGTTTTAGCGTTATCGCTGGTGGTGGCGTAGGTTCCAGAACAATCTGTACCGTTCGCACAGTGGACGTGATCCTATTGAAATGATATACTACAGTCCGGAACCTTCTCGAAAGCTGCAGGCGCGGTTTGCGCTGAGAATCGTGTGATGTTTTGGGACGATAACAGAAACTTGGGAAATGGAACGTGGCAATATTATCCTTAACCCTGGTTTGTTCCCTTGCCTACTCTGCTCTCATCTTGTCTCTCAAGGTTAAACCTATTAGTTTTCTTTACATCGCTCGCTGCGTCGTCTTCAATTTAAGCTGAGCCCTCTTTGTGAGCCTCCAGGTTACTGCCCCGTGGCTAAGCAGCGCAGAAATACAGCTGTTTTATACCTTCCTCTTGATGGATATGGTCAATCGACCAGATCTATGAATGCTTGCCAAAAATGTTCCACCACATTCTTATTCTTCTAGTTACTTATATCTTGTGATTTCACTCCACGGTTACTACCTGTTTTAAGTAGACGTACTCGTTTTTGTTTACTTCAAGTGCACCGCTACCTATCTCGAAGCGCTGTTCTCTTGCGAGGATATTGTAGATTAGTTTATTTTTCTGCAGAATAATTTTAAGACCTATTTGTCTAATTCAGTAACCATGAAATGCAATTCGCTCACTGAGTTACACAGCAATGCAATGTCATCGGTGAAACACACTTCCTAAGGTACTTTCCATGAACTCTTATCGCCAACTCTTTCAATTCGAGGCCACTGAAAACCTCCTGTAAGCGCGTGGTAAATACCATTGGCGAAATCGTTTCCCCTAGTCTTCCACCTTCGTTATTGGTATTCTTTTGCTTTCTTTATGGAGCACTATGGTGGCAGTGGATCATATGTAGATTTCTTGCAGTATGTTTATATTTGTTTCGTCGACAACCTCATTGCATAGTGTCTCATTTGACTGATATGTGGAGTTTAACAACCCATATAAACCTTATGAATATGACATGCACCATAGTGGAGGGCCCCATAAATTTTGGCAACCTGGGGATCTTTCTTGTGTACAAAATTCTGAGCTCATGGGCCTACAGCATTTTCGCCTCTGTCGAAAATGCAGCTGCCGCAGCAGGCATTCGATCTTATGATCTGCGCGTCAGCAACCAAGTACCTTACCCACTATAGACCACCGCGTAGGGTGTTCTGCATGACTGCAGATATCTACACTGAATCAAATGCCTTCTTGTAATATATGAAGGCTATGTATAGTAGTTGCCTGTATTCTGAGCATTTCTCTATCACTAATTGATAGTATGAACGTGGTCGATGGTTGAGTAGCCTGTTAAAAATCCTGTTTGTTCCTTTGGTTGAATAGGTTCTATTGTTGTCTTAATTCTGTTAGAAGTTACATTTGTAAGTAGCATGTTAAACGACGGAGAGCAAGCTGATGGAGTGGTAATTCTTCAAGTCGTCATCCCAATTTTTTATAAATTGAGATGATGTTAGCATTCTTCTAAGGCTCTGGTGCCCTCGCCGTCAGGAGACATTTCGTTAACAGGGTGGCTAGTTCTTTTAGTGCAGTATATCCTCCGTTTTTTATCAGATCTGATGTTAGCAGATCCTCATCAGCCGCTTTACCCAGTTGCATACCCTCCAAGATTTTCCTGATTTCTTCTGTCATTACTGAATAAATGTCCAGTTTAATTTCCCTTTGTGTCTCATCATCATCATCATCATCATCATCATCATCGTCGTCGTCGTCGTCGTCAGCCTGACTTGACCCACTGCAAGGAAAAGGCCTCTCGTATTTTCACCCAATCAACGCGGTCTTGCGCTTTCTGCTGGCACGTCATACTTGCGAACTTTTTAACCTAATCGGCTCACTTGTCTTTTTTTCTCACCTTCGTGCGTTTGACTTCTCCGGGAATCCAGTCAGTTACCCCTAATTACCGGTGGTTATACTGCTGGCGTGCTACGTGCCCGGTTCATGTCCTTTTCTTCTTCTTGATTTCAACTATGACTTCTTCAACCGCAGTTTTTTCCCTGACCCAGTATGCTCTCTTCTGGTCTGTTAACTTTACATCCATACATCGCTTGCTGTGCCGTCCTGAATTTAGGCTAAACCCTCTATGTAAGCCTCCAAGTTTCTGCTCCGTAAGTAAGTCCCGGAAAGATAGAGCTGTTATATACCTAGCTCTTAAGGGTTAGTGGCAGATTACCATTCATGATTTCAGAATGCTTGCCGTATATGATCCAGCTCATCCTTATTTTTCTGCAGAAGACCAACTTGCTTGCGTCTCACAGTTTCGCAAGCTGCATAGTTGCTTCATCAGTGACCTGAGGGGGCCTCATGCACTGCGAATCACTTGTTTGTTAAGAATTACGAGAGTGCCTGTCGCTTGGCTCGCCGAAGTATACCTCTGGCGGACATGCCGCTTCTTGTTTACCTCCACCTTTTCTTTGTCACCATAGTCGCCGCTTTTTTTTCCTTTCTGTCATACACCTTCTCCTACACTATCACCTCCGTGAGCTGAAAGCCTGCAACTGCAGTCGCATCTCACACCCCTGTTCACAGTGAGGCTGTAGGGCCACGCAGGATTTGGCCAGCCTGCGGCGCCGAAAAGGAAAACAGCCGTTTAGCACGTGATTTGCGAGCCACGAGAAATTCAGAACGGCCTAACTCCTGCCCTGACTGGACGCTACAGCCGCGACTCCCCCTACGCCTGCGCCTCGAATAAAAGCTCAGACCACGGCACGGCCTCAACGCCGTCATCTCGTCTCGCATTCCTCAACATATGGTGACCCCGGATCAACGGACAAGCGAGTAGCGCTGCACCACTGCCTCTGAACATCGCGGTCATGTTCCAGCCAGCTTAAGTCTCAGAGCCGCACTTTGACCCATCTCTACTGATCCAGACGTGAAGGACTTGGTGATCTGAAGGACGCGCCCTTCAACGAGCCATCGGCTGCCATATTCCCGCGACTCTGCCCACCAGTGTTGCAGTTCAAAACGATTTGCCCTAAGGTATGGTTTATGCAGCTCGACGCCGTTCTTGAAGTGAATTGCGTCACAGACCAGCCGCGGATGCACGTCATTCTTCTCGAAGCTCTTCCGGTAGTGCTGCGTCATCTCGCTGCAACTTCAAGCTCCAGCCAGGAGTCATACGATGACCTCTAGCTGCTTGGCGGTGCTTGCCTGCTATGGCCTCATCTACCGCCCGCTTCCATTGACCCGTGACATCCAGGTTTCCCCTGCGTCGCAGCATGTAGTACTGCCCGGCCCGAAGCTCTCCGCTGACCACGACCTAGCTTGCCCGGCTACGTCTCCTACAACCTCTCGTCTTGCCACTAGCGACGGGAGTCCCTCATATTACTGCCCATCCGCCGAGGTTCAGAATATTCGTGCTGTATGCGACCAGTCAGCCACGATATCTGACAAGGTTCTTCAAGACATTCCTGCCACCAATGATCAGACCGCTGCGATGTGCGTTTTCTCTAAGTCCTCAGCCGACTTTCCTTCAGGCACTCTCGCCACCTGCACGTCTTCTCCGACCTCCACAGGCTACGACTTCTCGGACATGTCAGGCTCCACGACGGCAACATCGCCGCACGCCCCGGAGTTTGCCAAGACTACGGACATCCTCACGTCCGCTATTCACCTCCCGGTCGCGGAACTTTCTCCGTTTACGATTTCCGAAGGCGACTCTCTACCAACACCAACACTCTGCGCATCCTGCCAGCATTCACCAGCATCACCCTCGCACTCTCCCGCAGCCGAAGTTAAAGCCACCAGCCATCAACCACGGCCAAACATCCGAGACGCTGCGACATGACCGACGCTCCTGACGACGACGTGCCTCGTCCGCCTAAGGCACAGCAGACCACGCATGTCAAGCCTTCCGTAGAGGCAAACATCTTCTATACTTACCTGCGCACGAACCCGCTTGCGCCGACTACTGAATTGAGCTTCCCCCAGGTCTAGGTGCGCCCACTGAGCCTCCTTCAAAGTCCACACCTGCTGGATACCGTAATACGCCTCCTACCAAGTTTTTGACGGAAACCGTGGAATAGCAGGCATGTAACTGGAATGTAGGCATGCCCTTTTACAAGCCGCAGACGTCATTCACTTCTACCCGACTTGTGCAATGCTACTTGACCACTGCCAACGTAAGCGACCAAGTCCACTCATACTCGGATACCACTCAAGTCATGACACCTGCGTGTCGACCTCGGCGTCAGCGCAGTGCATGCCCGCGAAAGCACCATCAAAAGCGTTGCTTATCGATGGGTGGTCTGCAAGACTTCACTGCACCATTTGTCAATGTTTCGTGCGCAGAGGCCACATCATCTTTTTTGAACCCGCCCTCATCTCACCCGGAAAGCACCTCTACCTGCAATACCCACTCCCTACAACACGTGCGCTCCCGGCTGGCCCCAGCTGGTCATCCTGTTAGCCGCTTGTGTGCGACCACAGCGACCCGACGCTTACTTCTTCGTCCACTGCACAACACCCAGTGTGACCACCAGAGACCCACTGATTCCCGATGGTCACCTCAAGGTGGCGACTTGGACTTTCTCACGGACAATCCACAGACTGTCACTCACGTACATAGTATCTGTCTTTTTTGCTCTTCATTTTGTACATATGCCCAAAATAGCGCAAAGTGCTATTTAGGCATATGTGCAAAAAGCATATGTACATATGTACATAGGCTCCCCCTTAGCGCAAAGCGCTAGGGGGGTGCCTATGTAGCGCAACGCCAGCTGGCTGCGCCGAGATAGAAGAGAGCCGCATGGCACGTGATGCGCGAGCCACGAAGAATTCAGAACGCCCTCGCTCTTGGCCTGGCTGGACGCTGCAGTGGAGACTTCAGCTATGCCTGCGTCTCAAATAAGTGCTGAGACCACGGCACGGCCTCATCACCGTCATCTCGTCTCCCATTCTTCAACAAGGCCTTCGGCCATCGGCCGTTTGGCAAGCGACTCTCCTACTTCCTGTCCTTTTGGAGGATCACGCTCTGGACATTCGACACACTGTGTTCGACAGCAAGGGCTAAACAATCCGGCGGCTGGTCCAATTTGGTGCTTTACTTGACAGTTATTTTTCAAACTCTGAGTACGCTTTGCACGCGACATGGACAAAAGCGACGAAGAAAGGTCGTGAGGTAGATGCTTGTTTGTTCTTGGACTGTTCGAATGTACAACGCCTTGTTTTAGATGACACTGCGGTGAGTGTCAGGAAAGCCTTAGGAAAGGTTTTCCTACAAAAACATCACACTCTCGAATATCGATATATGCGGGCGTGCAGTAGATTATATCTAGAACAATGACGCTTACAATAATAAGCCGCAACTCCTGAAACAAAATCATGAAACTGCAGGGATAACTCGAGCTATAGTTATTCATGCGCGACATGAAGTCCGTCAAGAGAAGACGACGAGATAGGCGAATTCAGGGAAATAAGAACGATGCATGCGGCTCGCTTGCTAATGGCTGTGGCTCACATTGACAGATCTATGAATTTTTGGCGGTGGTGACTTGGACAAAAAGGGTGGGGAAAATAACCTTGTTTTGAGCACAAAAGCTGTGTATACGCTGGAAACAGTTGAGGAAATGACACGACAGCTTTAATTTGTGTAACGCTGCTCAGCCTGGTGTATTCCTTCCAGAGTTAGCTAGAGCATGCATTTTCTTTTTTACATGGCGTAGTATATGGTTCGAAATGCAGGTACGTGAACGAACGTGCGTGAGAACCTCGGCACGGTCATTACATTATTTAAACAGTAATCAACGCGTCCACGAACAAAATCGGCAACTTCCTCCTTACGAACTTGGACCGATTTCGAGAACTTAGGAAACAAGACGATGCCAATTATGACACACTAGCAGAACTTCTCACTCGACTTAAACAGGACGTTGCCAAGTCCACCACTCTAAGGCAAAATTTCCCGAAAAAGGAGTAACGTAGCCCAAGAGGCGCTTACGATAAACGAATAGACCGTTGAGGAGGAACCACAGAGGAAAGTGTGCCGCGTGCAAACCACTTAGTCTTCAAACACGCTCCAAAGGGATGAACCGCCCGGGGAATGCAGGCAGCGCGCAAGCGTTGCCAAGGTCACTAGCCGTCCTGCTCCTCTCATGGCTCAGCCTTTCTTCATATTTTGCCGACGACGGGTCGCGTTGCGCCGCGCTCGGAGTGCTCGACCACGGCCGCCTGGATTTGACGATGTACAAATTATGACGTGGTGCTTCTGTGTACGCTTGCATAAGCGTGGGCTGCTGCTTTTACGTTTCGCTGCACCCATGAAGTCTGGAGCAAGCCTCGACACGTCCCCACGCCGCGCTGTATATCTCTGGCTTCAAGACAGTCATGACCAGCACACGACAGCAACAGTTTGGAAGGCCAACATGTTGGCTGAGAAGACAGCAGGCCTATCGGATATATACTTCAGCCCGACTCAGGGCAGAAAGCGGCGCTGAATTCTTTCGCAAGTAAATTATAATTCTTTATTCTGCTCTACTTGTCGCGTGTGTGATAGGGATCGCGCTTGCCGGAACGGGCTCGGTCGTTTTGTATATCGCGTACACGAAATGCACCGCGAAGGTCTGCTTGGGCGTCTGCAGTTTGCCTGTGCTTTGCGACTGCCTGGAAATTGGCCGCCATTGCCGTCAGCCTCCCGTACGCTCGCTGATCGAGTGCTCGCCTGTCTTTGCCGCCCGATGAGCTCCGGGCTGACAGTATTGGGCTGAGACCTCGTCGCTGTGTTGGGAGTCGTCGAAAACACGTTGTGGGTACTCGTAACGAGCTTGAATGCAGTATGTCACACGCTGTACGTGCACCAGCACGGGCTGGCGGGGCTTTCGCTAGCGTCGGAACTCAATGAAAATTGGTCACTATTAAAGTTGGCTTTCCCTTCAGTTGGTCGCAAACAGATTGGCGCCGTCCGTTGGCTGCGGCGCCAAACACAACACGGGGGTCAGGCAAAAGTTTGCGGAGGGGGGGGGGGGGGGGCCTCCAGCTTCCCTGTGCCTACCTTGGCACCACCCCCGATTTCAGCCTGTGTAAGTTGACTGCTGACGACCTTGTGTGACAACTCTCTCTCATGCACTCGTTTATCAGTTACTTACTCGCGTTATCAGTTGAAGGCTGTTCATGTGATGAAGATAAACCTCTGCTCGTTCTTGTTTTGTCATTTGCTGATGGCGTATCCTCAGTATCTTTTCTCAGCGTATCCTTATCTTACTTGGCTGGAATATCGCCAACGTTAAAACTTTCAACTTTTAGCATGTTTTTATTCACTGTAAGAGTAATCGCCGCTCCTTTCTCTGACATTCTGTTT
This sequence comes from Rhipicephalus microplus, assembly GCF_043290135.1. Classification (NCBI taxonomy): domain Eukaryota; kingdom Metazoa; phylum Arthropoda; class Arachnida; order Ixodida; family Ixodidae; genus Rhipicephalus; species Rhipicephalus microplus. The sequence continues at coordinate 49,259,895 of NC_134710.1, read as the reverse complement.
TGGATGGTTGGCATGTCAGTACTTCTCCTCTCAGCTGGTGAGTGTTTTGTAACTAGGACTTTGTCGCTGCAGCCTCCTGGTACTAGATGCAGTGCTCACTCAGCCAGCCTTATTGGCACAGCAGAAAACATAAAAAAGTGTGGACTAATCACTACAGGTGTGCCCTTTCTTGGCTGCAGTGTATCTTTGCAGTGGTGATGTCCTGAGTATGTATAATAGCTCGACAGGCAAAACATTTTCTTTTAGTGAGCTGCAAATCAGGTACGAAGAGTACTACTAACACTTTCTAAGACTATAGCCCCTTCAGGTGTGAATTATGGTGTACTATCAATAAATGTGTCAAATTCAGATAGCACAATCACAAGGCTCTCAATATTACATTCAAAGGAAGAAAATGATTTGTGAGTTTCAGCAAACCAATAAAATTTCCATGAAATAAATAGTTCATCATTATGCTGTAAGTTATATTTTGTTTTGATATAAAAAGAATGAAATCATAAGCTCCTGATGTGTGTACAATTAGTTTTTATTGCATTATTTCGAGAGAAGAGAAGCAACATTTGTGGGTTTTGGAACACGATTTGACCGACCCATCCTAGATAACAGTCCCTTCACTAGAGGTATCGGCTACGGTTTTGCGCGCCAGACTGGGGTCAAGTCAGGACATACTTACTAGGGAGAAGGTTGAGTTCGTCTAACGACCTATGTATTTTGCTCTATTCTGGCCACAAGTTGACACAGCTAGCATAAACAAATTGTGCACACAAATGTAGTCGCTGCTGCTAAAGGCTTATATTTGTTTCTCTTAGAAAAATGTTCCCGTTTGGAATACATAACTAGGTCGCTTAAACCTTGACAGAATGCTTGAACAAGGGCCCTGGACTTGTAACCTGTCATTTAGGTGGAACGTTGTGTGGTGGAGGGATAGGGGGATGACGTCCTTAGTATTTAGTGAAGGCAAGTCGAGTACGTGTTATTTGGTGCTTGGTATCGCACTGCTGAAAATTTCAGGGGTGGACCATTTTCCCAGTGTCCCATTCCTTGGATACATTACTGCAATAACTATGAAGTACCATCTTGCACTTTTGCACCTTCAGTGGCTCATTAATTAAACTGTCTCTCTGGTGGGCGTGACCATTTCTGCCATTACTAATAAAGATAAGCCTAATATCTTGATCTGCATGTCAAACTAAATGTGAAAAGGTTCGTTTCAGTTTGAAACGTCTTGAGGAAACATGTTCATATGCCACATAAATATAAAAACCAATGAGAAATTCATGTGTGTTGAGCAGTATAAGTCACAAATATATAAAATACAGGAAGAGTGATATGCACCAGCTACTTTGCCCAACTGAGCCGTTCAATAACACTTGCTTTTAGTTCTGTTTGACTCTCCCACTAATTATAGGACGTCCTGAAGACAGATTGATTGAATGATTTGTGGGGTTTAACGTCCCAAAATCACCATATGATTATGAGAGACGCCGTAGTGGAGGGCTTCGGAAATTTTGACCACCTGGGGTTCTTTAACGTGCACCCAACTATGAGTACACGGGCCTACAACATTTCCGCCTCCATCGGAAATGCAGCCGCTGCAGCCGGGAATCGAACCCGCGACCTGCGGGTCAGCAGCCGAGTACCTTAGCCACTAGACCACCGCGGCGGGACACCCTGAAGATAAATACAGCAAAAAAAGTGCATGTAGAGTGTTTGATAATTAAGACAAATGAACTAGTTATTTGCTGATCACAGGGCAGAAGAGCAAACAAGATTGCTGAGTCTTGAGAAAAGAAACTAGGAAGATATCACCAAGTTATGTTTAAAAACACTGTAAGAAAAAAAATTAAAGATATCACATGCCAAATAAAAAAATACGCAGCTGCTAACAGCACATGTAACAGTCCTCAGTACTACAAACAGTCACTCACTCGTAGATCAAGATTTATTCATTGATATTGCCTTTCAGTTTTGAAGACCTGTCTTGATAGCAGCTGTAAAATGATCCTCCCCATGTTCTGGAGATTACCGCAAATTCTGACACATTTTCAGGTTTGTAACGTGTCCTGCACTGATTTCTCGAAACACAGCCAGCTGGCCTTAGCCGCCCCACTAAAAGAAAAATTGTTAAAGGACAGCGGGTGTGAAATAAAACTCTCTACTTTACAGCAACCAGCTTGCCAGATCTGTGCAAAGCAGTTCCTTCTGTCCACAGACTTAAAAAAAGAGCAGGAAAGAGATGTGGAGGGTTCTGTGGTTTTGTATTTGATAAAACACGATGCTGTAAGCGTGCGTGTTTATTGTTTATAAACGATTTAGCCTACACATTATGTGTTCTAAGCATCAGCACATATGAACTCACTGAACATTTTTTTGCGCGCCGTTCTGCGGGCCCAATTAAGCCTACGTACTGCGTAAGCTAGCTGATGTTCTGGCTACAGTAGGGTCATGTATATATATATAAAAATGATCAACAGAAAAACGTTCCACAACAGAATTCTAACTCGCGACGACCCACGGAGACAAGTTTCCCGACGCCCACGCACTCCACCACACTTTTCCAACTGCTCGCTGTGATGTTGTAGGCGATTCGTGTGGTGGTTGCGAAACAGGATGCGTGCGTCGGTGCGTGTGCCAGATTACGACTAATGCGTGAGTTGTACAATGCAATCATTGTAACGCACTGATAACCCCCCGTTCGCATACGTGAAGCACTTGCGTGCCGTTAACTGGTACAGCGCTGTGAAAGCACAAAACCAAATCGGTTGCGGCGATAGCATAGCAGGACCCATGATACGGTACGATTTGCGTCCGATATCCGCGAAATCCAAAGTGCCTGGCGTGACATCACCGGCGTGATGCGACGAAACGAACCCCGGCGCAAGCCGGGTCACTTCGATGTGCGTCGCGTAGAGCAGCGGCATCAGCGGTTGCTTCACTGCACAGATCTGCACGATTTTCATCTGGGAAAGCACCGCATCGGACGTCTGACAGGCGACAAACTCGATAAATGTTTCTCAGTAAAATAGTCTACTTTGCTGAACTTCAATCAACAATCATGCATATCAACTAGTTGTGCTTGATTTAATGACAAAAATATATTTTTCATGCGCCCAGCATATTACTCTCTCAAACCTGAAAAACCGGCGCGTGAAGTAGGAGCATAAGAGTGCCAAAAAGCAGCAGACGTAGAAATTAGCTCATACTGGTCCAATATTTTGCCAACAAAGTTGACGCTTCAGCCGACGCCGGCAATAACGTTCGAACGACGGGCCAGACTAATTGCATGGCTCCGCCCATATTGGCTGCTGTTTGCACAACTCGGTTCAATGTAGCCATTCGAATAGGCTGGCACGACCAATATTGGCGGAAAATCTGAATACTGGTCCAACATTACCGTTCTACGAGACTGTCAATGCCATTATTGGCGGAACGTTGTCAATGCTGGTCCAACATTGCTTTTATATTCGGCTGGCATTGCCATGCCCCGCCGCGGTGGTCTAGTGGCTAAGGTACTCGGCTGCTGACCCACAGGTCGCGGGTTCGATTCCCGGCTGCGGCGGCTGCGTTTCCGATGGAGGCGGAAATGTTGTAGGCCCGTGTGCTCAGATTTGGGCGCACGTTAAAGAACACCAGGTGGTCGAAATTTCCGGAGCCCTCCAGTGCGGCGTCTCTCATATTCATATGGGGGTTTTGGGACGTTAAACCCCACAAATCTATAAATCAATGGCATCGTCATTATTGGCGGTTGGTGGCCAAGCTGGGCCAATTGTGGGCCGTGAACTGACATTCTATCCCCAACATTAAGCCAACCTTCTTTGCTGCCTGGGTAAAAACGTTTAAACATCTTGGCGTGGCACTGTGCAACGCAGGTGTTTTTCGAATATGTTCATGCTGAGATAAAACGTCTTGTTTTTCTGCTTGTTTCATTTCACACACTCTTATTTCGTCTTCACTCCTAGAGAGGGATGATGGCTTGTATATAGAGGTCAAAGCCTTTGATGCCCCATCAAAGAAAGAAGCTCACCAGTGACACGTGTCGGCGGTGACATCATTGATACAAGAAAAAAAATCATTATGCAATGACGTCTTCGTATGACGTATTCGTGGCATTACAGAGTGGCACATTTTGTGACGTTGTTGTAAGAGCGTTACGACAGCATCAATGCCACATTTTGAAGTCATCACATGAAATCATCGCTTTGTCTAAGGTCGGCCTATTGTGGCTGTAGCGCAAAACACGGTGAGAAACAGAAAGCTCACAATGCTCACGATTTTGGAGATGTTGCAAAACCACGTAAGTTGCTGAAAGCATTCGGAAACGAACGTTGAATATAGGACGATGGCTCGTGCCTTCGAATCGACTAAGGCGTATGCCTAAGGAACCTCGTAAATTTTCCAATTTATATCATGAAATATGTTTTAAGCAAAAGTTCTTTGTTCTTGGTCTTAAAAATTGCTTCTGAAGCATTAGTATTTTTTTCACGGGAGTCGCGCTGATAATAAAAGCGTTTCCGTGTCAAACTTGAGCTAGTCATAGTCGCCACCACTATAGCTTTGGTAGTTTTTACTAGCACTCATTGTGGGTTGTTCAGCTTTAGAGTATTGGTAAAAGAGCAAAACCAAAGATTACTTTGCTTTAGTCTAGCTAAAGCATGCACTGCCATTTACGCTTGTAGGCATAAGTACATAAGCACACAATAAGCATGAAAATGTCACCTAAATAAGGTTTATTTGTTAGTCAATACCGATAAACTATAACAGTTTTTATAAACAGAAAACACAAATCATTGAGATTATATGGATTCCGGCTGGCAGGAAACAGGAGCCAGAAGAGATGGTGGACTCCTCGTTTCAGCAGAGCGTTAAGAAGTTAGGTTAATCTAAAACACGAAGGTGAGCTGGCTGGTTTATATCCAATATTAACTAGTGAGTGCGACCGACAAGGACGTAGAAGAAAATCGACAAGGACACAGCGCTCCTTTAAACTGATATTTTATCTGAGCATGAACCGATACATATACACCGACATTAGTGGCCCCACAATTTTTCAGTTCGGGGGTGGGAGGCAGCCACTACAATGGAGTCACCTCAAGGGGAAGAGGAGGTGAAGAACTTATGAGTTGTGGTATGTTCATGACGTATTTTGGGCAAGCAAGAGGAGGAGGGCAGGCGAGAATGGTGAGCCCACCCGTACCTTCCGAGCCAACTGGCGCCGCCCCTGTGTAAGAAGGAAGCGGAAATAACGAAAAAAAGAAACAGCAGTGGTTCGCACTTGTTGAAAGACACGACAAAGTGGAATTCATGTTACCGCGACGAAACCATGTGACAGTGCCAGAAACGTAAGATGGCACACGTAGCAACATCTATAAAAAGTACAAAGAGTTTTTGCTCGTCGAAGGCTCGTAAGTGCTTCTTTAAAGACAGAGACGACAGGAAGCGTGTTGCCTTTTCTGGTAATCTGAAAGACGTTTACGGTTCTTTCCCGCAGAATGACTTGATGAATTGTGTAGCTCCTTTCATAGACAAGTTTGGAGCAATATGATTTCAAAACGCTTCTGATTTGATATTTGACCAATTTTTCGCGCTTCTTAGTTTTTAATTACCTCTACTTACGCGACAAGGAATGGCACTGTTGTTAAACAAAAAATGGTATCTGATTTGGCTCATGCATTGCTTTCTGAATAAATTACTTGTATTTGGCTAATCATGCTCAGTCTCTTCATAAACGGCTGAAAAATATTCTTGACCTTGGACATGTATTCATATTTGTGAATGATTTTTTTCACTGTTTTAAAGAACGAATCATATAGTTTTGACTTAGCGGTCTCGAAAACAATAACCATGCACTTTCACTGATGTTTTGTCTCCTTTGACGTCGACTCATGAAGGGACTAAGGTTCGTTTCATTAGGTCTTTAAAATTAGGACTTAGTTTGCTGGACATAGAAGCAACGATACAATGAGTCAGTCCTGCTGTTTTCTTCCACCCATTCGAAGCTCGTTAAAAGCGGCATAATGCGAAATTATTTTAATAACTCGTTTATGTTTTTTATGAACACTTGTAGCCACAAGGTGGAATATATGCACTTTTTCTGAATCAGGCCAAGTGCTTGACAGAGTCAGGTTACTGATTACTCAGCTCGCTCGCAGGGGGCTTGGTCACAAAGCTAAACAGAAAACTCACCTAAGGGAAATAGCAGCGGTGTTATAGCTAAGAGAGTTGCCGTTGTGCCATATATAGATGCATGGCGTTTCGAACAATCCCAGAACAAGTGTGGGAAAGTCACTATTCAGAAAGCGACAATGTAAGTGCCTGTCACATGAGTCATCGAACACTTCTTGTAATCTGTGCTCGCACCGTGGTTTATGCTGTCCCACTATATTATCAAAAAATCTACATGTTCGTCATACCAGCAGATGTATTAATCAGAGACCAACAGAGCATCATTATATAGTCACGATTTTAATCTGGGGTCATCTCGGCCTTCGTTTCTCAGTAGGTTGTTGCAAGCCCTTGTTCGAAAGCACTTCCATCCTGTTTAAGGCGCAAGGTAAGACAACAAAGAGTAATTTTGAAGGCCTATGCTAAGGCGAGATTTCCAAAAATATGTCTTCCCTTCCCATAAGCCAACTTTCCGTACCACTTTGTCAAAAACAGTTTCAATATCTTGCTTTGTAGCGGTAATATAAATTTTGCTATGTCGTGATAGCACTTGGTACACGTGCCCGGTTCAGTGATTTGAACAGAGTTGCTTCATTCGTCAGCGACTCTTATTTTCACTCAATCGGTATACAATTATCAGTTTGCGCGAAAATAAAATATTAGTTGAAAGCAGCACTGCCACCTCATTAGTTTTCTTCGATGTCCTTTTCAGTTGAACTTACTCGCTACTCAGAGGTTTACCTATCGCGAAAGCAGGCCCGTAAAGAGGTATAAGTTCATGGGGATGGGAGATGAACAATTGTTCATGGCCTTGGAAACACCCTTTTTCACTTGAGCTAGAGCCATCAATTTACAATCTTGAAAGGATGGAGATGAACAATGCTGAAAAAGAATACACCATGAGGAGCTGCGACAGATTCCAGCTACCATGCTATAAAATCATTTGATAAAACCTTATTATTATGTGACCCTATGTATAGAATAATGAAATTTCCACTTAGGTATTTAACTAAGAAGTAGTATTTTCCAAAATTCACAGACTTCCTTTACTCCTGAGGAACTCTTGCTATTAGGATTCATAAGATGGCTCACCACAGTGCTTTCTAGGGACGCATGCACATCGCACTGGCTCTTGTGATGCTGCCTTTGATGTTGTATGTGATGTTTTGCTATGGGGTGGCCTTCATGCAAAAGATGGCGTAACATAGGTCGATCGATCCTTGACCTACCAGACGAATTCAGCATCCTGCGGTACCACCGGATGTTCTTGTCTGCGAAAAATCCCACTACGAAGAAGCTTATTCAGATAAAAGGAGCGGAGAGACAGCTGAGTGGGCTGTTTTTAGTGGTTTCGTCGTTATCACGGTGTAAGAATAATTTCTCTGTGGTCGTGGTATGCAGTGCTAACGGAACTTTGTTTGACTGCTTTTCTCAACGTCTTGAAATAAGAAACGTCGTAGGGCTGGTGATAATGATGCTTGTTAGAATATTGACGCTTACCCACTGAGGGGGATCAGCCAAGAGACGGCCGGGTCATACATACTGGATTCACGATGAATAATTAGTAAGAGGTAAAATAATTTTAATTAAACTGTTTAACGTAGCGTAATTATTTGAAATGTGGTATTGAAATTATTTGAAATACCTGAACGTGGTAGTGTATTAATTATTTTTTCATCTTGCTAATCTCAGATCAGTAAGAGGAACAGGAAGCACCTAGAATCTGTGGCACACGCCCACGCTCCTTGCAAGAGTTTATGGAAGCTTCAAAAAAAAAAAAAAGCTGAGACTGTAGAACATATTATTACTCTTATATTACTTTTTTACAAATTGCTTTCTGCATTCACTTATTTATTGTTGCAGCTGAAATTATCTGTTTTTTTTTCCATATAGGTTATCTTTAATTGTCAATGTTTCATATTTATTTTTTTCAGAATCTCTCTCATTACTTTAAACAACGTGAGCTAATAAACTAACAGTATTTCTTCAGAACTACCGTGTTCTTGGCCAATCCCTTAACCTGGGTGTGTGCCACAGATTTCAGGCTCTTCTTTTCTTCCTTACACCCACGCTTATGGATCGGCCAAGAACCGGATAGTTCTTACGAAATACTATTGACTTTTTAGCTCACTACTTTTTACTAATGAGAGGCATCGTGGAAAAAAATTAAATGAGAAATCGACAATTAGAAATAAAGATTATAGAAAATGAAGCACATAATTTAAGCAGCAACAACAAATAAATGAACCCCGCCGCAGTGGCCCAGTGGCTAAAGTACCCGGCTGCTGAACCACAGGTCGCGGGATCGAATCCCTGCTGCGGCGGCTGCATTTCCGATGGAGGCGGAAATGTTGTAGGTCCATGTGCTCAGATTTTGATGCATGCTAAAGAACCCACGTGGTCGAAATTTCCGAAGCCCTTTACTGCGGCGTCTCTCATACTCATATCGTCGTTTTGGGACGTTAAACCCTACAAATCAATCAAGAAATGAATGAATAAATAAGGCGATTTGGAAGCAAGTTATTTAGAAGTAGTAATATATTCTACAGTCTGAATCTATTTGAAGCGGTAATAAACTTCTGCAAGGCATGAGCAACTTTTTTGTCATAAAATTTTTGAGAAAAAGCTTCGAAAGAAAATACAGTTCGAGTGTTTAACACCAATCTTATGAGACAGGAGGCGGCATCGAATGTTTGCACCGCAGTCTAGTGACTGGGACTTTAACTGCACGCGTGTGACACATTTTATTACTCCAACAATAACTTAGGTGTTGAAATTTTTATGTATTTAACATGGACTAACATCATTTTGTTCTAACATCATTTTCTCATCAAGTTCACATCATTCAAGTTCACAACTTCAAGTTCTAACATCATTTTGTTCCCAAATTTAACGCCTATAAAATTTAGATTACGGTAGTACGTGAATAACTGGGCCATTTAGCAATGACTTTGTCAACGCATCCATAATTTCATTCGGAAAAAGTTCTTTATGCCCTGATACCCAAACCAATTTAACCAAAAGTTTATGCAGTGAAACTAATCATTTGAAAGTACTCAGCACTTGGGAGTTCTCATTTGCCGTTAGAAAAGAACACAGCGACCGCAAATCAGGTAAAATTAAGTTCTATCTTGTTGATACTGTTTTTTAGCGGATAGCTAAAACTTTCGACAAAAATTTTGCTACAAGAATGCGTACATAATCAGAAAAGTGTAGGAAAAATGACCAATCTAGATCAAGAGCGAAGATCCTATTTCCAATTTTTTCTTCATTTTTTAGGCATACGTTACAATGACATGGTTTATTGGTGAATGAACCGTGTAGTCACTCAGAATAGATTGTAAAAGGCAGCGCGACATTAGTCTTGCTTGATTTTTTAAAGTTTCGTAAGCTGTATTTTATTAGAGCTGTTGCTATGACTGATTGCAGGTACGTCCCTAATATGGACAATTAGATAAGCTGTTGGCGGGTCCTGGTGATGGTTCTCAACTCAGTCCAGTACGAGAGCAATCGTGTGGTAGTATGATGCGAAAACTGAACAAAATACGATCAAATATATATATTGAACTAGTGTAGGATTTTTGGAATGGCGGATAGTGCAGGTGCTAATACTTTTTTGGTTTATTACAAAAAGCCTGTAACGAAATTCGCATGTCAATCTAGGTAACAACAAAAACAGCAGCATCTAAGTGTCTCGGTACAGTTACAAAGGGAAACGTGGCATCTGTGAATCCTACAGCAGCAACCAAGTTACGTCCCTTCTGTAAAGAGAGTGTTCTGGTAATAGCAAGATTCAGTGCAGCTTATATTAGAGGAGCTACCAGAAGGCATTTTCTTGAAAATATAAATTTACGAAATTGTGAAAAGTAGTCGACGGCTGAGTTCGGAGTCATTGCAATAACAAGATTGAAGCGAAGTAACAGAACCAGACCTGCGCAAATTAAAAAGATTTGTGGAGGCATTTGACTACGTAGTCTATAGATACACACAAAAAACTTTTATGAAGTGTTCTGCAAGTTTATGGGACAAGCCAAAGGTCCCACTTAGGTGACGACCATGAGTTCTTGAGTCCTCGCGACTTCCTCACCCCGTTGAAGAGGCCAAAGTTGATCGCCGAGGGCAGAGCAGTAGTATTGCACACAGGCTATTGCTGGAGGTTGTAGTAGTGTTCCTTATCCCTCGACATTCCCATGGTTTGTGCTCCAGAGTGGATCTAGAACCCGAGCTCTTGCACTTATCTGTCTTGCAGATGTGTTGGTTAATGAGGTACGAGTTCCTGAAACTTGCTTATATTTCCTGCACATCATTCGTTGTGTCAAATAAATCCAACGTTTTGAACAATTATTTTGTATGGGTGAAATCTTTTTTTATCCACTAGAAACATATTTTTCGCTAATTTTCGCAAAACTTTGGTGTATTAAAATAAATACCTCTAAAAATGCCGTAGGTGTCATCATAAGCAGCAATTGCAGTTTTGACATGTTATGTGGAAGGTACAGTGACTTACGCATTTATTCGCAGTAATTATTTATTCGTAATTAGAACTTATTTCGTTAGCCTCAAGCAATTCTTCTTCATATTTTTCTTTATATGATTTGAGCAGGAAGAGTAAAAACGATCAGCGTTTTTTTTTTTGCAATTTTTCTCAACGCAGAACTACTCGTGCGCATTGCAGGGTTACGTTGAAGCCCCGCCGCGGTGGTCTAGTTGCTAAGGTACTCGGCTGCTGACTCGAAGGTCACGGGATTGAATACCGGCTGTAGCGGCTGCATTTCCGATGGAGGCGGAAATGTTGTAGGCTTGTATGCTCAGATTTAGTTGCACGTTAAAGAACCCCAGGTGGTCAAAATTTATAGAGCCCTCCACTACGGCGTCTCTCATAATCATATGGTGGTCTTGGGACGCTAAACACCACATATCAATCAATCAGGGTTACGTCGAAGCTGCCTCTAGTGCATCCACCGACTTATATAAAACTAAGCCCATGTGTGATTGTTCTGAACCAAACAGACAAAACCTATGCAATGGGACTATTATACACAGTGAGTCACTGCGATGATTTTAAAGACAATAGTCTTTCTTGGGGACCTTCGACGTAAAAATTTTGGTCTGTCTGTCTGCCTGTCTGTCTGTCTGTCTGTGCATTTGTCTGTTTGTCCACTCGTAACGGCACCGGGTTTTAGAAACAGCCGACTCCATTCGCAGCAACTACCAACGTTGCTCAAGGTTAAGCGTTTATACTTGTGCCATTGTCAATTAAAAAGCAATTATTGCGCATGTCTGGGGCACCATAATAACACATATATTCTGCATGTGCGTATTTTGCTAGAAAAGGCATAGATAAGTAATTTTAAGGACTGTAGCGCTTATCACGCTGCGCTGGCCATGCACCACTTGCACGAAACGGCAAGTGTTTGCAACGCTTGCAAACACTTGCCAAAACGAGACGGTGGTGGCACCTACCCGTCGCCTTACGTTCTTCTTCTTATTACCTCAGAGATGAGCGCGCACAGAAGTCTCGGAGCCACGCGTTTTGTTTTCCAAGAAAACTGCAGATGGCGCTCATGTCTCACGTGTGACGTGCCTTGATGTGCTTGTTCGCCTTCGCTGCACGCTCGAGACACTCTAACGCAGCGCCTCCAGAGTACCATTCACTGATTTTCTTGAGCGGAACATCAAACAAATGTTTTTTTTTCACTCTCTCCACACGCAAGACTGTCGTCTTTCGACAACACTTGCAGATTACATTCAGATATGGGGTCAACTTTTTTTGTTTTCTTAAAGGAACACGAATAGACTTGTTGGTTAATGTAACTCAGAGTGGACCGAAATTCGACAGCACCGCGCTCAGATTACGAAAAGTCTTTGTCGTTTTTGGCACGTATTTTCGCGCCTGTGACACAAATTTGTGCGCCTATTTTTGTGCAAAAGAAAAATATTTCAAAAACCTCTCCAACAATTCGCTAGGCAAATGTTGAGATACCTTGAGAAATAGATTATATAAGTTTTGTTTTTGTACGGGTAATCATTGTGTCATTACACCGACCAACAGAAATTATGCGGACACAATGTGCTGTTTCCAATTGAAAAAGAAACACTTACAACAACAACAACAACAACAACAACAACAACAACAACAACAACAACAACAACAACAAACTTGATGAAGCTCTGCTATAATGAGAGTAGTGGTGCATTGCAATCGAGCTACGTCCACGAAAGGAGAGGGAGCAGGCTTATTGCATACGAGCGTACCATTCCCACAGATAAAGCATTTTAGTTGACACCACTTGCATGGAAATTTTTATGGCATACAATAACTTCTGCTCGCCTTTATTGGCAAGGTGTATCTGAGAAAAGAGCACAGCTTTCAGCAAGTATTCGGTTCTCTAGCCCGCTCCCCCTTCCACAACAACATATTAGATGAGAGGGATAATGTTTTCCACCATCAATCACAAACTACGCCTAAATAAATATTTATTGGCATTATATAAAATCATTTAACAACTATAATTACTCTACATCGATCACGTATATAATAAATTTTATCGGTTCCTGGTGAAAAGGTCAAGAACCAGCCTTTAAATTAGGCTGCTCTGGTCAGCGTAGTGACTGCTATTGCGCGAAGTGGATTCCAGCCTGAAGAGTCTGCTTGCGCAGTCTGTGCGGCTCAAGTTTCTCACAGCCAATTCCTCCTCTGCATCTCGTGGGCTCGACGGCAATGCCGGCAAACACTCGGTACGACATGGAGGAGGTTGGATTCCTTGCATGGTTTCCTGTGTAAATAAGTTATCTTTATTAAGTAATTACGTCACGAATACAACGCTCATGCGCTGAAGGTATTCGCTTCTAGGGAAAGAAATACACGTTTTCAAAGTGAACGCGGTAACCTGAAATGGCCTTAAAAAGGAAGACTGAATAAATATTCTTTCCTCACCCCGCCTCGGTGGTCTAGTGGCTAATTGTACTCGGCTGCTGACCCGCAGGTCGCGAGATCGAGTCCCGGCTGCGGCGGCTGCATTTCCGATGGAGGCGGAAATGTTGTAGGCACATGTGCTCATATTTGGGTGCACGTTAAAAAACCCCATGTGGTCGAAATTTTCGGAGTCCTCCACTACGGTGTCTCTCATAATCATATGGTTGTTTTGGGACGTTAAACTCCACAAATCAATCAAATCAATCAAATATTCTTTCCTTGTGCCTCACATCGGTTGAGTAGGTTTGTTGAGTAGTTGAAGAGCGTGGTAGCCTAAATTTGTCGTGCTGCAAAGGACTGCGGAGGTTTGATTCTCGGCCATGGTTACCCTTAATTTGAAATATCGCACTGCGACATTCATCCTAATCATACTGTATACTATGAAACATCAAAACCCCCTATTAGGTTTACCTTTTCTGCTGCTATCTCTTTCTTTCGCTTAGGTAATTTCTTTTTCTTCCATAGTCGTTAGGCAGCTAGGTATATGTTGGTTACAGTGATGGTGTTGCAAATGCTGTTTTTAATGGATAGAGAAAACAATGTATAATTTTCACGTGTAGCGTAGAGCCCCAAGGTACTCTTCTTCTGCCGATGCCGACTATTTTACTGCAGAAACTTTGCGGCAGATACGGAAAGTGAAATAAAAATAGAAAACTAAATAACAATAACGAGTTGTACGTAGCTGCAATGAATACCACCAATACAAGAAATAAGCGAATGACAAGTGGCGAAAATAGAGTAAAATACAATATTTTAAAGAAAGAATGATTGCAGAAGTAACAATAACAAATAACGCGCAGCTGTCTGCAGACGTACATACAGTCGGCCAAAGCTCTAACTATCGTGCACAAACAGCATTTCTTGTATATTTGTCATATCACTGAATTCCAGAAAGGGTGAGAACAAGTGCATGTTTACCAAGGACACGCCCACAAAAGATGTCTTTTTGCAAATTCGTTCAATAACATGATGCTGACAGACATAATAGTGGCTGCTGCATACGATAGTTGATGTGTTGGCCAGCTGTACATACGAGTTTTTATATCTACAGAAAATTGCGTTAATTTGACCTTCGTCAATTGGGAAAATTGTGTAACTCGGACGAGTTATCTCAGTCCTGGCCAGCGCCCCTATTCTTTAATGGCACCGAATTCACGTTGATTGGATCATATTTGGTCGCATCCTGGTTTTTCTTATTCGGACGATCATCGCAGCAGGCCAAGCACAAAACAGCGCAAACGTAAAAATGGTTTGCGAATAACATAAGTGGCTGCGTGCCTCCAGAAACGCGTTTCCGCCTGCCGCAATATGACTAAAATCGTGTTGCTGCACTAAGCCTTCCGCAAGTGCAGAGAACTTGTTTACTCCGTACACATGATCATCATAGAATTGAGATGGATGAACAATGAGGTGTTGGCTATTTTTCCTGCGAAAATTTATAGTCGCGTGCGCATGGTGTCTGTGGTGAGAGCGTGTAATAAGTGATGGGTTCAGAGCATGCACGGTGTAATTCGGAGCTCATTTCGGCTCAAGACACGGGGCCCTTCGAGCCGATGTCAAATTGTGAACGAAGCCTCGGATGGCCTATATCAAGACTTTTACACCGCAAGTATGCATAATAAGTACCAGTTTTACGCATTTTTTGGGGAAATATAAATTTATTATTTTAACATACACGTGTTTAGTCTATTCTTGCGAATTTCGGTTACACTGCATTCGGTTAGCTAGCTTATTTCTTTCTGGTACCGTGAAATCGGAACAATCGAGTTTTTTCTGCAATGCCGTATATCACGCATACAACTGCTCTCATAGTTAGCTTTGGGAGCATCGTCATAGGAAATTTTTTCGCGCAGCCGCAACCTATTTTACATGTGTAACGAGCGCAAAATTACCACGGGAAAAAGCACTGAAGCTATTGAGACAAACAGATCGCAGAAATGGCCGTAGTGGAATGCGCGTTAACGTTTGCTTACAAAAAAAAAATCTAATGAAGGCCTTCCAAAGCAACTAATGTTATACCAAGGACATCACAACCTGCGGGCTTGGCTGAGTACAAGCCACTGAAAACAAGTTATGAAAAAAAAGTCAGTTTCGGCTCAAGTTGCAATGAGTACGATATCTACACATTGTGCTTTATTATGAAGTGAAGTTAGGAGACGTAAGAACCATATGAAATGTAGTGAACACGACCGATTGTGCTTGAATTGATAGCAATGCAGTAACCACAATATCTAAACAGGTGTTGTTGTGAATAGTTGACTGAGTGACTTCCGATAGGAGTCGAAGTCCTAGCAAGGCATGTAGAAACGTGACAAGCCACTGGTTTTCCCGTCGAAGTACATTCACGTTAAAGGCTCCGGTGAATATCACCTGCGCATTTTGTAGGTACACCGCACGGAAGGTGTGCACCAAGAAGTTCCTGACGCTAGTCCACAAAGGTGAGATGTGAGAAAATAAGTCGGGACGTGCAAGCGACGACCGAAATGCGATAAAACTGCATCGCCGTGCCATCTGACGTAGAGAGTGCGCATGCGCGTCCTTTTAATTTCGCAGCCATATCTTTTTGCTCTCTTGCAGCATGCCAGTGATTACAAGTAGCAATTCGTTCTAGGCGTCATTTTCTTCATTCCGTGACGCGCTCTGTTCAATAGGGGCAAGGTGGCGGTGAAGTGTACGTGGTTCGCTTCACAGACAACGAAGCGCAGTCGCACTGGTGTTAAAATGCTTCTTTTGCAGAAATTCCGGTGTCAGCGTCTACGTAAGCATTGTTGGTAGTGGGCGGAAAATCAGCGCGTTCAGCGTGCCAAAAATATGTTCAATGTTACGCACACAGGCTTTCTTTTCCTCACGGCACGTTGATGCTAATTAGGAAGAAGGTGATACCAAGTAATCTGAATGAGTTTTTCGTATTCTACTCTTGGGGCGCAAATCTCAAGCATCCTTCTCATTTTATTGTGGTTTCAAAAGAGTACAGAGAGGAAGGGAACGTGCACTCATTCATAAACAGGCTTTGTTCTTTTCAGCTGTCACTCAGCTTTCCTCAGTTTATCCCTGCCCTCATGTGTCTTCGTAACGTTCTGTAGCCACGCGGAACGGGCGGTGATTTACACGTTTTCTTTAGAGGATATCGCATGCTCCGAATAAGCGTGATTACAGCTACTAGTTTTGAAGACTTAAATGTTTAAGGCCCGTGTACTCAGATTTGGGTGCACGTTAAAGAACCCCAGGTGGTGAAAATTTCCGGAGCCCTCCACTACGGCGTCTCTCATAATCAAATGGTGGTTTTGGGACGTTGAACCCCACACATCAATCATTCTAGTTTCGAAGACTTGCATCATTTGGTATCCAGTCGGAAAACTTGCCGTTAAGTGTCTGAGCGGGACCACGCACGTGATGCAACAGTTTTACTGAATTTAATTGCAACTCAATACGGCATCAAGTGTTTAAGCTGGCAAATTTCCTGTTCGCGAACACATGTTTCGCAATAAAGAATTGCATAGCCACCCAACTCTAACAAAACGCCGATTAGAAACTGTATAGTTATCAAAAGCCAGCCAGAGGTGCGCCGTGCGACCACAGAGTTATCTACACAGTCGTTGAGCTGATTTTCAGTGCTTCGACTAAAATATCGCTGTCACGCCATTCTCTCATCTTTACACAATCGTCATATTTTTAGGATTTTGTTTGGCTAGCAATACTTGTTAAACAGGACGAAATTGCGAGCGCCGGACAAAGGTCTGTCATCAACTCAAATGGAGCCTCACGCCCACATTGAGGATCAGCGATATGTCGCCAGACTTTTTGTGCAGGGTGGACCGCAGAGAGAAATCACCCAAAAAACTGGGAGGTTGAAGACACTTTTCGCCAGGATAATACACGCTTTTAGAGAAGATGGACCACTTGAGGATGACAAGTGGTCTAGGCGGCCAAGAGTCATGACGCACGAGACCGACATTTTGATTGTGGCCACAGCTGTCGTGGATCTATTCTTGTCCGCCAAGGAAATCTGGGACGAGCTGTCATTGAATATTTTTACAAGGGCAGTGAGCCGACGACTGATGAGACCGGAGTTTACAATTTTGCCGTGGTGCAAAAGCCTTTCCTGTCTGAGCGACAGCGCCAACACCACCTCGACTTCGTTTTCAACCACCAGAATTGGAAGGAATAACAAAGAAATATATTTTTTTTTCTGACGAGTTCACTTTCTGCACTCGGAAGGATCAGCAGAGGAGGGTGTGATGGCTCATGAATTGAAGGTAACCAATGCATTCTCTTTCGCGGTTTTAATACTAAGCTGCTTTGCATATGCCAAGATATTTTCGTACATGTAATATCCTCAAGTTTTTTTTTAAAAATTTGTTTCAACAAAGAAAAATATCCTTAAATGTCATTATAAAAAGAAATGCTTTGCAAATAACAGAACATCCACAAATTATTCCTCGTTAGCAGCATGCAAAATACATGTGTTTGAAGTATTGCACACAGCGTCTTGTACGCGTTTTTCGCACGACTGTTTAAAGCACATTATAGTTTAAGCAAAACGCACTTAGTCATTTCCCGAATCAACTTTCTCCATCTTTTACCTGCCCATTTTAGTTCTTCTAAAATTGCAGGTACCACCCTATTGTACTCAGAGTGCCTTCTCAAGTGGCTGGTGTTCAGTGTCCATGTGGGGTTCTATAAGCAAAGATGCGCTCCGGCCACTTGTCCGCATTGATGGAAAATTCACAGCGCCCCGTTACAGTTCTCTGCTACAAGACACCATGCTCCCATATGGCCTGAACGAACCATTCCCCGACGGCTGCTTCATTTTCCAGCAGTGAAAAAGCCCCGTACACAAGGCTTTTCAGGTGACTGCCATGCTTGAAGATCTTGGCGTACGCACCATGCCGTGGCCTGCCTCTGGCGCGGACGCATACCCAATTGAGAATGTGTGGGCTCGAATGAAGTGGGGTCTGTCCTAGCACACCTTGTCCAGGGAAACTTTAGGTATTACGCGGTTCCAAAAAAGTGGGAGACTCTTTGGTCGGATGGCGATTATGTCGCCTCGTTATACAAATCTATGCCAAGAAGGATGTCAGAAATAATTTCTGTGAACGGCCACTTCACGCACTATTGAATTTTTGTTACAAAGGGGGTGAAGGGAGCAGTGGTGGTAAGTTTCGCCGTTGCTATTTTTCGCTCGCCCTCAGTTGCTTTCATTTTTGTTGTTTGAAGGCCAACCCATGACCTCTGCTATTACAGCAATTGTTTTTTTTTCTTTTATTAGTCTATTCAATTTTTTGTGGCATGTACAAGGTGATCTGCCTCCGTATTGTTATAATATGTTAATAAACTGAAGAATTTTTCAGGCTCAGTGCCTTTTGCTTTCGATGCCCTCGTTCGTGTTTCACTGTCCCATCGCATGATTGAACTAAAACAAACGTGTAAAAAACAGAACCATTGACGTGTGTGGCACCGGTTTGCCACTGAGACAACATATGCTATCTCTTTATTCAGGGCGTAGTGAGCCGCGTACACTTCACCACTACCATGCCCTAGTTGAAGTGAGCGCGTCACGTAATGAAGAAAGCGACGCCTAGCACGAAACGCTACATGTAATCACCGGTACGCTGCAAGAGAGAAAAAAGATATGGCTGCAAAATTAAAGGTTGCGCATGCGAACTTTTCACGTCAGATCCCACGGTGATGCAGTTTTACGCAGGTGGGCTAGAAAAGTTTTCAGCTACATTTACATGAAGAATGTTGATACTAAATGGAGGAAGCGAATTCGACAATTGCCAAGCAAATATATAGACAGCAGCTGAATAACAAGCCAAAAGAAAACATCGGTTAAAAAGAAGCTGAAGCAAACATAGGGGGACATGTGGAAGATTGGAATGCGTACGAAAGCGTCACTGGAGACCCACCTAACTTTAAAGCAGAAAAGTGCAAAAGAAAAGATTTCAGATGATTCTTGCGGTAGCTCTCTGCCGTTCGAGGCCAGAACGGCAGTATTGCGGACAAAGACGTGCCGAGCCAAATACAAAGGCACAGACACGGTATTTAGTGCGTGTGGAGAGGAGGAGGAAACAGCTGAAGATTTCATCATCATCATCATCAGCCCGAGTACTTTCATTGCAGGACAAAGGCCTCTCCCATGTTCCGCCAGTTAACTCGGTCCTGTGCTTGCTGCTGCCAATTTATACCCCCAAACTTTTTAATCTCATCAGGCCGCCTAACCTTCTGTCTCTCCCTAACCAGCTTGCCTTCTCTAGGAATCCAGTTAGTTACCCTTAATGACCAGTGGTTATCCTGTATACGCGCTACATGCCTGGCTCATGTCAATTTCCACTTCTTTATTTCAACTATGATATCCTTAACCCTCATTTGTTCCCTGATCCACTCTGCTTTCTTCTTGTCTCTTAAGGTTACACCTACCATTTTTCTTTCCATTGCTCGCTGTGTCGTCCACAATTTAAGCTGAACCCTCTTTGTTAGTCTCCAGGTTTCTGCTCCGTAGCTAAGTACCGGAAAGATACAGCTGTTATATACCTTCCTCTTGAGGGATAGTGGCACTCTACCTGTCATAATTTCAGAGTGCTTGCCAAATGTGGTCCACCCCATTCTTATTCTTCAAGTTACTTCAATCTCATGGTTTGGCTCTGCGGTTATTAGCTGCCCTAAGTAGACACAGACTTTTACAGCTTGAAGTGCACTATTACCTATCTCGAAGCGCTGCTCTTTTCCGAGGTTGTTGTACATTACTTTCGTTTTCTGCAGATTAATTTTAAGACCCATTCTCTGCTCTGCTTGTCTAACTCCGTAATCATGAGTTGCAATTCGTCCCCTGAGTTGCTCAGCAATACAATGTCATCGGTGAAGCGCAGGTTACTAAGGTACTCTCCGTTAACTCTTATCCCTAACTGGTCCCATCGAAGATTTCATATTGTTTGGTAAAATATTACTCTATAGATGAAGATAATGGCGCGGAATTTTTCAAAGCATTGCAGTTCAGGGACAGTGAATGCAAAATAAAGTTTAACCAGGTAGAAATAACCAAGAGGAGGCTAACTGATTGGTGGCTGCAATCAAGGCGTGAGTAAATTTCAATCCTTAAACACATAGTGATAGTACTTCACTTTATGGCCATATGGCGTGAGCCACCACCCGATCTAAAGGGCACAGCCAAATACATTCATCCATCCATCCATCGGATCGTGCTCGTCCCTCGCTAATCTCGATTTATTTTGTAAACGAGAGTGTACTGTGTACTGCGATGTTTCAACGGCGAAAGCATCACCACAACTTATGTGGAGCAGTGAGTAGAGTGTCTATCTTATGCGATAGTGGCGGTGTGTATTTTTAACCATCATGAGCAGCCTGACTACACCCACTGCAGAGCTAAAGCCTCCCCCATAATCCACCATTAAGCCGGTATTGTGCTTTGTTTCGTGCGTTTGCCTTCTCTGGCAATCCAGTCAGTTATCCTTGATTACCTGCGGCTATCCTGCCTACGCGCTCCATGCCCGGCCCATCTCAATTTCTTCTTTTTGATTTCAACTATGATATCCTTAACCTCGGTTTGTTTCCTGACCCACTTTATAACAAAGTGTTATATGTTAAGGTTTCACCAAGGAATTTTCTTTCAATCGCTTGCTGCGTCGTCCTCAATTTAAGATCAACCCTGTTTGTACGCGTCCAGAGTTTTACTTCGTAGGTGAATACTGGCAAGATGCAGCTGGTATATACCTTCTTCCTAAAGGCTAGTGATAGACTACCATTCATATTGTGAGAATGGTTGCCGAATAAAATTCACCCGATCCTTATTCTTCTAGTTATTTTTCTCTCATGTTTTGTCTCCGAGCTTACTACCTGTCCCAAGTAGACATATTCTTTCACAACTTCCAGCGTCTCTCTGCCTATCGCAAACTCCTTTTTTGGGCCTTGACTATTGCAAATTATTTTATTTGTGTGCATGTACTTTTTACGACCTACTTTTCTGCTTTCCGTGTCCACGTGAGTAATCAAGTGCTTAAATCGTCGCCTGAGTTACTGATCAAGGCAATGTCATCAGCGAATTGCAGGTTACTAAGATACACTCCATTAACTCTTGTCCCCAACTCCTCCCAATCTAGGCTCCTGAAAACCTCCTGCAAACACGCAGTTAATAGCATTGAAGAGATCGTGTCACCCTGTCTTACACCCTTCTTTATTGGGATTCTGTCACTTTCTTTATGGAAATGTATGGTGGTGGTCGTGGATCGACAGTAGAATTCTTCCAGTATACTATTATAAGGTTGTTTGATGCCCTGATTTTGTAATGCCTGCACTACTGATATGTCTCCTCTGAGTCGAACGCCTTGTCGTAATATACGACGGCTATATAAAGATTGGTGTTATTCCGCGCATTTTTATTACCTGATGGATAGTATGAATATAGTCTAATGTTGAGTAGCCTGTAGTAAATCCTACTTGGTCTTTTGGCTGATTTAACTTTAATGTCACCTTAATTTTATTAACTATTATTTTTGAAAATAGCCTGCATAGTCTTTCACGTCTCTTTGCATATGGATTAGGATTATATTTGTGTTCTTCAAAGATTCTACATCAAGAGACACTTCATATATAAGGCGGTCGCGTCTTCGAACACAATTTCTCCGCCATCTTTAAGGAGGCACGTTGTTTCTTTATCCTCACCAGCGTCATTGCCTCTTTGTAATCTTTCTATCACGTTCCTTACTTCCCCTGTCGTTACTGGTAGGATATAGAATTTCTCTGAAATATTATTTTTACGTAAAATGACGCGAAGCGTGTCTATTTAGAATTTATACTGACACTGATGCGTATAGCATGGACTGAGATGTAGGACAGCACGCACAACCGACAGACCACTTCTTCGTTGTCGTCTTCTGACCACTGTTATATCAGCTACGTAGCATTACCCCCCGGCGGTAAAAGCACTGTCTCGGTGCACATTAATTACAGTCTTCAGAAGGCAGGTGGTAAGGTTTTAGCCTGCTGACGTTCACAACGTCACTGGGTGTGGTTGCAGGCAGGCTTGTGTTCTCATATTCAGGAATAATCTCATAGGTGAGGTCGGTTACCTGGCCGATGATACAGTAAAGACTCATGTAGCGAGACAACAACTTCCCTGATAAGCCAACTCGGCGAACTGTGTTCTATAGGAGAACGAGAGAACTGGGTGAGAAGCGAACGTCAACATGCCGGCTGTCGTAGATGGCTTTCTGGGTGGCTTGCGAAGCCTAAATTCTAGAGCGGGTGGTCTGACGTACGTGGTCGGCAGGAACAATAGCGTCGCGTGCATATTCGGTTGACGACGTTGTAGTGGTTGGAAGTAGCATGTCGAGTGGTAACGTTGGATCCGGTCCATAGAGAAAATAAAAGGGTGAATAACCAGTGGTGTCGTGGCGCGAAGAATTGTACGCAAAGGTCACGTAGGGTAGCGTCTGGTCCCAGTCATGGTGGTCGTAGGACACATACATCGCGAGCATGTTCGTGAGGGTGCGATTTAGGCGTTCGGTAAGGCCAGTTGTTTGGGGATGGTAGGAAGTGGTCAATTTGTGTTGCATCGAGGAAGAGCGCAGAAGATCGTCAATTAATCGGAACAAATTGCGCGGCCGCGATCCGTGAGTAATTGGCGAGGAGCTCCGTGGTGTAGAATGAGAACTTGGAGAAAAAGTTCGCAACGTTCGTAGTGGTGATGGCGGGGAGCGCTTGAGTGATGGCATACCTAGTCGCGTAGTCTACAGCAACTGCGACCAACTTGTTGCCCGATTTCGCCTCACGAAAAGGACCGAGAAGTTCTATACCAACACGGAAGGAAGGTTTGGTTAAGATGGAGATCGGTTGAAGAAGTCCAGCCGGGGGCGCAGTAGGTCGCTTCTTGCGTTGCCATTTATTGCAGGCGGACACGTGACGGCGAACGGACCTGGCGAGACCGCGCGGGAAGAAGTGGCGACGCACACGGTCGTACGTCCGAGATACACCCAGATGGCCAGCAGTTGATTCATCGTGAAGCTCGTGCAGCACGATTGAACGCAAATGTTTCGGCACGACAAGAAGGAGCTCAGAGCCATCTGGCTGGAGGCGACGACGATACAGCTTGTCATTCAGGAGGACATACATGCGAAACGACGCATCGTTAGGAGCAGATTCGAAACGGTCAATAAGTTGTCACAGGGAACCATCACGACGTTGTTCATCATCAATCTGAAGAAACTGGGATATTGACATGACGCTGAGGCTAGGCTCGATGTCTGATTCGTGAGGCTGATCAACAGGGTAGTGGGTTAAGCAATCGGCGTCCAGATGGAGACGTCCAGACTTGTAAGCAACCGAGTAGGAATATTCCTGTAGGCGTAATGCCCAAGCCCAAGCCATCCAGTGGGGTCCTTCAGAGAAGAAAGCCAGCACAGCGCGTGATGATCTGTGATGACATGGAAAGGAGGGCCATACAAGTAAGGACAGAATTTTGAAACCGCCCAGAGAAGGGCGACACATTTGCGTTCTGTTATAGGGTAATTGCGTTCAGACTTTGAAGGCAGACGGCTTGCATACGCAATTACATGGTCGTTGCCCCACTGAATTTGCGCCCAAACTGCACCAATTCCGTGACCACTCGCGTTTCTTTGCACTTCTGTAGGAGCATAGGGGTCGAAATGTGCAAAAATAGGAGGTGTCGTTAGAGCTGTGAATAGCTGAAAGAAGGCGTCAGCTTGAAGAGGGCACTAGCAAAATGGAACGTCTTGTTCGAGAAGGTCGGTAAGCGGCCGTGCGAGGGCCGCAAAGTTTCCCACGAACCAGCGAAAGTAGGAGAAGAGGCCCACAAAATTGAGAACATCATGGACAGAGTGTGGTACTGGGATGTTTCTTACAGCGCGTACTTTCGCCGGGTCTGGTCGTACGCCGGCAGTGCCAACAAGGTGACCCAACACAATCTGCCGAAGACCGAAGTGGTGCTTGGAGGAATTGAGCTGCAGGCTGGCCTGTCAAAATATAGATAGAATGGTCGAAAGACGTTCAAGGTGGGCTCAGAAGGTAGGTGAGAAAATGATCACGTCGTCCAGGTAACAAAAACATGTTGACCATTTAAATCCTTGTAGGAGCGTGTCCATCATTCTCTCTTTGGTCGCTGGAGCGTTTCAGAGACCGAAGGGCATGACCTTAAATTGGTAAAGACTGTCAGGGGTAACGATGGCGGTCTTTTCTCGGTACATATCATCTACAGCAATTTGCCAGTAGCCAGATTGGAGGTCGAGAGATGAATAGAAGGTGGTGCCATTGAGGCAATCGAGGGCATCGTCATTGCGTGGTAGAGCGTACACGTGTTTTTTTGGTAATTTTGTTGAGGTGGCAATAATCAATGCAGAAACGCCATGCGCCATCTTTCTTTTTTAATAACACCACGGGAGATGCACAAGTGCTCGATGATGGTTCGATTACGTTTTTCGTAAGCATTTTGGCCACTTTTTTTCATCATTTCTCGCTCAGACTCTGACACGTGGTACGGCCGACGGTGACTGAGAGCAGAGTCATCAGTGTTGATTCGGTGAGTGACAATTTTAGTGTGGCCCAATGGATGATCGCGGCTGTCGAAAATGTCACTGTATGAAATCAAAACCTGGAAGAGAGCGCTGGCCTGGTGCTGCAAAAGCTCCGATACAATCATGTTTCCAAAATTAGCATCGTATGAGTTTGGTGACCGTGTGACTGCACTCCGATCAGGAGTAGATAAAGTGACAACACTGACATCATCGTCTGTTATGGCAGATAGCTGGGCTGGAGACATCTGGAAGGTAAACAGATGAGGGGTGAAATGAAATTTAAGGAGTGGAAGGAACACATAGTTATCCGCTATGGTCGCGATGGTATGGGGCACAGTAACACTGCGCGCCAGTCGAACGTCAGTAATCGGTGTCATGATATAATCGCCGTCAGAAACGCCGATGACAAAGACACGTACGTGACGGCTTGACCTTGCAGGCCTACGAAAGTGGTTGGGCTCATGCGGCTGGTAGGCTTTGCAGAATATTCGGCCAAGATTGGAAGATTGAGGCTGAGTGTACCAGACGAACACTAAATTAAGGCCGAGTGTGCCGAAAGGAAATCAAGGCCAAGTGCGAGGTCATGAGGGTAACAGACTAGCACGGCAAAAAGTACCATGGCGTGACGACCGGCAATGCTGACACGAGCAGTGCACACTGCGATTACTGGTGCAGTACCACCATCGGCTACACGGATTGCCTGCGTCGTAGACTGCGTCATAATATTTTGCAGGCGGCGGCGTAGAGAAGCGCTCATAATAGACAGGTGCGCACCTGTGCCAATAAGGGTGATCACAGGAACATAGTCGACTTGTACTTCAAGCAGGCTGTGGTGCGTGGGAAGCGTCAGTAGAGGATTTTCAGCCGTCATTGGTATTGCAGCTTCACCTCTATAAGCTGCAATATCTAGTATTCCTGCTGCGAACGTCTAGAGTAGCTCGGCGAGGAAAAGCACCGAGGTCGCGGAGAGCGGGATCGGCAACGTAGCGGCGACTGGGAGCGGGAGTTGCGGCGACCGGACGAAGGGGCGTCAGTCAAACGGCGATCAGGCAAAGGGGCGTCAGTGGAAGGCTCGTAAGATGACGACGAATAGAAATCGTAGGGTGTGGCACATGAACGTCGAGAGGTCGTCGGGTGCATGTCTGCAGAGATAGAGAAGGTCTGACGTGGTTGGTGTGACCAACGGCGGCGGCAATAGCAAGAAATGTGCCCTGGCTGGTGACCGGAAGAACAAAGAGGCCGGTCATCGGGTGTTCGCCATTCCAAAGGGTTAAGTAAGGGCATTGTTGGAGGTGAACGGCGAGCGTGTCCTGGGTAGTAATACGGGACTTCAGGGTGAGTCAAGGGACATGCACGCTGATGGAAGACCGAGGTTCGCAAACTCTTGCCTCACCACAGCTTGTATGAACGCCACTGACGGCTGTTGTTGGTCAGAGGTGAACGTTGCGAAAACGGGTGGCTGAAGAGAAGCCGGACAGGCGGCTTCGATTTCCCGACGAATAATGCGCGTGACGTTGTCATACGTAGGGGACTGGCGGGCGGCTTCACCCGATTAGGTTGCGGCTGTGTTGGGCAGCCGGGTGAATTGCTAAGTAATCCGGCGGCTCTTGGCTTCTTCAAATTGCCGGCACTCTTTAATGATGGCGTCGCCGGTGGCAACGTTGTTGTATAGTGAAGATTGAAGGTACCGTCTGCTATGCCTTTCTGCACATGGGCCACTTTCTCAGACTCACTCATGTTCTCGTCTATCTAGTGGCATTGGGGGATGACATCGTGAATGTACGCGACGTACGACTCTGTCGACGTCTGTGCACGAGCCGCCAGTTGATTCCGTGCTCTGATCTGCCGTCCAACGGTGTAGCCAAAAAGATTGCGGATCTTCTGTTTAAATTAGTACTAGCTCGTAATCTCTGCTTCGTGCGTCTCGAACCACACCCGTGGTGGGCCATCGAGGTATAAAAAGCACATTGGCAAGCATAAGCGTCAGGTCCTACCTCTAGCTTGTGCTCACCCGTTTGTACCGATTGATCTATTTGTCGACGAAGTAGTCCTGATCCAGCCAGTGCCGCACGTCCCGATTCAGACAGTGCTGCACGTCCCGATCCAGACAATGCCATACGTCCCGATCCAGACAATGATGCCGTCAGTCGCGATTCAGTCAGCGCACGCTGATTTGGACATAGATAGTAGCCGTGCACTGACGCGCAAGTCTGATCTCTGGCGTACGCCAGACAGACGACCCCTCTGCTATCACTGCGGTGAGGCTGGTCACATTTACTGCGAATGCCCATACCGGCCACTTGGACTGCGCGGAGTTTCCGTCAATTCCCCTCGTCCCCGAATCGGTCAAAGGCCAAGAGATATCGAAGAGTATCTCGCGCAACAGCGTGCACCCTTTACACGACGGCAATCGCGGTCACCATCTCCGAAGAGACCTGCAGCCACTGAGCCACGTTTCGGGGTGACGGCACGGGAACGCGCCCTGAGTCCTCGTCGGGAAAACTGAAGGCAGTGGCCTTCGGGGGCAAGGTCGCTGGGACTCAAAGTGCGGAAGACCTCCCATCGACGCTTGCACGCAACGCCGAAGGCATTTCGTCAGAAAATAATCGCAGTACCGAAGGAACGCCGACATCCACATCTGAGCCTAGTGACCACGTGTCACTCGAGATACCTGTGCTGATTGATGGTCTTCAGGTCAGTGCTTTGGTAGACACTGGTGCAGACTATTCGATTATCAGTGGGAGGCTAGCGAAAGATCTTAGGAAAGTGATGACGCCGTGGAATGAAACGCGAATTCGAACAGCTGGAGGACACGTTGTAACACTGCTGGGTCGCTGTACCGCAAGAGTGAAAATTCGTGCGTCATCGTTTGTGCTCAGCTGACTCGTTCTTCGCGACTGTTCGCGTCAGCTGATTATCGGCATGGACTTCCTTCGGGAATACGGTGCCATCATAAATCTCTGTGAGCGCGTCGTGACCTTCTCGACTCAAGGCGCAACAGATCGAGACGCTGATAACTGCCATAGACCTGCACTGCGTGTTGCTGACGACAGTGTGACGCTGCCACCTCAAGCAACTGTTCCCATCGAAGTCACTTGTGAACACCCCCAAGACGGCGACGTGGTGGCTGAAAGCAACCTATCACTTCTGCTGCTCGAAGGTGTATGCGCCGCCCGAAGTGTTGTGCGCGTCCGAGACGGACAGTCAACGATACTAGTTACGAACTTCAATTACGAGCACCGGCATCTTTTCCGTGGAAACACCCTAGCTTATGGAGACCCTGTTGCCGACGTCACGGAGTGCTTCGCGTCCGAGAAAACGCATGAGGATGAGGAATTTCCAGACCGCATCGACATTAATTCGACGCTGTCAGACGAGAGAAAGGCTGCACTTCATGACCTTTTAAGGGAGTTTCGATCTTGCTTCGCCTCTTCTTCTAAAGTCCGTCAAACACACCTCACGAAGCATCGAATTATTACTGACGATGACGTCCGCCCCATCCGGCAGCAGCCTCATCGCGTTTCTGCCAAAGAACGTGAGGCTATTCAGACACAAGTAAAGAGATGCTCGATGACGGGATTATTCAACCATCCAGCAGCGCTTGGTCCTCGCCAGTCGTTCTAGTGAAGAAAAAAGACGGAACGCTGCGATTCTGTATTGACTACATGTAACTTAATAACGTCACAAAAAAAGATGTCTACCCGCTTCCACGGGTCGACGACTCCCTCGACAGGTTACGACGCGCGAAGTATTTTTCGTCCATCGATCTAAAGAGTGGCTATTGGCAAATTGAAGTGCATGAACGAGACCGAGAAAAAACCGCGTTTCTGACTCCAGACAGACATTACGAATTCCGAGTTCTTCCCTTCGGCCTCTGTTATCCACCAGCCACTTTTCAGAGGATGATGGACACAGTTCTCGCTGGCTTGAAGTGGCAAAGCTGCCTTGTCTACCTCGATGATGTGGTCATCTTTTCCGAGAGCTTCGAAGAACATCTGAAGCGTCTGAGAAAGGTTCTGGAAGCCATTCGCACAGCTGAACTCACGCTGAAACCTCGAAAATGCCATTTCAGCCATGAAGAGCTGAAATTTCTGGAACATGTCATTAGTGCGGATGGAGTGCGACCTGATCCAGACAAAACTGCTCCTGTCGCTGCCTTCCCTGTTCCATCAAATAAAAGAGCAGTACGCCGTTTCCTCGGCTTGTGCGCGTATTATCGCCGATTTATCGCCAACTTCTCGAAGATAGCTAACCTCTTATGCGACTCACCCGAGATGACGTGTCCTTTACTTGGGGCGCAAAACAAGATACAGCGTTCACAGAGTTACGACAGAGAATGCAAACAGCCCCTGATCTTGCCCATTTTGATGAGGACGCTGCTACAGAATTTCATACAGATGCCAGCAACGTCGGACTTGGCACTGTCCTTGTACAACGACACGACGGCGTTGAGCATGTGATAGCTTACGCCAGTCGTACTCTTTCTCGAGCCGAGACCAACTATTCTACGTCAGAAAAAGAATGCCTCGCAGTCGCGTGGGCGACGACCAAATTTCGGCCTTACCTCTACGGTAGTCCCTTCAAAGTGGTGACTGACCACCACTCGCTCTGCTGGCTGGCAAATCTCAGAGATCCTTCCAGCCATCTCGCACGGTGGAGTTTGCGTTTGCAGGAGTTCGATATTACGATTGCGTACAGGTCCGGGCGCAAACACGAAGACGCCGACGCGCTTTCTCGAGCACCTGTGGGGAACGCTGTCAGGGGCTCCGAAGCTGAAGATGCCTTTCTTGGAGCAGTTAGCGATTCCGAATTGATGTCAAAGTAGCGGGCAAACGATGAATTACGCCCAGTCATTGATTCCCTGGAACGCCGCAACTCTCAGGTCCCTCAACATATTGCTCGCGAACTGTCCTCTTTTTGTCTGAGAAGAGGCATTCTTTACAAGAAAAACGCCCATGGTAGCGACAAAGCCTTCCTACTCGTTGTTCCTACCGACATGCGTGATGACATCCTCCTTGCGTGCCATGACGAGCCCACGTCAAGACATTTGGGCTATTCCCGAACTCTCGCCAGAGTACGCCAACAGTATTACTGGCCGCGACTATCAACTAGTGTACATCAATATGTGAAAAGCTGCCGGGAGTGCCAGCGCCGCAAGACTCCGCCTGTGAGACCCGCGGGCCTGCTCCAGCCGATCGCACCACCGTGGACACCGTTGGACCTCGTGGGAATAGACCTTCTTGGGCCCTTCCTTTTGTGGTCCTCTGGGAACAAATGGATTATAGTTGCGACAGATTGTCTTACTCGTTATGCTGAAACAAAAGCGTTACCCCGTGGCACGGCCTCTGAAGTCACGCAGTTCTTCGTGCACCAAATCGTCCTACGGCATGGTGCCCCGTCATGCGTGATTACGGACAGAGGGACGTCGTTTGCAGCACGAATGATGGAGGACATCTTTAAACTGAGCTGCACAAGTCATCGAAAAACAACAGCTTATCACCCGCAATCCAATGGACTGACAGAGAGGCTTAACAAGACCATAGAGGACATGCTGTCAATGTACATGGACGTACAACACAAAACCTGGGACGAGATTCTTCCATACATCACCTTTGCTTACAATACGGCAACGCAAGAAACAACGCGATTTCCTCCTTTCCGACTTGTTTACGGACGCAACGTGCGAACCATGCTCGATGCCATGCTTCTGTGTGACCAAAGCAATGAACTTGCTCAAGACGCTGAGCAATACACTCAATACGCCGAAGAAGCTCGTCAGCTAGCTCGCATAAACACCAGTTACCAACAAGATACAGACGCACGACGTTACAGCCTCCGCCATCGAAATGTCACCTACCACCCTGGGGACCGAGTGCGGGTGTGGATCCCTGTCCGGCTTAGGAGTTTTTCGATTATCCGAAAAACTCATAAGCCGTTATTTTGGACCGTACAAGGTCGAGACGAGTCACAGATGTTACCTATGAGGTATTTCCGGACGGCGCAGCGTCTTTTGGTCGACAGCTTCGGCCCGAAACCGTGCATGTCGTTCGGCTGAAGCCCTACTTCACTTAGTAGCCCTTGCGGTTTCACGTTCTACCACATGCCGTGACTTCGCGTTACTGCTGCTGTTTGTACTCTCCTGTGTTTTTATGTCTTTTCTTTTAGCGCTTGGCGCAAGCGTTGACGAAACTTCCTCATTTGCGCTGCGAGTACTGGCACTCTCCCTCCTTTGGTTCTCTATATCTGCGTGTGTATGCCTTCCTTTTTTTATTTACGAGCATCGAGTCGATGCTTTCAAAGGGGGGGGGGGGGACTATTGCCACATAATTTGCTTGGGTGAGATCGAAGAGTGAAAGAGGACAACGACAATCTCTCTGAGCTGCTGCTTGGCTAGTCGACTCAACGAGCCCATTGTATCAAGTTTGTCGTGAGTAACGAGACAATAGTTACATAACAAAATAGTATACTGTCACTTTATTAAAAGCTGGCTCTACGTCTTCATAGAAGCGTTCGCCAAATAATCATCATAAGTAGATGTAGATGCCTAGGCCTGCACCACCTTCATCTTGTACGTTTTGGTGAACTTACTTATGATACTTGCCACCTTCTCAGTGATGCTATAGTAAAATTCTATGTTGCCAGCGACATCATTGCTTATAAATAAACCCACGCCTAGTTCTTTTCTGTCAATAGATCCACGGTAGCATAGGACGTGTCCGTTATTCAGCATTGTAGAAGCCTCATGTGTGCTCCTAACTTCGCTGAGCCCTGTTACATACCATTTAGTACCCACTTATTCCTCTATTAGCACAGATAGACAAGCCTCATTAGATAGCGTCCTAGCGTGAAAGGTAGCCAAGTTGATATTCTATGGGCGGCCCGCCCGGGCCCAGAAATATTTAGCACCCTCCGCTCCGTCGCAGCTCTGACCGCCGCCTTGGACAATTGCTTCGGAGCCGCTTGGCGGCTGGGGGCCAAAGGTTAACTGCTCTATTCATAGGAGGCTGTGGCCAGGCACCACATCAGGGTGACCAATCCTTCACAGCGGAGGAAGTGCAGTACCAGCAAATGTTTACCAGTGAGGCCATTAAATTACGTGACCTGCTATGTCACCATTTTTTCCTATATCTGCTTCGTTTCTACCGCAATTAGTGTTGTTCATCGCCCGACTGCAGGTCCGCTTACATGGTGGTAGCGGTGCCGAGCTGAAATAGCCACGCTGCCAGTTCTTTTGCTGTCAACGATCTTGGCTCCGCCAGAGCCGTTGGGTACATAGGGGAACACCGTACTTGCATAGAGAACTTAGAAGACTGAGTTCCCGCTTTTTTCCACTGCTACCCTTTTGACAAAACAAGTGAAAGTACAAGCAGCCAGGTTGCTAGTGATTATTGGCGCCGAGGCAAGTGAGGTATACAGCACCTTTACGTTTGAGGCTGAAAAAGACAAAAATAACGTAGATGTCATAATCTCCAAATTTGAATATTTCTACAAACCAGAGAATAATTTGAAAAATCATGAATTCATTTTTGAGTCTAGAAACCAAAGGGAAGGCGAGCCTTTCAGTCAATAGCTGACGGAGCTACGAATGTTAGCCACAAAGTGTGAATTTGGCGCAATGGGAGAGTGGATGCTGCGCAGTCGTATTATTCTGGGTATTCGAGACAAAAACCTGCAGCAGAAATTGATTGCGGAAAAATCTTCTTACAAATATACTGTTGAGATTTGTCGCACGCAAGAGCAAGAGAAACAGCCGTTTCTTGAAACTTGTGAAGCCGCGGAGACAGCGCAGGACACAGCAGTTAACGCCGTGGCAAATAAAGGGGATGCATGCGGCAGCTGTGGCTATCGCACACACCGTAACGAAAAATGCCCCGCCACTGGTACAAGTTGGAATAACTGCGGAGGGCTTGACCACTTTTCCCGAGCATGCAAATCGGCACCTCGTTCACGATACTTTTCCCACAAAAAGAAAGAACTACTGGAATTATGTGCAGACTCCAACGACAATTTTTTTGCAAACGTCAAAATTGAGCACACTCAACAGAGACCAACAGCTGGACCACGCCAGTGGACATAGAAGGACAACCAACGTCTTGCAAGTTAGACACGGGGGCGAATCGTTGTGTCATTTCAAGGAGGTACGTCACAAAGCTAGCGTATCTACCAGAGCAGGCTTGCCGAGTCGCGCTAACAGCGTTTTTCGGCCACAAGGCAACCGCCCAAGCAAAATTGCGCCTGCGGCTTTCAGCCAATGAGAGGGTGGTCCTCGAAACATTTTACATCATAGAGCAAAGTGTACCAGTGCCTTTGAGTGGTTCAGCAGCCAAACGCCTTGCATTTATCCACCGGGTACAGCACATTCACGTCTACCAACTTTACCCTTCGGCACAATCTTTTTCAGATGTCTTCGGAGGACTGGGTGAGCTCAAGGACTACGAGTACGAGATAAAACTTAAGCCCGGCGCAGTGAGTGTCATCGTACCCGCTCGGAGAATCCCCGTGGCCCTGGAGGACAAGACTAGGACAGAAAATCAGCGTATGAAGGATCATGGCGTCATAAAAAAGATAACTGAGCCTACAGAATGATGCAGCCACGTGGTCGCCGTTTGTAAAGGAGAGAAAGTTCAAATTTGCCTAGACCCAACATTGCTCAATCAAGCCATAATAGGAGAAAACTATCCCATGCCAACGCTGAATGATGTCACTCCTAGGCTGGCCGGTGCAAAGTTCTTTTCCCCGCTTGTTGCGGCTTCAGATTTTTGGCAAATTTGGCTTAGCGAATCGAGCTCCAAACCTAGCACCTTGAGCAATCCCTATGGTCGTTTTTGGTTCCTTCGTATGCCGTTTGGAACAGCTTCGGCCACCAAATTTTTACAAGTAGCAATGCACCGTCTTTTGGAAGCCTTGTCCTGTGTGGCGGTTATGATGGATGACTTATTAGTTTAAGGCAGAACAAAAGACGAGCACGACCACAGCCTAAAACTTGTGTTGTCCCGTTGTTAACAGCCCGACCTTCGACTTATTGCCAAGAAGAGTGTGTTTCTGCAGCCAGAGACCTGGTACTGAAAACAGAAGCTACACAAGCCCTACGACTAGATACGGTGAGGGTACAAGACATACAGGGAATGCCTGAACCGACGAACAAGAAAGAACTGCAAGTATTTATTAGCACGATGAATTAAGGGCAGCGATTCATTCCCAACATGTCAAAGGTAATCCCTCCGCTTCGAACACTGTTATGTAAAGATGCTGCATGGTTTTGGACGGAGGCACAACAAAAGAGTTTTGAAACCTTGCACCGATCTTTGACGAAAGCACCTGTTCTGGCTTTGGCTTTCTTCAACCCGAAAAAGCCTTTGAGTCTCTCGGTCGGCGCAAGCCGATTAGGAGTAGGCACAGTTCTGATGCAAGACGGATGCCCCATGGCTTTTTAGTCATGGTTGTTCACTGAGACGCAATAAAACTATGTAGACATTGAGAAGGAAATGTTGGCAATAGTGCATGGTTGCACGAAGATTCATGATTATGTTTTTGGTCAAGCAGAAGTGAATGTAGAGACTGACTAGAGGCCTTTACTACCGATACTTAACAAGCCACTGCATCAGTGGTCTCTCCGCTTACAACGCATGAGGCTGACTCTGCAGCGCTATCCGAACAAACTGGTGTAAAGACCAGCCACCCTGCGGTGGTCTAGGGTCGAAGGTACTCGGCTGCTCACCCACAGGTCGTGGGATCAAATCCCGGCTGCGACGGCTGCATTTGCGATGGAGGCGAAAATGCTGTAGGCCCGTGCGCTCAGACTCGGGCGCATGTTAAAGAACCTCAGGTGGTCAAAATTTCCGGAGCCCTCCTCTACGGCGTCTCTCATAATCATATGGTGGTTTTGGGACGTTAAACCACACTTATAAATCAATATGGTATATAGGCCAGGCAAAGAATATTTTCTTGCTGAAACTTTGCCGCGTTTCCCGAGTCAAATGAGCATGTGCGAAGAAGCTGCGCAGTTTTAAGTAAATGTGCTGAAATTTTTTTCAGCCTCTATGCTCTGTCAAATAATTATTCTCTCAGCAACGAACAACGATGCCGTTCTCTCCAAGCTGCGGGAATATGCGCTGACCAGTTGGCCTGACAGCAAGCACGAGGTTCCAAAAGCCATCCGCCCCCACTGGTATTATCAGGAGAAAAACACACACAAGCCGGGTTTCTATTCCGCAGCAACAAGGTTACAATACTAAGTTCGATGAAAGCAGAAATATTGGCTCTTTTGCAGAACCGATAAAATGAAAGCACGGGCATGAAACCTCATGTTCTGGCCCTGCGTGGCAAGCGACATAGAGCAATTTTGCCGAAATTGCAAAATGTGCCAAAAGAATCAGCCTCAAAAGCCAAAAATGCCGCTTTTGAGCCATGCGGTTCAAAACCTGCCCTGGAAAGTGATAAGAATGAACTTATTCTCTCACGGGGACCGACAGTTGCCATTATTGTCGATTTCTATTCCTTTTTTGATATTAAGGAATTTCGCCATAGCACTGCTAATCAGCTGAAGTCCTGGCGCACAGAACTTTTTCGGTTCATCGATTACCGCCTAAACGGTGCAGCGATAATGGGCTTCCATTTACCAGCACTCAATCCAACGACATTTTATATAGGCTCGACATTACATACGCAACGTCAAGCCCATATTGTCCGCGCTCATATGGTATGATGGAGAGGACCGCGCAAAAAGCCAAAAAACTATTAAGAAGTGCTCTATTGAAACGCCGGATTTCCACATGGCTCTGCTTGAATAACGTAATACATCGCGAGATTCTGCTTTGAAATCCCCTGTGCAGAGACTGATAGGAAGGCGGACGAGGACCCTGCTGCCCGCACCCGCAAGTCACCTGATGCCGGAGACTGTGCCCAACCGAGCCATCCACAACCGTCTCCAGTAAATTCACCAACGCCAGAGGAACTTCTAAAATCACTGCTCCAGCAACCTGCCCCCTGTCACCTGGCCAGAGGGGTCACTGACTACATACGATTCGCACGAAATGACCGGGACACCCGCGGTTTTTCTCGGGCCAGTTGAGACGCCGCGATCCGTGGTGGTGAAGATTGAGGAGGGCCAGAAAGTTAGACGTACTCACGAGCACCTGCAAGACGCACCTACACATACCGACGAGAGCCCTCGTGACGGGTTCGAACGACTAGACGACGCCCAGCCCACTCAAGAGCTACGTAGAAGCACAAGGACACGGCGGGAGCCCTGCCACTGCCCATAACCAGAAAAAGCTGTGTAATTAACTTCTTCCCAAAGAAAAAAGATGTGAAGCCTAGCTGAGTCACTCTGACGTAACCAGCCATTTCGATAAAATCATGGGACCTGCTACATCTCCATTCTTTCATATATCTGCTTCGATTCTATCGCAAAAAACGTTGCTCATCAACTTATTGCAGGCCCGCTTACAGAACTCTTGTTTCTTTTTTAACGATTCCCTGATCAGGAATTTTTAGTAAACATGCAACTGGCATTAGTGCGGTATCTTCATTCGAACCAAATTTCGCTATTCCCTGCTGTGTTGCTGCGCTATGTCTAAATAGGGGGTTCCGTTGCAATTGCTTCACACTGTAAAATACAGTCTGACCACCTATCAGATTGATTGATTTGGGGGGTTGACGTCCCGAAACCACGATATGATTACGAGACACGCCGTAGTGGAGGGCTCTAGAAATTTCGACCACCTGGGGTTCTTTTACGTGCACCGAAATCTGAGCACACGGGCCTACAACATTTCCGCCTCCATTGAAAATGCAGCCGCCGAAACCGGGATTTGACCCCACGACGTGGGGTTCAGCAGCCTAGTACCTTAGTCACTAGTCCACCGTGGCGGGGCCTGACCACCTATCAGCTCTCTCAACTTCACCGAACTCGTAGCTCGCCTGGCCTTCTTTGGTTAACTGTTTAAAGTTTATTAAAAAGAAAAAAAAACCGGCTTTGTTTCGAATCTCTGAGCTTGCGAGCTTAGGCCGGCTTAGTACCCTGGATGATCCTCCTTCTTATGCGTTTATTTTCTAGTAACTTCTTTCTGTCTCGCTCAATTTTGACCTTGTTTGTTTCGAAGTTACCGCAATGCCTGAGTTTTGCTTTGGACGTTTTCTGTCCACAGACTAATAGCGCGCCGCTGTTTTGCGAACTAATCGACTTCTACCTGATTATTATGTTGAGCGTGTATGTCGCGCGTAGTTGGAGTGAATGAAAATTAAACGCCAAAAATGTCTTAGTGCTAAAGATTACACAGATTCTGCCTTTAAGGCTGTTTCAAATTTTTTTGGCATTCAAGAGTAGTAACCATAACTGTGGTATATGTTGTTACGTCTACGAGAGGAATTTATTCAGAGGCGACGTAACGGTCGACTCGACGGTATACAATGAACGCGCACCAGACACCATTCTCCACCTACCAAAGTTTCTCTTCGTCTGGCACCACCCTGTTCCCCACTACACAGATGCACATACCTAAATTACATATGTGGTAACATTTCCCTCCAAGCAGACGAACCCCACTGGGCGAGTCAAATAGCCTCTCGAGGAATAAAGCGCTTCAAACGCGTAACATGGGCAAGTTTAGGTTTTGCAGACCGTCGGCCGTTCGAATGGAGACGTGCTATGCGGTAAACTAAATCACTGATACGGTCTATAACAAGTTAAGGTCCCGCATAGTGCGCTAGCAGTTTCTCGCTCAAACCGCGCTTTCTAGTTGGTGTCCACAGCAACACTAGGTCACCGCAATTGTACGTCACGTATCAGCGTCGGTGGTCAAAATGTGCCATCCAGCGGTCTTGCGAAGCACGAGTGCGCAAATGAGCAAGACGTCTGGCTTATTCTGCCCGACAGATGATCTCAGATATGCAGGGATTAATGTGGTCCAAACACCGGAAGATGGTACTCAGGGTATGACGAGGCGGTTGAGCATATAGAAGAAATAAAAGGCAGTAGTCGGTAGTTTCGTTCTGTGCGGTGTTTAAAGCATAGGTGATGAAAGGTAGAATATTGTCCCAGTCCTTGTGATCTGATGCGACATACATAAACAGCATGTTCGTGAGAGTTCTGTTCGTTCCTTCAATTAGACAGTTCGTTTGGGGATGGTATTGTGTAGAGTGCCGAAACGTTGAAGCACTGATACGAATCATCTCGTAATATGCGCTTCCCGGGTATGTCGGTGCTCGTGTAACGCCAGAA
This sequence comes from Rhipicephalus microplus, assembly GCF_043290135.1. Taxonomy (NCBI): domain Eukaryota; kingdom Metazoa; phylum Arthropoda; class Arachnida; order Ixodida; family Ixodidae; genus Rhipicephalus; species Rhipicephalus microplus. The sequence goes on along the minus strand of NC_134710.1, from coordinate 49,221,989 downwards.
TGGTTATATCTCGGTGATCGGTCGTACCTTGGCGGCGGCCGGTAGTTACAATACCTGGCGATGTGGCCTTCGAAGCCACAGTTGAAGCCGACCGGTAGAGGATGCTCGTCGAACCAATGCTAAGACCGCTCAGCTGTGAAGGGTCGGTGACGAGCTTGCTGAGCGGGGGCTGTCCACCTCTGTGTGGCGGGGCAGAGACGAAAGAGTTGGCCATATTACTGGTCGGCCGCAAAATAGTCACGACGTTGCCACGGAGTTCTAGTTTCACTAATGTCTGTCACACATACCGATGGCTGCAAAGGAGCTAATGGCGCCGTCATGTAGTAGGGTGGACTGGTAGGGGGATGAGTAATGGTTTCGTCACCCCAACTACCTTGTCGCTGCAGCTCCTCACATAATATTGCCCGAATATTAGCGGCAAGGTCGTTGGGCGGACTCACGTCGACGCTGGCGGTCATTGTTACATTTGCCAGCCTACCAAATTTCAGGGCAATGCAACGAGTCTTCTGTTTTTAAAACGTGCGGCATTGATGTTAAACGTCGGAGACAGATGTGAGGTCATTCTAGCCTATCAGAAAATTGTACACGTCTTTCGCTATGCCTTTCAAAAGGTGTCTGACCCTGTTTTCTTCAGACATCTGCAGGCTTTTATTTCAGCAAAGCTTTAGAACGTCCTCTATATAAGCAGTGCACGTTTCTCCAAGAGTCTGAACTTTTCCAGCAAGAGTCCGCTTCGCGCTTTTCTGTTTTTTTGTCGGAAACACCGACACACTTCTTTAGTTCTTCAGCAAAAAAGAGCCCATGTAGTCAAGGACTCTTCATGGTTTCATACCACATCAGGGCGGTGTCCATGAGAAACAGCGTGATGTTATCCAGCTGATCAATAGAGTTCGAGTGGTTGTACAGGCTCCCCCTTTTGTAATGCGTTAGCCACGGGTCCACATCTTCTCCTGCCATTCCTGCGAACGAGCGGGGTTCCATGTAGTGATGCCTAGGTGTAGCCAGCGTAGACCTTCGCGTAGTTGAGGCGGTTCATTCCTGACCTTCGCTCTGGGCTGTGACGACTGTTGTCGGTGGCAGACCGGCAAGACGACGGCTCTGGCGAACTCCGAACAGCTGTGGCTCCGTGGTACGTCGACGTGTCGTACCCAGCACCTCCACCACTCTGTTACGTCTACGAGAGGGGTTTATTCAGAGGCGAAGTAACAGTTGAATCGACGGTATACAATGAACGCGCACCAGAGACCTTTTTTCACCAACCGAACGTCCGAAGTCTACCTCACCCACATATTTCGAAATGACGAGATGAGTGGGACGCTACTATCACTGAAGTTTTGTGGCAAGAATATGAGAACACCACACTCGAAGCCAAAAACGGCCGAAATGGGAGCAACGGCTGTTTTTACTCCTTCAGACCGACTGTTACTCTCCGAAAAGACCAAGCGGAACAAGATGGCCGTCTTGTTCGAGAATGGGGGAGCAACTGTATTCATCTTAAGTTTGTAAGGGAGCAACGGAAGGAGAAACCGCTGTAAATGCTCTCTTCACACAACGGTTACTCCCCGGCAGGACACCGCACACAAATATGCATGCCGCCCACATTGATATTCATGGGCAAGATTATTGTTTGTTCTGTGTGCCAAACTTCACCAAACCAAAACAGTGATTTATTTTAGCATCCGCAGATAATAAGATAGCAGCGCTGGCTGAACGCAGAAGGCCTGAGAATACAGCTACGGCAAGTACCTAACACACGCAGCAGCAGAATGGAGAGTTGGCACGTCAAAGCGAGCCGAACGCCGAAACACGTGCAAAACAACGATAAAAAAAGCCTAGACACGCCGTTCGTCCGCGAAGAAAGGGCGTCAAAGTCGATCAAGCACCGAAACACGTGCATAAGGATCCCCCCCCCCCCCCCCCCCGCCCCCGATATATCGGAGAAGAAAAAAAAAGCGGACCCAGACACGCTTTTCATCAGCTGTACACTTAGTAGCACGCTTCACCGTGTAGTTTGTTTGAGGGCAGAATGACAAATCTGCGCCATCTGCGCCCGCACGACAAGTGTGGCGCTAGTGTAGCAAGCGATGTAGTTTACAAAGTAATTTTTATTCCGTGTTTATGTTTACTAGCACTAAATAAAAACTACACTCAATTTTTTATATTTAATTATGAGTTTTAGTGTACCTCAGTTTTTTTATAAGTGTATTAGGAGAACACACTGAAAGCATTGCGCTGACGCCTGTGCTGCCACTGCTCGACGTTTTTTTTTTTCGGCGCAACTAGGTTCGCGTTCGCACTACTCATATTCATATGGTATGTGTGGTCGGCGAGCACATGGACATGCGAGCTTGTGAGCTGTTTTGATCGTGTGTGTGTGTGTCGCAGATTTGCGTTCCTACTTACTCGTGATGAAGGTTAGGGTATATTTATCTTTATGGAGCGCGAAGTTGGTGTTGATTTTGCTGCAGGGTGGAACAAACACATCGTAAACACGTCTTCAGCTATCTGCAAGCCTGTTCGCTCGTCGGACAAAGGAGTGTGCATGCATCAGCGTGCAAGTAAGTGGCATTTGCAGCAACATTTAATGCTCTTACAATGCATTGTTGAGTGGTTGCGCTATTAAAAGAGAAATGATTTGCTCTTTCTTATTTACCGTATCCACTGCTAGCCGTATCGGACTAAATTACCTCTATTATTACCGCCTGCATACTCTCTTGCTTCCCCTGTCACCACTGCAGTGCCAGTGTACTTTTGCAGTTCAAAGTTCATTTCCGCAACACTACCTCGCTTGAAAAAACATTGGGGCGGGGTTGTAGCTGCCTTCATACTGGCACTTTTCTACCATTGGCTATATGTAACGTTAACGGCTGAGTGTTGGGGCCTTGGGCCGCATTTTTTAGAGCTGTAAAGTGTATGTAAATCAGTAAGTGAACAAATCATTGTCGCATCACTTCACTGGCATAGCCAGGCGGTTGCGCACAGAATTTTTTGAGGCCGGGCGTTGGGAGCCCATAATGACGACCATATTAATTCGCTTGCCCGGCCTCCAATTCAGATAAGCGGACCCCCCCCCCCTCCCCGCACGCCTAAAAAAAATCTGCCTACATCACTGCGTCACTTGCTTCACCTCTGCGCTGAACGTACTATTTTATAAGCGCACCATCAAGCGAGCAGTTTACATATGGACAGGACAATTGGAGGAGAAATGACCCAAATCTTTCAGATTTCTTTAGTGATGCAAAACCTTCGCGAAACTGAATATTGTAAAAGACAATCATAAATGCTGTATGTTCTCGTTAGCGTTGTCATTATTCTGCATCATGAAATCTTTATGCGCTGTGAAAACTTGGCATGCCGTTGAAGTCACATATCGACGTTAATACCAGTCGAAGAAAATTTCGACAACCTCAATAACGTCGTTTGGGATTTCCCGCATGCACATAATTAGGCTGATTCTAACTTGGCTGTTCTTAACCTGACTTCACTGCTACCAAATGAAACGATATTTGATGCATGTCTTTTACTACTTTTTTTCAGGTATATGATACAAATTTGGTTATACTGCAGATAAAGATGCTCCCAACGATGCTACAGTACAGAAAGCAAGTGAATTTTGGTAAGTGCAGACTTTTTGTACTACGTATATGAAAACATCGCTTTTTAGGGGCAAACTGTGCATGTGTTGGCCAAAGAATAGTTCATCATGCCACATGGTTACACTGGCACTGATAATTTGACATGGCTCCGCTGGCTCGTTTGTGTGCTCACACTGTTACCGTTAAAATAAAATGTTTATGTTTTCATTGCAGGGATTGCTGTTTGTACTAGAAAGCCAACTGCCAAGATTTGTTTACGCTGGTGCTCCTAAATGTATGCTTTCCCTATTTACATGGATTTTGGCTTGCACAAAGCATAACACTTGGGCCTAGATTCACAAAGCTGTCCATGCGCAGGCTTTCATAACAGCGTTTCTTGACTTGCCTTTACCCTGTTTTCTGCAGATGTTTCGTGCGTTTAAAAGTGCCACTGCATGTTGACCTCTCCCACTCTCAAAAATCCACGTTCAAAGTTCTGCAAGAGTGGGCTTAACTTTCTTGTGCACCTCCTTGCTGTTCCAAGATCCTGAAGTGTTATGCTCTTACTAGAGGTGGCAGTGCTTCTAATGTTTGTATTTCCATCACATTGACCAAGTATGCGATCTTAGCTTGACTGGTAGCACATCCTCAACAAATGTCTTTGTGGCACATGTAGAAGGCAAACAAAATAAATAGGCAGACATTCACACCGGGAGCTAACTTCTAATAATGCTTTTTTTTGAAACCGCGATGCGCTTATTCCGATTTGTCTAACAAAGCAGTCACCTGTTTGGCTGTGAACCAACAAGACGTTGAACTAATAAAAGCTTCACATCTTGTTGCTCTCAGATATATATGTATTGGCAAGCTATCTGTGACACTGTCAAACAAAGAATCAGAATATCTGTGCATGCCTTAAGATATATTGCTTCGTTCACATATCTCGTGGTTGTGACTCGTCAATTGAGTGAACAAATGCACCCTAGTTTACTAAATTTAAAGCATTTTTTGAAGGTAGCATGGTCTACATTTATTTGTTTATAGTTTTGTGCAGCCGTTTGTGTCAGGTACAAAGAAATATACTAAAGATTATCATCTAGCCTATGCAAATGGTTGCTTTCAAGCAGGCTTTGCATGCTTGGCTTGTGCCTTCAGGTATTGCACAATTCAAGACCCAGCAGCGTATGATAGAACAGTAGAATCGAGAGCAACTATGTGCACGAGCTAAATAAGTATTTTAACATGAGCGGACGGTACGTGTTATTTGCCACACACATGATCTCACCTAGAATGCCCATTGGTGAATGGGCTCATAGAAATGTCACTCAGCTGTGTATAGGAAACAAGTTAACTGAACCTAAGGGTATTTTTAACTGCTACAAATACGTCTTGTTGAGGTGCTGCACATTTGCTTCCAGAATATTGCTATCTGAGGCATCATGTGAAGAGCCTTTACCACATCAGCATTTATATGGCTTGCCAAGTAACGTTTGGCCGAACCTTTCTTTTTTTTCACATCTCGTTTTGCGATAGACATCCTAGAATGTAAGCGCTGCTGCAGTGTGTGTGACTCATTGTTATGTATTGATTCTGGCATGTTTAACCTCACACTTCTATTTTTTTTCTTGCAGCAATGAGATGCTTCCCATATGCCTGCGGTGACATTCCGCTGCGCTAGCCTGATGTAAATACCAGCTGCGAAACTTGAGTTCTTCAGAATTGAAGAAGTGGCCCTTCTCTCACCAATGATGACGCAGACTGCCCCATGCTAGAAATTCAAGATTGTTTTTTTACGGATGACGCAGAAAACCTTTGATGTATTATGGTGCTTGTTTAGTGCTGGCTGTGGTGTGGCGAAGTCTACTTTTACGTGTGCTCACACGTCGCCTCATAAAAAGAACAATAAAGAATTTATTTTCCTTTCAATATTGTCCACTTTTGGTGTTAGAAGCAGCCAAGCAGTGCTCTTCCAAGGAGCTCTCGCCATGTGTTAAGCGTGGGACAAGCATACTCGAGATAAATAGTCATTTCCCTAAGGAGTAACTGGAAGCATGTGCAGTTGGTTTTCAGAGAGTAACTGCGAACACGTGGGAGGAACGGTAAAGAGTAACCGTTGGTCTTAGGGGAGCAACTGGTGAGAGTAACTGTTGGTCTGCAGGGAGGAACTGGAGGGAGTAACTGTTCATCCCCCGAAGGGTGAACTGAAAGGAGAGCAACGGTTCCTTCCCCTGCAGTTACTCCTTTTAGGGGAGTAATGGGAGTGGCAATGCGATTGCTCCCTGAAAGGAGCAACCCCTATACCCCCGTTGTCTCTTTTGGCTTAGAGTGCAGCTGCCCCTTGCTGGATAACTTCATTGAACTGCCCATGAGGGAGGTTGGCAAGCCGTGATATGAGAACTTTTCTGTGGTAAGATGATGAATGTAATGTTCTAGCTTCAGTGTTCACAACAGAACGCCTAGTTCCGTGCACGGTTTCCTGCAAGTCGTAGTGCTACATGCGATAGACGGTGAAATCGTGTGATCCGAGCATGGGGGTGACCGGCGAGATGACGATGAGAAGTGGCAAAAGAACGATCACGTAAAAAAAAGCAGGTTGCCTCGAAAGAACTCGAAGACTTCGTCAGCTCTGTCTAAATAAATCTTGAAGCAGTGGCGCTGCTTTTGAAGGGAATAAAGAATGTAGAGACTGAAAAACTCCCAAAGCCAACCAAACGAAGGAACTCCTCTTCGTGTGGCACCACCCTCTTCTCCGCTACACAGATGAACATACCTAAGCTACATATGTGACAACAACGTAGAGAAGTAGGTAGTACCGCTCAGACTGTATTCGGTTATACGTAGTAGTAATTAAATCTACGGTTAGCCTAATAACGGTAAATGAGAAGGTAAGGATTGAATTATCTCTAGTTCTGGAAAGTGGCGAAAGGCAAGAAACTTAGTACGAAAGTAATGACGTGTTTTCATCACCCACCACAAGGCATCTACTTGAATTCTAGACCCCGATGGCGACACACTCTCGGTACCGAACTCATACACAATGATAAGTGTATGTGACACGTTAAGCTCGAAAGTGCTTCTCTTCTAGGCATTTTCTTACATTTGGTGAACGGAACTGGTGCTGGCAGGCGTCTATTCTTTAGGATAACTAATTTAAATTTGTCTGTTTGTTTAGACAGCGTACAATCACATTAGGTGTTAGAGGTAACGTAGCGTAGCACTCTTTATCAAACAAAAATGCAAAGAATAAGGTCTGTCTATTGGCGTAATACTACCTCGTTAAACAGGTGCATGAAAAAAGTTATTAAAAGTGCCTTAAAGAACCATTGCAACCTTTAAGAGCGGCAAACTTACGTGGTAAAAAGGTCATAGAAGATATTAGGTGCCCAAGAAAGTTAGTAAGAGCTCCTGTTAATAACTCTCTGCGTGTGGTTACAACCTTTCTAATAATTCCTGTTAAAGTGCGCACTTAGCATACACTGATTTGGTCGTTAACAGACATCGATTTGTTCGAATGTAGTTCAACTTAACGAATGCCTCAAGATGCAAGAGTGCGGGCCGCATAGGTGTACCTTCGCTGCTGGTGAGCTAAAAACTCCAGCAGGAATTTCACGCAACGGGCTGCTTAAACGCCTTGACGTACATTCAAGCTTTGCGAGCGTTACTTAAGACAAAGCAACATACTGCAACACGCAACAACTCGAACATCACAATAGTTTTAAGATGCATCCGGGTGCGGATGCATACAATAGCGCACGTTGGGTCAACCGCAAGGAAGCGCTTAATTTGAGACAAGCTCGAGCTGTCACACGCTGATGATGGTATCGACAGATGAGGAAGTTATACAAACAACGATGATACACCGAATTTATAAAAAAGGGTCAGTGACTGCGCTCACAATATACGTATATATCTAGATGTCGCGATGTATGCGAAAACAAGGAATTTCACACTGTTTCGGGTGTTTTGGCAGTAGTTCCGGTAGAGTGAGAGGAGACGTTTTTTGTTGTACGACTTCGCCTCATGGTTACACTGATGTGAAGTGCGAACCCTTTGGCGCTGCCGCTTGGTTCAAGTGTGCCAGCTGCCAGTAGATGTATTTTAACTGCCGTATTTAATTGCGCATAAAAACACCTATAATGAAACCCTGTCTAAAAATCTTTCCCCACAAGGCTGACGCAATGAATACATAAGCAACAAATTATGGCGTTATAAGAATTAGGACTTAGCAGTGAACTTCTCTTGAACCGAATGTTTTACTCCACAAATAAATCGTTTAAGAGAATATGGCTGCAGCAGGAGCGCAAACCGATTTTTATTTTGCACTGCGCCATCTCAACACGAAGTACCCAAATGGCACGAGCACGGCCTTTAAATTGGTATACCAGCCATTTCATATGTCTGCCGAGAAGGCGTGTGCGCCCCAGTGCTCTAAACTGCGCTAGTGTAATCAGTTCTCCATTGCTGCTGGAAAGAAGGAACACTGTGTACTAGGAATGAAACTACTGACGCAGTGTAGTCATTAGGCCCTACGATCAATGGCTGTAACCACAAGACACAGACACTGGGCAATACTGGCTCCACTAGAAAAGGTGACGTCTGCAAGACCGAAAGTGATGGCTATGTATTTCTGCAGCTTGCTTAGGTGAGTGCTCATCAGGTGGGGCACCAGCATTTTTTCATTTCTGGGGAGGGGGGCACCAACGACAAGAGAGTTTCTGCAGGAGACAGCAAGGTATGTAACTCGTTTGTTTTCACGTGACTTTGCATGTTTTCTTGGGGACATAGGGGGGACAAGCAAAAATTGTAAGGGTGCACCAGCTCCACCGTGGCACCCACTAGCACCTGCCCTTGATCTCATTGAATGTTTTTATTTTATCATCCGAAATAACGTGGATTAATTTTATTCCATATTCGCTGGCTAGCGCAAGAATCTGAGGGTGTTGAGGAAACGCCAGTTGTAGAAATAGCTGAATAAGCTTCGGGGGGGGGGATATTAACTGATGGGTGTTTAACAATGCAGTGTGCTTGAAGAATATGCAGTGTAGGCCATCTGAATTCTCTTCACAGTGGATCTCTCCTTTAGTACTCATGGAACCCAAATAATAAACCTCGTTCGAAAGGCTCCCAGGCCATCACAGTTTCTTGTAGTTTTGCGATATTGTTGAAAATTACTGGGGTTATCCGAATTCATGGCAGAATAACATTCCAACATGCTTCAACAGACTGCTGGGGTTATCCGCATTCATGGCAAAATAACATTCGAACGTGCTTCAACAGACCTTCACTTGATGCCTTCGTACACTTTATTTCCATGAGAGAACTATCGTGACATGAATAGAAACAGTAAGATTTCATTATCCTTTTGTCATTGCCTGTTGCATATAAGGTGAAAAATATTAGACTAGCAGAAGGTAGTCATTTTACACGAATTTATCATATGGTTATGCCAGAGTAACACCAAATAAGTCAGCCCCACCGCGGTGATCTAGTGGCTAAGGTACTCGGCTGCTGACCCACAGGTCGCGGGATCAAATTCCGGCTGCGGCGGCTGCATTTCTGTTGGAGGCGGAAATGTTGTAGGCCCGTGTACTCAGATTTCGGTGCACGTTAAAGAACCCCAGGTGGTCGAAATTTTCGCAGCCCTCCACTATGGCGTCTCTCATAATCATATAGTGGTTTTGGGACGTTAAAAGCTCACATATCAATCAACCACATGAGTCAAACATAAAAGTCAGTCAGCACGTTTTCAGCCCAAAACAATTTTACAGCAAAGCTGTCATGAGATCACTTTTCGGTTCACGCGCAGTTGTCTGCCGCCAGCGTCCGTATCCACATCGCACGAAATTAGAAAAAAAACTTGCATCAACGCCCAAAAGGCGGCTTCAGCACCGCGACACATCGTGCGGCTTGAATCAGCGACGCCATACGCAACGCAGCCGGACTGAGACAAGAGGAAACAAGAGGTAATATCTTGCGTGCGAACGAAACACAGAACATTCTAGTGGTCAGCACTTCATCGGAAGAACGCGCCAGAAGGTACTGTGAAATCACCAAGCTACGCATGGCAGATAAAGATTATGAAGCGAGCGCATACGCAGCAGCACCCGAAAACACAACCCCTTTGGTTGTTCTTGTGTGTGAGGAGGTCTGTGCGCCTCAGTGCTCTAAACTGCGCTACTATAATCAAAGTTCTCTATTGCTGCTGGAAAGAAGAAACACTGTGTACTAGGAATGAAACTATTGACGCAGTGTAGTCATTAGGCTCTAGGATCAATGGCTTTCACCACAGGACACAGACACTGGGTATCATCCGCGGGATACCAGACAAGGACACCCCGGGAGACATAGAGAGACATCTTGTCAATGAGCACAACCCAACCCTGTTGCACGTGAAGCGAATGAGCCAGATGGCAAACGCCATCGTCGTATTTGAAGGAAGTTTAGTGCCACATTATGTCTACTACAATGAAACTGAGCATCTTTGCGTGCTATACAAGAAACAGTACGAGACGTGCTACTCATGAGGCAGACTTGGACACAGATGCGATGTTTGTCCAAACGCAGAGAGCAAAAGATACAGAGGCTGTGACTGTGAGGATTCGCTGGAATACCACCAATGCGAACCGAGATGTCGACTTTGCGGCAAAAGCTACCAGACCAGAGACAGAAAATGTCATGCAAAGTACAGGACTCCTTACCTTGTCAAGAAACGCCAGTGGGAACGGAGGAGACAAGAGGAGGATGAAACATTCAAGGCTAAAGGTCACTACAGGCAAGGACAATACTTTGCGTTGCCAGAGGGAGAGGCACGAGGGCGACCCAGCTAGGTCCCGCTCCCGTTCTCGTGCCCGCTCTTGGTCGAGGCACACTGAGCCATAGCCCACGCCTGGAGCCAGATCAAACACCAGACGTAGGTCCCGGAGCAGGTCTATGGCGAGGACGGGCCCCGCGACGATGCGAGCTCTCGGAAACGAAGACACGAATGTGTGACCCAAAGCTTACCAAGTGATCTGGGCGGAAACCGCCTCTGGGGCGCGCGCGCGGGTCGGGACTGCCTCTATAACAGGGAGGGGGGCCATGAAATTTTCATTCAAATCCAAAAAAGGCTCGTGCAATCGAAAAACGATAACGCCAGATACATGCATGTTATCAAGGAACTCGGGGAACAAAACGGTAAACTAAAAGAAGAGGTAGCTAGGAAGGACGTCATCGTTCAGTGCGCAGAGAATGCAGAGGAAGCCAAAGTTGGGGAGGAAACGGTATCCATATCCGCGAAACGCACGGCAATTGAAGTGGATCCGGCTCAAGCCGAGAGTAAAACGCAGAAAAGTGAAGACAAGATTCGGAAAAGACAGGATAGATTAAAAGCTCAGGTAGAAGAAGGCATAAAGACATTGCGAAAGGAAATAGAGGAGCGAAAGAACACGCGTAAGAACGAAATGAAGGATATGCTGAGCCAACTCATCAACGCGATGCAGCAGATAACCTCTACAATGCAGCAAATTCAGCAGCAGCTCACGGCCCTCCAGATGCGAGTTGAAACTGTAGAGAGGAGGTTGCCAGCTAGCAACTGCGTGCCCTTCTAACCCACAGGAAAACCGTACAACAGGCCAGGAGAGATGGAGGCAAAGGATAACACTGGAAAACACTTATATTGGTAGGCACGATGGCTAGACGCGACTATACCACTTATAAAATCTGGCAATGTAATTGCAGAGGATACTCCAGAAAGTGTGGCATCTGTGACAGTACCTTATCAACAACGAACAACCAGACGTGATACTACTGCAAGAGACAAACACCTAGGCTAAATTGTTGGGTTATAGGTCCTTTAACGAGACTACTCCTCAGGACAAACCGGCCGTTGCGACGTTAGTCAAACGCAACCTTACTGTAATGCCACACGAGATTAAACACGACACTTTACCACACTTGCTACAGGAGATAGTGCCAACAAAGAAACAGGACGATAGTCTTTTCATACTTAATGTGTACAGTAGTCCTCGACGTATTCACCGATGTCTCGCGCTACTCAAGAAAGTGGTTCATATTACGGGTAATCGGGCTGTGCTCGTGGCGGGCGACTTCAACGCCAATCATGCAGCGTGGGGATAAAAATATGAAACTCGATAAGACAAGAATTTGTGGGAGGACTCCCAACAGTGAGGTTTAACTATGGTTACCGATCCTTCTGCACCTACGCGAAGAAGGAACAGCGTATGTTCCGATACATCACCCTACCTCGCATTTGTTAAAAACATTGGAAACGTTTGGTGGACTAACACACAAGAGGACTTAGGGAGCGATCATAAATTATAGAGATCCAAGTCGACGCGGGACCGCGCAAGCCGAAAGCCCAACGACTTACACTGGTGGAATGGGAAAGGTTCAGACAGATAAAGAACGAGGGGAGTAACTCGGTCGAAAACATTAACGACATCAAAAGATGGACAGAAATGCTGAGGCGGGATATCGCGGCAGCTACGCACGAAGTCCCGCCCGACGTGAACCTTGAGGACTTAGAGAGTAAGCTATCACACATGTGGGAGGCTAAGCGTAGTCTACAAGACAGATGGAAGATTTAACGACACAATCAGACCCTGCGTTGGCAGATAGCCAAACTAAGCCGAAATATCGAGGAATACGCAATACAGCTTTGCCAGTCACAGTGGGAGTAAACTTGTAACAGCATGGTAAGTCAGCGCGGAGTTTTCGCTAAGACGTGGAATCTCGTCATGTTCCTACTGGGCCCAGAGGAAACCAAAACGGTACATAGGCAAAAAGTTAATAAGATAATACATGACTTAAATGGCACCAATGACGAACTGTTGAACGAGTCTAGGGCGAGGTACACAAACCAAGAATGACCCCTAACTCACTTTCACTACGAAGGTATGAGAAACGACGATATAGATAGATTGTTCAGCGTTGCTGAAATTCGCGCGGCGTTGCAAAGGCTGAACACAAAGTCTGCACATGGACCAGACGGGGTTACTAGCAAAACGCTTAGAAATCTAGATGACGCATCCATAGGGCAACTCACTAATTTCATTAATGAATGATGGGAAAAGGGACGGATTCCTCGGCAGTGGAAAACTGCCCGCATATTTATGATACCCAAACCGGGAATGCGCCTAGAGTTAGAAAATTTAAGACCAATCTCGTTGACGTCCTGCGTGGGCAAGGTCATGGAGCACGTAGTCCTCGCGAGGGTTACCAACTATCTCGTGGACATCGACCTGATTCCTCACACCGTGCTAGGCTTCAGAAGAAACCTTTCCACGCAGGACACCATGTTACAACTTAAGTACCAAACATAAGTATATGAATGTTACATTACCTGAACTACTTTCCGCAAACCCTAAAAAATTCTGGAGTCTGATTAAGGATACAGATGATTCGACAATTTCTCTTATTGATTTGCAGTCAAACCTAATTAGCAACGCTGATTGCGCCGCCGCTCTGAATGACACGTTTGCAAAAGCATTTTCCAGTTGTACTAACTCGTCACTCCCTGCCTGTCACACTCATTATGATTTCCCCATGGACCCTGTTCATTTTGATTTTGATGGCATTGTACGCATTATTGAGAGCTTAAAATTATCTTCTAGTGTTGGTCCCGATGACATTAATAAAAAAGTGCTCAAAAACACCTCGGTTTATTCTGCTATAATATTGTCCAAAATATTTAATCAGTCTCTTCAGTCAGGGGAGATTCCAGATGACTGGAAAATAGGTAAAGTGATTCCACTCCATAAATCTGGTGACAAACATTCTGCTTCGAACTATCGCCCCATTTAGTTAACGAGTATTTCTTGTAAAATATTTGAACACGTCATCGCTTCCCACTTGGCAAAATTTCTTGAATCATTCTCATTTTTTTCACCTGAGCAACATGGCTTTACAAAATTATTTTCGTGTGAAACGCAGTTGGTAGCCTTCACAAACGACCTTCATTCTGTACTTGATAATGGTTTCGCGGCTGATTGCATATTCATAGACTTTTGTAAGGCATTCGATAAAGCTCCCCACAGCCTGCTTCTTCACAAACTAAGCCAACTGAATATCGATCCTAACGTTCTTAAGTGGATTAAATGTTTTCTAACAGATCGCTCTCAATTTGTTCATGTTAATGGTTTCAACTCTTCAACTCTACCTGTCACTTCAGGCGTCCCACAAGGCTCAGTTTTAGGTCCACTGCTTTTTCTTATATATATTAATGATCTGCCTAGCAATCTGACTTCTTCTGTGAAACTTTTTGCCGATGACTGTGTTATTTACCGCGAAATAAAAAATGCTACTGACGTTTCTTTGCTTCAACAGGACCTTGACGCTATCGATAATTGGTGCTCGACTTGGCATATGACACTTAATATTAATAAATGTAAAGTAATGCGGTTCTCACGCCAACGTAAATTAAACCCTTCCTCTAACAATATAAGCAACTCCCCATTGCTACCAGTGTCGTCCTATAAATACCTCGGGGTTATTTTAACAGCGGACCTGAGTTGGAATATGCATGTCTCCTCTATTATCCTAAATGCTAACCGGACGCTTGGTTTTATTCGGCGACATTTTTCTCTAGCCCCCGCTTCTGTTAAACTGTTATTGTACAAGTCACTTGTTCGATCTAAACTCGAATACGCGTCTTTAGTATGGGATCCATGCAATAATTCACTAATAAATGCACTTGAAGCAACCCAAAACAGAGCATCGCGTTTCATCCTTCACGATTACGGCCGTTTATCAAGCGTAACGCGAATGATAGCAACTCTATCTCTTGAACCACTCGCACTGCGCAGAAAGATATCGCGCATGTGCCTTTTCTTTAAAATCTATAAATTGAACTCTACCCTTAAAACTGCTCTTATCTTACCCCCTGCTCATGTTTCATTGCGCATAGATCATTCTTGCAAAGTGGGTATCCCGAAATGTCGCACTGTATCATATTCAAATTCGTTTATTCCTAGAACTACATCAGAGTGGAATCGCCTGCCACCATCCCTAGTGCTTACTAACAATATTGACCAGTTTAGGAAAAAAGTGTCTGATTACTTCACTTCTGTGTAGCATGAACTTTTTTTTTCCAGTGTTTATTTACCTTATAATGTGTCATATGCATGCAGTTGTCAATGTTAGTTTTGTTATCTTTTCATGCTAGAGGCAATACCTGTGTAGATTTGTGTTAAACTTTTGTATATTCTACGCACCGCTGGATACTTGTTTCTTCAGTGCTTTTGTATATTTGCTCATATGTGTGCAATGTATGTACAATTCGAACACATTTCAACATCCTGATCCTGTACCACTCCCCTCAACAACAATAAATAAATAAATAAATAAATAAATAGATAGCACGACCAGATCCGCCAAAGCGGTCTTAGGCCTGGACCTCAAGAAGGCGTTTGACAATGTCAAACACTCTACAATATTGACGCAAGTAAAGAAGTTGTGACTGAATAAGCGGACGTACGACTACGTGCGTGGCTACGGGCTGGACAGCAAGGAACATACTGGGAGAGCTCGAGTCTGGGAAAATATAGATGGGCAGCGCCGGCACTCCTCAGGGCTCGGTATTTCGCCTATGTTCTTTAACCTCGCATTTATAGTGTTGCCGGCTAAATTCGAGAAGATTGGCAGGCTCTGCCACAGCCTGTGCGCCGACAACATCACCATGTGGGTAACGCAGGGATGCGTCGGCCAAATAGAACAGACACTGCAGAGAGCCATGGACGCCGTTCAAGGCTACTTAGAAGGCACAGACCTTACCTGCTCCACTGAGAAATCGGAGCTACTGGTCTACAAACCTAGGCGGAGGGGTCGCAAACCAAGAGACAACGAACAGAGTGGAGATAAGGTGGAGGGAGAGATACGGCTGATGACCGCGGAGGGCCACGTCATTCCCAACGCAGAGAGCATGCGAGTATTAGGCTTGCACCTATCTGCTAACGGGCACAATGGCGCAACCATTCGTAAGTTAGAAAACGGGGTATACCAGACCATCGGACTGCTAAAACGCATTACGAACAGGCACAGTGGCATGAAAGAAGGCATTAAGATTCGCCTGGAGCACGCCTTCGTCCTTAGTAAAATTACGTACGTTGCTCCTTACACTAGGTGGCAGGTTGCCGAGAAAAAAAATTAGAACGCTTAACCAGAAAAGTTTTTAAGCAAGCCTTAAGATTACCAAAAAAACACGAGCACGGTGACATTGTTGGATCTAGGATTGCACAATACGCTGGACGGATTGTTAGAAGCACACAACAAAGCCCAATTCGAACGACTTTCAAAAACAAAAACGGGCAGGTACATCCTCGAACAACTAGGCATAGGTTATCATACGCAACACGGAGAAAATGCAGACGTGCCTGCGAGGGTGAGCGACAGAATAGTGGTCCCTCTGTTACCGAGAAATATGCACCCCGAGTATCACGCTGGTAGGAAAAACAGACGGGCGCAGGATTTGCAGAGGAAATTCGGTAAGTGCAAAGAAGCGGTCTTCGTTGACGCGGCTCGTTACGCGCGCAAGTGGGGCTTCCTGGCCGCGGTGGTCGACCACGAAGGCAAATGCAAGACGAGTGTTACGGTTAAAGCACAGCACGCAGCGACGGCCGAGGAGGTGGCCATCACCCTTGCGGTGGCCATCACTGAGGCCGAAATAGTGATCAGCGACTAGTAGGTGGTGATACGACACTATGCTAACGGCCGGGTGTCCCGGGAGGCGCTGCGAATATTGAGGATTAATGCGGAAGGAATGCCAAACAAAAATGATACATTTGTGATATGGACACCTGCCCACACGCACTGCTCTCTGGCCGGTAACGAGGCTGCAGACGCGGCTGCTCGAGTGCTCACGAACCGAGCAGCTGCGCATGCCGATGCCGCCTCTACCGAGGCGAGACGCGGAAAAGTGTGGGAGTGGGAGGAACGTATGACTAGCTACAGTGAGATTACGCAGCACTACAAGCTCGGTCGGCGTAAATACCCACCACCACATAGCCAATTAACTAAGAAGCAGTCAGTTGCATGGAGACAACTCCAAACAGACACTTTTCCAAATCCAGTGATCTTTCGCCTCTGTTACACTGACCTGTATTCGACAGATAAATGTAAAGCATGCGATTATCGGGCAACCCTGAGGCATATATAATGGGAGTTCTCGAGTCTCAACGACGCAGTCACCAGTACAAACGAAAAGGCAGTCTTGAACTAAGGGCGCGCTGGGAGACGGCTCTGCTCCGCTCCGCATTAGAACAACTATGGGCCGTCCAGCGAGCCGAGGAAGCTGCCCGAGCCCAAGAGCTCGAGGCCGATGCCTGGGCCGGGGTTCAAGCCCACGGCTATTTAGCATCGCCGGACTCTTAATAAATGTTTTTTTTCTCTCTCAATGACACAGTGGGGTTTGAACAAAAGTCCGCTGAGTGCGAGCACAATATTCTACCAGTAAGTAACGCCGGTGCTTGTAAATTGCTGTGAAACTTTTTTTATTTTTATTTTTATTTTTTATTTACAGATACTGCTGTCTCAATACACGAGACATAGCAGGAGTGGGTACATTAGGAAAAGGAACGAACATACGTTAAGCAATACCAAAGAAACATACAAAGCATTTAAAACATATTACAAAATATGGTTAGGCAGTTCTTTCAAAAACAGTTCAATTGGTTTTTCGCGTAGGGAACCATCTAGGTTGTTCCAAATCTCAACAACGGCTGGAAAAAAGGAATGCTTAAAGCAATTTACAACTGGCTGGAAGGGAACAATGTTGAGTGAGTGAGATCGGCGCGTGGTTCGTCGTGCTGAATCACAAAAAGTAATCGGTGCTTCAATGCAACTGCGGCTGTGTACAATCTTATGTAGCAGAGTGATACGGTCAAGTGTGCGTCGGAAAGCAAGGGGTTCTAACGACAATGAGCATGCGTGAGATTAGGGAGAAAAATTGCGGTCATACCGGCCAAATATAAATCGTATTGCTTTTTTCTGTATGCCCTCGAGCATATTTATGTCAAGTGCAGTATAGGGTGACCATACCGCTGAGGCGTACTCTAGGAATGGTCGGACGAGCGATTTATACGCCGTTAATTTGCAGTCCTTGGTAGAGTGCTTGAATGTTCGTTTTATGTATCCCAGTTTTCGATGTGCTCTAGCGCAAATTGTTTCAATGTGATGGTGCCACTTTAGGTTTTGAGTGTAGGTAACACCAAGATATTTGAACGTATTATCAGAGTTTAGGTAGTGCCCATTGTAACTATAACTAAACCTTAGTGGTTGTTTTTTATTCGCAAATGTCATTTGAACAGTTTTTTGGTAATTAATGTTCATTTGCCACGTGGCGCTCCAACCACAAAAGGACGAAAATACTTTGTTCAGAACATCTTGGTCATGAGCATTATTTACGCTAGTATATAAAACGCAGTCGTCAGCGTACAATCACAGCTTCACTGGTGTGTCTTAATGACCTGTGTGACATCATTAATATAAATAATGAACAATAGGGTCCCTAGCACCGAGCCCTGTGGTACCCCGGAAGTGACTGCACACGACGATGACTGCGCATGCTCAAACGTAACAAACTGTGACCTCAAACGTAGCCAATCAGCTATCCAGCCTATTATTTTGTCATCGTTAATAATACTTCTGAGTCTAGTAAGAAGTTTTTTCTGACATACTACATCAAATGCTTTGCTATAATCTATAAATATGGCGTCAACCTGTCCTCGAGTATTAAGAGCCGAAGCGATGTCGTGAGTGAATTCAATGAGCTGTGTAGTTGTAGAAAAACCAGAGTGGACACCATGCTGATTACGGGACAATAAGTTGTTATTAGTGAGGTGCTGAAGTACATGTTTATGAATTATGTGCTCTAAAAGCTTGCAACAGGTACACGTTAATGATATAGGCCTGTAGTTAGAAATGAGTTGCTTATTACCCGAGTTAAACACAGGAATTACATTGGCGATTTTCCAAACGGTCGGCACAATACCTGTTTCTAATGATTTGACAAAAATTATTGATAAATAACGAGCATTCAATTCTGCGTAACGCTTCAAAAACATGTTTGGTATGCCATCTGGCTCAGCACCTTTAGTAGTGTCGACATTCAACAGAAGGTTAAGAACGCCAGTGTAGCTAATTTCAATCGCTGGAAACGAATCTATTTTCTGGCTGCTACGAATGTCAGGGGTTGTTCCATTGTCATCTCCAAATACAGTTTGGAAATACTTATTCAAGGCTTCAGAAATTTTGGATGAATCGGAGCAGGACACATCATCTATCATGAAGGTTGACGGACAGGCCGTGGTAAGATTGATAGTTTTCCAAAACTTAATGGGATTATTTTTCATAAAAGAGCTTAACGTGGTATTAAAGTAAAACTTTCTGGCATCACTCATTTTAGCTTTTAGTTCAGATTTAAGCAAGTTAATTTGGGACTCACCGTCAATATTGTGAACCCTCCGTCGCTTTCGCAGTCGCTTAATACGACGTTTAAGCTGTATAATTGACCTGGTATACCAAGGGTGTTTGGCATGACATTTCATGCTCTTGTGAGGAACAAACTGCGCTGTACATTCATTAATTATACTGTAAAATTGGTTAGTCAACGTATCAATACTGCAGTGGTCACTACTCGATAAGAAATCGTCAAAGCATGTTGCAAGTTTAGCAAAAATAGAAGTGTCGTCTGCGCATTCAAAATTCAGCACAGTCTTAAACGTTGGTCGTACTGGCTTACAAGCAAAATTTAAATGTTGCTTGTAAGCCAGTACGACCAACGTTTAACTTGCCTTCGGTAGGCATGACATAGCACCAACGACACAGTGGGCTCGAACCCGGGTCCGCTGGGTGACAGCCCAGTATTCTGCATCTGAGCTACACCAGCGCCTGTGACTTGTCAAACTTGCCTTAGGCAGGCTTGATGTGGAAAATGCAATCGATTTATTACAACTTGTAAACCATTTTACAACAGCGAAAGAACAACCAGTCGTCGCACAGTTCGAATAGCGTAGCTAGTGGGACGTACAATGTTCAAACCCATTAAAAAGCGTGTTCTTGGTAACAAAATAACAGTAGCGCATACACTATTTAGGCACAATGAGTCATCGTCGTCCGCCACTGCATGAAGAATTGTCGCAAAATTCTTTGCAAGTGTTTAGCGGATACCGCGCTTGTCAGAAGAATGACGAAAAATAACATACCCAAAGCCAGCCTACCACCCCAAAGTTTATTATTAATGCCCTAGTGGGTACCAAGCAAGTGTCTTTGCAGTAGTTACCCCAATGAGCGTTTTGAAAAGGCTCTGAAAGATCGCTCTTCTAGCTTACAGTGTGACTGCTGCGCCTACACCGCACAGGCCTGGCGCTTTATGGGGTAGTTACACATCAGACATCAGTGCGGTTCTCTTTTGAAGAATGTCTACGTCCCAGAGAACGGTGTTATCACTATAACTAGCATTAAAAAAAGACATTCCATTGCAACTCGCCCTTATTTCTAGTTGATTTTCTATATATCAAGAATTTTGCGCTCTGCAAACGGTTTTCATCACCTGGCCGGTCTCATGCTTCGATTGAGAGCAGCCAGGAATAATCGCACAGCAAACACTTACACTATGAGGCCCTACTGGAGTACTCACTGTATTGCGCCGACGAGTTGGGGATCGGGAAGGCCACCATCTGCTTAACGTCGGTTGTTGCGCTTACCGGAGAATCGAGCTCCGGAGAGCTGTCATCTGAATAGAGAGATGAAAACCACAAAGGAGTCTTGTTTCATACCCAGTTATATATAGTTTTGAATAAGACTTCCCTCAATGCTTTGAAATATCGCTCTTCTGACCACTGGCAAGTTTGTACAGGTCGACTACTCTCTACTCTGACGAAATAAATGAAGAGTATTCTTGCGATATACACAGGGTTATGAAAGTCCCTTCATAAAAAAAATTTAAGATATAGCAAACAAATGTTTTGTATAGAATGCATTTTTGTTGAAATAATAATTTAGTACTATTTAACAGGCAATGCGAAGCTGAGGAGTAAGCTATTGAACTGCTTTACCAATCTTGATGACAATTCCAGAGATAGCCCTATTGAAAAAATGTCCACCATAGGATTGGTGCAGGTGGTCAAAATATCTGGAACTCTTCACTACGGCGTGTCTCATAATCATATGGTGGCTTTGGGACGTTAAATCCCACATATCAACCAGGTGTCGAGGGATGAGCACCTAACTGCCATAATATGCTTTCATGGTTAAACTATTTTTGCCCCGCCGCGGTGGTCTAGGGGCTAAGGTACTCGGCTGCTGACCCGCAGGTCGCGGGTTCAATTCCCGGCTGCGGCGGCTGCATTTCCGATGGAGGCGGAAATGTTGTAGGCCCGTGTACTCAGATTTGGGTGCACGTTAAAGAACCTCAGGTGGTCAAAATTTCTGGAGCCCTCCACTACGGCGTCTCTCATAATCAAATGGTATTTTTGGAACGTTAAACCCCACAATTCAATCAATCAGGATTGGTGGATTCCACCATCCACCACTTTGGTGGATTATGGTGGTGGAAATGTTGGTGGCACATGGTGCTGGTGGCGTATGATGGAGCCTATGATAGATGACGCGCACCAGCCGGCAGTGCTGGAGTGTGAAGCAGCGTCAGAACTACCGTGACGAGCTGCCACTAAAGAAATAATAAAATAATCGTATAAAAAACCACGTAGAAAGCACCCGCAAAAAAAAAAAAAGGTGTGACAGCACGCAATCGAACCTGCCACCTTCGGATTTCAAACTGAGCACACCAACCACTGCGCTACGCCGACAGACCGCAGCTGTACTGTTAAAGAAGTAGTCAACTCACAACCTCACTCTTACACTTCACTTTTGTTTGTCGCTTACTCGAGATTGACTGAATCTGCACGTGCTACTAACAATTGCACATGTGATAAACACGAACAAGTGTTGCCAGTAAAAATTGCCAATGTGATAATGGCAACAGCACTACGTTTTTGTTACAATTTACAACCACAAGAAAATTAACAACTCAGTGGACTGAGGAGCAGGTAGAGTTTATCGGCGGTTACTGCCAAGTTTAATATCCGTTTCTCGCTTGTTCCAAGGGGCGATATCTGTTCAGGCTCTATGGCGCTTCTATGCTCATTCGACAGTTACGCCGACACAATTTATTGTGATGTTTTTAGCGCAACGCACAGCACAGTCGTGCCTGCGCACCGCTGTTGCTCTGTCGTTGGAAAAACTACATAACGGCTTAGCCAAAACGAATGCAGTGCGCCAGAAACATTATGCTATCGCATTGGTTCAGTAAGCGTACGAATTGACGAGTCTGTGTTCTCGCACAAGAGCCAGTCAAGTACCGGCGAGTGCGACCGGCGGCTGTAGGTGAGGGGAGGCGTACATTTGGTGGAAGTGCTGCAAGCGCGTCGCATCGATATTTGCCGCTTCTTGCGAGGACACCGTACACAATCAAAAAGACTTCATTTAGGTCAATTGATGCCACAGCTGTGCTGTGTTGTCATTTTTACTCATCAAAATTGTACATTCTGAAACTCAGAAGCGCTGATAACACTTGAACGGGCTCGGCCGGTAGGATTAACCTTTGGTGGAAATCATGTTGTAGAACTGAAGGGTGAAAGTCGAATTCGCTAGGGCTCCTCTCGATGCATGTCGAATGTGAAAGGTTATGCATATTCGCACGCACTTTGTCAACTCAAAAGTGTGGCTCAAGCAATTGAGTGCGCAAGAATTGCCAGAGTTGCGTTTCTAGCGTGGCTACATCAAAAGACCACTGTGTTCTGCTCTAACATTGAAAGGGACAATTGCGAACAGGAGCTCATTTATTTTTCGACAACTGCGCGCTGATGTAAAACATTTATTGTCACTGTTCACAATGACGCTTCTAGTCTTCTAAACATCACAACAAAGAAACACATCGCGCATGTCAAACTGATGTAAATACATGCGCGAACTG
The DNA here is from genome assembly GCF_043290135.1 of Rhipicephalus microplus. NCBI lineage: Eukaryota > Metazoa > Arthropoda > Arachnida > Ixodida > Ixodidae > Rhipicephalus > Rhipicephalus microplus. Next base: position 49,199,447 of record NC_134710.1, on the reverse strand, counting down.
TAAACATATATTCAAGGCCGCATACTCTACGCTCCACAAAAATTGAAGTGTTGTTGACACCACTAGAATAAAAAAATAAACGTGCTAGAAAGCGTGATGAGCAGCGTTAGCTTTTTTGACCATAAACAAATATATCTGCGCACACAAGAATGAAACGCAAGAAATAAGTGATTTCACATACTGTCGTGTGCTTTTTCATCATGCCACCATCATCCACCAATCTTTCATCACGCCACCGTCATCCACCTTGCTCATCAACATATAGTGGTTTTGGGACGTTAAACCCCATATATCAATCAATCAATCACCTTGCTCATCAAACCTTCCACCAAAGACGTTTTGCCTCGCCACCATAGGCCGGCATTTGCCACCGTCACCACAATTGGTTCGCCGCCACCACCACCATCTGCCAACATTTTTCCCCTCTAGCCATCATCGGCCGGCGTTTTCAACTGTCACCACTACTGGCTTGCCACCACCACCACCATCTGCCATCATTTTTTTCACTCTCGCCGTCATCAGCAATTATGCTCACTACAGTTTCCACCATATCCACCAATATTTCCGCCATATCCACTATTATTTTCACCATATCCTCCAATGATTCCAGCATCCACGAACCCAGGATTTTCAATAGGGAGATTACCTCTGAATTTTGCCAACGTAGCATTAATAGAAAGAAACAGCTGTTAAAGTGAGCGATCAGGTATGTTGTTGCTCAATATATGAGGCCCTTTCGGAATACTTACAGCATTGCGCCGGTCAGTCCGCGATCGGGAAGACCACCATCTTGTTGACGTCGCCCGTTGCGCTTACCTGAGAATCGAGCTCAGGAGAGCTGTCATCGGAATCTACAGATTAAAACCACATAAAACATCAAAAACATTGTGCCTCGCAAATAACTTTTATCACTCGGCTGTGCTCATGCTTGATTGGGAGCGGGCAGGAACAACATCACAAGCAAAAATTAAAATGTGAGGCCCTTTTGGAACACTCACTGTATTGTGCCGGCGAGTTGGGGATCGGGAAGGCCACCATCTTCTTGACGTCGCGAGTTGCGCTTACCGGAGAATCGAGCTCCGAAGAGCTGTCATCTGAATGGAGAGATGGAAACCATATAAAAGTTTTGTTTCATACGCAGTTATATAGTTTCGAAAGAGACTGCCCTACATGCTTTGCATTATCACTCTTGTCACCACTGACAGGTTTGTACAGGTGGTCTACTCGCAGATCTGATGAAATAATTGACAAGTAATCTTTTGATATACACAGTGTTAAGTATCTACATTTTAAAATAGTTTTGAGATATAGCAAACTGATTTTTTAAAGCATGCATCTTTGTTGAAATGATAATTTGGGTCATAGTTAATAGGCAATGCAAAGATGAAGAGTCAACTATTGAAAAGCTTCACCAAAGATAATGATAACTTCAGAGGTAAACTGCCACTGAATTTCACCACCGTAGCAATATTTGAAAGAAACAGCTGTTATAGTGATCGATCAGGTATTTTGCTGAGTTCTTTAATATATGAAAAACTTTGTGCCTCGCCAATATGTTTATCGCCTGGCCGTGCTCATGCCTTGATTGGGAGGAGCCAGAAATAACAGCACAAGACAAAGTTGCACTCTGAGTCTCTTTTGTTATACTCACTGTATTGCACCGGCGATTCGGGATTCGGGAAGGCCACCAACGGCTTGACGTCGCCCTTCGCGCTTACCGGAGAATCGAGCTTCGAGGAGCTGTCATCTGAATGAAGAGATGAAAACCACACAGAAGTCTTGTTGCATACCCAGATATATATAGTTTTGAATAAGGCTGTACTAAGTACTTTGCAATATCGCTCGTGTCACCACTGACATGGTTGCACAACTCGACTACACGAAGTTTCGATGAAATAAATGAATAGTAATCTTCTGATATACACAGCGTTGGAAATCCATCTTTATAAAGAATTTCGAGATATAGATAACTGATCTTTGTATGACATGCAACTTTATTTAAATGAGAATTCAGCAGATATTCAACAGGCAAAGCAAAGCTGAAGAATTAATCGTTGAACTACTTTACCAATCTTGATGAAAATTTCCGAGATTGATTGCCCCTGAATTTTACCAATGTAGCGATAATAGCAACAGCTGTTATAGTGATCAATCAAGTATCTTGCTGCCTTATTAATTATATAAAAAACTTTGTGCCTCTCCGATAATATTTATCACCTGGCTGAGCTCATTCTTTTATTAGGAGCAGCCAGAAATAACAGCACCAGACAAACTTGCATTATGAGGCCCTTTTGGAGTACTCACTGTATTGCGCCGGTGAGTCAGGATTCGGTAAAGCCACCAACTTCTTGACGTCGCTCGTTAAGCTTACCGGAGAATCGAGCTCTGGAAAGCTGTCATCTAAATGGAGAGGTGAAAACCACATTGTACTCTTGTTTCATACCGAGTTATATATAGTTTTGAATAAGGTTGTTTTAAATGTTTTGCAATATTGCTCTTGTCACCACTGGCAGGTTTGTAGAGATCGATCACTTGCAGCACTGAAAAAATATTCGAAGAGTAATGTTGCGATATACACAGTGCTAGGAATCAACCTTTAAAATGAATTTTGAGACATAGTAACTGATGTTTTGTATGACATGCAACTTTGTTGAAATGAAGATTGAGAAAATACTTAACAGACAATGCAAGGATGAAGATCCAATTGTTGAACTTCTTTACGAATCTTGAGGAAACTTTTCACAGACAGATTACCTCTGAAGTTTACCAACGTAGCATAAATAGAAATAAACCGCTGCTATGATGATCGACAAGGTATCTTGCTGCTATTTAATATACTGAAAGCTCTGTGCCTCGCAAATAATTTTTATCACCTGGTTGTGCTCATGCCTCACTGAGGAGCAGCCAAAAACATGAGCACAAGACAAACTTACGCTAGGAGGCCTTTCTGAAGTACTCACTGTATTGCGGCAGCGAGTCGGCAATCACGAAGGCCACCATCTTCTTGACGTCACTCGTAGCGCTTACCGGAGAATCGAGCTCCGGAGAGCTGTCATCTGAATGGACAAATGAAAACCATATAGGAGTCTTGTTTCATACCGAATTATATGTTATTATCAAGAGGACTGCCCTAAATGCTTTGCAATACCGATCTTGTCACCAATGTGAGGTTTGTACAAGTCGACTATTCGAAGTTCTGGTGAAATAAATAGCTTTCTTGCAATATAGACATCGTTAGAAATCTATCTTTATAACGAATTTTGAGATGTAGCAAAGTGATCTTTTGTATGACATGCAAATTTGTTGAAATGAGGATTGAGTACATATTCAACAGGCAACGTAAAGCTGATGAATCAAAATTTGAACTGCTTTACCAAACTTGATGAAAACTAAAGAGTTAAAGTACTTCCAATTTTGCCAATGTTAGTAATATTAGAAACAGCTGTTATAGTGATCAACCAGGTAAATTGTTGTGTTTTTAAATATATCGAGAACTTTGTGCCTCACAAATTATTTTTATCACCTAGTCGTGCTCATCACTTCATTGGGAGTAGCAAAAAACAACAGCAGAACACATAGTAACATATGAGGCCTTTTTGGAACACTCACAGTATTGCGGCGGCGAGGGGGCCATCAGGAATGCCACCATCTTCTTGGCGTCGCTCATTGTGCTTACCAGAGAATCGAGCTCCAGACAGCTGTCATCTGAATGGAGAGATGAAAACCACATAGGAGTCTTGCTTCATACCTACTTATATATAGTTTTTAATAAGACTGCCCTAGATGCTTTGCAATATCACTCTTGTCACCAGTATGAGGTTTGTACAGGTTGACTACTCGAAGTTTTGATGAAATAAATGTTTTCTTGCGATGTAGAGAGTGTTAGAAATCTATCTTCATAATGAACTTGGAGATAAAGCAAAGTGATCTTTTGTTTGACAAGCAACTTTGTTGAAATGAGCATTGAGTACATATTCAACAGACAACGCAAAGCTGAAGAATCAATTGTTGAACTGTTTTACCAATGTTTTAAATATTTAAGAGTTAGAGTACCTCTAAATTTTACCAAAGTTATCAATATTAGAAACAGCTGTTATAGTGATCAGTCAAGTATCTTGTTGCATTTGTTAAAATATCAAGAACTTTGTGCCTCGCAAATAATTTTATTACCTGAACGTGGTAATGCCTTGACTGGCAGTAACACGAAACAACAGCAGAACACATACTAACACCAGGAGGCCCTTTTGGAGTACTCACTGTATTGCGGCCACGAGTGGGCAATCAGGAAGGCCACTATATTCTTGGCGTCACTCGTTGCGCTTACCGGAGAATCGAGCTCCGGAGAGCTGTCATCTGAGTCGAGAGATCAAAACCACATAGGAGTCTTGTTTTATACCCAATTATATGTAGTTATCAAGATGACTGCCCTAAATGTTTTGCGATACCGATCTTGACACCACTGTAAGGTTTGTACAGGTCGACTATTCGAAAATATTGTTACGGGGAAGATTTATTCACCGAGAGCTGGTCTTGCTAACGGCTTAAAGAGCGCACAGTCATGCAGGCCAACGGGAGAAGCTCGAGAGTCCAACCCACTACAACCACGTTGTCGTCTTCTTCATTTGGGTGCTAATTCAGCTGTGTCGGGGCGACAGTTCCATACACGTATCATCACCCCGGCCCGTAAAGCACCGTCTCGGTGCCTGTTAAATGAGCGAGTTGGCGTTATAGGGCTTGAGACGAGAAACGTGGACTACTTTCGTTCTGGGTGCAGCAGCTGATGAGTTTGTGGTAGCGGCAATCTCGTAGGTCACAGGTGTGACCTGACGAATGACTCGGTAGGGCCCAGCATATCGCAATAGTAGTTTCTCGCTCAGGCCAACACGTCGAGACGGGAGCCACACGAGAGCAAGAGATCCCGCAGAAAAAACTGCATCTCTATGTCGATGGTCATAAAGAGACTTCTGTGCTGTCTGCGACGACGATAACCGAGCACGCGCTACCGCGCGTGCATTGAGGGCACGGGTGATCGCATCCTGAGCGTACGAAGTGGAGGATGGGTGGTCTGATAAAAGTAGTGTGTCGAAGGGCAGTAAGGGATGACGTCCGAAGAGTAGATAAAAAGGGGAGTAGCCCGCTGTTTCATGACGCGACGAGTTATAGGCGAAGGTTACGAACGGAAGAGCTATGTCTCAATCAGTGTGGTCGGTAGATACGTACATGGAAAGCATGTCCGTCAATGTGCGGTTTAGGCGCTCCGTAAGGCCGTTAGTCTGAGGGTGGTAAGATGTGGTGAAGTTGTGACGGGTAGCACAAGATTGGAGTAGATCATCAACCACACGAGATAGAAAGTAGCGATCACGGTCTGTGAGCAGGTGAGTCGGAGCGCCATGCTGGAGAATATTGTCGTACAGCAGGAAGTCGGCAAAGTCGGTTGCGCAGCTGGTTGATAGCGCTCGAGTGATTGCATACCGAGTGGCCTAGTCTGTGGCCACTGCAATCCATTTATTTCCAGTTGTAGAAGTAGAAGTTGTAGAAGTTCAAGTTGTAGAAGTAGGAAAGGGACCTAGCAAGTCCAACCCCACTCGATAAAATGGCTCGGCTGGAACTTCAATAGGTTAAAGAAGACCGGCAGGGGGAGTCGTAGGCTTCTTTCGGCGCTGGCAGAGGTCGCAAGATGTGACGTAACGGCGAACAGAGCGGTACAGACCCTCCCAGAATACTCGTCGTCGAATGCGGTCGTAAGTTCTGGAGACTCCTAGATGTCCAGAAGTTGGAGCGTCGTGGAATTGTCGCAGAACATCCTTTCGCAGGTGATGTGGTACGACGAGTAAAAGTTCTGCGCCGTCGGGGTGTAAGTTGCGGCGGTACAAAACGTTGTCTTGAAGCAGGTATCTGCTAAGAGAAGGGTCAGCATAACGCGATTGAAGGTGGTCAATGATGAGGAGCAGCGATGGATCTCGGCACTGTTCTTCAGCCACGTTCAAAAAGTCAGTGATGGCTAAAACGCAGACATCGGATTCCAAATCAGTGGAACGAGGTGGATCAACTGGGTGCCGGGATAAGCAGTCAGCATCGCTGTGCAGCTTTCCAGATTTGTAAACAACCGAGAACGTGTACTCCTGTAATCGAAGTGCCCATCGGCCGAGTCTTCCTGTAGGGTCCTTAAGCGTCGACAGCCAGCAAAGCGCATGATGGTCCGTGATGACTGCGAACGGACGTCCGTATAAGTACGGACGGAATTTCGCAATAGCCCAAACAAGGGCTAAGATTCCTGCTCAGTGATAGAATAATTTTGTTCCGCTTGCGACAAAAGGCGGCTAGCGTAGGCTATCACACGGTTGGTGCCATTCTGTATCTGAGCGAGTATAGCACCAATGCCAAGGCCACTTGCATCGGTGCGAAGCTCTGCTCGAGCCGTTGGATCAAAATGAGCCACACAGGTGGTGATGTGAGGGCGGTAATTAGCGACGCGAAGGAATGTTCTTGGTCCCTTCCCCAAGAAAAGGCCACATTCTTTTTGAGGAGATCCGTGAGGGGCCTAGCAATATCCGCGAAGTTGAAGACAAAGCGGCGGAAGTATGAGCAGAGCCCAATAAAACGGCGAACTTCTTGTGTGGAACGCGGAACCGGGAATTCTCGGACGGCACGGACTTTGTCAGGGTCGGGTTGAACACCAGTGGCGTCAACAAGGTGGCCGAGTAGTTTAATCTGCCGACGTCCAAATGAGCATTCCGACGAATTCAGTTGGAGACAAGCCCAACGAAAAACGTCAAGAATTGCCGAGAGACGAGACAGGTGGCTTTCGAAGGAGGGCGAGAAAACTATTACATCATCCAGATAGCAAAGGTAGGTCGACCATTCGAAACCGCGAAGAAGAGAGTCCATCATACGTTCAAAAGTAGCCGGGGCATTGCACAACCCAAAAGGCATGACCTTGAATTGGTAAAGGCCGTCGGGTGTGATGAATGCAGTCTTCTCGCGGTCGCGGTCGTCGACCGAAATTATCCAGTATCCGGATCGAAGGTCAAGGGTCGAGAAATAGTTGGCGCCGTGGAGGCAGTCGAGCGCATCATCAATTCGGGGTAAAGGATAAACGTCCTTCTGGGTGATCCGATTCAGGTGGCGATAGTCGACGCAAAGCGCCAGGTGTTGTCCTTCTTTTTAACTAAGACCACAGGGGAGGCCCAAGGACTCGATGAAGGCTCAATGACGTCTTTACTCAGCATTTTCTCGACCTCCGTCTGTATAACTTGGCGCTCAGCATGTGACACGCGATAAGGGCGTTTGTGGAGTGGACTGGCGTCACCGGTGTCGATGCGGTAGGTTACGGCACTTGTGCGGCCCATGGGACGGTCGTCGACGTCAAAGATATCCAGGTAAGAAAACAGAACACCCCGAAGTGCCGCAACTTAGGAAGGTAAGAGGTCGCTGGATATCACTTTGTCGAGGAACGCCTTATTTTGCGACGTGATGACAGGTTTCGCCATGGTCTTAGTGTCAGGTGTAAAAGAACAAATCGAACATTCATCAAGGGTGGAAAGATCGGCTAAAGTGATGCCTTGGAGAAGAACTTGGGTTGACGTCAGAACTGGAAGTAGCACCGTGTTGTTAGCAGCAACCACTATAGTATGTGGTAGTGCGATGTGGTGCGTAAGGGTCAAATCAATGAGGGGAGCTACCAGATAGTCTCCATCAGGAACGGACGGGAAGGGCGACAGAGGAACGTACATAGCAGCCTGGGGCGGTAGCCGTAGAGACTTCATGGATCGTAGCCGTGTGCGACTTGGAGGAGTGAAATCGGAGCACAAAGGCAATTCGAGCCATAAGATACCAGTAGAACAATCGATGAGGGCGGAGTGGGCGGTTAAGAAGTCAACTCCAAGGATGACGTCGTGTGGGCAAGCATCGAGGACTGCGAAGAGAACGGAAGTGTGGTGGCCAGCAACAGTAACGCGGGTAGTGCACATACCAACCACCGATGTTCGACTTCCGTTGGCAACTCGAACAGTAGAGAACATAGCTGGTGTCAGAACTTTTTTCAGGCGAGATTAAAGTGCAGAACTCATAACAGATACTTGGGCACCAGTGTCAATTAGAGCAGTAATGGCGTGGCCATCAACGAACACCCGAAGTAAATGGTGTCTTGAATTTGTAGCTGGTTGAGGGTTTTCGTTCCGAGTTGTCAACGCAGCGCCACCTCCAGGAGCTGCACTCGTCAGTTTCCCGGGGAATGGACAGAATAAGCCGGTGACGGAGAGCGGCGGCGTTGAGGGGAGCGTGACGGCCGACCCTGAGGTGACGGCGAGCGGCTAGACCAGTTTATTTGGGCGACGACGTCAGCGTAGGACGGTTCGGAGCGTGGAGATGAACGGCGAGCTGAAGGGTCCTGAATATGGCCATCCGGAAAACCGGCTTGCGAATAGCGTCCACGGTCCTGACGGCGGTCGACATTACGAAAGCTTGGCCGGAAATACCGCCTGTTGCGGCAATGGTGGGAGATGCGCCCAACTCGAGAGCAAGAAAAGCAGATGGGTCGATCATCGTGCGTGCGCCACTCAGATGGATTTCGGTGGCGTGGTGGAAACCGAGGAGTCGCCGCAGCGACAAGTGGAGCAGAGTGGTGGTCAGCGTTGTGGACAGGAGTGCTCATGGGCTGCGGCATAAGTCTGGCGGGCTGGGGAACCTTGACGCCCAGGTTAGCAAACTCCTGGCGTACGACGGCTTGAATTAGCGAGACTGTTGCCCAGTTGTCTTGCGCAGGGGGCTGATAGGAAGCGGGTGCCATGGCTTTCAGCTCCTGGCGAACAATCCTTGCTATATTGGCAGGAGGCGCAAGTGAACGGGGCGCTGCAGAATCCTCGCAAGACGAAGTCGCAGCAGTGTTTGGCAGTCTCGCGATGTGGTGGGTGATTCGCCTGCTTTTAGCTTGTTCAAATTGTCGGCATTCAGATATGATGGAGTCGACAGTGGTGCAGTTCTTGCACATTAGTATGTTGAAAGCATCATCAGCAATGCCTTTCAACACGTTGCTGATCTTGTACGCCTCAGACATGTTTTTGTCAATCTTGCGGCACAGTGCCAGTACGTCTTGGATGTACGTGACGTACGACTCCTTCGATGATTGAACACGCGACGTGAGTTCCTGCCTGGCTGCCATCTGACGAGCAACAAACCGACCGAACAAATCGCGAAGCTTTTGCTTGCATGTGTCCCAGCTGGTTAATTCTTCTTCATGCGTCTCATACCAGGCGCGTGCCGTACCCCGTAGGTAGAATAGAATATTTGCCAGCATAAGCGTTTCGTCCCACCTGTAGTGCTTGCTGACGCGATCAAATAATGCGAGCCATTCTTCGACGTCCGTGCTGTCCGTCCCGGAAAACGTGCCAGGGTCGAGAAGATGGGGGGAATCACAGGTGATGGAGCCGGCGCGGATGGCGAGGCCTGAGTGCCAGTTTCAGGCATCGCGGCTGGACAAAGCTGGCGTCCACTGCGGAGTTCCAGAGCCGGGTTGTGTGAAGACCCAGCACCTTCCACCAATAGATGTTACGGGGAAGATTTATTCACCGAGAGCTGGTCTTGCTAACGGCTTAAAGAGCGCACAGTCATGCAGGCCAACGGGAGAAGCTCGAGAGTCCAACCCACTACAACCACGTTGTCGTCTTCTTCATTTGGGTGCCAATTCTGCTGTGTCGGGGCGACAGTTTCATACACGTATCAATATCATGAAATAAATGAAGAATAATTTTGCGATATACACAGTGTTAGAAGTATATCTTTTACAATAAATTTTAAGATATAGCAAACTGATCTTTTGTATCACATGCAACGTTCTTGAAATGAGAATTGAGTACCTATTCAACAGGCAATGTAATGCTGAGAAAGCAATACTTGAACTGCTTTACCAATTTTGATGAAAATTTCAGAGATAGATAACCTCTGAATTTTACCAATCTAGCAATATTAGAAAGAAGCAGTTGTTATAGTGATCGATTAGGTATCTTGCTGCTTTTTAAATATATCAAGAGCTTAGTGTCTCTTAAATAATTTCTATCCCCTGGCTGTGTTCATGCCTAAGTTAGGAGCGGCTAAAAACATCAGCACAAGACAAATTTACGCAATGAGGCTCTTTTGAAGTACTCACTGTATGGCACCGGCGAGTCGGAAATCTGGAAGGCCCCGTCTTCTTGACGTCGCCCGTTGCGCTTACCGGAGAATCAAGCTTCGGAGAGCTGTCATCTGAATGGAGAGATGAAAACCACATAGCAGCCTTGTTGCATACCCAAATATATATATATATATATATATATATATATATATATATATATATATATATATATATATATATATATATATATATATATATATATATATATATATATATATATATATATATATATATATATATATATATATATATTTAATAAGACTGCCCTAAATGTTTTGCGAAACCAATCTTGTCACCACTGTAAGGTTTGTATAGGTCGACTAGACGAAGTTATGATGAAATAAATGAAGAGTAATCTTGCGATATATACAGCGTTAGAAATATATTTTTACAATGAATTTTAAGATATAGCAAAGTGATCTTTTGTATCAGATGCAACGTTCTTGAAATGAGAATTGAGTACGTATTCAACAGGCAATGCAATGCCGAGAAAGCAATATTGAACTGCTTTACCAATCTTGACAAAAATATCAGAGATAGATTACCTCTGAATTTTTGCAATGTAGCTTACTGCTTTTTTCAAGATATTGATACATAACAGCCGGCTGTTATCGTTTTCTCGCCCCCATTTGACTCCCATCTCAAGCGTTTATCGGCGATTCTTGAAGTTTTTCGTCGAGCCGGACTTCAACTGAACTCGTAGAAATGCCATTTTGCTCGTGCTCGTCGTCAAATAACCGTACTTGGCCACATCGTCGATGCCGCAGGAGTCCGTCCGGATCCCGAGAAAATTCGCGCCGGCACGGACTTTCCTGTTCCGAAGTCAACAAAGGACGTTCGCAGTTTTGTGGGCTTGTGCTTCTACTTTCGACGGTTTGTTAAGGACTTCGCCATTATTGAACGCCCACTCACAAACCTCCTGAAGAAGGACACCCCGTTTTTCTGGGGCGCTGATCAAGCCTCATCTTTTTCCCAGCTCACGACGCTCCTTACAACACCGCCGATTTTAGCTCATTTCGATCCATCAGCTCCAACCGAGGTTCGAACTGACGCTAGTGGGCATGGCATCGGGGCAATGCTATTGCAACACCAACGCGGACATGACCGTGGTATAGCATATGCAAGCGGACTGCTATCTACAGCCGAGCGCAACTATTCAATCACGGAGCGTGAGTGTCTCGCTCTTGTGTGGGCAGTCGCCAAGTTTCACCCATACTTATACGGGCGTCCATTCCGGGTAGTCACCGACCACCACGCGCTCTGCTGGCTGGCCTCACTCAAGGATCCCACAGGACGCCTCGCTCGTTGGTCCCTACGATTACAAGATTACACGTTCACCATATCGTACAAAACAGGGCGGTCACATCAAGATGCGGATTGTTTATCGCGCTACCCTGTGGAAGAGGCTGCCCATACTGACACCTTTCCAGGCCTTCTGTCTGTGACGCAGCTACTCAACCTTGGCCACGAACAACGCCGGGATGCTTCCCTGCGAACCATCATTGACAAGCTTGAGTCAATGTCTCGCGACGCATCTCTACAAATGTTCCTGATAAAAGACGGCATCCTGTATCGCCGTAACCTCGATTCATATGGCCATGAGTTGCTCCCCGTCATACCAGCACATCTTCGTGCGACTGTTCTCAACCAATAAATGACGCTCCTTTGGCGGGCCACTTGGGCGTCTCTCGCACGTACGACCGTGTACGTCGTCGTTTCGTTTGGCCTGGTCTTGCCCGCTCTGTTCGACGCTACGTCGCCGCTTGTGAGCCCTGCCAGCGCCGCAAAAAGTCGTCTTCCCTACCAGCTGAATTCCTTCAGCCGATCGACATGCCCATTGAACCTTTTTTTTCGAGTTGGCCTCGACCTGCTTGGCCCATTTCCGATCTCCAGCTCAGGCAACAAATGGATCGCTGTCGCCACTGACTATGCAACACGGTACGCTATCACACGAGCACTTCCGACTAGTTGCGCAACTGATGTGGCGGACTTTCTGGTATATTATAATATTTTAGTACACGGAGCTCCACGCCAACTTCTCACTGACCGGGGCCGGGCCTTCCTATCAGCTGTCGTTGATGAAATCCTGCGCTCCTGCTCTGCCAAGCACAAGTTTGCCACTTCGTACCATCCGCAAACGAATGGTCTTACGGAGCGCCTCAACCGCATCATAACCGACATGCTTTCTAAATAAGTAGCGGCCGACCACCAGGACTGGGACGTTCCTTTGCCATTTGTGACGTTCGCATATAATTCGTCACGTCACGACACTGCCGGCTATTCACCATTCTATCTTCTATACGGCCGAGAACCCGCCCTACCATTTGACACCTTGCTGCCCTCGGTCACTGAGTATGCCGGCGAAGCCATCGCGCGAGCCGACCACGCACGCCAACTCACCCGCAGCCACCTGCAGGCTTCACAGGAGCACCAAAGACAGCTCTACGATTCCCATCATCGAAACGTGCACTTTTCACCGGGTTCCCCTGTCCTCCTCTGGTCCCCCACTCGGCGTGTAGGGCTTTCTAAAAAACTGCTGTCACGCTACACTGGACCATACCGCGTCGTTTGCCAGGTGACTGACTTTACATACGAGATCATTCCAGCCGATTATACGTCATCATCGTCACCTTCGAGTGACATCGTGCACATAGCTCGACTCAAGCCTTATCACCCTCCTTCTACCGCATCCCAGTTGCTCAAGCACCGAGACGGTGCTTCTACCGCCGGGGGTTATGATACACAACAGCCGGCACAGCCTGGCTGCAAGAAAGAGAAAGACGACGTTGGTGGCTGGTTGTTGATGAACTGTCGCCATCTTGTTCGACGAGCACGGTGCATCGTATTTATTTAATTAATGACTTACCCGTAACATTATCACATACTTTGTGCCTCGCAAATTATCTTTATTACTTAGCCGTGCTCTTGCCTTAATTGGTAGCAGCCAGAAAAAACAGCACAAGAGAGACTTACGCCATGAGGCCCTTTTAGAGTACTCACTGTATTGCGCCGGCGAATCACGAATCGGGAAGGCCACCATCTTCTTGACGTCGCTCGTTGTGATTACCGGGGAATCGAGCTCCAGAGAGCTGTCATCTGAATAGAGAGATGAAAACCACGTAGGAGGCTTGCTTCATATACCTACTTTTATATAGATTTAACAAGACTGCCCTAGATGCTTTTCAATATCACTCTTGTCACTAGTGTGAGGTTTATACAGGTCGACTACTCAAAATTTTGATGAAATAAATGAAAAGTTTTGTTGGGATGTAGACAGTGTTAGAAATCTATCTTTAAATTAATTTCGAGATAAAGCAAAGTAATCTTTTGTATGACAAGCAACTTTGTTAAAATGAGGATTGAGTACATATTCAACAGACAACGCAAAGCCTGAGAATCAATTGCTGAACTGCTTTACCATTGTTATAAATATTTCAGAGTTAGAGTATCTCTGAATTTAACCAAAGTTATCCGTATTAGAAACAGCTGTTATAGTGATCAGTCAGGTATCGATCTTGTTGCATTTTTAAATATATCAAGAGCTTTGTGCCTCGCAAATAGCTTTATTACCCGGCCGTGCTCATGCCTTGACTGAGAGTAACAAAAAACAACAGCAGAACACAAACTAACACTAGGAGGCCCTTTTGGAGTACTCACTGTATTGCGGCCACGATTCGGCAATCAGGAAGGCCACTATATTTTTGGCGTCGCTTGTCGCGCTTACCGGAGAATCGAGCTCCGAAGAGCTGCCATCTGAATGGAGAGATCAAAACCGCATAGGAGCCTTGTTGCATACCCAAACATATATTTTTTGAATAAGACTGTCCTAAATGTTTTGCGATGCAGATCGTGTCACCACTATAAGGTTTGCACAGGTCGACTACTCGAAGTTATGATTGAATAAATGAAGAGTAATCTTGCGGTATACACAGCGTGGAAAATATATCTTTACAATGAATTTTGAGATATAAATAACTGATCTTTTGGATGGTATGCAACTTTCTTGAAAGGAGAATTGAGTACATATTCAACACGCAATGCAATGCTGAGCAATCAATTCTTGAACTACTTTAGCAATCTTGGTGAAAATTTCAGAGATAGGTAACCTCTGAATTTTTACAATCCAGCAATATTACAAAGAAGCAGCTGTTATAGTGATTGATTAGTCGTCTTGCTGCTTTTTAAATATATCAAGAGATTAGTGTCTCGCAAATAATTTTTATCCCCTGGCCGTGTTCATGCCTAAATTAGGAGCAGCCAAAAACATGAGCCCAAGACAAACGTACGCTATGAGGCTCTTTTGAAGTACTTACTGTATGGCACCGGTGAATAGAGAATCGGAAAGGCCACCGTATTCTTGACGTCACTCGTTGCGCTTACCGGAGAATTGAGCTCTGGAGAGCTGTCATCTGAATGGAGAGGTGAAAACCACATTGGAGTCTTCTTTCATACCCAGTTATGTACAGTTTTCAATAGGACTGTTCTAAATGCTTTGAAATATTTATCTTCTCCCCAATGGCATATTTGTACACGTCGACTACTCTTTGTTGTGATGAAATAAATGAAAAGTAATCTTGCGATGTACCGAGTGTTAGGAATCTACCATTAAAATGAATTTTCAGATATAGCAAACTCATCTTTTGTACAGCATGCAAGTTTGTTGATTGCCCCGCCACGGTGGTCTAGTGACTAAAGTACTCGGCTTCTGACCCACAGGTCGCGGAATTGAATCTCGGCTGTGGCTGCTGCAATTCCGATGGAGGCGCGAATGTTGTAGGCGCGCGTGCTCAGCCTCGGGTGCACTTTAAAAAACCACCGGTGGTAAAAATTTCCGGAGCCCCCCCCCCCCGGAATCTCTCGTATTCATATGGTGGCTTTGGGATGTTAAACCCCACATATTATTAAATCAAGTTTGTTGATTTGATAACTTATTTCATATTTACAGGCAATGCAAAGTTGCAAATCAACTATTCAACTGCTTTACTAATCTTGATGAAAATTTAGGAGTTAGATTACCTCTGAATTTTCGCAACGTAGCTTACTGCTTTTTTCAAGATATCACAAAGTTTGTGCCTCGCAAATAATTTTTATTACGTAGCCGTGCTAGCGCCTTAATTGGGAGCCGCCAGAAAGAACAGCACAAGACACACGGTTAGAGTACTCACTGTATTGCGCCGGCGAATCGGAAATCGGGAAGGCCTCCATCTTATTGACGTCGGTAGTTGTGCTTACTGGAGAATTGAGCTCCGGAGAGCTGTCATCTGAATGGAGAGATGAAAACCACATAGGAGTATTGCTTCATGCTCACTTATGTATAGTTTTTAATAGACTGCCCTAAACGCATTGCAATTTCACTGTTGTCACCACTGTGAGGTTTGTACAGGTCGACTACTCAAACTTTCGATGAAATAAATGAACAGTTTTCTTGCGATGTAGGCAATGTAAGAAATCTATCTTTATAATGAATTTCGAGATATAGCAAAGTAATCTTTTGTATGGCAAGCAACTTTGTTAAAATGAGGATTGAGTACATATTCAACAGACAACGCAAATCTGAAAAATAATTTGTTGAAGTGCTTTACCAATGTTGATAAATAGTTCAGAGTTAGAGTACCTCTGATTTTTACCAAAGTTATCAATATTAGAAACAGCTGTTATGGTGATCAGTCAAGTATCTTGTTGCATTTTTAATTATAACAAGAACTTTGTGCTTCGCAAATAATTTTATTTCCTTGCCGTGCTCATGCCTTGACTGGGAGTAGCAAGAAACAACAGCAGAACACAAACGAATACTGTGAGGCCCTTTTGGAGTACTCACTGTATTGCGGCCTCGAGTCGGCAATCAGGAAGGCCACTATATTCTTGGCGTCACTTGTACCGCTTAGCGGAGAATTGAGCTCCGGAGAGCTGTCATCTGAATGGAGAGATCAAAATCACATAGGAGTCTTGTTTCATACCCATTTGTCTATAGTTTTGAATAACCTTACTGAAACGTTCTGTGAGATATCTTAGGGAAAAATGGACTCCATATAATTTCCTTATGAATCATACGAAAAAATATTGATTTATATGGAAGCATACGGAAGCTGTATGGCATATACTGAAAGCTTTTTAAGGAAAATACGGAAGGATACGGAAATTATGTGGGGCATACGGAAAGTTCCTTACAAAAGATATGTAATGATACGGAAGTCATGTCGTATATACGAAGTATATGAAAAGATTTGGAAATATTGAAAGCTTAGCAGAGTATATGAAATCTTCCTTATTGAATAATATGGAGCATACGGAAACTTTTTCACGGAAATATGCAAAAAATAAAGAGTTCAAGCACACTAATAAGACTGGAGGTATTAATGTCACTATATTGAAATGACAGTCTGAGCTACGAATCCCATTCGATCCGTGGTGGTACTCCGCAGCCAGAAAAAGTATTATCATGTTGTGATTGCACATGCTATCGATGTAAACCATTCAGAAAGAAACGGCCGAAAAAGTTGAAGGAGGAAATTGTAGATTGATAAAAGTGAAGATATTTAGATATATATAGTTCCGCGCCAAAATGACGACCCCACAAAGCAAATAAAACACGTTGACACGACGGGCGCTCACTTGCAACTGTTTATTGCTTGAGATATTCCTTTTAAAAAACATGCGAAAAGTCACTTTGCTAAATAAATACAAATTGAAATTTTATATCCCCGAATATATGGCCACCATGAGCCAAGACGACCGGCTTAACCAGTAAACACACAGCCAATAGAATAACCACAAGGAACACGGCGTGCGCAGCGTGACAAAAGAAAAAAACGGCAAAATGAATGTCTCACGTCTACGCAGGTTTTCTAGAACACGAAGTAAGAGATTCACACTTGGGATCTTGTGGTGCAACCGCACCCATAACAAAAACCCTGGGTGTTTCTCACTTGTTCGCTTTAAAAAATGGTCTCGCGCGTGCTCATGTGGGCGAACAGCTTGCAAGGGTAATGCGGTAGCTTTGCAAGCCTCTCTGCCTGAGTTCATTGCACTCATGCAGCAGATGCCAAAACTGCAGATACACGCATACGCGTGCCCAGAGGTGTCTGCTTGTTTACATCATGGCAGACAGTGTGGGAAGCCAAGAGCCACTGAGGTGAAGAGTAAAGACATTTGTGACAGCATTCTTGTTAAATTGATAAATGCCCTAAAAGGAAAGCTGCATTATTACCGTCTTTGCATGCGTGCAGGTCAAATTCATAATGCTGAATGTCGCCTTTAGGTCTCTAGGATAGAAGGTATACATTTGGTTTTACTGCGTCGGCGACTATGTTTCCCGAACTCATTTGATTGCCTAATTATTCAAATTCATCGGGAAAACAGATCTCTGTTTTGCAGTCACATATTCTCATTAAATGCAAATGTCATTCCATTCGAATGAAATTGAAATGTCCAGTGCCCAGTAGTATTACACAAACTGTTTGGAAATGAACGGATATCGTAAGGTGCGTGTGATAATTGGCCTTAACTGCACGGAAAGCACATGAACACGCAGTCACAGGTTGCACCTTAGAGGTGAAACAGGTTTCAGCTTTTACCGAAAACACAGGATTCACCTAAGGGAAGAGTGTGCTGAGTCTGCCTCATATCTTCACTTTGTAGGGGAAAGGGAGTTGCGATGAACCTTAGTATTCAACCCTCCTGATGGAAAAGTGTGGGCACACCAACGTATCCTGAATGTTTATTTCATTATTTCTCAATACTGCAGTCTTATAGGTTTATGATAATTCGGGGGATGTATAGATTACAAAAAATACAGGCTTGAGTAAACAAACAGGTTATGGTATCACAGGAATAACAGTGTTACATATACCAAAGTACAAAAAACACATAAAACTTTCAGCACAAAGTGTACCTTATAAGCGTCAGCACTTATAAGTATATAAATGATTGATAGATTGATATGTGGGGTTTAACGTCCCAAAACCACCATATGATTATGAGAGACGCCGTAGTGGAAAGTATATAAAAGCGTCAGTACTTATAACAAAAGTGCAACTTGCCCCGCCGTGGTGGTCTAGTGGCTAAGGTACTCGGCTGCTGACCCGCAGGTCACGGGATCAAATCCCGGCGGCGGCGGCTGCGTTTCCGATGGAGGCGGAAACGTTGTAGGCCCGCGTGCTCAGATTTGGGCGCACGTTAAAGAACCCCAGGTGGTCAAAATTTCCGGAGCCCTCCACTACGGCGTCTCTCATAATCATATGGTGGTTTTGGGACGTTAAAGCGCACATATCAATCAATCAATCAATCAATAAAAAAAGTGCAACTTATAAGCATGAGTTGCCTATACAATACAACTGTCATAATACACCTCATCATACCCCTTGACATTCATTTATACTCAGACTTGCACCTACCATAAAAGGCTAAGCAACCACCCCCACCAAAGCAGGGGCCCCCCTCTCTTTTGCGGGATGCTTAAAAATAAGCGTCAGTAACTAGTCGGGGAGCGAGCAAAAGACCCCCTGCCAAACCTTGTAAGATTATCATTCCCCATAGGGGGGGGGGGGGCACTCGGTCGACATTTTACGGTTCTTGAACTTATCATAAGTATTCATGTGACTCACACCCACACTTTACTTACATCCACGCATACACAGAAGATTATTCCCTCTACTCCCCCCTTCAATACTCACCCGATTGCCGCCTCATGCTTACTCACATCAATAAGTGTTCACTTATGTTAATGCTCGAGTCTACCCTCATCACTCGTCACCAACTCATACTCACACTCTCTCACCCAATGTCATGAGTAGTCACTCACATTCAAACTCACACGGACTCACACTCATTGAAACTCACTCACATTCATACTACATGTGAACACGCACTCATGTAAGTAATCACTCATGTTCCTTCATAGGTTTACTCATGCCACTTGTCACTCACCCATATTCATACTGATGCCTTTCAAATGACTGAGTTGCCTATATAATGTAAGCGAGTATGCCGAGCTAGTTTCAACATTTTTTCCAGGTACATAGTGTTGGCTGCAAAGATTCAATTCAATATAAGTTAGTTTTGTATACAAACAAATATTTGCCTATGTATATAGATTGTTTATTTTGAGGCCTATAAAGTGGTGTTTGGGGGGCATGTCATGGAGCGAGTTTTGTTTCTAAGCTCTGATTTAGGACGTGCATAAAATTACTAGTTGAACTCTTGTAGCAGCAAATTAACATAGGCAACAAAGACTCCTTTCTGTAAAATGACTTCATGAAAGGTGTTTTTTTTTCTGTGTATTTGTGACACTGAACTTCTGGTATTCTCAGTATTCAATGCGAACATTGACTTGAATGAAAGCAGACCCAGTAACCTTTAGGCTTTGATAACTGCGAAAAATCGCATTGAGCGAGCACTTTTCCTTAAGCAGTATTAGGCAGTATTTTTGCCGTTAGTATATGCATGTTATGAGACCATACTCAGTCGTTCTATTATGTCACGTGGACGCACTAAACTTCTGCCAAAAAGGACCTCATAAAATATAGCTCAGAGATAATTTTAGTTAAATAAGTGTGAGGGTTGATAATACCTTGATAATATCACTATATTACTGTATCTGCATGGCCCCCATATAAGGCAGTTTTAGTTTTTCTGAGGCACTGGTCTTGATAATATACATTTTATATGTTCATATGCACCATGTCATACATCAAAACTTCAAGAAGCAAACACATGCAGAAAGACTTGTTTTGGGCTAGTTGGTGCTTGCTAATAATCATAATGTAGTGTGAAAAGACACAATGGACACACAAAGCCACACACCACAAATGTTCGTGGCGTGTGGTTCTTTTTCTGTTGTGTCTTTTCACACTGCATTTTGATTATTAGCAAATGCAAGCAGCTTTTGTTGCAGGAGCTTCACCCTCTCAACTTTTTGGAGAAAAGGGGTTTAAGAGCACACGTACACGAGTTTACACATTCCAGTCACAAAGAAAGTGCTAATTTACTCAAATCTGTCCAAGGGAAAGCTTCATGCTCTAAGTAGGAGTGACATATCAGGTTAAACAGCTGAATAAATGGCTTATTCTTTGACAAGTTGTGGCATGAGTCTGTGGGGATCAGTATTAAATACATACTGTCACACAGAAGTTCACTGTTGAATATGCCAACTCACATGTTGAGCGGCATGGTTATTTGTGTTCATGCGAGTTATCAAGTAGCCAGTTTTAAAATATATACTTATGAAACAATTTTGCCTCTCATCCTTTACTTTACTACTCACTAAGAAGGACCATGGACACAATTATTACCCATATATAGGATTCAGAGGTATATAATGGGAAAAAGAAAGGTATAAGTAAGACAGGCAGGTTAACCACATAGAACTGATTAGTGGAAGTGGTCAGAAAAGGAATTACACATCAATGCAGCCTGCTGTTTGCACACACATAACAGTGTTAATTATTTACGGCAGTCATAAGTACTCATACCTTCTCCCACTTATCGATACACTCACATTCATACTGATACCAACTGACTCTTAAATGTACTCATTCACTTTCATACTCGACTTTCCTCACGCCCCTCATTATACTTGCACCTTTCAAATGAGTGTGCTTGCTCCTGACTTATGAGTGAGTGTACGCCAAACTGTAACTGACGCATCTACCGTTAGTAAGAGACCTGTATACACAAGGATGGTTGCAAATGATTCAGTTAAACGAAATGAATTTTCTATTGAAAAAATATTTGTCGGTGTTCATGGACATGTCTTACAGAAATAAACTTATACACCTATGGTGAGCACAGTGAAAATTACTGGTGTAACCCTTATAGCACTAAAAACAAAGACATATTCTCTTTGCCATAAAATGAACATTGTGAAAACTGTTTTCTTTTTGTCATAGGTGTGTGTTATTGAACTTATGGTATTCTCGGTACTATCAGAACAAGAAAGTTTTCAAGCAAAAAGCGCTGTGGCCTCTGGGCTCTGCAAGTTGTAAATATTCACACTGGAGAAACACTTTTCCCTAAGTAGTATTTGGCACTACTTCCTCCATTATATATGCTTGATAAGAGCTTACTCAGTCACCTTAGTAGGTCACTGGCCTGCACTAGACTTCTGCCTGAAGGACCAGATGAAATCCTCACAAATGAAAATTTGAAGTAGAAAGGGCACATGCTTTATGAACTAGTAGTGGTACCTGTGTGTTCTGTATATGATGCCCTTTTAACATTTCTGAGACCAGTTATGGTGAAAAACGTTTTCTCCCACATTGTGCATTGCATGTGCACAGTGCCATGACGTCAAAACTTGGAGACAAACATATTCACTTTCGGGTAAAGAGCTTCATTCTCTCTCATTTAGTTGTGCAAAAATTGTCGAAGCGCACACATATTTTACACAGTTCAGTTGTAGAGGTAATATTTGTGTATTTGTATCTGTTCATGAGAAAGCTATCGCCGTGAGTGACCATGTCGAACTTCTAATCCTACTGCTAATATACCTCTACCACCACATTATATGGCTCATTGTGCGCCTCACTTATTTAGGTGTACGTGAATATTCTGGGCTTTGCTCAAATCACAGGTGATCAATAACACTTGTGCATGCTCCCCGTTGAATATCCCAAAGCACATGTCGAGCTGCTTAGTTATTAGCTTTCGTGCAAGTTATTAGGTAAACGAATTTAAAATTCAGATGCATGAAGCAAAGTATCCTCTCGCCTCTCCTTTATGATAGGCAGTGAGTCTTCCAAACACAACATCCGTATTAGCCTCCTTTATGCAGATATCGATTAGGACTCAGCTGATGCTTAGTCACTTCATGTGTGCGTCTAGTTTCAAATCGAGTCTACATAAAGGAGTCTATTGTCCGTGTCTTTTTCGCAGCCTATCAGCGATAGTGCAAAATAGCTCATGGGAATATTTTACTGGCATGAGTAGTTTCAGGACACGGTATCCAGCACCGTATGCAAACGAAATTGGTAATCAAAACGTACTGGAAGGAGCCTCCAAGAAAACTGTTTGGTTTATACGGTTCAATTTTGTTTGCATATAAAAAAGGTTCATGAAAAAAGGTATGCCAATAACAATAAAACGAGCAAAAGCTAATCTGCAAGGTACTGGAAAGCTACAATTTCGGCAACTCGGTTGGCTTTTGTAACTATCATCATAACTGCCATAAAACTTTGACAAAAGTAGTTGTGACAGTTGTACGTTAACAGATTTTATATTGAACACACAATTTTGGTTAGTTGTACTGTATTTTCTTTTACAAGCATATAGGCTTTGAATATAATATGAAAATCTGTACGGAACCGCAGCAGTTTTTTTTTTCACTTGACTATCGATAAGCTTTCTCTGTGGTTGGGGAACATCAAGAAGACTTTCGTATCTCTACTTCCCTGATGTGAAATTTCTGTGTATATTATTTTCACACGTTACACATGAATGCTACCTGAAGTTGTCATTTATGACTCCAACATTCTCGCACATGTCTAATACAGCACTCTATGAAAGGAAAGCGTGCAAGTGCTGAAATAACTTCAAACAAACCATACGCGAGTTTGAAAGCAAATTCAAGTTTCATGGCATTCCTGTATCGAGATGCCAGACACGCAATAAAGCTCCAATGACAGCACTTATGTACGCCACATTTTAGAGCACACCCACACCGCAAATAACATTTGCGTCTAGCACCACTGCAGAACATCACAGGCTCATACCCCGACCGGTATCTCGTGAGCAAATTTCGTGAACTCGGGACACGATCAAGCACTTCTTAAGCGACGCGGTCACCACAGCATATTGCCAGCGGCAAAGCAGCGCACACGCCGAAGAACATGTCGAATGACGACAATAAGTTTATCACCGCAAATTTTGTCATCACCCAGTACTCCTCACGAATGAACCACGAACATGGCGCACATACAAATCACAAACGCCGTTTGCAGTGATCGAACACTTTTGACGACAAGTATGTGTCATCCAAAGATGACACCTGCAGTTGTTGACGTTCTGGTTCCCATGTCAAAGTGAACTATGGCACGAAACACGCGAAATTCGTGGCCTCCAAATCTCGCGTAAAAACAACTCTCCGTCGGGTTCCCTCGGTGATCGCAGCCAGTGACGAGGGCAGGAAGATTGTGCCGGCTTGCTGCCTTTCAATGAATATATCAGCGCATGCAAACTAACTTTATTGGTAATTGCAAAAACGTCTAAACAAGCTTCTTTAACGCGGCTACCGACTAGGCCTTGCCCCTCACTTCGTCGCTTCAGCCGAGCGCCATGATTCACGACCGGCTCCGGCTTGCGTGATGACGTCATGGGTGACTGATTTTTTTTTTTTTTTAGTCAATCAGCGACCTATAGAGCTTTCGGGCTCGTCCCCTCCGGCCGAAGCCGAAAAGTTGTCGGCGCATATGGACCGTTCGAAAACTGGGCTCGCACAGAAAAAACAGAGCGGAACCAGGCATGTGGTCATACTGTGGTTTGGCCTTTACTTGTTCCTATCTGAAGCGGCCGCCCCTTTTGCAGCAAACCACTCCAACTTTTCGCCTTTCTTTTTTTTTTTCCACTCTCTGAGAACATTTTTCAATCACTAATACCTGACTCGAAGTCAAGCGAGAACTGCACTTTTCTGCTTTATAATCTTTTGCTTTTCAGATGGCGATCATCAGCAGGGACATGCGCCACCACTATGAGATGACGCCAGCACTAACCCCTTTAAATCCAGCTCGCCAAGAATGGCACAGCGCCTTTGAAAAAGATACGTCCTGCTACCGAAACGTCAGCCAGCCAGTCTGAGGCACTTCACCCGTTCATCTTATGATTATCCCACTAAGTTGTTAACCCCTGTCGGCTCCCATCAAGACTTTAGATCGCCCTTCTCTATTGGTATTCTGTCACTTTCTTCACGAAGCCCCATGGTGGCAGTTGATCTTTTGTGGAGTTTTACCAAGATATTTACGTATGTTTCGTCGACACTCTGATTGCACAGTGTCTGATTTGACTGATATGTGGGGTTTAGCATTCCAAAAACACCATATTAATTTGAGAGAGCCCATAATGGAGTGCTCCGGAAATTTGTATCACCGGAGGTTGTTTAACATGCACCGAATTCCAAGCAAACGGGCCTACAGAATTTTCAGCGCCATCGAAAATGCAGCCGCCGCAGCCGGCATTCGATCCCGTGACCTGCGGGTCAACACCCAAGTACCTTACCCACTCGACGACCACGGCTAGGCGCTCCACAGTGTCTCCGTGACTGCTATCTTTGCTGAATTTAATGCTTTCTTTTAATCAATAAAATCTACGTATGGTAGTTGGGTGTATTTCGAACATGTCTCTATCACCCTATTGATAGTATGAATGTGGTCGGTTGTTCAGTAGTATGTTCTAAATTTTGTTTGTTCCTTTGGTTTATTGAATTGTGATGTTGTACTAATTCTTTTAGTAGTTACCTTTGTAAATCGCTTGTATATGACAGAAAGCAAGCTGATTGGCCTGTAATTCCTCAAGTACATATCTCCTTATAAATTAATATGATGCTAGCATTCATCCATGACTCTAGTGCCCTCTTCGTCAGGAGACATTTCGTAAACAGGGTGGCTAGTTTTTCTAACACCACATGTCTTCCGTCTTTCAGAAGATATGATGTTATCAGATCAACATCAGCATCTTTACCCAGTTGCATTCTCTCCAAGATTGTAGTGACTTGTACTGTGATTACTTGTGAGATGTAGTTTCGGTTGCTGCTAGTTCTTACATTATCGTCGTGGTTGTCCCAGCTACTGTAGAGATCACTGTAAAACGCATCCGATACTTCAACTATCCTAACCATATTGGTAGTCACTTCGCCTTACTCATTGATTGTAGGATACATCTAGTTTTTCCCTATTTAAGATCCCCTTCGCCACTTGGACGTTTCCTCAGTTCTGCAGAGCACGTTCAACTCTCTCGATATTATACCTTCTTACATCGGACAGTTCACGCCTAATAATCAACTTCGAAAGCTCTGCCAGGAGGACGGATTCCTCGCATGAGTTAATGTGTATATAAGTTCTCTTTATTATTTGATTACGTCATGACTGCTATGCGCATGCGACGAAGGTATTTTCATCTCGAAAAAAGAATACACGTTTACAAAAGTGAACGCGGTAGCCTAAAGGGGTCTTGGAAAGGAAGACTGAATAAACATTGTTTCTTTGCGCCTCATATGTGTTGAGTAGCTGACCGGTACTTCTATATGCGTTAAGTGGCTTAAGTATGGGCGTTTCGCGTCATCTGGGAACGATTTTTGTTGGTAATAATCATCATAGGACTCACCCTTTCCACGGGAGTTTTTTACGTGAGTCATCGACATCGCACCTTCTCCAATGTTGCCCTGGTTGTTGTCTCGAATCTTAAGGAGTGTGGTGGCCACCGTGCAAAAACTCACGTCACCTCGGTCCATCAAGCCTTGCTCCACAAGTGGAAGTCGGCCTGCCATCGTGCAATCGGTCCTTTCTTCCACCCAAATCACCATGTGGTAGTCCACCTTGTATGCAAGCAGTAGGGGTTCCCAGAGGCCTCTACAAGAAACAAATGGGATGTAGCAGCATGGATTGAGCACCGTGGCTTCGCTTTGCAGTGCTGACGACGTGCTTGCTGATTGGCTTCTCAGAAGCATTTGATTCCGTTGCGTCATGCCCTGCACCTCGCGCTCAGATCTAGCGTGTCCGTCGTCGTCTTTGCAGCGCGTACCTTTGGCTCAAACCGTGTATGAACTCATTAAAAAAATCATAGGGACGTTCTAACAGCGAAGCTGATAAAGCAATCACAAAATTGTGCGCTGTCATGCAAAAATTATGGGACCCTAAAGCTTACCCTTTAGAAGTTGAACGCGATAGCGACATTCTGTTCCTAGTGCGTACTTCAAACACTTATTGCATGACACCTTTTCGAATTTTCCATGCACCCACTACGTGTCTTTTAAGAGAATAGGCGCAGTTGCGTGTGTGCAGTTTGTAGTGGGGTACCAGCTTTCAGTAGTGGATGCATTGTATTAATCACATATTCTGACGCCCCTTGGAAAGGGACGCTTGTACCACGCAAAATTACTGCAATATTTCATGTTGCATTGTGAACCATGTTTACAGAACACGCGTATTTGTGAAGCATGAAAGCTACTTTCACCGAATTTCCAAGCAGAAGAAATTCTTTTTTCTTTTTTCACAAGCAGAGGCGTGGCTGTATGGTGGAGCATTTGCTTGGCTTGCAAACGACCCGGGTCTGATCCCCACTTGAACGCAAACAACCTTGGGTCCCTTCCCACTCTGCTCCTGGATTTTCGATCATTTATTTAATTTTTCCATTGTTATTTATTTTTCGGTTACGCATAAGATAATTTGTCACTCACAACCAACGACGGTGACGCCGACACCACCACCAATGCAGGAATTTCTGAAAAAGGAGCTCTCTAAAGCTATCGCCTTGAAAACTGTGCCCCGTCGTGCAACACTTCACAGGTGGTTATGCGCCACAGGAACTGGGCAGGCCCCACTACCGCGTACAGTAGGTGCGAGCGTCAAATAAAAACTCTGTTTGGCGAAGACGAGAAACGTGTGTAATAGACAAAAGAAAAAGGAAAAAATTGAGCGAGAGAAAGAGATGGAGGGGAGAGAAGAGAAAGTATGAAAATACAGAGAGAAAGTGATAAAAATTAAGGAACAAAAATGGACAAAAATAATGGAATAAAAACATGAAAAGATGCACGAAGGAAAACATAGAAAAAGAGAGATTTATAGAAAGAAGCAGAAACAAATAAGAGATTGAAATACAGAGAGAAAGGCAACAAGAGAAAGAAATAGAGTACGAAGCAGTGAGATAGAGAGAGAAATGTAGGGAAGAAAAAGATATGAAGATAAAAAAACGAGCGAGAAAGAGGAAGAAATCGGTAGCGATGGAATGAATGAAATATGAATACACATACACAAGAAAATGGGACACAAAAAAGATAGAGAAAGAAGAAAGAAAGAACATATTAGAGATACAAAGAAGCACTCCTCCTTCCCCCCCACAGCTGCGTTTTTCTTTCAGGCTTGTCACTCCTAGTGCGAAGTGGTCATAATGTTGTCTAGAGGATATTGTCGGCCAAAGCGTCAGCCTTACTTAGTAAAACGGTTTTGCGCAATCGCGTCATAGGTGGAGGAAGGTTTACGAGAACCCTATTGAAAATCCTGGGTTGGTGGATGATGGAATCCTTGGTGGATATGGTGAAGAGAACAATGATTATGGTGGAAATTTTAGTGAATATGGTGAAAACTGTAGTGAGCATAATGGCTGATGACGGCAAGAGTGGAAAAAATGATGGCAGATGGTCGTGGTGGTGGTGAGCCAACGGTGGTGACGGTGGAAAATGCCGGATGATGGTGGCGAGGCAAAACGTGTTTGGTGGAAGGCTTGGTGAGCAAGGTTAATGACGGTGGCGTGATGGAAGCTTGGTGGATGATGGTGGCATGATGAAAAAGCACATGACAGTATGTGAAATTACTTATTTGTAGTGTTTCATTCTTGTATGTGCAGATATATATGTTTACGGTCAAAAGAAACCAACGCTCCTCATAACGCTTTCTATCACGTTTAGTTTTTATTCTTGTTGTGTCAACAACGCTTATATTTTTGTGTAGCGTAGATTATGTGGCCCTGACTATGTTTCTATTTCGCGTACGTACTTACATCAGTTTGGCATCCGCGGTGTGTTTCTTTGTTGTGATGTTTACAAGACTGGAGGTGTCACAGTGAACAGTGACAATAAATGTTTTACATCGGCACGCAGTTGTCGAAAAATAAATGAGCTCCAGTTCGAAATTGCCCCTTTTAATGTTAGAGCAGAACACAGTGGTGGCTTGATGTCACCACGCCAGAAACGCAACTCTGGCAATTCTTGCACACTCTATTGCTTGAGCCGAACTTTTAGGTTAACAAAGTTTGTGCGAATATGCATAAACTTTCACTTTCGGCATGATTGGAGATGAGCCCCAGGGAATTTGACTTTCACCCGTCTGTTTTACCACCATGATTTCCACCAAAGGCGAATCCTACCGACCGAGCTCGTACAAGTGTTATCGGCGCTTCTCAGTTTCAGAATGCACAATTTTGACGAGTAAAATGACAATGCAGCACAGCTGTGGCATCATTTAACTTAAATGAAGTCTTTTTTTATTGTTTACGGTGTCCGCGCAAGAAGCGAGAAACATCGATGCGACGCGCTTGCAGCACTTCCACCAAATGTATACGCCTCCCCTCACCTACAGCCGCTGGTCGCACTCTCCGGCACTTCACTGGCTCTTGTTCGAGAACACTGACTCGTCAATTCGTATGCTTACTTGACTAATATGATAGCATAATGTTCCTGGTGCACTCCAATCGTTTAGACCAAGCCGTCAAGTAGTTGCCCCAAACGACAGAGCAACAAGGGTGTGCTGTCACGACTGCGCTGTGCGTTGCGCGAAAAACATCACAATCAATTGTGATCTATCGAATGAGCAAAGAAGCTTCCTAAAGACTGAACAGATATCGTCCTTCGCAAGGAGCGAGAAACGGATAATAAACTTGGCAGTAACCGCCGATTAACTCTACCTGCTCCTCAGTCCACTGAGCTGGTTTTTTTTTCTTGTGGTTGTAAATTGTAACAAAAATATGGCGCTGCTGCCATTATCACAGTGATAATTGTTACAGGCAGCAGTTCGTGTTTATCAAATGTGCAAATGTTAGTAGGAGGTGCAGATCTCGTCATTCTCGAATAAACGACAAACAACTGAAATGTAAAAGTGAATTCGTGAGTTGACTACTTTAACACGTCAACCGGCAACTGTTGGTGTGGCGCAGTGGTTAGTCCAAAGGTGGCAGGTTCGATTCTGCATTGTCGCATCTTTTTTTACGGGTGCTTTCTACATAGTTTTTATACAATAATTTTTAATATTTCTGTAGTGGTACCTCGTCACGGTGGTTCTGACGCTGCTTCGCGCTGCAGCATGCAGTGTCGGCAGGAGCGCGCCATCCACCATGCGCTCCACCATACACCATGTGCCGCCACTATTTCGAGCACCGTAATCCATCAAATTGGTGGATGGTGGAACCAACCATTCCTATGGTGCACATGTTTTTCAATAGGGAAGTTAGTAGAATCCTTCCATAGCACAAAACCAGCAGGAAATCTATAAGAACGTCAAAGAAATCGTTCATAAAAAGTCAGTTCTTGTCCGCGGATGAAACCCATTACTAATGCCTATACACCTTCAGAAAAGTGGTATAATGACCAGTCCACATTGAACACCCTCACACCTTTTATCTTTTCGAAAGCTCTTCAAACCAAGGCCTATTTCAGATGCTCTATACGTAAGATCACTTAACGTTCTGTTAGATGACGCTGTCAGTGTTATTAACAAAAGTGCCGATCTCTTCTTTTGCGTGAGTTTTTATCTATTTCTTCCTGAATAAATCACATGAGAAATCACTCGTAACGTTTGTTTAATTGGTTAATCACATGAGAAATCACTCGTAACTTTTGTTTTTATGTAATTTATTCTGCGAAGGTATTAGCCACGCCGAAGACATTGCGAATAAACCACTCATTGGCGTGAGCCATCTATTGAGACAGAAACGGCGAGAAAGATTATAATGATAGCTTACAGATCAATACATTCCGCGTCGGCACACATTTTCTGTCTGTTGGCGTCACGTAGCACGCGATCCTGGCACTTCTTAATACTGTCACGAAGTTATCGCGAGAGGGCTTGTGAAGGATTATTCGACAAAGAAACGCGTGAGGCAAGTTTGGCAAGACAAACGCACTTCATTGCACTAAACAAAACGGCAATAATCTGCCACTCGCCTCGCCGCGGTGGTCTAGTGGCTAAGGTACTCGGCTGCTGACCCGCAGGTCGCGGGTTCAAATCCCGGCTGCGGTGGCTGCATTTCCGATGGAGGCGGAAATGTCGTAGGCCCGTGTGCTCAGATTTGGGTGCACGTTAAAGAACCTCAGGCGGTCAAAATTTCCAGAGCCCTCCACTACGGCGTCTCTCATAATCATATGGTGGTTTTGGGACGTTAAACCCCACAAATCAATCAATCAATAATCTGCCACTCAGAATACCCTCCCAAAAATTAACAAGTGCACAAAAGTCACCGCTTTTCCACAAAGGCGAAGCAACGAAACCAATAGCCACAAATTGAAAGGTCAGGCGCAGAATGGAAACCATATACAAAGGTGCCCCGCGTTTCTCGCGCATAAATGAGGCACAAAATGTACTCACAGGTGCGGATGCACGCGAATAAGCGTGATTTGTTACTTCGGTGTGTCTGAAAAGTACGCGCTTTTCACCGACAGTGACTGCAATGATTGCAGTGATCCTTGTGCGCCCGATAGCTACATGAAAAATTGTTCCAGGTGAAGCCCGAGGTCAGCTGACACGTACGATCCTCCCCTCCTCGCCACCACGAGATTAGGGTGCGCGACGAAGCGTCGCTCTCCTTCTCTAATATGGGCAAAATACGCGTAGGAGATTACGCACCCCACCACGCGATGTGACGACGCGCGCTCATTTTGCCATCTTACTGGTAAGGCTGAACACACAATTCCCACTAGGATGCTCATGAGCAGCGGTAAGTGAACACCTTGCCGTTTGAAAGGGGAAGGACGTGCTTCCCGGGGGCTCTGTGGTCAATACCTCGCTTTCACAAGGCAGAGGTCCCGTGTTCGATTCCGCGAACCGGAGTGTTTTTCTGGGTTCTTCTTTTTTTTCCTGCATTATGATATATATACGGTAAGTGACGGTGACACCGGCGGCAAAATCTAGCCGAGAGTGTCCATATGATTGTTGTTGCAATATTAAATATTATTAGGTTATACAAGTGAAACTGCGAATACTTTCAATTCGCGTCAAGTTCAGTTTTAAGCCTCAAACTTTCTCTAGCCAAGACGGCATCTCGGTGGGTTCTCCCATGCGCTCTCATAATAATAGAACATTCTTACTGCTTATATGCCACCCTCGGAGCTACGACGAAGTAGTACCGCCGTCGTCGCTGTCAGCGCGTGTCCGCTTGACGATCCACTTGTCTGCATTGCCGGTGTGTCATTCCTTGTCTTCGTTTCCAGCCTCGCTGGCCTCCGCTCATCAAGGACTCCCCCGCTGACGCGGCCCCTCGGCCAACTCGTGTTGGCTGCTCTCTTCCTAATGAGATGTGGGCACGCTGCAAGTCCACCAAGAACTGCTGGGCAGGATGCAGCAAGTCCGGGCAGCCTCACTCAAGACCATCTCCGAGGTCGACGGCGACTTGCCGAGCTCTTTGTGCCGACATCCTTAAGGATCGAACTCGGGCCGTTCACGTGTCAAGCAGGTATCTTACCACAAAGCTGCCATGCTACTTTTTTTTTCTTTAATGAATGACATTATCACCAGTAAAGTACAC
This sequence comes from Rhipicephalus microplus, assembly GCF_043290135.1. NCBI lineage: Eukaryota > Metazoa > Arthropoda > Arachnida > Ixodida > Ixodidae > Rhipicephalus > Rhipicephalus microplus. The sequence goes on along the minus strand of NC_134710.1, from coordinate 49,167,844 downwards.
AGAACATACTTCATCAGAATTCAGACAAACACACACAAGCGTCAAGAACGGGAAGCCACTCCGGAACGGGGTCAAAAGTCTCGACAACACTGCGCACTTGAGCAGCTGCTTCTCGGAAGACAGATCTCGTCGACCGTGGTGGCTCGGCGTGTCTATCGATCATGCGACTTTTCCATAATGAATAAAGTCCCAACAACATAAACAAGTCGTAAGGAGTACTATCAGTCAGACTCTTTTTGAACGGAAGGAACCTAATACCATGGGCTGTGATTGGAAGTTCTTTTCTTAACGTTCTTTTTAGAATGTCCCAAAAATAAAAAGCATCACGACAATGAATAAAACAATGCTCTATAGTCTCTGGTTGGTTTCAGAGTCTACAATTCACTGTCCAGGGTACGTATATTGATTTTCCATTCAGCCACGTTTTCACTGGCAGCGTGGAAGTGTGCAGTTTAAAGAAAAATGTTTTCGCTGCAGGAGATATACACATTCTACGTACACGAAATAATACATCGTGACCAGACAGAAGTGAATATGGCTTTCAATAAACAGGTTCGGGGAAAAGGTTATTCACAAGTGCAGCGGTTAAATTTGTTCTGTCAATAGTATACAAATACTCTAAGGTAAACCTGGCTTTCAAAAAACTGACAGTATCAACAATTTCCTTTAGGAATCCCCGCAACGGCAATTCCTTAGCAACGCTTGTTGTGACATGAATAAAAGGAAGGTGGTAACAAAGACGGTTACGAAGAACCGCTAATAGAAATGGGTGGCACACATCCTTGAGGTAGAAAAATCGCAACACCAACTGTCGCACGAACAAATGCACAAGGCCGAGGCCACCCTTTTCGAGTGGAAGAAAAAGATTGTCTCTTCTCATGGGTTCCCAGGAAGAGCTCCAAATAAAGCAGGCAAATATCCTATGAAAGGCTTGAATGTGTACCCGAGAGCAATGCAACACCTGCAGAATATAAATAAGCTTCGATACAAGGAATATATTGCACGCTTTCGCTCTGGCAAAAATGGAAAGCTCCCGTCCGTGCCATGTTGCCACCTTTCGGCGGATAGTAGTTATCGCAGCGGTCCAGTGTGGGCCGCTGTTACGATAGTTATCGAGAGGCACACCGAGGTATTTCATAGGAGTCGCATTCCAATGAATATTTGCGAAGACCGAAGGAGTTGTAGCCCACATGCCTAGCCAGAATCCACTACTTTTATCAAAATTTATGCTGGCGCCAGCGACTTCACAGAAACGTAAAGTAGTGTTGACTGCTTCTTGAACGCTGGGTTTATCAGCGCAAAAGAAGGCAATGTCATCTGCATAAGCTAGCACTTTAACTTCCTCAGCATCATATCGGTAGCCTCTTATGCTGGACTTTAGAAGCACACTTAAACATAATGGTTCCAAATAAATTGCAAAAAGCAAAGGTGACAGCGGACATCCCTGACGTACAGATGAATTTAACTCTATTATATTGGAAAGTGTGCGATTTACAATTAGCCTAGTTGTGCACTTCTTATAACAGAGTGAGATACCATTGTATAGTACATCACCCAACTGCAGGTGTCTTAGGAGCCGGAACAAAAAAACATGCTGTACCTTATCAAATGCTTTTGCAAGGTCTATTTGAAGGAGGGCTACTTGGTCCATGCTACCATCTATACACTCAAGAACTGAACGTGCAATATGTATGTTTGTCTGTATAGAGCGACCACGAAATCCACATGTTTGGTGGTCACCTACACATTTAGTAATCACTGTCTGTAGCCGATTTGTCAACAATTTAGCAAATATTTTGTAGTCAACGTTACATAACGATATAGGCCTGTATTTGTTAACTCTCTTTAATGCGTTAGGATCAGCACTTTTTGGGATTAATGTTGTATGGCTCTGATAGAAGGAAGTAGGAAGTTCACCACGGTCATAAGCCTCTTTAAAAAGTTGCTCAAGGAAAGGTATCAGAAGTTCCTGAAAAGCTATGTAAAATTCACCACTAAGGCCATCTGGGCCAGGAGTTTTGTTTTTCTGCAACGTTGTTATTGCAAATCTAATTTCCTCTCTGGTTATTGGCCCCTCTACAGGGAGTCTATCATCATCTTGTAACTGAGGCACAAGGGCAATGAAGTGGTTAGCTTCTTCCTCAAAATTCTCCTGAAGCTCAGCCGCGGTGAACAAACATTTGTAATAATCTTCAAATGCAGCTCTTATTTCACATGTCTCTGTGCAAAGGGAACCCCGCGACTCAATTTGCAGTATCTGTTTAGAAAGTGCATATCTCTTTTCATCCCCAAGCGATTTTTTAGTGGGTTCCTCTTCAGTGAAATGGATAACACGGGAACGAATCTTAGCTCCTCTGTATAAATCTGTATCATGTTTTTGTATCTGTGCTCGAATCACATTTATCTCGTCCCCGTACAATCCCGGCTGTTCACTTTCAAAAGTATGGAGCTTATGAAGTAAATCATGAAGATAGCGCTTTTCAGCTTTTTTTCTTTGCGCTATTTCGCATGAAATACTAATTGCCTGATACTTGACTCTTTCTTTGAACCTTTCCCATTGAGCGAAAATTGGTAACTGTCGACACCGTTTTACCTCTTGTACCTATTCTTTTACTATTTTAACAAAACAATCTTCGCGCAACAACTGTACGTTAAGCTTCCATAGGTCCCAGTTTAGAGGGGTTTTACGAACATTTTTAGGACCCCAAGAAACAGTGACCAAGCAATGGTCTGTAAAAAATATGGGCTTTACAGCATAATTATGAATGTGAGACCATAAGCTTAGAGATACATATACACGGTCAAGCCGAGCATGAGAGATGCCTTGAAAGTGCGTGAACCTCACCGAAGAAGGTGCATGCGCTCCCACATCTATTAAATTGTGGTCATTCAATAGTTTCTGCAATAAGGCTGCACTTGCATCATAACGATTTGTTATGTATGAATGATCTCTAGCGTCACAAACACAATTAAAGTCTCCAAAAACTACCAAAGTTCTGTCAGTGTTTAGTAGCGAAGTTAAAGAAAGGAAAAAAGAATTCCTTTCATTCACTTTGGAGGGAGCATAGACACAGATAAACCTCCAATTATGGGAATGAAAAGATAAGTCGCAACAAATAAGGCGTCCTTCCCCACCAACATGTAGTGACGTCAAAATATGATTCAAGTGCTTTCTAATTAATAAAAAGCATCCAGCGGATGCACCACGTGCTGGGCTGATGTATAAATTGTAATCATGGAAAACTTCCAGTGCAAGATCGACGTCACGAGCAGCGGAAATCTTAGTCTCTTGCACTGCAAGTACATCTATGTTGTACTGCTCAAGCACGTGGCGCAACTGCCACTGACGCCTTACATTCCTCAAGCCACGTACGTTGAGTGTCGCTACACACATGGGAAACGTTAGCGCGGTAGCCATTTTGATATCTTACTACTTTTGTAGGTCACCTTTAGCCACAGGCCAACCTGTGGCTTTACCTCCTTTGCACTTTTTAGGAGCACTTTCCTCAGGACTCTGGCATAGGCGGCGCGTCTCTCGGTCCCCAAAGAAGGTGACACGTGGACCACACGAAGACACTTGCTCTGTCGTGTCTGGCGCACTCGTTGTTGCTTCATCGGTGACCGATGCCTGACGCTTCCTTATCTGACTGCAATCCATTCCTTCTTGTTCCTCATTGTCAGGAGGCTTGTCCTTAAGGCCTTCCAAGTGGTGTTCGTCAGCAGCATTGCATTCATTTATGCTTTCACTGGCGTCGTTAGCGGTGTTATTTTGCGTTCCAAGGGTATCCGTGGACAAGTGTTCCGCTTCCTTGAAGGCACTTTCTGCTCCTCCCGCTGCTTCTCCTGTCGCATCAACTACCTCAGTGACATCCATAAGATCATCGAGACGTTGGTCTTCTGTCCCTTGGCCAGAACGGAGTTTGTTGGCATAAGTTGACACGCAGGCATCCGACGAGTGACCAAAACGCTGGCATTGCAAGCACCTCGGTGTTTTGCACTGTCGTCGTACATGCCCCACTCGCTTGCACCGAAGACACAGTGGAGGCCTACCGGGAATAAGTACGAGGCATTGGTGGCCATAAATTGACATAAGGTGTGGTATTGAGCTAACAGTGATGGTGTCCTTGAGCTCCAAGGCAACGTCTCAATTTGTTGTCATCCATTGTTCCATTCCTGCACATCTCCATGCCTCTCTTTCAACGGACTTCACAACGCCGTAAGCTTGGAACGCCTCTTCAACACGTCGCGATTCAAGATGAGGCGGAAGCCAAAGTAGTTTCAGCCTAATATTCTTGGTCTCCGGATCTAGCACCATGCACTTCAGCCCTTTTACACGGAGCTCACCACAAGTAACGAGTTTCTGTTTCGCCATGCTGTTTGCACACGTAACCATCCATACATGGCTCATTTGATACTGGCCAACTCCAATAATGTCCGCTGTGCTCACCACTTTAAGCAGCGCGTCACGGAAGTCAGGGGCACGGTACGGCCTACCACTCAAGTCGGCATGAAGGAAAACGGAATTCAAAACATCGTTACCGGTTGGAAGACGTGGCAGGACGACTTTATAGCTTGAGTCTTCATCATGAAACGGAGTCGATGATCCTCGGCCGTTGGCCGATACGCTGTTACCAGCAGAGAGCATTTTGGAACGCAGCCGATCGGTGCGGCTTCTTCTTCTTCTTCCCAACTTCCTTCCCAACTTCCCAACTTCCCAACTTCCCAACTTCCCAACTTCCTAGCTGCCATGCTACTTGCTTCAGGAAATAAAAACACCACATAAATGCGATGTAGAGGAAGCAATCTTAACGCATTTTGCTCGACAGTTGCCACGAAGAAACGAGCCCATTGAGCAATTTGTTGGCGAATTTGGGAGGCCAATAAACTACGTCAAAAAGGCCGGGATAGTTCAGCCAACGCCGCTAAAAACACACAGGAACTTTCAAACAACTTTCAAAATAGACAACTATGTCCATTTAGCATAAAATATATCATGCCTTTCCAGGGGCGTCGATCAAGCAAGCACCAAACGCTAAACAATGTGCTGCTTTCTATGAGGCATTGTGAGACGCTTTCTGGCCTCTCCACGGCCACCTGGATCTGGCGCGCACACCGCTGCGCGCGCACAATTCAGGCGGCCATGGCCTCTCAGATGACGAGCGTGTATCTTGCAGGCGTGTATCTTGGAGGCCATGCGACTCTTCCATGCGAATCAAAAACCTGTATGTACCATTCGCGTGCGCGCGTGTGTGTGTATGTGTGTCTCTGTGCTATCTGTCAGACATTGTAAAAAACGTGTCTCGACTACAGCAGAGTGCCGTTCTGGCGGAAGGAAGTGGCCACACTGCGTAGTCATTGCATTACTATAGATACGTCACACACGCACGCGTGTGTATGTATACGTATGGCGTGTGTGTGCGTGTGTGTAATAAAACATAATAATAAGTATGCACTTAGTGGTTAAAGCGTGCTCTAGGGGCCGGATTTCGCTATCGCGTTCAGCTCCTAAAGGCAAAGCTTAAGGTTCCCCGAACTTTTTTCTCCCGGCCCGGGTAGTGCGCCACGAGCTTTTCTCCGGCCAGTCTCCTGCGTCTACGTGGCTGGTGCGCGTGCTCTCGGGTGACTATTTTTCATCTCCCGTACCGTCACAGCGCTTCCAAGGTCGGCATGCGCCTCGGGCTTCTCCTTTATTCATGACGAATTCTTCTCACGATTATTATATAATCATTCAATAATTCTTCTCAGTAATAGTGTTTCTAACAATAGAAACTTGCCCGCAAACTTCGACAAGTTTGTTCCTTCATTCACAGTGAGGGTCTCGTTCAGGCAAACTTGAAGTTCTCAGGTATATAGTCCACGAGGGATTACCGGCCAGCTGGCCCAGCTTGTCATAATATCACGGGCAGCGGGACGCCAACAGGTTGTGAAAGAGTGTTCTACACTCATCGTAATGACTGTTAGTGCCTTCTTTATGTGTCTGACACTTATATGGTGAATTGAACATATATACTTTATAAACTAGACGGAAGAATGACCGCTACGGTAGCTTATTTGGTAGATTATCGCAAACGCGTTATTCGAAGGTCGCAGGTGCAGTTCCTGCCGGCGACAAGTTATCTTTTCGACCACTTATCTTTCAACACACGTAGATTAGAGTTAGTACTAATTTTAAATATTATATTTTGCTTTGCATGATTGTCTGTTAGTTATTCATGTTATTGGGTCTAACAAAGAAAGAAGCCCCAGAATTTCCACTTCTTTTCTTCCGAGAGAAACAGAGTGTGAAATGCATGGCTGTTCACAATGTTTCCTGTCTTTATTTCGTTGTCAAGTTAAAAGGTCTCACCTTAACTATATGGATCGCAATTAGAACATAGTAGTATACCTAAATATTCTTGTAAAGCACATTGTTTAACCGCTCTATAGAACTTCCATGCTCCCTACGTACACGAGAAAGACTTTCAGCGTTGCAATGACCACGAGTTGCTTTGAAAGAGAAATTGAAGTTGTCAGTCAGTGTAACGACTTTGTTCAAGTGGCTTCGAGAATTTCCCGTGTATCTAAACATTACCGCCCTGAACAGACACAAGCGTATCAAAAACAATCAACCTTCTACGCAGTTCCTCCAGTGCAAAATAAAAAAAAAAAACAAATGCAATAGAAAGGGTACAATATAAAATGCAAACACAGTTTTTTTACTGTTTACAGAAGAATCATTGCGATTGTCTTTCGACGATTTCGTGAGTCGGGCCAGTGTAAGTATCCCCATTTTTTTTTTGAATTTCAAAAGCGTTGTTTGGAGGATCCCTTTGAAAGACGACTTCCGCAAAGCACCATTATGACTAAATCTCTAACGGCTAAGTAGTGGATTTCACGGAAGTGGTATAAATAGTTTTCATCTTTCTTGCATATTTTTAAGTAGCTTTTAGATAGCATGGCCAACGCGCGGACTGGATGGTTATAGAGGTTACGACGTGAGTTACAATATCTCCAGGAATTTTCGTGTCGCGCGCACACTGTTAAGCTCTCACAAAAACAAGACCACATACAGCAATACCTCTATCCACGTGAGGCTGTAGGCGTCGTTTAATTGCTAAGTTAATGTGTATGAACCACAGTGTATATTCTCAGCCCTGCGAATAGTAAAAGCGGGTGACGTTTTTTCTTCTGGTAATGCTACCTTGAAACGACTGTCCTTCAAACTTCCTTATATTGCTACACAACCACCAGTGTTTTACACATAAAATTTTGCACGAAGGGGGCTCTGCGTCATTTCTATCTGATACAGATTTTTCACACGTTGCCTAAGTTCGTTGCTGTTGACCATTCGTAAGTGAGACGTAAGAATTATTCCTAGCTTTCTTAGTTATTATAAGATTTTTCGTTGACATTTGTAATCAACAATGTCGGGTAATTCTAATCCTGGGAGGGCATATGTCGTCCACTTGGAATTCGCCTTCTCCATGCCGCATTTCTACAACCTATAAACGTACCTAAATACGAAGGGAGAATACGACGTGTTTTTAAATGAATCAAGAAATGAAGGCGTACAAAAAAGAGGGGGAAGCAAAGAGGCGAATCACATTCCGAAATTGAAAGTAGTGAAGAATTACAGGAAATCAGCCTAACACCCGATAAAATGTCCTTTGTCGACTGTAAAACCCAAATAACCGAAGAGCCTTCGACGGCAAGAGCCAAGCCTACGTTCACTATTTCTATTTAGGTTTATTTCTTCATTATACGTGATCGTTGGTGGAGATGACTTTTGCCCTGTACAGCGAGAAAGCGAAGCGTAGAGAGCGTTTGGAGGTTTCAAGCGCCCCATGGCGCGGCCGCATAGCCTTGCTTACGTGCAAGTGCTCGAAATGTTCTTGGGTGCACGTTAAAGAACCCCAGCTGGTCGAAATTTCCGAAGCCCTCCACTATGCCGTCTCTCATAATCATATGCTTGTTTTGGGACGTTACACCCCACATATCAATCAATCATGCTCAAAGTGGCATTGAATCACACGAATGGTTTTGCTTTGCTCGTGTTTCAAGGTACAATGTCGATAAGCGGCGTAGGAAATTGCTGACGCAATCATACACCTCACCGTAAGTGATCACAGAGCGTTTGGGTTGCCTGCGCAGCAGTTTTCGGCCCTTTCGGCGTGGGAGTATGAAAGTGGTGAGCTGACGTCATCAGCCATCTGTCTTGGGGCTCAGGATATTCCGCTGTCGCGGACTGAGATCTCCATTTGGGGGTCTTGCCTGCTTGTGCGCGCGCTGGATGTTTTTCGGGCCCATGTTCTCTCGGTTCCAGAGAGGCTTGTGGACAGTGCTTGGTCGTCCATCATGAATATGATCGCGCACAGCTGGGCCACAGCGCAAACGAACTACCGCGGGACGGCCGGGCCGTGCTTGAATGCGCTTCTCTACGGAGGGCTACGAGGACACAAAGTTACGAGAAGGCGCCTCTCAGGGCTCGACCGGACGTTCTTCACGCCGCCGAAAGCCTCTGACAAGAACTTGGCATGTCTAATGAATGATGCTCACCCCATCTGCGCCTCTTCTGTTAGCCTGGTCGTTAACGGGCTGGTGTTTCTTGCAAGATGCTGTACGATCATCGACCCCCTGCTCCTCAGAGTACTTGCCCGAAGCGATAAAAAGATACTTTTTTGTTGCATTTTTCACTTTCTTTACCCTTCGCACACGATGCCAACGTGCGCACTGCGGAAAATACATGTCTTAAAGGAGTCGCAAATTAAACTACGCTGCTGTTTAAGCGCCAATGAGGTCTCTTCACCACTATCATAAATACCGTTGTGGCGGGGCATTTAGAGTGGTACTGTGAAAAAAATGTTATATACAATTGCACCACATGTTTCTTGATGCAAAATTCTCGAAAACATCTGCAGCAAAAACATTCATGTTCAGTACGTCAATGAAGTCGATCATAGCAGCTAACAGCGTTTATATAATTTTTAAATGTGCTCACTTTAAGGACATTCGTCTTTCTCATTGTACCATGCAAGCTTTTAGCAGGTGAAGTAAACCACTAACCCCCCCCCCCCCCCTTTTTTAGACTAAAATTCCCCGCTTTTCATTCATCGCAGACACAATCCACGAAGTTTGAGAATGGGGTACTGTAGCACGGAATGCAGCATATAACTGATGCGTGTACTCATCGGTTTTTTGTTAAGAAACCAGTAGCCATCCTTCACATGCCTCTTGTACGCACCTAGTTAAGGAGGCTTTTTTTTTTGCGGCACACATTTTGCCATTTTGTGCAAGAAATGTCCTGGCTGAAATATCATTGCAACCGCTGCTCTAAGCTTAGCAGGCAGAGAAGTTTCCACCCGGCACTCCAGTCTAGTGGTTGTGGCGCTCGAATTCTGAGACCGCTCGAGGACTTGAATCCCGGCTGCGGCGGCAGGCTTTCGATGAATTCGAAACGCGAAAGGCTTGCGCAGATTGATTTATGTCCTTGTAAAAGAACCTCAGAAGTTGACATTTCAGAAGCCCTTCACAAATGGTGCGCGTGTCTCTAATCATATGCTGATTGTGGGAAATGAAACCTCAAAAATTTTTATATTATGGCTGATGTTAGAAACAGTATGTTTTGTGCGCGATCAATCAAAACGATGGACTATTACTTACACACAAAGCAGCTTTTCTGCACTCCTATCTCACTGACTTGCCACAGAATTTGCGTTGTCCAAACTGAAATGTGCTTTAACGCCAAGGTTACGAAACAGAGCTGGTAACAGCGCTCGAAAAATAAAGAAATAATTCAAATTAACTCACCTTTTTACGGCAGATGCTGCAGCTGCTCGCTGTAATATTGGAAATGACAGACATAGTGCGTGCGTAAAGAAGTACACTATCGCGCGAAATCAAGGAAGCAATTGATATTCGCATGACAAGAAACACGTGTGCCATTGAGTCTTAGGTTTTTGTTGTTATTGTTGTTGTCGTGAATAGTTTCCATTATAACTGCTGGAACCCGCTATGACCAGGCCAGAAGTTTCAGTGATACGATAGCTAGAGATAAACGGCAGCATTATGAAGGCGAATTTCTTGTGTGACTCACGAGTAAAATAATTCGGCATTTGGCAGCAAGAATGCAGACAGTACAAAAAAAAAATGAACAGGTCTCAGAGATATATGCAACACTGGATGACGTGCAGAAAGCTTTTTAAAAAAGTGGGTGGACGGTGGTGTGTTTAATGTATTAGAATTATCAAAAGTCATTAGAAGTGATATTAAGAAATGGGAGCATAAATGTCAATTACGGTTAGTTAAAGCAGAACAAATATAACTTGTCAGTCAACAAAAATTAAGCATGAATGTTTATAATAACTGTCGGAGTTTTATGCCCCAAAACCATGTTATCATTATCAGGGACGCTGTAGGGCAGGGCTCCGGAAATTTCGAGCTCCAAGGGTCCGAGGACGGGGCACCACACGGTCACAGGAGTCCGAGGACGGGGCACCGCTTAGCGAGAGCTCATGTCGGCGGCAGGAGATGGCGTAGGGCGAGTCAGTCGGCCAGAGGTGCGCTGTCATCGGAGATCTCGGGGGCACAAGCGGTCGGAACTAAATCCAGCGAGCGAGTCCCTCTTCGCTACTGTTTGGAAAAAAGTGCCCGCTGTACGGCATTTCACCACATGATTTTTTTAAAAGTGGTTCTTTTTGATTGACAAAGACAGAGTAAATAAAAGCATTGCGTTTGTCATGCCATCGCGAGGCACGTCTCTCTTCTTTGACCTCGTATAGGCGGTCAGCAAACAACATTACATCATATCCTTGTGGCTGCCAACGTACAGTTAGAGGCGCTTGTAACTTAGTATCCAACATTCCACAACCAGGAACTTATTTCTCTTCTGCAATACTGATTCTGTACGTGTTTATGATTGATTGATTGTGGGGTTTAACGTCCTAAAACCACCATATGATTACGAGAGACGCCGTAGTGGAGGGCTCAGGAAATTTGACCACCTGGGGGTCTTTAACGTGCACCCAAATCTGAGCACACGGACGTACAACATTTCCGCCTTCATCGGAAATGACGCAGCCGCAGCAGGGATTCAAACCCGTGACCTGCGAGTGAGCAGCCGAGTACCTTAGCCACTAGACCACCACGGCGGGGCATACGTGTTTATGAGTATACTTTGAACACAATTTTCAGCGATGATGCTTAACGACGTATGTATACGACACAATTGGAGCATTCAAATGCTCCAGGCAAAAATTTCAACTTCTTTTGAGCATGATGAAAGCTTGAGGCACCGATATATTTAGGTAGCCAGACTTCCGTTTACATGACATATTCAACGCGTTTGAACACCGTGTGCCTTTCTACACTCTTCGATCTCATTGCGGCCACCATTTAAGCGTTGTCAAATCATATAGGACTCAAAACTTAGAACAAAAAGAGTCGAAAGTCTATTGCCACAGACATCTACGCCCATCGACGATTGAAGGTGAGGAGGAGCCAAAAACCAAAACGAAAAACAAAATATAGTTATTCTTTCAAGTGGTTGTACTTTATATATGTCGAAGTTGACTAAAAAGTTACTTTACGTTAAATCTGACACCGGACTAAGTGGTTGATAGCCTAAATGCTTGGTCAAGTGCCATAAATGGGGGAAAGGGAAGTATCCAGGCAATCTGCTATCGGAGCTTTTGTTTAGTTCGGCGCATATTGCTGGGTTAACGAGGCATTGTTGACTTTTGCGTGGTAGTTTCATTCGTACCTTCCATAGTTCGTTTATTTGCTGATGTACTTTTCACTGACGTGACACTCGAGAACAGAGCTAGCTCATCAAATGTGTAAATAGCCGCTCCTATGATTGTCGACTACCGACGGTCTTCGCTTGGGCACAGCCGGCGTGGCCTCGCAGTTGGTGATGGTGAATGCTGTGATATAAGGCACCACTACCGACTACAGCGCTGTGCGATGGCACGCTATCGGCGGCCGCCACACAGAGGAAAAAATGAGATAGAGTAATTAGGTTCCTCTTTTTATGCTGTGATGTTGATTATGTATGATGTAACAAATGCAACACGCAAAGCAATGAGACGCTGCACTTTACGGCTACCAAAGCGATAATCTCAAGGCTACTGTCTCGATCGTTGCAGTAGGTTTCAATGATTTGGCAACGTAAGTTCTCGAAGTGTTATACTATTGGGCTCGTGAATTTCATGTGCAAAGTTTCGGTGCACATTTTAAATACACTCTTTTGCTAATGAAGCAATTATCCTTCCTGAATATTTCTTGTTACTCTTTTTTTTTCTCTCGTGCTCGCAATTGGAAAGTCATAAGACACAATAAAATTGCCTACTTATAATGGTACATAAAATGTCAGCGATTAAAGCTAGTTTCAATTTCGCGCCTTTCAGATTTGGGTGCACGTTAAAGAACCCCAGGTGGTCTAAATTTCCGGAGCCCTCCACTACGGCGTCTCTCATAATCATATAGTGGTTTTGGGACGTTAAACCTCACATATCAATCAATTTCGCGCCTTCTAGGGCAAATGCACGAAGTCGCTACCGCTTCTGGCTGTGACGTCGTAATTTATTTTTGCTAGCGAATATTAGATGGTGACAGTGAAAACAAGCCACTAGCTACTTGATACACGGATATTTATGGAAGTCATGCTACCAGTTTACATACACCTTAGTTTCACAGAGCCTCGGGGAGAGCAGCTCGAGCACCGTGCGTCATATTTGGTGTATTGCACGGTAACGAAAAAAGCGGCGAGCAAAGTGAAAAATAATGGAAGCCGCTTGTTGGAAGCGCGTCGTCTTTGTGGACAAAGGTGCGTGCAGCAGCCGCCCGCCACCACATCGCGATTAATCCACTCGGCCTATCTCGGTTGTTTCGCGCTGCCTCGGGGGATATGCACCGCTGCGCAATCACGTGGCGCTCGTAAATTCGCCAACACATGTAAGTTGTAAAACGAGATGTATACGCGCAAACGCATATTGATGCATCGAGAGGAACGGTGTGGTTTCGTTAAAAAGTGACAAGCGCCCACTCAGTGGTGTATCCACCATACCCGCATGTAATTTCTTTTTTGGCTGTAATAAACGGGAAACCCCCAGCTTCGTTGTATCCTTAAGAAGAAACATTGTGGCGATAGTCTTTCCTCGAAGGTCGCCATGAAATAGCCCCTGCACATCGAGAGAGCTTCAATACGCCACACATTTGCGCACAACTAAGTGCTGCAGGTGTACACATCACGACTATGATATTACGAGCATCTATTATTACTGCACTCTAAAAAATTTTACACCATAAAAGGAGTAAAACGGGTGTACGCATTAAAATCACTCATATGAACACCCTTTTTACGCCCCATTTTTAAAATTTGAGGTGTTCGTAAATGAAACACCCTCGAAACACCCTATTTGCACCCTTATATTTGGGGTGTAATGAACAAGGCTACAAATAGTTGATTGCTATGTGGGGTTTAACGATCCAAAACCACCATACGATTGTGAGAGACGCTATAGTGGAGGGCGCCGGAAATTTCGACCCCCTGGGGTACTTTAACATGCACTCAAATCTTAGCACACGTGCCTACAAGGCTACAAATGCACAACATTTCGGGCCGTTTTGCTTATACTGTTAGTATACGTTAACCATCTTGATACAAGCAAGGCTCCCACTACTAGCTGCTTGCGAGTCTAGTAATAAATCGAAGCAGAAAGTAATGTGAGCGAAACCCAGTTTTCATCTATAAAGCACGCAAACTATTATAAGATGGAATATACAATAGGAGTGACCCTTGTTCAATAGAGTAAGGGCCAATTCTCCTGTACCTGTTTCTTTCATCTGTGCCATTTGCGTGATTATTCAACACTCACAAAGTGCACTGATTTGCCTGAACAAGGTAATGTGGCGCACATTGGTGTAGCCATGCATAGAACGCTCCCCCCTCTCCCGTACCCCATAAGATCGAAGCTTTTAAAGCTGGAGATAAAACGTCCACCACCTGCAAAAAAACAACAGCACAGTTGTTTAGCCATAACCATCACGTCAGAAGGCCATCAGGTCACATTAAAAACATTTGAGTTGATCAACCGTTCATCAGGCAAGGTGGAACTGTGAGGACTAACGGTTGCCCGGTAAGGGGTATATGTGGGGATTAAAAGTTGCTCTATAAGGTGCAAATGTGAGGACTAATAGTTAGTCCTTTGGGGTGAACTGTGGGACTAACAATTACTCACCAAGATGTAAATGTGAGGACTAATGATTAGTCTCTTGAGGATACTAACTGTTTGACCCGGTGGCGTTAGTACTTAAAGGGATTATTGGTTGTGGCAGCCCTATTAGTCCCCAAAAGGACGAACCACACACCCTTTTAACACCCTTTTGCCTTAGAATGTACTTTTAGCTTTTGTGATAAAGCATTCTAAAGTTTCCCGATTGCACGTGTTTTAGGTATGTACCCACATGTAATATAACACAACGAAATCGTGCCTCACATCCACAGGCAGTGCAGAGAGTGGGCAAATTAGATCGTTTTTATTTTTGATAGGCAGCTGGTGTTCCTGTGCGCGGCCGTTTGACGAAAGAGAGGGATGACAGGCGTCGCCAAAGACTCATTTGACAGACATCGTCAAAGACTCATTTTGATCCCCGTAGCACAACAGCTAAGAAGCGGCGGCCGCAGTCAGAATTCCGCGAACCACCGTGCCGCTGACAAGTCGGCGAGTCCTAAGCGAGCTACGTCGTTCAGCTCGAGCAAGCGAACGCGAGACCAAACACGGCACTGAACGCGGAGTGTCTGCCGCCAGCGAACTTCGAACAGGAGAGCGAGCTTACGCTTGGCCGTCGCCACGAACAGCGCCGAGATTTTCCAAACTATCTGTAAAAATAGCGAATTTCCTATATCTGACCCCTGATAAGTACTCTAACTCGGGAATGACTGAAATTACTGGTCCATCAAGTGATGCTCGTGCCAAAGCATCTGCCATTTCATTTAATTGTAATCCGCAGTGACCTCGGACCCACACTAATTTGAGGAGTTTCAAATGCGGTGGTGCTAATGTGTGGAACGCTGCTAGGGAACGAGATTGTTCGGAGGTTGTCAGAGCTGCACACACCGAAAGTGAGTCTGTTTGGATGATTGCTCTTGTCTCGGTCGTAGGAATTTTACGAAGAGCTAAAATAATAGCTACTATCTGGGCTTCAAATATAGGAGTGAAATCTGGAAGCCTTACTGAAAATGACCAGCCGAGGAAATTAGACGCAATGACACGCAATTAGACGCCTGCCTTTTCATTGTTGACAGAAGCATCTGTAGCTGTTACATTTTTTGTTTCTGCATATACCAAGTAATCTTTTAATGTAGTGGTCAAAAATCTAAGAGATTGCAACTTGGCTTGTGGGGGGAAGATTTCATCGTACTCTATTCTAATGTTGAGGGTTGAGAAATTAGTTTCAATTACTGTGCTAATGTCTACATTTATGCAATACAGTTTCTCTTTAACGAAAATTATCTGAGGGTTATGAAATCGAGGCCAATGTGCAAGAAAGAAAGAGTCAGGGTCGCTGATAAATGCGTACTCTGATCTTCGCGCCGGTAAATTGTAGAACTTTAAGAAGGTTTGAACCGTTATAATGCGGAATCGACAGAGGAGTGTTGGCGATCGCGATTCTCGGTACGATACATTATTCGCCACGAACCTGGGAAGTCTCAGGTATATTAGCAGGGCTTCTCGCTCTAACATTACTAGTTGTTTAATTTTATAACCAGTGGACTCGAGAATATTACACACCCAAATTCAAATATTGGTCACACATACATTTTATATATCATTAACATCGTGTGTCTGCACAGCCCGTATTTTCCGTTGCTTAACCTGCGTAATAAACCTAACGCCCGTTGGGCCTTTGCTGTTATATATTCTATGTGTTGGCTCCAATTTAGCTTTTCATTATAAATCATTCCTAAGTACTTGACTGAATCTACTTGTGGAATAGGTTCCCGATTATGCAATACCGAAATTGAAATAGCATCTGCTATAGGAAACACCAAGAGCGCACTTTTACTGATTTTCAATGACAATGAAATGGATTGCAACCAAATTTCTACAGTATTATTATATCCTTGCAATTTTTGATGTAGTGAGTAAAGTTCGCTCTCTGCATTGAAGAACGCAATATCATCTGCATAAATGTGGACACTCACATCCTGAACAATAGAAATAGAGCTCATGAGTATATTGAATAATGCTGGAGATAGGATGGACCCTTGAGGAACACCACGTTTCTGTTTGAATTTATGCGAACAACAGCCACCCTTCACGCAATACAATTCCCTTGATGTTAAGAATTCTGCTATCCACTCAGTAATATATTGAGGAAACTTTAGGCTCTGCAAGGTGATCAGTAGAATAGAGTGCTAGACACTGTCGTACGCTTGAGCTATGTCGAAAGTTACTAATGCGGCGTACTGTTTCCTTTTACGAGCAAGCTGTATTCGACTCTCTAAATCCGCATGGGTGCACCAAATCGAGCATTCACTGCGAAAACCAATTTGGTTTGGCTTTAATATGACCTTATTCGTCATCCAGGAGTTTAATCAGCCATATAGGACCCTCTCTATGAGTTTCACCATGTTCGAAGATAGCGAGATAGGTCCGATATTTTCTTTGGCAAAACCTAATCCTTGCTTTTTTATTAGTGGGATTACCTTAGCTATTTTCTAGTCATACGTTATCCAGGCATTTTTTAAAGAGTAGTTCTTAAGATTGAGGACGTCGCTAGGGGATGGCTTGAATAAAGTTTTAATCATCGGAACTGTGATTCCATCTGGACCAGGAGCTGACAAAGGTAGATCTCGAATTACTTTTGATGCTTCAGACAGCGTTACGTTTTCGAAGTCAGTGCTTATGCTAGACTTTTGCTAGTTGAAAGCCATAGTAGAAGAAATCTTATTTCTAGACTTCTGCCAATTGACTCTAAAGAGTTCTTCGTTTCTTTAAATGATAGTTTTTCATAATCAGTATCTACTGTAGACGGCAGGATTTTGCGAGATCGCATATATTGAAATAAGCTTTCTTATTTTTAAGTTTATGGCAGAAAATGGAAATGTCTTTTATCATATTCTCTTTTAGCTTGGGCCACCGTGTGTTTAAAGACAGCGGCAAGAAATTTATATTCTGACCAGTTCTTAGGGGAGTGTTTGTATATTAGCTTCTTCTAAGCTGCCTGTAGTGGTCTGTGATCTCGTGAACAGTTGGAATTCCACCAGGGGCTATAGGGTACTCTCTTTGCCAATTTAACAGCAAATTCAGCATTTTTGTGTGCCCTTTAAATTACTGCGCTTACTTTCATAGCTTTAGTGTCATCTCCTTCCTGAGAGGGAGCGTTTAAAGCAGTTTTTAGGTCGTGTTGAAATTTTGCATTATATATATATATATATATATATATATATATAAGGGAAAGAAGTGTATACCTAAGGGCTCGTTTTTCCGTGTTTTAACACAATATTAATGAGATATAACAGACAGTAATGCCAAGGAATGTACAGGGGAAGTTATTAGAACCAATGGAATGTAAATAAGAAGAAAGAAGAAAGAAAAGTGGATGAAAAAATTACCAACTGTGAGCAGGAATCGAACCTACGACCTTCGAATTACGCGTTCGAGCATCGAACGCGTAATTCGAAGGTCGTAGGTTCGATTCCTGCTCACAGTTGGTAATTTTTTCATCCACTTTTCTTTCTTCTTTCTTCTTATTTACATTCCATTGGTTCTAATAACTTCCCCTGTACATTCCTTGGCATTACTGTCTGTTATATCTCATTAATATTGTGTTAAAACACGGAAAAACGAGCCCTTAGGTATACACTTCTTTCCCTTATTTCATTGAACGAGGGTCTCGTACTGGCAGACTTGGTGTGTTTAGGTTGTATAAGAGGGACAATTAATCAGCTGCCCGCTCATAATAAGCTCACGTGCTACATGACGCCAAACATGCGCATAAGAGTGTTTTCACACTCGTTGTTTGGCTTATAGATGGCGCTGACTGTCGCTCCTACTTCTAAATTCACAGATAAACCCAAAAAGTGGATGGAGGGAGGGCCGCTGTGATAGCTCAGAGCATCGAACGCGTAATTCGAAGGTCGTAGGTTCGATTCCTGCTCACAGTTGGTAATTTTTTCATCCACTTTTCTTTCTTCTTTCTTCTTATTTACATTCCATTGGTTCTAATAACTTCCCCTGTACATTCCTTGGCATTACTGTCTGTTATATCTCATATATATATATATATATATATATATATATATATATATATATATATATATATATATATATATATATATATATATATATATAGCTGCGGGAATGAAAGCATGATAGTTTGAGGGGGCAAGCGATCTCCAACATTATTGGAAAGTGGTCACTGTTGGAGGCGTAATAAAGGGCTGTCCACAATGTACAAGCAATGACGGAGCTCCACTTCGTAGTCCTCTCTTCCAAGCAGATACCCTATACCGCTTTATACCCCAATCCCACTACTGCCTTGTGGCACTACCCCGCGGCGTTAAAGCGCCGACCCAGCGCTTGTCACGAAAAAGAGTGTTAGGCGACATATAAGGCTTCAGTCTTATGACGTGCACAATAGTAGATGGTGGTGGCGTTGAGTGCGCTTCATCGACGACTCGCTGTATCTCGTAGGTGAGGTTAGTTACCTTGCGTAGTACTTTGTATGGTCCGTCATAGCGAAATAAGAGCTTTGCTGAGAGGCCGATGTGACGAAAGGGGGTCCACAAGAGTACTAGTGAACCGGGTGCATACGAAACCAGAGTGGTTACGATAGTACCGATCTTTCTGAGAGGCTTGAGAAAGTGTGACTTGAGAAAGTGGCTTGAGAAAGTGGCATCATGAACGTATGTGACAGGGCAGTTTGAACCAGCGGGAAGGAGTGTATCAAGAGGCAGAGAGGGTTCACGCTCATAAGGAAGGTAGAATGGGGAATAGCCTGCGGTGTCATGTCTGGAGGAGTTGTAAGCAAAGGTGACGTAGGGTAACGTTGCGTCCCAGTCGCGTTGGTCTGGAGAAACATACGTCGACAACATGTCGGTGATAGTGCAATTCAGGCGCTCTGTAAGTCTGTTAGTTTGTGGATGGTATGCCGTTGTAAACTTGTGGTTCGTGAAACAGGAATGTACAATATCCTGGACGACACGAGTTAAAAAAGTATCGGACTTGGTCAGTAACGAGCTGTCGAAGAGCACCATCATGCAAAATGATGTCCTGGAAGAGAAAGTTGGCAACATCGGTAGCGCAGCTAGTTGGGAGAGCGCTGGTGATCGCGTAACGTGTCGCGTAGTTGGTAGCCACGGCAACCCAATGGTTCCCGGACGCAGAAGTGGGAAATGGCCCGAGAAGGTCGAGCCCTACACGCTAGAATAGTTCCGCAGGAATCTCAATAGGGTGAAGAACG
Organism: Rhipicephalus microplus; assembly: GCF_043290135.1. Lineage (NCBI taxonomy): Eukaryota > Metazoa > Arthropoda > Arachnida > Ixodida > Ixodidae > Rhipicephalus > Rhipicephalus microplus. The sequence continues at coordinate 49,148,398 of NC_134710.1, read as the reverse complement.
CCAGCTGGAAGCGATGTTGGTCGTTTTCGACGTTGACAAATGTCGCAGCTGGCGACATACTTTTGCACAGAGTAATAGAGGCGTGGCCAGAAAAAACGGTGCCAGACGCGATGATAAGTGCGGGTGACTCCCGGGTGACCAGCGGCAGGTTCATCGTGAAGCTGTCGGAAAACATCTGCACGCAAACGGGAAGGCACGACGAGAAGGCAATCAGGATCATTGGGGCGCATTTTGGGGTGGTAGAGAACCCTTTCTTGAAGGAAATACAAGTTCAGAGTAGTGGGTGGAGTAGCGGAACTGAGGCCTTTCATGATGGGAAGTAAATCCGGGTCACGGCGTTGCTCAGAACTGATATCACGAAAGTCTGATACTGATAAGACGCAAGCCTCAGTAGCTCTCTCTGTGGCATCTGGCGGATCCACTTGATACCGTGACAGGCAGTAGGCGTCCTGATGGAGGTGACCAGATTTATACACGAACGAGGAGGCGTATTCTTGGAGGCGGAGAGACCAACGACCGAGACGTCCCTTGGGATCCTTGAGCGACGAAAGCCAGCAGAGCGCATGATGATCGGTTACAACAGTAAAACTGCGGCCGAACAGGTACGAGTGAATTTTAGTGACAGTGCAGACAAGAGCAAGACACTCTCTTTGCGTGATGGAATAGTTCTTCTTGGCAGGGGACAAAAGGCGGCTGGCCTAGGCGATGACGCAGTCACGTCCATGCTGACGCTGAGCTAAAACAGCACCGATTCTGTGGCCACTCGCGTCAATACGAACTTCGGTCGGTGCGGGCTTATCGAAGTGGGCTAATATTGGCGTAGTCGTGAAGGCTGCAATGAGCGCCGAAAATGCAGCACGTTTAGGCGAATTCCAAGTAAATGATTCTTTTTTTTTAAGAAGCTTGGTGACAGGCCGCGCAATATCGGCAATATTCCGGATGAAGTGGCGGAAATAGGAGCACAAACCAAGGAAGCTCCGGACATCCATAGCAGAAGATGGTACGGGAAATCGAGTCACTGCGCGAATTTTGTCCGGGTCGGGCTGTACCCCAAATGCGATAACAAGGTGACCAAGTACAGTTTTTTCGCGACGATCGAAATGGTATTTGGAGGAATTCAGCTGGAGACCAGCGTTGCGGAATACTTGGAGAATACAGGACAGTCGCTCAAGGTGGCTCGCAAACGTCAGTGAAAAAACAATTATATCATCTAAGTAGCACAAGCAAGTAGACCCTTTGAAGCCGCGCCGAAGGGAATCCATCATGCGCCTGAAGGTGGCCGGTGCATTGCAAAGCCCAAACGGCATTACTTTAAATTCATATAACCCATCGGGGGTTACAAATGCTGTTTTTTCACGGTCTTGTGGGTCAACAGCGATCTGCCAATAACCAGATCGAAGGTCAAAGGACGAGAAAAACTTTGTGCCATCAAGGCAGTCAAGCGCGTCATCTATTCTTGGTGAGAGGTAAACGTCCTGTTTAGTGACCTTGTTGAGATGTCTATAATCGACACAAAATCACCATGTGTTGTCTTTCTTGACAAGCACGACCGGAGATGTCCACAGACTAGATGATTGTTCGACGACGCCGTTTGCGAGCATTTTCTCGACCTCTTTCAGGATGGCAGGGCGTTCGGCAGTGGAGACATGGTAAGGGTGGTGATGTATTGGGTTGGCAACGCGGGTGTTGATGTGATGGGTCTCAACTGATGTCTGGCCTAAAAAGTGGTTGTCTAGATCAAATATGTTTGCATAGGATGTCAAAAGATGGTGGAGGTCTTGTGCTTCGTAGGGCGAACGATCTGGTGCTATCATTTTGGCAATGTCAGTGCTTGAAAGTTTAGGCGCAGTGAGCAAATTGATGTGAGGAGTAGATTGCTCAGCTGGCAGTTCAGAGATATCACACTTCTTCAACGATGACACGGCGCCTAGTTTAATACCAGCAGGCAGCACGTGCGCGGAGAAACCAAAGTTCAAAAGAGACAAAAAGGTCTGGTTGTGGCGTACTCTCACGAAGGTGTGCAGGACAACGATGGAATGCTTTAGCACAACGTCGGTAATGGGTGAAACGACATATTCACCATCGCGCACAGGCGGATCACACATGAGCTGCACATAGGTCGCGGCTTGCGACGAAAGATGCAAGAACTCGGTGGCACAAAGGCGACTTTGAGCATCACGGACAACAGCGGCGTCAAAAGGCAGTTCCGACGGAAGAAGGCCCGTCGAGCAGTCGATAAGGGGAGAGTGCGCCGAGAGAAAGTCGAGACCCAGAATCACGTCATGTGGACACTGGTCAAGCACGGCGAACAATACGACGGTCTGACGGCCAGTAATACACACGCGAGAGGTGCACGTGCGAAGAACGGTAGATGTGCTGCCATCGTCAAGCATTACTGCACACTTAAGAGGAGGTGTGATCACTTTTCGCAGTTTAATACAGAGAGCAGCGCTCATGACTGAAATTTGCGCGCCAGTGTCTATGAGGGCTGTAACAGTCAAATCATGCACCAAAAGGTCCAAAATATTGCGGCGTGTAGGAATCATCAACAGAGGATTTGCACACCACGTCGTTTATTCAGCGTCACCTCCGTGAGCTGCATGGTCTAGTTTCCCGAGGATGAGGGCCCAGGTCGTGCAGGGGACCTGGATCGAGGAATCATCGGCCAGAGAGATCGGCGGCCTTGTGGTGATGGTGACCGGCTGAACCTTCGGCCCTGAGCGTTAGTAGCAGCAGGCTGGGGTTCGTACAGAGTAGAAAACCGATGCGAGTTGCCTTCAAGAGTTCTGTGTTCGTTTGCCGGAAGAGCCAGGTAGGCGTACCAAACACCTCCACTAATAATCTTACAAGGAAACGTATATTTGTGGATATTTGAAATGTTCACGCGCGACGACAATGGCTGGCACACTGGTGGGCTGGGGCAGTTTCTATCCACTTCGTAGTCTTCTGTTCCAGGCAGAGACCCTCTACGACTTTATGCCCCAATCCCACTATTGCCTTGTGGCAATATCTTTACGACGTGCTCAGCCTCCCGTGTGTTACAGTGCCCCTCGGCTTCTCGCGCTCTATAGCACACCACGTTCTCGCTTTACAACGAGCCTCAGTCTCCAGTGCATTACAGTACGCCTCGTATTTTCGCGCTGTGCAGCACACGTCATTACCAGAAACTTTACGACGCGCCTCAGCCTGCAGCGCATTACGGTGCGCCTTGCCTTCTCGTGCTTTGCAGCACGCGTCATTCTCAACCTCTTTACAACGTGCCTCAGCCTCCAATCTTTTTTTAGCCTTGCTCGAGGAGTACCAGCTGCAATATCAGCTGCAGTAGGAGATTTGTTACTGCTTTTATTTTCCTTCTCTGGGTTTGCCTCAGTACATCAGTCTTGCACGCATTATAAGCGAACATGTCCTATGCCATTAGACTGACCATAGGAAAATAGAAAACAAAGAATATATTTGCGTTGTATATTGTAAAGGTCCCTGAAGAATAAAATGACGCTATGCAATGTCCAAAGAACTCCATAGATACCGTTCCCTGAATCCATTTTAGCGCTGAATTCTATCAAGTTCGCAATCACTTTATTGTGGCATGGCTGTTTCTTTCACTTGCTTGATGCCGGTGGCACCGTTTCACCATAAAACAAGTAAGACTGCTTGGCTTTGCAGGCCACTTAGGAAACGGAGGACGGCCAGAGATAAACTTTCTCTGTTAAAATTTAGAATCATTTCTTACCTTGTTTATTATAGCAGTATGTCCGGTGTTATATAAGATGAAATTGTAGTTGTCAAGAGCACTTTCTATGTCGGTTTCAGTGAAACACTTAACGCGGCAAAATGTTTACCTTGAAAGAATGTCTTATTTCAGGCTACAGCAAGGCTATATAAAATCGACGCGCTAGGTACTGTAAACGGTTAACCTCCGATCTACGAGGATTGTTTGAATCAGGCCCCACTTTTTCATCCCGTGTTTGATTAGTAATTCAAGTGATTTGTCACAATATTTCTACCTCTTTTTTTGCCAACATCGTCATAGTAAATTGTGTGCCAACAGGTAAAGGTCACTACATTCTTGGGGATTCCAGCCCTTTCCATTTCTTTGGATGTCGGTTATGCTTTTGATGCATGAAATGCACCTGTTAATAATTTTCATAAATACGTCGTGCTCATAGTTTATGCATGTTCTCTACCTGGATTGGCAATTTAACGTGCAGTAGCTGTTCTATAAGATAATTCAGACCAATCGGAACAGGAATGCGTTCGTATACACTTTATTTGTTTGGGAAGTATATCCGCGTATTGTAAAAGTGATGAAGGCCTTACTCGTGGAACTTTTCAATGCGCCCTGTCAATTATCTGTTGAACGTTTGAAGTTGCGAAGAGCCGTCCCGATATCACCAGAACCTATAAAAATAAAATTAAAGTGAGTTAAAAAGTTGCAGGATTGTAGCTTGATACAGAAGTAAACGTACAGAAGTAACAACATTTGGAGTCTTATGTCCTAAGACAACAACATGATAATGAGAGACGCCGCAGTGGAGCGCTCCGGGAATATCGGCCAGCTGGTGTTCTTTAACGCACGCTGACATCGCGCCGTACGTGGGGCTCTACCGATTTGTCTCCACAGGCTGCCGCGGACACATCCGCGATTTTCGGGTGAGCAGCCGAGCAGTGTAACTTAGCTGTTCCGCCGAGGCGGAATATCAAGGTGCGACCAGTTGATGATCCCTCAAGTCACCTTACTCGAAGCAAGTGCTCTTTCCGGCACCTTTTTTTTTTAAAAATAGTTACTAGTTGCTCTACAAATTTCTAGAAGTTGTTTCACGCAATTATCAACTCTTATGTCCAGAACGATGGTGCGTCTCGTGCGGGATAGCACGAGAGACATCTGCAGTTTGAAACGGGCCACATCCCATCAAGCTTGTTTATCACCGCAGCCACAATGAGTGTTGTGGCCTTAGAAGCGCTACGAATATAAAATAACAGAAAAATAAAAAATAAAAGAACAAAGCAAAAATGTATAATCGCCCGTACCAGCGGCCTTTATACAGTCATTTTGTCTCAGCTCGTGGTATTGTATATTACCGAGAATGCCTCACTTCTTTTGCTTATTTTTTGTACTCGCGCTAAATCGCTGAGAGTGATTTTGACGGTCAAAGTGGTAGTATCCACCAAAATAAACAAGGTTAAAAATGCTAGGGAGGTAGGGCACCGTTACCATGCATGCTCACATGGAATTTTTTTACGACTGCAGTCTGCAGATATTACTCGTGCAGTTCTGAGCACGACGCACTGCCATTCTAGACATCGGAATCGACCACTGTATACGTGCCACAATATTTGCCGGTTTTTGCTGCGTTGGAATATTTGTGCATGGCAGCGGAACTGTTTGCCGTGGGTGGATCGATATTATTTTCCATTTGCGTCATCTGTGCCTCTAACACGGCCGGATTGACCACCCCTAGAAGCGTGTACAAGCTTTCGTTTGAAACAATAGTGACGCCGCAAGATTTACATCTCAATGATGCGCCTACTATGAGACGAACAGCGAACCGGGAAGGGCGCGCGACAGAAGACGGTCAACCAGGCGCCTCGGATAGTGATATAGAACGAATAGGTTCGCGACGTCAGGTAAGGATCAACCAGCACTAAATTAAAAGATACTTGCCAAAGGAGACGGTACACTCTGACGTGACGCTTGATCTTTAATGCATCAGCAGTAAGGCTTCCGCATTGGAGTCGTCTTTGCGGTAAAATTGGAGATCTTCAGAGTTTTATTTTCTTTTACATCCAGAACTGTATTCAAAACATCACAATAACAGTGAATATGTGCCCGGTATGTCCCGACCAGCGCGTATTCCTGCACCGGGATCCCAAGCATTGTAATCGCAATAATAGCAAAGGTGGGTTTGAATGCGAATATATTATTAAAATGGGCCTCCTACGAGAAATAAAAGATTGATTTCCTTTGTTTTTATGTCCTTGGTATACCGAATGAACTGAGGAGGATTTATTGCGTTGAAACAAGTGCGAATAAAGGAGAAATAAATAATGTGAGGCAATTTAGATATATTAGCCTTCTCTCAATTCGTGTCAAACTTTTGATAAAGGCAATTTAAAATTAAATGCGCTCTCTCATTTCATCAGCATGTCTTAGAGACTATTTAGTTTAACCTGTACATAAAAATAATTGCGCAAAACTTGAAAGGTACATCACAAAGACGAAAGGATAGATCTAGCACAAACTGTCAACTGTTTCATGGACCACAGCGCATCACTTATGTAGGCAATCCGAACAGAACTGCGCATTCGAGCACCAACACATCTAGCACTAACGCACTAAATAAATAAAAAAGACGTGTATTTACAGCAAAGGGATATTGGGCATCACTTGCACTGCTGTTACCTTTCGCTTTGATGATAAAACCTTCAAAAGCTTCCCAATTGCACTTGTTTTAGGTATATAAACCCTCGTAATATAACTCGACGAAATCATGTCTCACATCCACAGGCTGTGAAGAGAGCGGGTAAATTAGCCATTTATTATTTTTGATACACAGCTCATGTTCACGTGGCGGCCTTTTACGCAGTGGCCTTTCTGTTCCACATAATATTTCTCGAAGTGAAGCGGAATGCGGTAAAAGCATTGCAACACCGGCTTGGCTTGCTTCTTTCCACAATGGTTTGCGCACTCCTCGTCACACGAAATTGGTGAGCACAAATACAAGGGCTTCTTAGGGCAGAAAATGCAATGCTGACCCAGTGAATGTTGGCGACATTGTTCAGGATGTGTGTCACCCGACGAAAATAGGCTAACACTAGTGGCTTCTTCAACTCACACCGAAATGATCAGTGTTTCTAAGCTCCGCGCGGTGCATATACTTCCAACATGGTTCCCTCTATATTCATCACAAATCCTGGGGTCTTTCTTCCATTTTAGTGGACAAAAGGGGGTGGGGGGTCGATTAAGTCGTGGTTCTAAAAAAGGCCGGGTGGTAGAGGTGATCGCCCTCTACTCTCCCCTCCTCTAAGTCTCTGTCAGAACCTTCCCACCAAATATGACAAATGAGTGAAACCACTGCAAGCCCACATTAACAGTATTTAGGCTATGAAAGGGTATTTATGCTAATAAAAACAAAAGGACTTGACCACGTCCCCCTCTCAAGTGTCACTTCAGGCGACCCCCCCTCTACCCAACAATTAGTGGCTGGATCCATCCCTCCTGCTGCGGCGCATAGGGCACACGATTACAGGAGACTCAATCTGCGCCGCTGATAAAGAGATTGGATGAAGAATGGTCATTTGCAAGCCGTGACACGTTTTCAAGATTTCTGCCATTTTTAATGGCGTAACTCAGTAATAGAATATTTGGCTGCTATTTTGAAACAGTGCACGCCGTGCTCGACGGATAAAATCTTTACGTAAAGCGGTAACCGCATGACACATACAATTTACGACGTATCTCCGGCGCGTGTTTGTCACCTGGCCATTTTGTAACCTGTGCGTCTTCCATCAAGCATACATGACTGTTAGAAAATTCGAAAAGCGTAATGATACGTGAAGATGCAACATTGCCGTGATCACAAGGCATAATCACCGCGCGAGGTGTCACAGATATAGACACGGTCCAGTGAAAAATAGGATAAGGCATAAGTGCGTTCCCTGAAATTGATGAGATTATTAAATTCATTCATGGTAGATCAATGCATTGGCCGCCAAAAGGACGGTGGTGAGGGTTCCCGGCTGCTGACCTGAAAGACGTGGTCACTGCCGTTGCATGTCGATGGAGGTGAAGGGCTAAAGGACCGTGCAGTGCGATGTCAAATGCACAATAAAGAACCCCAAGTGATTTATTTTATTTTTATTTATTTAGATAACTACCTGCAGTGCCACAAAGGCATTATTGCAGGGGGTAACACGAATAATTACGTAAAAGCACATATGTTTACACAGAGACAAAGATAAAGGAATGAGCTAATAACAAAGTGGTGTATGCAAAAAAGAGGTGACGTATGGAAAACTTGTATGTAAAAACAGCTGGAACTGGGAAAGTGTTTCACAGTCTGCTATAACTTTAAGAAGTCTGTTTCAAGCGAGGATCTGTGAGGAAAGAATGAATAATGAAACATATTTGTGCGGCATCGTGTTTCAAGTACTTTATAGTCATGATCACAACGCATAGATATGAAATGAGGGGGAAAAATGTACAAACTTTGAAATTATCCAGAGCCCTCCACAATATACATGGCCTGCCTCATGATCTAGACGGAATTGTAATAGGTAACACTCCACACATTATCCTTATTTCATGGCAATTCAAACTTTTGTTTCCGTTTTAGGCTTTAATGTTGTGCGGAAATAACACATAGACACAACAAGACATGAAAAGACGCTACAAGTGCTTGTAGTGTCCTTTGGTGCTTTCTCGTGTGAATGTTCTTTTCCGCGTTACATAAAAAGTGTTGAAATGAATGACTAACAAGAGCGCATCGAAATTATCATCCATTGGAGAGTCTAATTTCGTCATAACGAATTCATGATGGAATAATTGGAAGCGCAAACTAACGGGACACGAGAGGAGAGACAAACAAGCGCAAACTGAAACTCAGTTTATTCAGAGAAGAAGTTATATACCAGAAAAATGGGAAAGGGAAACAACTGAGGAGAAGGTTCCGCCTTGATCAGGTGCTGTCCAGAAACGATATTTCACAATCTAACAGTGATATAGATGGTGAACTAACGCAACTATCAATATTTTTTTAATAAAAAAGGCTTCCGCAATCTCTCTAGTTTTCGTGTCACGATGGCTGTATAAGATAGATGTGTGCGAAAAATCAGGGCCCGAATTCACAAAGCTTTCTCTTTGGCTACGCATTTTCTTAGCCAAAAATTCTGTTATCTGGAGGGATTACTATAGCGCGGGTATGAATTTAACTTATTCGGCACTTAAGAGGGCAAGGAGGACCGACGATAGCCGATGAAACGACAAGGAAAGAAAGAAGTGTGTGCCGATAATATCAAGGTAGCACGCAAAGCGTCTAGCATCGAGAGTATACGATGATAGCCAATGATTTGCTGCATCTAAGTTTCAGTTCCGCGAGCGTCTGCTACAGCGCTTACGGGATGCCGCGTACGTTGTAATAGACGTTTTGGTGGGCGGTGCAAAGCCAAGCACTCGCCTTTAATCAACGACTGTAGCTGAAAAAAATAATTGCTTGATGGCCTTAAGCCACCGAGCAATCCATGCACTATCTCGCCAAGTACAAGTAAACAACACTCCAGGTGCACCCCATAAATGAAACCACACATAAATCGATGCATGCAATGTTTGAAAATGTGCCTTGAATGTCTTCCTTTATTTAAAGCGACCACTTACCTTACATTTCATTGAAGCTGCGCTGCTACTTAACTAATTCCGTGCAATCTAGCACGGTATAGTGGTGAACGTAAGGGTGTTTTGTACCTATAGTCAAAGGTAGCCTTTGTTACAATATTCTTATTACAAGACACATGAGCGACTTTGGTGCCTGCAGACGAATTGTGCTAAAATAGATAACAGCAGTAATCAAATGAAATTGTGAGCGCAATTTCGCTGGTTCCATGCACCGCGGCATTTTTATAAAGCCGGAATGCGAGAACGTGCATACGCTTACGCTTAGGTATATGTCTACGTAAAATGAGGGAGACTCGTCGGGAGGTGTCTCAGTGCTAATGCTTTTCACAAAACACGGTACAAATATTTCGTCCAGCGTTGTTTGAGTGCGCAAACAAAGCAAGGGACGTGTATACGAGTCTTGAGGTCGAGAGACGTTATCACACGTGCGAAAGCGATGAAGAGAGAGAGAGACTCTCGTTTCGGCTTCGCGAAAGGTTGAAATTGATAGATAATAAAGACAATTTTCTGGCCCAGCAGACGTCAGGGAAAGTCTCCGCAAAGCAGCGTCAGATGCTCGGAGAGCATAAAAAAGAGGAGTACGCGTTATATGGGAGTGACAGCCACTCAGAAAGCGAGATGAAGTGTGACTGTCCTTAGATGTGAGAATCATTGCTAATTAGGAGAGTTGAGTTAATGAGCCAAAACGTTCCTAAATAACGATAATGGAAGCAAACTGAGCATTCATCTAGTGAAAGTAACACTAGTGACAGTGAACTCATAATAGTTGATTAGCGTTGTCACAGGCTGTTATATATTTTTATTTTCTTATTTATATTTGGCAAACTATGAGAAGGTAGCCTACGTTAGAGCCGGCTATCCCAACGTCATGATAGTAATGTACAAGAATAAATAGCGCACGGTTATACAGTCACACGTGGCGGTTTCTATCTTCTAGTAACCTTGGGCAAACGCATTCTAACTATTTTTTCTATTTTTGACAAAGTTTCACCGGACGTTTTTGCATTTGGCTTCATTCGAAGGAATGACGATATATCAGCAATAGGGCGAATGCAAGCACTGCTGCAGTGGACGAGCGGTTACAGCGCTCAACTACAATCTACGAGGTAATTGGTTCGATTCGCAGAATCACTGAGAACTTTTTTTTTTCAAGAGGTTGCCCGGCCTGACATTATGCGTGGTGGCGGGTACTAATTTTTTGAGAAGTAGGCTTTCGCACTTGCTTCTTTCACTCCCATTTTGACCCAAAAGCGCTGTAATGTGCTCCTTCAAAAATTTAACAATTCAGGGTTCATAATTTTTTCCTCCATTCTCTCTTATCGCAAAAGTGTCCAGTGCTGAAATACCAAATTATACCTGGTATATTACTTTTCACGTGTTTGGATATTCTACCAGCAATCAGTCTTCGCGGTGTTTTGAAGAAAATCTGCACATGCAGTGAGCTAACTGCTTGCAGCCAAATTGACTGCCTTTGTAGGGACACGCTTTCGTGCTAATTTGGTGGGCATCATCACATGCAGCAAGACCAAAGAGCACGGACAGTTAGCGCTGACGTGAACAGAGTGATTAGTTTGTGTCTTCTCTCCCGCTATTTGTCATGCTGCACGCTTCAGTGTAATGTCGCTGTCAATGGTTAAAATGAACTATAGCAGTTAATCGAGTCCTGCTGAGAGGGTCCCTTATTGTCCAGAATAGAACAGAACAATGGCAATTTGATTTGTGTGATAAAGAGATACCCTGCTTTTGGTTACTAGAATAAATTTCGAAACTGAAGTTTATTTTTATTAACAACAGTTCCAGTGCAGATGAAAGGTGCATGGACAAAATTCGTGTATTCAGCTTGACTAGGTTTGTGACCTTGACTGTAATTGCGAACCGGTATCACAGTATGCATAAATATCACACACATATACAACCACGGGTGATAGCTTGCTTATTCTGATTAAAATTGAAAGGTTGAAATCGACATATTCAACCAACGCAATGTGTACGAGATATGCCATGTAGAGTAGCTATGCTCTAAACTAATCTTCGCAGGTCCGTTCCATTTTACCCAATTTCTTGCCCATGACTGTAGGTTGGTAAATAAAACAACTTCTTCGAACACACATATTCTGTGTAAGGTTACATGTTACATTTATTTTTATGCAGTACAAAATAAATTGAAGTATGTAATGACTCAAAAGAGAAATAACTAGAAACAAATTCAGCCATATCATTACCAAACTTACTCACCAATGATTAACGGATTCTCATTTAAAAGATACATACATACATACATACATACATACATACATATACGCACACACACATATACATATGTACACCCATACATACATACATACATACACACACTCAGGTGTAGATATTGAAATGAATGGTTATAAAACAACAATTCTAATAAACTCATTTTGAATATACTACAGAAAGTAACTTACGAGGGAAATCCACCGGCACTGTTATGTTTGAACACGGTGTTTCTCAAACCATCTCGCAAAAGCTTGATGCATAGTTTTCCGCTGATGCCCAGTGACAAGCACTCTTTGTAAAAAAACACAAGAATAAAGCTCTTGACAATGTCATGCTAAAGAAAAGGGCTGTGCATCAATATTTTGTACATGTCTGCAATATCACTCTATTTACATAGCTTGGCTCATTCACAAGCCACTAACAAAGCATGTTAGGACACTTGGGCTGAAAGTTGGCACAGCGCGAGTAAATTCTAGACAATACATGAATAATACAAATATAAGCTACTAAGCTCCTTGGTGCAAACAGTGTTCATACTGACAGCTATAGGTGCCATTTCGTTTCCCCAAAACACTTCTCAAAAGTAGAATCAACTTTATTTAGCTAAAAGTTTCTATTCTGGTGCGTCGTGGTGGCTCAACGGTGGAAGTGACTCTTTCGGCCAAGAAAACAAAGACCAATTATTTTTCCAGTTCGTGAATTCACCCCATGCTAACATTGAGGCAGCTGGTAGGAGTGCTTTTGGAGAGAGGAAACCACCACATTCCCACCAGTTGTGGCCTTGGGTAGCTACTTCACTTGGACAAAAATGATGAAAAACACTCCTCAAGAAGACTTCAAAGTTTGCACACCAACACAGTTCCCATACAGCTGTCTATTAGTCTGCTTGAAAAATATTGAGTTTACTGGTGGGCAAAGACTGTACACTATGTGAGGTGATGCTCCAGTGCACTGCATGTATGTCTTGCTGCTGGCCTCAACTGCGATGTTGCTCAGTACATATGTGTCAAATAACAACTAATACTGTGCCACTGCCAAGTAATTATGGGTCATTTGCGTGAAACAGGGACCACAATAAAAGAACATAACATTTGCCTTCACAACGTTCAAAAACTGTAAATAAATTTCCACAGAGTTTTCACAGTTCATCTGAGGATAGTAATATTGGTTGTAAACACAATCTTACTTCCACTAACGAACTATTTTAAGATGCCAGATTCAATATTAGAGTATACCAGCACTTTTGTAGGGCTAAACAATTGTACAGGCACCTAGAAAAACACAAGTGAATGCATGCTATAGCTACATATAAAAATAAATACTTTTATTTCTAGTCTGAGTAGAGCTGCATAGATGATAAGTCCCTTGCATTACATTATGAACAAACCTATCCGAGCAAAGTATACATTTAAAAAGTTATACTTTCACAGTAGATAAGTAGACTGTTCAAGGACGGACAGGCAGTGGGATAATACCCAAGCACTAAAATCTACTGTTAAGATATACTAGGAGTAGTGATGATCCTCTTCCTTCCAAATAAAATAATCCACATAGATTCACTTCCCAGAGCTTATACACTCATGGCATCATTGGTGCTATACAAATAAGTGTACACTGAAGGATTACATCGACTAAGTACATGATTACTGCATCCATGGCTTTACTTCTTGTACTACAAAGAATGCAAACACAGTTACCATTGGCGACCATGGATGCTGTGATTTCTGGCATGCAAATGTAGAGGCACGCAGGCACTTAACACACATGTTAAAAACTTCAGCTCAAAAATATTTGCCCACTAACACTACAGCACCCTTTAAATTAGTGTCATAGTTTGGTATCTTCCATGCGAAATTTAAATAATTTCGAATGCAAGCAAACGAACTGCTGAATAATGCACTGCTAAGAAGTTAAGCAGCAGCTGCTCCTGACATCACAATGTGCTCTTTCTGCTGTTGTAAACTTTGAGCAGGAGAACAGTCACTGGCAGTCCCTTATACTTGTTGGTCTTCTGTTCTCTTTCGATACACTGTACATGACCGTGGAGCACCGAACCCCTTGTTACTGCTGGAACTTAGAAAAATACAGATCATTGTTCCAACCATGCTACATGCAAGAGTGTATAGTTGTCAATTATGTGCTCATATTTACAGATATTGTATTTTCAGAAGCCAATGACAAGCCTCAACACACACACACACAAACAGTGAAGGCTGAAAATATATTTAATATGATACAAGAGCAAAACCACAATGTTATAGATGAAGGCATGAAACTTCTGACAGGCATAAAAAGCCAATAGAGTTTCTTTTATTTCGACTTTACACTAGGTGCGAGAAGTAGACCACAAATAAGTTCACTAAGAAACACAAGTTAGACTACAATACAACACAACAGCCGATGTTGATAACTTTAAGGCTATCTAACATATACACCTCACCATACCGCATATAGGAGCAAATGGGCAGTCTAGAAGACACAAAGAACTTGTGGATTATGAGTGTGCTTGTTTCTGACATCTATTATTCTAAATGAAGAAAACCTTTCAAAAATGCACTTCATCAGGGGAAATAATCACACACAACAAACACAACGGGCTCCTACAGGTGCCACCAACACTCACCATTATTGTTGATACCAGTGTCTTGCCGGATAGATATGCTGTGTCCTGCACAAAACACCAAAGGAGCGCTCCATGACTTGGATTGCATGTGTGCTAGCTGCATCACTCTGCTGCTGAAAGAAGCTAGCCACAGTCAGAGAAATGAGAAGCCATGGCTTTGAAACACACTGAACGTCACCTTTAGAGATCAACAATGCATACTTAGGTCAGGTACAATTTGTAGAAAAATATATATCACTATGCAATCGTGGTGAACATGTTCGGCTGAAGCACAAGCAACAGCACTGAGAGAGAAAAAGCTACATTAGGTAAAAGATGCAGTTACTGGCCTTATGTCATCTGAGGCTTCTTCAATAGGTCTTTCTCCTTGCAAGTTGTGAACAGCCAGGCAATTTTCACCCACTTGCAATTTCCTTCCAGAGCACTTGATCCACAGAGGAAGTCACAAGCTGGAGAGCTCAATAAGGAATCAAAGTATTTGTGCTCGTTTCAAAGCACAAGCTTTTGAGTCTCAGATTATTGAAGTTTCATTCATAAGCTGCAGGCTTTCAGCTTTCAACATTCTCAATTATCTTGCAATTGAGTTCTATAAATGTTGAATAAGAATTATGTGTAAGAATATTACAGGTATCCACTGAAAGCAACCATGCTTGGGTTTTCAATTTGTGCACAGTAAGTGGTGTTCACGTAATCGTATGTATTAAAGAAAAACTAACCTTGCAGCCAGCCGTTAGGCAGTTTTGTGCCCTCGAAGCTCCCAAGCAGATCGCAGTCCTTCCAGATGAGGCTGACATACATGCTTCCACGCCACATACGCTGAATGATAACAGTCCCAGCAGTGACATAGGCTTGCACAGTTAGGGAGAACGTGTCCTTCCTATTTTTGTACAGGTGCTCCAAGTAATGATGAGGATTGATGTGCCAGAATGTGCAACCGATGCATCACAGGACCTTAACAAACCAATCTCTGCGATCTGTGAAGAGCCAAAAACGAGATATTTAAAAACAATCATTAAAAGCACTCACTTCTAATACTTATTTGAGGAAGCTATCACTTCGTTAAAGTGACCAAAGTCTGCTATAATCACTTTGAAAGAAACTGAAGCCCCATGTAAAATTTACGTACCGCAATATATATGTCCTACTGAAGTATAGTACTACCACAGTGGTAATCGTCTATAGAACTAATTTTCCAAAATAACATAAATTTTAAGTGCAACCTGGCTCCTGAAAAATAAATTCACATTAACTTTCCAACTATCAAACGTGGTCAATCGACAGGCCCAACCTCATAATCAAACAAGAGCTCACTTGTATCAAATCACAAAAACTTTTTATGTATTTGCTCCATAATATACGTATGTATATATCAGTAGTAGTAAAGTTTTCATGCTTCAACTTACCATAGAGAAACATTACATCTGATGGGCTTAAAAACTTGCACACGCTATAGAACTGCGTGAATTATAGTACCGGTGAAATTTAGTTCTGCAAGGTGAACTCACCGATGGCAGCATTTAGTGGCCGTCGGTGTCATAAGGAACCAAGTACGGCGAACAGGCAAAGGGCATCTGCAGACTGGAAGCTGCCAATGACAGCAATGAAGGGCTGGCAAGGCGTGCACGTCCATTGATAAAGTGTAAGAACTGGCCATGACCGGCTGTTGTCAAGGCTGTAGTGCCGTGCAAAACGATGGCCAGACGAACTCGGAAACCTGTAGTTAGGCGATATTGGCCTACAGCTTCATCCAAAGCAAGGCACCGGTGAAATCTTTGCTTTTTTGGGGGGCTGGAGGGAAGCTTGACGTTCACGGGCTCTCGCTGCCACATAGAACTCTCAATTTGTTACCGAAGAACAGTCTAGGCGCGCTTCCAAAGTAACACGATCCACAACAGAATGTAGTATCTCGCAGTTTTGGTTGATCACATCACAGCGCTAGGACTATGGTTATCACAAAAAGGAGAAGTGACGACTTAACAAACAAAAGCGCCAAGCTGCCCCACCACGACTTCGCAGGGCAAAACAGTTATCAACGCTGTCTTTCAAGTTTCGGTCACACGAGCACAGCTTGTTCACAAGTCTTGGAACGTCAACACAGCACCACTGTTCACAACGAACATCGTTTCACTCCCGAACAGTACATTGCTCTCAAGTAAATAGAAGCGTGCGGGCTAACTAGTGGCGAAGCAAGAACCGAGCGCGTAGTTCGTACGTTTCCGTACGTACTTGGGGTCACTCAAGTAACGTGTCAAAACGCTGTCAATCCGAAATGTCGCACAACACCAAACTGAGAGACTAGAAAGTCAAACGAACGAACTGTTACCGGCACACAAACACACATTGCAGGCTTCTCGAGTGCCAGTTGTCGTCGATACATCGACGCCGATCCCCGCTTGATAACCACACCGACGCTGCGCTTCACCGTACACCATTGCACTGCCACAGCTTTCCGCACTGCTTACACGCACCGAAAGAGCTGCTGTAATCACAACACATCCGTTCAAACGCTGAAGTAACTTGTGCGAGAAGCGTTTGCTGAAAGTCGCACCGACCGATATGCTGTTTACGACGCCATGTTGTTTTCGACAACTGCGCAGCACATAAGATGATAAGAGAGCTCTTAGAAAGTACTTGCACATTTTTCACGGCGTGAAAAAATTTTCTCTTATGTGCGAGGGGGGTGATATGACGAACAGGACAGGCGTGCCAGATGAAAGAAGTGTTTTGGCAACGTCATGGAGTGAGCTGATGTAGAAGGCATTGCTTCACAACCAATCACAAGCTGTGCCTGTCGGCCAAGCCGTCGTCTGCTCGCGTTTGTCGTCTGCTTCGATCAGAGCATGCGACAGGGGATTCACCTTCGCAACGCTATTATTCTCAGGTCAAGTGGTCGCTACGTCGCACAAAATACATGTCAGTGGCTCGCTCTACCTTTGAATGATGTTCGTGCGCCAAGTTAAATGGCTGGTAATTGACGCAGGGATGAATTCAGCCAAGGTTTGCTCTAGAATCGTGAGGGTTTGCATATTTTTGGTGTCATACAAAGTTACTAGGGTCATTTCATTCCGATTGCTTGCGATAGTATCACGGTCCATATCGGTGTCTGAACAGTGAAGGTGAAGATGCATGATTTGTTTGTAGTTTCATGCGTAATCATGCGCACAACTAATACGCTTTGGTTTACAAAGTACGCTTTGTTCCAGATCGTCCCAAAGTGTATCGACAGCTGTATTTCAGAGATCGCAACCATTGGACAGTTAGAGCCAATGAAAGTACACTAGAGCACAAACTTTAGGAACCACTCACTGAAAAATTCCTCTCATATTTATTTCCAATAGCGTGCAAAGAATGTGCTCCCATTAACCTCTTTGGTGGTAATTTCCACCAATGAGGCAGGGATCTCGAGTCGCACTTTTAATTGGATGAGATGGGGCGCAACACAACAACATAACAAATAAGGTTGATCCTATGCCATGTCGCGTTCGAATGCACCGACCATTCACGTATCACATTGATTTTCATCAAACCACAAATCTTTACATGCGCAGTTTTACGCCATTGACGCCCAATAGAATTCTTCAATTACTGCGACTTCGAACTTATTGGACGATGGTGGTTGTCAACACCATCCACTGCGTACAAGGGAAACAACACGCGAAGCTCAAAGCGCCGAAAGAAATAAAAACGCACCAGCAGTCATCAGGCAGCCCTTGATGGGCGTGAATTAACTCAGAACCAGCCAGGGCACCAAAGTATACCGCTGCGGCAGCAGGTTCTAAGTAGCCACATTGTTCCTAAGAGTGGTCCGGACCACTCTTGGGATTTTTTCTCAGCCATGCTGTTTTTACGCACAATTTCGCTTCGTGAATCCACTTACGAGCACTTTTCGGTGACGTAAGCAAATATAGCAACTGCATCACCATTGCTGACATGTTCCCGGGCAGTCACAGCGCGCTTTATTTGCAGCGGCCGATGTGACAACTATGGCCTCTTACGACGTTTTTTCGTTTCGTGAATCGACTTACGCAAGAAAATTTTTCTTGCGCAAAAATGTTTTCGTGAGTTTTGTGAATCCGGACGCAGGTACGCAGCCACACTTTTTGCAATGGGCGGACAAATGTAATCCCGGCGCTGATTTCAGCGCGTTGTAGTGTTCTCGCAGGCGAATATTCAAGCAGCGCCCAGTCTGCCCAATGTATAACCTGCCGCAAGACAGTGGGATACGATAAACAACATTAAATCGACATTTGGTGAAGGAATTGACATGCTTGACACCACAACCTTTCTTCACAAGACCTGCTTTCATTCTGCTTTGTAAATCAATTCTAGAACACATTTGCTGCAGTTTTCCACGTGCGGAAAACACAACGTCAAGGTTGAATTTTTTTGCACATTTTTTTATCTTATGCGAAAATTTTTATTAAGCCTTTTTATTAAAAAGAATATTGATAGTTGCGTTAGTTCACCATCTATATCACTGTTAGATTGCGAAATATTGTTTCTGGACGACACCTGATCAAGGTGGAACCTTCTCTTCAGTTGTTTCCCTTTCCCATCTTTCTGGTATATAACTTCTTCTCTCAATAAACTGAGTTTCAGTTTGCGCTTGTTTGTCTCTGCTCTTGTGTCCCGTTGGTTCGCGCTTCCAATTATTCCATCATGAATTTGTACCAACTAGCCCGCCTGTCAACCCTACTGCAATTCGTCATAACGAACACTGACAATGCGAATATTTAGTTATGACGAATTATTTACGATCATAGCTTGTTCGCGCTTCACTTGAAAGACATATTATTTCTTACAACGAAACCAAAAACATGACAACCACTGTGAAATAACATGTAACAAACAGGTATGTGTGGTTTTCGTGAGGTTCAATAATCTAAAATTAGCTTAGTGCCATTTCGCTTTCAGCTCCTTTCTAATGCTTTCGTATCCCATGCCGCCTTGCACAGCAACATTTGCAGTTCTTCAGTGTGTGTCAAACGTCAACTTGCCACTATCATAGTGTCAGCGATTGGACCTGACTGTGTCAGCTGGAAATTATACTCGGCCACTGCAGCACACAAATACAGCCGCCCTTTTATAACGTACAGCATGCTCAGGTTGCAAGGTGTATAAAGCATAGTGTTTCTTATAAATACTCTACATGGAACTCTGGTGCTTTTATCCATGGAAACTACAACCCACGGGGCTTCAGTGAGCATGGGATTGATAGTACTCAAGTTTGTTTATACTTCGCACTTTCGGCTTTGTTTGGCTTAAAGTCGCTTTGACACGAGACAAATATTAGCAAAGTTACGATTCAGCACCTTAACTTTTAAGGCCCGGCAATTCAAATCGGGTAGCGAAGTTTGAAACGGTTCGTTTTTTATTGGAAACAAAAACAAATAATAACAATAAACAGTGTGTTAGAAGCCCACAAACACGAGTATTATAGAGAAACATAATTACATAAAGAACAGACATTTCCTTGGGGCTCCTGAGGCCGAGCTAAGGCACTGCTTTCATCGCCACGAGCTGCTGATTAGACCCGATAATACCTTTATCTTCAATAAAAACATAAAAACTCTTCTTTCCTATGCTGGGATTATGCTCGTACTCTTATGCTCCGAAAGCCAGTGTCCTTACCACTAGGGGACACACCCATGTCTCTACAAAGGGAATACATGTACAGTTCATGTAAACCAGAATGTGTGCCCTTTGTGAAAAACAAATGCAGGAAGACAGACTTTATGAATTTTTGTTTTAGTGGTTTAAACGTCCTCAGCCAGTCCCTATGTAGAGCTCATATGGGTAAAGACGAGAATAAATTATTTTTCTCTGCGAAGAAATTTGATGTCATACTTTGGTCTTCGTGGTCCTCCTGAAGTCGCTATTACATGTGTCCAAGTGACAAGTAGGATGGATGCATGGATGTATACGGCTGTGTCCTTTAGATTGGGTGGCGGCTCATGCCACCTATTCATAAAGTAAAGTACTATCACGATGTATTGAAGTATTGAATTTCACTCGCGCCTTGATAATAGTCTCCAGTTGGTTAGCCTCGTCTTGGTTATTTCTATCCATTTCAAGTCTAGTTTGCTTTCACTGCCCCTAATCCCCAATACTTTGGAAAATTACGGTCAATTATTTTGGACAATAGGGTGAAGATGTTTACAGAACATTATCAAATGTTCAGCTGTTTCCTTCTCTTCTCCACACGCACTACAAAACGTGCCTGTGCCTTCGCAATTGGCTTGGTACGTCTTGGTTCTTACTCTAATTCTGGCCTCGAACAGCAGAGATCTACCCCTAGAATTATCATGGATCTTTTATATCTGTAATTTCG
Organism: Rhipicephalus microplus; assembly: GCF_043290135.1. Lineage (NCBI taxonomy): Eukaryota > Metazoa > Arthropoda > Arachnida > Ixodida > Ixodidae > Rhipicephalus > Rhipicephalus microplus. Next base: position 49,127,806 of record NC_134710.1, on the reverse strand, counting down.
TGCTTGAAAGTTTGGTAGGTCTCTAGCGATGACTTTGTAAGCATTCCAATTTTTTACATGTCCCACTGTGTTTCCTTCACCTTCTTCTCAACCAATGTCTCCTGTTGGCTTGGTATCCTGCTGTGTCAAAATATTTCCTTGACAATTTTCGAGTTCGCTTCCACCATTTAGTATCAACAACCAATTGTACAAGTAGCTGAATATGTTCCTAACGCTCTTCTCCGATTTTCGTCAATCGCTCCTCGAACTCAATCTTGCTGCTACTGTCCCTGCCCTCGAACGATGTCCACCCTATGTCAACCTGTACCTTTTGACACGCGGTATTCCTGTGAGCTCCCAAAGGAGGTCTACCTAAGCCACGTTGTTTAATTTCCAATCTTGCTTGAACCTCTGATTTCATGCACAAGACCGCATAGATGGAGAGCAACACGGCACGTCGTCTGCTACTGCACTTCCGGTTTGAGGCCAATTCCTTCCCGCTTCAAGATGCCGGCGACGTGGTGTACTCAGGGCGAAAACAATTGAGTCCCTAGCGTGCGCTTGTTTCCGTTTGTCAGCGTGTGTGTTTTTGAAATCTTTTTGCGAATGGATAGATGATATTTTGCGATTTTCTGACAACGAAGCGAGAAGAGGAAATGGGCGAACACAAGGTTGGTGAGAGGTGGATTTAGATCACGTTTATATGCGTTGAAACACGCAGTGATGTTTTGCTGAATCACGTCGATTTATTATATTCTGCTACAAATGGTCGCCACGTCCAAATCACTCACACACATAAACACATGCTCCCAAATGTAAACGTACGTTGATAACATAAGTACCCATACTATGTCCGATCAAGTACGCCGATACCGTATATTTGTATAGCATACTCTGCATCTCCTACTGTCTGTCAAGTTTATGGAAACAGTTTAGTGCGTAGAAGGCCCGTGGCACAAAAGGACTTCTCAGTTAAAGGTATCGGATGATGTAAAGCGATAGAAGTCTTTTCGAAGGAACGGGATGCATGGTGTGACGTCTCTAGTATGTCAGGCTAGCAAGCGTGAAGTGAAGATAGGCTGTGTTGTACTCCGACTCACATCATTCAAGGCTATATTTTAGAAACGTATGTTGAGTGGGCATTGAAAAACACTGGTAGTGTGTGTGAGCGAACGGCACAAAAAGGCAGAATGAGAGACGTAAAAGAAACTACAAAACTGTGAGCACATTCATTCATTTTTAAAATAAGAAACTGTTCATACCGTACCGATTCAGTATTTTTATCCCGAGATGATACATTTGCAACTCAAACTATAATGTTTTATATGTACCTGTGAGCAGCATCAAAACAAATAGACGAATGTTACATGATGTTGTGTTGAATAAAACACCTATGTGTGCGAAGAAACATGCGCGAAAAACCATTTGCTGCAAAATAATATGCACACTGTCCGGAGGTGCGTTCTCCTTGATTGAATAAACGAAGGCTCGAACCATAACAATGTTGTAGTAACTGCTTTTATTATTCATTAAGGCTGTATAGCATAACATTTTGCAACAATTTGTCAGAAAAGGCCTCCGGTAGTGCTAGGATGACCGCGCAGGAAGCAGCCACAGTGGCAAAATGCCCGTCCTGTGGCAGGGCATCTCGAACTGGAAGCTGATGGAGACTAGCGTCATAGCTTACAGTCCTTTGTGTGAGCTATGATTTTCCTACCCACATTTTGCCGAGCGCGAAACCTTGGACCATGACCTCTTTCCAAATCCCTCTCACAACGCTGCAGTCGTCTATGAAAAGCTGCACTCGTGTTGCCCTTAGCAATTACTTATCTTTCGTGCTCCAATAAAAACTCAGTCTCAATGTTTATCTATACGCTCAAATATTTGTATTTTTCCCTATCTCTAACCTGACTCTTGTATCTTATGCTCACTGCCTTCGTTATATTTAAAAGTCATGAATGCTAATTTTTCTTCATACTGAACTTCAAACTTAACCTATATCTGCAATCACCGCTGATGTCTATCAATCCCTGCAGATTCTCCTTCTTGTAAGCTATTATTGCCATATTATCTGCGCACATCAGTGCTGGTAATAACTGTTCAACGTGCTTCCTTTCCTTGGCAAAAGAGAGGCTGAAGCCGAGCATGGGTACGCCATCTAGCAGTTGGTCAGAGCTTTCCTTGCTCGGCCGTGGAAATGCTCGAGAGGCCACTCTTTACGAAAGTAAATTTCTTCTAATGATGACTATGCAAATTTGTTTACATCCCATCATTATCATGGTTATTGAACAATAGCTGCACCAGAGTGCCCTCTAGTTAACTTTCAAACTGTATGGAATGCATAAGACGTTGTGCTAGAGAGCAAAGTATTGCCAATGCCAATAAGGTGGTACTCTTTGTACTTAATATACACAGCTTACGCTGGGTTTTATAAAAGCATTTTGTACGTATTAATCTACTATGAAAAAGCAAGAAACCATCCCGGTTAAACGACTGGATGAAAATCAGTCAATGCAGCCGCAGTGTTTAAAAGAATCTTATTGCCAAACAAATACACAAGTGTGTTTGAGTGCTTAGACAAAAACGGCAGCATATCCACGGAGTGAATGATGGAGAGTGGGGCGAAGCATTCGTCCGTCCATGCGTCTGTCTGTGTGACCGTCCATGCGTCTGTTCGTGCGCCCGTCCCTGCGTTCGTTCATGCATCCGCCCCTGCGTCCGTTCAGGCGTCCATCCATGCATCTGTCTGTGTGTCCATTCGTCCTCTATTCAACACTCCAAGTCCCACCATCTCGCATCTTTTTATCAATGAATTCGTAGAGCGTGCTGAGGAAGCCCGGCAGCTCGCGCGACTACACATCGGCCAGCAACAGCAGGCAGACACACGGCGCTATTATCCGCCACAGTGAACAACCCTGGAGACCGAGTTTGGGTGTGGACGCCCGTCCGCCGCCGTGGCCTTAATGAAAAATTACTGAGCCGGTACTTTGGCCCATATAAAGTGTTACGTCCGTGAACTACGAAGTGGTTCCGGACTCAACATCGCAGGCACGGAGTAGGACACGACCGAGTTCGAATGTCGTTCATGTGTTGCGCATGAAACCATTTATTGCGCGTTGTTCATAACTTTTTTCCTTGCCGTACACTGTTCTTTGTGTTATTCATTTATTTTTGTTAACTTGCTTCTTCGTTCACTGATTTTTCCTATATTGGCACGCTCGTTAATTTCTACTTTTACTTTATCCGAATTTCCAATTTCTTTTTTTTCCACGTGCCTATGTCATAACATCGTGGTGGTGCTATGTACTTTTCTTTCCCCCTTTTGGGACTTTTTTTTTTCTTTTAGAAAGGGAGGATAATGCCACCCACACGTAGTGGGTCGACTGCAAGAGCGGCTCTACCATCTGGAGGAAAGAAAGAAGATTGCGTGCCTCTTCTCGGCTCGAGAGCCAGCCACGACTGTCGCATCGTCCTAGAGCTAGCTACCCGGTCGTTGAATAAATCCCCCGGTACTTGTGACTCATCGTGACAATATATTCCCCATATAGAAGCACCGTCAATCAGTGGACATTCCAAGGACTAAACGACAAGTGGCACACGCACACTTTCTTACGGCTTGCGCTTCGGGTCTACTTCCCACCTTCAACCACCTTGAGTTCATGGTATATACTAGTTCACTGTATCCATGGCACTGCGGCCCAATGCTCGCTTAACCTTTCTAAAACCAAGGAGGTTACGCCCAGCGAGTATAACGTAGCAACCTTTTCCTGTCAGATAGTGCTCAATGTACATGCCAGTGGCTGCTAATGTCAAATGAGAGACAGGAGGATTCAGCTTTGAATTTCTTACGGCTTGCGCTTCGTATCTGCTTCCCCCCTTTAACCACCTCGAATTCATTCATGGTATATACTAGTTCATTGTATTCATTGCCCTGCGGCTCAACGCTCGCTAAACGTTTCTAAAACTAAGGAGGTTACACCCAGCGAGTATACAGTAGCAACCATTTCTTGTCCGATAGTGCTCAATGTACATGCCAATGGCTGCTAATGGGGATCGCAGCGTGCGCGTTGACTGAAAGCCGAATGCTTCTGTCTTTCATTTCCCATTAGCAGCCATTGGCATGTACATTGAGCACTATTTTTTATTGTTAAAGAACGCACAGAAGAAATCTCTCACCGGCACCACCTTGGAGGTCAAATGTTATACCTATTACGGGTATGTGCCACTGGTGGTTAAGTACTACGAGGGACGCACAAGCCACGCCATAAGGAGCTTCGCCCCTGAAAGCAGGTACCGATTTAGAGCACCAAGTAGTCTGCTATAGGAGAGCATAGAGCTGTCCCGTGGGAATCTTTAAGAAAATTGGTTAACAATTTAGAGCACTTCGTACTCTACTATGGGACAGCTTAAAGCCGTCCCGTAGATATGAATACGAGGCGCACCCTACAGTGGTGCCTCGTAGGAATAAGGGGAGGGGAGCGTTAGGATACGGAGTAACGATTTAGAGTATACAGGGTACTCTACTATGGGAGAGCCTAAAGCCGTCCCGTGGATATGAATACGAGTGCACCTTACAAAGGTGCCCTCAGTAAAGACAATGGCGATGAACTACTCCTTCCAGATTTTGAGCGAAGAAGTGTAACTTCAGTATCATGCCTTCTTTTCAAGCCACCATAGGTGCACCAGTACGAGACAGTCTTTAGATAAAAAAAAACGCAAGTACAAAAGATTTCAAAACCACACAAGCAAAAAACATTTGGCGACGTGTCTGTAAAAACTGACTTTTTATACTAATCCTTCTAGAAAGCTGAAAAAAGCGAAAAAAATTAATATTAGCGCAAGTTTTGCCTACAATTTTTACGCCGTGTTGGGTCTAAGCAAGCGGTTCCAGCGCTCTATTGTGGTCAAGGGTCGTGGTACATTAACTGCAGTTTCAGTTTTTGTTTTCGGTTGCTCATCCCACCACGACATAGCACCATGGCGTCGATCCTCGACCTCGTGATTAGCAGCCCGATTACTTTTGCGCTAAGCAACGACGGCGCTTCAAGTGCCGTACGTGTGCCAAGCTATTGTATACTGTTAACGCAATGGAGGAGGCTTAAGATGCTTAGTGGTGAAAAAAAAAATCACAGCATATTCAAAGAGTGAATGATGATGAGTAGGGCGAAGTGTCAATGCGTCCGTCCATCCATTCGTCCATCTATCTGCCTGCCTGCTTGCCTGCCTGCCTGCCTGCCTGCCTGCCTGCCTGCCTGCCTGCCTGCCTGCCTGTCTGTCTGTCTGTCTGTCTGTCTGTCTGTCTGTCTGTCTGTCTGTCTGTCTGTCTGTCTGTCCATCCGTCCGTCCGTTCGTCCATCCCTCTAGTGAACACTCCAAGTACCGCCATCTCGCATCTTTTCATGATAGATTCATCATGTATAAGTACCGCAACCCAGCGGGCGTTCTAAGGACTAAGTGAGACGTGGCTACTACTACAAACGCGGGACGTATGACCCACGGCGTAAGGAGCTTCACCGCTGAATAGGCGCGCGCATCTTCCCACGGAGGGAAGTATACTAAGTGTGTTGTCGAGTGGCAGGGGTATCGCGTGAATGTTGCGTAATAGGCTAGGGTTCGTGAACGTTTTATTGTTATTTCGCTTTTATTATTCCTATTTATCGAATCAAGGAAAAGCGTTGCCTTCAGCGAGTGCTGAGACGGTGATGTTGGGTTGTGCCCAACTTTTGGCTGAAGAAACTGTTGCTTCTGTCGCATCTACTCGAGTCAAGCAAAGCGTCTAGTCAAGTGAAAGCCCAGTGAGGACACCCTAGACTGAATTCTGAATGCGCGGTCCATTGCCAGGCTAGCCGGGGTGCCAAGTGAACGGTTGCACAGCACGAGCAATCATTTGTTTACTAATAGATGCTGCCTGCATCGGTTTTGCGAGGTTGGAGGGGGAGGAGTGTGACAGCTGGCACGAGACGCGAGCATGCACCGTGGATGTGTGGACCACGCCGTTGACGCCGGAGACGCGACATGGTCCGACTGAGAAATACTGCGCGTCTAAATATTATTCGGAGAACGTGTTCCGGCGTTAGACGCCTTCACCACTGGATGGCGGACATCCAGCTCCAGTCACGGGCTTTTCACGTAATTCACATCGTGCTCGTTCCAACGATACTTGATAAGGCAAACCGACGTTGTCAGTGCAGTCATTTCTGCTGAGCAACACTTGGCAGCCATTCTCAGACCAGACCGAGATAATAAAACACCTGCACAGTTGCCTACGTTGAACGCGCGCAGAAAACCAGAAAGTAAATGAATGATTTTTGGTTGCAGATAAATCGCTGGGCCCACACGTATGATGGCACGTGGAAACTCCAACTCAAAAGCTATCTTTTTTTACCCTTGCTCGAGGAGTACCAGCTGAAATATCAGCTGCAGTAGGAGATTTTTTACAGCTTTCACTTCCCTTCCCTGGGTTTGTCTCAGTGCATCAGTCGTGCACGCATTGTAATGAAAAGATGTCTCTATGCCATTAGACTGGCCATAAGAAAAAAGAAAACAAAGAATATATTTTCGTTGTATTTTATAAAGATTCCTGAAGAATAAGATGGTGATATGCAATGTCCAAAGAACTCCATAGATACTGTTCCCTGAATCCATTTTAGCGCTTGATTCTATCAAGTTCGCAATCACTTTATTGTGGCAGGGCTGTTTCTTTCACTTGCTTGATGCCGGTGGCACCGTTTCACCATAAAACAAGTAAGATTTCTTGGCTTTGCGGGCCTCTTAGGAAAAGGAGAATGGCCTGAGACAAACTTTCTGTTAAAATTTAGAATCATTTCTTAACTTGTTTAACATAACAGTATGCCCGGTGTTATATCAGATAAAATTGTAGTTGTCTAGAATGCCTGCTATGTCGATTTCACTGAAATACTTAACGAGGAAAAATGTTTACCTTGAAAGAATGACTTATTTTGAGGCAACAGCAAGGCTATACAAAATCAACGCGTTTAGATACTGTAAACGGTTACCTCCGATCTACGAGGGTTATTCGAATCAGGCCCCGCTTTTTCATTCCGTATTTGATTAGTAAATAAAGTGATTGGTCACAATATTTCTAACTCTTTTTTTGCCAACTCCGTCATAGTAAATTATGTGCCAACAGGTAAAGGTCACTACATTTCTTAGGGATTCCAGCCATTTCCATTTCTTTGGATGTCGGTTATGCCTTTGATGCATGAAATGTACTAGTTAATAATTCTCATAAATACGTCGTCCTCATAGTTTATGCATGTTCTGTACCTGTATTGGCAATTTAATAGGCATGAGCCATAAGCCCAACACCAATATCACTTCTCCTTACCGAGTTGAGGCGTCTGGCCAGGCGGGCCTCTTTTGTCGCAGTCCTGTCAGCAAAGTACTGTCGACGCAGGCTAATTGTGCATAGGCCCTGCAATGTGTATCGATCTGGCGAAATTCATAACGAGTTCAGCACATTCACACGAGCTATATTGCCATCATTAAGGGGATCGCATCATGAAGACTGCATATTTTCTTTGTTAGGTGTCCAATAAACACGTTTTTAGAGGGAAAGTTTCTATGAGATCAAAACTCGGGTCACGCACGGCGCCGTAGTGGTCCGCTGCTGCCGCCGCCGGTGTCCATAACCACTATCACGAAATAAAAAAAAGCTAGTACCAAGGTGACAGTGAGGCTGCAAGCTAAGTCCTCTGCGTGCTAGCCCAGTATTCTACCACTGAGCCACGGTGGTGCTTAGGACTTGATCGCAAATTCGCCTTAGGTAGGCTTGATATCGAGAAAGCAATCGAATTATTATGAGTAACAAAGCGCTTTCGAACAGCAAAACAACAATGAGGCATCAACCTGCGAATAGCATAACGAGGGGGTCGTCCATTGCTCCAATCCTTTACAAAAGCTTGTTTTTGAGCACCTATTAACTGTGGGGCATACCCACTTCAGGCATAACTTCTCATCGTCGTCAGCCACTGCAGGAACAATTGGTACAAAATTCCTTGCAAGTGTTTAGCGGATACAACATTTCCCAGAAGAATGACGAAAAATAGCATAGTGAATGCTAGACTACTACCCAGAAAGTATTAATAATATTAACGCTATCGTGCATACTCAGCAAGTGTGCTTGCACCGGTTGCCCAATGAGTGTTTAGAAAAGGCTCTGAAAGGCCGCTCTTCTAGCTCTCGTTGTGACTGTGCTGCGCCTTCCGCGCAGGCCTGGCGTTGTTCTAGAGCGCGCTCCCACACGACCTTGTTAAACGACTAAGGTTTTGAGTTTTACCATGGAGGCATTTCGAAAGTAGTTCGGGATTAGCAAGTTGCTCATAAATTGGCTTAACAGCATCAAGAACAGATGCCGGTAGGTGTTCTTTGTGAACGTATGGTTCACCAATGAACTGGGGCTTGGTTGAATTTGCACCAGGTGCCAGCGTCCTTCGGGCAAAATACGTGGGATGGATTGTTACCCGTTGATGCCATGTGGAAATATGTGGCCCACACAGCCTTTCGCATGTCCTCTAAGCTGCCTATATTTTTACTAATGGCTAAACCATGATACTTTTGGAACTCTGCGAAGAACACACGCAACGCGTCCAAACAACAAGTGCAAAAAAAAGCGCCCGAAAAGTACCTTTATCTGCGGCTAAACATATACTAGGCACATGCGGAACTTGTTGCCAGACCAATTCTCTTTCCCACTAAACTTGTAAAAAAAATAGTGACCTTCATATCGGCGCGTTTTAGCTGTCCAAGGGGGCACTCAGGTGAAACGTACAAAAGGGGGAAAGCAGGCCACCGCATAGGTTTCGAAATATGTGATCTTTAGACAAAAAATATTCGCGCTAGAATAAACAATTAAACTTCTCATTGAGCAAAAAGTAAAAAACAAACTTGTTTTTTTCGATATATTTGCTTGCCCTGTCGCCTAAGTACTTCGTGCAAAAAGTGCGCATCGTTCAAAAACGCAGCAACTGATCGCATGTTAAAAGCGCAGTCTTCTCCTTAGAACAGGGCTTTTTCTTATAGGCTGTTATCTCACCGCACTCCACGATGATGTCCAGAACAGACAGGGGTTCACCAAAATCACCATAAACGGGGGTATTATCACCAGTCATGAGATGGCCGGGAGTGTGTTTTATAGGCGTGTCCTATTCTAAGTCGACAGAAAAGTGCGTCATTATATATATGTCGCATTTTCGTTAGTGGTGCTCACCTTTCTATATGGTGCTTAAAGAGGTGAAGCCTGTTAGTCGTTTCAAGTATTCCTCATCCACTGCCAATGGTCTCTCAGTTTGTTGCACGAGTAATGCTCTAGATTAAATCAGGAACTTCGACCAGGAAGATGGTGGAATTCGTTGCGTTTGAAGTTGCAATTTTATTGTCAAGCATCTTTTCTTCAATGCTTCTTTGTCCAGTCAGCCAGCACAAGAAAATGTACAGCTTTAAGACACACGATGTGCACAAAACAGAGCAAAGCTATACTTCAGCAGGAAAACCTTATGTCTACTAAATGAGTTTTTAGGCCTTAACACACATAAAGAGTCTGAACATATAACAGATCTAGGTAGCTTTTTTGTACGTGTGACAGTGGATAATATTGCATAGACTTCAGCATGCGGTAAGTATGGTAGTTTCTGGATGCAGAACGCCAGACTTCCGGAAATCTAGGCTTACAGCTGATTACAGAGCATCTATTTAAATTTTGCTGTCCTCGACATAACTGTCTACGTGCGCAGTACTCGACGTGCTCGCACCATTACGTGCCAAGTTATTCCATCGTGATCTGGGGCTTTATTATGCTTTCAAAATGGCAGCGCCTTTCTTAATGCTCTCACCTATTTTATAAAACGACATGTTGCTTTGCTCTCGATGATGCCGTCTTTAACATTGTAACAGCCCCTGTGTTACACATCTGCCTAATTCATGGAATCTACATTGCATTTATTGCGCCAGCATCTTACCGATACCTCGACGCTGGCGCACACCTGCTTACACTGGAACTAGCCGTTGTCGAGGAAGAGTGTTTGAGATCCTTCTTTTGAAACGGCTGTATACGCCAAGCTGATTTCTTTCTCTTTTGTAGGATGTCTTAATATCTGTTGGATTTTTCCACGGGACCTGTCAAAAAAGTTTTCCATGTTAGAAGTCGTGAAGATCCGTGCTAATATAGCCAGTATCTGTAAACATAAAAAAAGGCGAGTGAAACGGGAAGGGGGAGTAGATTGATACAGAAGCAAACAAAACGCTGGAAAAAATGGCCACTTGATTCATAGTAATAATATCTGGAATTTTAGGTCCCAGGACAACGACACGGCTATAAGAGATGCCGTAATGGAAGGATTCGGAAATATCAACCATCTTGTGTCCTTTACGCACACTGACAGCGCAGAGCCACGGCCGGGTTAGACTGCACCTGCACGCGGTTCCTTCCTTGGAATCGAGCGCGCAGGTGCAGTCTAGAACGGCCGTGTAATGGTAGAGGCCCACATGGCAGAGGCCCACAGTGCGTGAGCCTCTACCATTTCACCTCCGCCCAAATGTGACTGCCGCGGATGAATCCGCGACCTTCGGGTGAGCCACCGAGAAGCGTCACTAGGGCAAATAATTAGGTTGCGATCAGTAAATGACCAATTAGGTCGCCTTCCTCACAGTGGATGCTCTCTGTGGAACTTTTTTTTGTCACTGGTGGCGATACAAAGTTCTAGAAGAGGTTTTGCGCATTGTACAGTGGTCAACTCTCATGCATAGGACGACGGTGTGTCTCGCATCGAACTGCACGAGAGATATCTGAAGTTTGGAACGGGTCACATCTGAGCATCGTTGGCCACATATGAGCATATATCTTGCCTCGGTTGATTGCATTATATCACACAGTGAACAGTTCATTTTTTTGCTTCTTTTTGTGTTCGCAATAAACCACTGAGAGTGCTTTAGACGGCCAAAGTGGTTGCATCCGCCAAGATAAACAAAGATAAAAAATGACAGCAAGGTGTGTCGCTGGCACCACGTATGCTCACTCGGGGCTCATTTACGACTGCAGTCTAGAGATATCAATCGTGCAGTTCCGAGAACGACGCACGCCCATTCTAAATTAAGAATTGACCACTGTATACGTGCAACAATATCTGCCTGTTTATGCTGCTGTTGGCTATTTGTGCACGGCAGCCGAAGTGTTTGACGTTGGCGCATTGCTATTCTTTTCATTTAGAGTAATCTATGCCGCTAACACGGCCGACGTGACCACTCCGAGAAGCGCGCGCACGCTTTCATTTGAAATAATAGCAACGCCCCAGAATTCGCATCTGAAAGACGCGCAGTATGAGAGGGGCGCAAACCGTGAAGGGCACGCGGCAGAAGACGCTCAGCCAGCCTCCTATTGGATTCTGATGTAGAACGAAGAGGTATGCAACGCCAGAAAAAAGATGAACAAGCACGAAATGGAACAATACTTGCCAAAGGGCTCGTCGGTCTCTGGCTTGACGCTTGATCTTTAATGCTTCATGCAGCAGTAAGGCTTCCGCATTCGAGTCACCTTTTCGGTAGAATTAGAGATCTGCTGGACTTTTTCTTTTACATTCAGAGCTGTATTCAGAACATCACGAGGACAATGAATATATGCCCAGAATGTTCAAAGCATTGTATTCACAATAATATTGAAGCTTGAATTGGTTAAGATGCTGCGCCGCGGTGGTCTAGTGGCTAAGGTACTCGGCTGCTGACCCGCAGGGTGCGGGTTCGAATGTCGGCTGTGGCGGCTGCATTTCCGATGGAGGCGGAAATGTTGTTGGTCCGTGTGCTCAGACTTGGGTGCACGTTAAAGAACTCCAGGTGGTGTAAATTTCCGGAGCCCACCACTATGGCGTCTCTCATAATCATATAGTGATTTTGGGACGTTAAACCCCACATATCAAATCAATCATGTGTTGGTTAAGATGTACTTATGAGGAAAAAATAAGATTGATTTTCTTGGTTTTTATGTCCTTGGCCTACCGAATGAATTGAGGTAAATTTATTAATTATGCACAGACTGCATTGAAATAGCTGCGAAATAAGAAATAAATAGGGCGAGGCAATTCTAATTATATTACCCTTCTCTCGATTTATGTCAAACTTATGAGAAAGGCAATACATATTTAAAGAGCATTTTTGCATTTTACCAGAATGTCTTGGGGAGCTATTAGTTTAATCTATGCATAAAAATAATTGCGCAAATCTTGATAGGGACACCACAAAGACGAAAGAACAGATCTAGCACAGACGGCCAAGTGTTTCATGGACCACATCGTATCACTTATGTAGGCGATCAGAACAGAACTGTACAGTTGAGCACCAACACATCGAGTGCTAATGCACAAAATAAATGAAAAAGACATGTATGCCCGCAAAGTGATATTGGGCATCAGTTACACAGCTGTTACCTTTCGCTTTTATGATAAAACCTTCTAAGGCTTCCCAATTGCACGTGTTTTAGGTATACAACCCCTTGTAATAGAACACTACGAAATCGTGCCTCACATCCACAGGCTCTGAAAAGAACGGGCAAATTAGAGCGTCATATTTTGATAGGCAGCTGGTGTTTACGTGCACGGCCGTTAACGGAGTGGCTTTACTGTTCCACGTAATATTCCCGCAGTGAAGCGGAATCCGGTAAAAGAATTGACACACCGGCTTGGCTTGCTTCTTGCCACAAAGGTTTGCACACTCCTCGTCGCACAAAATTTGTGAGCACAACTGCAAGGGCTTCTTAGGGCAGAAAATGCCATGCTGACTCAGTGAATGTTGGCCACAATGTTTGGGTTGTGGGTCACCCGGCGAAAATAGGCGAACACTAGTGGCTTATTCAACTGACACCGAAATGATCAGTGTTTCTAATCTCCGCGTGGTGCATATACTTCCAACATGGTCCCCTCTATATTCATCACAAATCCTGAGGTCTTTCTTCCAATTTAGTGGACAAAGGGGGGGTGGGTGATTCAGTCGTGGTTCTAAAGAAGGCTGGGTGGTAGAGGCAATCGCCCCCTCCTCTCCCCCCCTCTAAGTCTCTGTCAGAACCTTCCCACCAAATATGACAAATGAGTGATACCACGGCGAGCCCACATTAACAGTATTTAGGCTATGAAAGGGAATTTATGCTAACAAAAACAAAAGAAATTGACCACGCCCTCATATCAAGTGTCACTTCAGGCAACCGCCCCTCTACCCAACAATTAGTGGCTGGATCCATCCCTCCTGCTGCCGCGAATAGGGCACACAATTACAGGCGACTCAATCTGTGCCGCTGATAAAGAGATTGGATGAAGAATGGTCATTTGCAAGCCGTGACACGTTTTCAAGATTTCTGCCATCTTTAACGGCGTAACTCAGTGGTAGATTACTGGGCCGCCATTTTGAAACAGTGCACACCGTGCTCGACGGATAAAACCTTTACGTAAAGCAGTAACCGCATGACACTATACCATTTTCGACGTATCTTCGGCGCGTGTGTGTCACCTGACCATTTTGTAACCTGTGCGTTTTCCATCAAGTACACTTGACTGTTGGAAAATTAGAAAAGTGTAATGATATGTGAAGATGCAACATTGCCTTGATCGCAAGGTATAATCACCACGCGAGACGTCACATGTATAGGGACGGTCTGGTGGAAAATAAGATAAGCCATAAGTGCATTCCCTGAAGTTGATGAGATTATTAAGTTAATTCATGGTTGATCAATGCATTGGCCGCCACAAAGACGGTGGTGAGGGTGCCCGGCTGCTGACCTGAAAGATAGATATGTGGGGTTTAACGTCCCAAAACCACCATATGATTATGAGAGACGCCGTAGTGGAGGACTCCGGAAATTTAGACCACCTGGGGTTCTTTAACGTGCACCCAAATCTGAGCACACGGGCCTACAAAATTTCCGCCTCCATCGGAAATGCAGCCGCCGCAGCCGGGATTCGAACCCGCGCCCTGCGGGTCAGCAGCCGAGTACCTTAGCCACTAGACCACCGCGGCGGGGCTGCTGACCTGAAAGACGTGGTCACTGCCGTCGTATGTCGATGGAGGCGAAGGGCTATAGGACCGTGTAGTGTGGTGTCAAATCCACAATAAATAACCCCAAGTGATTGAAATTATCTGGAGCCCTCCACAATATGCATAGCCTGCCTCATGATCTCGACGTGGTTTTGATAGGTAACACTCCACACATTATCCTTATTTCTTGGCAATTCAAACTTTTGTTTCCGTTTTAGGCTTTAATGTTGCGCGGAAAGACACATAGACACAACAAGACATGAAAATACGCTACAAGTGCTTGTAGTGTCCTTTGGTGCTTTTTCGTGTCATTGTGCATTTTCGCGTTACACAAAAAGTGTTGAAATGAATGACTAACAAGACCGCATCAAAATTATCATCCATTGCAAAGTCTAATTTCGTCATAACGAACGCTGACAATGCGAATATTTTGTTATGATGAATTAATCACGATCGTTGCTTGTTCGCGTTTCACTTGAAAGGCATATTATTTCTTACAACGAAACCAAAAACGTGATTACCACAGCGAAATAACATGTAACAAAGAGGTATGATGGTTTTCGTGAGGTTCAATAATCTAAAAGTAGCTTAGTGCCATTTCGCTTTTAGCTTCTCTCCAATGATTTCGTATCCCATGCCACCTTGCACAGCAACATTTGCAGTCCTTCAGTGTGTGTCAAATGACAAGTTGCCACAATCATAGTGTCAGCAATTGGACCTGACTGTGTCAGCCCGAAATTGTACTCGGCCGCTGCAGCACACAAATACAGCCACCCTTTTATAACGTACAGCATGCTCAGGTATCTAAGTGTATAAAGCATAGTGTTTCCTATAAATACACTGGATGGAACGCCGGCGCTTTTATGCATGGAAACTACAACACACGTTGCTTCAGCGAGCATTGGAGTGATAGTACACAAATTTGTTTATACTTCGTACTTTCGGCTTTGTTTGGTTTGAACTTGCTTTGACCCGAGACAACGATCAGCAAAGTTACGCTTCTGCACCTTAATTTGTAAGGCTCGGCAATTCAAATCGGGCAGCGAAGTTTGAAATGGTTCGTTCTTTCATTGAAAACAAAAACAAATAATAACAATAAACAGTGTGTTAGAAGCCTAAGCACGATTATCACAGAGAAACATAAAAAACAGACATTCCCTCGGGGCTCCTGAGGCTGAGCTAGGGCACTGCTTTTATCGCCACAAGCTGCTGGTTAGACTCGATAATGTGCTTATCATCAATGAAAACACAAAACATCTTCTTTGCGATGCTGGGATTATGCTCGTACTCTTATGTTCCGAAAGGGAGTGTCTTTACCACTAGGGGACACACCTATGCCTCTACAAAGGGAATACATGTACAGATCATGTAAGCCAGAATGTGTGCCCTCTTTGCAAAACAAATGCAGGAAGACAGACTTTACCAATTTTTACAGACATTACCAATAGTAGCCACCAGTCGGTTAGCCTCGTCTTGGTTATTTCTATCCGTTTCAAGTCTATTTTGCTTTCACCGTCCCTAAACCCAATGCTTTGGGAAATTCCGAATAATTATTTTGGACTATAGGGTGAATATCTTTACAGAACATTATCAAATGTTCAGCCGTTTTTTCTCCTCTCCACACGCACTACACAACTTGTCTATGCCTTCGCATTTGGCTCGGTGCGTCTTGGTTCTTACTCCAATTCTGGCCTCGAACAGCAGAGATCTACCCTTAGAATTATCATAGATCTTTTACTTTGTAATTTCATGCTTGAAGATTGGTAGGTCTCTGGCGATGATTTTGTACGCATTCCAATTTTCTTACATGTCCCACTGTGTTTCCTTCACCTTATTCTTAACCGATGTTTCCGGTTGGCTTGGTATTCTGCTGTTGTCAAAATATTTCCTAGACAATTTTCGAGTTCGCTTCCTCCAGTTAGTATCAACATCCTTTTATACAAGTAGCTGAAAACATTCCTAGCCTAACCGCTCTTCTCCCATATTTCTCAATCGCGCCTCAAGCTCTATCTTGCTGCTACTTTCCCTGCCCTCGAACGATGTCCACCCTATGTCAACCTGTACCCCTTGACTTGCGGCATTCCTGTGAGCTCCCAAAGGAAGTCTACCTAAGCCACGTTGTTTAATTTCCAATCTTGCTTGAACCTCTGATTTCATGCCCAAGACCGCATAGGTGGAGAGCAAAACGGCGCGTCGTCTGCTACGGCACATCTGGTTTGATGCCAATTCCTCCCCGCTTCAAGATGCCTGAGACACGGTGTAGTCGGGGCAAAAACACATGCCTTCCTACCGCGCGTTTGTTTCCGTTTGTCAGCGAGTGTGTTTTTGAAATCTTTTTGCGAATGGATAGACGATATTTTGCGATTTTCAGACAACGAAGCGAGAAGTGGAAATGGGCGAAAACAAGGTACGGTGAGAGGTGGGTTTAGATCACGTTTATATGGTTTGAAACACGCAGTGATGTTTTGCTGAATCACGTCGATTTATTATTTTTGTCACAAATGGTGGCCACCTCAAAATCACTCAAACACGTAAACACATGCTTTTAAATGTCAACGTAAGTTTATTTATTTATTTATTATACCCTCAGGGTTTTCACATAACAGAGGGGAGGGGCATGTTACATGTAAAAAATTGGATACAACACTCGATAAGTATATACAAGAACGAAATTTAAATAACTGGCAGTATATATACAGAACTACGTTATATATAAACTACGTCAACAAAGACAACGTAGCAGTAGCAATAATACAGGTAGTACAAGTTGAAGCACTAAGAGCAAAGAACAACAAACAATCCCAAAAACAAAATAAAGAAAAACAAAGAGGACGTGACAAACAAATCATTATATATATATATATATATATATATATATATATAATGCCACGTTCCATTTCACAAGCTTTTGTTATCGTTCCGAAACACCACACGATTCTCGGCGCAAACCGGGCCTGCAGGTTTCGAGAAGGTTCCGGACTGTAGTAGATCATTTCGATAAGATCACGCCCACTGTGCGAACGGTACAGATTGTTCTGGAACCTACGCCACCGCCAGCGATAACGCTAGAACATTCGACGGCAAGGGCATAAATGCCGACGCGCTTCACCGCTTGTCAGTTGTCGAACGAAGGCCGAAGCTGCGTTCGCCGCTATCAGTCCGAGACTGCTATCTGTGCAAGACTGCTGCTGTAATTAGACTTTCCATTTACCGGGCACAGGTTCGCCCAAATAAACAGTTAAATCCCAACACGAAGTTTCCTGTCTTTGGCCACGTCACGACCCCGTGACATCTGGTGGAGGTGCTGCTTCGTTCATGTACCGGACGCCCCCGTCAAGCCGTGAACCCAGCCCCCGTCGCGGAGAAGACACCGACGCCAACCAAGAACAGCGAACGAGCCGCCGACAGCAAGGTCTCCCACCGGAATACGACCTTCTACAAGACAAGGCGCGGAAGACCAAGACCATGACCTCGACTGCAGCGACAATGACAACTGGAGCGTCCCAGCCCGCGATCGTAATTCATCAACCCAGGGAACTACCAACGTTCCATGGCTCATCGTTTGAAGACCCGGAAACCTGGCTAGAAACATACGACCGTGTGGCCGCCCTCAACCACTGGGACAACGAAGAAAAGCTCCGTCGTGTGTACTTCTACCTGGAAGACACCGCAAGGACCTGACTAGAGAATCGGGAGTCCACGCTCCGAACGTGGGATGTCTTCTGCGGCGCATTTCTGCAAACGTTCGCAAGCGTCGCTCGCAAAGAGAGGGCCGCTGCTCTACTCGAGACCCGGGTTCAGCTACCAAATGAAAAGGTTGGAATTTTCACAGAGGAGATGACCCACCTATTCCGTCACGCTGACCCAGACATGCCTGAGGAAAAGAAAGTTCGTTTCCTCATGCGAGGGGTCAAACAGGAGCTCTTCGCGGGACTAATGAGGAATCCACCGAACACCGTCCAAGAATTTGTAGCCGAAGCGACCACTATCGAAAAGACCCTGGACATGCGCACCAGACAGTATAATCGTCGCCTGACTCCAGAATGCGCTGCTGCTCAAGCCAGTGACTCCGACGACCTGCGTGAAACGATCCGAGCGATCGTGCGGGAAGAGCTGCGCAAACTGTTGCCTTCGGCGCAGCCTCAAATGGATTCGATCGCCGACATTGTGCGAGAAGAAGTCCGGCAATCGCTTCGAATTCCCGAAACACCGCCGCCCGAGCCAGAAACTATGAGCTACGCCGCTGCAGTGCGCCACAACGCTCCTCCCCGTCCACGCCAGAACGCCGCCCCGTCACACTTCCGTCGCCAGACGCCACCGCCGCCACCACCCCAACTGACGTCCTACCGTTCCCCAGCGGGCCAGCGCAGTGCACCGAAGAAAACGGACGTTTGGCGTGCACCTGACAACCGCCCGCTCTGCTACCACTGCGGCGAGGCCGGGCACACATACCGCCGTTGCCAGTACCGACAGATGGGACTGCGTGGCTTCGCCGTCAATGCACCGCGTCCGCAGCCAGGAGATCGGCCACGTGACATCGCCGACTACCTGGCAGGAACTCAATGCACACCACGAAGTCCTTCCCGTTCGCCGTCGCCCAGCCGCCGCATGTCACCGCACCCTCGGCAGTACTCTGGCCCAACGCGGGGCCGGTCTCCTAGCCCGTATCCGGGAAACTAAGGGCAGCAACCGATGGAGGTGCAGTTGCTGTGCGACGAACTACCGAAGATCCTCCGACGACGACGCCGACGCGACGGAGCTTTTTGAACACAACACCAACCAGGCAAAGCCCTGAAGGCAAAAGCTCACTTACCGAAGGTGGCCGGACGACGCAACATGGAAGCAGCGGAACAAGCCGACGAAGCCGTGACCCGACGCCACGCCCTAACTGTGATGCGAGACGGCGAACTAGCAACCTCGACGTTCTTATCGACGGCCACAGTGTGACTGCTCTCGTCGATACTGGAGCCGACTATTCTGTCATCAGTGGGTCGTTCGCCGCGAAGCTAAAGAAAGTTAGGACAGCTTGGAAAGGCCCTGAAATCCGCACAGCCGGAGGTCATCTCGTAACGCCTGCAGGAATCTGCACAGCGAGAGTCGCCATTAACGGCCGTATTTATCCTACAGACTTCGTAGTCCTACAGCGTTGCTCGAGAGATGTCATCCTTGGCATGGACTTCTTATGCCTTCATGGTGCTGTCATCAACCTAAAAACAAGGTCGATAACGTTATCGACAGAAGAATCACTACCGCCGCGCACGCCGTCAGGACACCATGCCTTGAATGTGCTGGAAGAACAAGTCACCAATGCGCCTCGCTCAAGCGTCATTATTTCAGTCGGCGCTCCTAAATCACCTGACTTGGAAGGCGTCGTTGAAGGCAGTCAGCATCTGTTGGTCACCCGAAATATTTGCGTCGCAAGAGGAATTGCAGAGCTGCGGGGAGGCAAAGCAACGGTTATGCTCACGAATTTCAGCAATGAGTACAAACATGTGAACAAAGGAACAACGGTCGCATACATCGAAGAAATTGTCGAAGCCACCAGTGCTTTCGCCCTCGCCGATTCTGCGGAACCTGCTTAGAGGAACCAAGCCCCTCCCATAGCTTTCGACGTCAATCCCAGACTTCCGAACGATAAGCAAAAACAGCTGAAGGCCCTGCTCCTGCAATACGAAGATTGCTTTTCGTCGTCATCGAAAATTCGGCAGACCCCAATCACGAAACATCGAATAATAACCGAAGAAAATGCCAGACCACTCCGTCAGAGTCCGTACAGGGTTTCGACGTGAGAACGTGAGGCAATGAAGAGACAAGTTGATGAAATGCTGCGAGATGACATTATCCAGCCGTCCAAGAGTCCGTGGGCATCCCCCGTGGTGTTAGTGAAGAAAAAGGATGGGACCCTACGTTTCTGCGTCGACTATCACCGCCTGAACAAAATCACAAGAAAGGACGTGTATCCTCTCCCACGAATAGACGACGCACTTGATCGGCTCCATAACGCCAAGTACTTCTCGTCAATGGACCTCAAGACTGGCTATTGGCAAATCGAAGTCGACGAAAGAGACCGAGAGAAGACGGCGTTTATAACACCGGACGGCCTCTTCGAGTTTAAGGTGATGCCCTTCGGCCTTTGCTCAGCACCTGCAACCTTTCAACGCGTTATGGATACAGTACTGGCAGGATTGAAGTGGCAGACTTGCCTTGTGTACTTGGACGACGTCGTCGTGTTTTCCTCGAGTTTCGACGAGCATCTTCGGCGCCTTGAAGCTGTACTTCAAGCCATCAAGACGTCCGGACTCACACTGAAGCCAGAAAAGTGCAGATTTGCGTATGAGGAGCTCTTGTTTCTGGGGCACGTTATCAGCAAGTCTGGAGTTCGTCCCGATCCACGGAAAACAGCCGCCATCGCCGACTTCCCGCCGCCCACTGACAAGAAGGCCGTGCGCCGATTTCTGGGCCTGTGCGCCTATTATAGACGGTTCGTGAAAAACTTCGCCCGCATCGCCGATCCTCTCGCTAACCTTACCAAGGCCGACTCGGAGTTCATGTGGGAAACGCCACAGGAACACGCTGTCCAGGAGCTTAAACATCGCCTCCAGACGCCTCCGTTACTTGCCCTTTTCGATGAATTCGCCGAGACAGAAATAGATACTGACGCAAGCAGCGTAGGTCTTGGCGCCGTTCTTGTGCAGAGGGCTGACGGACTTGAAAGGGTTATTAGTTACGCCAGCCGATCGCTATCCAAAGCAGAAGCAAATTATTCCACAACAGAAAAGGAGTGCCTCGCCATCATCTGGGCTACGTCGAAATTTCGCCCCTACCTCTACGGCAGGCCCTTCAAAGTTGTGAGCGACCACCACGCCTTGTGTTGGCTAGCCACCCTGAAGGACCCTTCAGGTCGCCTCGCACGATGGAGCCTGAGACTTCAAGAATATGACATTACTGTCATTTACAAGTCCGGCAAAAAACACTCCGACGCTGACTGTCTCTCTCGTGCGCCTGTCGACCAACCGCTACCCGACGACGCGGATGACGACTACTTCTTGGGAACGATAACTACCGACGACTTCGCTGAACGACAGCGGGCCGACCCGGAACTTAAAGCCCTAATAGAATACCTCGAAGGCAGGACCGCCGAAGTCCCGAAGGTATTCAAGCGCGCACTTGCGTCGTTCTTTCTACGAAACGGTCTTCTATAAAAGAAAAACTTTTCACCACTTCGAGCTAAGTACCTCCTTGTGGTGCCTTCAGCTCTGTGACCAGAACTCCTGCAGGCCCTGCACGACGATCCGACGGCAGGGCACCTCGGTGTTTCCCGCACGCTCGCGAGGATACAAGAAAGGCACTACTGGCCACGTCTTACCACCGACGTCACTCGTTATGTGAGGACATGCCGGGACTGTCCGCGACGCAAGACACCGCGGACAAGACCAGCGGGACTTCTGCTGCCAATTGATCCACCTTGCCGACCTTTCCAGCAGATTGGTATGGACCTACTGGGGCCGTTCCCGACGTCGGCTTTCGGAATTAAGTGGATCGTGGTAGCTACCGACTACCTCACCCGGTACGTCGAGACAAAAGCCCTGCCAAAAGGCAGTGCATCCGAGGTAGCCAAGTTCTTCGTCGAAAATATCGTCCTACGTCATGGCGCCCCAGAGGTCCTTATCACCGACAGAGGAACGGCTTTCACTGCCGACTTAACTCAAGCGATCTTGGCATACAGCCAAACAAACCACCGCCGGACGACAGCGTACCACCCACAGACCAATGGCCTCACCGAGCGGCTTAACAAAACGATCGCCGACATGCTGTCAATGTACGTCAATGTCGAACACAAGACTTGGGACGCCATTCTTCCGTATGTGACCTTCGCATATAACACGACGGTGCAGGAGACGACGCAGATATCTCCATACAAATTGGTCTACGGAAGGAGCCCGGCAACGACGCTCGATGCCATGT
Organism: Rhipicephalus microplus; assembly: GCF_043290135.1. Taxonomy (NCBI): domain Eukaryota; kingdom Metazoa; phylum Arthropoda; class Arachnida; order Ixodida; family Ixodidae; genus Rhipicephalus; species Rhipicephalus microplus. Next base: position 49,105,831 of record NC_134710.1, on the reverse strand, counting down.
TACCCAACGTCACCGACGAAGAAAACCTCGATGTGAGCGAGTACCTTCAACGCGCTGAAGAAGCCCGACAACTTGCGCGTCTCCGTATCAAGAATCAACAGACGACCGACAGCCACCGTTACAACCTTCGATGACGCTTCGCGGAATACCAGCCCGGTGAACGTGTTTGGGTGTGGACGCCGATACGCCGACGTGGACTAAGTGAAAAGCTTCTGCGACGGTACTTCGGAGCGTACAGGGTGGTTCGACGGCTCGGCCCACTTGATTACGAGGTTGTCCCCGACGGCATCACGAACTCTCAACGACGCCGATCGCGACCTGAAGTCGTCCATGTCGCGCGCCTCAAGCCGTTTCATGCACGTTAACAAACTGAAACAGTGTGTTTTGTATTATTATTGTATTGTAATTTATTCATTGTACTTTCTTGCATTATTATTGTACCTTCATCTTTAGTTAAAGCATCGGGACGATGCCTTTTTTCAGAGGGGGGCAATGCCACGTTCCATTTCACGAGTTTTTGTTATCGTTCCGAAACACCACACGATTCTCGGCGAAAACCGGGCCTGCAGGTTTCGAGAAGGTTCTGGACTGTAGTAGATCATTTCGATAAGATCACGCCCACTGTGCGAACGGTACAGATTGTTCTGGAACCTACGCCACCGCCAGCGATAACGCTACAACATTCGACGGCAAGGGTATAAATGCCGACGCGCTTCGCCGCTTGTCAGTTGTTGAACGAAGGCCGACGCTGCGTTCGCCGCTATCAGTCCGAGACTGCTATCTGTGCAAGACTGCTGCTGTAATTAGACTTTTCCTTTACCGGGCACAGGTTCGCCCAAATAAACAGTTAAATCCCAACACGAAGTTTCCTGTCTTTGGCCACGTCACGGCCCCGTGACAATATATACATATATATATATATATATATATATATCTATGAAAGTAGATGCGCTTTCACATAAGAACTGTTTATTCTGCCGACGTTTCCGAAGTTATTCTTCTGCATATTAGCCTTATATATATATATATATATATATATATATATATATATATATATATATATACCCTACTTTTAGCGCGTATAACCCGCACCAAAAACATCACAAGTATATTTTTTGGACCTTCACGGCCGCTCAGTGACCCTCCACGTGTCCCTACGTCCCGGACGCCATGTTTACTTTTGGAAAGGGCTTGCCGAAAAGGTGGTGCTGTTTAAGAAAGTTCCATAATAAATAAAGTAAGTTTCCAACTAAATACAGCAGTATTTATTTCAGCAAGGCAAATGAGATGTTATAGTATCTATAGAGATATTATCAGTAAATTAATGTACTGCTTTTTAACGCGGTAGCAGGCATGCATATCGGTTCTGTTGTTTTGAGGGTGCTGTTACAGTGTACTAGAAGGGGTAGTGCTGTCAAGTTGTCGCCGAGTGTGAGCGCTCTTTACCTGACTGATACCACTAGTTCTCCACATCTCGACCCGTTCGCCAAGCCTAAGTCGATCTGTTCTGTCACCATGAGTAGCGTACGGCGGCAGGCCTTCACGGCACAGCAAAAGCTTAACATCATCGCCGTCACTGAGGAATTCAGAAATCGCGAAGCGGGAAGACGGCACGATCTGGACGAGTCCTGGGTGCGACTGTGGAGAAAGAAGAAAGAGAGCCTACAAGCTGCGCACCGCGACCGTAGGTCATTTCGTGGCCCTAAGATCGGTGCCTACCCTGAGATGGAGGCGGAGCTAGTAAAGTTCATCGAACATGTGAGAAGCAGGGGTCACGCCGTATCGACCGAGATGACCCAAGTGGAAGCGCGGCTACTTTCTAGGGAGCTAGGCCTACCTCACGAGTTCCGTGCGAGTCGCGGATGGCTGCACCGCTTTATGAAGCGGCAAAGGCTCTCAATCAGACGGCGTACTACAATATGTCAACGCTTGCCGGCTTCTTATGAGGAGAAGCTGCTCAAGCACCAGAGATATGTAACTGGCCTGCGTAAGCAGCACAATTACATTTTCTCGCAAATTGGCGATGCGGATGAAACTCCTGTTTATTTTGAAATGCCGTTGAACACAACGATACAGAATACGGGCAGCAGTTCGGGGAGCCTGCTGACCAGCGGGAACACGAAACTACGCATCACAGTCTTGCGTTGTGCCCTCGCCGACGGCACGCCACTGCGACCGTACGTCATCTTGAAAAGAAAAATTCTACCAAAGGTTCATTTGCCTGCCGGTGTGGTGGTGCGCGCACACGAGAACGCGTGGATGAACAGTGACTTGTTCGTAGGCTGGATCAAGACGGTATGGGAGAAGAGGCCCGGTGCGATGCTCACAAAGAGGTCCATGCTCGTTCTTGACTCGTTCTGCGGCCACACAACTGAGGAAGTGAAGGACCGCCTTTCACGCAACGGCACCGACTTAGTTGTTATACCCGGTGGAATGACGTCAATGTTGCAGCCTCTAGATGTGTCGCTTAACAAGCCCTTCAAAGCGCATTTCAAGCGCTATAATGCCGAGCGGATGGCCGAAGGCTGCTACGACTTGACGCCGACAGGACGAGTCCGAAGGGCTGATACTGCCCTATTCTGCAAGTGGAGTGTCGAGGCATGGAAGGCCATTCCAGGTGAAATGGTGCGAAAAACTTTCATGAAATGCTGCATCACAAACAACATGGATGTAACCGAAGATGACCTTGTGCATAATAAGGAGGACTGCGGCTCAAGTGATAGCTCTAGCGAGAGCAGCGACAGTGAGTGAATTGTGACTGGCCTTGCAGACAGCGTATTCTGCTTGCTAAATAAAGCTTTTTCTGTCTACATATGTGCTATGTTGCTTGAGCAGTAGGTTTTGTACAGCCTTTCCTGTATTGAGCAGAATCACTCAATAACGTACATTATTTATGCAGATGATACAAGCTTATTCTTTACGGGAACAAATATAGACGATTTGATTAAAGCAGCTAATAAAACGTTAGTCAATTTTTCGAAATGGTCCTGCCAAAATTTGTTACAGATCAACAGCTCTAAAACCAAGGCCGTTCTTTTCCGTGCGAAAGGAATGACATGTACGTACACACAAAAACTGATGCTAAATAATTTCAATATCGAACTTTCAGAGACTGTCAAAACTTTGGGCGTCATCTTTCATCAACATATGTTCTGGAATTCTCACACTGAACAATTGTGTATTAAGCTAAGAAAAGCCCTTGGCGTGCTGAGAAGGTGTCAGTCGTTTCTACCGCTCCCCCAGAAACTTCTTATCTTTAATACGCTTTTTTGTTCTCATCTACGCTATTGTCAGTTGGTATGGGCTTCTGGAACTGAAACATCAAAACAAAAGTTGTATACACTTCAAAAAAGCGCTTTACGGGCTGTTGCAAATATAGGTTACAGAGAACACACATCCCCTTTATTTGTCAAGTTTAAAGTTTTAAAATTTTGTGTTGCATATGAACATAACTTGTTGTTGTCTTTGAGGTCTGAAATTCGAAAGAATTGCGCAAACCTGAGAGGCTTAGCACATTTACAGCCGAAAATTTTGTTGCGTCCGATGCGGAGTTCTGAACACTGGCACATCCCCCGACCGCGAACAAATTACGGACTCCAAATGCTAAAGCACTCTGTTCCCCATATACTAAATAGGTTCAAGCTCACAGAACAGCAATTGCGTCTCCTTTCAAGTAGTGATATATTAAACCTGTTTGTATAAGGAGCTATAAACCCAGAAAAATTGCACCCAGTACTTGCAAATGCATGAAATTTTAAGTGTACCCCTTTCTGTTATAGCGTCTTATTTTGGTTGCCTTTTTTCCAAATAATTGTTTGTTTGTAAACACCCAAGTGTGCATCTATTCTGTACTTCATAAACAACCACTAGAATGTTATTTTCTTTTCTTTTTTCTTTCAATCATACGTGAGCACCGTATGGAGTTTGGTGTGCCATTGTTTCTGTTGCCTTGTACAAATGGGAGGTGGGGCTAGTCAAGCTGCTATAGCGCAGCTTTTTTCCTACTTTCCATGCCACAATTGTTTCTTGTTTGTGTAAATTACGGTGTATCGTTGTGGTGAAATAAATTTCAACTTTCAACTTTCAAATGTGCAGGCAATACGCGAGGATTGCCCCGCCACGGTGGTCTAGTGGCTAAGGTACTCGGCTGCTGACCCGCAGGTCACGGGATCAAATCCCGGTTGTGGCGGCTGAATTTCCGATGGAGGCGGAAAAGTTGTAGGCCCGTGTACTCAGATTTGGGTGCACGTTAAAGAACCCCAGGTGGTCAAAATTTCCGGAGCCCTCCACTACGGCGTCTCTCATAATCATATGGTGGTTTTGGGACGTTAAACCCCACAAATCAATCAATCATCAATACGCGAGGATTATTTTTTCTTTCTCGGCGAGGTGAAATTTGGAGTACGGATTATATGCAGGGGCGGGTTATACGCGCAAAAATACAATATATATATATATATATATATATATATATATATATATATATATATATATATATATATATATATATATATATATATATATATATATATATATATATATATATATATATATATATATATATATATATATATATATATTTAAGCACACATATATATACCACAAAGCAGAAATCAAGTAGGTGCCGAATGTGTTTTGTAAAAACACCTTAAAACGTGATGTGTCGGTATTCGCGGTAACTGAGCGTGGGAGCAGATTCCAGTGAGGTGTAGTTCTTGGAGTTAAAGTGTGCAAATGGGTTGTGGTTCTGCATTGAGAAACATGAACTTTTTTTGGTTGATCGATTCTGGGTGATATGAATGAGGGGGGTTTAACGAAATGTTCGCGAAGGCTATTGTTATGATAATGAAGCTTATGAAAGAGATTTAGCCTAGCTATTTTACGCTTAATGGCGAGTTCAGAAAGGTTGAGAAAAGATTTCATTAGTGTAACGGTAACCGTGCGGGTATTATTGGGCAAAATAAAGCGAACTGAACGATTCTAGACTGCTTCCAATTCATGTGTTAGTGTAGTGCCACCAGGATCACAGATGGATGACGCGTATTGAAGCGATAGACGAATGTAGGTACTGTAAAGAAGCTTCTTAAGGGATGAAGGTGCCATGTTGAAGTTTCTGCGAAAATACCCGAGTTTATGGTTAGCTTTGGCAATGATGTACTTCAGATGATGGTTCCATGTCAGGTTATTTGAAATATGAACACCTAGATATTTGTAAGACAAAACAGTCTCGAGGTAGGTATCGTTAAGACGATACTGTGGACAAACAAGTGGAGTGCGGCACACACGCATTGCTTTGCATTTAGAAATGTTCAGTTTCATGTTACATAATTAGTACCAGGTAAATATGTTATTTAGATCCGCCTGAAGCGAGGTAACATCGTCTTCGTTACTTATTTTTCGATAAGTTACGCAATCGTCAGCGAATATGCTTACCTTTGATGAGACGTTAGTTGGCAAGTCATTCATGAAAATTATGAATAGCAAGGATCCCAACACAGAGCCTTGGGGAACGCCCAAGAGCACCGGTTGGACGGGAAGCAAACATTTTTAGCAGAAACAAATTGTGTTCAATTAGGAAGAAAGACTTGAATCTAGTTTAGCACGTTAGGATCTAGATTTAAACGTTTCACCTTAAGAAGTAATAGCTGGTGACTAACCTTGTCAAACACCTTCGAATAACCTAAAAATATACAGTCAGTGATGAACCCAGAATCAAGTTGGACTTGCATATTGTTAGTAAACACTAAGAGCTTCGTTTCACAGGAGACGTTTTTACGGAAGCCATGCTGGGAGGTTGGGAAAAACTGGTTAGACTCGGGAAAGTAAACAAGGTGAGTGAAAATGATATGCTCAAGTATTTAGCACTGGACAGATGTGAGCGATATCGGACGAAAATTTAATAGATTGTGTGTCAACCCTGGCCTTGATTTGTGAGCTGGTACTATCTTACCAATCAGCCAGTCTTCCGGAAGGCTAGAGTGCTGAAAGGACTGTGAAAAAATGCATGACAGAATAATAGAGCAGTATTCATCAGTGTTTTTCAGGAATTTAGAATTGATTTCATCAACTCCACATGATGACGAGGTTTTAAGTTTTTTAATGACCGCACGAATACCTTCGGAGGTAACGAAAATAGTGTCCATGAGTAGGTAATGGGGTGAAGGCAAAATGATTCGGTTTTTGATGGTCACCTGGTGTGAGAAAGCTGTTATGAATGTGTAGTTTAGTAGAAATGCGCATTCTACGTCGGGCACGGGATGCCCATCAGCCGTCAGCAAGGCTATAGCGCGATTCTCGCTGTCACGCACGAAATTCCAAAACTGTCTAGGGTTATTTTTCAGCATAGTTGGTAGAGCTTCACTGAAAAATGAAAACTTTGCATGTTTTAGTGCAAATAAATAGGTTGCAGCAGCAGATTTCTGAAATGATCAACGTTGATCAGACGGAGATTTGGTAGCAGCACGATAAAACCTTTTCTTACGCTAAAAAAGACGGTTATTGTATCTGTTGAACCATGGAGCACCAGTATTACAGAACACTTTTTTGATGGGGATATATTTAACAGTTAGCTCAGATACTTTAGCCTTGAATAGGTCCCAGTTGCTCTGCACCGATATTTTGGTGTAGTTGAATAAGAACTTATCTAAAAAAGTGCCTAAATGAATGTTTATTGTGTCAAAGTCAGCCTTTTTTAATCGGGTATTGTTTTAAGCTGTTTACGCACGCGTGAGAATGGTAGTAAGATATGCGCTTGAATAATTTTGCGATCACTGATACCAGAATCATTGGTAACAGAAGATACGATATCTGGTTCTTATGTAAAAATAAGCACGAGAATGGATGATGTGGTATTCGTAACGCGAGTTGGAAAGTTGGATAACATAAGTACCCATACTATGTCCGATCAAATACGCCGATACCGTATATTTTCGTAGCATACTCCGCATCTCCTACTGTCTATCAAGTGTATGGAAACAGTTTAGTGCGTAGAAAGCCCGTGGCACAAAACTACTTCTCCGTTGAAGGTATCGGAAGACGTAAAGCGATCGAAGTCTCTTTCGAAGCAACGGGTTGCATGGTGTGACGTCTCTATTATGTCAGCCTAGCAAGCATGAAGTTGAGATAGGTTGTGTTGTACTCCGACTCATATCATTGAAGGCTGTATTTTAGAACTGTATGTTGAGCCGGCATTGAAAAACACTGTTAGTGAGTGTCAGCGAAAGGCATGAAAAGGCAGGTTGAGAGACGTAAAAAAATCGCAAAACTGCGTGCATATTCAGTAATTTTTAAAATGAGAAACATTTTATACTGTTCCGACTCAATATTTCTAACCCCAGATGATACATTTCCAGCACAAAACTAAAATATTTCTACGTACCTGTGAGCAGCATCAAAACAAATAAACGAATGTTTCATGATGCTGTGATGAATAGAGAAACCTACATGTGCGAGAAAACATGCACGAAAAACCATTTACTGCAAAATAATATGCACACTGTCTGCAGGTGCGTTCTCCTTGATTGAATAAATGATGGCTCGTACCATAACTATCTCGTAGTGACTGCTTTTATTATTCAGTAAGGCTGCTTATCATTGCAATGTATTTTGCAACAATTTGTTACAAAAGGCCTCCAGGAGTGCTAGGATGAACGCGCCGGAAGCGGCCGCAGTGGCAAAATGCCCGTCCGGCGGCAGGGCATCTCTAACAGGAATCTGATGAAGACTAGCTTCATAGCTTACAGTCCTTTGCGTGAGCTATGATTTTGCTATTCACCTATTGCCGAACGTCAAACCTTGGACCATGACCCCTTTTCAAATCCCTCTCACAACGCTGCAGTCATCTATGAAAAGCTGCATTCGTGCTGCACTTAGTAATTACTTTATCTTTCGTGCTCCCATAGGAACTCAGTCTCAATGTTCATCTATACGCTCAAATATTTGTATTTTCCCCTATCTCTAACTTGACTTCTTGTATCTTATGCTCACTGCCTTCGTTATAGTTAAAAGTCATGAATGCTAATTTTTCTTTGCTGAACTTCAAATTTAACCTACATCTGCATAAATACCGCACATGTCTATCAATCCCTGTAGATTCTCCTTGTTGTCAGCTATTATCGCCATATAATTTGCTCATATCAGTGCTGGTAATAATTGTTCAACGTGATTTCCTTCCTTGGCAAAAGAGAGGCTGAAACCGAGCATGGGTACGCCATCTAGCAGTTGGTCAGAGCTTTCCTTGCTCGGCCGTGAAAAAGCTCGAGTGGCCGCTCTTTACGAAAGTAAATTTCTTGTAGTGAATACGATGCAAATGTCTTTACTCCCTATCATGGTTATCGAACGATAGCTGCACCAGAGTGCCCTCTAGTTAACTTTCGAACTCTATGGGGTGCATTAGACGTTGTGCTATAGGGGAAAGTATTGCCGACCCCACTGAACTAGTACCCTTTGTATTTAATATACACAGCCTACGCTGGGTTTTATAAAAGTATTCAGCATGTAGTAGTCTACTATGGAAAAGCAAGAAGCGGTCCCGGTTAAACGACTGGATGAAAATTAGTCTACGCAGCCACAGTGTTTAAGAGATTCTTATTTCCGAAAAAAACACACATGTGTGTTTGAGTGCTTAGAAATACCAATTTAGACTACTAAGTACTCTGCTGTAGGAGAGCATGGAGCCGTCCCGTGAGAATGTTTAGAAAAATTGGTTAACAATTTAGAGCACTTGGTACTCTACTATGGGACAGCTTAAAGCCATCCCGTAGATATGAATACGAGGCGCACCCTACAGTGGTGCCTCGTATGAATAGGGGGGGGGGGGGGTTAGAATAGGGAGTAACGATTTAGAGTACAGGGTACTCTACTATGGGAGAGCTTAAAGCCGTCCCGTGGAAATGAATACGAGGTGCATCCTACAGTGGTGTCCCGTGCGAATACATATTTTGAAACTAGTGCTTCTTGCAGAATTTGTGCGAAGAAGTGCGACTTAAGTATGCCATCTTTTCAAGCGACCGTAGGTGCATTAGTAAGAGACAATCCTTGCATAAATACGACACAAGCACAATAAATTGCAAAACCACACATACAAGAGAAAACAATCGGCAAAGTGTCTGTAAAAAGATTTTTATACTAACCATTCAAGAAAACTGAAAAAAAAGCGAAAAAAAATATTACCAGCATAAGTTTTGCCTACAATTTTTACGCCATGGTTGGTCCAAGCAGGCGGTTTCAGCGCTATGTTGTAATCCAGGGTCGTGGTACATTAACTGTGATTTCAGTTTTTGTTTTCGGTCGCTCTTCCCACCATGGCGTAGCACCATGGCGTCGATCCCCGAGCTCGTGATTAGCATCCCGATTACTTTTGCGCTCAGCAATGACGGTGCTTCAAGTGCCGTTCGAGTGCCAAACTATGGTATACTGTTAACGCAATGGAGGAGGCTTAAGATGCTGAGGGGTGATAAAAAAAATCAAGCCATATTCACTGAGTAAATGATGATGCGTAGCGTAAAGTGTCTATGCGTACGTCCGTCCATTCGTCCATCCATCTGTCTGTCTGTCTGTCTGTCTGTCTGTCTGTCTGTCTTGTCTTGTCTTGTCCATCCATCCTTCCTTCCGTCCGTCCGTCCGTCTGTCTGTGTGTCTGTCTGTCTGTCCGCCCGTCCGCCCATCTGTCTGTCTGTCTGTCCGTCCGTCCGTCCATCTAGTGAACACTCCAAATACCACCATCTCGCATCTTCTCATGATATATTCATCATATATAAGTACGGCCACCCAGCGGGCGTTCTAAGGACTAAGCAAGGGGTGGCTGCTACTAAAAACACGGGACGTACGATCCACGGCGTAAGCAGCTTAAACCCTGAAAAGCCGCGCGCATTTTCCCATGGAGGGTAGTCTACTAAATGTGTCGTTGAGTGGCAGGGGTATCGAGTGAATGTTGCGTAATAGGCTAGGGTATGGGAACGTTTAATTGTTATTTCGTCTTTAATATTCCTATTTATCAAATCAAGGAGAACCGTTGCCTTCTGCGAGTGCTTAGACGCTGATTTTGGGTTGTGACCAACTACTGGCTGAAGATACTGTTGCTTCCATCGCGTCTACTCGAGTCAAGCAAAGCGTCTAGTCAAGTGAAAGCCCAGTAAGAACAGGTTAGACTGAATTCCGAATGCGCGGTCCAGTGCCAGCATAACCGGGGTGACATGTGAACGTTTGCGCAGCGCGAGCAATCCTTTGTTTACTAGCGGACACTGCCTGCATCGGTTTTGCGAGGTTAGAGGGGGAGGAGTGCGACAGCTGGCACGAGACGCGAGCATGCGCCGTGGAGGTGTGGACGGCACCGTCGACGCCGGAGAATTGACATGGTCCGATTAAGAAATACTGCGCGTCTAAATAATATTTGGGGTACGTGTTCGGGCGCAAGGCGCCTTCACCACTGGATGGCTGACATCCAGCTCAAGTCACGAGCTTTTCTCGTGATTCACATCGTGCTTGTTCCAACGCTACATTATAAGGCAAACTGTCGTTGTCAGCGCACTCATTTCTGCTGAGCAACACTTGACAGCCATCCTCAGACCAGACAGAGATAATAAAACTCCTGCACAGGGGCCTACGTTAAACGTGCGCAGGAAGCCAGAAAGTAAATGAATGATTTCAGGTTGCAGATAAAGCACTGCGCCCTCACTTATGATGGCACGTGGAAACTCCAACTCAAAAGCTATCTTTTTTAGCCTTGCTCGAGGAGTACCAGCTGCATTATCAGCTGCAGTAGGAGATTTGTTACAGCTTTTATTTCCCTTCTCTGGGTTTGCCTCAGTGAGTCAGACTTTCACGCGTTAAAAGCGAACATGTCCTATGCCATTAGACTGACCATAAGAAAAGAAAACAAAGAATATATTTCCGTTGTACTTTATAAAGATCCCTAAGAAGATGATATGTAATATCGAAAGATCTCCAAAGATATTGTCATTGATTCGATTTTGCACTCAACTCTATCAAGTCCGCAGTGACTTTATTTTGACATGTGTTGTGTACGCGCGTGTAACCGATACACAGCCACTCCATGTATTGTGCCTCACTTGCAAGTGCTGCCCGACGCGCCACCCGCCTGGCGCCGTCCTTGGTATCTCGTCCCCAGCTCCTGCATATCGTGTTGCACGTGTACACTCGCTGGAGTGACTTTACCCTCGCCATAACCTCCTCTCGTACACTTCTAAAGGAAAGCAATAAACAGTCTCCTGCCAACCGCTGTCTCGTGTGGTTCCTGCGCCCCGGGGCTCCGGACACAACAACACTGGTGACGAGAAGTGGAATTTATAAAGTGCGCAGCTCTCTGGGTTAGGCCCCTAGCTACTGGAGGAATGCAGGCCGCCATCGAGCCTTTCAGCGGCAAGAGCTGGTCATCGTGGATCCAGCGCCTGACCTTCTACTTCGTGGTGAACGACGTCTGCGACGAACAAAAAAAGCGCGCGCTCCTCCTGACGCTATGCGGAGCCGACACCTTTGAAACTGCCTGCGCCTTGGTCGCGCCGAAGACTCTTGGAGATGTGGGCTACGCCGACACAGTTGCCATTCTGCAGAAGCACTTCGATCCATGACGGTCTGTGTTGTACAGCCGGTACGTGTTCCAGCCACGCGGCCAGCGGCCGAAAGGGTCGATCAGCAACTATGTTGCAGCCCTCAGAAGCTTGTCAGCTGACGTTAACTTCGGAGTGCCAGCGACAACGTCTGCTACATCGACGCCACCGGCAGAAGGCCACGCAGCCGTTCTTACGAAGCCCACCAGACTGCCCCAAGATGTGATGCTTCGCGACAGGTTCGTGTGCGGCATCCGCGACAAAAATCTCCAGCAGCGACTGTTTGGACTTCAGCAGCGCGCGTTAGACTTGGCACTTTCCTCCGAAAGTGCGTCGAAGCAGCAGCGAGGCCTTAAGGAAGTGACGAGCTCTAGTGCAGAAGGCTTCGCAGTCTAAAAAGGAAACCAAACATTCGGCTTAGCAACGGCGCTGCTACCGATGAGACGGCTGGCATGAGGCTGACACCTGCAAGTTCAGGACAGCCCAATGCCGTTTTTTTGCCAAAAAGGGTCACATCGAGAACGCCCGCATCTCCAAAAAAAAAGAAAATAAAGGAGGAAACCTCGACGCCCGTCAAGAAACTCACCTGGTTAATTCCCTACCTGTGAGCTACGACCCCGCGGACACCAATAGGTGCTACGAACTACATGCCGTGAGGGGGCGACAACCCTGCCCTAAATTCCTCGTTGACGTGAAAGTCGAGGGAAGGCCCCTGAAGTTCGAAGTGGGCACGGGCGCCGCATGTTTTCTCATCAGTGAGGCTACCTACCAAGAAACTTGGCCATCGAACGCCCCTAAGCTTTCGAGAAAACCCCTAAACTTACGCACCTGGCCAGGGGAAGAACTTGGCACCCTCGGTTAGGCACAAGTTCGTGTGTGTTTCAAATCAAAGGACTGCGTGCTGCTCCTGCTGGTAATGAAAGGGACTGGGGCAACCTGCTCGGACGTGACTGGTTTTCAACACTTAACATCCGTGTTCACAGAGTAAACCAGGTCGCCGAACTAAGTCAAGAGATGCAGGATGTTCTCGCATGCCATCCTGATGTATTTAAGGAAGGTATCGACGGCTACGTGGGTCCATTGGTTCACTTGGACATGGAAGAAGGTGCCACACCCAAATTTTGCAAAGCACGGCCGGTGCCCCTAGCTTACCAAGAGCCTATGGAGGAAGAGCTCGACCGCCTGCAAAAACAAGGTATCCTGGAGCCAGCGCAACATGGCGAAAGGGTAATACCGTTGGTGTGGGTGCGCAAAAAGGGTGGAACATTTCGCGTTTGTGGAGAGTACAGGAGCGCAGTTAACGTGGTGATTAAAAAGACTGCGTACCTGCTACCGACAACTGTGGAGGTGTTCGCAAATTTGCGTGGTGGGACGACGTTTTTGACGCTAGACCTTTGCCAGGGCTACCAGCAGCTAAGAGTGGACGACGAGACAGCCGCACTGCTCACCGTGAACACCGCCAAAGGACTGTTCAAGGTGAAGCGTCTCCCTTTTGGAGTATCCGCTGCGCCAGCCATTTTCCTGCGGATGATGGAGACTACACTGGCCGGAATTCAGGGGTTGAGTGTCTACCTTGACGACATCATTGTCAGTGTGAAGGACGTTAAAGAGCACGCACAACGTCTAGAGCAAGTCCTGTTGAGGCAAAGCGACAAAGGTCGGCGACTCAAGCAAGAAAAGTGCCTCTTCGGTATCAGCTCAGTCGAGTTTCTTGGTCATAAAATCGACGCTGAGGGTGTCCATTCGACCGAAGAGAAGGTAAAGACAATCCTCAAGGTGCCAAAACCGACAGACAAGACCTCGTCGTAGACTTTCTTGGGGCTTCTCGCCTTTTAGGATTCTTTTGTGAAAAACAGAGCGATGGTAGCTGCAGGTTTTATGGGCTTCTCGAGAAGGACATGCCCTGGAAGTGGGAGAAAAAACACCAGGCTGCTTTCGAGATGCTTAAGAAGATGATTAGCTCTTCGACAGTCCTTGCACATTATGATAAAAAGAGGCCTCTCATTCTGTCTGTGGTCTCGTCACCATACGGCACCGGTGACATTCTCGCTCAAAAGGATGCGTTCGGCCGAGATGCCCCCATTGTATTTGCGTCACGAACTTTGGGAACCGCCGAGAAAAACTACTCACAGCTCGATAAAGAAGGTCTTGCGGTAGTTTATGGTGTCAGCCACTTTCACCAATATGTCGCTGGCCGGCACGTGACCGTATTAACGGATCACCAACCACTCCTAAGCATCATGGGGGAAAAGAAGCAAATCCGATATTGTCACCGAGGATGACTCGATGGTGTCTCAAATTGGCCACATATGACTACGACTTGGTGTTTAGGCCTGGATGTCTGCACCAAAATGCTGACGCGCTCAGCAGGCTGTCACTGCCCGCGCAGGTAGATGAGCCGTGCTCTCCAGGAGATGTGCTTCTGCTTGCGTCCGCGCCAAGTTTCGAGCTGTCACCCCATCAACTGGTTGAGCTCACCCGGAGTGACACTGTTATCCCGCGTGATGACAGCCATTTCAAACGTAGAACTACACCGGTTGCCCAAGCAGGAATTTTCGGCATTCGCAAAGCTTGGACACGAGTTCTCGCTACAGGAGGGTTGTGTCATCCAGCGTGCCAGACTGGTCGTTCAAGAGGAAGCAAGGAAAGACGTGCTCTACTTAGCACATGCGGGTCACAGGGGCGTGGTGGCTATGAAGGCGTGTGCTCGAGGCTATTTTTGGTGGCCCGGTGTCGAAAACGACATAGAGCGCGTGGTCAAAAGTTGTGCAACTTCCTGCCATCACCAGAAAATGCCAACTAAAGCAACAGTCCCGAGTGGAAACGTGCGACAACATCATGGCACACAATCCACGCTGACTTCGCTGGGCCTGTGGAGAGAAGGATGCTGCTAATTGTAGTTGACGCATACAGCAAGTGGCTCAAAGTGCGCATCATGCGGAATATAAGGTTGCCGACACTGATCGAGGAACTGCGAAACCTGTTCGCAACTTTCGGCATTCCCGAAAGGTTGGTCACGGATAACGGCCCGTCCTTTGTTTTGGCGGAAATGGAAGAATTTCTGAAAAAGAATTGGGTTACGCACATCACAAGTGCACCCTATCATCCAGCCACGAAGAGGCAAGCCGAAAGAATGGTGTATGAAACGAAACAGCCACTGTCAAAGGATTAGTCAGGAACATTTGCGTGCAGGCTGGCTCGTTTTCAGCTGAAATGTAACGAGGGGCAAAACGCCAGCTGCATTCATGTTCGGCCGCGAACTCTCAACGGCACTGACACGCATTCAGCCGTGACCAGCTGAGAGGGTGAACACTGATCACAGCGCTACAAATCGCCAAGAAAGATAGCCATCGGGCAATCTGTCTTTTTCCGCAACTTTACAGGAAGTCCAGCTTGGGTTGGCGGAAATGTGTTAAAGAGACTCGGACATCAATCTTGGCTAATCAAGTCAAGAAACGAAATGGTTCCTCGGCACCTTGATCACATAAAGCCAGGTGTAGAGGCTTATCCAACAGAAGATTCGCCGCGGAACGATCTAACTACCGGACCAGCAGCAAGTGATCAACAAGACACAGTGCCGGCTCCGTACGTGATCTCGCTCTTAGCGGTAGCACCGCGGCCGCTTGATCTTCCCCCAACGCCCGACTTCGAACATCAAGAAGCTGAGGCAAGGCTGGACACTTGTGCGACGCAAGCTAGTGATGACCAACCCCTCGGGTCCGCGCAGCACCAGACTTTGCCGAGGCCCCAACGTGATCGGCGTCCACCTGTCCAATACATTGACCCCGTCAAAGGGGTAAGGGGTGTTGTGTACGCGCGCGGCGATGCCGTAGTGGTTAGAGCATTCGCCTCGCATGCAAGAGGTCCGTGGTTCAAATCCCGGTACCGCGCAGTTCCCAACCGGATTAAAAAAATCCGTGTTTTGATGGAACGGCATTAAGAGGCCT
Source organism: Rhipicephalus microplus (assembly GCF_043290135.1). Classification (NCBI taxonomy): domain Eukaryota; kingdom Metazoa; phylum Arthropoda; class Arachnida; order Ixodida; family Ixodidae; genus Rhipicephalus; species Rhipicephalus microplus. The sequence goes on along the minus strand of NC_134710.1, from coordinate 49,090,317 downwards.
GGGGTGCGGCCTCACCGGCAAACACCACCGAGAACGCATTCCCTCACCAGAGAAGGATTGGCAACCCTGGTGCAGTATCTGGCCACTACCTCCCACATGCTTACGTCGAATAACTCACGGCCCTCAGTCCCCAGCAGCTGCGAAGCAACTGACCACGGCGGCGGTCAGATCTGCAACGCAGCGGAAGGTGCTAAGAATCTCTGGATCCGGACAGGCCCCCATTGGAACCTGAACTTGGCAACGTTTAACGCTAGAGCCTTATCTAGTGAGGGAAGTCTAGCTGTACTATTCGAGGAGCTAGAGGGTGTTAAATGGGATATAATAGGGCTCAGTGAGGTTAGAAGGACAGATGAGGCCTATACGGTGCTACAGAATGTGCACGTCCTTTGCTACAGGGGCTTGGCAGACAGAAGAGAACTGGGAGTGGGGTTCCTAATTCACAGAAACATAGCTGGCAACATAGAGGAATACTATAGCATTGTTGAAAGGGTGGTAGGTATCGTAATTAAACTGAATAAAAGATACAAGATGAAGGTAGTACAGGCTTACGCACCTACATCCAGCCATGATGACGCTTCAGTTGAAAGCTTCTATGAAGACGTGGAATTGGCTATGAGTAAGGTAAAAACACAGTATACTATAGTGATGGGCGACTTTAATGCAAAGGTAGGGAAGAAGCAGGCTGGACACCAGGAAGTAGGAGATTATGGCATCGGTACTAGAAACGCCAGAGGAGAGCTACTAGTAGAATTCGCAGAACGCAATAATTTACGGATATTGAATACCTTCTACCGAAAACGAGAAAACCGCAAGTGGACATGGAGGAGCCCTAATGGCGAAAATAAGAACGAAATAGACTTTATAATGAGTGTACACCCTGGAATCGTGCAGGATGTGGAAGTGATTGGCAAGGTACGATGCAGTGACCATAGAATGGTACGGTCTCGAATTTGCCTAGACTTGAAGAAGGAACGACAGAAACTGATACGCAAGAAGCCAATCAATCAGCTAGCACTGAGAGGTAAAGTACAGGAAATCAGAGTGTCGCTGCAGAACAGGTACTCGGCTCTTAGTGAGGAAACCAACCTTAGCGTAGATACAATGAATGATAATCTGACGAGTATCATTACGGAGTGTGCAGTGGAAGTTGGAGGCAGGGTAGTAAGACAGGACACTGGCAAGCTTTTCCAGGAAACGAAGAACCTAACTAAGAAGCGTCAAATCATGAAAGTGTCAAGTACAACAGACAAAATAGAACTGGCAGAGCTTTCGAAGTTGATTAATAGACGTAAGGTATGCGATGTAAGAAGGTATAACATGGAGAGAATTGAACACGCTCTGAAAAACGGAGGAAGTGTCAAAGCATTGAAGAGGAAACTTGGGATAGGCAAAAGTCGGATGTATGCACTAAGGTACAAAGAAGGCAAAATAACTACCAATATGGATAGGATAGTTAAAATAGCCGAGGAGTTTTACAGAGATCTGTACAGTAGCCGAGACAACCACGACCTTAATACTATAAGAACTAGCAGTAACCCAGATTACACCCCACCAGTAATGATAGAAGAAGTCAGAAAAGCTTTGGAGAGCATGCAAAGAGGCAAAGCTGCTGGTGAGGATCAGGTAACATCCGATCTGCTGAAAGATGGAGGACAGATTGTGTTAGAAAAACTAGCCACCCTGTTTACGAGGTGTCTCCTGACGGGAAGAGTACCAGAGTCTTGGAAGAACGCTAACATCATCTTAATACATAAGAAAGGAGATGACAAGGACTTGAAGAATTACAGGCCGATCAGCTTGCTCTCTATAGTATACAAGCTATTTACAAAGGTAATTGCTAACAGGGTAAAGAAAACATTAGAATTCAATCAACCAAAGGAACAAGCAGGATTTCGAACAGGCTACTCAACATTTGACCACATTCATACTATCAATCAGGTAATAGAGAAATGCTCAGAGTATAACCAACCACTATACATAGCCTTCATAGATTACGAGAAGGCGTTTGATTCAGTAGAAATATCAGCCGTCATGCAAACACTGCGGAATCAGGGCGTAGATGAAGTATATATAAACATTCTGGAAGAAATCTACAGGGGATCAACTGCTACCATAGTGCTTCATAAAGAAAGCAACAGAATACCAATCAAGAAGGGTGTAAGGGAGGGGGACACAATTTCCCCAATGCTATTTACCGCGTGCTTACAGGAGGTATTCAGAAGCCTGGAATGGGAACAGTTAGGGATAAGAGTCAATGGAGAATACCTGAGTAACCTGCGCTTCGCCGATGACATTGCATTGCTGAGTAACTCTTGGGACGAATTGCAAGTCATGATTACGGAGTTAGACAAGGAGAGCAGAAAGGTGGGTCTTAAAATTAATCTGCAGAAAACGAAAGTAATGTACAACAACCTCGGCAAGGAGCAGCGCTTCGAGATAGGTAATAGTGCACTTGAAGTTGTAAAAGACTATGTCTACTTAGGGCAGGTAATAACCGCAGAGCCGAACCACGAGATTGAAGTAACTAGAAGAATAAGAATGGGGTGGAGCACATTCGGCAAGCACTCTCAAATTATGACAGGTAGATTGCCACTATCCCTCAAGAGGAAGGTATATAAAAGCTGTATCTTGCCGGTACTTAGCTACGGAGCAGAAACCTGGAGACTTACAAAGAGGGTTCAGCTTAAATTGAGGACGACGCAGCGAGCAATGGAAAGAAAAATGGTAGGTGTAACCTTAAGAGACAAGAAGAGAGCAGAGTGGATTAGGGAACAAACGGGGGTTAAGGATATCATAGCTGAAATCAAGAAGAGGAAATGGACATGGGCCGGGCATGTAGCGCGTAGACAGGATAACCGCTGGTCATTAAGGGTAACTAACTGGATTCCCAGAGAAGGCAAGCGGGTTAGGGGAGACAGAAGGTTAGGTGGGCAGATGAGATTAAGAAGTTTGCGGCTATAAATTGGCAGCAGCAAGCACAGGACCCGGTTAACTGGCGGAACATGGGAGAGGCCTTTGTCCTGCAGTGGACGTGGTCAGGCTGATGATGATGATGACGCTCCATGGCAAACCAAAAGAGAAAGAAGGGGGAGGTCATTATCCGCCCCGCGAGTCCTTTGAAGACGCCACTGCTACGTAGTCCCCGCAGTCACCCCTGAGAAACGAACCAAGTCGGTTTCAAAACGTTGGATTTATTCAAAACCTTGGCTGGAGACTTATTCATCCCCCAGTTACATAACCAACCATACAGACTTCTGTCGAATGTTTACATTAAAGAGGCTACAAGTGCTTCTAGTGTACTTTGGGTGCTTTTCGTGTCCATGTGCATTTCCGCGCTACTTAAAAGCTGTTGAAATGATTCCCTAACAAGCCCTCATCGGAACCATCATTCATTGTAGAGTCCAATCCCGTCATAACGAACACTGAGCACGCGAATATTCAGTAATGAGAAAATAAATATCTCGTGATAGTTTTGTGATGTCAAACCTGAAATATCCACAAATTAATCAGGAGTCATAATTTTACATGACACGCATGTATTTATTATGTTTTCGCCAGAGTTATACCTTCATCAGCCATTCACGTCAAGTAATACCAAATAAGAAATACGTAAAGCTAGCAAAACGACAAGGACCCCATCATGAGCGCGGAATGTTGTCACGTTCTTAAGTGACACGCATGTGATAATTTCCACGTGAGGGCCTGTCCGTTAACATCGCCATGCAGTGATCTGACACCATACCAGTTTTGCGATAAGTCATGTGAACGAAATTACCGCAACAACTGCAAGACCATTACGTGTAAGTCATGACATTTATGACATGAATGTCATGATTTTCGTGTTATGACTAGTTACTTATGCTCGCCATACAGTCATGTTATGTCACATCAGTTTAAGTATAGATCCTATCATCCAAACGGCCAGGATTGGTAACAGTCCTTGGTGGCTGGCTAGATACTGCCAACTCGCCGAAGTTTGCTAAGAAATGCTTTGCTTTAAAAGTGCGCACGCTATGTCTGGCTACGACCTTCTTTATGCTGTGCGAGAGGAGGTTAAACTTAGCTATCACGTGCATGCACAGCGTTTTTATGTTCATGCCCCATTTTACTACGTTTTATTTTCCGGAAGATTATATCGCACACACCCGTGATAACAGAGGGAAAAATTGAGCGTTTCCATGTCACTTAATTCTATTACTAAATACTGTAACAAGACGGTGCTCACAGGACTTCAATAGAGCTGATTTTAGACAAGCGATTGCTTTTGTTCTCTTGCAAAGTTTCGAACGCTAGACACGGCAGACCTGTCTTTGGTTCAATAAGGAGTGCTTTAGTTGGTGGTTCAGAAGCGACCTATGTATTGCTATTTAAGTAGCCTTAGAATAGTTGCCCATTTACATGTTTGGCATATCAGTTATTGTGTTGTCCTTGTTCAAGAAATGGAACGTTTGTTGGAAAGAATCATAGTTCTTTTATTTGCACGTAATAAGTAATTGACGGAAATTGCGGAATATTGTCGCACTGGCCACACTACCCGGCAAACTCGTTTGGCACTATTGCAAATCTCCGAGCTGGTTCCCAATCGTCTCCGAGTTGCTTCCCGATCCCTTCCCAGCTGTTTCCCAATCATCTCCAAGGTGCTTCAGAATGCGCACAGTACCGTCTGGGTGCTGGTCACCTTCCATCGGGTTAGAGTGTTAGCCGAGCGCACGAAATTAGCACGCATTGTGCTGCAGTTCCCAGTTGGGTCATAGGGTATACACAACCTTCCACTGTGGTGGTTTCCAGATGTTGACTATTGTCATACTCCGAAACGAACAGCAGCTGACGCAGGTGCAATAATAAGTTGAGAAAGAGGCGGCACTTGTCGCCTCGATCCAGGTGGGTTATCGGTAGACGCAGAATCCAATGCTTCCCTAGATTGAGTTAACTTGCGTGGGAGGACGTGGCTCCACCGGTGAAGGCATAGTACGGCAGACAAACGTGATTATCGTTGGTCACCCCTTGATCCTGCTGTGGTTGGTACTCTGGCAGTTGGAAAAAATTGATCCAAATGTGCCTCCAACCCTGATTTTCGTCCATGCACAGACTGTGCAGTGAAGACACGTCCGGATCTAGATTGCTTACGTAGGACGACGGCGCCGTTCCGGTGGATCCTGCACGGGACTTCACAAGCCAATGCTGACTGCCGCTTGCCTCCCGAGATTTTTGCAGCTGGTCTTCTTGCAGCTTGCAGAAGGCGCTGCAGAAGAGGCCCCACACGTCTTTACAAAGGTCGTCTGTGGGCATTCTGCGCTGAAGCGAACGTGTGTCTAGGCCAGGTTTGGTTGCGTAGAACGACAGTGCTCTACCGGCAGAGGCACAGGGCAGTCGGCGATGCTGCATGAATTCCCGTGTGCAGCCTCTCCCAAAGATGTCTCCTGAACTTGAGTAGTCGCTTCTCATTCTAAGCTGAAGTGGCCTGCAGTCTTCGAGGCAGTCGAAAGCTTGCGCTTGGTTTTCGGACGAGCTCCGTGCCGTAAGCGCGTTCGATGATGAAGAAGAAGACGATGATGATGATGATGTTGACCCTTCTTATTCTGGCACACACCCACAAAATGGGATCTGCCAAGAACCAGGCGGCAGGATCTTTAACGAAGAACGCGCTGCACAATTTCCCCATCCTCTGTCCTCCGCGCATGACACATACCCACTGAAGGGTATTGGCAGGGTAGAAGGTGAATCCTTCCGATAACCACAGTATTATGCTATGCCTAATGGCACAAAGTTAGTTTTTCAAAAAAGCTTCTGATTTGAAATATCAATCACTGCACTACTGAAAAAACGTTCAAAATAGGGATGGTTATTTACACCATTCACCATTCTGGTATAATATGGTGCTGGATATATTAGTGACACATCTTGTATGGTTACGTAATGTGGCTGCTGGAGTTTTGGCGATGCTGGAGCGTGAAACAGCGTCAAAACCACCATGACGAGCTGCCACTAAAATAATAATGGTTTAAAAACACACGTCACAAAAAAGCAACCACATGGATTAGAGCGTGCTAACTTGTGATTCTTATCTGAACACAAACTAGCCACTGCGCCATGCGGACACATTGTTACGAAGCGCAACACCAGCAAGGTCCCGAAGGGCACCACGAAACTGGCCGCTTACAAGGACACCGGCCGCGCCGACAGTGTGGAGACTTGAAGCAACGAGAGGGTCCTCTGACACATAGGCCTACTGCTGGCGAGGTGCCGCAGGGCTTTTTTATAGGCACCGGGTGGATACTTTGACTAACCAACGTCTAACCAGAAGCGCTGCTGGCCGTGATGTAAGAACCCTCCAAGAGGTCCGCCGGTGGTTCGCGTCATGCTCATCAAATCCGCAGCCGCGGCGCGTGGTTGCACCCAAGGACGAATGATGTTGCTACTCATTGCGTAAGACTCGCCAGACTGGTAGGCGCCAATTGCTTCAACGGGCTCGTGGGCTGAGGGTGCTCGCTGTGCGTTGCGTGACACATCGGCGCCGCCGCTTGATGACGTTTTTGAGTTGATCGCGTCAAGCGGGCACGATCGCTGGCCTTTACAATGATTGCCTTTGCAGAGGTATTGGCGTTCGGTTCGGACTCCCAGGCGTAGCAGTACCCCGCCGACAGACAATGCGCCGGAAAGATTAGCTGCTTCCACGTGGCTCGGATGTCGGGCGCACTCGTTCGCCAGGTCCCTCCAGGTTTGCTTCCAGGGGCATGGGGAGAATGTAGCTCTAGGCTCAGTTCCGTGAACACATTCATTACTTGAGGACGGATCCCAGCTCCACTGGCTTGTAGCCACAACTTGTCGCCCAGCTTCACTCGTCTCTTCTGACGATTTTCGGTTTCAGCACTTGTCGATGGTTCTGCAACTTGTCAAGAACGGTTCGACAACAGACAACAAACGACACAAGCAAGTGCCCTCGGTCACCCGACAGATCACCAGACAAAGTACTGTAGAACAGGTACCTAGCTACGTGTCTATCGGAATTTCGTTCCCTCTACATCGAAGCACAAGTGCGACACAAGACTGTTAAAATGAGAACTCAGTTATTTACACGTACAACAACGTAATGAAATAGAATACAACATAAAGTTAGCCCCTTCAGGTCACTCTGGACGAGAGCGCTCAGGTAAGGCCGTGATGAGGACAAGATTTCACCCTGAATCCCTAGCGAGGAACCGAAAGGTGGAGAAGGTATTAACGAAAACGCACGGCTCAATGCGTCTGCATTGAGCCGTACGCCATTGAGTTGATCCCGTCAGGAGGGTTAGATCGCAGGTCTTGACAGAGATTGTCTTTGCAGAGGCACTGATTTTCGGTGTGGACTCCCAGGCGTAACAAGATAGACATTTTGCAGTTAAATGACAAGTCAACTTACGCACTGGACTGTTGAGCTTCTGTTCTGGTTGTCGCGTACTCAAGATTATTGGTATTCGCACCTGCTTCTGAAATTTGGACAATTAGGAACACAAACAGCTGCTCCCTGTAACAATCGCCACTGCAATAATGGCAACAGCACTATGATTTTGGTACAATTCACAAACTCAAGTAAAAAAACTCAGTGGACTGAGGAGCAGGTACATGTTTATCGGCAGTCACTATCAAGTTTCTCGCTCGTTCCAAAGGGCGACAACTGCTCGGGCTTTATGACGCCTCTAAGCTCATTCAATAGATACGCCTACACAATTGATCAAGTATTATGTTGTCTTTCGCGACGCACAGCGCAGTCGTGCTAGCGCACTGCTGTAGCTTTATCGATAGCAACAACTACGTAACGACTTGGCAGAAACGAATGCAGTGCGCCGGAAACATTATGCTGTCATATTGGTTCAATAAACATATTGACACGTGTTTATATGAAAAAGAACGATGATAGGAATGTTTTGTAGATTCCAGCTAGTGGGTCAGGTGGTTTTTCGGGACGACAACGAAGCAGGCATCTTGCTGTACAGCTGATCCTGAATACGCTCTTTTCGCTGCCGTAAGCTGCTGTCATCTTTTGTTCGTGTTGCACCGCGACACTGGTGGAGGTGCTGGGCCGTGACGCTGCCCGATGCTTCACAGTCCTAGTGGGAGCCGTTCATCCAGCCCGGACGTGCCTACTGCAACCCCTGTCCATCGATTCAGTCGTCGGCTACGAGGTATTCCTCCAGACTGCAACCCCTCGGAGAAAACCTCTACCAGACATCTGGAAATGGCTAACACCAGCCCCCAGCCTGTACTTCTCGGCACCAGTGCTCCCGCTCCATCCCAGGTAACGTTTTTTCAATCGCTGGAGCCTAAACGCTTTGGTGGTGGCGCACACGAAGATGTAGAAGACTGGTTAGACCAGTATGACCGTGTTGCGAAGATCAACCACTGGTCTGCTCAGGAAAAGCTCGGCCGGGCCTACTTCTATCTCGATGACAGCGCTCGTACTTGGTACGAGAACAGAGAAGGCAACCTGTCCACATGGACCGACTTTCACCAGAAGATGGTTGAAACTTTTGCCAATGTCGACAGACGTGACCGCGCCCACCAACTACTAGAGCTAAGGGTCCAAAAACCCAATGAAACGGTCGCCATGTTCGCCGAAGACATGACACGTTTATTTCGGAGGGCTGACCCGCAGATGACTGAAGATAGGAAGTTGCGCTACCTCATGCGCGGCGTGAAAGAGCAGCTGTACGCCGGACTTCTGCGCAACCCGCCAAGCACTGTAGAGAACTTCATCAAAGAAGCGTCGGCTATCGAGCGGGCCCTTCACCAACGCTTGTGCAGCAGCCCTCAAACTCAGGCCGCCACTGTGACGTTTGACAGTCATAGCTCCTTACGTGACATGATTAGAGAAATTGTTCGTGAAGAATTGCAAAGGCTGCGGACTCCGGTAGTGGATACACCCATGGCATCCGTCGCTCAAGTCGTCCGTGACGAAATCCGCCAAGCATTCTCGACAGCTGATCCTGCCCCCGAATAACGTCCCATGACGTACGCCGCCGCCCTTCGAAGCTCCCCACCCACTCCGCCTTCATACTACCCGCCACCTGCAACTGTTCCTTGGTCACCACCACAAGGGGAGACATCGTGGCGCCCATCCATCCAGCCCCCATACGACCAGTCGTCTTCTGGCTTGCCATGGCCTTCGTCACGTGAGGAGTCATCACGGCAACCACAGCTTCGCCGAACAGACACCTGGCGCACTGCCGACAGGCGTCCACTCTGTTTCAATTGCGGAGGTGTAGGCCACATAGCCCGCTATTGCTGGCACCCCGCCGATCCGTCTCGCCCTCTCAGGCCACGGTTTGACATTCGACATGCCAACGAGTACGTATCCCGCCGTGGAGATGTCGGTTCTCAAGGACCTCCGGTACCTCGACACCCACTCGACGGCCACCGTAACAATGATGACGAGGCTACAACTAATTACGAGCCGGTCTTCCGACATCGACCACGCTCTCCTTCTCCTGCCCAGTCACCCTCGTTGCAGCGCCGCACTTTTGCCGACACCAGAGGAGCGAGGTCACCCAGCCCACACCGGGGAAACTGAAGGCGGCGACCTCAGGGGGTAAGGTTGCAGGCTGTCAAGACGAAGAAAAAAAGCCCCCATTACTCCCACCTCAGGACGCTGTAAAGCCGACAAGACGTAATACCGACGAAACCGTGACCCCGGGCCTTACCGTTCTTGTGGATGGACAGCAAGTCAAAGCTTTAGTCGACACCGGGGCTGACTTCTCTATTATCAGTGATGACCTTGCCGTACGCCTCAAGAAAGTAAAGACAGCGTGGATGGGACCTCACTTAAGAACGGCAGGCGGCCAATTACTGATGCCTGTCGGAATGTGCACAGCAAGGCTCGACATCGGTGGTTCTACTTTCGTGGCGACGTTCGTCGTTCTCGCTTCATGCTGTAAAGACCTGATTATCGGAATGGATTTCTTGAGGGAACATGGCACCGTGATCAACATCCCTGACAGTGTCATTACATTTCGCAACAACAGCCCTACTTTAGTCGATTGTTCAGAGCTGAGACATACGTCTTGTTCAGGGCCTTTGCGTCTGACGGATGACAATGTGGTCGTCCCGCCACGATCGTGTACGCTTGTTTCGGTGGCAGGGGATGAGCCGTTTGACGGCAACGGCATTGCTGACCAAATAAGCTCACTGATATTTAGCCACGGTATTTCAGTTGCTCGAGGTCTTGTCACTGTCACTGCTGGACGCACAAACTTGCTGCTCACTAACTTCAGCACTGAACGCCGACATCTCCCGAAGGGTACAGCCGTCGCTTACTTTGACACTACTGCAGAAATCCAAGGCAGTTTATCGGCCCTAGACGAAGTACCTCAAGAAGAATCACTACCTAATCTTGACGTTGGTACTACGTTGTCAAGGGACGAACGAACTAGACTTCTTGAGCTGCTAGCTGAATTCCAGGACTGCTTTTCATCGACATCACGGGTCGGTCGAACGCCGCTAACAAAGCATCGAATAATTACCCACGACGCAGCAAGGCCTATACACCAGAATCCTTATCGTGTGGCTCCAAAGGAACGGGAAGTGATACAGCAACAAGTCGCTAAAATGCTTGAAGATGATGTGATTCAGCCATCACAGAGCCCGTGGGCATCGCCTGTAGTATTAGTTAAGAAAAAGGACGGTACCCTGCGTTTTTGCGTGGATTACAGAAAGCTGAATCAAGTGACCAAGAAAGATGTGTATCCGCTTCCACGTATTGATGACTCCCTCGATAGGCTTCGGAACGCTCGCTACTTTTCTTCAATGGACCTCAGAAGTGGATATTGGCAGATCGAGGTAGACCCAAGAGATCGGGAAAAAACCGCTTTTGTGACGCCGGATGGTCTATATGAATTTAAAGTTCTACCCTTCGGTCTGTGCTCAGCGCCCGCTACTTTTCAAAGGCTCATGGACACTGTACTTTCAGGGTTAAAATGGAAGACCTGTTTAGTTTATCTAGACGACGTCATAGTGTTTTCCCCAACTTTTGAAGAGCATCTCAAGAGGCTAGAAGTTGTTTAACGAGCCATACGCTCCGCAGGCCTCACATTGAAACCAGAGAAATGCCACTTTTGTTTTGAAGAACTGCTGTTTCTTGGTGATGTCGTCAGCTGTACCGGCGTTCGGCCTGATCCCGAAAAACTTGCGGCTGTGGCACAGTTCCCAGTACCGTCCGATAAGAAAGCTGTCAGGCGCTTTCTGGGCCTATGCGCCTACTATCGCCGGTTCATCGCCGACTTTGCACGGATTGCGTCGCCGTTAACTCGCCTCACTAGAGACGACGCCACCTTTGAGTGGAATCACGAACAGCAAGCAGCGTTTAATGACCTCCGCCAACGTCTTCAAACACCCCCAGTGCTTGCTCACTTCGACGAACAAGCGCCAACAATGCTTCACACTGACGCAAGCAATGTAGGCCTTGGAGCTGTGCTTGTGCAGTGGCAAGAAGACAAGGAACGAGTGATCGCCTATGCAAGCAGGACGCTAACACGCGCTGAGGCCAATTATTCAACAACTGAGAAAGAATGCCTCGCCGTGGTCTGGGCAGTTATGAAATTTCGCCCGTACTTGTATGGCCGCCCTTTCAAAGTTATAAGTGACCATCATTCCCTCTGTTGGTTGACTAATTTAAGAGATCCAACCGGCCGATTAGCACGCTGGAGTCTGAAGTTACAAGAGTTTGATATGACGGTCATACACAAGTCTGGGAAGCGCCATACGGACGCCAACTGCCTGTCTCGATCACCAGTACAGTCAGCTTCTCTTTCTGACGACGACGATATGGCCTTCCTTGGTGTTCTCGACGCGTCCACGATTGCCCAACAACAACGAAGTGGCCCTGAATTGCTTGATTTGATTAATTACGTGGACGGACGTTCTTCGAGGGCACCTAGAGTCTTTGCAAGGACATTATCGTCGTTTTGCTTACGCAATGGCGTCCTCTACAAGAGAAACTTTTCGTCCATCGGAGCTCCCTATTTGCTCGTTATTCCTGTACCTCTTCGAACTGAAGTGCTCCAAGCATGTCACAATGAGCCGACGTCTGGCCATTTAGGCTACACTCGCACATTGGCAAGAGTACAGCAGGGATACTACTGGCCACGACTCACAACAGCCGTCAAGCACCACGTTCACACTTGCATCGATTGCCAGCGCCGCAAGTCACCTCCAAAGAGACCCGCCGGTCAGCTGCAACCAGTACAGGTTCCACGTACACCGTTCGAACAGGTAGGAATGGATATTTTGGGACCCCTTCCTACTTCTACTGCAGGGAATCGCTGGGTTATAATCGCAACAGACTACCTAACCAGGTATGCCGAAACAAAAGCTATTCAAAAAAGCACCACAGTGGAAGTGGCGAGATTTTTCATAGAAAATATTGTGCTACGCCACGGTGCTCCGACTATCGTGATCACGGACCGCGGAACAGCATTTACGGCAGCTATGTTAGACCACGTCCTGATGCTTAGTGGAACGACTCACCGTAAGACCACTGCGTACCACCCGCAAACAAATGGACTAACGGAGCGTCTCAACAAGACGATTGAAGACATGCTGTCGATGTACGTGGACGTCCAACATAAGAATTGGGACGAGATTTTACCCTATATCACGTTCGCATACAATACGGCTAAACAAGAGACGACTCGCATGACTCCGTTCAGCTTGGTTCACGGACGGGAGGTACGGACTATGCTGGATGCGATGTTGCCACATGAATGGGACGCTACCGACACAGGCGCTGACGTGTTCACTGAACGCGCGGAAGAAGCTAGACAGCTCGCCCGCTTACGGATCCACCAGCGACAAGACTACGATGCAGCCCGCTACAATGCTCGCCATAGAACTGTAACGTACAAAATCGGTGACAGAGTGTGGGTTTGGACACCCGTACGAAAACGTGGACTGTCTGAGAAGCTGCTAAGGCGATATTTCGGGCCATACCGAGTATCGCGCCAGCTAAGTGACGTCACCTACGAGGTTGTCTCCGACAGTCCCCAATGCCCGAGGCGTCGCCAGCACCAGCCTGAACTTGTTCATGTAGTGCGTATGAAGCCGTACGTGAGTGACTGACTGCACGTAAAAAAATACTGTGCGTCTGCATCAGCATCGGGGCGATGCTCTCATAAGGAGGGGCAAGTGACACGTGTTTATATGAAAAAGAACGATGATAGGAATGTTTTGTAGATTCCAGCTAGTGGGTCAGGTGGTTTTTCGGGACGACAACGAAGCAGGCATCTTGCTGTACAGCTGATCCTGAATACGCTCTTTTCGCTGCCGTAAGCTGCTGTCATCTTTTGTTCGTGTTGCACCGCGACAATATGAATTGACGAATCTGTGTTCTCGCATAACAGCCAGAGATGTGCCCGCGAGTGGGACCGGCAGCTGACGGTGAGGGAAGGTGTAGGTTTGGCGGAAATGCTGCAAAGTCATCATATCGATGTTTGTCGCTTCTTGCTAAGACATCGTAAACAATAAAAAGGCTTCTTTCAAGTTAAATGACGCTACGGATGTGTTGTATTGCCGTTATTACTCTCCGAGATCGTGTATCTTGAAACCTAGAAGCGCCGATAAAATATGTTCGTGCTTGGGTAGTAGGCCTAACCTTTAGGGAAAATGTTGGTGGTAGAACAGGATGGTGAAGGTCAAACTCACTGGGGATCGCATCGACGCACTTCGAGGGTAAAAGTTTATGCATTATAGCATCGCACAAACTTTGTTAATTATGAACGTAGCAAGTTGTCATGTTTGATATGACACGCGTGTAATGATTGTTAAGCTCGCACCAGTCTTAGACCTTCGTCATCCATTCATGTCGCGTTTTCCCAAAATAACGACCGTGAGTGCATCGTGAGCTTCGCATGTAGTCATGTTCTGCCCCGCCACGGTTGCCCAGTGGGTAAGGTATTCTGCTGCTGACACGCAGGTCGCGGAGTCGAATCCCGGCTGCCGCCCCTGCGTTTTCAAGGGAGGCGAAAAATGCTGTTGGCCGGTGTGCTCATATTTGGGTGCAAGTTAAAGAGCCGCAGGTGGTTGACATTTTCGAAGGCCTAAACTAAGGCGTCGCTCATATTCTCGTGATTGTTTTGTGATGTTAAACCTGACATATCAATGAATCAATCAGGAGTCATATTTCAAAAAATGTCTGTGGTTGGTCATAAGAAAAAGAACATTAACACAGTTTACAGTTCGTTCGAGACCCAACGGACACCGTAAAAAAGAAAATGTTTGCTGCCCGGGCACAATAAGGCGAGTATTACCACGTAAAATAAGGTTTTAGGCGGACGACATGCACAATCTCTGTTCGGGGTAAGGGGCGCTGGGTCGTTGCCGAGCCTCAGTCTGGTATAACTTCATAGGTGACCTCGTTCAAGGGCCGTAATACTTTGTAGGGTCCGAAGTACTTGCTCAGGAGCTTCTCGCTGAGACCTCGCTGTCTAACAGGAGTCCAGATCCACACGCTGTCGTCAGGTTGATAGGTGACTTGTCGATGGTAGATATTGTACCTTCGGGCGTCTTCACATTGCAGCAATCTTATGTGCACGCGAGCTTGTTGACGTGCTGTCTCTGCACGCTGAATGTAATCCTCGACATCAGGAGTTAGCAGCTCGTGCTTGTCGATGTCACAACGAATCATGGCGTCTAGCATGGTTTGCACGTCTCGACCGTAAACGAGATGGAAGGGTGTGAACCTTGTCGTTTCCTGCGTTGCGTGGTTGTAAGCACACGTTACGTATGGCAGGATCTCGTCCCACGTTTTATGCTGCACATCCGCATATATAGAAATCATGTTTACCAGAATTTTGTTAAGCCTTTCTCTCAAGCCGTTACTCTGGGGGTGGTATGTGGTGGTATTCCGGTGGTTCGTGTAACTGAGCTTGAAGATGTCGTCTAACACTTTTGCCGTAAACGCTAACGCTCGGTCAGTGATGATGAATGACGTGGCGCCGTGACGAAGCACTATGTGGTGCATAAAAAACTGGGCGACTTCAGATGCTGTACCACGTAGCAGTGGCTTTGTCTCGGCGCGTAACACGTCAAGTAATCAGTTGCGACGATGATCCACTTGTTTCCGGAGTGAGACAAAGAAAACAGTCCAAGGAGGTTCATCGCAACCTGGTCAATGGTCAAACGGCGTACGTGGTGGGTCGATAGGTTATATATATATATATATACGAGGCCTGCAGGCTTTACAGGTGGTTACTTGCGACGCTGACATTCGCGCCATCCTCTCACGTAGCGTTTGACACAAGCTGCTAGTTTTTGCCAGAAATATACCCTCGTACCCGGTCGAGCGTCTGTGAGTATCCAAGATGGCCGGATGTCGGCTCATCATGGTAGGCTAATAGGATGTCATCACGAAGGCCTTGAGGAACTACTAAAAGATAAGATCTGCTGGCGACACCAGTGTTTTTCTTGTATAATACAGTGTCGTAACCAAAATGACGGCAACGTACGCGAAAGTGGGCGAAGAACAGGCGCGGTGCTGCCTTCTAAATGATCGATGATGGCCCTAACTCGGGGTCCGCTCGTTGCTTGCTGAGGAAGTCTGCCCCACTGAGAGTCCCCAAGAAGGCACTGTTGTTTTCTTCAGCTGTATGGTCGGATTCCAGAGGTGCCTGTGGTAGCGTGTCGGAATCTTTATGTTTTTACAGTACGTTTATACGATGGTGACTTCGAACTTTTGAAGTCGCAGACTCCATCATGCTAATTTCCCAGAGGGGTTTAGAAAATTAGCCAACCAACATGAAGCGTGGTGATCAGTCAAAACTTTTTTTAAGCGCCCATAGAGATAAGGCCTGAACTTTTTATTCGCCCATATTACCGCAAGACATTCATTTTCTAACGTTGAATGGTTAGTCTCGGCACGTGATAGAGTGCGGCTTGCGTAAGCAATCACACGTTTGGTTCCATCTTGTGTTTGCACCAAGACAGCTTCGAGACCAATGTTTCTTGCATAAATGCGCACCTCTGGGTCAGCGTCCTCATCGAAATGACCAAGTACAGGAGGGGAAGACAATCGAGGTGTCAGTTCCGCAAAGGCAGAAGCTTTTTCGTCAGTCCACAGAAATGGGGTGTCGTCACGCGTAAGTCTAATGAGAGGCTCCGCAATCTTAGACAAGTTTTCAATAAAGCGGCAATAGTATGCGCAGAGCCCCAGAAAACGCCGAAGACTTCTCTTGTCTATCGGAGCTGAAAAAAGTGGCCACAGCGGCAGTCTTGTCGGGATCGGGCCGAACGCCTGCCTGCATTGCTTCTAATGGGACCCAGGAACTTCAGTTCTTTGTAGCCAAAATGGCACTTCTCAAGCTTGAGGGTAAGGTCAGCGGATCGTATAGCTTCAAGAACACTCCGCAGGCGACGAAGGTTCTCGTCAAACGATTTCGAAAAGACAACATCATCTAGATAGAGGAGGCAACTTTTCCACTTGAGGTCAGCGAGAACGGTGTCCACCACTCGTTGGAATATGGCCGGAGTGGAACAGAGGCCGAATCAGAGGACTCGGAATTCCTACGGGGCGTCAGGAGATACAAAAGCCGTTTTTTCGCGGTCACGTTCATCGACTTCAATTGGGGCGTGACAATATTCTCACATGACACGCATGTAATGATTAACATGTTTTGGCCAGTCTTATACCTTCATCACATTCACGTCACGTAATACCAAATTAGAAATATGTGAAGCTAGCGAAACAACCACGACCACATCATGAGCGTGGCATGCTGCCATCTTCTTAAGTGACACGCATGTCATGATTTACTCGTGTGGGTCTGTCCTTTATCATCGCCATGCAGTGATCTGACACTATACCAGTTTTGCGATAAGTCATACGAACGAAACACCGCCGGAACTGCAAGACCATCACGCGTAAATCATGACATTTATAACATGGATATCATAATTTTCGTTTTATGACTAGTTACTTATGCTCGCCATACAGTCATGTTATGCAACAAGAACTTAGGTATAGATCCCATCATCCTAACGGCCAGGAATGGTAAAGTCGTATGTGGCTAGTAGATACGGGCAAACTCGCTGAAGTTTGCTAAGAAATGTTTCGCGCTTAAAATGGTGCACGTTATGTCTGGCTACGATCTCCTTTATGATGTGCGAGAGGAGGCTAAACGTAGGTTTTACGTGCATGCACTGCTTTTCTTTTAGTTCATGTCCCATTTTACTACGTTTTATATTCTGCAAAATTATATCGCACACCCCCGTGATACCAGAGGGAAAGAAATCGAGCGTTTATATGTCAATTGATTCCATTACTAAATACTGTTACAAGACGATGCTCACATGACTTAAATAGAGCTGAATTTAGACAAGCAATAGCCATTTCTTTCTTGAAAAGTTTCGAATGCTAGACACGGAAGATCTGTCTTTGGTTCACTAAGGAGTTCTTATAGTTCGTGGTTCAGAAGCGTGCCTTGTATTGCTTTTTATGTTGCCTCAGAATAGTTGCCCATTTACACGTTTTGCATATCAGTTATTGTGTTGTCCTTGTTCAAGAAACGGAACGTTTGTTGGAAAGGATCATAGTTGTTTTATTTTCACGTAATAAGTAATTGACGGAAATCGCGGAATACTGTGTCACTGCGCACCCTACCCGGCAAACTCGTTTGGCACCATTGCAAATCTCCGAGCTGCTTCCCAATCGTCTCCGAGTTGCTTCCCGATCCCTTCCCAGCGGTTTCCAAATCATCTCCAAGGTGCTTAAGAATGCGCACAGTACCGTCTGGGTGCAGGTCACCTTCCATCGGGTTAGAGTGTTAGCCGAGCGCACGAAATTAGCACGCATGGTGCTGCAGTTCCCAGTTGGGTTATAGGGTATACAAAACCTTCCACTGTGGTGGTTTCCAGATGATGATCATATTTGTCACACTCCAAAACGAACTGCAGCTGACGCAGGTGCAATAAAAAGTTGTGAAAGAGGCGGCACTTGTCGCCTCAATACAGGTGGGTTATCGGTAGACGCAGAAGCCAATGCTCCCCTAGATTGAGTTAACTTGCGTGGGACGACGTGGCTCCACCGGTGAAGGCATAGTACGGCAGACAACCGTGCTTATCGTTGGTCGCCCTCTCAGCCTGCTGTGGTTGGTACTCTGGCAGTTGGAAAAAATTGATCCAAAGGCGCCCCCAACCCTGATGTTCGTCCATGCAAAGACTGCGCAATGAAAACACGTCCAGATCTAAGTGGCTTACGTGGGACGACAGTGCCGTTCCGGTGGATCCTGTACGGGACTTCACAAGCCAATGCTGACCGCCGCTTGTCTCCCGAGACTTTGGCAGCTGGTCTTCTTCAGCTTGCAGAAGGCGCTGCAGAAGAGGCGCCGCACGTCTTTACAAAGGTCGTCTGTGGGCATTCTGCGCTGAAGCGAACGTGTGTCTAGGCCAGGTTTGGTTGCGTAGAACGACAGTGCTCTACCGGCAGAGGCACAGGGCAGTCGGCGATGCTGCATGAATTCCCGTGTGCAGCCTCTCCCAAAGATGCCTCCTGAACTTGAGTAGTCGCTTCTCATCCTAAGCTGGAGTGGCCTGCAGTCTTCGAGGCAGTCGAAAGCTTGCGCTTGGTTTTCGGACTAGCTCCGTGCCGTAAGCGCGTTCGATGAAGAAGAAGAAGAAGAGGAAGAAGAAGAAGAAGAAGAAGATGATGATGACCCTTCTTATTCTGGTACACACCCACAAAGTGGGATCTGCCAAGAACCGGGCGGCAGGATGTTTAACGAAGAACGCGCTGCGCGATTTCTGCAACCTCTGTCCTCCGCGCATGGGACATACCCATTGAAGGGTATTGGCAGCGTAGAAGGTGAATCCTTCCGATAATCACAGTATTATGCTATGCTTAATGGCACAAAGTTAGTTTTTCAATTAGCTGCTGATTTGGTGTATCAATCACTGCACTACTGAAAAAACGTTCATAATAGGAATGGTGAATTACACCATTCAACATTCTGGTAGATTATGGTGCTGGAAATATTGGTGGCACATCTTGTATGGTTACGTATTGTGGCTGATGGAGTGCCGGCAATGCTGGAGCGTGAAACAGCGTCAAAACGACCGTGACAAAATGCTCCAAAAATAAAAATGGTATATAAAGCAACCGTAACAAAAAGCGACTACACGTTTTAGAGCGTGCAAACTTGGCATTCTTCGCTGAACACAAACTAACCACTGCACCATGCGGACACATTGTTACGAAGCGCACCACCGGCGTGGTTCCGAAAGGCGCCACGAAGCTCGCCACTTACAAGGACACCGGCCACGCCGACAGCGTGGAGACTCGAAGCAACGAGAAGCTCCTCTGACACATACTGCTGGCGACGCACCGCAGGATTTTTTTATAGACACCGGGTGGATCTTTTGTGTCACCGACGTCCAACCAGAAGCGCCGCTGGCCGTGATGTAAGATTCCTTCGAGAGGCCCGCCACTGGGCCGCGTCATGCTCATCAAATCCGGAGCCGCTTCGCGTGGTTGCACCGAAGGACGAGTGACGTTGCCACTCATTGCGTAAGACTCGCCAGACTGGAAGGCGCCGATTGCTTCAACGGGCTCATGGGCTAAGGGAGCTCGCTGTGCGTTGCGGGATAGACCGGCACCGCCGCTTCATGACTTCGTTGAGTTTATCGCGTCAGGCGGGTTCAATCGCTGGCGTTGACACTGATTGCCTTTGCAGAGGTATTGACGTTCCGTGTGGACTCCCAGGCGTGACAGCACCCCCACCGTCAGACAATTCGCCGGAGAGACGAGCTGCTTCCACGTGGCTCGGAAGTCAGGTGCGCTCGTTCGCCAGGTCCCTCCAGGTTTGCCTCCAGGACCATGGGAAGAATGTAGGTCTAGGCTCAGTTCTGTGAACAAATCACTTCCCTGAGGATGGATTCCAGCTCCACTGGCTTGTCGCCACCCCTTGTCGGCCAGCTTCACTCGTCTCTTCTGATGATTTTTGGTTTCAGCACTTGTCAATGGTTCTGCAACTTGTCAAGAACGGTTCGCCAACTTCGACACGCACTCTAAAAAAATATCGAGTAAAAAGGGTGTCTTTTTGTCCGACAACAATAATCGTCATCAGGCTTGCCAGATTTGGGTGCACGTTAAGAACCACAGGTGGTCAAAATTTCCGGAGTCCTCCACTACAGCGTCTCTCATAATCAAATGGTGGTTTTGGGACGTTAAACCCCACAAATAAATCAATCAATCAGTCATCAGGCTTGCGTACGCTTCCTTTCACGAAAGCTCGGCGCTGGCCACTTTTCTATCGAGAATGCAATGTAACCCTGATAATGGGCATGTCGATCGTGACCGGATTGTACCGGGCGCGGGGCGATAGCGCAAGAATAGAACGCAATATAGATGACGATTATTGTTGTGGGACAAAAATACACCCTTTTTACTCGCGCTTTTTTTAGAGTGCACGACACAAGCAAGTTTCCTCAGTCACTCAATAGAAAACTAGACAAAGTATAGTAACATATACCTAGCTATGTGCCTGACGGAATGAAAATCCCTCTACATCAAGCGGCACATGGGGGAAACAAGGCTCTTAATTTGAGAACTCAATTTTTTACACGTACAACAATGTAATGAAATAGAATACAACATAAATTTGGCCCATAGAGATCACTCTGGACTGCAGTGCTCAGCTAAGACCGTGACGAGAACAAAATTTTGCCCCGAATCGCCAGCGAGAAACCGAAAGGTGGAGAAGGTACTAACTAAAGCGCACGGCTCAATGCGTCTGCATTAGCGTTCACCTCTCCATTTTTGTAGCAAACATCAAAGTTGTGCTGTTGGAGTATCATACTCCAGCTCAGTGACCGGACACTTTTATGCGACGGCAACTATGCGGTGCCTAGAGCTGCTCATATTTCGACGTTGCACATCTGTGTTACTACAACATAGGGGTCGTGATTTCTCATAAACAGAAACGTTCTTCTTCTTCTTTCTCAAGTTTACACTTTTCATTAGCGCTTTAATCAAGAAGTACTCACGCTGCTCTCGAATGAGCGTTTTTGGATCAACCCTCAAAAGCTCACTCCAGCTTTCCACTACAGGCGAGAGCGTTGCACACCTCTCGCTTTGACTCAATGGCGCCATGTCATCTCCTCCGGAGACAGAGACGGCACCAGTCGCTTCGGCGATGGGCCGCTCGAGTGACTGCTCAAATGACTCACACGGAGAATTTTCTGTCTGAGGTTCTGTCAACTCACTTCCTAGTTCACGCAGATCATTAGCCTTTGCCGGTGGTGTTAGACCACACTGAACAAGATCAAGTTCCTGCGACAGTTTCGGCGCTTGCGATCACGTGAGGGCCATGCACGCTAAATTGGAGAAGAACGAGTTACCCTGCTCTTTGAGAAGCTGCTCTGAGTTATTAGAGAAACGATAAGGAAAACTATCGGGAAGCGCGGCAGACACAGCCGCTTCGGTGCAAAGCTTACTGAACGGGCCTCCAATGACAACCGTAGCGATTGGTAAGCAAGCACTCTGCTTCTTGGCGGCTTCTCTGATGCACGCGCATTCTCCTGTAAAGTGATCCGGAGACACCAGCGATGGATGGACAACGTCCATGGTTGCCGCTGATTCTCGAAGTGCTCGACACGTTTTCCCATTCACACTAATTTCTTGGAGATACGGCTGTAACAATCGCGTGCTCTTTTCAGATTCTCGGATTGTTGCGAAAGCAAAGTTTTGCTTACAGTTTATCGCAATGTGCCCTTCCTTTTTGCAGTTGTAACAGATTAGCGGCTTCCGTGATTCAAACGCCTGTGTGGTATCAATGCGTTGTTTAGGAACTTGAATCGATTCATCCGCTTCCGTTTGCCCTTCCCCTACAGTGCCCTTCGTAAGAGACGGGTCCTTCTTGAAATTACGATGCGGAGAGGGTTTCCGTTGATCAGGTTTCTTTGAAAAGTCCTGTTTCCTTTCATCCTTTTAAACGCGCACTGCCCGGCTATGCAACTTTCGGCGAGTATAATACTCCTCAGCTAACTCTGCTGCCTTGTTTAGCTAACTCTACTGCCTCTACTGCTAACTCTAGCTACCTACTGCTCCTACTGTTGTTCAGCTAACTCTACTGCCGTGTAATAACAGCGTTCAAGTTATTACTCTCGCAAAGACGGTTCGTTTGATATGCATTAAGGCACATTAGAGAGCACTTGCGAGAGTGTTAGGCGTGATGACGTCACGCGAGTTACTAGTGATCACGTCACAAGGCCGAGTGACAGCGTTCAATGAGTTTCCTTCTCGAATACTTTTTGTTTATACTTATGAAGACAGGTTAAGAGAGAGCGCGCGTGGGTAATCGGCGTGATGGCGTCACGTGAGTCACTAGTGATCATGTCAATAGGCCGAGTGACACCGTTCAAGTTATTACCCTATCAAAGACGTTTCGTTTGATATGCATGAAGGCAGGTTAGACAGTGCTTGCGTGGGTGTTAGGCGTGATCACGTCATGCCAGTCACTAGTGATCAGGTTGCTAGGCCGAGTAACAACGTTCAAGTAATTACACTCTCAAAGACGGTTTGTTTGCTATGTATGAAGGCAGGTTAGATAGTGCTTGCGTGAGTTTTAGGTATGATGACGTCACGTTAGTTACTAGTGATCGAGTCGACTGGCGAGTGACAGCGTTCAAGTTATTACCCTCTCGAATACGTTTACTTTATATGCATCAAGAAGGTTAGACATTGCGTGCGTGGGTGATAGGCATGATGACGTCACCTGAGTCACTGATGATCAAGTCGCTTGGCCGAGTTTTAGGTATCAAGCTACTGCCCTTTCAAAGACGTTTTGTTTGATATGCATGACGAAAGGTCAAGAGAGTGCGTGCGTGGGTGATATGCGCGATAACGTCCCCTGAGTCACTAGTGATCAGATCATTGGCCTGAGCAATAGGTATCAAGTTGTTAGTGTGTGGACGGCGTTTCCTCTTATATGCATGTCGAAGGTGTGAATAGTGCTTACGCGGGAGATGGGCGTGCTGAAGTCGCGCAAGTCCCATTGTGTCACTAGTGACCCCGTCATTATTTTTTCCTTTTAAATTCACTCCACGCATTCTAGAAAATTCTAGGTCGTTTTGAAGTGACGATGTCGTGTGGAATAAATTCGGTAGCGTCTGGAAATAATCGGTTGGTGGTTGGATAAACTTCAGTGGCACTTGGATTAAAATGAATGGCAACTGGATTAATATTAGGGGCAGCTGAATTCAATTGACTGGCACCTAGAATAATTTGGATAGCGCTTGGATTAAATTGAGCGGGAAAGCCAATAGTACACTGTGGCAGCCGCTTCTGTGTGGAGTTGGCTCGAGCGCTGCGCCGCGCAGCAGTCTCTGCCAAGAAAAATATAGTCTTTACGGGCAACTACGGAAATTCCTGCACAAACTGCTATTATCCCGATAAAAAATCTGGGTAGCAGATTAAAACCAGCTGATAATAAATACATTTTTCATTGAGGAAGCTTTACTTTTTGAAGCAGGCACGTACAAATCACGCATGTGACGGGCGCACTTCTGACGGCTGCATCTTTTTTTTTTTCAATTTGGCCAGCACCGAGGGCCCTCGAAAAACCAATAACCGTGCTTTGTTGCAATGTTGCGTCTTCAAAGGGACGGCAATTCGCTCTCCCATAGTGGAGTACTCAGTACTCTGAATCGTTAACATCCTGAAGTGCCACTCACCAGGCCCCCAAAATACAAAAAAGAGTGCAATAACGTTTCCTGATATTTTTCGTCCTTTCTGGCGCACGGTTTTGACAGTAGTTCGCGTGACGTCCACAGCGTACATACTCTCGATTCGTTGATATACGCAAAATATCAGATGTGATTTCTCTCCTGCGCTGCTTTGACATGCAGCCGCCCATCCGGTCTTCTTTCCTCGCAAGAATATTGTGTAAAATCAACCAATCAAGCTGCATTTTTTGTGTGTTTACAACTGCGCAAGCAGCGATAACGGCGTGCAGCAGAGAAACGCGAAGTCCTGATAAGCTCTAGCGCTTAGTGCTGATATTGTTCACGTGCATTCAAGAACAAAGGGGCGAGAAGGATGCATCGTGTGTAGGAAGGAGAGGAGAAAATCACCCCATCGTCTCTAAACGCGGGATGGTGGGTGGCCGTTTAGGGCGGACACACACTTAATCAGTAGGCTGCACTATTCCTGGAAGAGCAATTCAGACTCACCTCGGCAAAAAGCGCTCGAGGACTCTTGATTTCATTTGACCAAGAAAAGGCGCTCTATCGCCTCAGAAACGCGTACAGAAATATACAGAACACGTTGTTTCTTGATATTTTATAGAGTGCTCCGTAGTGTTCACCAGGGTTGTTCACCATGATATATGTACTTTTTGTACTCAGCCTCGAAATACTCCTAGGCTCGCTACTTGCTGATCCACACGTTCGAGGTATTCTACTTTCAGATAGTGGTACCATGGCCTGCGAGATTGCGGGCGCGCGGCATCTAGAAACCCGTTGAGTGCCCGCCATCTCGGAGGCAATGACGCGTCGCGTGCGAGCGCTTCGTACTCCACTGTAGGAAAGAGATCGTGCGCCGGAGTGAGCATGTGCCGCAGCGCCTCTAGCAGGCTTTCTAGGTACTATATATCTCACGCCATAGCCTCCTCTATAAAGGAGGCTGTGCTCACGCCCACGGGGTGAGAAGGCTCGACCTCGTGGAGCTTCGCCCCGAATATGTAAAAGACCTGGTGTAAATATACAAAGAGAGACGAATTGCCTAATCGCAGCTCACTACACCGCCCTAATAGCGAATTGCTTTTTAATCGGCAATCATCAGGCGTATTGCTTTGTCAGTGTGCTGACTCATAGCCGTCGAGAGAACTTCGCAAAATTAATAAAGGGGTTCAATTTACAACTAAAATTGACTCCCCTGCATCACGCATATTGTATCCCATTTGATGGCGCTGTAACCTAAACGTCTAAATGTAGTGTCAAAGGACCAATTTCCAGAAAAACTCTTGCTCTTAGTGTTTTAAAGGTTGCTCTGTTTAAATTAGGGACTCCACAATCCACAAATGCGAGGATTTATACTTTTACCTATATTTAATCCTAAGTTATAAGTCTGCTTGAGAAGAGAGGGCATCGCGATAGCGTGGAAACATGTCCTTTATTAAGTCTACCTTAAATAAAACCAGGACTGCAAGATCACTAGACAGAAGCTAGGACAACGAAATAATAGACCAGGTACGATCGGTGCATATACATTATTGGTGCGTTTTCAGAACAGCTAGCTGACAGCAACGCTAGTTGGTATTCGTTCCCTGTAAATGTGGCGCGATACGTGGACGTGAAATGAGTTCACCAAACACTCGTCCCGTTTCGTAACCAGCTCATCATCTACAAAACTGCTCACGTTGTACTTGAAGCACTGTGACTACGTAATATTACTATAGTAGACTGGAACAGCTCGGCATGCGTGCATGCGCACGTAAGTTCTTGTGCGCGTCTTCTATAATTTTTTGTTGAGTGGAGGGGGGAGCTTTTTTTTATTGGGGAAATGAAGCCTGATTGATTGATTGATATGTGGGGTTTAACGTCCCAAAACCACTTTATGATTATGAGAGACGCCGTAGTGGAGGGCTCCGGAAATTTAGACCACCTGGGGTTCTTTAACGTGCACCCAAATCTGAGCACACGGGCCTACAACATTTCCGCCTCCATCGGAAATGCAGCCGCCGCAGCCGGGATTCGAACCCGCACCCTGCGGGTCAGCAGCCGAGTACCTTAGCCACTAGACCACCGCGGCGGGGCGGAAATGAAGCCTGGTGGTGGGATGAATGCAACAGAATATTTGATATTGGCCTGAGTACAAAAAAATTAGACATCCGTACCCAATACCGGCATCACCAGAAACGTGCATAAGGCTTACTTTCACAGACGCAGACACGCAATATTTCCGTGCCATTGACATATTAACGCCTGCTGACTTATCGGTCTTTAATTGCTGGATCTCTGAGCTTGTGCAAACGAGCGCACGCATATCCGTACTTATGTTGTATTTTTCAGCGAGATTTATGGCCAGGCTGTAAGGTTTATTTCTATATGGCTGAGTTAGACTTAAAGGCTGCCGTAATATTTTGCTCAGGTGCCACGGGTATAACTCATTCGAGAGTTTCCAAATTTTCGTGCTGCTGGGCCATAATGCTAATTTCAATAGCAGCTTGTGATTTATGCAATTCGGCCGGCGGTCAAAGTACGTCGAATCAGGGTGATGCAGTGAGGACGAATTTAATGTTCATTACTGGATGACATTGTCAATGGTGCCTGTGGTGCGTCATGCAAGGATACTACGCGAACTTACCGTCAAGCACCAACATTTTCGCCTGCGACCTTTGCTCAGCTCGCAACTCTTGTGAAACGCGGCTATCGTGCGGCCTCCCACAAGTGGCGTTGATGCGCAGCAGGCGCTCACCACACTCAGCGCTTCGGCATCTATTCCGCAACAGTCCGCCGCACAAGCTACAAGCACGGGCAATCGCATTTATTGTCATGGAGTGTTATGTATACGATGGCCCGAGCTATTCGTGAAGACTAGTGTGCTTCAAGCTCGCGTTATGTGGTGGTCTTTACAGGACAGATCATTACAGTTGTGTAGACAGCCGCACTTAACTCAGACGATAAAGTTAAACTGAACAATTCGTTGCCGATGATTTATTCCTCCTGCAATACATGGGGCATAAAATTAAACATTACCAAAACTCATTTCATTTCATTCACAAATAAGACAACCCCCTTAACTCTACATTTTCTATAGGAAACGCAACTATCGACAAAAGCGACAAAGTAAAATACTTAGGCGTGCCTCTCTCATTGAACCTCAACTGAGAACTACATGTTCTAGTCATATGTCGTAAAGCGGATATGAAGCTATCCTTCCTGAAGAGAAAATTGCGCTCTGTACCACTAAACCTTAAGCTTAATGCATACAAAACACTACTTAGACCTTGTTTAGAGTACGCCGGTCTCATCTTGAATGCACATCAAAAGCACTTGATTATTAAAATAAAAGTAATAAAAAATGGCAGTTAGGTTTGGAAATTAAGAAGTCTTGGGGCAATCCAGTTCTGCAGGCTTGCTCACAAGGGCAGACTTAAAAACATTTTAGCAACGCAGAATTATATAGCAGCTAAAATTCATTGATTGATCCATAAGTGCGGTTTAACATCCCAAAACCACCATATGATTATGAGAGATGCCGTAGTGGAGGGCTCCGAGAATTTGGACCACCTGGGGTTCTTTAACGTGCACCCCAATCTGAGCACACGGGCCCACAGCATTTACGACTTCATGGGAAATGCAGCCGCCGCTGCCGGGATTTCATCATGTGACCTGCGTTACAACAGCCGAGTACCTTAGCCACTAGACCACTACGGTGGGGCAAGCGAGTTAAATTTATTTACCAATTATAGCATGCTAAATTCCGTATATGATGATCTCATTACCTGTAAGACCTGCCTAAACACTCGTTGCGACTAAACCATTCTAAAACAATGCACCAACTTTTTCGTCGTGTTAACACTCACAAACATTCCCTTTTTCTGTCAGCTATCCACCATTGTAATAGACACGATATTAACATTGTGTGCTGTAACACCATTTATTTATATGTTAACCTAATACAGTGTGTCCAATTTGAATTATGAGTTGTTGACATTGTATCTTCCTCCTTGTTATTCTGTTATGTATTTTGTTTCGATATTTAGTATGTATTTTCTTGTCTCCACTCTTGCATGGGCCGTGAAAAGCGTGCAGTATGTTCAAACAAAAGGAAAAAAAAGACTGCGGAGAGCACAAACGTACGTTGAGAAAAACGACTACAATAACGCGGATGTAGCCACAAACGCATGTACGGCATTTGCGGTGATTTTCAGAAGAACATTATGCGCGAACGCGTCAGTGCCGCCTTTCAGCCAACTATTAAACAGCGCAGCAACACCTGCGTCTCACTATCTCCTGGTAGGCATGTTCAGGGGCGTTTGTGCTCCTTCAGGCCAACTATTTCGTTCTATGTGGAGCACGAAGATTTACACACATGAAGGCAAAAAGGGCCCACACGCAGCACTCTCGTGCAGCTCATTTCACTTCTATATAACAACATAGATAAATAAATGGATAGTGCACTGTTATTTACAATACACCCCTCAAGATCATTCTGCAGGAACAAATCAGAAGAAAAAAAATGTTGAAACAAACAAGCGAAACTTTAACATTTCTCGCCGTAAGTGTCACCAGTTCGCTTGCTTCATGGCAGCAGCGCAGCTGTGTGGTACGACGTGAGCGCGATGAAATTGGACGCGAGGCATTATAGCCGTGCTATGAAAGAATCTTCAGTTCTTCGTGTGCGTGTGTACTGTACGTCTGTGCGGATCGCATCGCTAGATGGCGTTTCGGCCTGAGTACTGGCAAGTACAAATGTGGTGGGTGAGCCCGATCATTGCATTGGACTTCTAGTGAAATTTCAGTCAAACGTGCGAACTCGTCTTCAGACTCGTTATTTCCAAAAAAAAGCCCAGTTCAACTCCCAACACTCATAATTCTGGGGGTGACTGCCAAGCGTGCGATACAGTGGACGCACGTGGCAGCTTCATTGCTTGTAAATGTGTCGGAAGACAGAGAATTCATGGCTGGTTGACAAATGGTGCTACAGAATACACCCCTCACCGCTCAAGCAACTAGAGATGTTGGACGGTGCCTGCAGCTTGCGCCGTGCTCGCGAACCACGTTCGATTTGTTAGCAGCAGACGAGGCAATTCATGCATCACCCATTGCACGAGAGGAGAGGGAGCGCAATCTAGCAGAGATAGCCTACCGGCCGTGTCTCGTTCTTATTGCGATAGCAATTATATGGATACTATTGGCAAGTTGTTGCTGCTGGAGTCGGCATCACTGTCACTATATATATATATATATATATATATATATATATATATTATAATGTTGCTCTTTCATCAATAGTTTGATGAAGGACAGCTGCAGGTAAAAGCTGCTCTCCAAAAGTCGCTGCTTGATTGACAGAGGCCCACAGCTATCTTTTAGCACGACAGCAGTGGCAAACAATCAGCAATGTGAAGTCAATTACAACAGCAACACCAAATGAATAAATAAATAAGAAATAAATGAAGATATAAAAATCGAGTCTAAAAAAAATAGCAACCATGATAATACGGCAACTGAAAAGAAATCTTAAACACTAAACATGTGTATATCGCGCAATTGAATCTGGGTACAGTGTAAAAAAGCTATGCCAGCTTTCACACATTTTTTACGTAACGTAGGAACTATGTAGGATAACTTATCTGTGGAGTAGTTTGTTCGCGAAGATTTTATTTTCCGTGTTTCTTTATTTTGTGTTTTAAACAATGTAATACTTGGCTGCTGTTTTGAGAGTTCATAGGAAAAATTGTTGACTTTCTTTCACTTCATGCCTTATTGCCAATGCCAACTTAAAATTGTTGAGACGATGTACGGGTAGTATTCCAGCCTGTTGAAACAATTCGCTTAGGTGAGCATCATACGGCAAGTTAAAAATAATTCTAACATACTTCTTTTGCATCAGGTACAGCTTTTGCAAGTTCAAGTAAGTTGTAGTCCCCCATACCATGAAACAATAGGTAAAATGTGAATAGAAAAGAGATATATTAAATAAGAGTTTTACCTTGTATGGTAGAACAGTTTTGCCGCTGTACACCATACCCACTACGTGACACAACTGACTCAGCACACTGTCAATGTGTTCGCTCCGAAGCATCTTGCTCCAAAATGTAACTCCAAGACTTTCTGTACTATTTACAATCTCAATATAAGTATTGTCATACTTGAGATGTACGTTTTCAGTAACGGGCTTATTTTTAGGTCGGAATAGTACCGCCTTTCTTTTACTAGTGTTTATGTTTAAATTATTTTAGCATCACCAGAGCTTTAGTTTCACAAGAACTGGTTCTTTTTTCCTCAAGCGCGATACTAATTTCAGCTGAAAGAAACATGCTGACATCATCGCCAAATAAGACGTATTTAGCATCTGGATGAATACGAGTTAAATCATTTATATAGGCTATAAAAAAAAAGGGTCCAAGGATGCTTCCCTGAAGTAGATCCTTAGTAATAGGCTTCAGCTCTGAGAACTTTTTATCTATTTCAACCACCTGTTTGCGATATTTCAGGTAACTTTTTATTAGGTCTAGTGCATGACCACGAATTCCATAGCTCTGCAACTTTGAAACAACGTGAAACGCTGAATGTTGTCGAAGGCTTTACTAAAATCAATAAACATACCGAGAACAGCACGTTTGTTTTCAAATTCGCATATTATGAAAACGCAAGAAAAAACGTCAAGAAAAAGAGTCTTCGGCGTGCGGAATCGAACGTGGGACTTCCACGTCGTGAGTGCGAGGCGTTGACTGAACCACCGAAAGTACGTCCTTCAGCGTTCAAACGGCAAGCTATTTATATCTACCACTTACCGCTGTTGGCGGGCATCTCAAGAAAGTGGGGGGGGGGGGGAACGCTCTTACTTTCAGCATTATCAGCAAGATGACGCAATGACCGCGCTGCGGCTCTCATCTGTCACGCATACTTCGGCCCGCGGAGAGAAGGGAAGTGGACGGTCTCACGCGCACCCTTATCTCCCAGTGGGGAAAATCATGCGCCTTGGTTGGTGTTCGGCTTGCACTGGCACGACTCAGTTGTAGTTACGGTTCGCACAAATGTCACTGCAATTCTTTCACGGCCTCCGATTGCGAAAAGAGCGCACCTTTCAGACACAGTGAAGCAACAAGAAGCTTATTTGCGTTGAGCTGTACTTGTGAGTACTTTTCATGAGTCATTTCTGCGTGACCAACACGGGGAATGTTTCGATCTGCTTGCCATTTTTCGTGTGGCTTTCCAATCTTTTGCGGCACCGCCGTGGTGGTCTAGTGCCTAAGGTACTCGGCTGCTGATCTGCAGGTTGCGGGATTGAGTCCCGGCTGCGGTGGCTGCATTTCCGATGGAGGCGCAAATGTTGTAGTCTCGTGTGCTCAGATTTGGGTGCACGTTAAAGAATCCCTGGTGGTCTAAATTTCCGCAGCCCTCCACTACGGCGTCTCTCATAATCATATGGTGGTTTTGGGACGTTAAACTCCCCATATCAATCAATCAATGAATTTTTGCTATCGCGTTTATTGCTTCGCCTTTACGGCAACGCTGTGACTTTTGTGTTGGGGAATAGATGACGAGAGCAAACGTGTTTTTTTCGACAGTTTGTTGATGGTGCTATATGCAGCCGCCGCCGACTGCAGGCCACGCGCTCGTGTGTTGCCTCTCACAGCGGACCGACCTGTACACATATTTAGCGCCACTTTGTAACATTTGCTCAATAGAAAAATAAGAACACAGACACCATCCATCCGCATGCTACGCATAACATCGAGTCTCAAGACACACCCATGTGCTTAATAAATCAGGACGCGCCAGCGCGGATCGCCATCTGATAGAACTAAAGTCCCTCGAAAAATGCAGCTACACGACATCTGACGTAGTGAGTGCGCGTGCGAGTCGTTTCAATTTCACAACGATATTTTTTACGCCCTTGCAGCAGACCAAATGATTACATGTAGCGTTTTGTACTAGGCGTAGTTTTGTGCTAGACGTCACCTTACCGCCACAGTGCCCCCATTGAACTGAGTGCGTCACGGATAGAAGAAACCATGCCACCCCTAGGGCAAAACGTTACATGTAATTACTTCGTCCACTGCAAGCGAGTAAAAAGATCTGGAGTGAAATTGAAAAGACCGCACGCGCGCTCATCACGTCAGATGGCGCAATGACGCAGTTTTTAAGGGAATTTAGTTTTATCAGACTGCGGTCGTTCTCGTGAATCCCGACTTTTTTCACATGGGTGTACCCAAATCTGCCCATTTTGTAATTATACTTTTTTCATTTTGCTCCAAAGCGGTTGCGGACACCAGGGGCAGTGGCGCTGACGCCCAACTACGGCGCCGAAAATCCCCTTTGTTGTGATCTCATAACAGCTTTCGCTGCAAGAAAGCAGTATAGGCAATTACTTGCCAACTACTTCGCATAAAATCAATTCCCGCAAGATGCGGGACCTGCAGAATTTTTCACCCCAGAGACCGTTGATACGCTATGTCATTGTTTTGGAAAATTGTCAACAAGTGCTGGTTAACTCCAAGTAGAGTGTTGTTCCTTTTGCGTCATGTCAGCTCATATTTCACACTATAATAGCCAAGTATATCTATTGCGCATGAAAGTACGACAACACAATACTTTTATTTCACCTTTTACAAAAATTGTTCATTCGTTTGCAAGTTTGTAGTTCTTAACATCATTCAGCGCTGCTGCTATAATATTGTAACGTGGACTGAAAGAGCGAAGAGAAAGAAGAGATCGGACACTCTCGAGTGATGGTGATTCGGCAGTGACGGTAGAGCGCTGACATTTTTCAGTGTAAATAAACCCATCACATCCGTAACAGCTTTGGTGGAGGTGCTGGGTAACTTGCCATCCTGGACCCCGCAGCAGAAGTTCTTCGAAAAAGCAGACGCTTAGCTGGTCTATTGTTGTATCCTGTATATAGTACCTGTAGTTTCGGTTGCTGTGTTTGAGTTGGCAACACTGGGTCCTTGTGATTGTATATATTTGTGGAACGTCTAATAAAAAGGAGAGTATGCAACCGCTACCCATGAGTGCGAGGCACGTCACTCGTTCACTACAATGGCGACGAGTGTTTGAACCCCGTCTGAGATAGTTCCCGGGGGATAACCAGCCACGCCCCACAGATGGCTTTCGCTGGCATCGCCCCATCGGATCCGTTCCTTCCGACACCGGGTCGTCCCGTGCAGCCATTGTTCCGATGGCACGACATGTTCAATGTCTACCTGCTGGCGTCCGGTGCTTCAGAGTTCTCCCCAGAGCGACGCAAGGCTCTTCTACTACATTCCTTGGGACCCGAAGGTCAACGTATGTTCAATACTCTGTCTATTTCGCAGGCGGCCGAAAAAGACTGAGGAGGCAGGGACTGGAGCTACGCCCGACGTGTATGACTCCGCGGTACACAGTAAAAATTTTTGCACCCAAAAGGGTGTAAAAAGGGTGCTTTTACGAGAAAGCACCCTTTGCAACACCCTTTAACACCCATAAATGGTCGATTGAAAAAAAAGCACCCCTTTATTTGGGTGCTTGCCTCAATAGCACCCTAAAATAGGCTCTAAGGGTGCTTTTGTGCTTGAGAAGGGTGTAGGTGCCGATTCATCAGATAGAATATGCAGCATAAGAAGAACACATAATTATAATATTTGGGATTTTACGTCTCAAAAACCTCGATATGATTATGAGGGTCGTCGTAGTGGAAAGCTGCAGAGATTTTCACCATTTGGTGTTCTTTAATGAGTGCTCATATCGCACAGTGCAAAGGCTTCTACCTTTTCGCCTCCGCCTTAATTCGACTGCCATGGCCGGCATCGAACCCGCGACCTTCGGATAGGCGGCCGAGCAGCGCAGCTACTGCACGAATATGTGGACCTTGCGTTAAATGACGGCCTAATTGACTTAGAATGTGTGAAGGTGCTCTCCGAATACAGCAGAAGCAAATCGCGTTTCATCTATAATGGCACTTAACTGCAATCCATGTTACAAAAGCTTTCCTTAGCGTTGGTTATAAGCTGCATGTTTGCTATGGATTATATACACACAAATAAAGTTCGCCCGAGTATGGGTGTGTGTGCGTGTAAGCGCGATTGTGTGTACACCCGTGCATGTGTGCGTGCGCGTGTATGTGCGAGTCCGTGCTTGTGTTAGGCGTGCCTGTGCACATGTGTACGCCCATGCATGCGTGCGTTTACGGTCGCGTGTGTGTGTGGCCGTATGTGTGTATACGTGTATGTGTGTGCGCCTGTGAATAAGTATGCGTGTGTATCAGCCCATGCGCCCTCGAATTTCGTGTGCGTGTGTGTGCGGGGGGGGGGAGGCACTGCTTCTTATTGTTTAAGGTCCCACACCTGTTCAGACTGGGAGTCTATATGGGAGGTGGCTTAAGGAATGACGGTTGTCAACGCACTGTACATGGACTATTCAGTACATGGAAAACAGCTGCACATTTTC
The DNA here is from genome assembly GCF_043290135.1 of Rhipicephalus microplus. NCBI lineage: Eukaryota > Metazoa > Arthropoda > Arachnida > Ixodida > Ixodidae > Rhipicephalus > Rhipicephalus microplus. The sequence goes on along the minus strand of NC_134710.1, from coordinate 49,056,198 downwards.
GTACCTGATCGTTGCTTACGAACTTGCTGTGGTAGCTGATTAGGTCCGCTGAGGTGCTTCTACGCTCGAAAACGTGGGTTATGACCATTTCCCACGGAAAGATGTCACTGCACTTATGCACAATCATGGTTTATATTAACAACGTTTAACAAAAACGTGCCCTGCCTTTGCTACAGGTGCTTAGCTAGCTCACTGGGTAACCATATGGAAGTATGTGCTGATCATGTGGTCAGCAAAAAGTTTGTTATAACAACCTCGGCGCGTTTCGTGGTGTGTGACAAGCCTTCTAAACATCCGCGACTGTGGATTAATTTGTTCCAGCTTCGACTACGCATTCAGTGTTTGCGGCACCATACGCGGAAGTGCCAGACACAGACAATGCAAAAAGAAATTCCTCTGGAAAAAGGTGTAGCGATGTTCTCCCGCTAATGCCACCGAGGACGAAATAATTATTGTTTCTGGCCATTCCATGGTGCACTTTGTTTTCCGCAAGTTTTGCTTCACTATTTTTCGCCCACTGCAATCGCATTCCGTCAAAATACTCCAAGAACCCGAGGCTGGTAAATAACCTGCGTCGCTGTGCGACTGGCTGGAAAGAGAGTTGCCATTTACAAGGAGTCATTCCGCGACGAACGGCCGTCCGCCGTATGCGCCATAGCGTTTGCTCTTCGGCGCCGTCCTGGCGGGTTTCCCGCTCCTCCCCCCCCCGCTCACCCCGGCCAGCGTTGCTCCCACAACGGCGGCGTAGATAAGCGAATAGTTGCGTCACCGCACACCTGCGTCGACAGCTGCGGCGCCGGCGCCAGTGCCTCCTCCTTCTCTCTCTCAACCTCGCTCTTTCTGTCTCATCGTCTTTCAAATGCGTTGCGTTGGTCTGGGGTCTTGGTCGCTGTGTGTGTTCTAGCGAACAGGCGCATATTCAATGGTGGTCACGCATGACACCGTGTTCGAAGTGACGCTCGGATTAAGGAATATTCATGGAGTGGCGGACACGGACAACGTGGGCCTGTTAACGGTGAGTGTACTGTTTTCGTAAAAAGTAATCATACAGCGCTAGCTGGGCGCCTGCAGCAGCTCTGCCGAAGTAGGCTGCCAGCCATTTACAACAGCATGCGTTCGCGGGCCTGTTGCAGATGCCCGATTAAACGTGTGACTTAACGAGTTCATACTGCTATGCTCGATGTTGTGTAAGTGCCTGCATCACTCATACAGTGAGTGATGTGATCACTTAACAAGGGCGGGATTAGTTGCTGATCGCACATTGTCTCTACACTGCACAAAGTGATTGATATTGTTTTAAGATATGCTTTGGGCTACATCGTAATAACATTTCTATTAATACTCGAATGTGCAACGTGCTTCTGTAGGTGTAAGCGCAAAAAAGAAAGAAAAAGCAAAAATTATGTACAGAGGCGCACTGTACGAAATGGCTTTTTTTTTGCTTAAAGACGGTATAGTTGGAGGTGCTGATATGCCGCGATGCTCCCAGCACGTGCGCCTCGGTTTTTTAAGCTATTTAGGACAAGTGCCACCAGCAACAGGGAAAGATCTAGCAGACTTCCAAAGGCGCGTTGTTGTGGCCATCGCCGTGCGTTGTTTTCCCTCGTTTCTGTTTGCTGTTTTCGTGCTTCGCTTTCATCTGCGATAATGTTCGGCGTTATAACAGAGCCCCGCCGTGGTGGTCTAGTGGCTAAGGTACTCGGCTGCTGACCCGCAGGTCGCGGGTTCGATTCTCGGCTGCGGCGGCTGCATTTCCGATGGAGGCGGAAATGTTGTAGGCCCGTGTACTCAGATTTGGGTGCACGTTAAAGAACCCCAGGTGGTCAAAATTTCCGGAGCCCTCCACTACGGCGTCTCTCATAATCAAATGGTGGTTTTGGGACGGTAAACCCCACAAATCAATCAATCAATTATAACAGAATCGAGAGAGTATACGTGACTGTCGAAGCTATGTGTGGTAGCTCTAGCATAAGCCATGGCTGCTGCAACGTAGTCGGCGTCCGCGCGCGTTGGTGTCGTTCGAGTGCTCTTACTTGCGTGTTTGTGTTTAACTGAGTATTTAGGCACGGGTTAGGTTTGTAAATCCCGTAGTCAATAATCGCTAATAGCGTGCCCCTGATTGCCATCAGAGGATGGGCTTGGTTGTCGAAATATGCCAGACGCTTTTTCTGAAAGCAAGCTTTGAATTTTTTTAAAAAAGAACTACTTTCATACGTGCAAGGCAGTGCCTATTGCAGGCCCGCCACTCTTTAAAAACTGGACGAGCTATCACATCTTTTATCAAATTACAATGAATTAAGATGATTGAATTATAGATGACGAATTTCTGTGCTAGATTAGGTGCACAAAACACATGTTCGCAGCCCTACGTCTAGAAAGCAGGCAAATAGGAAGCACAGCGTCAAATTTGGATTAGATTTCATTGACGGAGCGTCTTGTGAGAGTAGAAAGAACGAGAAAATTGTTCATTTTTGATGCCCTTATAGAGGCAGTCAGAATTGCACTGATTGGTGACTTGTAACAATTCCTCAGATTGTTAGAGGCCTGATTAAAGTCAGTAAATCTTTCACTTTTTTTTTGCAGACCTCTTCGCTAGTGCCACGCCCAAGATCATTTGTTCTCATGTAAAAGAGAAAGCAGAGATGTCTTCACTGTTTGTACATGAAGAGGTAAGTTTCTTGTGCATTTTGATTAATGTTACATGTTCTGAGCATTGTACTTTAGGAATTGTTTTTCACACTGGCTCACTACCCTAGAAGGAATTTGATTCTTAGGTGAGTTCAGGCTTTCGTAAGCGCCATTTTTGAGCTGTAGTCTTACACTTCACCTCATTTCGGGAATTCGCTGTATGCCGGAAAACTCTTATCTTTATCATACGAAATTATTGGAATGTATGTGTTGTATGCTTCGAGTTCAGTGTAATGTCAATTAGACGCCATTTCGAAGGATACACACTACACATTCTTTATATATGGTGCTGCCAGTACAGCACGAACATCCTTTTATGAGAAGTCATGTTTGCTCTTATTACAGGATGAGAGGGTGCCGCTGACGTCCTGCGTTGTCTACCCCCCGGCCCCAGCCTAGAGCAAGCCTACTTCCTGAACCTCCACATGGATAACCGAAAAATCTTCCGTGTCAGTAATGACGAAGAAGAAGTAACAGCACTGATGAGTTGATTTTTTTATTTTCAACATTGTCTATGGCCACAAGGCCTTTAACATCCTCCGTGATTGAGCGGCTTTTTCTCGGCGTGAGTTTGGAGTTTATCAAAGAAGTTGTTCAGGCAGTACGACGCTGAAAATTTTAGTGTCACAATGCCTGAACAACTTTTTCTAGTGTGGTCATGGTAGATGAACAAACATTGTTATTTGTGTAAGTTATTTTGCTTAAATATAGCTGGACCATTCCATGCCAAACGTCCCAACCACTTTGGCGACCATCTGAATTGTATTTGAAAAAAAAAGTGCTGACTTACTGCGTTGAAAACAGTGAACTGCTAGAATATTTCAGCGAGAAAAAAGTTTTGTTCATGTGGCTGGCTTATAACTTCCTGGCATAATGCCGTCTGTGTGCTGTTTGTGGAAAATTTCGTTTTAAAACTACCGCTTATTTTTTCTAAAGCAAGTTTGGTCTACCTGTCAAGTAAATGTGCTTTTGTAAGGTATTTGAAGCTCAATAATAATAGTGCAATTTTTTTTGCCACATTCGCTTCCAAGAATAAAGCCAAAATGTGTTATGTTTGCATTTTTTATTGCAATATTGCACTTTGTATGAATATTTGATCAGTGAATATTTACTCCACAGAAGGTATATTTTGAGGAAAAAATATTTTTAGACCTCTCAAGCTGCTGAAATATACGAGAAAATATCACGAATTTCACAAAATTGTGATTTTTGTCCCTATGGAGATGCGATTTGCTCCATGTTGTGATACAATGAAAACTCATCATTATACCTAAATTGTAAGAAAATGAAATTTTTTCTGTAATAAAAATCTTATCGCAAAAAGGACAGGAAAGAGCGCTGTCAACTGAATTTTATTGAAGGTGCTACGAGCGTTTTTTTACTGAGCACAAGACCAGGGCTCATCTGCAACAACACATGTGTGACCATGACAAAATAATTTTAACCGAGAAAAGAATACTCTTTTTCGGAAAAGATAAATGAAGGTGTACTGATGCATTGATCCTTGGCCTTCCTGATAAAGAGTTCTAAAATCTCTCATTTTTCTGCTTGTTTTTTTTTCAAAAACCGTGTTTTATGGAACCTAGGACTACGCTTACATTCTTTACGGTGCCCGGCCATGAGACTACTATAGCCCTTCTTAACATTTAAAGCATGCTGTCTTGCTTGATCATCGAAGCATTGCCCAGTTTGTCCTATGTTTACTTTTCCACTTGCTAGCGGCATCTTATACACATTAGATTGGCATTCAGTAAACCTTTTCTAGTGACGAATGGTGCAAGATTGACTATTCCTGTTGCTGGTACATGCACTTTTGAAAGCTTGGAAGGGGTGGAAAACAACAATGTCATATCTGCTGGCTCTTTTCCTAAAATTGTGAGACACCTTATGTACGTAGTACCTTGTGACATACAAAGGTGATTGGTCATTCTCTTTTTCTTTTGGTCCTGTTTCCTTTAACTTTACTTTCTGCAGGAGGGTTTCGCAAACAAGTGTGATGATGCTGTTGGGGTATTGGCTGGTGCTATCAGCCCAGGAGTGCTAAGAATGTTCTGCCTTTTCATAGTGGGCATTCAAAATTAGTAGAAAGAGGAATTGATACCACATGTACTCAGGCCACCCTTCAGAAGTCATGTTAGCACAAGGGTGAGGTCAGGTTTAAAAACCAGATTAAAAGACTGAAAGATGCTGGGTATCCCAACAGAATCATCACACCCGTTTGCAAAACCCTCCTGCAGAAAGTAAAGTTAAAGAAGACAGGACCAACAAAAAACAATGACCAAAACCTTTGCATGTTATACCACATCATGTGTCTCACAATAAAAAAATAGCCAGCAGATATGATATTAGCATGTTGTTTTCCACCCCTTGAAAGCTTTCAAAAGTGTGTGTACTAAACAGCAACAGGAATAGTCAATCTTGCCCCATTCGTCACGAGAATAGGTTTACCTAATGCCAATTTAACGTTTGTAGAAGTATATTTTATCAGGTAAACCAATGATCAGTGCATCACTACACGTTCACTTACCCTTTCCGAAAGGGAGTATTTTTTTCACAGTTAAGATTATTTTGTAGTGCTCACACGTGTCGTCGCGCATGAACACGGTTCTTGTACTCCGTATAAAAGCGCTCGTAGCACATTCATTAAATTCAGTTGACAGTCGATGCTCTTTCCTGTCCTTTCTGTCTCTTCCTAAAGTTGTCGCGCTGTGACTAGCACACAACCACGATGAACCAACTCTCCCAAATTAAGCTCTTGTTACGTAACACGTAGACCGAGTTTCGTATGGAAAGAAAAAGCGGTGCTTTTAAAATAAAATTTTTCACATACAACACCTAGACGGCATTCCAGGAAGTTCAGAGGGCAGCCACGTGACCAAATATTTTTCCTCTCCTAATTATTCCAGAAGTTCACTATTTTCAATGCAGCGCGAGTTTTTCGAATACATTTGAGATGGTTGCCAAAATGGCTGGGCAATTTGGCATAAAGTGACCCAGCTGTGTCATTAGCCATAATTATGCATTACCTCTTTTGTTTTTGTGAGTTTTGACTCAGTTTTGTGTTCGTTTTTAGCTTATTATGTTTCTGATCATTGTATTGGTTTCTTAAGTATTCGCTAAAGTTATATGTGCGAAAACCCGTATATGTTTGCATGTACATCATTTCTCATAACCAATTGTTATACATCCAGGAATACAAAGCTTCATCCACTGTGATTGTATACATTTGAAAACACTATCCATATATATTTTTGTGTGCATCACTTCTTGGTAACGATTGTGTACATGAAGGCGTATATAGTGAAATCATGGTGATTGTATATATTTGAAAGAATCATAAGTATATATTTGCCTGTATTTCATTCCTATTAACCGATTGTGTACATGAAGGAGTATTAAACTGGAAACCACTGGGATTGTAGGTACTTGAAAGAATTATAGGGATATATTAGCGTATATTTCATTTGTAGTCTCTATGTACTTGAAGCAGTATACTAAACTGAAGCCAGTGTAATTGTATGTTGCAAAGAATTGTCAATGAAGTGAAACTGAATAAATATAATAAACATTTGAGGTGTTGCATGTGTAGTGTACGTATACGTGAACGTATATCTGGTGAAAAAGTTGTGTGGCAGAAGAAAAGTTTATGTTTTATTTGCCTATTAAATAAACGCAATATGCAAGGGCAGCAAGGCTTCATTTTCTGTAACGCGCATTATGCATATACTGTGAAGTATATATAGATCCAGCACAAGTTCATACACGATAGTACGCGTTTTTATTTTTGCCCAGACGCAATGAATGGAGCTCGACAGGTGGCGCACCATTGATAATCAGGACCACTTTCTTCAAGTAGTGTGTAATCAGTGCAAGCTGATATCTATTAGTGCAGTCTAAAAGAATACTGGCACCCCTGCCATGGGCACTCAACACCCTTGTGCACCCTTCTCGCACCCTCCTCAGAGGGTGCTAAAAAAGTGATGGACATCGAAGGCACCCTTCCTTAAGGGTGTTTTTGTAACACCCTACAGTTTTTTTACATGTACACCCTATTCTAAGGGTGCATGAAAAAGCACCCTTTTTGGAAGGTGCTGAATTAACACCCTTAGGGTGTCGTCCACGGGACAAGCTCATTTACACCCTTCTGGGTGTAAAAACTTTTACTGTGTAGCGACACTGGCTCAGCACTTCGATGCCACCTGCAACCTGGTCGTCGAGCGCCACCGATTTCACCGTCGAATCCAGTTCCCAGGCGAGACTATTCAAGAATACGTGACCGCGCTAACAGAGCTTGCCGCGATGTGCTCATTTATGTCGCAAGAAGAGTCACTACGTGACCAGTTTGTTGCCGGTGTGTCTTCGCATCGTATTCGGGAACGTCTTCTGTTAGAAGGGTCTTCGCTTTCGTTCAACAAGAAAGTTGCTCTCGCGAGTCAAATCGAGCAGGCAGCAGTGGAAATGAAGGAATTTTCCGTCTCTGTGCAACCAGTATCTGCGCAGTCTGGCACAAAAGGCGGTTCATTGGTGCAGTCCCCGAATTCACTGCCACGTGTTCGCACTTTCAGTCAACGCGATAAGACAGCTACATCGGGGAACCGCCCCCCATCTCGACAGCGCTCTCCATCGAACTCGCAGCAACGCGCGAATTCTTCGTATTGCTTCAGGTGTGGTTCTAAACAGCATCGCGCTTCTTGGAAACGCTGTCCAGCTAAAGGAAAAAAAATGCTTCTTTTGTGGCCGTATCGTACATTTTGAAAACATTTGCAATCAGAAGCGGTCGCAAGCAGCTGTCCTCGAAGTTTCAGTACATAGCCAGTTGCAGGATGAAACCGTCGAGGTTCTTGTAGTTCAACAGCCTCTTGCATCCGGAATTCACAATAACATTCAAATCGGGCTATGAAGCTGTTAGTCGATTCTAGCTCTTTAGTTTCCATTCTTTCAGGCAAGGCGTCTGACCAACATTTCTCTGGTGTGCCGCTTCTTCCTGTTCCTAGTGTGACGCTTCTGGATTATTCCAAAAGACCCATTTCAGTTCGAGGCTGCTTCTTTTCTGAGGTCTTTTTCGAGAATCGCAGCGCACCGCCTTTGTTTTATGTCGTCGAACAGGGTACTTCTCTCGTTGGCTTGGACGGTACTAAGGCCTTGAAGCTGTGTATTGAAGGCTCTCAGCTGCAGTGTTTTCAAACCAGCACGGTACCGAACACCGAAGTAGCTCGGACATTTCCAATAGAGCCATTCATGCAGCTGCCGTCAGCACTTCAGCAAAAGTGTTGCTCGCTGATCACAAATGAGCTGGGCCTTGCAAAAGGTTTTGTTCACAGGATTAAGACACGTGCGGGTGTTCAGCCAGTAGCATCAAAACTTCGCCGGCTTCTTTTCATGTTACGACCACGCGTGTCTTCCGAACTGCAGCGCTTCGAAAGCTTCGACATCATTGATCGTATCGATGCGTCAGAATGGGTGTCCCCTATTGTAGTCATTCAGAAGAAAGATGGAAGTATTAGGCTTTGTTTAGATATACGCGAACCTAACAAGGTCATTGTTCCGGACAGCTTTCCGCTGCCTCACATGGATGAGTTGCTTCAAGCCTTGGTGGGTGCCATGCACTTTTCCAAACTCGACTCAGCGTCTGCCTACCACCAAGTTCCGCTGGATCCTGAGAGCAGGGACTTGACAGCGTTTCTAACACATGAAGGGCTGTGCCGGTTCAAACGCGTTTGTTTTGGGCTAGCCTCAGCACCTACTGCTTTTCAGAGTATGATGTCTCGAATCCTTCGCATATGTGCGGGTGTCCTCTTGTACATCGACGATGTAAATATTTTTGGTAAATCAGCTGAGGAACACCTCAAGAACTTGGAGGCCGTGTTGCAGCGTATCGAAGACGCAGGTCTGAAGCTCAACAGCAAATGTGTGTTTGGAGTTCAGGAGCTCGAATTCTTGGGCCACAAGGTGACACCTTGCGGTATTTCGCCACTGTCAGGGAAAGTGGACGCAATTGTGGAAACCCCAGTTCCAAGAAATGCCGCTGAACTTCGCTCCTTTCTTGGGTTGGTGGAATACTACGCCAAGTTTGTGCCACACTTGGCCGAGATGGTAGAGCCGATGAGGGCTCTTTTCAGGAACGGCGAAACCTTCACCTGGTCTGTTGAAGTGGATAACAGTTTCCGCGCGGTAAAGGAGGTATTCTCGCCACTTGCACATGTTTGATCCTGCGCTTCCAATTATCATTTCCACTGATGCATCCGAATGTGGTCTTGGAGCAGTCTTTCAGCAGCACGCCGATAAGCTTCGTACTGATGCTTTTGCATCACGCAGCTATCTCCGGCTGAAAGAAAGTACGCAGTTGGCGAGAAGAAAGCACTTGCATGCATTTGGGCGTGCGAGCATTGGCATACATACCTGTGGGGACGGAGCTTCACTCTCCGAACAGACCACAAGGCCCTCGTTTCGCTTCTGTCTTCGCAGAGCTCAGGCTGACGCCCACTTAGAATTACACGTTGGTGCACAAGGCTACTACGTTACAATTTCACGGTGGAGTACCAGAAAGGCTCATCTAACAGAGTATCCGATGCTCTTTCGCGGTTACCTGTTCATATGGCAGATGGAGAGCTGACTTTTGAGGAGAAAATTGTTTCCATGGTTCAACCAAGTTGCCTGACCGAAGAGCAGTTTGAACAAGCGGTTCTTGCTGACGCCACTCTACAAAAGGTGAAGGTGTTTGTAAAAGGGTCTTGGCCGTCACACAGAGACTTGCCGGAAGGTCTGGAACCATATTTGAGAGTTCGAGACGAATTGTCAGTGGTGAGAGAATTGTTGATGCGTGCAGAGAGGCTTGTAGTTCCATCATCTCTCGTGGCTCAATTTGTGGCAACAGCACATGAAACTCACCAGGGTATCGGACGCACCAAAGCCAGACTTAGGGAGAAATTTTGGTGGCCCCCCATGGACAGTCACGTGAAAGAAGCAGTCCACAATTGTAGCATCTTAAGCAGCAGATAAATCGGCAAAGAGTCGCTTGCCCCGCTGCAACCTGTCGAGCTACCAGAGAGACCATTGCAGAAACTTGCAATGGGTATCGTTGGTCCCCTAGAGAGGGCGCCTCCAGATTGCAGATTTGTGCTGACACTCGTAGATTACTTCCCAAAATGGCCGGAAGTACAGTTTTCAAGGGAAATTTCAAGAAGAACCGGGACCGAGTTCCTGTCCAACGTATTTGCACGGAAAGGCCATCTTGAAGCGATTGTCTGTGATAATGGGCCCCAATTCACATCAAAAGAATTTGTCAACTTCCTACAAGAACGAGCGATCCGCCTGTCGCACTCATCTGTTTATTACCCGCAGGCAAACGGACAGATCGAGCGGTTCAACCGCACGTTCAAGACTTACCTACAACTGGCCCGTCTAGAACAGCGTCCGCTGCGAACTGCTGTACGGGATTACCTCGCCGCATACAGGTGTACACCACACGCCACAACAGGAGTGGCTCCTGCGGTACATTTACTTGGAAGGCTGCCAAAAACGAAGCTTGACATCTTCGGCTTATCGCCCGAGTCCTTCGCAAAGGCACCCTACCAGGAGCTGGCCAGGCTGCGGCAACGTGTCTAGCGCAGGCAAGAGTACAGAAAAGCCTACACCGACAGGAGGCGAGCGGGAAAACCGACAACAGTGGCAGTAGATGCCATGGCGCGGGTGAAGAAACCATCGATTTTATTCAAAGGTGACATCTCTTTCTCGAAGCCAAGGAAAGTCATCGAGCAATGCGGCCCAGCATCCTTCATTATCGACGATGGCAAAACATGGAACGCGGTAAAACTGTGCAAGGTGCCTGGTCGGCGCCCTGGCGACAATGGCCTTCAGCAACATTCTGCAGGGCGTGAATATCCGTTCCATCACGATCCCGTTGACGCGACGCTGCTCGCTGCAACATGGCAGCCGGCGTCCGCCGAGGCAAGTGCTCCCGCAGCGAAACTTGTGCCTAGTGTGACTATGATTCCCGCTCGCCAACGAGGTCAGCTGCCGGACAGTTTCCTGCTTAAGAACCTGTTTCACGCCCACCCGTGAACACTAGAGAAGAACCTGTGGTGTCGTGCCCACCTGGTCGTCGCATTCAGCCGCACCGAGACAGACGGCGACTGGACAAATATGGTTATAAAGTGTGAATGTGTAAATATTCCTTAGTTGGTTTACCTGTTACCTGATGTATTCAATATTTTTGACATGTGTATAGATAATTTTGTGTGTATATATTGATGAGTATTTCTTGTTGTGTATTTCTCGTTCCACATATAAACTGTGCGCGATTAACCTATACTAACGTACTAACACCTTCCCAAAATCAAAAAAGAACAAAAGAGGGAGGGAAAATGTTGTATCCTGTATATAGTACCTGTAGTTTCGGTTTCTGTGTTTCAGTTGGCAACACTGGGTTCTTGTGATTGTATACATTTGTGGAAGGTCTAATAAAAAGGAGAGTGTGCAGCCGCTACCCGTGAGTGCGAGGAACGTCACTCGTTCACTACACCTACCCCTGGACAACATCTGCATGAACGATGACACAGTAATCCCATTGAAGTACTACGCTGGTTCATCCACCAGGGCCACCGACACGGCACAGGGTGGCCGTCGACATCGACAACCAGACTACTGGGCACCTGAGCCACGAATATTTTCAGGTAAAACGCACGAGGACGTGAACTCTTGGCTTAAACACTTCGACAGAGTGAGCCGCTACTACGAATGACGCGCACCGGCAAAGCTCGTGAACGTAGTATTCTTCCTTGCCGGGACAACCTCTCTTTGGTATGAGAACGATGAACATGTCCTCCCGACTTGGGATATATTTGTTAAGGAACTGAAGGCCTGCTTTGGGGACACGAGTTCTATGTAGAAGAAAGCTAAGCAAATGCTGTCACTTAGGGCTCAGTTGCCCGGCGAAACGTGCACAACCTACATTGAAGAAATAATGAAGCTTTGCGCGATTGTCAACGCAAATATGTCTGACGAAGACAAAGTCGGTCATTTGTTAAAAGGCATCGCTGAGGACGTGTACAATTTTTTGATAACGAAAAAAAAAACTTGAACACTCCTTCAATTTTCAGGCAGCAGTGTCGCGCATTCGAGGCGTTGAAGACCCGGAGAGTTTTACCCAAGTTCGGGCGCTTGGACAATGTTCCCACTGTGGCAAGTATGGACGTCACCACCTGCGCAGACATTCCCTTCCTCGTATGTCGGGTAGTTCGAGAAGAGCTCGTACGACTTCAAGCAGGTGACGTTCACCACCAATGCTCGTTCACCGCGTGCCCCGAACCCACTCCCTACTGAATGCGAGAGCGCCAAGTCGAAAACCGACCATGCACAGAAACTGCAGATTTTACCCCGCGGATTCCGTTTTCCCCGACGGGTCAAGGCCACCACCGGATGTCATCATTTCGCCGTGCCGCTGCGGACCCCCGACCATCGTCAACCAGGCCTCTACGAGAAGACTACTATGCACCTTCACAAATTGTTCCTGCGGAGCACTACCCGTCTCCGCGTACTTCTGCCACCTCTGCTCCTGCTAATGTAAGCCGACAAGTCCCCGTTTGCTACACATGCAGTCTCCCAGGGCATATTTCGCACTTCCTTCCCAGACGGCCACCTGCACCGCCACGTTTTTCGTCGTATCCGACTCGTATGTACGAAACACCTCGTATGCACGAAACCTCGACCTCTCATCCAGTCGACCACCATCCCCGACAACAATGGCCTAACGAATTTCGCAGCGAGTCCCCCCCCTCCGAACGAAGCCTGACGCCGCCTACGACACGATCCCGACTGTCGCCGTCTCCGCGTCGTTGGTCACCTTCCCCGCATCAGCTGGGAAACTAACTGGTGCGACCGATGGAGATGCGGTCGCGGGACGGTCAGTTTCGCCAATTCCTCCTTCTGCTGTGATTCTGATGAACAAGGTGCCTGTGTGTATAGACGGTGTAGATACTCTTGCTCTTGTAGACACTGGTGCTGCTGTTTAGGCTATGAGTCTTCGTTTCAAACATCGTTTCTTGGGTCACAAAGTTATGTTCGCGTGAAATCGTAAAGAAACTTTTAGTGGAGTTGGAGGGAAAGCGTTATGTCCTGTTGGTGTTTGTTCAGTTGTGCTCACGATTGGTGGACAAAATTTCCGAGTTGAATTCACTGTACTGGCTCGCGCAACTCATGACATCATTTTAGGGATAGACCTCCTTCATGAATGCAGCGCTACGCATGACTGTGGAGCTGGAGAGATTCTTCTACAAAGTACGTTGCCCGCTCCAATAGTTGACGATTTTACGACTCTGCCCATCGATGCGCTTTCGTTGTCTGAAGATGTGACGATCCCTGGTCGGACAGCAGTGTTTGTACCCGTATGCTCTTCTCATGTCCGCTCAGCACCCTGCACTTGACTTGTGGAGCCTGATCATGCAAACGCCATCAAGAAGAATGTGCTGGTCCCACGGTCTGTCCTACAGCCATCGACGGACATGCTTGCTTGTGGGTGCTCAACGCAGCCTCAGAGCCTGCTGTTCTACCGGCCGGATTCAAACTGGGAATATTCGAGGAGCAGGCCACAATTGACGTCAGAATGGTCTCAGAGTCTTCAGCCATCAGTCAGACTGCGCCCAACTACTCAGCCGAGATGAATTGTATTATTAATAAGTCGTTGCCTTTTTCGAGCAGGATGTCCTCGAGGAGGTGCTTACACGCTACGCGGGAGTCTGATTTCGCTGAAAACAAGCGTTGTTCCATGTTGCCCGAATCCCGTATGCACCCCCGCATCAACACAGGAGATGCTACACTGATACGCCGGAAACCCTATCATGTATCCCCTTCAGAGGGGCAAGTGATCGCCGATCAGGTCAACGACCGTGCTGCAGAAAGGCGTTATTCAAGAGTCAAGCAATCCCTGGGCAGCTCCTGTTATTTTGGTAAAAAAGAAAGTCAACTCTTGGCGATTTTGTGTAGACTACCGCCGTCTCAACGCCGTCACAAAGAAAGACGTGTATCCGCTACCACGCATCGACGATGCTGTTGATTGTCTGCACTCGGCCGCATACTTTTCGTCCGTCGACCTAAGGTCTGGATACTGTGAAATACCAATGCATCCGCCTGACAAAGAGAATACCGCTTTTGTCACGCCTAATGGGTTATTTGAATTCAACGTTATGCCGTTTGGCTTATGCGATGCCCCAGCTACCTTCGAGCGATTCATGGACTCCATACATCGCGGTCTCAAATGGGAGATATGTATGTGTTATCTCGATGATGTAATTATTTTTGTCAAGACATTCTACGGGCACAATCCTCGGCTTAGCGTTGTTCTAGATTGCGTCAAACAAACTGGTCTCATTGTAAACGCAAGGAAGTGTCATTTTGGTCAGCGTCAAACCCTTGTGCTTGGATATCTATCTAGTCGACAGAGATGGTATACGGCCAGACTCGCAAAAAATCAGCGCTGTCCGAAACTTCAAGCTACCAGCGTCTGTGAAGGATCTCCGTAGCTTCGAGGGCCTGTGTTCTTATATTCGTCGGTTTATCAAAGACTTCGCCCAGCTTGCTCAACCCCTGACAGAGTTGCTCCGCAAAAACGCCCCATTCCGATGGACCGTTGAATATGAGGCTGCTTTCGAGGAGCTGAAGTATTTGCTTACTTCCGGGCCCCACTTGCGCCATTTCGACGAGGAGGCACTCACGGAACTGCATACAGATGCTAGTGGTATCGGTGTTGGTGCCGTGCTAGTTCAGTATCACGACAGCCGCCAGCACGTCGTGGCGTATGCAAGTCGTACTTTGACTAAGGCGGAGAGGAATTATACGGTCACCGAACTGGAATGTCTTGCAGTTGTTTTCGCCGTCCAAAAGTTAAGACCTCATTTGTACGGCCGGCAGTTCAAGATTGTCACAGATCATCATTCTCTTTGTTGGCTCGTTGGACTACGCGACCCAACTGATCGATTGGCTCGTTGGGCCTTACGGCTTCAAGAATATAACTTTTCTGTGACCTACAAATGCGGTCGTTGTCACGCAGATGCCGACTGCTTATCTCGTCTTCCATCTCTGACTGTGGATGCTGTTGATCATGATTTCGACAACTATCTGGCCGCAATCTCATCCGACTTCCCAAATTTGGACGTCTTCCGTCACAAGCAACAGCGTGACCCTTCGCTGAAACCAATGATTGATGTGGCTCGTAGCTCTAAACGCGCCACGCCATTCGCGATTCACGAGGCCCTACTATATCGCAAGAATTATTCCAGCCATGGCTCCACACTACTCCTCGTCGCGCCAGAATGCCTGTGTCTTGCGGTATTCCAAGCCATGCACGATGACATCACGTCTGGGCACTTTGGATTTGCCCGAACGCTTCACCATATCCGACAACGTTTTTACTGGCCTCGACTCTGGAAGATCACTAAGCACTACGTCGCAAGTTGTGATGTTTGCCAACGCCACAAACAACCTACCACACCATTGGCTGGCCCACAGCAGCCGGTAAGCTGCCGACATCACCATTCGAAAAAGTCGGCATAGATTTACTCGGTGCTTTCCCCATGTCTACCACCGGCCGCCGCTGCATTATTGTGTGCGTAGATTACATGACGTGCTTTACTGAAACGATGGCGGTTGCTTCAGCCACATCATCTGATGTGTCATGGTTTCTTCTGCACTCGATCATACTCCGTCACGGGGCCCTTCGTGTGGTGATAAGCGATCGCGGCCGGCAGTTTACCGCTGAGGTTGTCGAAGAGTTCCTACGGCTTTGTGGGTGTCACTATTGCCATTCCACGCCATACCATCCTCAGACGAACGGCCTCACTGAGCGCACCAATCGTACCATCATCAACATGCTTTCAATGTACGTCGCAGCGGATCACAAGATCTGGGATGCCGTATTACCTTTTGTTACATACGCATTTGATACCGCGAAACACGAAGTCACAGATTATACGCCTTTCTTTGTTCTCTATGCTCATCATCCCCAAAGTTTCTTGACACCATACTTCCTTTTTTCGACAAACGAAAACGCTAGTGTCACGCAGACTTTGTGTCGCGCCGAAAAAGCTCGCTGACTTGCTCGGCTCCGAACTCTTTCCGCCCACGCTCGCGCGAAAGACCGTTACGATGCAAACCACCCGTCTGTCACTTTCGCTAAAGGTTAATTGGTCTGGCTGTGGACGCCCGTTCAAAAGAAGGGACTTCGCCAGAAGTTTCTTTCTAAGTACTCAGGACCATTCGTCATTACTCAGTGCTTAAGTGACATCACTTATGCTGTTGCGAAAGTGACAGCTCAGAACCGGCGTTCGCGAAAGACGCAAATTGTAAACATTGCCCGATTGAAGCCCTACAACAACCGATCGCTTCTACTCGCTCGGTGAGCTTCGTCTGGCCCGGACGGAACTGGAATGCGGACTGAAAGAGCGAAGAGGAAGAAGAGATCGGACGCTCTCGAGCGATGGTGATTCGGCAGTGACGGTAGAGCGCTGACATTTTTCAGTGTAAATAACCCCATAACATCCGTAACAATATAATTGGGTACTATAGTAGATGAAGGTGAATGCAATAAATATCTCTAAATTTAGATTGGGCAACAGGCAGTGTCTCGGTGATGGCTAAGGCTGCGCGAGGAAAAGGCGACGAAGACGGCGAAGGCACGGGGCCACGCTACGCACTTTAGAAGGTGCCTGGGGGGCTGAGTTCGACCACCTCAGCGCTATCTGCCACAACGAATATACGCTGCAACCGTAAGAGTTCACAGCAGCGATTACGTTCTTTCCAAGACTCCGCCTCTTTGTCGCGGGAATACTTCAAGACAAAGTGAAGTGCTGCAGCGGGAACAACATGGACAATCCGACTGATGTCTCAGCCGGAGGCCCACCCACGTCCACTGGCACGACAAGGTCTGGAAAGCCGAAAGTACGTCACCTGCCCCGTGGTGGTCATCCCACTGCGAACCGTGTCGCCGACAACCGCTGCAGAGAAACATGGGAGGAGCAATGCGATCTCGATGCCTCACGCAAGAAACAATTGGGGGCAGTTGAGCCTTGTTCGTTTAATTAACAGGAATTACGCCCGGCACGGTGGTGCAGGGTTAACAGTGTGAGATTGAGTACCCGAAGGTCACGGGTTTGGTGCTGGTCGGGGTGGTCCCATTTTCATCCTGGCGAAATAATACAAAGTTTTGAACTCTTAATGTCAGATCGGCAGATGGTATACATCGGGAACTTTCCAGAACGGCGTACCTCGTAATGATATCATTGTTACGACACATTAACCACGGACATTACTATTTATATAAACGTGAGTCACTCAAAAATAACACAAGTGTCCCAATTTATGAAAGCGCCGAGCCTGGAGGAAGCAATCCGCCAATAATGTTCAAGATTTCTTCACATTTGCGCATTTTTTCACAGTGCACACTTTCGCACGAGTGTTCGTTCGCTCAGTGTTCATTTCAATCGCGTTACCCTTGTAGTAGTGTTGCTAGGTCACTAATAAATATAGACCTTTCTGACATTATATATGCAGGAACTCGTGGAAGAGGTTGGACATCTTTCTGGCGGCCCCTTGCCGAACATTGTTCTGCCTCACGGACGAGCGCGTGGGACCCGAAGCAGCTGTGAGACGGCAGATGAAGAAGACAGGCGAAAGAACTCTCCGGTCACCTCCTTCGCCGGGCAGGGTCTCGGAGTTATTTTCGATTTTCTCCAGCAGCCCACCGGGCGTCCTTTCGAGGGGCTTCGCAAGTAGTCTTGCCAGTGTGCCGTTAACGAGGGGCACTAATTTGTTTGTTGATTTGTATTTATATGTATAATAATCTTGCTATATGAATAATTTTCACTGTTCTTAATAAAGTGTTTTTAAGCGGCATATGAACTTTATATAGTTAGAGGAACACTTGTTTTTTTATCGTTTTTTGTTGCATCTCTTAGGTTCTATGTTCGTGAAGTAGTTGCACGACAGTATATAGTCGCGCAACCTATAGTCGTTTTGTTTCGGTCATGTGCCCGGCTAAAGAAACTAAACTGTGCATTGTGTAGGTACGGAAACGTCACCGCACTAATCACTTCTGCGTGATCGGAAAACCTCGCTTTTTCGATCTCGTACAATATCCTTTTTCGCTGACAACGAACGAGGCTAACGTCGATGCTAACGTCGGAATTTCTGCGAAACGCGTTGTTTCATTCTGTCGCGTTAAAATTACGCGGCTTGCAATAGCGACGCGAATCTGGAACCAACAGCGGAGGAGGGTGGCCTTCCTTATATCGTTGCTCCTATATTTCTGTTTCTGTTGTATTTCTTTGCCTTTTTCTCGTCCTTTTCTCGTCCCAGGCGTGCGTTGGCACACACGCCTGGGCGGCTGATCTTGCTGTACAGCTCATCGGCCACTTGCTCGCTTGCTTACTCTGGGGGTTTGGCTGAAATCTGAGTAGCCACTACTGAATTTCTTCTTGGATAGGCGTATCTAAAGCCTTAGCATTGATTAGCTAGTACCCTTCTGGCTAGTCAATCCAGACAGATGCCGCTTTCTTCGCCTGGACCAGGGACTTATCTCTGGTCTGCTTCTCTTTCACCGCAGGAGCTACCAGTGGACCAGTTCCTACGCAATGGCGTCGCTTCCGTTCCTGTGGCCCTAGTCCCAAGCAACGACGGAGTCATTAAGATGAAAAACCCTAAGTTGATCCAGTCGGAACTCAAAGCAGCGACAACTCACTATCACACCATCACAGAGGTCCGGCAGTTTGGCAAGGGAGGCATTGTCTGCTTTTCTCCTGACCAGCTCTGTGTCAAAGACTTACTTAAATGCTCGATGTTTGCTACCAATCCGGTGAGCGCCTTCATTCCTCCTCACCTAGCATGCGTCAGAGGTATTGTCCGAGGCGTAGACATTAACATGACTCCAGCTGAGGTCCTAGAGATGTTCTCTGAGGCAGGTGCAATTGCAGTTTATAGATGCTCACGAGTTGTAGAACAGACAAAGATCCCTACTGAGTCTGTAATTGTCACATTTGCCGGGTCGATTCGCCCCACTGAAATCAAGGCGTGGCCTTTAATATTCAGAGTCGAACAGCTGTCACCTCGTCCCCTCCAGTGTCAGAAATGTTGGCGCTATGGACACACTTTAAAAGGATGTAGGTCAGCTCCCAGATGCCGAAAATGTGGTGAGGCACATACTGCAAATGAATGCAATTGTACTGAAGAAAAGTGTTGTCTTTGTCATGAGCAGCACTGCGCAGATAACGCTAATTGCTCAGCCAAAGCGCGGGAGACTCAAATTCTGGAAATTGTTGATCGCAGACGCTGTTCACGAAAAGACGCCATCGCTGAAATTCAGGCAAGAACCCAGGGATATGCTGGTGTTGCAGCCCGACATAATGCAACTTTAGAAGCTTCTCTTTCAGTGTCCATTGCAGACATGATTGAAAAAGCGATGGAGAAAGCTATAGATCGCCTGGCCACCACCCTTTGTGACTCCTTATCTCATATTGTAGCCACTCAGTTGACGCACATATATGGGCCACAAAGAGATATGAAGGATACTTCCCAAGACAACGTAACTCTCCCACCAAGTGAAGCAGACGCAGAGTCATCTCCTTCAGAAGTACAGGCTGCAGGGCCCTCTTGTACAGACAACCAGAGGATAAGTGAAGACATACTAGAGGATGGTCAGGATTCTGAAGATATGGACATGGACATCAAATCCCTAAAGCGCACTCGATCACCTGTCTCCAAAAACACTGGCTCTTCAAAACATTCAAAAAACAAAAAAATACCAGAAGGAGAACCTATCGAAGAGCGATTTTCTTAAAGACAGCATATTAGATAAGGTAGTTGCCGAAACAATTCTGTCAAAATGATAGGTTCTATCAAAATTCTTCATTGGAACTGCCGATCTATTCATTCAGCTAGTACAGATTTATTGTATTTATCTTGTAAATTCAATCCAGACATTATTGCACTGCAAGAAACGTGGCTGTCAGCACATAATTCGTTTTACCTACCTAATTTCCGGTCTTTTCGCCTGGATCGCCCATCCAAAGGTGGAGGTTTAGCGTTCTTTGTCAATAATAAAATTAGTTCAAAGATCAAAACTTCGTACAAACGTATATCCCCCGAATGTGAAATTTTCGCCTTAGACATCACCTTGCCTGGATGCTCTCCCTTCTCTCTAGTAAATCTTTACTTTCCTCTGGGTGTACAAGACACGCGATGTTTAGACATGGCTGTTAATTCGTGGTGCACAGAAAAAATTATGGTTGGAGATTTTAATTCTCACCACACTAGTTGGGGTTTTAGGACTGATCAATGTGGACAACGCTTGTGGGACTGGTCTATAGACCATAATTTATCATGCCTCAACGCTAGAACTCCCACATTTATCCGAGACCGATCCCGCTCTGCCTTAGATTTGAGTTTTATAAGCTCGGGTATTTCTAGCGTATCTTGGACTACTCTAGACTGCGCCACCAACAGTGACCATTTACCAGTACTGTTTGAAATTTCTTGCCCCATTATTCCATCTTGCTCCCAAGCTCGAACCTTTATCAATTATTCCAAATTTAAAAATGACCTAGAAGTTGCTTTGACTACTCCCACTGAAGACAACGATGAAAATAAAGCCATGAAATTAAGTGCGGTAATTAAAAGAACGTTCAAAAAAGCAGAATTTTCTATTGAGTCTGATACGAGAAAGCCTTGTAGCCAGTGGTGGAATTCTGAGTGCTCTCGTGATCATAGACGACGACAAGCAGCTTGGAAGCAGCTAATTCATAATCAGTCCCCCAAAAATTGGGCAGATTACAAGTTTATTGCTGCTACATTTAGGCGCACCGTGGCTAAAGCTAAAGAAGACTATGACAAAAAACATTTCGACTTTCTTTCCAAACCTAGAAATAAGAAAGCGTTATTCCGATATATGAGATCGCGCAAAATTCTGCCGTCTCTAGCTAACTCTGATTATGACAGGTTATCGACGGAAGAAATGACTAATTCGTTGGAGACAATCGGAAGAGGTCTAGCTAACAGATTTTCGTCGACTTTGACAATCAACTGGCAAAAGTCCTCTATAAAGACTGACTACGAAAAAGTGACATTGTCCGAAATGTCAAGCGTAATTAGAAACTTACCCTCTTCGGCTCCTGGTCCTGACGGTATAACAGTTCCTATGATTAAAATTTTATTCCAGATATCACCCGGCGACGTCCTCAACCTTATAAACTATTCCTTAAGCAATGCCTGGATACCACATGACTGGAAAATAGCTAGAGTGATTCCCATATTAAAAAAACAAGGGTCAGGTTTTAACATTGACAACATCAGACCAATCTCTCTAACATCTCACCTGATCAAAATTATAGAGAGAGTTCTCAATAATAGAATAAAAGTTTGGATGGCTGACAAGCTAATATTGAAACCATTTCAAATAGGTTTTCGTAGCGAATGCTCAATTTGGTGTGCTCATGCCGACTTAGAGAGCCGAATACAGCTTGCCCGAAAAAGACGACAATACGCGGTACTAGTAACACTAGACATAGCTAAAGCTTATGATAGCGTTGAGCACTCAATTTTATTGAACTCGTTACACGAATGTGACTTTCCGCGATATATTGTTGATTGGGTAGCAGAGTTTCTAAAATCGAGAGAATTTTATTGTGCAAAGGATGGATGTCACTCATCTAAATTCAAACAGCAACGTGGAGTACCTCAAGGGGCGGTCCTATCTCCGCTGTTATTCAATGTGTTGATGAGCTCAATTCCCATTGAACGAGATATCACTGTCTACATTTATGCAGACGACATTGCATTTTTCGTTGCAGACAGTGACATTTATTCTTTGCATCAAAAATTGCAAAAGTACATGTATTCTCTTGAAATTTGGCTGCATTCAATTTCATTGTCTCTAAACATCAGTAAAAGTGCGCTCCTGGTGTTCCCTATAGCAGATTCTATTCAAATTTCAGTACTTTATAATCAGGAACCGATTCCACAAGTAGAGTCTATCAAATATTTGGGCATTATTTATAACGAGAAACTTAACTGGAGCCCTCACATAGACTATATCGTGGCAAAGGCACAACGAGCATCAGGCTTATTGCGAAGGTTGAGCAACAGAAAATATGGGTTACGTAGACACACCTTATTAATGATATATAAAATGTACATGCGCCCAATACTAGAATTTGGGTGTATATTATTTTCGGGTGGCCCTACGTACAAAATTAAACCGTTAGTTCTATTAGAGCGAGAAGCGTTACGTTTGTGTTTGCGACTCCCCAGGTATGTCGCTATTAATGTACTATATCAGGAAGCTCGCATACCAACTATTCTTTGCCGATTCCATATCCTAACTGTACAAACATACTTGAAATTTTACGGCTTATCAGCGAGACGGTCTGCATATGCCTTTATTAGTGAACCCGACGCCTTCTTCCTCGCTCACTGGCCACGCTTTCGTACTCCCCAGATTATTTTTGTACAAAAGAAACTGGAAAGCATAAAGGTGGATATCAGATCGGTAATTGGAACCAAAGCATTAAATCACAATATTACGATAGAATGTGATGAAATTTTTCCCCCACTATCTAAGTTTCAATCTTCGAGTTACTTAAATGACAGGTTAGAAGATTACATAGCTCATGCGGAAATAAAGAACATAATAGCCACAGACGCTTCTGTGAATAAAGAAAAGGCAGCAGTAGGAATCGTCTCAGATTACCTCGGTTGGTCATTCTCGGTAAGACTACCAGACTTCACTCCGGTTTTCGAAGCTGAGCTCTTGGCTATTATTTTAGCGCTACGAAAACTTCCTTCAAACGAAGAGAGTGCAATGATAATTACTGATTCTCTTTCGCTGTGTACTACTCTCACAGCTTCAGAACAATCAAGAGCTCTAGCGACATTACAAACATTAGTTCCACCTCATGTGAAGTTCCTGAAGTTAGTCTGGGTCCCGGGACACTGTGGCATACGGTTGAATGAAATGGCCGATTCACTATCTCGAGCCACACTTGATGGCCCTGTGATCTCGGTACTACCAGAATCGGAACACATAGTGTCGATCAGATATAGAAAATTGGCTATTTATACGGATATGATGGAAAATATTACTAAATATACGGACTATCAGCACCTTACATATCCCTGGAAACCTCAGTGGAGTCAATCTAAAAAGTTAGAAGTTATTTTAACCAAATTTCGATGTCGTGTCCCTCCATTAAACTTTTACTTGCACAGAGCTGGTCTGGCGATATCCCCCCTGTGTCCATTTTGTGAAGAAACGGAAACAATAGAGCATTACTTTATAACATGTAAAAACTATTCATTAATTAGGAAAAGACTTTTAATTGTTCCGTTTCACGCAGTAGGATTAAATTTAACTGCAGATAATGTTCTAAGTTTCGGTGCCTTTAGCTTGGGACATTGCCACAGGAGCGTATTCGATGCTGTATGCAATTTCATTCGAGAATCAAAGCGCATGTCATAATAATGCCTGCTTAAATATATTTCTGACGACACTTGTCTAATTTTGAATGAAATTTGCATATTCATTTGATTGTGACCGGGTGAGATAAGCTCGATTGTCTGGTCTACTCAAAATTTCTGTCTTACACTGTAGTATTACCTCCCCTTTACTCTTCTTGATTCAATCTTCAATTATTTGTTTAGTTTAATATTCTTTTTCTAGTTAATTATTCTTTTCTATTATATCATTAGTTTTTCATTTAGGATAAACCTTTTAGTAGATCTCATACAGGCTACTTCTAGATTTCATGGCCAATCCCCCATAGTGAGTATGTGCCAGTGCGAAGGGGCAACAACAACAACAACAACAGTTGCCGGCCGAGTCATTGCGTTGCACGCACGTGGTGCAGCTATGGCAGCGGCTTAGTTGGTTGGCTTAGTGGGCACATATCTTGTAATGCGAAGACTTTAGGGTGAACTAGGACGGAACTCGAAGAGACAAGACAGTGCTTGTACTTGTCTCATCACTTTTCGCGGTTCCTTCTCGTTTGCATTAAAATCTGCATTGTCAAAACAGTTTTAAGCAGTGTTCACATGACGTTCTTTCTTTATACATTCTAATGGTAGGTAGCTGTAGCACTATATGGCATTCCGTAGCGGTATTGATGACGTCACATTGTGCTGCATTGAAACATTGTCAAAATACTCTTGCTAATCATCGGCTCGGAACACGAGCAGCTTAAGCCATACTTACAAGAAAAAACGCGCTGTGAATATTTGTAATATATAATGATGTCAGCCCAGGATAGGCACGTCTCTCCAATGAAAAATGTCCGGCGGCTTGATGGTCATGCTGCGTAAGATGAATAATTATAATTTTATTGAGAGAGCCTTTAATAGAGCACTGACATCAATTTTCCAGATCGAGATGTGCCCATCATTCGATGACTTGGTATGCATAGGTCTTCTTGGCCAAATTTGAATGGCGTCCATCGCGTCGAAGTTATGTTATTTCGACGTAAAACAGCGTGGAAAACCTACGAAGAAAAACAAAAAAACAGACTTCCCATTGACATTTACACTAGTGCTACGTGTTTGGTGTGATACATTCGACAAATACCATCCTGAGTGACGATACGCCAGTAAACATGAAGTTGACGATTCCTGAGTGTGTTTGGAGCCGACTCCTAGTCATGATTTCACTGGTGGCTCTGCTTGCTGTGTTGAAGCGTGCGTGCGATTCATCGTGTTGCATCGACGGATTTAGGTTGTGCTCTACTGCGTGCGAGTACGATGATTCAGAGCGACAATACGTGCCAGAATGTCGGGGAACCACTGCGTAGTGAGAACCTGCACGTCGAGGCGCGAAAAGGCGGAAAGTGCGTGGCGTTTCATGCCTTTCCAAGTCACGAACCTCAACTCAGCCAGTGCGTTAACTTCGTACGCGCCGCGCCGATGGACAGAAGGACAAGACGCCTGTGAAAAACAGCCACATTTGCTGCCTTCACTTTGCGGCGAGCTGCTACAGGGTAAGTCTTGTGTTGGCGAACCAGTTTGGTTTCACTGGCAGTACAAGGCCTCTTCTCGAGGCTGGGGTTATTCCTACCATGTGCCCTGCTGCAGCTGAAAGCAGCGATTCGCCCGCCAAACGTCTGCGACATGAGGTGCGTAGTTGGTGTTCCTTAGCTTCGAAAGCACGGCCGGGACTTATAAATACATTGCATTCAATGCGCAGCTTGTCAAGCAAGGATCGTCGGGAATGGCGGCGATACCCAATTCCAGGTCACTATCATCATCAATTGCCAATGTTAACCACGACGACGGCAAGGAAGACGATGTTGGCGACAGAGGCACGTCTACGCTTTCAGAAACACAGCTGGACTGACTGTACGTGCGCTCCAAGCAGACGAAACGCCGGCGTGACGTCACATTTTTGTGGAAGCGGCATCAACTGTGCAGCGGCCTCAACGTGCATGAGGATGAAGAGAATAAAAAAGACGAAAAAAGCAATTGCCGGCCGAGTCATTGCGTTGCACGCGCGTGGTTCAGCTATGGCAGCGGTCAGGTGACACGACATGCCGTATGACGTAGACGCCACTCAAGGTAATGACATAAACAACGGCACCGCTGTTTATAAAAGTTATTGGTGCCAAACGCAGCTGATACACAGCGTTGTCTGTGGCACAATTATCAACAACAGAAAAAACCACAAGATGGGACTTTTTTGCTTCTCCTCTAGATCACTCCCATCTGTACATGTTTTCACGATCTCGAAATGGGAGTAAAAAAACGCCCATGTTGTAGGGCAAACAAAGTGCATAGATTGGGCAAAAACTTTACTCCCTTTGTGGTTGAGTCAAACGAACCCGAAGTCTTATGGCTCTTACTTGGAAGTTTTTTTGGTGTAATTTGGGAATTATTTTACCCCCTAGGCGATTTCAAGAGGCAGAGCGAAAGTATTTTAATCACGTGACCACGCCGTTTTTGTCTTTTCATTCTATTTTGGAGTAAATAGGTGGAATCTTGGGCGTTTTAGCTTCCCTCTCTTGGGAGTATTTTCTCTAGTGAATGGGAGTAACCACTGCAGTTGGAACTCCCTCTGACTAACATTCTTGCAAGGCTGCATTCTAAAAAAAGCAGACGCAAACATAAGCTTATGCACAGCCCTAATACCAAAGCAAAATACGAATGTTTCCAGAGTTCCTGGTTATGCACTACAAGAGCACACCGACTGATAATTTACAGAATATTTATTATGGAGGTTGAATTACACACAAAGTACAACTATTTTGATCATTTCGCTAGAGTGAGGATGGTTATTGACCACAGGATTTGTACAGCACGAGAACAGTAATTACCAGAACATAGAGCACCAAAAGTACAAACACTACAAACACAAATTTTCCCATATTTGTACCATACAGCTAAAAATTAAAAATCATATAAAATACAAATATAAACACACTTTGCCAATCACATTAGAGTATCTGACTAGAAATCTGCAAGACTTCTATTAGAAGGTCAACCAAAGTGCATTTATACAGCTCTGGTGCTGTAGATGACTATGCACAATAACATATATGTCGAACTAAATTATAATATGTCAAAAGATCAACTTACGGCACTTGTTTGAAATAAATGCTATACCAGTGACTAAAGTTTCCTTGGAGAATCCTGGACATTTTTTCTGTGGCAAACATAGAACACATAGAATAAGCGGGCAATCCGCAAATGCATCAGACTGATGCACCTATATTTTTCTCTAAGAATATAATAAAACCTGAAGGCACTATTGAATCAGCTTTCAAGTTACAGCGAAGCCAGTTTCACCAGACTTTCCCAAATCATCTTCAAATCGCAAATATACAAGAGATGTTTAAGAGTGTACTAGAATAAATTTTTTGCTTCAGTACTATTATCGACCATGTCAATCGAGCTCAAAGAAGACATCCATGAACATATGAAAAAACGCACACTCTATAGATCTGGGTAATGCATTAAAAGTACTAAAAAACATATACCATTGGAAAACTGGGCAGAACAAGCAGACAGCTTTTTCTGACTCATTTTCTGATGTATGCTCTGCTAATTCTTTCTAATGAACACATTTAAAAATTGGCTAGGCTTCAACCTTTCTAGCATATTGCATTTAAAACGGCAATGGGGCAAACCAGCATACAAACACACAACAAATAAAAATTGCAGCATTACAACACCAGAACTTACACTATACAATATTAAATCATCGCTGACGTCAGCTAGCGTACTTGCACGCAATTGGGTGTTGTCATTTCAAATCATTCAGTGCTTTTCCGACCACCACAAATATAGCTGAAACTATTTTATGTGTTTCCAGAAGTTCGAAACTTGTCGTGCTCGTTTGTTCCATTGCCGAAAACTTTCCTGCATAATTATAAGAGTCTGTAGTTTTTCGCTGACAGAGAAATAGCGCCTTAAAACAACAATTTCTTTTAAAGGTTGCTTTTATAATGCACTCAGTAAATGGTATTTACGGCAAGGTAATGAACTGATGCAACCGCAATAAATAATGACTTATTTATGTATATCAATTCTTTACGGGCTTTTCACAGGAGCAAAATGCATGAATTTGTTGAAGCATCTTTTTTCAGGATATATGCTAGCTCAAAGAGCAAACATAGAATATGTGCAATCAACCTGTTTGAAATGCTAGAAATTAAATGTAATTCAGGTGCTCAAGGTATAGCAGTTCATCTGAAAAAAATGCTAACTTCACTCTTTTTTTAGAAAACTCTGTATACAGCAGCAAAAAGATTACATTGGTGTTAAACTAAAAATATGCACGATAGCTAGTTTGAAAGTGTTATCTATGAGCTAAACATAGATGCAGTTACTATACACTATTATTTTTTAACTTCAGAAGTAGTTTATTTTGAAATTGAGTATTCCTTACAGCTTTTTACCTATGCAATTCGAGCAGCATGATCGGTTCACAACGGCAATCCTCATCTGAAGCGGACTGGCCTAGGATGCAGATGCACTAATGAATGCATCTGGAGAAATTTTAATCTTCCCGCTTGTAAGATTTTGCGCTCACACCTGCACTTAGACCTGCCCCTGACATTCGCCTCCATGAAAAGTGAATTGCAAGCAATTGTACTGCAATGTGCAGGAATGTGCGATCCATTTTTCCGAGCATTCACTGTAGTTTAGGCGTCCTCCTAGTTCATCGTTAAGGCATAGGGCATCGGCCAGTTTGGCCGATGTAAACTTTGCCACAACTGAGTAGTATGTTATATACCACTTTCGTAGCACAAGGGGCAAATGGCTTCTGATGCTTCTTGCAACAGACTTGTTTTTTCTGTTCGGTCACCTGCAAGAGTACATAAAGAGAAAGCTTCAAGGGTGCTCAGAAGACGAGGTCTTCGTTATGTTTTGAACATTATCTTAAGGTTGTGTGAAATCATGTGAATCTAAGGAATTACAACAAATTTTTTGGACCTCTGTTGTGTTGGCACGCTCAGTAAAGCCAAAAACTGCTTGAGAATGGAGTATGCTATGGCAACGAGCAATCTGGAAGAAAAATCTGAAGTTAGAAGGTTTAAAATCTGGCAGTGCACGCAAAGGCTGTATTTATGATAGCATGACAGGTGCCAGTCGTGCTGAGGCATAAAGAAGCGATCCCTCGATCTTTTCACCAGTATAGTATAGGAAGAGTCATTAGGGAGGATTGCTTTTTTTCACCATGGCTGAAACCACCAGCAAATGCAGTCGTCAGAATGGAGAACACTGCTAAATCAAAAACAGGATCGTATTGTTGTTGGTTGGACAGTGCTTTAGGCAATGTTCACCCTCATTGTAATGGGCCTTTCCAACAATGATGCGATCCAGAAAACATTTGACGACCACATGTGCTGGGAGTATAAGCCACGGTCAAAAAAAGCTATCCTCCCATTTGGCTCTTTTCATAATATACTGGTGAAAAGGTGGATTACTTCTTCGTGCCTCAACTCAGCTCTGACCAAGTCATGCTCCCTTCAGGTCAACTTCAGCTTCCACAACCAGATTTTGTGCCTCTAACTTCGGGTTTTCTTTCCACGTTGCTCGTTGGCATAGCCGACAAAATTGGCGATGTGGGCTTGTTGGTGAAATATTTGAAAGAAGTTTTTGTAGCGCGAGGCGAAAAACCGAACACAAGAAAGAATAGACTGCAAGTAGCTCTCTGTCCTCTCAGTCTATTCTTTCCTGTCTTCGTTTTTTCACCTCGCGCTACATGAATTTCTTTCAAAAGTTGCCATAGCATCCTCCCTTGTGAAGCGAATTGTGGCTTCACCCAGCATGCCTACACGACAGATGTCCAACAAGTCGAACAAGTTTGTTGTAGTTCCCTTAAATTACGCGATTTCACGCAACCTTAAGAGGATTGCTTCAAAACAAGGCATAGACCTCGTTTTCACGACACCCTGAAAGCTTTTCCATTTGTGCACTTCTTGCAGGTGAAAGGACAGAGAAAGAAGTATGTAGAAAAAAAGCATAAGAACTCATTTGTCAGCTGTGCTACGGAAGTGGTATATGAGATACCATGCAGCTGTGGTAAAGCGTACATCGCCTAAACAGGCCTATGCCCTAACGGTAGACTCTGAGAGCGGGAAGATAATGCTCGGAACAATAGGGCGCACCTTCTTGCGCATTGCAGTATATTTGGCTGCAATGCAATTTTCGACGAGGCCTATGTCAAGGGCAGGAGTGGCTAAGGTACTCGGCTGCTGACCCGCATAGCGCGGGTTCGAATCCCGGCTGCGGCGGCTGCATTTCCGATGGAGGCGGAAATGTTGTAGGCCCGTGTGCTGAGATTTGGGTGCACGTTAAAGAACCCCAGGTGGTCGAAATTTCTGGAGCCCTCCACTACGGCGTCTCTCATAATCATGAAGTGGTCTTGGGACGTTAAACCCCACATATCAATCAATCAATGTCAAGGGCAGGGTTAAGGCATGTTTGAGCGCAAGATATTACAGGCAGGAAAGATTGAAAGTGCTACAGATGCTTGCATCAGTGCATCATTGGTGCATCTGACAATGAAGGAAATAAACTTTCTTGAAAGAAGTTCAATAAAAAACTGATTAAGCATGCCCCTTTCATGGTATTGTACATAGTTAACTCATTTTTACCCATATGTTTGTTGTTGGCTCAGTGAAAGTCAGGAGTGACTGTGCCAGCACATTTGGTTTAGCACTGAGATACTTTTCAAAATAAACTCTGTTGGAAGTTGAGCGTCTTCTAAGTAGGGTTCCTTTGATTCCAAGCCTTTGGTCCTCTAGGCCAAATGTAAACTAACTAGCTAAACAATTCTGTGTTTTGAAGCATACTTCCACAAACAATGGCTGCTGTGACCACACGACCACCTTAATTTAAGAATCACGTCTTTTTTCAGTAAGAGCCACCCCATTGGTTTGTTGGTAAACCCTTTATTGAAATTCCGGCAGAGCTTTCACCGACCGGGCCTTAGGTCACCCGTGTGAAGACAGTCACTTCATAATTTTTTTTGCTGATTTGACTGCACAGTCGTTTAGAGTGTATTCATGTTTCTCTGGTGGTTTTAATAAATTAACTGCATGCAATAAGCCTTCATTTATACTTGTTTGTCACAAATTTTGTTGATGAGCATAGCAACCATGAGTACCTTTTGTCACAGCAATTTTCTGGCAATTGGGCCTTGCGACAGCTATACCACTTCCGTTTCTTGTCCTTATTCACTTTGAACTTCTTGTTTCAGTGCCTTCAGGGGTGGGGGGCACAGCACCTTCAGCGATGCTTCTTTTCATCTTCCCTGCATTTAGGCACTTCTCCAGGTTTCCGACTTTTATTTCAGCAGTTTGTACTGTGGCCCATTTCATGTCCAAAGCAGACGATTTCAAACGTGAGTCGAATTTAACTTACCATTCTGTCGTGCAAATCAACCAACAGGAGAGTTACATTTTAGGGTTGGGTCCTTCAAATCTTCTACAAATCTTCGTCACTGGCACTGTGAACATTAAATGTATGACTAAATTAACACCTTTCAACAATTGCAGACATCTTCGAGCAGCAGTGAGTTTGAACTAGTTATCTTACTTTCACGAAGAGCTTTTCTCCTGGCAATGACAGACCCAAATTCTTGTGAACTATTTGTGCTCCAGTTCTAATTATTGGTAATCATAGGCACGATTTCTTCTAATCAGTTATGTCATTTGACCTGAAGCTCCAAACTCTCAACATAAGATTGAAAGGTCTCAACATAGGAGTGCAATTTATCTGATCGGTAGACAGGAGCATGACTAGTAGGCTGGAAAAACAAAAACACTACTTGCCCAACTTTCGGATTCCTAGCTGGCCTTGTGGTTATGGCACATGCGATGTCCGTATGAAGCCACCGCTTTCTTTAGGGTATTGTCCAGCAGTCCCTGTGACACAGGTCTCACCCTGATTGCCAGATAAATACTAGCACACCAGTAGCACTGACTCTGCAGTGGAAAGGCAAATAATTTATTGAGCAGAAATGTTTCTTCAGTTATAAGCAATATTGTGACACACATAGGACCATTTGCCGCTATCAACATCCCTACACTGCTTGGCGATAAAACGTCATACAAAAGCTCGCACCACGACGCTAATATCTTTATGACTTTGCTTATAATTATTTGCTAATCATCTTTTGTTCACTCATGCTAAATTTGATTCAGTTATGATTTATTAGGCAAATAGGTTAGCTCGCTCGGTGCATTTTATTAGCTTTCTTTCATATACACTGTGACACAAATGTATATGAGGATAGGGTACAGAAAATCCATTCATAATTGCAAGGCTGCGTGAAGTCTTCAATGGCTTTTGGGAAGCGCACATACAGTATACATGCAACAGACCCATTAGATGTCAACAACTATCTTTACATTCAGTGTTAGCAAATTCCCTAGTTCAATTATTTTGTTCACCGCACAGATATTTGTTAAGAATTTTATTCAAGCCATGTGTGGTGGGTGAAGACAATTTCAGAATGCCATTGATAAAAATGTGAAACTTTAGGTTTTTCAAAATAACAAGTAGTTTCACTACATTATTACTCTGCATAGCATGGTGGCAAAAATCTACACTTGATTCACAAATTAAGTGGAAAAGACTAATATACCAATGCTTTATTTGCATTTATTTTTTTACGTCTTATTGCTATTGAGCCCTTTTAAAAATGGGCCCAAACCAGGTCTACCTGTCAGCTGAACACTTGTTGCTAGGTGCCGAAGTGCTTGAAAGAAGAATGTCGAATAGCATTTGAGGCAATATATTGAATTCTATGAAGGTTCACAGGTGTTGAAACAGCACAGAAAAGATATATAATGATAAAATAATCAAAGTGCAACAAAGTTGAGAACGTCAAGATGGAGGTAGCGGCAAAGCAGGCACTACTGCAAAAATAATTCACCAACTGTCCTGCTACTTCCCCGCCTGGTAAAGTTAATTCAAACTGCCTGTAAGCTCTATACTGTGCCTACAATCTTTATTAAAAAAAGAGCCATGAGAAAGCCAATCAAAGCCCTTGCAGTGTTCACTTCGCAGCTGAATGCCTTTTAATCATGCAATACTACCTTGAGCCCCGCGCATATCAACAATAATTCAGTGACGGAGGAAACATTGGGCAGTATAGCTTGGATAGATTTTCACCGAGCTTCGTAATGCTAGTGCTCACCTCTATATGGACGAGCTGTGCTCAAAATTTTCATTGCGTACTTCATTCTCACAGTGTATGATGGACTAAGTTACAAACAAATCCTGCCGAGTTTTCACAGTTTTTTTATCACTGCTGCACGCAATAAAAAGCAGTCGCAAAGAGACATGACAGCCACAACTTGATGGAATTGAAAATAAACATCAGTAGGCACATGAAAACTAGTGCACAGGTTACCACAGAAGGGAACAGCCATAGGTCAAGTGATCTTTGGCTATGAGTCTGCATCTCTTTCTGAAAGGTGCCAGAATTCAGCGCCATATATATTTCTTTGCAGCAATTCAATTGCTGCAAACGAAACTTGAACTTGCGAGAAACATATTGTTTATGGTTTATTTCAATCAGATAAATTTTAATAAACGAACGCATTCTGAGTGATCGCACGCAGCAGTAACTTAAGTAAGTTTGCTCTGCATGAAAGAACTTTCTAGCCGAATGCTACACGCAATCGCTCGAAAAACCGAGCGTTAGCAGCACCAAATAAAAGCACACCAAAGCAATGCGAGGATTCTGATGATCTCAAGTGGGGTTACGATAACCCCACGGTAGGCTTGACAACAAAACTGCACATTTGCGTGACACACTTTTTGCATATGGTCATTCCTAATTTTCCTTCCCTTTGACCGAAGCTATTGGGAGCACGCGCTTGAAACACACATGCCGCATTCACAATTGACAAATAGGTGCCTAGCCAGAATTTTTTGTCATGGGGGGGGGGGTGGTGGCACCCTCCTAAATTGGCCATTTTCTGTTCTATATGCCTACCAACAAAAAATTGAGAGGAGGGCGGGGAGCACGGGCCTGGTGTGCCACCCCCTGGGGCTACGCCCCTGTTGAGAAATGAAACGAAAACACCAGAGGGCGAGAAAACCACGTCCGCATCCATCGAAAATGTTCGCATTTGTTATGAGCCCGGAAAATGATGCATCCGCCACTGCTTTCGCGAATTAATTCGAGTTTGCCTGCTTTCTTAGTGCTATGTTCCGTACCGAATTCAAGTTTTCACTCAAAGTACTGTAAAGAGGCAGCCAGCACGGTTTGAAACTTTGTTCGGGGAGATATACGCCAGCAGAAACGGCACGAGCGAACGCATCGGTAGTGGCAGCACCGGAATCAGCCGGCTGTGCACAAAAACGACACGTTGGGGCATGCCGACTCGCTGCTGCTGCGCCGTCCACTTCCAGTGTTCTCGGCAATCGTAATCCCAACCAGGCACTCGATGAACGCGTCCTGGTTGAGGCCATCAAGCTCCGTTGAGCTGCACGAGTATTTTGCAATTAGAGCCGATGCGACCCACCGCCACTCTTCTGCCGCCATGTTCCATCTGCGGACGACTATTCAGATCGCGTGGTTTTGAGCTAGTCAGCCGTGAATAGAAAAAAGGATCCGTTTTCACGTAATCGGAAAATCGGACCGATTTCATCGTTCCGGCCTCACGGCGTGGTTTTCCATCGGCTCAATGCTGGCACACACCGGCGACTAGCAGTGGTCGCGCGACCGCTCGCGACTGGCGACCAAAAAGCGACTGATGTTCACACCGCCAGAGGCTGCATGCGAGCGACCGGAAGTCGCAAAACCAGACAGTCACGTCTTGATCTCGTTATCAGCGAGAAGTTTGGAGACAAGCGCCGATCAGCTAAACGCCACCAGCTGAGTGAGCTCAGCAAACCGAGCGCACCACATTTATTGTTTTCGTCCGTTCTCGCAGAGCGTTGCCAACTGCGTCAAGTTCGATTCAAGCGAATGATTGATGATTGATTTGTGGGGTTTAACGTCCCAAAACCACCATTTGATTATGCGAGGCGCCGTAGTAGAGGGCTCCGGAAATTTCGACCACCCGGGGTTCTTTAACGTGCACCCAAATCTGAGCACACGGGCCTACAACATTTCCGCCTCCATCGGAAATGCAGCCGCCGCAGCCGGGATTCGAACCCGCGAACGGCGGGTTAGCAGCCGAGTACCTTAGCCACTAGACCACCACGGCGGGGCGATTCAAGCGAAGAACAAGACATTGTCATGGTGCTGGCGCGCTGTGCCATGGTGTTAGCGCTGGTATCACAGATGCCTCCAAAGAAAAAAAAGCCGGTAGTGGGTGTGAATGTCCTTTCGATTGCGGGAGTTGGCCGGCCGTATAAGCCGCCTGCCTCCCGAGCTGTGCTGAGACGACGAGGAGTATATCCGAGATACGTACGTATTCAGAAAACGGTCATTTATTTAAATGGACTTGCCATAGCGTACAATGCAGCACAAACGCGTCTCGAACGTGGTGTCTTAAGTCGTTGCCAAGGCATGAAGCACAAACTCGTTCCAAATGCGGTGCATTGAAGTCGGTGACAAGTCAAGTTTCAGACAAAAAAACGTTTCTGAATACGGGGAAAAGATAGTGCACAATTTATTTTCGCCCAGCCGCGGTGGTCTAGGGGCTAAGGAACTCGGCTGCTGACCCACAGGTAGTGGGTTCGAATCCCAGCGGCAGCGACGGCTGCATTTTCGATGGAGGCGGAAATGTTGTAGGCCCGTGTGCTCAGATTTGGGTCACGTGAACAAACCGCAGGTGGTCGACATTTCCGGAGCCCTCCACTATGGCGTCTCTCATAATCATATGGTGGTTTTGGGACGTTAAACCGCACATATCAACAATTTATTTTCTGTTTAATTTGACGGTGTTTAGCTTCTCACAATTGCCGACACCTAAATTCGACACTTTGCTCGAGATGCTGCACCCCGCCATCTCCAAGCTAGCTATTCCGTGGTGGCCATGGTGCCATAGACCCAAAGGAACGCACTCGTTTGTATCTGGTGGCAAGAGGACAGCGCAATAAAAAAACAAAAAAAAAACAAAGTGAAGCATCGCAGATTGGTTTCAGAAGCTTTGCGACTGCCGTCGTGCGACTGAAAAATCGGTCAGGAAGCCACTAGCCAAAGCAGTCGCTTTGCGACCGCTGCTAGTCGCTGGTGTGCACCAGCCCTTAGGAGGCGAAGCGAGTGAATAGCCGCTGGGTTTTGCCGCTTTTGCTCCAGAGAGAACTTATATCGAATTTGAACCCAGCGCGAGCTTTCAAACAACTGTTTGGGTTGCAGTAGCGCACACACTTACCAACAAATAACGCACAAAGTTCATTCAGATTTACTTACCAGGTGTCCTCCGCTTGAAATTTAGACAACACCGACGACTTCACCCCGGCCGCCACTGGCTGCCTCAACGAACAGAAGGTAGTACAGAAGTGACGCACTTTCCTGCGCTCCGAAGTAGAGAAGAAAGCACAGTCTTGAGAACTTTCTCTGCCGCGCGTGCTTGTCGTTCTTGATACGCCGGATCGTAAGGCGCGGTTTATGAACTTTCGAAGAGCGTTGGCGCGGCGCAGTCTCTTTGAAATTTGCCTACTGAAATAACATTTG
Source organism: Rhipicephalus microplus (assembly GCF_043290135.1). NCBI lineage: Eukaryota > Metazoa > Arthropoda > Arachnida > Ixodida > Ixodidae > Rhipicephalus > Rhipicephalus microplus. The sequence goes on along the minus strand of NC_134710.1, from coordinate 49,020,401 downwards.
CGACGTTGATGCTGAGGCTTAGAATGATCCTTCTAGCTTGTTTGTTCTTGTCCAAATGGGCGTATTTACATACATCTTTCCCACGGAATTTTTTTTTTCAATTTTTTTCAGTCACTCCCATTTCAGATTGGCTTAACTTCCATATTTTCCGATATTTGATGATCATACTAAAAGAGCAGTTTCAGCGGTCTGTTTCGAGCAGTCTTTTTTTCAATGCAGTTCCTCTGTGTGAAGAACGTATGGTGCGGAGCTATAGAGGCGCAGTCGGGTGACTCATGGTGGTGTGATTTGTCTCCTGCACTACGGCAATCCTGTATTGTCAAAGAAATAGCGTCAAACAAATAAATAAATAAAAACATAGAGTGCAGCTGTATAAAGAAATCAGATTCATAGAAGGATTACTGTGTGAAAACATAGACTGAACTGTTGTCTGTATTGTTCATGCTTCTATTTCTTACACAACCAGACTAACTAGCCACAGTCAGTCATTATTCAAATCAGTACACGAAATTGAAAAAGTTGCTCTGTGTGTCACTGGATGTTTCAGCGATTTCTCCATGTTGTCTCTAAGGAAGCAAGGAAGCAACAAAAGGGAGAAGGCAGGGAGGTTAACCAGAAATACATCCGGTTGGCTACCCCACACTGGGGGATTAGAAAAGGAGACAAGAAAGACGAGAAAGAGGGAAGAGAGGGAAAAGAAAAAAAAGTGTGGGGGATAGACTGACACTAATTTCACTGCAGCGTGTAGAACTATACCGCATGTCAGAGGCGTTCGCACAAGCCTGTCTTTCTCAGGAAACACAGCAGGGCTTTCACTGCCTTGTGGGCTGTCGAGGCATGGGGACGCTGCTGTAATAGCACCTGCACAGAAAGAGGCCAATCAACCAGTCTCCGCATTGCGTTGGCAAGTACTTGTCTATCTGAGGCAAATTGAGGACAATGGCACAGCAGGTGTTCGATATTTTCGTCGGGGCCGCAAACATCGCACGCCGCACTGTCAGTAATTCCGATTAACGTGGTATAAGCGTTCGTGAAAGGAACTCCCAGCCAAAGGCAAAATAGAAAAGCGAAACTGCACGTCGATGTAGGCCGGTATAGGTCGGAGTTGTAGTGAAGGGTCGAGCTCGTGCAGTCTTTTATGTCGTATGCTTGGTGTGTTCCACTCAGTCAGGGTGAAACTGCGGGCCAGTTGACGAATCTGCCTCGCCGCATTTGCTCTTGAAAGCGGAATCGGAACGCTGTTCGCTTCTTTATGTAACGTGCGAGCAGCATGATCTGCAGAATCATTGCCGCCTATACCACAATGGCCAGGTTACCACTGAAAGACGATATCATGGCCTTTTTGTATTAAAAGGTGGTGAAGTTTCACGGTTTGGTAGGTCAACTGGTCGTGGCATCCGCATCGGAGAACTGAGATCAGGCACTGTAACGCTGGTTTTGAGTCAGAAAACACAGCCCATTTACCTGGTCTTTCTTCTGAATTGATGAGTTCCAGTGCATTGCGCAGAGCCTCGAGTTCTGTCGTCGTTGACGTTGTCACATGTGAAGTCTTAAAACAACGAGTTACCCCTTGTCGTGGTATAACCACTGCTCCACCTAAACTAGACGGCGTAGTAGAGCCATCCGTGTAAATGTGCACGTGGTCACTGTAGTTTTATTCCAGTAGGAATAGACTCTGTTGTTTCAGGGCATGTGTCGGTAAGTCCGATTTTCTCCTCATTCCTGGAATCGTTAAGTGTCCTCGCGGCCGGCTCAAGCTCCAAGGAGGAAGCAGTGGCTTTGATGCAGGTGCGTATGTCTCAGCAAACGATGAACGATGCTTAAAGACAATAGTGCCGTATGTCGTGCGGGGCCTTTCAGCAGCTAGGCTCGCCAGGTGGTGAGAAGGGGTCCTGGCATAATGCCTGAGGTGCATGCGCATTGTCTCGGTAATAATATGCGTCTTTATCGAGTGATCTTGAGCGATGGCAACGGTTTAAGCCGTTGAAGCACTGCGGGGTAATCCAAGGCATATCTTAAGTGCTTGGGCTTGAATGCTCTGAATTGCGCGCAGGTTGGTCTTGCCGGTGTTAGATATTGCAGGTAAACTGTACCGAAAGAATGCGATAAACAGCACTCTGTACAGAATAGCATGGATGGTATAGGCACTCCCCAATTCTTTCCCGCAAGGAATTTGAACATGTGGCAGGTTGCGATCAACCGCTTCTTCTCATAGTTCACGTGTGGAGTCCACGACAAGTTTCTATCTATTATGACTCCCAAGAACCTGTGGCTTTTGCTGAACGATATATATTCTTCATTAATTGATATGCTGTAAGCAGACATTGGTTTCCGCGTGAACGCTACCACTGCCCATTTTCCGCAGGACACCTCGAGGCCTTGTTTACGAAGGTAGCATGACGTCGTTGTAGCAGCCTTCTGAAGGTGGGCGCGAAGCTGAGGCCTTGTCACACCTGATGTACAAATGCAGATGTCATCAGCATAGACAGAAAGTTCTACAGTGCTAGGTAGCTGTTCGACTAGACCATCGAGAGTTAGGTTGAAAAGTGTAGGGCTTAGCACTCCTCCCTGAGGAACTCTTCGGCTGCTGGAATAATCAGGTGTTGGGCCAGTCGCTGTCATCACGTAAAATGATCTCACCTGTAAGTAGCTGTACACCCACATATATATCTTGCCACCAAGGCCTACTGTTTTTAAAGCACTAAGGATGGCTTCATGGGTGACATTGTCGTAAGCCCCCTTAACGTATATGAAACAGGGCGCCGCACAGTCTCTTACAGGCATTCTGGTGTTGAACATATGTCACCAGGTCAACAACGTTGTCGATTGACGAATGGCCGCGCCTGAATCCGGTCGTGGATACTGGATAGATTTCGTAGTGCTCTAAATACCATTCCATTCGTGTTAGAATCGTTCGTTCCATCGTCTTTCCCACACAACTGGCAAGTGCGATAGGACGGTATGAGCCAATATCCAAAAGAGCTTTACCGGCCTTTAGAAGTGGAATGAGGCCACTTGATTTCCATGCCTGGGGAACCGTACCAGTCGGCCAGGAGTCGTTGTATAGGCGTAAGGGTGCCTTCCGAGCTTCGTCTCCAAGATCACAAAGGGCACGATAGGTAATGCCGTCAGGTCCGGGTGCAGAAGAACGTCTGCACAGTGCAGTGCCGCCTCTAGCTCATCCATAGAAAACTGGCATTCCATACGGGGATCACGTGAGGGCAGTGGGTTGTCAAATGATCCCGTTCTTGATACTGTGAAATTGGATTCACCGGCAATTCTTCTACAGAAAGATTCTGCGACGTCAATCTCTCTGCATCGAAGGTGAAGTGCCAGAGATGTAAACGGGTGTCGCTGACCCAAGGTTGTGCTAGGACCCCGTACAGTTCGCCATATCAGTGATAGGGGCTTTCGTGGATCCAACGACTCGCAAAAGGATATCCAACGTCGCCTAGCCAGTTTATCCATGTGCCACTGCATTTTCTTTTGAATGCGTCTAGCCAGCCTCAAATCATGCGTGCACTTTGTGCGTCGGTACCTTCGTTCTGCACGACGGCGTATTGCGTGAAGTTTCTCAAGCTTGATGTCGATATCGGTACGCTTGTGACTACTCAAGTGTGTATGCGTGGTATTCTGCAGGACATCCTTTATCGAGTCCTCTAGGTTATATGATGAGCCGTCGGTACAGCAGTCTTCCATTAATATTTTGAATTTCGGCCAATTGGTGTATTTGAGGCCTCTTCTTTCGCTGTTAAACATGCGTTCGATATCTATATACAACGTTGATGCAATGTAATATTTGATTGTTCTTACCACAATAATACCATCACGTTAGGGCAACGTAATAACTTGAGTGATGTGTCCTCGTTAAAAACAACACGTTAGGACAACGTCAATAATTGGTTGTTGCTCCAACACTAAAAACACTGTGTTATGGCAACGTAATATAAACGTCGTTGCGATGTTATATTTTACTGTCTAACGTTGCCTCACATTCGTTGCATTCAAACCACGTTGACTCAACGTTCTGCGTTACCTGGGTGGTCGTTATATTTAGATAACTTCTCTAAGCGTGCAGTTACTTAAGTTAGTTAATCCACAAGGGCATATCTGTTTTGAGGACCAAAAATACAAGGAAGATCATTCCCACATACCTTTATTCAGTTGCCTGTTGAATTTCTTCTTGTGCTCATCACCCTGTATAAAGCAGTTTTACATAGTAGAGGAAAGCGTAATCTCTCGCTCATTATGATGCCAAAAATACAGTGTATGCGTCAGAGTTATGCATGCAAATCTTGATATGCGTCAAGTCAAGGTGACGACGTCGATAGTGTCCAGTCGTAGGTAATTAGATATATCAAAAGAGACCAAGTTCCCCTGGTTCGCCAAGAAACACTTTCCATGTAAAATCAATCTTTTAGCCAGAATCAAACTAAGACATTTGGCGTGGCAGCCAATCTTAGCCACGTCTATGCTTGAAAGTGCTTCAGAATAAGACCGAAACAGTTTCGATCTTCGGTGACGCAGGCATCAAGTCGAGAGATGAGTCATGCTAAGAAATGTAATATTGCGTAGCAGTAGCGTACACTCTAAAAAAAAGGTTTGCCGAAAAAACGAAGCAATGAACGCCACAGCAGCACATTTGAAGGTCACGCGGAGAATGGAACGCCGATTGAAACGTGTCCCGCGTCTATCACGCACAAATGACGCATGGAACATATTCACAATTACAAATGCACGTTAATAGGCGTCCCAGTGTTTGCTTCACTGTGTCTGAAAAGACCGTGCCTTTTGTGAACAAAAACTGCCTTTTGTAAACAAAAACTGCAATAACCCTGTAATCACAACAGAATCGTTCCAGTTAAAGCCCGATGCCAGCCACGATGTGCGATTCTCCCCACCACGAGATAAGGGCACGCGAGCGAGAGTTGCCCCTCCTCTCCGCTGGGCAAAGTACGCGTGAGAGATGAGGGCACGCGCCGCGGCATCGTGACAATGTGGTGACACGCCCTTACTGCGCCATCTTGCTGGTAATGCTGAAAACAAGATAGTTCCCCCGAGATTTCCGTCAACAGCGGTCTGTGGTAGATATAATTGGTTAACCGTTCGAACGATTATAAACAAGCCTTTCCTTGGTTCAGTGGCTAACGCCTCGAACTCCCGACTATATATATATATATATATATATATATATATATATATATATATATATATATATATATATATATATATATATATATATATATATATATATATATATATATATATATATATATATATATATATATACGAGTGACAGCAACACCGACAACTGCGGCAAAATCTAGCCGAAAGTGTGCATATAAATGCTATCTTAATAAAAATTCACGCTAGAGCAAGTGTGAGCGGGAGGGATTTTTCGCAAGCTTAGTCTAAGCATGGTCTGCTTTCAAGCTATGCAAACCACACTTGCTATCCATGACTGGTGACTTTTCTCATGCTTAGATTATTAGAGGGGAGTTTTTTACTCCATGCGGCATTTCCCTGCTCCTTGAAATGCTTTTCTGACCGTTAGAACTCAGACAAAACGAAAGCTGAAAGAACACATTTATTTGGCTGTATAGGCTTGGCTCCTGTTTTGAGGTTGTATATTAATGTTCGGCATTATTTGGCTAATAAAAAAAATTATTTTTACCTTGATCTTGCATATGGGCAAACTACATAAAACGCTTTAGTGGGAAAGCCAAAAATGAGCTTGCTAGCCACAATATAATTAAGGAATGCGGTCTTAAGTACAGGCAGTCCGCAAGAAATAAAAGACAAGCGTTTAATAATTCACACTGTGCTCTTTCCACATTGCACCCAACGACACATAATTCGCGTCTGAGTACCACTCCATATCGGCAGTGCTCTTGGTATATATTTACAGTGCAGCTAGCAGGTAATGTTGTGCTGTCGCAGTCGATTGTTCTCTGGTTAGCTAACTACACAAATGAGCTGTCACTTTCCAACCTGTACAGTTTGTCATTTTGCGCTGGTCAATCAGTACATATACACCGCTAGCAGCCGCCAAGCAATAACAAAAAACACTGCAAACTTTCTCTTCTGTCGGCTTCATTTTAAACAATATCTGGTGGTCAGAAATACCGTCTTTATGGAGCTGGATAATCCCGTGTCAAGCAAAAGAAAACATAACTTGCTCCTTACGTAGGCATTAGAAATGCCTCTCTTAAGTGATTCAAGAGCCCGACGTTGCGATTGGGGCGTGAGACCTTTACTATGCACCGTTCAAAAATGAGTAGAGTTGGCAGATTGAAATGGTTATCTATGTTATTTCTGGAACTTTACACTTACAAATGCAATTGTCTAGGAAGGCATACAGGACAAACTTGCATAACGCATTTTGCACAAGTGCACATCTCGCGAATCGTATACAAGTATGCCACTGATGTGCATTCTTTCGGTACGATTACTTCCTTACATGGTCGACAATAGAAATTTAGCGGGGGATATTGTGTATTGTGTTACGAGACTTAACAGTTTGTATGAATCAAAAATTCAATAAGGGGTTTTGTAGAACAAAATATACAGGATCTTTAAATGTTAGTGAAACTTTATATTGAAGAACTTACAAAAAAGCTTCTCTGTCACACACACACACACACACACACACACACACACACACACACACACACACACACACACACACACACACACACAAACAGGAACAATAAAATAGGCGCTAACGATAAAGTTTTCATGGCCGCCTATGTATTTTTGTTGCCAATATTTACCGACTGCTTCAACGAAGCCGAGCATCTGCCAAAAGCAGCCCGATACGCAAGGTCCTTTACACAGTACACACGCAAATAAAGCACCAATGTGTTTTTTTCAGTGACGTGCCTCGTTCCAGCTTCAGTATTGCACTGGACTCTTGGCCACATGTCAGCTCCTCTACGTCAGCGTGCACAATGTACGCAGGCCAAATGTATGTACGGGTTAAACCTAGCAAAAATGGAAAATTGCGAGATCCCACCTACAGTGGAAATCGATGCAAAGCACAAAAATGGAAGCTGGATATATGTCACTTTAAATTTAGCACAGCGTTATGAGGACAATGGGTGTATTACACAGAAAACAGAACTAAAAATGTTATGCGCACTCACATATCGAGAAAAAATGCAAGTATATTGTTTAGTGTCACGTAACGACGGCACCAATAACGTTTGTAATACCACCACCAGCAGTGGTGTGCATATAAATAATGCCGCAGATGACTTCGATGTTGTGCTTATCATGATTGCGCCTAGAATTTCTCTTCGTCATCCATTCACATCCCGTAATATCAAATTTCCTATATTATAAGCTAGCGAAACGACCGCAAGCACATGTACAGGCGTGGCATGCAGTCATGTTCTTACATGACATGCATGCCATGATTTCCACGTGAGGACTTGTTCCGTATGCTCACCACTCATACATACTAATTTTGCGATACGTAATGTCAAGGAAACCGCCGTAAGAGCAGTAACACCACGACATGTAAATCATAATATTCATGTTATGCTCATGCTCCTCATACAGTCATTTATGTCATACCAATTTCGGTATAGGTCCCATTATCCAAACGGCCAAGAGCGATAAATGTCGTAGACAGACAGACAGACAGACAGACAGAAAGACAGACAGACAGACAGACAGACAGACAGACAGACAGACAGACAGACAGACAGACAGACAGACAGACAGACAGACAGACAGACAGACAGACAGACAGACAGATAGATAGATAGATAGATAGATAGATAGATAGATAGATAGATAGATAGATAGATAGATAGATAGATAGATAGATAGATAGATAGATAGATAGATACGGTCAAACTCGCCGAAGTTCGCAAAGAAAGGTTAGCATTTAGAATTCACCACTTCCTCTTGTAACGCCTGTCTCAAAGCCAAAAAATGTAGTATAGCCAACTAACTCCCGACTGTTTTACGTAAATCCAATAAAGAAATGTGTGGTCTCTGCAGAAATTTTCGGCCCCATAAAAAGTTGATGAAGAATGTCATTTGCAGCAAAACTATGAAAAATGGGTGGGTGACAAACTCCGGGAAAAGTATTCTATCTTTACAATCATTTTGGACCACCCTCTATGCAATACGATTCAATATTGCGCACGAGAGTGCACAATGCCTTGTTACATTGTACAAGACTTTATTTTGTAGTTCTCATGGCTATAGTTGCACAATATCATTGAGTGCGGTTACTCTAATGTATTAGTGTAATATTTTGCAATCACGGTGTGATACAAATATTTATAAAATTAGAAAAAGCAACAAACACAGTCTTGGTGACGGTTTATTCTGCGTGAGCAAAAAACGAAGAAGACGACGGAGGCGCGAGGCCAGGCAGCGCGCTCTCGAATTTGCCTGCGGTGCTAATCAAGAACGAGCGCTGTCTGCCGCAACGAAGCCACGCTGCAACCACAGGCCTTCAAAGCAGCCATTACCTTCTTTTCAAGACTCCGCCTCTTTGGAGCACGAGCACTTCAAGGCACGGTGTAGAGCAGCATGGGGAACAAGACGGCGCTTGCGACAGATAACTCATCTGGACGAGCAGGTCCAATGGCACCACGAGGAATGGACGGCCGAGGCTACGTCATTTGTCGCGTCGTGGTCAGCCCACAGCGAACCGTGTCTCCGACGACTTCTGCAGAGATACATGCGAGAAGCCAATGTCATGTTGATCCCAACGCAATGAACCCTAGGTCGGCAGGTAAGCCTCGTTATCCGTTTCATTAACGGGAATTACACCCGACGAGTTGGTGCAGGAATAACAGAACGCAATTGCTTACCCGAAGGTCACTGGTTGGGTACTGGTTGTGGCGTTTCCATTTTCATCTATGCGAAATAATTTGAAACCGCGTACTCTCTGATGTCAGAGCGGCAGATGACATAACTTGGGAGCTTTCCAGTACGGCGTGCCGTGTAATCATATCGTGGTTTCTACACAATAACCACGGAACTTATAATGTATATTAACGTGATTCACTCACAAATTACGGAAGTTTGCCAACTTGTGCTAGCGCTGAGCCTGAAAGAAAGAATCATCCGCTGAAATGTTTGAGTAGGACATTATGTTCGAGATTTCTTCACACTTCCGCATTGTCCCACAGTGCACACTTTCGCACGTGTTTTCGTTTGCTCCGTGTTCATTTTAATCGCTTTACCCTTGTAGTGGTGTTGCTAGGTCACTAATATATATGCACCTTTCTGACATTATATATGCAGGAACTCGTGGAAGAGGTGGGACATTTTTCTGGCGACCCCTTCCGAACATTGTTCTGCCTCGTGGACGAGCGCGTGGGACCCGATGCAGCCGTGAGGTGGCGGAGGAAGAGGACCGGCGAAAGAACTCTCGGGTCACCTCCTTCGCAGGGCAGGGTCTCAGAGTTATTTTCAATTTCCTTTCGCAGCCCAGCGGGCGTTCTTCCGAGGGGCATCGCAAGTCCTTTCGCCAGTGTGCCATTAACCAGGAGCACTACAATGTTTTTTTATTTGTATTTATATGTGTAATATTCTTGGTATATGATTATTTTTCAATGTTCTTAATAAAGTGTTCTTAAACGGCATATCAACTCCATATAGTTTTTTGGCGTTTTCTGCACCTCCTGAGTTCGATGTTCGTGAGGTAGCTGCACGACAGTATATAGTCGCACAACCTATGGTCGTTTTGTTCAGTCAGTTCAGGGCTGAAGAAACTAAACTGTGCGTTGTGTAGGCACGGAAATGTCACCCCACTAATCCCTTCTGCGTGATCTGAAATCCTCGCTTTTTCGATCTCGTACAATATCCAGGTTTTTTTCGCTGACAACGAACAACGCTATATAACGTCGATGCTAACGTCGGAATTTTCGTCGAAACGTGTTGTTTCATGCTGTCGCGTTAAAATTACGCAGCTTATATTAGTGACACGAATCTGGAATGAACAGCGGAGGGAAGAGGCTTTCCTTATATCGTCACTTCTCTGTTTCCCTATCAGTTGTATTTCTTTGGGTTTTTCTCGTTCTTTTGGCTTTCTTTCTGTTTCTGCATTTATGTTCTTCTATTTCGCTTCCTCGTTTTTTTTTTGTCGTTCTCTCACTATGCCCATTTCTTTCTCTGATTTCTATTTTTTTCCGCCCCCTTTTTAATGTTACTTCTTTCTTTTTCTCTCTTTACTTCTTTTTCTGTGTAGTAGTTCTCTTCCTCACCCGAGCTCTTCCATCCTAATCTAGTCAAGCGCCCCATCAAAAGAGCGCGCGTCTATCGCACATGTATGGGAAGCGAAGAAGAGGATGAAGAAGACGAAATAAGCAATTGCCGGCCGAGTCGTTGCGTTGCACGCGCGTGGTTCAGCTATGGCAGCGGCCAGGCGACACGACGTGCTTGTGACGTAGAAGCCACTGAAGGTAATGACATAAACAACGGCACCGCTGTTTATAAAAGTTCTTGGTGCCAAAAAAAGCTGATACACAGCGTTATCTGTGGCACAATTATCAACAACAGAAAAAAAACCACAAGATGGGAGTTTTTGGCTTGTCCTCTAGATCACTCCCATCTGTACATGTTTTCTGGATCTTGAAATGGAAGTAAACAAACGCCCATGTTGTAGGGCACGCAAACTGCATGGATTGGGCAAAAACTTTACTCGCTTTGTGGTTGAGTCAAATGAACCCGAAGTCTTATGGCTCTTACTTGGAAGTTTTTGGTTGTAATTAGGGAATTATTTTACTCCCATCTAGGTGATTTTAAGAGGCAGAGCGAGAGTATTTATTTCACGTGGCCACGCTGTTTTTGTCTTTTTTTAATTCAATTTCGGAGTAAATAGGTGGAATCTTGCGTGTGTTAGCTTCCCTCTCCTTGGAGTATTTTTCCTAGTGAATGGGGGTAACCACTGCAGTTGGAACTGCCTCTGAGCAACATTCTTGCAAGGCTGCATTCTATAAAGAGTAGACGCAAACAAAAGATTATTCACAGCCCAAATACCAAAGCAAAATACGAATCTTTTCAGAGTTCCTGGTTATGCACTACAAGAGCACACAAACTGATGACGTACATAATATTTATTATGGAGGTTGAAGTACGCACAAAGTACAACTATTTTGATCATTTCGCTAGAGTGAGCATGGTTATGGACCACAGGATTTGTACAGCACGAGCACATAGCACGAGAACATAGAGCACTGAAAGTACAAACACTACAAACACCAACATTTCCCATATTTGTACGATACAGCTAAAAATTCCAAATCAAATGAAATACAAACATTTAAACGCACTTTGCCAATCATATTAGAGTATCTGACTAGAAATCTGCAAGACTTGTACTAGAAGGTCACCTAAATTAATAAAAAGTGCATTTATGCAGCTCTGTTGCTGTAGATGACTATTCACAATAACATATATGATAAACTAAATTATAATATGTCAAAAGATCAACTTAGGACACTTGTTTGAAGTAAATGCTATACCAGTGACTAAACTTTCCTTGGAGAATTCTGGACATTTTTCCCGTGGCCAACATGTAACATATAGAATATACGGGCAATCCTCAAATGCATCAGACGGAGGCACCTATATTTTTCTCTAAGAAAATAAAAAAACCTGAACGCACTATTGAATCAGCTTTCAAGTTACAGCAAAGCCAGTTTCACCAGACTTTCCCAAATCATCTTCAAATCGTAAATATACAAGAGATGTTTAAGAGTGTACTAGAATAAATGTTTTGCTTCAGTACTCTTAGCGACCGTATCGATCAAGCTCGAAGAAGACATCCATCAACATATGAAAAAACGCACACTCAATAGATCTGGGTATTGCATTGAAAGTACTAAAAAATATATACCATAGGAAAACTGGGAAGAACAAGCAGACAGCTTCTTCTGTTTCAATTCTGATGTATGCTCTGCTAATGCATTTTAATGAACACATTTAAAAATTGTCTAGACTTCAACTTTTCTAGCATACTGCATTTAAAATGACACACACACACACACACACACACACACACACACACACACACACACACACACACACACACACACACACACACACACACACACACACACACACACACACACACACACACAGAGGAACAATAAAATAGGCGCTAAAGATAAAGTTTTCATGGCCGCCAATGCAATATTGTTGCCAATATTTACCAACCTCTTTAACGAAGCCGAGCATCTGCAAAAAGCAGCCCGATACGCAAGGGCCTTTCACAGTATGCAAGCAAACAAAGCACCAATGTTTTTTTTTTCTTCAGTGACGTGCCTGGTTTCAGCTTCAGTATTGTACTGGACTCTTAAATACATGTCAGCTCCTCTACGTCAGTGCGCACAATGTACTCGGGCCAAATGTATGTACTGGTTCAACCTAGCAAAAATAGAAAATTAGCAGACCCCACATACAGTGGGAATCGATGCAAAGCACGAACGAGAAAGCTGGATATGCCACTTTAAAATCAGCACAGCGTTATGAGGACGATTGGTGTATTACACAGTAAACAGAACTCCGTATGTTATGCGCTCTCACACATCTGGAAAAAAATGCAAGTATGTTGTTTAGTGTCACGTAACGACGGCACCACTAGCGTTTGTAATACCACCACCAGCAGTGGTGTGCATATAAATAATGCCACAGATGACTACCATGTCGTGCTTATCATGATTGCGTCTGGCGTTTCTGTTCGTCATCCATTCACATCCCGTAATATCAAATTTCCTATATATTAAGCTAGCGAAACGACCGTGAGTACATCATGGGCGTGGCATGTAGTCGTGCTCTTACATGACATGCATGTCATGATTTCAACGTGAGGGCTTCTTCCTTATGTTCACCACTCATACCATACTAATTTTGCGATACGTCATGTCAACGAAACCGCCGTAAGAGCTGCAACAGCATGACATGTAAATCATAATATTCATGGTATGACTAGTCACTAATGCTCCTCATACAGTCAATTATGTCACACCAACTTCGGTATAGATCCCATTATCGAAACGGCCAGGAGCGATAAATGTCGTAGACAGACAGACAGACAGACAGACAGAAAGATAGATAGATAGATAGATAGATAGATAGATAGATAGATACATAGATAGATAGATAGACAGATAGATAGACAGACAGACAGATAGATAGATAAATAGATAGATAGATAGATAGGTAGATAGATAGATAGATAGATAGATAGATAGATAGATAGATAGATAGATAGATAGATAGATAGATAGATAGATAGATTGACAGATAGATAGATAGTTAGATAGACAGACAGATAGATAGATAGATAGACAGACAGATAGATAGATAGATAGATAGATAGATAGATAGATAGATATATAGATAGATAGATAGATACCTTAACTCGCTGAAGTTTGCAAAGAAATGTTAGCATTTAGAACTCGCCACTTCCTCTTGTAACGCCTGTCTCAAAGCCAAAAAATGTAGTATAGGACACCACCTCCCGACTGTTTTGCGTAAATCGATTAAAGAAATGTGTGGTATCTGCAGAAATTTTCGGCCCCATAAAAAGTTGATAAAGAATGTCATTTGCAGCAAAACTATCAATGGGTAGGTGACAAACTCCGGGAAAAGTGTTCTATTTTTACAATCAATTTGGACCACCCTCTACAATTACGATTCAATTTTGCCACGAGAGCGCACAATACCTTGTTACTTTGTACAAGACTGAATTTATCAGTTCTCAGGCATATAGTGTCACAATATCATTGAGTGCTGTTACTATAATGTATTAGTGTAATATTTTGCAATCACTGTGTGATACGAAGATTTATAAAATTAAGAAAAGCAACAAACACAGTCTTGGTTATGGCCTATTCTGCGTGAGCAAAAGACGAAGAAGACGATGGAGGCGCGAGGCCAGGCAGCGTGCTCTCGAATTTGCCTGCGGTGCTAATCAAGAACGAGCGCTGTCTGCCGCTACGAAGCCACGCTGCAACAGTAGGTCTTCACAGCAGCCATTACCGTCTTTTCAAGACTCCGCCTCTTCGCAGCACGAACACTTCAAGACACGGTCTAGAGCAGCATGGAAAACAAGACGGCGCTTGCGACTGAAGACTCATCTGGACGAGCAGGTCCAATGGCACCGCGAGGAATGGAAGGCCGAGGCTACGTCATTTGTCGCGTCGTGGTCAGCCCACAGCGAACCGTGCCTCCGACGACTTCTGCCGAGATACATGCGAGAAGCCAATGTCATGTTGACCCCAACGCAATGAACCCTAGGTCGGCAGGTAAGCCTCGTTATCCTTTTTATTAACGAGAATTACACCCGACGAGTTGGTGCAGGAATAACAGAACGCAATTGCTTACCCGAAGGGCACTGGTTGGGTACTATTTGTGGCGTTTCCATTTTCATCTATTCGAAATAGTTTGAAACCGCGTACTCTCTGATGTCAGAGCGGCAGATGACATAACTTGGGAGCTTTCCAGTACGGCATGCCGTGTAATCATATCGTGGTTTCTACACATTAACCATGGAACTTATAATTTATATTAACGTGATTCGCTCACAAATTACACAAGTTTGCCAACTTGTGGAAGCGCTGAGCAGCATTGTCCCACAGTGCGCACTTTCGCACGTGTGTTCGTTTGCTCCGTGTTCATTTTAGTCGCTTTACCCTTGTAGTGGTGTTGCTAGGTCACTAATATATATGCACCCTTCTGACATTATATATGCAGGAACTCGTGGAAGAGGTTGGACATTTTTCTGGCGACCCCTTCCGAACATTGTTCTGCCTCGTGGACGAGCGCGTGGGACCCGATGCAGCCGTGAGGTGGCGGAGGAAGAGGACCGGCGAAAGAACTCTCGGGTCACCTCCTTCGCAGGGCAGGGTCTCAGAGTTCTTTTCAATTTCCTTTCGCAGCCCAGCGGGCGTTCTTCCGAGGGGCTTCGCAAGTCCTTTCGCCAGTGCACCATTAATTAGGAGCACTACAATGTTTTTCATTTGTATTTATATGTGTAATAATCTTGGTATATGAATATTTTTCAATGTTCTTAATAAAGTGTTCTTAAACGGCATATCAACTCTATATAGTTTTTTGGCGTTTTCTGCACCTCCTAAGTTCGATGTTCGTGAGGTAGCTGCACGACAGTATATAGTCGCACAACCTATGGTCGTTTTGTTCAGTCAGTTCAGGGCTGAAGAAACTAAACTGTGCGTTGTGTAGGCACGGAAATGTCACCCCACTAATCCCTTCTGCGTGATAGAAAATCCTCGCTTTTTCGATCTCGTACACTATCCAGGATTTTTTTCGTTGTCAACGAACAACGCTATATAACGTCGATGCTAACGTCGGAATTTCTGCGAAACGTGTTGTTTCATGCTGTCGCATTAAAATTACGCAGCTTCAATTAGTGACACGAATCTGGAATGAACAGTGGAGGGAGGAGGCCTTCCTGATATCGTCACTCCTCTGTTTCTCTATCTTTTGTATTTCTTTGGGTTTTTCTCGTTCTTTTTGTCTTTCTTTCTGTTTCTGCATTTATGTTCTTCTATTTCGCTTCCTCTTTTTTTTGTCGTTCTCTCACTATGCCTATTTCTTTCTCTGATTTTCTTTTTTTTTCCGCCCCCTTTTTAATGTTACTTCTTTCTTTTTCTCTCTTTACTTCTCTTTCTGTGTAGTAGTTCTCTTCCTCACCCGAGCTCTTCCATCCTAATCTAGTCAAGCGCCCCATCAAAAGAGCGCGCGTCTATCGCACATGTATGGGAAGCGAAGAAGAGGATGGAGAAGACGAAATAAGCAATTGCCGGCCGAGTCGTTGCGTTGCACGCGCGTGGTTCAGCTATGGCAGCGGCCAGGCGACACGACATGCCATGTGACGTAGAAGCCACCGAAGGTAATGACATAAACAACGGCACCGCTGTTTATAAAAGTTATTGGTGCAAAAAAAAAAGCTGATACACAGCGTTACCTGTAGCACACTTATCAACAACAGAAAAAAACCACAAGATGGGAGTTTTTGGCTTGTCCTCTAGATCACTCCCATCTGTACATGTTTTCAGGATCTTGAAATGGAAGTAAACAAACGCCCATGTTGTAGGGCACGCAAACTGCATGGATTGGGCAAAAACTTTACTCGCTTTGTGGTTGAGTCAAATGAACCCGAAGTCTTATGGCTCTTACTTGGAAGTTTTTGGTGTAATTAGGGAATTATTCTACTCCCTTCTAGGTGATTTCAAGAGGCAGAGCGAGAGTATTTATTTCACGTGGCCACGCTGTTTTTGTCTTTTTTCAATTCAATTTCGGAGTAAATAGGTGGAATCTTGCGTGTGTTAGCTTCGCTCTCCTTGGAGTATTTTTCCTAGTGAATGGGGGTAACCACTGCAGTTGGAACTGCCTCTGAGCAACATTCTTGCAAGGCTGCATTCTAAAAAGAGTAGACGCAAACAAAAGATTAGTCACAGCCCAAATACCAAAGCAAAATACGAATCTTTCCAGAGTTCCTGGTTATGCACTACAAGAGCACACAAACTGATGACTTACATATTATTTATTATGGAGGTTGAAGTACACACAAAGTACAGCTATTTTGATCATTTCGCTAGAGTGAGCATGGTTATGGACCACAGGATTTGTACAGCACGAGCACATAGCACGAGCACATAGAGCACTGAAAGTACAAACACTACAAACACCAACATTTCCCATATTTGTACGATACAGCTAAAAATTCCAAATCAAAATAAATACAAACATTTAAACACACTTTGCCAATCATATTAGAATATCTGACTAGAAATCTGCAAGACTTGTACTAGAAGGTCACCTAAATTAATAAAAAGTGCATTTATGCAGCTCTGTTGCTGTAGATGACTACGCACAATAACATATGTGTTAAACTAAATTATAATATGTCAAAATATCAACTTAGGACACTTGTTTGAAATAAATGCTATACCAGTGACTAAACTTTCCTTGGAGAATTCTGGACATTTTTCCCTTGGCCAACATGTAACATATAGAATATATGGGCAAACCTCAAATGCATCAGACGGAGGCGCCTATATTTTTCTCTAAGAAAATAAAAAAACCTGAACGCACTATTGAATCAGCTTTCAAGTTACAGCAAAGCCAGTTTCACCAGACTTTCCCAAATCATCTTCAAATCGTAAATATACATGAGATGTTTAAGAGTGTACTAGAATAAATTTTTTGCTTCAGTACTCTTAGCGACCGTATCGATCAAGCGCGAAGAAGACATCCATCAACATATGAAAAAACGCACACTCAATAGATCGGGGTATTGCATTGAAAGTACTAAAAAATATATACCATAGGAAAACTGCGAAGAACAAGCAGACAGCTTCTTCTGTCTCAATTCTGATGTATGCTCTGCTAATGCATTTTAATGAACACATTTAAAAATTGTCTAGACTTCAACTTTTCTAGCATACTGCATTTAAAATGGCAATGGGGCAAACCAGCATACACACACACAACAAATAAAAATCGCAGCATTACAACACCAGAACTTACACTATACAATAACAAACCGTCGCTGACATCAGCAAGCATACTAGCACGCAATCGAAATATGTCATTTCAAATCATTCAGTGCTTCTCCGACCACCACAATAATAGCTGAAATAATTTTTACGTGTTTCCAGAAGTTCGAAACTTGGGCTCGTTTGTTCCATTGCCGAAGACTTCCCTGTATATTTATGAGAGTCTGTAGTTTTTCGCCGACAGAGCAAGAGTGCGTGAAAACAAAAATTTCTTTCAAAAGATGCCTTTGGAAGGCACTCAGTAAACTTTGGAATGCACTCAGTGCACTCAGTGCATTTACGGCAAGGTAATGAACTGATGCAACCGCAAAAATAATGACCTATTTATGTATATCAATTCTTTTGGGCTTTTCACTCGAGCGAAATGCATGAATTTGTTGAAGCATATTTTTTCAGGATATATGCTAGCTCAATACGTGCAATCAGGCTGTTTTACATGCTAGAAATTAAAAGTAATTTAGGTGCTCAAGGTGTAGCAGTTCATTTGCTAAAAAAGGTAATTCACACTTCACACACTTACTAAATTCACACACTTACTAAAAAAGGTAATTCACTTTCAGTACGCAAGTACCATTCACGAAACACACTGATTAACGCAGACTTAATACAAATTCTTCATTTTATACAGCTTTCAGGAGAGTACACAATGCTCCTTGCGACCCAAACCCTGTGATATGACTACACACAAATGAAGAGGTTTATATTAAGAAATTGGAGGCTACATTACTGTCTTCTCTCGCTTGTGTTGAGGATAAGGCAGTGTTATTGCGTATTGTATGAAATTTAAACAGCTTGATAGCTTATCTCTGTGTAATCACTGCCAAAGAGAGTGAGAGAGATGCTCTATTCACCCCACTCCCTCCCCCCTTGTTGTTCAGATATATTTCAGCTTCAGTTATTCATAAGCATATATACCTGTACAGACACAAATGCACACACGAATGTATATAATGTTTGCCTGACACTTTTTCGCTTCACACAACCCCACACAAAAAATACTTTTGCTATGCTACACTCTAGCTACATTACTTGTAGTGCATCGGTGTTGGCAGTACAACACAGATGATTGTTCCATTTCCTTTACGGTTGCTTTATAAATGGCACCAAGATTGCTTTCAACATGTTTATCGGTGGGCTTGGGCTGAAGATTGTATTTGCAAGTGCATCATGCTGCAGGGTTACGTAGGTCAAAACCTGCAATAAACATTAAGTTTGAAAAAAATGTTTTTTATTTAAAAATAAAACTGTCTATTAACTGCACCTATTTTAAGCTAATACATAATGCTTTTAAGTGAGATATTATGCATATTTTTGCCCAAGCACCAAGGCGACTTTAGAAGCTGAAATCAGAGCTTTTACTCCCAAAAAAAGGGAACTGCAGATGATCTGCTATACTTTCAGCGCCTAAATTATTTTTATTCTATAGAATGTCATACAGGCCAGCGGCACATAATATATTTGTGCCCTTCGAGCTTGCCATGCTTCCTGAACAAAAAACTGAACTCTGCAACTATTCAGTTTTGCTGAAGTGAGAAGCCCTCGGCAAATTGATATACACAAATTAGTCATAATTTTTACAGTTAAATTGCTTCATTGCCTTCCTACAAGTACAATTTTACCGAGTGAATTACAAAACATTTTATTAAAAATTGTTTTTGACACCGTCTAGCTCAGTCGGCACATTACTAAAGACTTAAGTAGGCACGAATATTTTGGGCAATCAAAATAAACAACCAAGACGAGTTCTTTGAGAAATGATAAAGTTATTCGGCATTATTTGTGGTGGTCTGAAAAACCCTGGTTGACTTGGCATGTCATGACCCACTTATAATGTCCTAATTGAATGCAAATTACCAAAATTGGGAATGTTTTAGAGGAACTTTTTTGTTAGGAACAACGGTAATTCAATTGACAATTAGGCTAGCAAAAAAACTTTGTGGACAATAACTATGTACTATAGTCTATTTATTATGCTGTCAATTACAGAGATCATGGTGGGTGAAAAATCAATGCTGCACTGAATGTAACACCAATCAACCTGTTACATTTAGTAAAATTTCGCATTGAGCTTTCTTCCACTGGTTTGCAAAGCACGGCATACTAAAAATATATGCAGAAGTCAATGACCTATCTGCGCCCAGTCACAAAACCAGTAGAGTATTCAAGAGCCATGACTCTATAAAAAATCACATTAAGTCGGCATTCATACAACACATATGTGTTGGTTTAAATACCCTGCCACCTCTCTTAAGACAAAGGTAAGGTCAATGAAAACGTTATTAACTGCAATCAAACTTATCAAAATAGTAGCAAGAGAGAAGTACTTTTGTGAAAAAAGCAACAGTAGGGCAAAATAGTCACAGCTAATTGTTTTAATTCATGTCAAGGCTTCAAAACGCAGCTGTTAATATAAAAGTTGAATAATGCATGCTCTTTGAACAATTCTCTGTGTGCTTCTTCAAGTGTATTCGAAATGAGGCACAAGAAGGTAAGCTATTCCAGAAAGTGGCAAGTACGCTTGAAAAACAAGCTCTCCATCATAGTGAAGCGCAGAGACAGTACGTTTTTCTGCACCAGGTAAGGCCGAAACTGCGATCGTTCCTGCAATAGAAGAAAGAAAGCAACAATTTAAAAAAGAGTTGTTGATTGACCAATTTTGTATTTAGACATAAAAGCCATTGCGAGTAGCGCAACGAGACAGGAATAATATAAGATAGCAACGGACTAAAACAAGCGCAACACAATTGCAACAATAAACAAAACTGAGCGAAAGTGTAACATTCAGTGTCGATGCTGTTAAACCAATAAAAAATATTCTTTAACGACGCATGGTTTGTCGAACTAATGTTAACAAGGCATGTTCGACAACAATGTCTTATTTTGGTGGTATCACGGACAATTATATGTGTTTTGCTTGAAGAACATACCAAGTGTTTGGTGAGCTGAAATGGCATGGAATAGGGCACAGCAGAGTTTTAATAGACGTGAAGTATGCGATGTAAGAAGGTATAACATGGAGAGAATGGAACACGCTCTGAAAAACGGAGGAAGCGTCAAAGCAGTGAAGAGGAAACTTGGGATAGGCTAAAGTCGGATATATGCGCTAAGGGACAAAGAGGGCAAAATAACTACCAATATGGATAGGATAGTTAAAATAGCGGAGGAGTTTTAGAGAGATCTGTACAGTAGCCGAGACAACCACGACCTTAATACTATAAGAACTAGCAGTAACCCAGATGACACCCCACCAGTAATGATAGAAGAAGTCAGAAAAGCTTTGGAGAGCATGCAAAGAGGCAAAGCTGCTGGTGAGGATCAGGTAACATTAGATCTGCTGAAAGATGGAGGACAGATTGTGTTAGAAAAACTGGCCACCCTGTTTACGAGGTGTCTCCTGACGGGAAGGGTACCAGAGTCTAGGAAGAACGCTAACATCATCTTAATAAATAAGAAAGGAGATGACAAGGACTTGAAGAATTACAGGCCGATCAGCCTGCTCTCTGTAGTATACAAGCTATTTACAAACGTAATTGCTAACAGGGTAAAGAAAACATTAGAATTCAATCAACCAAAGGAACAAGCAGGATTTCGAACAGGCTACTCAACAATTGACCACATTCATACTATCAATCAGGTAATAGAGAAATGCTCAGAGTATAACCAACCACTATACAAAGCCTTCATAGATTACGAGAAGGCGTTTGATTCTGTAGACATATCAGCCGTCATGCAGACACTGCGGAATCAGGGCGTAGATGAAGTATATATAAACATTCTGGAAGAAATATACAGGAAATCAACTGCTACCATAGTGTTTCATAATAAAAAAACAGAATACCAATCAAGAAGGGTGTAATGCAGGGGGACACAATCTCCCCTGCTATTTACCGCGTGCTTACAGGAGGTTTTCAGAAGCCTAGAATGGGAACAGTTAGGGATAAGAGTTAATGTAGAATACCTTAGTAACCTGCGCTTCGCCGATGACATTGCATTGCTGAGTAACTCAGGGGACAAATTGCAACTCATGATTACAGAGTTAGACAAGGAGAGCAGAAAGGTAAGTCTTAAAATTAATCGGCAGAAAACGAAAGTAATGTACAACAACCTCGGAAAGGAGCAGCGCTTCGAGATAGGTAATAGTGCCCTTGAAGTGTTAAGAGACTATGTCTACTTAGGGCAGGTAATAACCGCAGAGCTTAACCACGAGATTGAAGTAACTAGAAGAATAAGAATGGGGTGGAGCACATTCGGCAAGCACTCTCAAATTATGACAGGTAGATTGCCACTATCCCTCAAGAGGAAGGTAAATAACAGCTGTATATTGCCAGTTTTTAGCTATGGAGCAGAAATCTGGAGACTTACAAAGAGGGTTCAGCTTAAATTGAGGACGACGCAGCGAGCAATGGAAAGAAAAATGGTAGGTGTAACCTTAAGAGACAAGAAGAGAGCAGAGTGGATTAGGGGACAAACGGGGATTAAGGATATCATAGTTGAAATAAAGAAGAGGAAATGGACATGGGCCGGGCATGTAGCGCGTAGACAGGATAACCGCTGGTCATTAAGGGTAACTAACTGGATTCCCAGAGAAGGGAAGCGGGTTAGGGGGAGACAGAAGGTTAGGTGGGCCGACGAGATTTAGAAGTTTGCGGGTATAAATTGGCAGCAGCAAGCACAGGACCGGGTTAACTGGTCCAGCATGAGAGAGGCCTTTGTCCTTCAGTGGACGTAGTCAGGCTGATGATGATGATGATGAGTTTTCAAAGAAACGGCATTCGAAAGGGTAATTGTACTGAAAGAATTTTTGAATTGGTTCATTACACACTTTGGGCGCTAATTTAAATGACTGTGGTGATGTAAGGTAAGGTGAAAGGCTAGTTTCGAAATCAAAAACAAGTCTCAAAAAAATTGAAGCTTGTTGCCAAAGCGCCCAACAAGAAAGTTGGAAGTATTGCTTACCATACCGTCACAGAATTTGAAAGTAGCGAAGACATAGGTGAATGAACTCACTGTTTCCTCAACCTCTCTTAATATTTATGCCTTAATTCGGGCGGTGAAACCTGAGTGCCTGTGAGAAGTTGCATACTAGACCTTTGTGTCATGCAAAGGGCTCGTCATCACTAAATCCCTTCATGGTATGGAATGAACGAAAAAATGGGGAATGCTAAGAACTCGTTTTCCAACCTTAACAAAGTGTTGAAAATAACAAGAAAACCAATGAAATTATAGGGGTAGGTATTTCAAGTTTATATAGTGTAATTGTGAGAAAGGTGCATGAAAAGATAGTTTTCCTTTGGCAGAGACCAAACCTGCCAACTAGGAAACCGTACGATGCTGCTTCAACTTGTCTTGTCATTAGTTCTAACAAATGTACCTAACGCAGGTGTGCAAACCTTTCAAGTTCACCTTAATCTGTTCATTCATAGTGAGGATGTCAGTTTGTCAGGCAGGATGCCCTCGGGTAGTATGCAAAGAATACTGGTCAGCTTCCAACTCATAAAATAATACGTGCTTTAGCCTTCCAGCAGGCGGGAAAAGTGTTCCATACTTGCCGTCATGGCTACTAGCAGTGTTAACACTGCCAGCACATACATGGGCCGTACAGCCATATATATCTTGCAACTTGTACTTCTGTGTGTCGGGTATTCTTTCCCAGAATATACGAGCTTACTTCTATGAGCCTTTTGTAAATGAAGAGGTTTTTGAAAAACAGGTTTATTCAAGACACTGCTAAGTCATTCAAAAGCCTTCGAAATATTGAGCACCAACACCGTTTTGTCAATAGCATTTTCTTTACTAAAATGCATCCTTGTAGATTAATTCTGAAAGCCTTTTAAACAAACCTTGACTCCAAATTTGGAAATTCGAAATGCTTATGTTTACCGACAGTCCAGCCTGCGGAGGCACTTATGAACAATTATTATTGAAGAGCGCTGCGTATAATTTTGTTTTAAATTTGGTTTTAAAATATGGGTGAGTGCTCATCCGAGTTATTAGCACCAATCAACACCTCTGATTTGATGCAAACCGGTCGCGCGTGGCGTTCCATGAGTAAAGGGAATATAGTGGACAACAGAAAACATATGTGCGGTGCGCACTATGCCCTAGCTGGCACTTGGTGAGGAGTGCCACCTCGCTCTCTCCCCTCTCACTTTGTGTCCGGGCTGCTCTCACAGCGGTTTCGGCGGCTTACGGCAGTAGTTGTCCTCTTTTTATCTCAGGAGGTTATGATCAAAGGCCTCCCATTGTTTATTCAATCTTCACCACCTGCAGATCCGCAGACTTTTGAGACTGCTTGCACTGAGGCATCGATCGGGAGACCAATGCTTCAGCGGATGCAGTCTCGCGCAATTTCACAGTGTTTGGGGCTTGTCTCTGAGAATACTTGGAAGGGCGTTTTCAATCGACAAAATATTGTACCTAATGCACTAGTATTAACTTTACAATCTATTAGAGTAGTTACGTTTATATGTCGGTATTACCACAAGCAAAGCTACAACTTCTTGTAAAAAGTTGCAAACAAATATTTTGCTGTCAGGAGTGTTTGAAGGGCACGCGCAGATGTTTCTCTGAAGGGCCATGGTGATCTGAATTGCAGGTAGGTTTTTCTTTGGGAAAGGGGAAAGTGTCTGCTGGTGCCAAGTAAGTGCAGTAAGAGAATTCGGTAATCATTGAGACTTCATTTAGGTCATGTGGTCATATATTGGGAGGTTAACTCAAATGATGATGCTCAGTCATGTTGCTGTTTATTCGGTTGGTGCATTGTGCACACGCACAGTCCGTAAACACAAGTCCACTAAAACTTGATCTAGCCTGACAAAACACTGAGATGACTGACATTTGGCACACCAGGGAGGTTACATCTGCCACCACAGTGCATGCGCGTTGCAAGTGTGCCTGCGATGTAATCATGCCAGAAAAGGGTTTTTATCTCATTCTTTTTATACACACATAAACACTCTGTCTATATGCATTTATTATTGTCGGTCATAAACACATCCTTATTTTTAAGAAGTCCTGAGTGCAAGCCACGCAGACCCACCTGGCTTGCACTCAACACCAGCACTGGCCCAAACAACTTTGTTCTTTTTGCATAATGTACAGTAACCCACCGTTTTTCGGACGCTGAAAAATCGCACATGCCCACTTCTTCGGAGATCTCTCTGGCACTGCCACTCATCCCATCGAAGCATTGGAAACTGAGGACCGAGAATATAGATGCCTCACGGTGCACCGTTCAGATTTTCCGGACTTCGGCTGGCTGATCGAGTGCGGCATCGAATGCCATGACCAGCTGCCCATGACGATAGTTATAGCGCAAGAACAAAAC
Organism: Rhipicephalus microplus; assembly: GCF_043290135.1. Taxonomy (NCBI): domain Eukaryota; kingdom Metazoa; phylum Arthropoda; class Arachnida; order Ixodida; family Ixodidae; genus Rhipicephalus; species Rhipicephalus microplus. The sequence goes on along the minus strand of NC_134710.1, from coordinate 48,995,519 downwards.
GACGACACAGACAAGAAGGACACGAAAGACATCTCTGTGTCTTCGTTTTGTTCTTGCGCTATAACTACTGTCATGTCATACCAACTATCCCAAACTGCCACATTTCTCAGCTGCCCACCTTCTTTTTACAATAGTTTACAATGCAGTTTTACAAGTTAGTTTTACAATGCAGATTTTGAAGGCCATGCATTTTTGCGTTGAAAGTAATGGCCGTTTTTGGCCGAGTTTTCATTGATTGACTACCACAACGAACTGCAAGCTAAGCCAAGCCATACTTAGAATCGGCTTCTTGATTTCTCAAATTGGCCACACGTATGCAGCAAACAGAAAAACACGTACGCTGCAGCATGAACTAGCTTTATGAAACTTACTTTCTTTTGGCATTTGAGAGTTTGCTTGTCAATTATTTCTGTGGTCAAGAGTGTTTTTTGTCTCACTCTCTTTGTTGCAAGACCTGCTAAAAAGGCTCCAACGCTACCGATTCCATTTGTGTCGTTGGCACTAACAAGAGAATTCACAATTCACAAGGCATAGATGGCTTTGAAAGAACCTATAATAGTTTCCAAGTCCAAAGTAGGGAGACTTCAATACGATGCTGCTTAGGAGTTTAGTCGGCCAACGACGGGTGAACTGTGGCTTATGATGACTCCCCTGAAGTGCAACCCACACCAATGCTATGCATATTTAGCACATGCCTTAATAAGACTATGACCTTAATTTATGGCCAAACACTAGCTAAAATACAGCAGACGTAGTCACCTGTAATTGGGCTTGTGTGCAGACGTGCACTATTTTTCTGGCTACTGAGCCAATAAAGGTGCTTTTTTTCTGGCGAGGCCTTTCTTTCGGACTCTCGATTATTCCGATTTTTCAATGGTTCTTGCCAAATGTGAACAAATAGTTGGCGACCTCTAAATGTCTTAGCTACATAACATTGCATATGCAGCAAAATATATTGCATACCAACACACAGATAGTTAACAATGAAGTAAATGCACAAATTGAAAATTAACAGGTTTCAAAAATATATAGAAGTATCAATGATACAAAGCTTTCCCATTTTTAAATGTGACGAGCTTCCGTGCAAGCAACAAACTTATTCTTGTTTTTGCCAAAAATCAGTATCTCACAAAAACATGAGGCACAGCTGCAGCAGTAAGTTCAGTTGTGCAATAAGACGTCCTCCTTTTTAAATATCATTTACGCATCGTGCATATTCCTCAAGTTCTTCAATGATTCAATGCCCTGTTCACCAATGCAGGTCTTGCTACAAGAATGAGGTATAGCGTGTAATAAAGGTGTTGTGCAGGATATAGCAGTCTCCACGCTTGACTAGTGTCTGCTACCCCCAACCTCCCAATACTGCATATACAGCAGCACTGCTTAGCAAGCTTGTTTTATACAAAAAAAAAGTCATAGAGATATCGTCGGTGCTAACCAGTCTCTTCGGTTGACAACTGACAGTATGAAAGTAAGGAGCCACAACGCGCCTGACAGTTCAGCCACACATCACCCTCTTGATTTTTTAAAATCATGGCTTCGGTAACCGCTGTTAGAAGCAGTATAGCGTAGCGTGCAGCCAAAACATGATGTAATACCAGACTGTTGAAGCTCTACTGCTTTTAACACTGACACAAGCTTTTGAAGGCATCAACAAAACATGTGATATACAAGGAGAAACGAAGGCTAAATGCATGCGGTAATTTAATAAAACCACCAGAGAAAGAACTGTGCAGTCACATCAGTAAAAAATGATTATGGGGTGATTCTTACTGGGAAGTGCCGCGATTTTTAAATGAAGGGGAACCTGCGGCCAGAGCAGCCATTGTATGTGGAAGTATGCTTCATAATAGTGAATTGTTGGGCTAGTTAGTTTACATTTGGCGTAGAGGAGCGAAGGCTTGGAATCAATTAGGACTACTTATAAGACGCTCATTTTGCAACTGAGTTTGTTTTGAAAAGTATCTCAGCGCAAGAACAAATGCACAGGCACAGTCACACTCGATTTTCACTGAACCAACAACAAGTATCTGGGTCAAAAAAACGTGTTAGCCGTCTACCATACCATGGATGGGGCATGCTTAGTTAGTTAATGCTTAACTGCGTTCAAGGTAGTTAGTTTCCTTCATTGTCAGATGTACCGATGATGCACTAATGAATGCATCTGCAGAAATTTTAATCTTTCCCGCCTGTAAGAATTTGCGCTCACACCTGCTATTAGACCTGCCCCTGACATTCGCCTCCTTGAAAAGCACATTGCAACCAAATGTACTGCAATGCGCTGGAATGTGCGCCCAATTGTTCCGAACATTCACTGTAGTTTAAGCGCCCTCCTAGTTCATTGTTAAGGCATAGGGCATCGGCCAGTTTGGCCGATGTAAGCTTTGCCACAACTGAGTAGTATGTTATATACCAATTTCGTAGCACAAAGTACAAATCACTTCTAATGCTTCTTGCAACAGATTTGTTTCTCTGTTCGGTCACCTGCAAGAGTGCATAAAGGGAAAAGCTTAAAGGGTGCTCATAAGACGAGGTATTTGTTATGTTTTGAACATTCTCTTAAGGTTGTGTGAAATAATGTGACTCTAAGGAATTACAACAAACTTGTTGGACCTCTGTCGTGTTGGCATGCTCCGTGAAGTCACAAACTGCTTGACAATGGAAGATGCTAAGGCAACGAGCAATGTGGAAGAAAAATCTGAAGTTAGAAGGTTTAAAATCTGACAGTGCACGCAAAAGCTGTATTTATGATAGCATGACTGGTGCCAGTCGTGTTGAGGCATAAAGAAGCGATCCCTCGATCTTTTCACCAGTATAGTATAGGAAGAGTCATATGGGAAGATTGTTCTTTTTGACCATAGCTGAAACTACCAGCAAATGCAGTCGTCACAATTGAGAACACTGGTAAATCGAAAACAGGATCGTATTGTTGTTGGTTGGACAGTGATATAGGCAGGATTCACCCTCAATATAATTGACCTTTACAACAGTGATGCGATCCAGAAAACATGGGACGACCACATTTTCTTTGAGTATAAGCCACGGTCCAAAAAAGCTATCCGCCCATTTGTCTCTTTTCATACTATATTGGTGAAAAGGTGGATTGCTTCTTTGTGTCTCAACTCGGCTCTGACCAACTCATGCTCCGTTCAGGTCAACTTTAGCTTCCACCACCGGAATTTGCGCCTTCTAACTTTGAGTTTTCTTTCCACGTTGCTCGTTGCCATATAATCCTCCCTTCTGAAGTAGATTGCGATTTCACACAGCATGCCTACACGACAGAGGTCCAACAAGTTGAACAAGCTTGTTGTAATTCCCTACAATCACACGATTCTACGCAACCTTAAGAGGATTGCTTCAAAGCAGGGCATAGACCTCGTCTTCACGACACCCTGAAAGCTTTTCTATTTGTGCACTTCTTGCAAGTGAAAGGACAGAAAAGAAGTATGTAGAAAAAAAGCATAAAAACTCATTTGTCTGCTGTGCTACGGAAGTGGTATATAAGATACCATGCAGCTGTGGTAAAGCGTACATCGCCCAAACAGGCCGATGCCCTAACGGTAGACAATGAGAGCAGGAAGCGAATGCTCGGAACAATAGGGCGCACCTTCCAGAGCATTGCAGTACATTTGTCTGCAATGCACTTTTCGAGGAGGCAAATGTCAAAGGCAGGGCTAAAGACATGTTTGAGCGCAAGATATTACAGGCAGGAAAGAATGAAAGTGCTGCAAATGCATGCATCAGTGCATCATCGGTGCATCAGACAATGAAGGAAATAAACTTTCTTGAAAGCAGTTCAATAACAAACTGATTAAACATGCCCCTTTCATGGTATTGTACATAGTTAACACTTTTTTAACTATATATTTGTTGTTGGCTCAGTGAAAATCAGGTGTTACTGCGCCAGCACATTCGGTTTAGCAATGACATACTTTTCAAAATAAACTCTGTTGTAAGTTGAGCGTCTTCTGAGTAGGGTTCCTTTGATTCCGAGCCTTCACTCCTCCAGGCCAAATGTAAACTAACTAGCCCAACGTTTCTGTGTTCTGAAGCGTACTTCCACATATAATTGCTGCTGTGGCCATATGTCCACCTTAATTTAAAAATCACGTCTTTTTCCAGTGAGTCATTTTAATGGTTTATTCGTAAACCCTTTATTGAAAGTCCGGCAGAGCTTTCGCCGACCGGGCCTTAGGTCTCCCGCGGGGGGACAGTCACTTCATAATTTTTTTTGCTCATTTGACTGCACACTTGTTAGGAGTGTATTCATGTTTCTCTGGATGTTTTATTAAAATAACTGCATGCATTTAGCCTTCATTTATTCTTGTTCGTCACAAATTTTGTTGATGAGCATAGCTAGCATCAGTACCTTTTGTCACAGCAATTTTCTGGCACTTGGGCCTTGCGACAGCTATAGCACTTCCGTTTCTTGGCCTTATCCACTTTGAACTTCTTGCTTCAGTGCCTTCGGGGGGGGGGGGGGGGCACAGCACCTTCAGCGATGCTTCTTTTCATATTCACTGCAATCAGGCACTTCTCCAGGTTTCCGACTTTTATTTCAGCAGTTTGTACTGTGGCCCATCTTATGTCAAAAGCAGACAATTTCAAACGTGAGTCGAATATAACCTACCGTTCTGGCGTGCAAATCAACTATCAGGAGAGTTACATTTTAGGGTTGGGTCCTTTATATCTTCTACAAATCTTCGTCGTTTGCACTGTGAACATTAAATTTATGACTAATTGAACACCTTTCCACAATTGCAGACATCTTCGAGCAGCGGTGAGCTTGAACTAGTTATCTTACTTTCACGAAGACCTTTTCTCCTGGCAATGACAGAACCAAATTCTCGTGAACTATTTATGCTCTAGTGCTAATAATTGGTTAAATAGGCACGATTTCTTCTAATCAGTTATTTAATTTGCCCTCAAGCTCCAAACACTCAACATAGGATTGAAAGGTCTCCTCTTAGGAGTGCAATTTATCTGATCTGTAGACAGGAGCATGACTAGGCTGGAGAACCAAAAACACTACTTGGCCAACTTTCGGATTTCTAGCTGGCCTTGTGGATATGGCACATGCGATGTCCGTATGAAGCCACAACATCCTTGTGGGTATAGTCCAGCAGTCCCTGTGACACAGCTCCCACCCTGATTGCCAGATTAATTCTAGCGCACCAGTAGCACTGACTCTGCAGTTGAAAGGCAAGAAATTCATTGACCAGAAATGTTTCTTCATTTATAGGCAATAATGTGACACACATAGGACCATGTGCCGCTATCAACATCCCTATACTGCTTGGCGATAAAACGTCCTACAAAAGCTCGCACCATGGCGCTAATTTCCCTATGACTTTGCTTTTAATTATTTGCTATTCATCTTTTGTTGACTCATGCCAAATTTGATTCAGTTATGATTTATTAGGCAAAAAGGTTAGCTCATTTGGTGCAATAATACTGGGTTTCTTTCATACACACCGTGACATAAATGTATATGAGACTCGGGTGCAGAAAATTCATACATAATTGCAAGGCTGCGTGAAGTCTTCAATGGCTTTTTGGAAGCGGACATACAGTATACATACAACAGACCCATTAGATGTTAACAACTATTTTTACATCCAATGTTAGCAAAATCCGTGGTTCAATTATTTGGTTCGCCGCACAGATGTTTGGTAAGAATTTTATTGAAGCCGTGTGTGGTGGGAAGACAATTTCAGAATGCCATTGATAAAAATGTGAGAATTCAGGTTTTTCAAAATATCAAGTAGTTTCACTACATTAATTGCTATGCATTTCATTGTGGCAAACACCTATACTTGATACACAAATTAGGTGCAAAAACAAATATGCCAATGCTTTCTTTTACCCCTTATTGCTACTGAGTGCTCTCGAAAAGGGGCCCAAACCAGGTCTACCTCTCCGCTTAAAACTTGTTGCTAGGTGCCGAAGTCCTTGACAGAAGAATGTCGAATAGCAGTTGAGGCAATGAATTGAATTCCATTAAGGTTCACAGATGTTGAAACAACACAGAAAAGATATATAATGATAACGTAATCAAAGTGCAACAAAGTTGAGAACGTCAAAATGGAGGTAGTGGCAAAGAAGGCACAACTGCAAAAATGATTTACCAATTATCCTGCTACTTCCCCGCCTGGTACAGTTAATTCGAATTGCCTGTAAGCTCAGTACTGTGCCTATAATATTATTTGAAAAACAAAAGAGCCATGACAAAGCCAAGTAAAGCCCTTGCAGTGTTCACTTCACAGCTGAAAGCCTTTTAATCATGCAATACTACCTTGAGCCCCGCGCACATCAACAATATTACAGTGACGGAGGAAACATTCTGCACTATAGCTTGGAAAGATTTTCACCGAGCTTCCTGATGCTAGTGCTCACCTCTATAAGGACGAGCGGTGCTCAAAATATTCATTGCGTACTTTACCCTCACAGAGTATGATGGGCTAACTTATACACAAATCCTGTTGAGTTTTCACAGTTTCTTTATCACTGCTGCACGCATGAAAAATCAGTCACAACGACACATGATGGCCACAGCTTGATGAAATTGAAAATAAACATCAGTAGGCACATGAAAACTAGTGCATATGTTACCACAGAAGGGAACAGCCATAGGTCAAGTGATATTTTGCTATGAGTCTGCATCTCTTTTCTGAAAGGCGCCTGAGTTCAGGACCATATATATTTCTTTGCAGCAATTCAATTGCTGCAAACTAAAATTGAACTTGCGAAAAACATATTGTTTATGGTCATTTTCAATCAGATGAATATTATCAAACGAACGCATTCTGAGTGATCGCACGCTGCAGCAACTTAAGTAAGTTCGCTCTGCATGAAAGAACTTTCTGGCCGATTGCTACACGCCGTCGCTCGAAACACCGAGCGTTAGCAGCACCAAATAAAAGCACACCAAAGCAATGCGAGGATTCTGATGATGTCAAGCGGGGCTAAGATAACCCCTCTGTGGACTTGGCAACAAAACTACACATTTGCGTGACACACTTTTTGCATGTATGGTCATTTTTTATTTTCCTTCCCTTGACCGAAGCTATTAGGAGCCCGCGCTTGAAACACACATGCCGCATTCACAACTGAGAAATAGGTGTCTAGCCAGAATTTTTTTTCTGGAAGTGGGGAGGCGGCCTCCTAACTTGGCCATTTTCTGCTCTCAATGCCTACCAACAAAAATTGAGAGGAGGGCGGTGAGCATGGGCCCGGTCTGCCACCCCCTGGCGCTACGCCCCTGCTGAGAAATGAAATGAAAACACCAGAGAGCAAAAAATTCACGCCCGCATCCGTCGAAAATCTTCGCATTTGTTATGGGCCCGGAAAATGATGCATCCGCACTGCTTTCGCGAAATTATTCGAGTTTTCCTCTTTCTTAGTGCTATGTTCCGTACCGAATTCAAGTTTTCACTCAAAGTACTGTAAAGACGCAGCCAGCACTTTTTAAAACTTTGTTTGGGGAGTTATGCGCCAGCAGAAACGGCACGAGCGATTGCATCGGTAGTGGCAGCACCGGATTCAGCCGGCTGTGCACAAAAACGACACGTTGGGGCATGCCGCCTCGCTGCTGCGCCGTCTACTTCCAGTGTTCTCGGCAATCGTAATCCTAACCAGGCACTCGATGAACGCGTCCTGGTTGAGGACGTCAAGCTTCGTCGAGCTGCACGAGTATTTTGCAATTAGAGCCAATGCGACCCACCGCCGCTCTTTTGCCACCATGTTCCATCTGCAGCCGGCTATTCAGATCGCGTGGTTTTGAGCTAGTCAGCGATAAATAGAAAAAAGGATCCGTTTTCGCATAAATGGAAAATTGGACCGATTTCATCGTTCCGGCCTCGCGGCGTGGTTTTCCGGCGGCTCAAGGCTGGTGCACACCGGCGACTAGCAGTGGTCGCGCAACCGTTCGCGACTGACAAGACCAAAAAGCGATGATGTTCACACCGGCAGAGGATGCATGCGAGCGACCGGAAGTCGCAAAACCAGAGAGTCACGTCCGGATCTCGTTAACAGCGAGAACTCTGGACACAAGCGCAGATCAGCTAAACGCCGCTAGCTGAGTGAGCTGAGCAAACCGAGCGCGCCGCATTTATTTTTTTCTTCCGTTCTCGCACAGCGTTCTCAACTGCATCAAGTTCGATTCAAGCGAAGAACAAGAGATTGTCATGGTGCTGGTGCGCTGTGCCATGGTGTTAGCGCTGGTATCACAGATGCATCCAAAGAAAAAAAGCCGGTAGTGGGTGTGAATGTCCTTTCGATTGCGGGAGTTGGCCGGCCATGCAAGCCGCCTGCCTCCCAAGCTGCGCTGAGACGACGAGGAGTATTTCCGAGATTCATACGTATTCAGAAACGGTCTTTTATTTTAAATAACTTGCCAAAGCCTACAATGCAGCACAAACGTGTCTCAAACGCGGTGTCTTAAGTCGTTGACAAGGCATGAAGCTCAAACTCGTTCCAAATGCACTGCATTGAAGTCGGTGACAAGTCAAGTTCAAGACAAAAAAAAAAAAACGTTTCTGAATACGGAGAAAAGATAGTGCACAACTTATTTTCACTCCGCCGCGGTGGTCTAGTGGCTAAAGTACACGGCTGCTGACCGGCAGGTGCCGGGTTGGAATCCCAGCTGCGGCAGCTGCATTTCCGATGGAGGCGAAAATGTTGTAGGCCCGTGTGCTCAGATTTGGGTGCACGTGAAAGAACCCCAGGTGTTCCGAATTTCCGGAGCCCTCCACTACGGCGTCTCTCATAATCATAAGGTGGTTTTGGGACGTAAAACCCCACATATCAACAATTTATTTTCTGTTTACTTTGATGGTGTTAAGCTTCTAGCGAATGCCGCCACGTAAAATCAACACTTTGCTCGAATTGCTGCGCCCCACCATCTCCAAGCCAGCTATTCCGTGGTGGCCCATGGTGCCATTTACCCAATGGAACACACTCGTTTGTATCTGGCGGCACGAAGCCAGCGCAACGAAAAAAAAATAAAAAAACAAAGCTGAGCATCGCAGATTGGTTCCAGAAGCTTTGCGATTGCCGTCATGCGACTGAAAAATCGCTCAGGCAGCTACTAGCCAAAGCAGTCGCTTTGCGACCACGGCTAATCGCTAGTGTGCACCAGCCTTTAGGAGGCGAAGGGAGTGAATTGCCGGTGGGTTTTGCCACTTTTGCTCCAGAGAGAACTTATGGCGAATTGAACCCAGCGCGAGCTTCCTAACAACTGATCGGGTTGCAGTAGCGCAAACACATACCCACAAATAACGTACAAAGTTCATTCGGATTTACTTACCAGGTGTCCTCCGCTTAAATTTTAGACAACACCGACGACTTCATCCCGGCCGCCACTGGCTGCCTCAACGAACAGAAGGTAGTACAGAAGTGACGCAATTTCCCGCGCTCCGAAGTAGAGAAGATGGCACAGTCCTGACCACTTTCTCCGCCGCGCGTGCTTGTCGTTCTTGAGACGCCGGATCCTAAGGCGCGGTTTATGAACTTTCGAAGAGCGTTGGCGTGGCGCGGGCTCTTTCAAACTTGCCTACTGAAATAACATTTGCGACGTTGATGCTGAGGCTTAAAATGATCCTTCTAGCTTGTTTGTTCTTGTCTAAATGGGCGTATTTACATGCATCCTTCTCACCCACGGAAATTTTTTTCAATTTTTTTTCAGTCATTCTCATTTAAGATTGGTTTAACTTTCATATTTTCCGATGATTGATGATCATACTAATAGAGCAGTTTGAGCGGTCTTTTTTGAGCAGTCTTTTTTTTTTTTCAATGCAGTTACTATTGTGAAGAACGTATGGTGCGGAGCTAAAAAGGCCCAGTCGGGTGACTCATGGTGGTGTTTTTTGTCTCCTGCACTACGGCAATCCTGTATTGTCAAACAAATAGCGTCAAACAAATAAATAAATAGAAACATAGAGTGCAGCTGTATAAAGAAATCAGATTCATAAAAGGATTAGTGTGTGAAAACATAGACTGAACTGTTGTCTGTAGTGTTCAAACTTCTGTTTCTTACTCAACCAGACTAACTAGCCACTGTCAGCCATTAATGAAATGAGTACACGAAGTTGAAAAAGTTGCTATGTGTGTTATTGGATGTTTCAGCGATTATGTTCTCCATGTTGTCTCTACGTTCGCTGTTAAACATGCGTTTCATGAGTATATACAACGTATGCAATATGATTATTTGATTGTTGATACCACGTTATTACCATCACGTTAGGGCAACGTAGTAACTTGAATAATGTGTGCTCGTTAAAAACAACACGTTAGGAGAACGAAATCATTTGAATGTTGCTCATAAAATAAAAAACACTGCGTAATTGGCAACGTAATACTATAAACGTCGGTGCATTGTTATATTTTACAGTCTAACAATGCCTCACATTTGTTGCATTCAAACGACGTTGACTGAACGTTCTGCATTACCTGGGTGGTTGTTATATTTTGATAACTCCTCTAAGCGTGCAGTTACTCAATTAGTTTATCCACGAGGGCATATCTGTTTTGATGACCAAAAATACAAGGAAGATCATTCCCACATACTTTTATTTAGTGGCCTGTTCATTTTCTTCTTGTGCTCATCACCCCGTATAAAGCAGTTTTATACAGAAGAGGAAAGCGTAATCTCTCGCTGATTATGATGCCAAAAATACAGTGTGTGCGTCAGGGTTATGCATGAAATCGTGATATGCGTCAAGTCAAGGAGACCACCTCGATAGTGTCCAGCCGTAGGTAACTAAACATATGAACAGAGACCAAGTTCCCCTGGTTCGCCAAGAAACGCTTTCCATTGAAAATCAACCTTAGTTATGTGTATGCTTTTAAGTGCTTCAGAATAAGACCGAAACAGTTTCGATCTTCAATAACGCAGGCATCAAGTCGAGTGATGAGTCTAGCTAAGAAATATAATATCGCATAGCAGTAGCGTACATTCTAAAAAAAGACAAAGCTTTGCCGCAAAAGCGAAGCAACCATCGCAATAGCAACACATTTGAACGTCACGTGCTGAATGGAACGCAGATCGAAACTTGCGCGCGTCTATCACGCACAAATGACGCACGGAACGTACTCACAATTACAGATGCACGTTAATAGGCGTCCAAGTAGTTACTTCGCTGTGTTTGAAAAGCCCGCGCCTTCTGCAAACAAAAACTGCAATGAATGCAGTGAACTTTGTGCACCCTGAAACTACAACAGAATCATTCCAGTTAAAGCCCGATTCCAGCCAAGATGTACCATTCTCCCCACCACGAGATAGGGGCGCACGAGCGAGAGTTGCCCCTCCTCTCCGCTGGGCTAAGTACACGAGAGAGATGAGGGCGCGCGCTGCGGCATCGTGACGATGTGGTGACATGACCTTACTGCGCCATCTTGCTGGTAATACTGAAAACACGATAGTTCCCCCCGAGATTTCCGTCAACAGCGGTCAGTGGTAGATATAATTGGTTAACCATTCTAATGATTATAAACAAGCCTATCCTTGGTTCAGTGGCTAACACCTTAAACTCCCAAATATACGTATATATAAATATATATATATATATATATATATACTTATATATATATATATATATATATATATATATATATATATATATATATATATATATATATATATATATATATAGTGGGAGTTCATGTCAGTATAACTCATCCGCTGATGAAGGGAGGACTGCTCCGGAAACTCCTGGGAAATAAATATATTTATCCTTGTTGACAACGCTACCGTTGTGCCATATCCCATACCTTCATATATATATATATATATATATATATATATATATATATATATATATATATATATATATATATATATATATATATATATATATATATATATATATATATATTTCTTGAAAAGTCTTCCTGGACTCCGGTCGAGTTATATCAACAGAAGAAGCGAACGAGCAAACGAAAAACGATGCTTTATTGCCAACGTTACGGCCGGTCCCCGGCCGTAACGTTGGCAATACCGGTGGCGGTCCCCGGTCGTAACGTTGGCAATAAAGCATCGTTTTTCGTTTGCTCGTTCGCTTCTTCTGTTGATATATATATATATATATATATATATATATATATATATATATATATATATATATATATATATATATATATATATATATATATATATATATATATATATATATATATATATATATATATATATATATATATATATATATATATATATATATATATACGAGTGACGGCAACACCGACCCCGGCGGCAAAATCTAGCCGAGAATGTGCATAAAAATGAAAGGTGACTTTTCTCACGCTTAGATTATTAGAGTGTGGTTTTTCCTCAATGCGGCATTTCCATGCTCCTTGAAATGCTTTTCTGACCGTTAGAACTCAGACAAAACGGAAGCTGAAAGAACACATTTCTTTGGCTTTATAGACTTGGCGCCTGTTTTGAGGGTGTATATTGATGTTCGGAATTATTTGGCTAATAAAAAAAAATTGACTTTTATTTTGATCTTGCATATGTGCAAACTATATAAAACGCTTTAGTGTGAAAACCAAAAATGAGCTTGCTAGCCACAATATAATTAAGGAATGCGCTCTTCAGTACAGGCAGTCCGCTAAATGTAAGAGACAAGCGTTGAATAATTAACACTCTACTCTTTCCACATTGCACCCACCGACACATATTTCGCGTCTGAGTACCACTCCATATCGGCAGTGCGCTTGGTGTATATTTACAGTGCAGCTAGCAAGGTCATGTTGTGCTTTCGCTGTCGATTGTTCTATAGTTAGCTAATTACACAAATGAACTGTCACTTTCCAACCTGCACAATTAGTCATTTTGCGCTGGTCAACCAGTACATATACACCGCTAGCAACCGCCAAGAAATAACAAAAAAAACACTGGAAGCTTTATCTTCTGTCGTCTTCATTTTAAACATTATCTGGTTGTCAGAAACACCGTCTTTATGGAGCAGGATAATCCCGCTTCAAGCAAAAGAAAACATAACTTGCTCCTTTCATAGGCATTAGAAATGCCTCTCTTAAGTGATTCAAGAGGCCGACGTTGCGATATCGGCGTGAGACCGTCGCTATGCACCGTTAAAAAATGAGTAGAGTTGCAGATTGAAATGGTTATCTATGTTACTTCTGGAACTTTACACTCAGAAATGCAATTGTCATGGAAGGCATACAGGACAAACTTGCATAACGCATCTTCCACAAGTGCACATCTCGCGCGTCGTATACAAGTAAGGCACTGATGTGCATTCTTTCGGTGCGATTTCTTCCTTACATTGTCTACAATAGTAATTAGGTGGGGGATATTGTGTAGAGTGTTCCGAGACTTTACAGTTTTTATCAAATCAAGAATTCAATAAGGCGTTTAGTAGAAGAAAAATATGCAGGATCTTTAAATGTTGATGAAACTTTATTTTGAATAACTTACAGAAAAGCTTCTGTGTTTAGAAGTGACAAAACACACACACAGAGAGACACACACACACAGGAACAATAAAATAGGGGCTAACGATAAAGTTTTCGTGGCCGCCTATGTAATTTTGTTGCCAATATTCTCCGACTGCTTCAACGACGCCGAGCATCTGCCAAAAGCAGTCAGATACGCAAGGTCCTTTACAAAGTATGCACACAAACAAAGCACCAATGTCTTTTTTTCAGTGACGTACCTGGTTTCAGCTTCAGTATTGCACTGGAATCTTGGCCACATATCAGCTCTTCTACGTCAGCGCGCACAATGTACGCGGGCCAAATGTATGTACGGGTTAAACCTAGCAAAAATAGAAAATTAGCAAATCCCACGTGCAGTGGGAATCGATGCAAAGCACGAACGAGGAAGCTGGATACGCCACTTTGGAATTCAGCACAGCGTTATGAAGACGGTGGGTTTATTACAAAGTAAACTGAACTACAAATGTTATGCGCAATCACACATCTGGAAAAAAATGCAATTCTGTTGTTTAGTGTCACGTAACGACGGCACCACTAACGTTTGTAATACCACCACCAGCAGTGGTGTGCATGTAAATAATGCCGCAGATGACTTCCATGCCGTGCTTTCCATGATTACGCCTCGCATTTTTGTTCGTCATCCATGCACATCCTGTAATATCAAATTTCTTATATAATAAGCTAGCGAAACGACCGCGAGTACATCATGGGCGTGGCATGTAGTCGTGTTCTTACATGACATGCATGTCATGATTTCCACGTGAGGGCTTGTTCCTTATGTTCACCACTCACACCATACTAATTTTGCGATCTTCATGTCAACGAAACCGCCGCACGAGCAGCAACACCATGACATATAAATCATAATATTTGTGCTATGACTAGTCACTGATGCTCTTGATACAGTCGTTTATGTCATAACAATTCGGTATAGATCCCATTATCCAAACGGCCAGGAGCAATAAATGTCGTAGACAGACAGACAGACAGACAGACAGACAGACAGATAGATAGATAGATAGATAGATAGATAGATAGATAGATAGATAGATAGATAGATAGATAGATAGACTGGTAGATGGATAAATAGATAGATAGATAGATAGATAGATAGATAGATAGATAGATAGATAGATAGATAGATAGATAGATAGATAGATAGATAGATAGATAGATAGATAGATAGATAGATAGATAGATAGATAGATAGATACGGTCAAACTTACTGAAGTTCTCAAAGAAATATTAGCATTTAGAACTTCGCCACTTCCTCTTTTAACGCCTCTATTAAAGCAAAAAAATGTAGTATGGGCAACTACCTCTCGACTGTTTTGCGTAAACCGATGAAAGAAATGTGTGGTATCTGCCAAAATATTTGGCCCCATAAAAATTGACAAAGAGTGTCATTTGCAGCAAAACTATTAACAAGGGGTGGGTGACAAACTCCGGGAAAAGTGTTCTATTTTTACAATCATTTTGGACCACCCTCTATGCAATGAGGTTGAATATTTCGCACGAGAGTGCACAGTACCTTGTTACTTTGTACAAGACTGAATTTATCAGTTCTCATGGCTATAGTTGCACAATATTATTGAGTGCTGTTACTATAATGTATTAGTGTAATATTTTGCAACCACTGTGTGATACGAATATTTATAAAATTAGGAAAAGAAACAATTACAGTCTTGGTGACGGTCTATTCTGCGTGAGGAAAAGACGAAGAAGACGACGGAGGCGCGAAGTCAGGCAGCGCGCTCTCGAAGTTAAGATCCTGCCGGCCGGTTCTTGGCCAATCCGACGTTGTGGGTGTGCGCCAGAATATCAAGGATCATCATCATCATCATCATCATCATCATTATCGAATGTGCCTGGGTTGCTAATCAAGAACGAGCGCTGTCTGCCGCAACGAAACCATGCTGCAACCATAGGTCTTCACAGCAGCCATTACCTTCTTTCCAAGACTCTGCCTGTATGCAGCACGAACACTTCAGGACATGGTGTAGAGCAGCATGGGGAACAAGACGGCGCTTGCGACCGATGACGCATCTGGACGAGCAGGTCCAACGGCACCGCGAGGCGTGGAAGGCCGAGGCTACGTCATTTGCCGCGTCGTGGTCAGCCAACAGCGAACCGTGTCTCCAACGACTTCTGCAGAAACATGCGAGGAGCCAATGCGATGTCGATCCCCACGCAAGAAACCTTGGTGCGGCAAGTAAGCCTCGTTATCCGTTTAATTAACGATAATCAACCCGAAGGGGTGGTGCAGGAATAACAGAACGCAAAAGCTTACCCGATTGTCACTGGTTGGGTACTTGTTGTGGCGTTTCCATTTTCAAACAGGCGAAATAGTGTGAAACCACGTACTCTGTGATGTCAGAGTGGCAGATGGCATAACTTGGAAGGTTCACAGTGCGGCATGCCTTGTAATCGTGTCGTGGTTTCTACATATTAACCACGGACATTATAATTTATATTAACGAGACTCGCTCACAAAAACACAAGTTTGCCAACTTGTGGAAGCGCTTAGCCAGGAGGAAGCAATCGTCCGCTGCAATGTTTGAGTAGCACATAATGTTCAAGATTTCTTCACACTTCCGCATTGTCCCACAGTGCACACCTTCACACGTGTGTTCGTTTGCTGCGCGTTCATTTCAACTGCTTTACCCTTGTAGTGGTGTTGCTAGGTCACTTATGAATATACACCTTTCTGACATTATATATGCAGGAACTCGTGGAAGAGGCTGGACATCTTTCTGGCGGCCCCTTGCGGAACATTGTTCTCCCTCGCGGACGAGCGCGTGGGACCGGAAGCAGCCGTGAGGCGGCGGAGGAAGAGGACCGTTAAAAGAACTCTCGGGTCACCTCCTTCGCCGGGAGGGGTTTTTGAGTTATTTTCGACTTCCTCCAGCAGCCCACCGGGCGTCCTTCCGAGGGGATTGGCAAGCCGTCTCGCCAGTGTGCCGTTAACCAGGGGCAACACTTTGTTATTTGATTGGTATTTATATGTAAAAAAAATCTTATTTTATGAATATTTTTCACTCTTCCTAATAAAGTGTTTTTAAGCGGCCTATCAACTCTCTCTATATATATATTTATTTATTTATTTGTTTACAGTACCTTACAGAGCCCTTGAGGGGCATTGTGTAAGGGGCGCGGTACAGATAATATGTTAGCAAAATGTATATACATAATGTCTACACATACATAGGCAAATAATGAATATAATAGAAAATGCAATATAGTTAAAGAAACACTTGTTTTTTCTCGTTTTTTTCCATCTCTCAGGTTTGATGTTCGTGAGGTAGCTGCACGACAGTATATAGTCGCGCAACCTATAGTCGTTTTGTTTGGTCATGTGCCCGGGCTAAGGACACTAAACTGTGCACTGTGTAGGCACGAAAACGGCACCCCACTAATCACTTCTGCGTGATCGGAAAACGTCGCTTTTTTGATCTCGTACAATATTCTTTTTCGCTGACAACGAACGAGGCTAACGTCGATGCTAACATCGGAATTTCTGCGAAACGTGTTGTTTCATGTTGTCGCGTTAAAATTACGCAGCTTGCAATAGTGACGCGAATCTGCAATGAACAGCGGAGGGGGGAGGCCTTCCTTATATTGTCGTTCCTCCATTTCTGTATCTTTTGTATTTTCTTTGTTTTTATTTCTCGTCCTGTTTTTCTTTAATTCTGTTTCTGTATTCATGTTGTTCTATTTCGCATTCTGTTCTTTTTTCGTCGTTCTCGCACTATGCCTATTTCTGTATCTGATTTTGTATTTTTTTATTCCCCCCATTTTAAGGTTTCTTTCTATTTTTTTTCTCTCTTTCCTTCTCTTTCTGTGTAGTAGATCTCTTCCCCGCCCGAGCTGTTCCATCTTAAGCTAGTCAAGCGACGCATCAGAAGAGCGCGTGTCCGTCGCACATGTACGGGAAGCGAAGAAGAGGATGAAGAAGACGAAAAGAGCAGTTGCCGGCCGAAACATTGCGTTGCACGCGCGTGGTGCAGCTATGGCAGCGGCTTAGTTGGTTGGCCTAGTTGGCACATACCAATTAATGCGAAGACATTAGGGCGAACTAGGATGGAGCTCGAAGAGACAAGACAGTGCTTGTACTTGTCTCATTACTTTTCGCGGTACCTTCTCGTTTGCGTTAAAATCTGCAATGTCAAAGAAGTTTTAAGCAGTGTTCACATGACGTTCCTTCTTTATACATTTTAATGGTAGGTAGTTGTAGCACTATATGGTATTCCGTAGCGTTATTGGTGACGTCACATTGTGCTGCATTGAAACATTGTCAAAATACCCTTACTAATGATCGGCTCGGAACGCGAGCAGCTTAAGCCATACTTACAAGAAAAAACTCGCTGTGAATATTTGTAATATCTACTGATGTCTGCTCAAGATAGGCACGTCTCTCCAATAAAAATATTCCGGCGGCTTGATGGCCATGCTGCTGAAGACGAATAAATATAATTTGTAATGTGAGAGCGTTTAATAGAGCACTGACACCAATTTTCAAGATCGAGATGTGTCAATCAATCGATGACATGGTATGCATAGGTCTTTTTGGCCAAATTTGAATGGCGTCCGCTGCGTTAAAGTAATGTTATTTCGACGTCAAACAGCGTGGAAAACCTACGAAGAAAAACGAAAAATAGACTGCTCTGCGACATCGGCACTAGTGCTACGTGTTTGGTGTGATACATTTCACAAATACCATCCTGAGTGACCATACGCCAGTAACAATGACAATGACAATCTTTGAGTGTGTTTGGAGCAAACTCCCAGCCATGCTCCCACTATTTAGTGCTCTCCTCGCTGTGTTGAAGCGTCCGTGCGATTCATCGTGTCGCATCGATGGATTTGGGTTGTGCTCCACTGCGTGCGAGTACGATCATTCAGAGCGACAATACGTGCCAGAATGTCGGGGAACCACTGCGTAGTGAGAACCTGCGCGTCGAGGCGTGAAAGGGCGGAAAGTGCGTGGCGTTTCATGCCTTTCCCAGTCACGAACCTCAATGCAGCCAGTGGGCTGACATCGTACACGCCGCGTCGATGGACAGAGGGACAGGACGCCTGGGAATTACAGCCACATTCGCTGCCTTCACTTCGCGGCGAGCTGCTACAGGTTAAATCTTGTGTTGGCGAACCAGCTTGGTTTCACTGGCACTACGACGCCTCTTCTCGAAACTGGGAATATTCCTACCATGTGCCCAGCTGCAGCTGAAAGCAGCGATTCACTCTCCAAACGTCCGCGACATGAGGTGCATAGTTGGTGTTCCTGAGCTTCGAAAGCACGGCCGGGACTGATAAATACATTGCATTTAAAGCGGAGCTTAATTGTCAAGCAAGGATCGTCGGGAATGGCGGCGATACCCAATTCCAGGTCACTATCATCATCACCTGCCAATGTTAACCGCGACGACGGCTACAGAGGCATGTCAACGCCTTCAGAGACACAGCTGGACTGACTGTACGTGCGCTCCTAGCAGACGAAACGCTGGCGTGACGTCATATTTTTGTGGAAGCGGCCTCAGCTGTGCAGCGGCCTCAACGTGGCGGTGAGGTAGCACTGCCAACACTACAATTTGGTGGGCTTTCCTGCGATTTTGAACCGTGTTTGATCGCGAATATATTGTTACGGTGCATCATCGACAGGAGCAAGCGTGGCACTTTTCGAAGATGAAGAAGACGCCTGTGTGTTAGGCGCTCGCGCGAGAGGCAACTCAGAGACCTTGTTCGGCTGCCGATTCTCGGTGGACCCTATCCTATAAGCCTAGACCTCGCCCCGTCACATTTGGTGGAGGTGCTTGGTAACCGCCTCGCAACGGAACTTCGCAGCGGCCGTCGTTTGAAGGGTCATTCCACAACGATGACTGAAAGTGCGGCGTCTGCATCTGCTCCTGGTGTTCCTGCGGCCGGAGATGATGCGGTAACTACATCTCCTTCTGCGACCACAACCTTCGTACTCGAACCCCCGCGGGATCCTGGCACATTCAGCGGTTCCGGCGACCCAGATGAAGTTGACGTTGAAGACTGGCTGGCAGAGTACGAACGTGTGAGTACTCAATACCGATGGGGCCCGACTTTTATGCTGGCGAACCTGTTATTCTATCTTAGGGGAACCGCCAAATCGTGGTATGAGAACCATGAAACAGAACTTGGGAGTTGGGCAGTGTGCAGGGAAAAAAATGTTGGACCTGTTCGGAAAGCCTATTGGAAGAAAAATGGCCACGAACAAAATGCTCGCGTCTCGGGCGCAGACCTCGACCGAGTCTTACGTCTCCCATATAGAAGATGTCTTATCATTGTGTCGCAAAGCCAATGCCGAGATGCTGGAGGCTGACAAGGTTGGACATATTCTTAAGGGGATTGCGGCTGACGCATTCAACCTCTTAATCTGCAAAAATATTTCCATGTGCACAGTGGACGCCATTATAAAAGAATGTCGGCGCTTTGAGCAAGCGAAGAGCCGGCGGATTAACAGCGTGTTTACCCGCCTTCCGAATACGGCTGCAACGTCGTCTTGCGAAGACCGTGCAAAAACACAGCCGCCACCTCTAGATTCATCTGATCAGGTGACCCGAATTGTACGACGCGAACTTGAAGCCATTGCCTCTGCTCCGGCTCACACCGCTGCAAGTGACACGACCCCACTCACTGCTAACATGGTTCAAGCCATCGTCTGCCAAGAACTCGCCAGCACAGGTAATCCCTCGGTGTGCGCTTTGCCCAGCCCGCAGCGAGCTCCATGGCGTCCACCCTCGTCCTATCACGAGCAGCAGTTTACGGCCCGATCTCGCGACCCCGCTGCGTAGAGAACTATTGACAGTCGACCAATTTGTTTTCATTGCCACCGTATCGGTCATGACGTCCGTTACTGCAATTACCGCTGCTCCTCGCCACCTCGTACTTCATCTCAACCTCACTACCGACAGGACAGCACCCGCTTCGCATATGCCACGCAGCCTTCTCCGCCAAACAACTACAGAAGGTTCAACAGCCCATCTCTGTCACCACATGGTCGTCAGTCGCATTCGCCTCCAGGACGTCGCCAGTCGTCTCGCTCACCGCAGACTCGCAGGCCGTCGTGCTCATTCAACCCCGCTCCTGCCTACCCGGAAAACTGAACGGTGCCGCGCCCGGGGGTGACGCTGCATTTTTGACTCCCTCCACAAATCCTCTCTTTTGTCTTGACACTTTTGTCGAGACAAAGTTTGTTAGACGTTGACGTTGACGGTGTGGCTATTTCTGCGCTTATAGATACTGGAGCGCACATTTCTGTAATGAGCGCGAACCTTCGCCGACGCCTACATAAAGGGCTCACGCTTGCCGCTTCCCGCACACTTCGTGGCG
Organism: Rhipicephalus microplus; assembly: GCF_043290135.1. NCBI lineage: Eukaryota > Metazoa > Arthropoda > Arachnida > Ixodida > Ixodidae > Rhipicephalus > Rhipicephalus microplus. Next base: position 48,974,705 of record NC_134710.1, on the reverse strand, counting down.
CTGATGGGAGGACCTCTGACGTTCAAGGGATGTGCACAGCCCGTGTGTCCATTGCCGGTCATCCTACATTAGTTCAGTTTGCCGTCATCTAAACGTGTCCTCATGACCTAATACTTGGTTTGGACTTTGTGTCACGTCATTCTGCGCTCAGTGATTGTGCCACTGGCGCTCTTCAGCTTGAACTGCCGCAGTTTGCCGATTTTCAAGTTGACTACTCTCCCCGTTTATGCTCTCGTCACCACGTTCGCTTGCCTCCGCAAGCTGCTACATATGTCACTTTGTCGTGCTAACGTCATGTGCCCGTTGGTGACTATCTCGTCACTCCTATAGTCGACGTACTGATGGCCCGAGACGTCGCTCTTGCTCACACTTGTCGCCGTCGCTAATAATACAGTGGTTATACCACTACCCAACGTGAGCCTCTTGACTCAAGTTAATCCACAAGACATGTCTTTGGCCATCCTATCTCCAGTTCACAGCTGCAAAGTTACTGGTTTGAATGCCAATACTACGTCCCCCTGTCTTGGCCGCAATTACACTCTGCCTGCAGATGGCATTAACAAGATGATTGCTCCCGACCTCACTGCAGCGCAAGCTGCCAGCCTCCGTAGTCTGCTAACATCATATAGAGACGTTTTCGACATTTACCACCGCCCTCCCAGCCAAACAACTGCACTTACTCACCGGATCAACACTGGTGATGCCAGTCCTATACGGCGGCGTCCATATCGCGGATCTAATAAGTAACGCCAAGTAATTCAGAATGAAGTGGACAAAATGATTACTAAAGACGTAATAGAACCATCATCCAGCCCCTGGGCCTCTCCAGTCGTGCTCGTTGAGAAGAACGATGGCAGCTGGCGCTTTTGCGTGGACTATCACCATTTAAACAAAGTGACCCACAAAGATGTCTACCCTTTGCCTCGGATTGATGACGCCCTCGATTGCCTCCATGGTGCCCAATACTTTTCGTCTATCGACCTTCGGTCCGGCTATTGGCAAATTTCCGTCGACCCCATGGATCGTGACAAAAACCGCTTTCGTTACGCCCGACGGCCTCTACCAGTTCAAAATCATGTCGTTTGGACTGTGTAATGCGCCGGCAACTTTCGAGCGCATGATGGACTCCCTTCTCCGAGGATATAAGTGGTCCATCTGCTTATGTTACTTGGACGATGTCATCGTCTTTTCACCTACCTTTGACAGCCATATAACACGTCGGGCGGCCGTTCTGGATGTTTTTCGAAGAGCTGCTCTCCAGCTTAATTCTGCAAAAATGCCATTTCGGACGTCGCCAAATCACCATACTCGGCCACCTTGTCAGTGCTGATGGTGTTCAACCAGATCCCGAAAAGGTGCGAGCAGTACAACAATTTACTGAACCACGCTCAACCAAGGAATGTCCGAAGTTTTGTAGGGCTATGTTCCTATTTTCATCGATTTGTCCACAACTTCGCCGACATCGCTCGACCGCTTACTGGCCTCTTACCTTCGCATGAGGCATAAAGCAAGCGGACGCCTTTTCGGCTCTTATTCATCTGCTGACTACGCCACCAATACTGGCCCATTTCGACCCTGCATCACCTACAGAGCTTCGGACCGATGCCAGTGGCCATGGAATTGGAGCAGTCCTTGGCCAACGACAGCACGGGAAGGACCACGTAATTGCTTACGCCAGTCGTCTTCTTTCACCTGCCGAACGGAAGTTCTCCATCACTGAGCGTGAATGCTTAGCTTTAGTATGGGTCGTGGCGAAATTCAGGGCTTAGTTGTATGGCCGAACTTTTTCCGCTGTTACGGACCATCACGCTCTTTGCTGGCTGTCATTGCTAAAGGACCCATCTGGACGTCTCGGTCGCTGCGTGCTCTGTCTGCAAGAATACTCGTTCGTGGTCCACTACAAGTCGGGACGCCTGCACACAGACGCAAACTGTCACGTTATCCGGTTGAAACGCCCGACTTGACAGACCATGATTACGACCCCTGCGTTCTCTCCATCCACGCTTCGGCTGATATCTCCACCGAACAACGACGTGACCCGTCGTTACTATCCATCATCGAGCGTCTGACCTCTGCTCCAACAGACACTTCTGTTCGCCTGTTCAAACTGCACGACAACATTCTGTACCGTCGCAGCTTCAACGCTGATGGCCCGGTTACTACTCGTGCTTCCCCATCACCTGCGTACCAGCGTTCTCGAACAACTACATGACGTACCTACAGCCGGTCACCTAGGCGTCTCTCGTACCTTCATCGTGTGCGACGTCGCTTTTTCTGACCCCTACTGTATCGTTCAATGGTTCGCTAAGCCACTGCTTGCGACCGCTGCCAACGCCGCAAGCGCCCCTCTGTGCTACCGTTTGGCCTCCTACAGCCCATTGATATACCGACGGAACCATTCTTCCGTGTTGGCCTTGACCTGTTGGTTCCGTTTCCTACGTCCACCTCCGGAAATAAATGAGTTGCAGTCGCCACAGACTACGCCACGCGCTTTGCCATCACTAAAGCACTGCCGATAAGCTTTTCCACTGACGTCGCTGACTTTCTCTTGTATGAAGTCATTCTTCAACACGGCGCTCCGCGGCAGCTGCTTACTGATCGGGGAAGGTACTTTCTTTCATGTGTTGTGGATGACATTCTCCGCGCCTGCTCCACTGAGCACAAGCTTACCACCGCTTATCATCCGCAGACAAATGGATTGACCGAGCGTCTGAATCGAACGCTGACGCAGATGCTGTCAATGTACGTTTAGCCAGATCACCGTGACTGGGACAAAGCACTCCCCTTTGTCACGTTCGCGTACAATTCTTCATGGCACGACACAGCTAGTTATTCGCCGTTTTATTTGCTATTTGGCCGGCATCCAGCACTACCATTTGAGACGCTCCTTCCTTCGGCTGGCCCCTTGTCTACTGTGTACGCCAGCGATGTCGTTTCTCGAGCCCATGCAGCCCGTCAGCTTGCCCGTGATCAGCTGCACTTGTTGCTAGCGCACCAAAAAGACCGCTATAACAGTCGCCACCAAAGCGTGCACTTCTCGCCGGGGTCTCTGGTACTTCTCTGGACACCAAACCGCCAAGTCGGCTTATCACAGAAACTACTATCACACTACCATGGCCCCTACAAAGTGTTGCGACAACTTAGTGACATGAGCTACGAGATCGCACCCATAAACAATCCCTCTTCGACCCCCTCACTGCAGACAGACGTTGTACACGTTGCCAGACTCAAACCGTATCACCCTCCTCGTCCATCGCCGCCGTACTAAGCGCCGTAACGGCGCTTCCGCCACAGGGGAGTGATGTTACGGTGCACCATCGACAGGAGAAAGCGTGGCACTTTGCGAGGATGAAGAAGACGCCTGTGTGTTAGGCGCTTGTGCGAGAGGCAACTCAGACATCTTGTTCGGCTGCCGATTTTCGGTGGACACTATCCTCTAAGCCTACACCTCGCCCCGTCACAATATTAATAAATATTACACATACTCATTCGTCACTCAGATGTGTTATTAGTCGTGATTCGCTACTAAGGGGTCCATAGCTACTCGTTGACCCAAAAATCTTGGCACGAGTAAATTTGATGTCAGTGCTTCTTTAAAACATTCTTTCCTTGCTCAGTTGGCAGGTTTCGACGCCAGGCGTAATTCTCGGCTTCTGTATCGCATGCACTATGTAATGGATTGAGGAGACTGCTTCCACTCTATGACATTCATATATTTGTTCGATGTTTTTTCACGCAAGATTCAACAAATGTCAAGGCTGCATGGTAGCACACCTGTTTGCCAGACAGGCACCCTGGGTTCGATTCTCCCTCGAAACCCCAAAAATACAAATAATTCTTTTATTATGATCTCGCTTTTTCGATCGTGCACATGATAATTTTTCGCTGACAACCAACAGCTCCAACATTCACGCTAACGTCGGAATTCCTGCGAAACGAGTTGTTCAATGTGATCGCGTTGAAATGACGCAGCTTGAAAGAGTGACACAAAGCGGGAACTAACAGCGGTGTGGGGAGGCCTTTCTTATACTTCTTTAAATTTCTCTTTCTCGCTGTTTTTCTTTCTCCTTTTTGTTAACGTCCCTTATCTATTTTTTTATCTTTCTCTATATGTTTGTCTCTTTCTCGTCCTTTCTATCTTTATTTCTATTTTTGTCTATATCTTCCTCCGTTTTCGCTTCCTCTTTTTCTCTTCGTCGTTCTCTCTCTGCTTATTCCTTTCTCGGACTTTGTATTTTTTCTTCTCCTCGTTTCTCTCAGTTTATTTCTCTTGATCTTTTTCATTATATCTTTCCCTGTAGTAGTGCTCTCCCCCGCCCGAGTTATTCCACCCTATGCCGGCCAATCGGCGCATCCGAAGAGCGCGTAATTGTCGCACACGTACGGGAAGCGAAAAAGAGGACGAATAAGACGAAGAGAGCAATCGCTGGCCAAGTCATTGCGTTGTACGCGCGTGGTGTAGCTATGGCAGCGGCCCGGCGACCGGAGATGCCATATGATGAAGAAGCCAATCCAGGTGATGACATAAACAACAGCACCACTGTTTATGAAAGTCACTGGTGCCAAAACAGTTGATACAGAGCTTTATCTGTGGCACAATTATCAACAGGGGATGGGGAGCTCCGGGCGAAATGTTTTTTTTTTCTTGTCCTAATTCGCCTCATCTTGCACACTATAATAGCCAAAATATGTGCTGCGCATGAATTCGTGACAACATAATGCTTTTTTTAACTTTTCTTTTCCAAATCTCCTGCCACTCCGTTCGCAAATCTATATTGACACAATATAATTCAGTTCTGTGGTATGAAAAATTTATGTACTATGTCATCTTCACTTTCATATGATGCGATTTGTAAATTTGAAAAAAATAGAAAATTTACCTCAGCGACGACCAGGGCCTCGTGAGGCAAAGTGGGCGAAGGCGACGTATCATTTGAGGCACCTAGCACCTCAAATGGTACGGCAAATTGATCTTTCTTTTTCGTCTCAAGTCTTCTCTTTAAAGCTTCACAAGCTGCTGGTTTCTTTGTCAATCTCCTGAAAAGAGTAAGAGCCAAATCACAAGGGTCAAGCAAGAAGTGAGACGCGAGACTACGCTACGCCCATTTGAATGCATCTTGGCAGCCAATCAAGAAACGCGTCATCAGCACTCACTGCCATGACGAAGCCAGGCTACAACAGGAGTCCAAACCTGCCATTCTATGTGTTACATGAACTAGCCTCTTCGGAGTAGGAATGCTTGTAGCGAAGGTGGAGTATACCTTATGGCGAGTAGGACGGTGGATCAGGCCGATGACGCAGTGGGAGGCGCCACTGAGACGTCTCATGCAAAGAAACCTTGTGGAGCAGGTCAGCCCTCTTGTCGATTTTATTCAAGGGTACATCGTCTGCAGTGGTGGTGCACTGGTTAATGCGCTCTCGGCTGCTCGGTCACATTTTGGTGGAAAAGAAATGCCAGAGAATGGTGTACAGCGTGAGATCAGAGCATGCTAAACACCAGAATATCTCTTGCGGTGTCCTAAGCGTTGCCAGAAAAAAGTGTACACTTGAAGGCTCACTTTTCTTGTTGGACACAATATTAATGAGATATAACGGATGATAATGCAAGGAAACTATATGGGAAGTTATTAATTATATTCTTAATGTAAATGCGAAGAAAGAAAAGTGGATGAAGAGATAACTTGAAGTGGACAGGAACCGAAATGCTGCTGCTGGCGCTGACTCACCCCCCCCCCCCCCCCCGTTCAATTCACATATGTACCCAATAAAGTGTCTAAGGGGATAGGTGTTGTGGTAGCTCAGTTGGTAGAGCAACGAAAGCGTTATTCGAAGGTCCCAGGTTCGGTTCCTGCCCACGGCAAGTTCTCTTTTCATCCAATTTTCTTTGTTCACATTCACATTACAATTGTTGATATAATGCCTTCCCGTATACTTTCCTTGCTATATTGTCTCCTACACACAAGGAATATATATATATATATATATATATATATATATATATATATATATATATATATATATATATATATATATATAGCAGTAATCACATTGTCGTTGTCGAACTGTACAAGCAATCCTAATGTGTACTCAAATTTTCTCCGCCCTTTAGATTTGTAGATTTGTCAGCAGTGCTTACTTTTTCACGTGTCTCCACTTTTCCTGTATATACATTTTCGTCAATTCAGCCTTGCAGTGATGTTGCCAGTGGTTATTAAATATAGAACTTCGTAATGTTATATATGCACGCAGTATCGCCACAAGTCCGACCTCCCTGTTTCAAAGAGAACCCTGTCGCTGTCGCCTGACAAACGTTCTCCGTCACGCGGGTCGAGGGCACGGGACCCGAAGGAGCTTCGAGGCACAAAATTAAGAACATAGGAAAATAGTTCTTTCAACCAACTTTCGAATCACTCCATGCATCGCCAAACTCTCGAAGTTGGGTTCGACTTCTCCAACCAGGGTGATCAAAGTACCCTCCATCGAGCAACGGTTTTGTAATTATGTACTAGATGACGCTAACTTCGCCTTTCGAGTGACGCTCACTGATTCTAGTCCCAAGATTCGCATTCTGGAAAAGAAAGCTGGGAAAGTCCTTCGAAGTGCCACGACCATACTATGCAGCCGCAGTATATACACAGAAGGCGCAACTGGGGTGCCAGCCTGCGTCAGTGCAATACTGGTGCACCAGGCAGCAAAGAAACCACCTCCCAGGCAGAATAGTGTTTTCTCAGTAACCAGACACAGTGACAATTCCTGGGATGCTCTGGAGGCTTGAGAGTGTACACGGAAGACAAGCAGCCTCATTCACCGAAACGGAGCAATCACGAAGACGAACCACGGTCTTCGTTTTGCACTGGCACTGCTGTCGTTGCGATATTCGGTATGCATTATTAGTAATTAATCAATAATTCTGAAACATCCTAATAAAATCCTAATAAAATACTGAAGACAGAGTACTGTTGGTGATGATACTTTTTAAGTATGAGCTTTAAATTGTGACACTTTGACGGACTGAAGAAATAGAAGTGCATACATTGTGGTGATCGCCGCTACAGAACTGTTTTGAAGGGTCCCGCGATAAACGGGAGAAACAAATACAACTTTGCGTGGACGCTCTAGATGGCGCTAGGCGTCCTCCGTTCGCTGTTCAGCTTCGTTGGCTGACAAAACAAGAAAACGCATCCGGCTTGGGCGCGTTCGTGGAAACCAGTGTGCATAGCACAGGCTACATGCGACGCTTCTTCCTTCTATAAGCAAATTATTACAAATGCGTTCTGCAGAATGTCACAAGGTGGTGGAAGGGTTATGTTGACAACCACCGTTTGTGGTACAAAGCCACAACGAAATCCATACGGCATTTTTAGAAAGCAATGCTTCGCAAACTGGATGCGTGATTCGAAGCAGTGTTTTCGGCATCTGTGCTCATTCCGCGTATGCGCAAAACTGCAGCTACCTGCTAAGAGAACATTTCAATTTACAGCACTGATCCCAGGGATAACTACGTTTAATGCAAACATTTATTCCCGGCCACGGCGCCGTATTTTCGATGGAGGCGGAAACACACGGGGCCCATGCATATAAATTTAGGCGCACGTTAACTAACCCAAGGTGGCATGGTCGTCCAGAGATGGGTGGAATGGGGCCAGCCTCCAAGCTCTGGAATTTGGAAAGCTATATTTACTTATAATGGATATCACAAGCAACACTTATTGATTGGCATACCAATGACCCTCTTATTCATGTGAAGCAGCCTTCAGCCATCTCTACACGTTACATGCTATTCACTAATCTTCCCGTCATGACCCGGAAGAGAAAAAGAAGGCTGTCTGTGACAATGTCCCCTCCCACCCATCTCTCTCTAACCTCTGCGGATGCACCCACTTGTAAAATGTTCTGCGGACGCCATTATCGTGTGGTCAAAATTTACGGAGCCCTCGGGCCTCTTTCATAATCATGTCGTGATTTCGGAACGTTAAACCCCAACAATTAATATTATTATTTTTTTATTATTTAGGTAATATTATTAGTAGTAAATAGTAGTAATATAGTTGCTATTATTATTACTCAATGCAAACAGCCTGTGGTTTATCTAATTCCGCTATGCTGCAACTGCTATTGCCTCGATCGAACATGTGGGTGCCTTAATGAATGTCTGAAACAGCACTACTGTTAGGTTCAGAGCAAAAAATTGATGGTCATCTTCCCTCACATTGCAGAGACTGCACACGTATACCAAATTTAGGCGCACGTATTATACCAGGCCACAGTTAAGAAACACACGCTCGAGAATAATTTAAGCCGTGGCATTGATTCAGTTCTGTAATGATTGTGTCAGCCTGCCTTCATCAACAAGGAAGGGTCTCATGTGCACTGCGTGATAAAGAGCACACACTGCCTGATGTCATGCATAACACTTATCCTTTACGTAAAAATAAATCGATAGCAAATAGCGCGCCGTGTGGGCTGGTTCATTTCTGCGTACGTGCCCTCATTGGCGCAATACTGTCTCACGATGCATAACCAAGTCGCGTAACCTTCTCTCCTACTTATGAGCTCTCACTGAACCCCCTCCGACGAGGCTGCTCCACGTTACCCTTCAGTAGCAAAAGCTTGTCTTCGCAGCGTCAAGTCCCTACATCTCGGCCTTAACTATTATTTGATGAATTGAAATATTCAATATAACAGCACTCCAATACACTTCGCCAAAAGTCTTTGTCGGAAATTCAGAAATATACAGAACGACGAATTGGTGTCATTTTCGTGAAAACCCCTGGTGAGGTACTTTCACTGCAGCATTTGCCACTATGCTGTCGAATTATTTATATTCAAAACAAGAAAACAAGAATCATACTGCCATGAAGCCGCACTACAAGCTCAGGTTTAATATTACCGGCACCCCCACAACACAATATATAATGCTATTCAATAATAAAAACTTCACCCTAGAGCAAATGTGAGCGGGAGGGATTTTTCTCAAGCTTAGTCTAAGCATGCTCTGCTTTCAAGCTAAGCAAACCACACATGCTATCCATGACTGGTGACTTTTCTCACGCTTAGATTATTAGAGGGAAGTTTTTTACTCAATGCGGCATTTCTCTGCTCCTTTAAATGCTTTTCTGACCATTAGAACTCAGACAAAACGACAGCTGAAAGAACATATTTATTTGGCTGTATAGGCTTGGCGCCTGTTTTGATGGTGTATATTGATGTTCGGCATTATTTGGCTAATAAGAAATTGACGTTTATTTTCATCTTGCATATGTGCAAACTATATGGAACGCTTTAGTGTGAAAGTCGTAAATGAGCTTGCTAGCGACAATATAATTGAGGAATGCGGTCTTTAGTAAAGGCAGTCCTCTAGAACTTGATAGGAGACAAGCGTTGAATAATTCACACTCTACTTTTTCCATATTGCACCCAACGACACATATTTCGCGTCTGAGTACCGTTCCATATCGGCAGTGTGCTTGGTATATATTTACAGTGCAGCTAGCAAGGTCATGTTGTGCTGTCGCAGTCGATTGTTCTTTAGTTAGCTAATTACACAAATGAACTGTCATTTACAACTTGCACAATTTGTCATTTTGCGCTGGTCAACTATTACATATACACCTCTAGCAGCCGCCAAGCAATAAAAAAAACACTGCAAGCTTCATCTTCAGTCGGCTTCATTTTAAACAATATCTGGTGGTCAGAAACACCGTCTTTATGGAGTAGAAAAACCCCGCGTCAAGCAAAAGGAAACATAACTTGCTCCTTACTTAGGCATTCTAAATGCCTCTCTTAAGTGATTCAAGAGCCCGACGTTGCGATTGCGACATGAGACCTTCGCTATGCACCGTTCACAGTAGAGTTGGCAGACTGAAATTGTTATCTATGTTATTTCTGGAACTTTACACTCGCAAATGCAATTGTCTAGGAAGGTATACAGGACAAACTTGCATAACGCATCTTCCACAAGTGCACATCTCGCGAATCGTATACAAGTAAGCCACTGATATGCATTTTTTCGGTGCGATTTTTTCCTTACATGTTCGACAATAGAAATTAAGTGGGGGATATTGTGTATAGTGTTCCGAGACTTAACATTTCGTATCAAATCAAGAATTCAATAAGGGGTTTAGTAGAACAAAATATACAGGATCTTTAAATGTTAGTGAAACATTATTTTGAATAACTTACAAAAAGCTTCTCTGTTTAGAAGAGACAAAAAAACACACACACAAACACACAAACACACACAGGAACAATAACATAGGCGCTAACGATAAAGTTTTCATGGCCGCCTATGTAATTTTGTTGCCAATATTTACCGACTGCTTCAACGAAGCCGAGCATCTGCCAAAAGCAGCCGAATACGCAAGGTCCTTTACAAAGTATGCACACAAACAAAGCACCAATGTCTTTTTTTCAGTGACGTGCCTTGTTTCAGCTTCAGTATTGCACTGGACACTTGGCCACATATCAGCTCCGCTACGTCAGCGCGCAAAATGTACGCGGGCCAAATGTATGTATGGGTTAAACCTAGCAAAAATTGAAAATTGGCAGATCACACGTACAGTGGGAATCAATGCAAAGCATAAACGAGGAAGCTGGATACGCCACTTTAAAATCAGCACAGTGTTATGAGGACGATGGGTGTATTACACAGTAAACAGAACTACAAATGTTATGCGCACTCACATATCTGAAAAAAAATGCAATTATGTTGTTTAGGATCACGTAACGACAGCACCACTAACGTTTCCAATACCACCACCAGCAGTCATGTGCATATAAATAATGCCACAGATGACTACCATGTCGTGCTTATCATTATTGCGCCTGGCGTTTCTGTTCGTCATCCATTCACATTCCGTAATATCAAATTTCGTGTACTCTAAGCTCGCGAAACGACTGCAAGTACATCAAGGGCGTGGCATGTAGTCGTGTTCTTCCATGACATGCATGTCATGATTTCAACGTGAGGGCTTGTTCCGTATGTCCACCACTCATACATACTAATTTTTCGATACGTCATGTCAACGAAACTGCCGTAAGAGCAGCAACACCATGACATGTAAATCATAATATTCGTGTTATCGCTAGTCACTGATGTTCCACAAACAGTCATTTATGTCATAATAATTTCGGTATAGGTCCCATTATCCAAACGGCCAGGAGCGATAAATGTCAAAGACAGACCGAAAGACAGACAGACAGACAGACAGACAGACAGACAGACAGACAGACAGACAGACAGACAGACAGACAGACAGACAGACAGACAGACAGACAGACAGACAGATACATAGATAGATAGATAGATAGATAGATAGATAGATAGATAGATAGATAGATAGATAGATAGATAGATAGATAGATAGATAGATAGACAGACAGACAGACAGACAGACAGACAGACAGACAGATATATAGATAGATAGACTGATAGATAGATAGATAGATAGATAGATAGATAGATAGATAGATAGATAGATAGATAGATAGATAGATAGATAGATAGATAGATAGATAGATACGCTCAAACTTGCCGAACTTCACAAAGAAATGTTAGCATTTAGATTTCGCCACCTCCTCTTTTAACGCCTGTCTCAAAGCCAAAAAATGTAGTATAGGCAACAACCTCCCGACTGTTTTGCGTAAATCGATTAAAGAAATGTGTAATATCTGCAGAAATTTTTGGCCCCATAAAAAGTCAATAAAGGATGTCATTTGCAGCAAAACTATCAAACACAGTGGGTGACAAACTCCGGAAAAAGTGTTCTATCTTTACAATCAATTTGGACCACCCTCTACGAAATACAATTCAATATTGCACACGAGAGTGCACAATACCTTGTTACTTTGTACAAGACTGAATTTATCAGTTCTCATGGCTATAGTTGCACAATATCATTGAGTGCTGTTTCTATATATTATTAGTGTAGTATGTTGCAATCACTGTGTAATACGAATATTTATGAAATTTTAAAAAGCAAGAAATACAGTCTTGGTGACGGCCTATCCTGCGTGAGCAAAAGGCGAAGAAGGCGACGGAGAAGCGAGGCCAAGCAGCACGCTCTCGAAGGTGCCTGGGTCGCTAACCAAAAACGAGCGCTGTCTGCCGAGACGAAGCCACGCTGCAACCGTAGGCCTTCACAGCAGCCGTTACCTTCTTTCCAAGACTGCGCCTGTTTGCAGCACGAACGCTTCAAGACACGGTGTAGTGCAGCATGGGGAACAAGACGGCGCTTGCGACCGATGACCCATCTGGACGAGCAGGTCCGATGGCAGCGCGAGGCGTGGAAGGCCGAGGCTACGTCATTTTCCGCGTCGTGGTCAGCCCACAGCGAACCGCGTCTCCAACGACTTCTGCAGAGAAACATGCGAGGAGCCAATGGAAGTCGATCCCCACGCAAGAAACCCTAGTGCGGCAAGTAAGCCTTGTTATCCGTTTAATTACCGAGAATTACATCCGACGTGGTGTTGCAGGAATAACAGAACGCAATTGCTTACGCGAAGGTCACTGGTTGGAGATTGGTGGTGGAGTTTCTATTTGTATTCAGGCGAAACATTGCGAAACCGCGTACTCTGTGATGTGAGAGCGGCAGATGGCATAACTTGGGAGCTTTCCAGTACGGCGTGCTTTGTAATCATATCGTGGTTTCTACACATTACCCACGGGCATTAGAATTTATATTAACGTGACTCGCTCACAAACTACACGAGTTTGCCAACTTGTGGAAGCGCTGAGCCTGGAGGAAGAAATCGTCCGCTGCAATGTTTAGGTAGCACATAATGTTCAAGATTTCTTCACACTTCCGCATTGTCCCACCGTACACAGCTTCGCACGTGTGTTCGTTTGCGCAGTGCTCATTTCAATCGCTTTACCCTTGTAGTGGTGTTGCTAGGTCACTAATAAACATATTCCTTCCTGACAATATATATGCAGGAACTCGTGGAAGAGGTTGGACATTTTTCGGGCGGCTTCTTGCGGAACCTTGTTCTGCCTCGCGAACAAGCGCGTGGGAACCGAAGCAGCCGTGAGGCGGATGATGAAGTGGACCGGCGAAAGAACTCTCGGGTCACATCATTCGCCGGGCAGGGTCTCACAGTTATTTTCGATTTCCTCAAGCAGCCCAATGGGCGTCATTCCGAGAGGCTTCGCAAGCCATCTCGCCAGTGTGCCATTAACCAGGGGCACTACTTTGTTATTTGATTTGCATTTACATGTAAATAATTCTTGGTATATAAATATTCTTCACTTTTCTTAATAAAGTGTTTTTAAGCGGCATATCAACACTATATAGTTAAATAAACCCGTGTTTTTTCTCGTTTTTTGTATCTCTTAGGTTCGATGTTCGTGAGGTAGTATATAGTCGCGCAACCTATAGTCGTTTTGTTCAGTCTTGTGCCCGGGCTAAAGAAACTAAACTGTGAATTGTGTAGGCACGGAAACGTCACCCCACTAATCACTTCTGCGTGATCGGAAAACCTCGCTTTTACGATCTCGTACAATATCCTTTTTCGCTGACAACGAACGAGGCTAACCTCGATGCTAACGTCGGAATTTCTGCGAAACGCGTTGTTTCATGCTGTCGCGTTAAAATTACGCAACTTGCAATAGTGACGCGATTCTGGAACGAACAGCGGAGGGGGGAGGAGTTCCTTATATTGTCGCTCCTTTGTTTCTGTATCTCTGTTATTTCTTTTTCTTTTTCTCGTTCTTTTTATCTTTATTTCTGTTTCTGGATTTATGCTCTTCGATTTCGCTTTCTGTTTTTTTTCCTCGTTCTCTCACTATGCCTATTTCTTTCTCTGATTTTGTATTTTTCTATCCCCCACCCTATTTATTGTTACTTCTCTCTTTTTCTCTCTTTCACTCTCTCTCTGTGTAGTTGTTCTTTTCCCCGCCCGAGCTCTTCCATCCTAAGCTAGTCAAGCGCCGCATCAGAAAAGCGTGTGTCCGTCGCACATGTATGGGAAGCGAAGAAGAGGATGAAGAAGACCAAAAAAAGCAATTGCCGACCGAGTCATTGCGTTGCTCGCGCGTGGTTCAGCTATGGCAGCGGCCAGGCGACACGACATGTCGTATGACATAGAAGCCACTCAAAGTAATGACATAAACAACGGCACCACTGTTTATAAAAGTTATTGGTGCCAAAAGCAGCTGATACACAGCGTTATATGTGGCACAATTATAAACAACAGAAAAACCACAAGATGGGAGTTTTTGCTTGTCCTCTAGATCACTCCCATTTGTACATATTTTCACGATCTCGAAATGGGAGTAAAAAAACGCCCCTGTTGTAGGGCATGCAAATTGCATAGATAGGGCAAAAAACTTTACTCCCTTTGTGGTTGAGTCAAACTAACCCGAAGTCTTATGGCTCTTGGAAGGCGATTTCAAGAGGCAGAGCGGGAGTATTTTAATCACTGACCACGCTGTTCTTGTCTTATTTTAATTTTATTTCAGAGTCAATAGGTGAAATCTAGGGCGTTTTAGCTTTCCTCTCTTGGGAGTATTTTTCCCAGTGAATGGGAGTAACCACTGCAGTTGGAACTCCCACTGAGAAACATTCTTGCCAGGCTGCATTCCAGAAAAAGTAGATGCAAACAAAAGTTTACCCACAGGCAAAATACCAAAGCAAATTACGAATCTTTTCAGATTTCCCGGTTATGAACTACAAGAGAACACAGACTGATGACTTACAGATATTTATTATGGAGGTTGATTACACACAAAATACAACTATTTCTATCATTTCGCTAGAGTGAGCATGGTTATTCACAACAGGAATTGTAAAGCACGAGCACAATAATTACCACCACATAGAGTACGGAACGTACAAACACTACAAACACAAATTTTTCCATATTTGTACCATACAGCTAAAAATTAAAATCATATGAAATACAAAAATTTAAACACTTTGCCAATCACATTAGAGTATCTGACCTGAAATCTGCAAGATTTCTATTAGGTCACCTAATTTAATAAAAAGTGCATTTATGCAGCTCTGATGCTGTAGATGACTATGCACAATAACATATATGTTGAACTAAATTATATTATGTCAAAAGATCACATTACGGCACTTGTTTGAAATAAATGATATACCAGTGACTTAAGTTTCCTTGAAGAATTCTGGACATTTTTCCCGTGGGAAACGTATAACATATAGAAAAAACACGCAATCCTCAAATGCTTCACACGGATGCACCTATATTTTTCTCTAAGAAAAAAAAACCTGGAGGCACTATTGAATCAGCTTTCGAGTTACAGCAAAGCCAGTCTCACCACACTTTCCCAAATCATCCTCAAATAACAATTATATAAGAGAGGTTTAAGAGTGTACTAGAATAATTTTTTGCTTCAGTACCATTAGCGACCATATCGATCAAGCTCAAAGAAAACATCCATGAACATATGAAAAAAATTCCCACTCCATATATCCGGGTAATGCATTTAAAAATTGTTAGACTTCAACTTTTATAGCATATTGCATTTAAAAGAGCAATGGGGCAAACCAGCATACACCACACAACAAATAAAAATTGCAGCATTACAGCACCAGGACTTGCACTATACAATAATAAATCGTCGCTGACGTCAGCTAGCATACTTGCACGCAATTGGGTGTTGTCATTTCAAATCATTCAGTGCTTTTCCGACCACCACAAATATAGCTGAAACTATTTTATGTGTTTCCAGAAGTTCGAAACTTGTCGTGCTCGTTTGTTCCATTGCCGAAAACTTTTCTGCATATTTATAAGAGTCTGTAGTTTTTCGCTGACAGAGGAACAGGGCGTTAAAACAACAATTTCTTTTAAAGGTTGCTTTTAGAATGCACTCAGTAAATGGTATTTACGGCAAGGTAATGAACTGATGCAACCGCAATAAATAATGACTTATTTATGTATATCAATTCTTCAAGGGCTTTTCACACGAGCAAATTGCATGAATTTGTTGAAGCATCTTTTTTCAGGATATATGCTAGCTCAAAGAGCAAACATAAAATATGTGCAATCAACCTGTTTGAAATGCTAGATATTAAATTTAATTTAGGTGCTCAAGGTATAGCAGTTCATCTGAAAAAATGCTAATTTCACTCTTTTTTTAGAAAACTCTGTATACAGCAGCAAAAAGATTACATTGGTGTTAAACTAAAAATATGCACGATAGCTTATTTGAAAGTGTTATCTATGAGCTAAACATAGATGCAGTTACTATACACTGTTATTTTTAACTTCAGAAGTAGTTTATTTGGAAATTGAGTATTCCTTACAGCTTTTTACCTATGCAATTCGAGCAGCATGATCGGTTCACAACGGCAATCCTCATCTGAAGCGGACTGGCCTAGGATGCAGATGCACTAATGAATGCATCTGCAGAAATTTTAATCTTCCCGCTTGTAAGATTTTGCGCTCACACCTGCACTTAGACCTGCCCTTGACATTCGCCTCCATGAAAAGTGAATTGCAAACAAATGTACTGCAATGTGCAGGAATCTGCGATCCATTGTTCCGAGCATTCTCTGTAGTTTAGGCGTCCTCCTAGTTTTTCGTTAAGGCATAGGGTATCGGCCAGTTTGGCCGATGTAAGCTTTGCCACAACTGAGTAGTATGTTATATAGCACATTCGTAGCACAAGGGGCAAATGGCTTCTGATGCTTCTTGCAACAGACTTGTTTTTTCTGTTCGGTCACCTGCAAGAGTACATAAAGAGAAAGCTTCAAGGGTGCTCAGAAGACGAGGTCTTCGTTATGTTTTGAACATTCTCTTAAGGTTGTGTGAAATCATGTGAATCTAAGGAATTACAACAAATTTGTTGGACCTCTGTCGTGTTGGCACGCTCAGTGAAGCCAAAAACTGCTTGAGAATGGAGTATGCTATGGCAACGAGCAATGTGGAAGAAAAATCTTAAGTTAGAAGGTTTAAAATCTGGCAGTGGACGCAAAGGCTGTATTTATGATAGCATGACAGGTGCCAGTCGTGCTGAGGCATAAAGAAGCGATCCCTCGATCTTTTCACCAGTACAGTGTAGGAAGAGTCATTAGGGAGGATTGCTTTTTTTCACCATGGCTGAAACCACCAGCAAATGCAGTCGTCACGATTGAGAACACTGCTAAATCAAAAACAGGATCGTATTGTTGTTGGTTGGACAGTGCTTTAGGCAATGTTCACCCTCATTATAATGGGCCTTTCCAACAATGATGCGATCCAGAAAACATTTGACGACCACATTTGCTGGGAGTATAAGCCACGGTCAAAAAAGCTATCCTCCCATTTGGCTCTTTTCATACTATACTGGTGAAAAGGTGGATTACTTCTTCGTGCCTCAACTCGGCTCTGACCAAGTCATGCTCCCTTCAGGTCAACTTCAGCTTCCACAACCAGATTTTGTGCCTTCTAACTTCGGGTTTTCTTTCCACGTTGCTCGTTGGCATAGCCGACAAAATTGGCGATGTGGGCTTGTTGGTGAAATATTTGAAAGAAGTTTATGGAGCGCGAGGCGAAAAAAAATTGCCCGCAGCTTCCCTCGGGGGAACACTGAGGA
This sequence comes from Rhipicephalus microplus, assembly GCF_043290135.1. Taxonomy (NCBI): domain Eukaryota; kingdom Metazoa; phylum Arthropoda; class Arachnida; order Ixodida; family Ixodidae; genus Rhipicephalus; species Rhipicephalus microplus. The sequence goes on along the minus strand of NC_134710.1, from coordinate 48,957,163 downwards.
GGATGCGGAGCATATAATTGGTTAACGGGGTGTTAAAGTGCGACTTACTTGGGTCGATGGCTAAATTGGTTAACGTGGTTGTGAAATGGGGTGTTAAATTGCGACTTACTTGGGTCGATGGCTAAATTGGTTAACGTTGGGTTAGGAGGGGGTGTTAAATGAGTGAACACGTACACACGTATGCGAAAGGACGGCGCTGGTCGAAGGGGACGTCGATCATTGTGTTTGTGAATTCGTTGGAATTCATTTCACCGCGACCTTGGACGTCGACGCGCCGTACAAACCAACCGACGAGCGGCAACTGAGTGAGCGAGCGCCGACCTTGAGTATATATACAGCGCTACGGCGCATGCACTGTGAGCTGTTGAATGTTCTCGAAGGAGAAGCGCGCGCGCGGCACAGATGGCGACGGCGCGACGGCGCATGCGCTGTCAGCTGTCGAATGTTCTCGAAGGAGAAGCGCGCGCGGCACAGATGGTGGGCGACGGCGCGACGGCGCATGCGCGCGCGTCAGCTGTCGAATGTTCGAGAAGTGGTGCGGACGGCGCGGACGGCGCACTACAAGGCGCGAGTATAAGATGCTTCCGCATCTAAAACGAACACAAGAAAGAACAGACTGCAAGTAGCGCTCTGTCCTCTCAGTCTATTCTTTCCTGTCTTCGTTTTTTCACCTCGCGCTACATGAATTTCTTTCAAAAGTTGCCATAGCATCCTCCCTTCTGAAGCGGATTGTGGCTTCACCCAGCATGCCTACACGACAGATGTCCAACAAGTTGAACAAGTTTGTTGTAGTTCCCTTAAATTACACGATTTCACGCAACCTTAAGAGGATTGCTTCAAAACAAGGCATAGACCTCATTTTCACGACACCCTGAAAGCTTTTCCATTTGTGCACTTCTTGCAGGTGAAAGGACAGAGAAAGAAGTATGTAGAAGAAAGCATAAGAACTCATTTGTCAGCTGTGCTACGGAAGTGGTATATGAGATACCATGCAGCTGTGGTAAAGCGTACATCGCCTAAACAGGCCGATGCCCTAACGGTAGACTCTGAGAGCAGGAAGATAATGCTCGGAACAATGGGGCGCACCTTCCTGCGCATTGCAGTACATTTGGCTGCAATGCACTTTTCGAGAAGGGCAATGTCAAGGGCAGGGCTAAAGGCAGCTTGAGCGCAAAATATTACAGGCAGGAAAGATTGAAATTGCTGCAGATGCATGCATCAGTGCATCATCGGTGCCTCTGACAATGAAGGAAATAAACTTTCTTGAAGCGGTTAAATAAAAATCTGATCAAGCTAGCCCCCTTTATTGTATTGTACATAGTTTACACATTTTTACCCATATACTGTTGTTGGCTCAGTGAAAATAAGGTGCGACTGTGCCAGCACATTTGGTTCAGCACTGAGATACTTTTCAAAATAAACTCTGTTGGAAGTTGAGCGTTTTCTAAGTAGGGTTCTTTTGATTCCGAGCCTTTGCTCCTCTAGGCCAAATGTACACTAACTAGCCCAACGATTCTGTGTTTTGAAGCATACTTCCACATATAATGGCTGCTGTGGCCACATGTCCACCTTAATTTAAAACTCACGTCTTTTCTCAGTAAGAGTAATTCCATTGATATGTTGGTAAACCCTTTATTGCAAGTCCGGCAGAGCTTTCGCCGAGTGGGCCTTAGGTCTCCCGCGTGGGGACAGTCACTTCATAATTTTTTTTGCTCATTTGACTGCACACTTGTTAGGAGTGTATTCATGTTTCTCTGGATGTTTTATTAAAATAACTGCATGCATTTAGCCTTCATTTATTCTTGTTCGTCACAAATTTTGTTGATGAGCATAGCTAGCATCAGCACCTTTTGTCACAGCCATTTTCTGGCACTTGGGCCTTGCGACAGCTATAGCACTTCCGTTTCTTGGCCTTCTTCACTTTGAGCTTCTTGCTTCAGTGCCTTCCCGGGGGGGGGGGGGGGGGGCACAGCACCTTCAGCGATGCTTCTTTTCATATTCACTGCAATCAGGCACTTCTCCAGGTTTCCGACTTTTATTTCAGCAGTTTCTACTGTGGCCCATCTTATGTGAAAAGCAGACGATTTCAAACGTGACTCGAATTTAACCTGCCATACAGCCGTGCAAATCAACCATCAGGAGAGTTACGTTTTAGGGTTGGGTATTTGAAATCTTCTACAACTCTTCGTCACTTGCACTGTGAACATTAAATGTATGACTAAATTAACACCTTTCCACAATTGCAGACATCTTCGAGCAGCAGTGAGTTTAAATTAGTTATGTTACTTTCACGAAGAGCTTTTTTCCTGACAATGACAGATCCAAATTCTTGTGAACTATTTATGCTCCAGTGCTAATTATTGGTAAAAATAGGCACGATATCTTCTAATCAGTTATGTCATTTGCCCTGAAGCTCCAAACGCTCAACATAGGATTGAAAGGTCTCAACTTAGGAGTGCAATTTATCTGATCTGCAGACAGGAGCATGACTTGGCTGGAAAAACAAAAACACTACTTGTCCAAGTTTTGTATTCGTAGCTGGCTCGTGGATATGGCACATGCGATGTCCGTATGAAGCCACCACATCCGTGTGGGTATTGTGCTGCAGTCCCTGTAACACAGGTCCAACACTGATTGCCAGATTAATTCTTGCGCACCAGAAGCACTGGCTCTGCAGTGGAAAGGCAAATAATTTATTGACCAGAAATGTTTCTTCATTTATAGGCAATATTGTGACACACATAGGACCATGTTTCGCTATCAACATCCCTAAACTGCTTGGCGATCAAGCGACATACAAAAGCTCGCACCACGACGCTAATATCTCTATGACTTTGCTTATGATTATTTGCTAATCATCTTTTGTTCACTCATGCTAAATTTGATTCAGTTATGATTTATTAGGCAAATAGGTTAGCTCGTTCGGTGCATTTTATTAGCTTTCTTTCATATACACTGTGACACAAATGTATATGAGGATAGGGTACAGAAAATCCATTCATAATTGCAAGGCTGCGTGAAGTCTTCAATGGCTTTTGGGAAGCGGACATACAGTACACATGCAACAGACCCATTAGATGTCAACAACTATCTTTACATTCAGTGTTAGCAAATTCCCTGGTTCAATTATTTTGTTCACCGCACAGATATTTGTTAAGAATTTTATTCAAGCCATGTGTGGTGGGTGAAGACAATTTCAGAATGTCATTGTTAAAATGTGAAAGTTTAGATTTTTCAAAATATCAAGTAGTTTCACTACATTATTACTCTGCATTGCATGGTGGCAAAAATCTATACTTGATTCACAAATTAAGTGGAAAAGACTAATATACCAATGCTTTATTTGCATTTATTTTTTTACGTCTTAATGCTATTGAGCCCTTTTAAAAATGGGCCCAAACCAGGTCTACCTGTCAGCTGAACACTTGTTGCTAGGTGCCGAAGTGCTTGAAAGAAGAATGTCGAACAGCAGTTGAGGCAATAAATTGAATTCCATGAAGGTTCACAGGTGTTGAAACAGCACAGAAAAGATATATAATGATAAAATAATCAAAGTGCAACAAAGTTGAGAACGTCAAGATGGAGGTAGCGGCAAAGCAGGCACTACTGCAAAAATAATTCACCAACTGTCCTGCTACTTCCCCGCCTGGTAAAGTTAATTCAAATTGCCTCTAAGCTCTATACTGTGCCTACAATCTTTATTTAAAAAAAAGAGCCATGAGAAAGCCAATCAAAGCCCTTGCAGTGTTCACTTCGCAGCTGAATGCCTTTTAATCATGCAATACTACCTTGAGCCCCGCGCATATCAACAATAATACAGTGACGGAGGAAACATTGGGCAGTATAGCTTGGATAGATTTTCACCGAGCTTCGTAATGCTAGTGCTCACCTCTATATGGACGAGCTGTGCTCAAAATTTTCATTGCGTACTTTATTCTCACAGTGTATGATGGACTAAGCATAAACAAATCCTGCCGAGTTTTCACGGTTTTTTTATCACTGCTGCACGCAATAAAAAGCAGTCACAACGACACATGACGGCCACAACTTGATGGAATTGAAAATAAACATCAGTAGGCACATGCAAACTAGTGCACACGTTACCACAGAAGGGAACAGCCATAGGTCAAGTGATCTTTGGCTATGAGTCTGCATCTCTTTCTGAAAGGTGCCAGAATTCAGCGCCATATATATTTCTTTGCAGCAATTCAATTGCTGCAAACGAAACTTGAACTTGCGAAAAACATATTGTTTATGGTTTATTTCAATCAGATAAATTTTAATAAACGAACGCATTCTGAGTGATCGCACGCAGCAGTAACTTAAGTAAGTTCGCTCTGCATGAAAGAACTTTCTAGCCGAATGCTACACGCCGTCGCTCGAAAAACCGAGCGTTAGCAGCACCAAATAAAAGCACACCAAAGCAATGCGAGGAATCTGATGATCTCATGTGGGTTACGATAACCCCACGGTGGGCTTGGCAACAAAACTGCACATTTGCGTGACACACTTTTTGCGTGTGTGGTCATTCCTAATTTCCCTTCCCTTCGACCGAAAGTATTAAGAGCAAGCGCTTGAAACACACATGCCGCATTCACAATTGAGAAATAGGTGCCTAGCCAGAATTTTTTTTCGTGGGGGGGGGGGGGGTGGCACCCTCCTAAATTGGCCATTTTCTGTTCTATATGCCTACCAACAAAAAATTGAGAGGAGGGCGGGGAGCACGGGCCTGGTGTGCCACCCCCTGGGGCTACGCCCCTGTTGAGAAATGAAACGAAAACACCAGAGGGCGAGAAAACCACGTTCGCATCCATCGAAAATGTTCACCACGAGATAGGGGCACGCGAGCGAGAGTTGCCCCTCCTCTCCGCTGGGCAAAGCAGGCGCGAGAGATGAGGGCACGCGCAGCGGCATCGTGACGATGTGGTGACACGCCCTTACTGCGCCATCTTGCTGGTAATGCTGAAAACAAGATAGTTCCCTCGAGATTTCCGTCAACAGCGGTCAGTGGTAGATATAATTGGTTAACCGTTCGAACGATTATAAACAAGCCTTTCCTTGGTTCAGTGGCTAACGCCTCGAACTCCCAACTTTATATATATATATATATATATATATATATATATATATATATATATATATATATATATATATATATATATATATATCAAAATCTAGCCGAGAGTGTGCATATAAATGCTATCTTAATAAAAATTCACGCTAGAGCAAGTGTGAGCGGGAGGAATTTTTCGCAAGCTTAGTCTAAGCATGGTCTGCTTTCAAGCTAAGCAAACCACACTTGCTATCCATGACTGGTGACTTTTCTCACGCTTAGATTATTAGAAGGGAGTTTTTTACTCAATGCGGCATTTCCCTGCTCCTTGAAATGCTTTTCTGACCGTTAGAACTCAGACAAAACGAAAGCTGAAAGAACACATTTATTTGGCTGTGTAGGCTTGGCGCCTGTTTTGAGGTTGTATATTGATGTTCGGAATTATTTGGCTAATAAAAAAATTATTTTTATTTTGATCTTGCATATGTGTAAACTACATAAAACGCTTTAGTGGGAAAGCCAAAAATGAGCTTGCTAGCCACAATATAATTAAGGAATGCGGTCTTAAGTACAGGCAGTCCGCTAGAAATAAGAGACAAGCGTTGAATAATTCACACTCTGCTCTTTCCACATTGCACCCAACGACACATAATTCGCGTCTGAGTACCACTCCATATCGGCAGCGCTCTTGGTATATATTTACAGTGCAGCTAGCAGGTCATGTTGTGCTGTCGCAGTCGATTGTTCTCTGGTTGGCTAATTACACAAATGAGCTGTCACTTTCCAACCTGCACAGTTTGTCAATTTGCGCTGGTCAATCAGTACATATACACCGCTAGCAGCCGCCAAGCAATAACAAAAAACACTGCAAACTTTCTCTTCTGTTGGCTTCATTTTAAACAATATCTGGTGATCAGAAATGCCGTCTTTATGGAGCAGCAGAATCCCACGTCAAGCAAAAGAAAACATAACTTGCTCCTTACCTAGGCATTAGAAATGCCTCTCTTAAGTGATTCAAGAGCCCGACGTTGCGATTGGGGCGTGAGACCTTCACTATGCACCGTTCAAAAATGAGTAGAGTTGGCAGATTGAAATGGTTATCTACGTTACTTCTGGAACTTTACACTCACAAATGCAATTGTTTAGGAAGGCATACAGGACAAACTTGCATAACGCATCTTGCACAAGGGCACATCTCGCGAATCGTATACAAGTAAGCCACTGATGTGCATTCTTTCGGTACGATTACTTCCTTAGATGGTCGACAATAGAAATTTAGCGGGGGATATATTGTATGGTGTTCCGAGACTTAACAGTTTGTATCAAATCAAGAATTCAATAAGGGGTTTTGTAGAACAAAATATACAGGATCTTTAAATATTAGTGAAACTCTATATTGAAGAACTTACAAAACAGCTTCTCTGTCACACACACACACACACACACACACACACACACACACACACACACACACACACACACACACACACACACACACACACACACACACACACACACACACACACACACACAATATGACTTAGTCATATTGAACAACCCCAACTCCCCTCCAACTTTCACAACTCCGTATGCAGATTCATGGATAGATTTAACCATGGTTTCGCATGACCTCACTCGCGATGCTTACCATTGGAAGGTTCTCCAAATTCCTACTCTCTCGGACCACAACTACATTGAATTCTCGTTCTCGCAAGCACATACCAGCAGTGCTAAACGATTGACTAATCTAGGAAGAACGAAAATTCTTAACAAATTAAAGGACGATACTTGGTTCACAAAGATACTCGGCTGCAACATTGGGTCACCTGAAGCCCTAAACATGGTTATAGACAAGTTTTATGCGATATACTCCGCTTTAAGCCAACGTTACTCAAGACGCATAACATCGCGTAGTAATTTAGGTAATGGTTGGTGGACACCAGAATTGACTATTGAACGTAAGCGTGTTCGGGCTATGCGACGACGATACCAGCGAACAGCTGACCCCGTTCTTCGAGACATGTATCGCAAATTGTACGGTGATGCATTTTCAACCTACAAGGACAAAATCAGGAAAGCAAAATCATCGTTTGATAAAGACATTTGTGACTTTCTCACTAAGAAATGTTTATATGGTGATGTTTTCAAAACCGCATTTCAAAAACACCATCAAGTAACTTTTCTTCCTCCTCTAGATTTACCTAATGGCACTCGCACAGCTTCTGTAATGGAGTCCGCCCGGCTACTACTCGATACATTGGTAGTAGTGGACAGCTGTTCTGAAGATAACATGCACCACACTATCATGCGTAACATTGCGGCTAGTCCTTACCCGTGGCATACTTTTGACCCTCCTTTTACAATATCTGAGATAGAGTGCGCGATAAAACAGGGTAACTCACACTCTGCCCCTGGACACGACGGATTAACCTACTCGTTCATTAAAGGATTATTTGAATACCATCCTCAATTTTTCTATTTTATCTTCAATACCGCCTTAAGAATCGGACACTTCCCACAGGCTTGGAAAAGAGGGAAAGTAATATTCATACCAAAGCCAGGACGTCCGCTCAATTCGCCTAATGCATATAGACCAATAGTTATGAACTCTGTATTCAGTAAAGTATCAGAAAGACTCTTAAATGCTCGTCTGTATTATTTCCTGCACAATAATAATCTTCTTCACAATAATCAATACGGTTTTACGCACAATAAAAGTGCTACTTTAGCACTATACACACTGCGAAGCAAATTGGCTGCATACAAGGCAGCCAAACTTCCTACCATACTCATATCTCTTGATTTTGTAGGAGCATTCGATAGTGTTTGGCATCCTGCTGTCTTGAACTTTTTACGCAAGCACAGGTGTCCACAAAACTTGTACTTTCTACTCAAATCCTTTTTATCGAACCGCACTGTAACTTTTTCAACCAACGTTGCAGAAGAGACAGTTCGTACAACGATTGGCAGCCCGCAAGGATCCCCTATCAGTCCGCTACTGTGGAACATAGTAATATACAGCTTACTCAATCTTCCCGTGCCACCCGACGTACACATACAGGCGTACGCGGATGATACCATCATTGTTATCACAGATAAGTCAAGACTCCGATTACAAGCAAAGGCTGAGCATGTCCTGGCTTTGGTATCTGGTTGGGCACGAGAACAAAAAGTTACCGTAAGCGCCGAGAAGTCGTTCTTCGTGTTCTTTAATAACGGACACATGGGTACATCAAAACGCTGCCCATCTATCCGCATGGATGGCATTTTTCTCAAACACAAGAAAGAAATTAAGATTCTAGGCGTATTATTTGACCCCTCTTTAAATTTTCATGCCCACATTGACTATATTAAAGGAAAGGCTGAAGTGTCCACGTCCCGGCTCCTCGCATTTGTTAAATCGCACCGTTCATTAAAAAGTACACTCATTAGACGACTCTACCGTCAAGTGATATTGCCCTCTCTCACGTATGCATCTCCGGTATGGTGGCCTATGTTCCCATCAAAATTCATTAGGGCACGAGTTTTATCAGTTCAGCGAACCGTCTTAATTTCCTTAACAGGTGCATTTTACACCACACGTACGTCATCCCTACAGATTCTCGCTAACGCGCCTCCGTTACCACTAGAGTTGGACAGACAATCTGCAGAATTTTCCTTATTTATACTCCGGAACGTAACTTATTATGGTGTAAAAACATTCAAACCGGCTGACATACTATATCCATGCAGTCCGTGGGCTCATCACCCCAGTAAAAAATATAAATTTACTTTCACTAAACTCTCACCATCACAAGAAGCGGTTATTTTCAAAACAAAAGCCATTCACGTATACACTGACGGCTCATACACGTCCTACGCGGCGGGTGCGGCATATATTGCTTTAACAAAGGATGGAAAAATCATAACTGTTAGAAAATTTCAGATCCGCAACGCTTCAAGCGCATACGACACGGAATTAATAGCATTCCAAGAAGCCCTTCATTTCGTTTTTACAAACAACTTTAACACGCCAGCACACATTTACACAGACTGTCTATCGCTTCTAATGAAGCTTTCAAGTCTCACTGATAACGATGAAAGAATTCGGAACATTAAGCTGCTTCTTCACCATATAATCTCGTCAGGCAAAATTATAAAAATGTTTCATGTACCTGGCCATATGGGAATTTTGGGAAATGAGCTAGCTGACGCTGCAGCTGCATTAGGAGGGAAATCAGGCTTCGTGCGTTACGCCAAAATATCTATTCGGTCAGTACGAACTCAGTTTCATAAAATCTTGAATTCATATTGGCACACCCATTGGCAGACTGAGGGACCTGAGACAACGCTATTTCATTGGATCACAAGTCCGTACAAAATTCCTCAATGGTTCCCGCCTCCTAAAAACCTAACACACTTATTATCTGGACACGGACACTTTCAGTATTATCTTTATCGATTCAATATAACTGCATCGGACAGGTGTATGTGCGGTGCACCTTGCTTGAGCGAACAACACTACTTTAATGAATGCCCGAACACGCAACACATTATGACCCATTTACGTGTGCCCAAAAGTGATACAACACTACCTGCGCATTATTATGGGCTATTGACCAATAGAAAATCTCGCACGTATCTACTTCAGTTAGTGACTGTCATGCGCAACTCTGTTTCTATGACATCCACATGACACGTATTAGCTACCAACACTTTATCACGACGTCGTTTCATACTCCGAATCACCTCCCTATCACAACTTTTGCGTGAGTGCTCTCGATTACAGTCGCAGTTATGCCAACAAAGGTGGGGGAAAACCTCGGCGACTGATAACGATAGCATCACTGCTCCATTTTCCCTAAGTACTCGAACCATAGGATTCGCAACGCTTGCGCAAGTACCTAATCCTGCCCCCCCCCCTTTTTAAAAAAAAAAAAAAAGCTTGTTACTATTGCGAATGGCGCCTTGTCTAAGTTCGCAGCGGCAAACAGGCTGCCCAAGGTTCCCTGCTGCATCGCTGGTTGGAACGACAGCCCGACGTGCCTGGCTACATGACTCCTGGTGAAGAAATGGGCTTCGACATCACCGAGGCAACTGCTACCATCCTCATCAACGTTTACCCATCCTCAAGACCACTGGCTCGCATCCCACTTCGTTGTTTGTTTTTGGACTTTCTGCATTCAACGACAATGCATTTAAAATAAACACACACACACACACACACACACACACACACACACACACGCACACGCACGCACACGCACACACACAAACACACACACTACCCACGCAACACACACACACACGCACACACACACACACACGAACTCCAAAAACTCAAGTGGAGAAATACACTGCTGCTGCATATCGACGTGCTCATTCCTGAGAAGCTAACTAGTTTATTTATTACAGTTTTATGCTGCACTCACTAGGTTTTACCCATGTTATTTTTTTTAACTAATTGGCTTTTTCAAATAAAAATAAAAATTTGGGAAGTTTCCCCTCTTCATTTATGTTAGATTGGCTTGAGCCCGTTATACCTCCTGGTGGTGCGGGCTACCCCCCTTTTTCCTTTTAGTTATTTTTACATATAGGGGGCGGAAAAAGCACACACACACACACACACACACACACACACACACACACACACACACACACACACACACACACACACACACACACACACACACACACACGCACGCACGCACGCACGCACACACACACACACACACACACACACACAGAGGAACAATAAAATAGGCGCTAAAGGTAAAGTTTTCATGGCCGCCAATGCAATTTTGTAGCCAATATTTACCAACCGCTTCAACGAAGCCGAGCATCTGCAAAAAGCAGCCCGATACGCAAGGTCCTTTCACAGTATGCAAACAAACAAAGCACCAATTTTTTTTTTTCAGTGACTTGCCTGGTTTCAGCTTCAGTATTGCACTGGACTCTTTGCTACATGTCAGCTCCTCTACGTCAGCGCGCACAATGTACGCGGGCCAAATGTATGTACTGGTTCAACCTAGCAAAAATAGAAAATTGGCAGACCCCACGTACAGTGGGAATCGATGCAAAACACGAACGAGAAAGCTGGAAATGCCACTTTAAAATCAGCACAGCGTTATGAGGACGATGGGTGTATTATACAGTAAACCGAACTACAAATGTTATGCGCTCTCACACATCTGGAAAAAAATGCAAGTATGTTGTTTAGTGTCACGTAACGACGGCACCACTAACGTTTGTAATACATCCACCAGCAGTGGGTGCATATAAATAATGCCACAGATGACTACCATGTCGTGCTTATCATGATTGCGTCTGGCATTTCTGTTCGTCATCCATTCACATCCCGTAATAGCAAATTTCCTATATATTAAGCTAGTGAAACGACCGTAAGTACATCATGGGCGTGGCATGTAGTCGTGTTTCTACATGACATGCATGTCATGATTTCAACGTGAGGGCTTGTTCCTTATGTTCACCACTCTTACCAAACTAATTTTGCGATACGTCATGTCAACGAATTGCCGTAAGAGCTGCAACAGCATGACATGTAAATCATATTATTCATGGTATGACTAGTCACTGATGCTCCTCATACAGTCAAATATGTCATACCAATTTCGTTATAGATCCCATTATCGAAACGGCCAGGAGCGATAAATGTCGTAGACAGACAGACACACAGACAGACAGACAGACAGATAGATAGACAGATAGATAGATAGATAGATAGATAGATAGATAGATAGATAGATAGATAGATAGATAGAGAGACACACAGATAGATAGATAGATAGATAGATAGATAGATAGATAGATAGATAGATAGATAGATAGATAGATAGATAGATAGATGGATACCTTAACTCGCTGAAGTTTGCAAAGAAATGTTAGCATTTAGAACTCGCCACTTCCTCTTGTAACGCCTGTGTCAAAGCCAAAAAATGTAGTATAGGACACCACCTCCCTACTGTTTTGCGTAAATCGATTAAAGAAATGTGTGGTATCTGCAGAAATTTTTGGCCCCATAAAAAGTTGATAAAGAATGTCATTTGCAGCAAAACTATCAACAATGGGTAGGTGACAAACTCCGGTAAAAGTGTTCTATTTTTACAATCAATTTGGACCACCCTCTATGCAATACGATTCAATATTGCACACGAGAGCGCACAATACCTTGTTACTTTGTACAAGACTGAATTTATCAGTTCTCATGCATATAGTTGCACAATATCATTGAGTGCTGTTACTATAATGTATTAGTGTAATATTTTGCAATCACTGTGTGATACGAAGATTTATAAAATTAGAAAAAGCAACAAACACAGTCTTGGTGATGGCCTATTCTGCGTGAGCAAAAGACGAAGAAGACGACGGAGGCGCGAAGCCAGGTAGCGCGCTGTGACTTGTAGCACGCGGTGCACGCGGTAGCACGCGGTGCACGAGCACCGAACTGCTCCCTTCTTCACGAACACGAGCACGAGCAACGAACACTGACCGTTCCTGCAGTAGCTGGTCCCTTCGGACTCTTTCGGACGGTGGTTTGGCTGAGTTTTGGGTGAATTGGACCTGTTGAAACTAGCTGACGTTGCATATTACTTCTTTAAGCAATCGAATTAGTGCTAATGTCTAATTCATCTCCTGGCCAAGGGCACAGCCCTTGGTCAGCCTCCTTGCCTAATGATGAATTGCCATTGAAATATTTTTTCCGCAGTGGTGTTGGAAGCATCCCTGTTGCGCTGGTGCCCTCGAGTGGTGGATTTATTAGGCTCAACAACCCGAAGACGATCCAGGTGGGGTTGCAGGCCATGACGCCGCACTTTCAGCAGATAAGTGATGTTCGTCAGTTCGGAAGAAGTGGTTTGGTATGCAGATCGTCAGAGCCTTCGTGCGTTTCTGACATCCTAAAATGCAAGACATTTGCTTCGGTCCCGGTAAGTGCATTTATCCCGCCTCATTTAGCGTGCACTAAGGGAATTGTACGAGGAGTCGACTCTACATTAACGCCCGCTGAGACTCTAGAAAAGCTGTCTGATGCTGGGGTCATAGCTGTGTACCGATGCAACCGATTAGTTAACGGTGAGAAAGTCCCCACTGAGTCGGTTATTGCTACCTTTGCCGGCACTTCCTGTGCATCCGAGTTGAAAATATGGCCGCTCATTTTCAGAGTCGAACGTCTCGCTTCTTGTCCTCTTCAATCTCAAAACTGTTGGCGTTACGGTCACAGTGCAGGGGGCTGTAAATCAAATTCACGTTGCCGCATCTGTGGCGATACCCACCCATCGAAGGAGTGCAACGCCGAAACCGAAAAGTGCTGCCTCTGTGCAGGAAATCACGCGACCGATTATCTGAACTGCACCGCAAGGTCTAATGAAACGCAACTTCTAGAAATCATGGACAGACGTCATTGCTCGCGGCGAGAAGCAATAACAGTTGTGAAGGATAGAGCCTTTGGATATGCCGGAGTCGCGTCGAGGCACGAACAACTAAGTGAGAGGAAGATTCTTAATCTCATTGAGGCTGCAGTAGAAAAGGCGATGTCGAAAGCGCTGGAACACATAGTTACGAGCATGAGTGAGTGCATCTCTCAAGTGTTTTGCTCACAGATGACACAGCTGGCTTCTGCAGTAGCAGTACCGATGGCCAAGTCAGCACCTTGTGCAGTGGATGAGATACCGAATTTAGCCCCACAGCGACAATCCCGAGAGAAGAAAACCCCAATTTTGTCCGTTCCTTCTACGTCGACCCACGTGGAGGATCAGAATGAAATGGACGTATGCCAAGATTTCAGGCGTCAGAAGCGCACTGGATCTCCATTAAAATCTCATTGCCCAAACACAAAACACAAAAAGGGCAGCGAAAATGCCAGTGCACTTTTTAAGGAGAGTATTTTAGAAGCTGCCGTTGCTGAAGTGTTTCGTTCGTCAACATAGATACCTTGAAAGTACTACAGTGGAATTGTAGGTCTTTGATTTCTGCTTCTACTGACTTACTTTGCCTAATTAATCAGTTATATCCGGATATAATCTTATTACAAGAAACCTGGCTTTACCCCGTTAAGAATTATCATTTAAACAATTTTAGAGCATTTCGGTTAGACCTTCCTTCACTAGGAGGTGGTCTAATTATACTAGTCTCGAATAAATTTTGCCGCACAGCGAGCATAGCTTTTCAGCTTATGTCCACAGATTGTGAAATTTTGGCAATAGACCTCTGTCTGCCAGGGCACCACCCTTTTTCACTTATAAACGCATATTTTCCAACGGGTTTGCATAATACTCGACAATTAGATATTGCCTTAGCTAATTGCAAAAATGATTTCCTTCTGACCCGTGATTTCAACTCACATCATGTTTCATGGGGATTTCGAACAGACCCTTCTGGTACTCTTCTGTAGGATTGGATGATTAATAAAAATCTTACCTGCCTAAATGATAGACAGCCTACATTTATTCGCGGACGGACACTATCGGTATTAGATCTCATGTTTTGCAACCCAAGTGTTTCAATAAAGTCTTGGAAAACAATTGATTTCTCTTCAAACAGTGACCATCTTCCTGTATACTTTGAAATCTCATGTGCTGTGAAATCTATTGAAAGGACAGAGAAAACATTGATCAATTACAAAAAATTTAAAGACTGCTTGCGTTCCAACATTAGGGCAGTGTCCAGTGGTCAAAATGAAGACCTCGGCAGAAATCTCAGTTCTGCTTTAAAAATTTTCAAGAACACTTCAGAATTTGTAATTGCTTCGTCGTCATCCAAAAGTGCCCAACCTAGTAGATGGTGGAATGATGAGTGCACACGAGATTATAGAAGAAGAAAAGCTGCATGGAAAAGACATATGTAATCAGAGTCCAAAAAATTGGAAGGATTATCAGTTCATTGCGGCAACAGTTAAACGCACTGTATCGCGAGCGAAAGAGAAATATGACCAAGAACATTTCGAGTACCTGTCTAAATCAAATAACAAACGTGCTTTATTCAACTTCCTTCGTGGTAGGAAGAAGACCCCCATACCAGGAAACGTTGACTCAGTAGTTTACACCTCACAGGAACTACAGGAATCATTGAATCAGTTGGCTAAAGAATTAGAAAACAGGTTCTCAACGCATCTTCCTAATTCGGCTTACACAACAACCATCTATGACTACACAGAAATATCGACTTCCGAATTAAATCAGGCTATGGAAAGATTGCCAAATGCAGCACCAGGCCCCGATGGAATAACAAATACAATGCTAAAAATACTTCACAGAGAATATCCGAATGATCTGTTAAGTCTCGTCAATTATTCCCTTAGAAGAGCATGGATCCCTTCTGAATGGAAGATTGCGAAAATTATACCATTGCTTATGAAACAGGGGGCAGGCTATAATTTAGACAACATACGACCGATGGCCTTAACATCTAATGTTGTAAAACTTATTGAAAGGGTACTTCATGGTCGTATAATTAGATTTATTAACGAGAAACAACTGTTGAGTTCTTCCCAAATTGGCTTTAGATCTGGATATTCCATATGGCATGCACATGTAGATCTGGAAAGTCGTATTCATATTGCCCGTCATAAAAAGCACTTTGCGGCTTTAGTAACGTTAGACATATGTAAAGCATATGATAGTGTAGAGTATTCTATCTTGACTAATCATTTATGGAGTCATGAACTTCCACCTTATATAGTAGCATGGGTGACGGAATTTTTAAGTAGAAGAGAATTCTATTGTTATCAAGGCGGTTTCTCTTCCTGTAAGCACAAGCAAACCCGAGGTGTACCTCAGGGGTCAGTACTTTCCCCGGTTTTATTCAACATAATGCTTAGTACCATCCTCGTTCATACAGATGTGAAAACCTATGTTTATGCCGATGACATTGCTTTCTTTGCTATGGCACATGACTTCCACTGTCTCTACACTATCTTGCAAGCATATCTTAATAAAATAGAACATTGGCTGGATGGATTGATGTTGAACCTGATTACCGGTAAATGTGCTATTCTCGTTTTTCCAATCAAAGATCCCGTGCACATATCTATTAATTACAAGCTCCAAGATATCCCACAAGTACAATCATTGAAATATCTTGGAGTTATGTATAATGAACATCTAAATTGGCACCCTCACATTGAATACATCGCGACAAAAGCAGTACGCACGATGGGCGTATTGCGGAGGTTGAGCAATTGTAGATCAGGTATGAGAAGAAAGGCACTTTTGATTATATATAAAATATATGTCCGACCTGTGTTGGAGTTTGGCTGCATTCTTTTTTCTGGTGCGCCAGCCTACAAACTTCGGCCGCTCGTTCTGTTGAAAAGAGAGGCTTTACGGCTCTGCTTAGGACTTCCAAAGTATACTGCAAATGCAGTGTTATACCTTGAAGCACGAATACCAACCTTATTATGTCGCTTTAACATTCTTACTGTGCACACCTTTTTACGACTATACGAAGCACCGTTTAACCCTGAACAAATTATTTTTATTTGCAATCCTGACATATTCTTCTCCGTGCATTGGCCCAGATTTACCAAACCACAAATAGTATTTGTTCAATCGTTACTTGAGCCCCTAAATGTACACGTTCGTGATCTGATTCCTTTAACTGAGCAACAAAATTCTCCAGAAATTGTTTACCATGATATCTTCCCAACCCACGCTAAGCTATTACCTACAGGCATTTTTAATGGTTTATTGCAGGACCATTTAAGTACTCTGCCAACAAATGTCATTATAGCAACGGACGCATCTCAATCACATAAAAAATCAGGTGTTGGAATATATTACCCCTTACTTGATTGGTCATTTTCACTTCGCTTACCAGATTTTCTTTCTGTCTTTCTGGCTGAATTCATGGCAATAATGTTAGCTTTGCGAAACGTAAATATTTCCATTCCAGTCGTAGCAGTCATAACTGATTCATTATCAGTGTGCTCTTCTCTGTCCGCATCTGGTCACTCACCTATAGTGAAACTTTTTAAATCGTTGATCCCCTGTCATCTCCGAAGTATTCATTTAATCTGGACACCAGGGCACAAAGGTTTGTTGTTAAACGAAATAGCTGATTCTCTTGCGAAGGCATCCCTTTCGACACCAATTATTCCTATTTTTTCACATACAGTATACATTACGGTGGCGCGATTTCGCACACTTAGAATCAGGCAAAATTTATCTGACCCTGCACTGACGGCTTCTCCAGAGTACAAACACTTGTTATTTCCCTAGCGCAGTGTTATTTCCCTAACACTAGCTAAAATACAGCAGACTTAGTCACCTGTAATTGGGCTTGTGTGCAGACGTGCACTATTTTTCTGGCTACTGAGCCAATAAAGGTGCTTTTTTTCAGGCCAGGCCTCTCTTTCGGACTCTCGGTTATTCCAATTTTTCAATGGTTCTTGCCAAATGTGAACAAATATTTGGCGACCTCTAAATGTCTTAGCTACATAACATTGCATATGCAGCAAAATATATTGCATACCAACACACAGATAGTTAACAATGAAGTGAATGCACAAATTGGGAAATTAACAGGTTTCAAAAATATATAGAAGTATCAATGATACAAAGCTTTCCCACTTTTAAATGTGGCGAGCTTCAGTGCAAGCAACAACTTTATTCTTGCTTGTTCCAAAAATCAGTATCTCACAAAAACATGAGGCACAGCTGCAGCAGTAAGTTCAGTTGGGCAATAAGACGTCCTCCTTTTTAAATATCATTTACGCATCGTGCATATTCCTTAAGTTCCTCAATGATTCAATGCCCAGTTCGCCAATGCAGGTCTTGCTACAAGAATGAAGTATAGCGTGTAATAAAGGTGTTGTGCAGGACATAGCAGACTCCACGCTTGACTAGTGTCTGCTACCCCCAACCTCCCAATACTGCATATACAGCAGCACTGCTTAGCAAGCTTGTTTTATACAAAAAAATGTCATAGAGATATCGTCGGTGCTAACCAGTCTCTTCGGTTGACAAGTGACAGTATGAAAGTAAGGCGCCACAACGCGCCTGACAGTTCAGCCACACATCACCCTCTTGATTTTTTAAAATCATGGCTTCGGTAACCGCTGTTAGAAGCAGTGTAGTGTAGCTTGCAGCCAAAACATGATGTAATACCTGACTGTTGAAGCTCTACTGCTTTTAACACTGACACAAGCTTTTGAAGGCATCAACAAAACATGTGATGAACAAGGAGAAATGAAGGCTAAATGCATGCAGTAATTTAATAAAACCACCAGAGAAAGAACTGTGCAGTCACATCAGTAAAAAGCGATTATGGGGTGATTGTTACTGGGAAGTGCCGCGATTTTTAAATGAAGGGGAACCTGCGGCCAGAGCAGCCATTGTATGTGGAAGTATGCTTCATAATAGTGAATTGTTGGGCTAGTCAGTTTACATTTGGCGCAGAAGAGCGAAGGCTTGGAATCAATTAGGACTACTTTTAAGACGCTCATTTTGCAACTGAGTTTGTTTTGAAAAGTATCTCAGCGCAAAAACAAATGCACAGGCAGAGTCACACTCGATTTTCACTGAACCAACAACAAGTATCTGGGTCAAAAAAACGTGTTAGCAGTCTACCATACCATGAATGGGGCATGCTTAGTTAGTTAATACTTAACTGCGTTCAAGGTAGTTAGTTTCCTTCATTGTCAGATGTACCGATGATGCACTAATGAATGCATCTGCAGAAATTTTAATCTTTCCCGCCTGTAAGAATTTGCGCTCACACCTGCTATTAGACCTGCCCCTGACATTCGCCTCCTTGAAAAGCACATTGCAACCAAATGTACTGCAATGCGCAGGAATGTGCGCCCCATTGTTCCGAGCATTCATTGTAGTTTAAGCGCCCTCCTAGTTCATCGTTAAGGCATAGGGCATCGGCCAGTTTGGCCGATGTAAGCTTCGCCACAACTGAGTAGTATGCTATACCACTTTCGTAGCACAAAGTACAAATCGCTTCTCATGCTTCTTGCAACAGATTTGTTTCTCTGTTCGGTCACCTGCAAGAGTACATAAAGGGAAAAGCTTCAAGGCTGCTCAAAAGACGAGGTCTTTGTTATGTTTTGAACATTCTGTTAAGGTTGTGTGAAATAATGTGACTCTAAGGAATTACAACAAACTTGTTGGACCTCTG
Organism: Rhipicephalus microplus; assembly: GCF_043290135.1. Classification (NCBI taxonomy): domain Eukaryota; kingdom Metazoa; phylum Arthropoda; class Arachnida; order Ixodida; family Ixodidae; genus Rhipicephalus; species Rhipicephalus microplus. Next base: position 48,937,992 of record NC_134710.1, on the reverse strand, counting down.
TCGTCTTGGCATGCTCCGTGAAGTCGCAAACTGCTTGAGAATGGAAGATGCTAAGGAAACGAGCAATGTGGAAGACAAATCTGAAGTTAGAAGGTTTAAATTCTTGCAGTACACGCAAAGGCTGTCCTTATGGTAGCATGACTGGTCAGTGCCGTGTTGAGGCATAAAGAAGCGATCCCTCGATCTTTTCACCAGTATAGTATAGGAAGAGTCATATGGGAGGACTGTTCTTTTTGACCATGGCTGAAACTACCAGCAAATGCAGTCGTCACAATTGAGTATACTGGTAAATCGAAAACAGTATCTTATTGTTGTTGGTTGGACAGTGATTTAGGCAGGATTCACCCTCACTATAATTGACCTTTCCAACAGTGATGCGATCCAGAAAACATGGGACGACCACATTTCCTTTGAGTATAAGCCATGGTCCAAAAAAGCTATCCGCTCATTTGTCTCTTTTCATACTATACTGGTGAAAACGTGGAATGCTTCTTCGTGTCTCAACTCGGCTCTGACCAACTCATGCTCCCTTCAAGTCAACTTTAGCTTCCACCACCAGATTTTGTGCCTTCAAACTTCGGGTTTTCTTTCCACGTTGCTCGTTGCCGTGGCATTCTCCGGTCTGAAGCGGATTGCGGCTTCACCCAGCTTGCCTACACGACAGAGGTCCAATAAGTTGAACACGTTTGTTGTAATTCCCTACAATTACACGATTTCACGCAACCTTAAGAGGATTGCTTCAAAGCAGGGCATAGACCTCGTCTTCACGACACCCTGAAAGCTTTTCTATTTGTGCACTTATTGCAGGTGAAAGGACAGAGAAAGAAGTATGTAGAAAAAAAGCATAAGAACTCATTTGTCTGCTCAGCTACGGAAGTATTATATAAGATACCATGCAGCTGTGGTAAAGCGTACATCGCCCAAACAGGCTGATGCCCTAACGGAAGGCAATGAGAGCAGGAAGTGAATGCTCGGAACAATAAAGCGCACTTTCCTGCGCATTGCAGTACATTTGGCTGCAATGCACTTTTCGAGAAAGCCAATGTCAAGGGCAGGGCTAAAGGCAGGTATGAGCGCAAAATATTACAGGCAGAAAAGATTGAGATTGCTGCAGATGCATGCATCAGTGCATCATCAGTTCATCTGACAATGAATGAAAGAAACTTTCTTGAAAGCAGTTAAATAAAAAAACTGATTAAGCATGCCCCCTTCATGGTATTGTACATGGTTAACACATTTTTACCCATATATTTGTTGTTGGCTCAGTGAAAATCAGGTGTTACTGCGCCAGCACATTTGGTTTAGCACTGACATACTTTTCAAAATAAACTCTGTTGTAAGTTGAGCGTCTTCTGAGTAGGGTTCCTTTGATTCCGAGCCTTCACTCCTCTAGGCCAAATGTAAACTAACTAGCCCAACGATTCTGTGTTCTGAAGCGTACTTCCACATATAATTGCTGCTGTGGCCACATGTCCACCTTAATTTAAAAATCACGTCTTTTCCCAGTGAGTCATTTAAATGGTTTATTCGTAAACCATTTATTGAAAGTCCGGCAGAGCTTTCGCCGACCGGGCCTTAGGTCTCCCGCGGGGGAACAGTCACTTCATAAATTTTTTTGCTCATTTGACTGCACACTTGTTAGGAGTGTCTTCATGTTTCTCTGGATGTTTTATTAAAATAACTACATGCATTTAGCCTTCATTTATTCTTGTTCGTCACAAATTTTGTTGATGAGCATAGCTAGCATCAGTGCCTTTTGTCACAGCAATTTTCTGGCACTTGGGCCTTGCGACAGCTATGGCACTTCCGTTTCTTGGCCTTCTTCACTTTGAGCTTCTTGCTTCAGTGCCTTCGCGGGGGGGGGGGGGGGCACATCACCTTCAGCGATGCTTCTTTTCATATTCACGGCAATCAGGCACTTCTCCAGGTTTCCGACTTTTATTTCAGCAGTTTGTACTGTGGCCCATCTTATGTCAAAAGCAGACAATTTCAAACGTGAGTGGAATATAACCTACCATTCTGCCGTGCAAATCAACCATCAGGAGAGTTACATTTTAGGGTTGGGTCCTTTATATCTTCTACAAATCTTCGTCACTTGCACTGTGAACATTAAATGTATGACTAAATGAACACCTTTCCACAATTGCAGACATCTTCGAGCAGCGGTGAGTTTGAACTAGTTATCTTACTTTCACGCAGACCTTTTCTCCTGGCAATGACAGAATCAAATTCTCGTGAACTATTTATGTTCCAGTGCTAATAATTGGTAAAAATAGGCACGATTTCTTCTAATCAGTTGTGTAATTTGCCCTGAAGCTCCAAGCGCTCAACATAGAATTGAAAGGTCTCCTCTTAGGAGTGCAATTTATCTGATCTGTAGACAGGAGCATGACTAGGCTGGAGAACCAAAAACACTACTTGGCCAACTTTCGGATTCCTAGCTGGCCTTGTGGATATGGCACATGCGATGTCCATATGAAGCCACCACATCCTTGTGAGTATAGTCCAGCAGTCCCTGCGACACAGCTCCCACTCTGATTGCCAGATTAATTCTAGCGCACCAGTAGCACTGACTCTGCAGTGGAAAGGCAAAAAATTCATTGACCAGAAATGTTTCTTCATTTATAGACAATATTGTGACACACATAGGACCATGTGCCGCTATCAACATCCCTATACTGCTTGGCGATAAAACGTCATACAAAAGCACGCACCATGACGCTAATATCCCTATGACTTTGCTTATAATTATTTGCTATTCATCTTTTGTTGACTGATACCAAATTTGATTCAGGTATGATTTATTAGGCAAAAAGGTTAGCTCATTCGGTGCAATATTACTGGGTTTCTTTCATACACACCGTGACATAAATGTATATGAGACTCGGGTACAGAAACTTCATACATAATTGCAAGGCTGCGTGAAGTCTTCAATGGCTTTTTGGAAGCAGACATACAGTATACATACAACAGACCCATTAGATGTTAACAACTATTTTTACATCCAATGTTAGCAAAATCCCTGGTTCAATTATTTGTTTCGCCGCACAGATGTTTGGTAAGAATTTTATTGAAGCCGTGTGTTGTGGGTGAAGACAATTTCAGTATGCCATTGATAAAAATGTGAGAATTCAGGTTTTTCAAAACATCAAGTAGTTTCACTACATTAATTGCTATGCATTTTATTGTGGCAAACACTTATACATGATACACAAATTAGGTGCAAAAACAAATATGCCAATGCTTTCTTTGCAATTAAATTTTTTACCCCTTATTGCTATTGAGCGCTCTCGAAAATGGGCGCAAACCAGGTGTACCTCTCCGCTGAAAACTTGTTGCTAGGTGCCGAAGTTCTTGTTAAAAGAATGCCGAATAGCAGTTGAGGCAATGAATTGAATTCCATTAAGGTTCACAGATGTTGAAACAACACAGAAAATATATATAATGAAAACGTAATCAAAGTGCAACAAAGTTGAGAACGTCAAAATGGAGGTAGTGGCAAAGCAGGTACAACTGCAAAAATAATTTACCAACTGTCCTGCTACTTCCCCGCCTGGTACAGTTAATTCAAATTGCCTGTAAGCTCAGTACTGTGCCTACAATAATATTTGAACAAAAAAGAGCCATGACAAAGCCAAATAAAGCCCTTACAGTGTTCACTTCACAGCTGAATGCCTTTTAATCATGCAATACTACCTTGAGCCCCGCGCACATCAACAATAATACAGTGACGGAAGAAACATTCTGCAGTATAGCTTGGATAGATTTTCATCGAGCTTCCTGATGCTAGTGCTCACCTCTATATGGACGAGCGGTGCTCAAATCATTCATTGCGTATTTTATCCTCACAGAATATGATGGGCTAACTTATACACAAATCCTGTTGAGTTTTCGCAGTTTCCTTACCACTGCTTCACGCATGAAAAAGCAGTCACAATGGCACATGATGGCCACAGCTTGATGAAATTGAAAATAAACATCAGTAGGCACATGAAAACTAGTGCATACGTTACCACAGAAGGGAACAGCCATAGGTCAAGTGATATTTTGCTATGAGTCTGCATCTCTTTTCTGAAAGGCGCCTGAGTTCAGGACCATATATATTTCTTTGCAGCAATTCAATTGCTGCAAAGTAAACGTGAACTTGCGAAAAACATACTCTTTATGGTTAATTTCAATCAGATGAATATTATTAAACGAGCGCATTCTTAGTAATCGCACGCTGCAGCAAATTAAGTAAATTCGCTCTGCATGAAAGAACTTTCTGGCCGAATGCTACAGGCCGTCGCTCGAAACACCGAGCGTTAGCAGCACCAAATAAAAGCACACCAAAGCAATGCGAGGATTCTGATGATGTCAAGCGGGGCTAAGATAACCCCTCTGTGGACTTGGCAACAAAACTGCACATTTGCGTGACACACTTTTTGCATGTATGGTCATTTTTTATTTTCCTTCCCTTCGACCGAAGCTATTAGGAGCCCGCGCTTGAAACACACATGCCGCATTCACAACTGAGAAATAGATGCCTAGCCAGAATTTTTTTTCTGGAAGTCTGGAGGCGGCCTCCTAACTTGGCCATTTTCTGCTCTCAATGCCTACCAACAAAAATTGAGAGGAGGGCGGTGAGCATGGGCCCGGTCTGCCACCCCCTGGCGCTACGCCCCTGTTGAGAAATGAAATGAAAACACCAGAGAGCAAAAAATTCACGCCCGCATCCGTCGAAAATGTTCGCATTTGTTATGGGCCTGGAAAATGATGCATCCGCACTGCTTTCGCGAAATTATTCGAGTTTGCCTCTTTCTTAGTGCTATGTTCCGTACCGAATTCAAGTTTTCATACAAGGTACTGTAAAGACTCAACCAGCACATTTTAAAACTTTGTTTGGGAAGATATACGCCAGCAGAAACGGCACGCGCGAACGCATCGGTAGCTGGAGCACCGGATTTAGCCGGCTGTGCACTAAAACAACACGTTGGGGCATGCCGACTCGCTGCTGCTGCGCCGTCTACTTCCAGTGTTCTCGGCGATCGTATTCCCAACCAGGCACTCGATGAACGCGTCCTCGTTGAGGCCGTCAAGATTTGTCGAGCTGTACGAGTATTTTGCAATTAGAGCCGATGCGACCCACCGCCACTCTTCTGCCGCCATGTTCCATCTGCAGCCGGCTATTCATATCGCGTGGTTTTGAGCTAGTCAGCCATAAATAAGAAAAAGGATCCGTTTTCGCGTAAATGGAAAATTGGACCGATTTCATCGTTCCGGCCTCGCGTATTGGTTTTCCGGCGGCTCAAGGCTGGTGCACACCGGCGACTAGCAGTGGTCGCGCAACCGTTCGCGACTGGTGACCAAAACAATTGCCCGCAGCTTCCCTCGGGGGAACACTGAGGAGGATGCGGAGCATATAATTGGTTAACGGGGTGTTAAAGTGCGACTTACTTGGGTCGATGGCTAAATTGGTTAACGTGGTTGTGAAATGGGGTGTTAAATTGCGACTTACTTGGGTCGATGGCTAAATTGGTTAACGTGGTTGTAGGAGGGGGTGTTAAATGAGTGAACACGTACACACGTATGCGAAAGGGCGGCGCTGGTCGAAGGGACGTCGATCATTGTGTTTGTGGATTCGTTGGAATTCATTTCACGCGACCTTGGACGTCGACGCGCCGTACAAACCAACCGACGAGCGGCAACTGAGCGAGCGAGCATGCACTGTCAGCTGTTGAATGTTCTCGAAGCGCGACGCCACATGCGCGTCCACTGGAGAATCAGGAGAATTGTAGATGTCGAACGCGGTGTGTAGAGGAGGAAGGGTGCACAGATGGTGGAGGAGTGAAGCGCGCGCGGTGTGTAGAGGAGGAAGGGATGCACAGATGGTGGAAGAGTGGGCGACGGCACGACGGCGCATGCGCGCGCGTCAGCTGTCGAATGTTCGAGAAGCGGTGCGGACGGCGCACTACAAGGCGCGAGTATAAGATGCTTCCGCATCTAAAAGCGATGATGTTCACACCGGCAGAGGATGCATGCGAGCGACCGGAAGTCGCAAAACCAGAGAGTCACGTCCGGATCTCGTTATCAGCGAGAACTCTGTAGACCAGTGCCGATCAGCTGAACGCCGCCAGCTGAGTGAGCTGAGCAAACCAAGCGCACCGCATTTATTTTTTTCGTCCGTTCTCGCACAGCGTTCCCAACTGCGTCAAGTTCGATTCAAGCGAAGAACAATAGATTGTCATGGTGCTGGTGCGCTGTGCCATGGTGTTAGCGCTGGTATCACAGATGCATCCAAAGAAAAAAAGCCGGTAGTGGGTGTAAACGTCCGTTTGATCGCGGGAGTTGGCCGGCCATGCAAGCCGCCTGCTTCCCGAGCTGCGCTGAGACGACGAGGAGTATTTCCGAGATTCATACGTATTCAGAAACGGTCTTTTAATTTGAATTAACTTGCCAAAGCCTACAATGCAGCACAAATGTGTCTCGAACGTGGTGTCTTAAGTCGTTGCCAAGGCATGAAGCACAAACTCGTTCCAAATGCACTGCATTGAAGTCGGTGACAAGTCAAATTCCAGACAAAAAAAAAAAAACGTTTCTGAATACGGAGAAAAGATAGTGCACAACTTATTTTCGCCCCGCCGCGGTGGTCTTGTGGCTAAAGTACTCGGCTGCTGACCCGCAGGTCGCGGGTTGGAATCCCATCTGCGGCAGCTGCATTTCCGATGGAGGCGGAAATGTTGTAGGCCTGTGTGCTCAGATTTGGGTGCACGTGAAAGAACCCCAGGTGGTCCAAATTTCCGGAGCCCTCCACTACGGCGTCTCTCATAATCATATGGTGGTTTTGGGACGTAAAACCCCACATATCAACAATTTATTTTCTGTTTACTTTGACGGTGTTAAGCTTCTAGCGAATGCCGCCACGTAAAATCAACACTTTGCTCGAATTGCTGCGCCCCACCATCTCCTATACAGCTATTCCGTGGTGGCCATGGTGCCATTGACCCAGAGGAACTCACTCGTTTGTATCTGGCGGCAGGAAGCCAGCGCAACGAAAAAAATAAAAAAACAAAGCTGAGCTTCGCAGATTGGTTCCAGAAGCTTGGCGATTGCCGTCATGCGACTGAAAAATCTCTCAGGCAGCTACTAGCCAAAGCAGTCGCTTTGCGACCACTGCTAGTCGCTAGTGTGCACCAGCCTTTAGGAGGCAAAGCGAGTGAATTGCCGGTGGGTTTTGCCACTTTTGCTCCAGAGAGATCTTATGGCGAATTGAACCCAGCGCTAACTTCCCAACAACTGATCGGGTTGCAGTAGCGCACACACATACCCACAAATAACGTACACAGTTTATCAGGATTTACTTACCAGGTGTCCCCCGCTTAAAATTTAGACAACACCGACGACTTCATCCCGGCTGCCACTGCCTGCCTCATCGAACAGAAGGTAGTAGAGAAGTGACACACTTTCCCGCGCTCCGAAGTAGAGAAGATGGCACAGTCCTGACCACTTTCTCCGCCGCGCGTGCTTGTCGTTCTTGAGACGCCGGATCGTAAGGCGCGGTTTATGAACTTTCGAAGAGCGTTCGCGCAGCGCGGGCTCTTTCAAACTTGCTTACTGAAATAACATTTGCGACGTTGATGCTGAGGCTTAGAATGAGCCTTCTAGCTTGTTTGTTCTTATCCAAATGGGCGTATTTACATACCTCCTTCTTACCCACGGAAATTTTTTTCTCAATTTTTTTTTCAGTCATTCTCATTTCCGATTTGTTTAACTTTCATATTTTCCAATATTTGATGATCATACTAATAAAGCAGTTTGAGCGGTCTTTTTTAGCAGTCTTTTTTTTCATTGCAGTTACTCTGTGTGAAGAACGTATGGTGCGGAGCTAAAGAGGCCCAGTCGGGTGACTCATGGTGGTGTTTTTTGTCTCCTGCACTACGGCAATCCTGTATTGTCAAACAAATAGCGTCAAACAAATAAATAAGTAGAAACATAGAGTGCAGCTGTATAAAGAAATCAGATTCATAAAAGGATTAGTGTGTGAAAACATAGACTGAAATGTTGTCTGTAGTGTTCACGCTTCTGTTTCTTACTCAACCAGACTAACTAGCCACTGTCAGCCATTAATCAAATGAGTACACGAATTTGGAAAAGTTGCTATGTGTGTTATTGGATGTTTCAGCGATTATGTTCTCTATGTTGTCTCTACGTTCGCTGTTAAACGTGCGTGTTATGTGTATATACAACGTTTGCAATATGATTATTTGATTGTTGTTACCACGTTATTACCATCACGTTAGGGCAACGTAGTAACTTGAATAATGTGTGCTCGTTAAAAACAACACGTTAGGAACACGTCATCATTTGAATGTTGCTCATACAATAAAAAACACTGCGTAATTGGCAACGTAATACTATAAACGTCGGTGCATTGTTATGTTTTACCGTCTAACAATGCCTCACACTCGTTGCATTCATACGACGTTGACTGAACGTTCTGCATT